>NC_054372.1:57309505-58596172 GCF_017654675.1 Xenopus laevis | reverse complement strand
CCAGGACAGGGCTGTATCACGAAGGCCAATGAATGGAGGGACTGGAGGAGGAGAGGGTGGTCTACAGTATCAAATGCAGCTGAGAGATCAAGCAGCATTAGTAGTGAGAAACGATTGTTGGCTTTAGCGGTTAAAAGGTCATTAGTTGGTCAGGGCAGTTTCAGTGGTGTGTTGTGGCTTAAAACCAGATTGTAGGGGGTCCAGCAGGTTATTGTTAGAGAGGAATGATGTTAGTCGGTTGTAGACTAGGCGCTCAAGCAGTTTAGAGATGAAAGGTAGCAGAGAGATAAGTTGGAGGTTGTCAAGATTGGAGGGATCAAGAGAGGGTTTTTTCAGAATGGGGGTGACAAGGGCATGTTTAGCTGACAAGGAAATAGTCCAGTTGGGAGTGCGAGATTAAATAGGTGAGTTAAGGCTTTGATTAGACAAGGATTAGTATTGCAGAGAAGTTTTGAGGGAATTGGATCAAGCGGGCAGGTGGTAAGATGAGAAGAGGCCTAAAGCTTTGAGACTTCCTCATCAGTGACAGGGGTGAAGGACTTGGGAGTGTGGAGAAAGTCTAGGGGGGTTGAGTAGTGTAATGTACCTTCTGATAGTGTCAATTTTGTTTTTGAAGTGCTCAGCAATATCTTGAGAAGAGACAGATATGCACGGAGGGGGTGGAGAAGGGGAAAGGAGAATGTTAAAAGTGGAAAAAAGTTGTGCTGGTTTTTTAGAAAGGGAGTTAATGAGTGAAGTAAAGTATGTTTGTTTGGCTTGGAAGAGGCTGATGTTATAGGAGCGCAGGGCAGATTTGTAGCTCCAAAAGTCTGATTCTTGGCGGGATTTGTGCCAGCGACACTCAAGTGCACGTGAGTGTCTTTGGAGTGCTTTTGTATGAGCATTATGCCAAGGTTTATAGTGGCTTGGGTCTAGCACGTTTAGTTTTTATAGGAGCAAGCTCATTAAGGGCAGTGGTGAGAGTACTATAGTAGACAGAGGAAGCCACATCAGGACAAGAGATGGCTGAGATATTAGAGTGAAGAAAGTCAAAGGAAGAAGAGAGATGTGACACGTCTACAGCTTGCAAGTCACGGTAAGTACGTATTTGGGGAATAGCAGGGGGTGAGGAGGGAGTTGGTGAGAGTTGAAATGTGAACATATTGTGATCAGAGAGGGGAAATGGCGAGTTAGTAAAATGTGGTTGCACAGAGTCTGGTAAATATGAGATCCAGAGCATTACCATTGGAATGAGAGGGGGAGTTTGATCACAAAGATATGCTTAGGGAGGGGGGTAGTGATAGAAGTTTAGAGACAGAAGGGTTGTTACTTTTGTTAACGGGTATATTAAAGTCACTTAATATGATGGATGGGATGTTAGATGAAAGAAAGTAAGGAAGCCAGGCAGCAAAGTTGTCCAGAAATTGTGCAGTTGGTCCTGGTAGTCGATATATGGCAGCAATGCAGAGTGAAACAGGAGAAAAGAGCCTAATGCAATGAGCCTCAAATGAGGAGAATGATAGGGAAGGAACAGGTGAAAGAACTTTAAAAGTACAGCGGGGAGAGAGAAGCAAACCTACCCCACCTCCAAGTCTGTTACCAGGTCTGGGAGTATGAGTAAGATGTAGGCCCCCATAGGGCAGGGTAACAGGTGAGGCAGTGTCGGTAGGAGAAAGCCAGGTTTCAGTAAGTGCGAGTAGGTTAAAGGAATTTGCAATGAAATGGTCATGTATAGCGGTGAGTTTGTTTTAAACAGATCTGGCATTCCAGAGATCACAGGATAGATTAACTGGGGTTTTGGGTATAGGAATAAGAGTTCTGTACTGTTGGAATTTGCACCGAAGGGAAGGAGCTCGTGGCTGTGATATAACCGGGGTGGGGTAAGGACCAGGATTTGTCCCCAGCTGCCAGCAATAGAAAGAAAAGAGACTAAGTGAGAGCAGGATTTGTAAGTTCTTAGTTTGTATGAAAAAGAGGAGTTTCCTGGAATAGCTAAACAGAGTACTTTATAAAATAAGTGTGGAGAGGGAGAGGAAAGTAGAGAGGCTGAGATTTGTATAGAACTGGGACTTGATGGGGGAGGTGGTGCAAAATGTTTTATGAAGCATGAGCGTGAAAGGTGGAGAAATACAGGATAAAGCATTTTGGAGTAAGAAATAACAAACTAGCAGGTACAAACAAATCTGTTTCTTATCCCAGATGGTTCACTGTTGATTGCAGGGGAATCTGGTTCCTTTTGCCTTGTCAATGCCTTGTCAAACTGCCTTAAGATATTTATTAAAAGCACTAAAGCAGAGTAGGCCTAAAAGACAAAAGTTATTGGGTTTAACAGATACAAGTAGGGATATAAGCAGAATTACCAGAATAAGGAGTTGCAATAGATATGTAGCAGTATTTGGATATAGCAGTATATGGATAAGCAGAATTACCAGAAAAAGGAGTTGCAATAGATATATAGCAGTATATGCATATAGCAGTTAGTAATGTAATTTGTAAATCCATTATTTAGAAGCCAATAAAAACCTCATGAATTTAAGAATCTAAGAAATGGTACTTGAGAACAAGAAGGAAAAATCTAAATTGTGTTTCAAACTTAGTTAAATCTACCCTCTTGATTATTATTTTTAATAAAACAGGCTTATCATTTCCAAAAGGCAAGTTGCTTTGATCCACACTACAGAATTACTCCTCATCTGGAGACAGATTGTCTAGAAAGCTCTGAATTATGGAAAGGCCATCTCCTGTAGAATCTATTTTATTTAAATACTTTTAATTTTTATAAATGATTACTTCTTCCTGTGTAATAATAGAACTGTACCATGTACTTGAGAGGTAATTAGCTGCATGAATTCATACTGTTGGCAAAATTATACTATTGGGTTTATTGGGTTTACCCATGTGTTTAGGCCGACTTCCACAGTATATCATCAAAAATTTAATTTGAATTTTCGCCACCTAAAACCTGCTGAGTTTATGTAGAAGTCAATGGCAGAGGCCCCTTGAACTTTGAAGATATTAATAGTAGTGATGGGTGACATTTTTAGCCAAGTTTTATCGCAAACTTGACACCCATAAACTCCAGTGGGAGAAAAAAAATGTCAAACATAAGTTATTGACATGCAAAATTTGCAGGGTTTTTTTTTGTTTGATTTTGATTCCAATTTTCAGATCAGGACTATTCATTCGAATTTTAGACAACCAAGTTTTTTCATAAATAGCATACCATTCAAATTGTGAATAAAATCAAATTTAAAAAAATATTCACATAACTCTAAAATTTGACCTTTGATAAATGGGACTCTTGCTCTTTTAGAATATGGAAGGTCCTTGCAAAAGAAGATAATATTGTACCTGTAATATTTAAATCAATGGACTGTAAATAAAATGAACATAGTTGTCTTATACATTACATAGTTAAATCAGGTTGAATAGACAAAGTCCATCAAGTCCAACCCATCCAAATGAAAACCCAGCATCCATAATAATGCAAAATAATTCCTTATAATGACTTATTTAATTACTTCTAATACATCTTACCAAAAAAAAAAACTGTCCAACCAATATTTTGGTAATTGTACCGATGAACATAAAGCTTCCTGGGCTTTGCATAGTTGTTTTCATGGTGATGGCTTGTCAGGGATCTGGCATTGCAGGTAAATCAGGCAGCTATTATAGACTGCAGCCAGGACCAGAGGCCACCTGGTTTGGCACAGCCCACAGCCTGCCACCGGTCCGCAGACTTATATGACTGTTATAACTTCTTGCTAAAAAATGGTGTTTGTCTTAAAAACTTTATATTTTTTATTATTTAAATTCAAAAATATCTGTAGAAGTCATTTTAGTTTTGTTTAATTATATGTATGTATATGTAATGACAAGATGTGTTGCATTAGAAACAATTTGGCTACTTTGTTGTAATGGTAAGATGTTTCATTAAATATAAAAAGCTTAACAAATCAGCAAAAATGATGATTCACGCAGCACAAAAGGTTATTCTGTAATAAGAATGTACCAGATTTCAGTGATTAAAAAAAAAAAAAAATATATGTATATATATATATATATATACACATACGTAAAATGATATTTGTCTGCATAGTAATCAATCTTCATTACACCTTTTAGTTAGCATGAAATGAATGTGTTTTGTATTGGCAGTAACCAAAATGTATATAAATACTCAATCTCACACCAGAGCCATAGACACTATTGTTTCTATGGCTCTGGTAACAATAACTATTGAAAATGGATGATTTACTATTATGAAGTTAATATCTCATATGTCAAGGAGAAAATGAATATATGAGAGACATAATTCTATTGGTGATACAATGCTTATAATGCAACATATTGCCAAATAAAGAAGAGTAAACAAGTTATCTTGTTTATGATGTTATGTTTAAAGATTATGTTATAAACTTTGTTTGAAAACATACCACTTAGGGTATTCAAAACATATCAGAAGTGGTTAATGATTGTTTAAAATACTCTGTTTCATACAATTGTGTCTAGAATAGCCAATCGCCAAAAGTGATAACTAGTTACCCCACTGAGGAGGCATACAATTGTTGCTTTTAAAGAGTTTCATAAATAAGTTTCACATAAACTACCAAAAAAATCCCTTTCTGTCTTACTCCAATCCCCCATGATTCCAAGGAGCCACTAAGGTTAAAACTGCATAACATTTTCAAATATTTGTACAAATATACCAGCCACAGACAGAATGTTCAGTAGCATAACTGAGATGTACAAAATGATCTAAATTGTTTACATATGCATGCATGGGATCCATTATCCAGAAACCCATTATCCAGGAAGCTCAGAATTACAGAAAGGCCATCTCCCATATATAGACTCCATTTTATCCAAATAATCCTGATTTTTATAAATGATTTCCTTTTTCTCTGTAATAATAAAACAGTACATTCTACTTGATCCAAACAAAGATACAATTAATCCATATTGGAAACAGAACCAGCCTACTGGGTTTATTTAATGTTTACAGGATTTTGTAGTATACTTAAGGTAAGAAGATCCAAATTACAGATCCGTTATATGGAAAGCCCCAGGTCCCTATGATTCTGGATAAAAGGTCCCTGTATTGTAAATATTTTACTATGAAACAATGTATTACAAGGGTTATCACTGAGCAGGTCTATTTAGCATAGTTTATAAAGTTCGGTAAAATAATTTGCCTTCTAAACAAATGCCAAATAAATGCCATAACAAATCACTGTTGTTTTCCTTATGAATCAACGACTGATCTGCATCACAATGGAAATATTCTGTTCTAATCAGGGTATCTATAAAGTTGTGTTTCTTTGTGCCAGAATAACACCAGAAATGATGGTGTTTTATTACACCAATGTGATTACAACACTGGTTTTTACACCACTTGATTTTTTAATGCCAGTATTTTGCATTTTTCTGTGCATTCATGTAAAATAATTATACAGCTTTATGAACATGACTTTACACATACACAGTGGCATTACTATAGTGATATAAATGATAATCCTCTTATTTTTACACAGCTTTACAAATATGCCCCTATGTCTTTAATAACCTTTTAATGTAAAATCTATGATTCTTAAGACTCTTGGCATGTGGGAAAACCTACTGACTCAATGATCTTTTGAAGTCAATAAAAACTGACGTGGAGAATACTGCAAGTCATTCAACATGCTGTTTATTGAGTTTTTAGTCTGTAATAACTGCTCTAAAAATCCCAATTTCCCTGAGGGTTTTCACAGTCTGATTTTCTACTCTACTTCACTGTTAAGAACTTTGTTTGCTGTGGCATCAGACTTTTCAGCAAACTTAAATGTACTCAGTAATTATTGTAATTTTGTCATTTACCATTTTGTTTCATTTGTTTTCATTTTATCTTTCTAGATAGCTTCTCTATGTTCTGAATAGCTAGAAAACCATGTTAATGATTCCTTAATAGTGATGGCCGAATCTCTCCCATATTGCTTCACCGAAAAATTAGCCGGTGAAACGTGGTAATTCGCTGTGAATTCATGCCAGGCAAATTTATTCGCCTATCACTATTCTTTAATCCTTAAAGAGCCATCTTTATTTGCAACATTGAAATTAAAAAAAGTTTAAGCCACAAATACAAAACCTAAGCTTGTTAAACATTTACCCCACACAGCCATACCCATTTCCCATTGATTTGTACGCACCATGTTACCATAAAGCGTACCTGTATATTTATTATAGTAGGTTATTATAGATATCTGTTCTTTAAGGGAGTGCTCTTTAAGTGGGTGATCTGTAAGTGGAGTTACAAACACAGGAGGTTAAAACAAGGTAAAAGTTTTTTTTTAATCAGTTATTCTAATTGTTTCCTATTTTTTGCACTGTAACTGGGATAATGAGCACCAGCAACATTGAAGGTCCACTTCTGGGGCATATGTGAGCAAATTGTCACTTTAGAGGCTCATTTTAGAGCCCTAGAGCAACAAATTGCTATACTGTAGTCAAGTGACAATCTTGAGAGGAGTCTATTGCTCACAGGATCTAATGGTCCTAGTGACCTAGTGGGGGGGGGGAGAACAGCAGCAAGATGATGAGGAAGTAACAGTTAGAAAATTTAGTGCTGGCAAAAGGAGAAGGGGTTGTGCATCCCAACAGATGTGTGAAGAAGGACTGATATTTCTAAAAGAAGACCAGTTTCTCTAGTTGCGGTGGGGAGGAGAACAGACCTAGGTCTAAATAAATTGTGGTAATAGGGGATTCACTTATTAGGAAAGTGGATAGTGAGTGGATAGGGTCATCTGTTGTCTGGATTGCTACATCAAAACAGTTTGCTATCTTCTTGGTGCCGGTGTTCGGCATGTGGTTGATCTGGTAGACACATTATTGGGTGGGGCTGGGCATGACCCATATTGGTGCTAATGACAAAATTAGTGGTAGATGGAGGACCTTAAAGAGTCAGTTCAGGGATCTAGGCTCTAAGATTAGGTGAAGGTCCTCCAGTTTAAGTTGGACAGTTGGTTGATGAGACCAGGGAAAAAGCAGAGATTCTGAACTGTTATTTTCCATCTGTCTAGGAACCTGCTAATGAAGCCTTCCTTTTTAATAGACCCAATTCTACTTATATTATTAATGATTTGTGGGTCACTCAGGAGTAAAATAAAAAGAGACTTAAACATTTAAAGGTAAACAAAGGTCTGGAACCAGATGCTATAAGGGGTAAATTTATCAAAGAGTGAAGTTCCGCCACTAGAGTGAAATTCCGCAGCTCTCCATTCATTTCTATGGGATTTTGAAAGGCGTATTTATCAATGGGTGAAAGTGAAATTTCACCCTTTGATACATACGCCTTTAAAAATCCCATAGAAATGAATGGAGAGTGGCGGAATTTCACTCTAGTGGCGGAACTTCACTATTAACTTCACTCTTTGATAAATATACCCCAATATGATCTTAGCTCTGTAATTGCCTCTTTACTTAATTTTTCACTGGAGAATTGCTAAGCTGGTGGCCATATTAACAAAGAGGTCCCATTCTCAGTCTGAAAACTATAGGCCAGTTAGTGTGACATTGGTAGAAAGCTTTTGGAAGGGTGATAAGGGACAAGATACTTGATTACATTGCAAATCAGAATTTTAGGTATACACTATGTGCCAGCATGGTTTTATGCATAACAGATCTTGCCAGACTAATTCAACTGCCTTGATGAGGCAGTGAGCAGGAACTTTGACACTGGGATGGCAGTGGATGTGATCTAATTAGACTTTGCTACAGAATTTGATACAGTAGCACATAGAAGGTTACTTTAAGCTAAATTAAGCAATGTTGACCTGTAACATAGTATTTGAACTTGTATAAAGAACTGGCTGAAAGATACATTAAAAATGTTCTTATTGGACCAGTGTTGTTTAATGGAGTACCACATACCAGGCAGTGCCATTCTGTGGCTACTACAGCAAATAAAGTACTGTCTTGCATAAATAGGGCATTATCTCAGGGGATGAGATCGTCATTTTTACCTCTTTTATGGGTTCCTAGTAAAACTTCACCTTGAGTATGCAGTGCCGTTTTGGGCTCCAGGCCTTAAGAAGGATATGAATGAGCCTTATAGAATGTTGACACGTGCAACTAAACTTGTTGAGGGGTTGGAAGATTTACATTGAGGATCGACTGTCAAGGTTGGGGTTGTTTTCTCTGGAAAAAAGAAGCATTTGAGAAAACATAATTAATCTGTATAAGTACTTTAGAAGGCATTTTTCAAATTCAATAGACCAGCACACCAGGGCCCAACCCTTTAGACTAGAGGAGCAGAACTTAATTTAAATCAGTGTAAGTGGTTCTTCACTGTAAGGGCAGTGAGGTTGTGGAACATGCCAAGTGATGCTGTGATGCGAGTTTATCACTGGACCAAAACCTAATTGTGATCCTGTTGATTAGCCCACAGACAGATTATTTCTACTTGCACTTCCATATGTATTGCCATATTGAACAAAATGCAGCTGATTGATGTCAGTTGTTGAGGTACCTATAATTTTGACCCATGTCAGGTCAGCATAAAAATAGAGTTGCAGTTCAGTTCCATATGCTGTATTCTAATATGCTGATGCATGGAAAATATGAAGGCATGGTTTACTGAGTGCACAAAAATAATACTACTTTAATATCTGCTTGTATTAATGGAAGTTGCGATATTGTTTTCATAGATATTAACTTTACCGTTCGTCATTGAAATCGAGAGAGAGAGAGAGCAATTACTTTCTAACCACAGGCTGTGATTTGTTAATACATACTAAAGAGGCTACTAGATGTGTTCAAACTTATATTAATGACATTCTAAGAAACCAATGCATTTTTCTTTTAGTCTATACATGTTCCAAACCATATAGACCCCCCCCCCCATCAAGTATTAATCTGTGACAGCTTTGGAATTACTGGACACCATTATGTGTCAAGGTTTATAATACAATATTTTGTTACGGACAGGCATGGATGGTTTTAAACATTTTCATAACTATGAAAAATGATGGTCTATTTAAGCTATTGATATAGGACATGCTTTGCTTTTTAATAATATCTTATGTTTATATTTTACTAATATTTTATGTTCACTGGCACTGTTAATACATATTTGACAAGTTAGGTATTGTGAATTGACTGCTGAATAGTTTTTCTCCTTTGTTACAGATAGAACCAAAGCAGTTTAATGTGCAAAGGAGGTGAAATCAGCTGTTATATTTGATTTTGTGTACTTTTTTATTTCTGATCTTAGGAACAACTATAAGAACAGCATTTGTTAACTTTTAAAATACATCTAAATAGGAAAGTTTTTAAATGTGCCAGAAAATGCTGTATTATGTTGAGCCAAGCAGTTCCATCTTTTAAAAATACTAAAAAATACTCTGTAAATTCTGTATTAATAAACTGCATAGAAAAGTGCTGAATATGGTGCCAAAAAAGTGTTTTACAAATCAGATCTAGTTGTTAGCACCACAAAGCAATGATAAGTTGAAATACTTTTTGTTTTATACATTTATTTATTTTTTTAACAGATTAGATTTTTTTATATTAGGACTAATCTAAGGTATTAGAAATCATTATTTTGACAATATTTAGAGGCCCATTTATCAACATTTTTATTTTAGAGATTTTAGAATCCACAAATAAACAATTTTTTTCTAAAACTACAAATGTAATTTATTCATCTAAAAGAAGCTCAACGATGCACTAAAAACAAAAAAATCTGTATCACTGTAATAACACCATTGGATCTGCTTCAGGACAGGCCTCTAACAAGAGCCCCCAATCCTTTTCAAACTTCTGAGGACATTGCCTGGCAAGGTATGTTAGTTTTATCACTGGAAGTTTATCGTTGACCAGCTTCACCCAGTGTTTGATCAAACTCAACTGCTTCTACATGGCAAATTTTTGTATTACAGTCTTTCATGGTTTTTACACTTATTTAATTTCTATGTTTTTAGGGTATTAGAAAAAAAAAACCCTAAAATTAAATTTGTTAAAAAAAAATAGAAATTTTAAATTCAGTAAATAGACACCTTAGAGTGACATTATAATTGACAGTTGGGCAAGGTTGGTTTGGTGAGTTCCTAAGCATAGGATAGGTATATTGGATCTATCTATCTATCTATCTATCATCTATCTATATATCTACATTTCAAACTAGATGTCAGAACAACCAAGACTTGAATATACAGCATTTTAGAAAAATAATAAGCTTACTCTTAACCATATATTAAAAATATAGCCATGTATTTTGAAACAAGATTGCAAAATGTCAAAATTATAACAAACAGAAGGGTATTACAAAACCTATGACTACAATTTAAATTTTTTAATTTCCCTCTTTTCCTTTGTTGTTGAGTAAAAATAAAAATTCAATATAGCACATAATTCTATTTGATTTGTGTTTTTACTCTATTGTTTCTAACATATCAAATGCTTGTATAGGGACATAAACATTTAGGCAACACACATGTATATTTTTTATAGAATGGTTGTAAATAGCATAATGAAATCTTCATATTTCTAAGATAAATATAATTTATGCACAGCGGTATGATTCAACATAACATGTTCAGTAGTTCAGACAGTAAATGCAGAGGGCATATGGTGCCCAAGCTTGAATATCCATGTTTATTTCATATAGCCAGTTGGCTAAAGCAAAAGAACATGCTGTAAGGCATTAAAATCTTGGGAAACAAGTTGAATGATATTTGACAGACTATATTCAACTGAGAATCTGAAAAAGCAATCTTAACATTTGCAGTATTTGGCAAAACATCTTTACTTTAAAACATGTTGCACTTCTTCCCACAACTGGCACAAAAAGGTCTCTTCTGCTACTGTGAACAGATTGTTTCGGGGAATATACTGTACAAAAATAAAATGGACACCTGTCGAATACTCAGATTATAAACAGATGCAGGGTTTAAAATAAGTAGCACATGTAGAAGTTATGGAGAAAATAGTCATTCAGAATTAAAGCAATACAGAATACATATATCTTATATAGAAGTTACATTTACAAACATGCATTATATAGGTTGACGTGAAAATAATTTGTACTTATATGGTATGTTTTATATCTTAAAACCTGCTTATAACATGCACATATTTTTTTAAAAATATAACAGGTTTTTGGTGTAGATAGTTCAGATACATATTGAGGTAAAAAGTTAGAAACTAGAATGTAATGGTCTGTAAAAAATAAAATACTAAATAATTGCAGTCATATAGTAATTTCTAAGGTTAACTGTATTAAAAAATAGTTATGGCTTATAGGTAAAACATAAAAAAATGTAATGAGTTACTCATTTTATACATTTCTGCAAATTTAACAAAATCTCCTACAGCTGAAAAACTTGACAAGCTTGACTATAATTATATGATTCAACTTGTTCCTATATCCCTATAACGCCTTCAGAAAGTAGTCATATCACTTTTTAAAACAGTTTTAACCTTCCTAAAATAGAGTGAATTCATCAATTTGATCAAATTAATTGCTATAGTTCCCCTAATGTAAGTGAAGAGAGGGAAGCTAAGCTACCATTGCAAATAGAAAACGCTTCTAATTTGGGGCAAGTAATGACCATACAGTATATTGACTGGAGCAACAGTACTGCCAGGACAGTTAATGGGAAATACGTTTATACATATACAGTATATAACTTGTTGCATGACCATTTTATTTCACCGGTTGCTGAGTAACCACCTATAAATCATGCTATACTGGATCTAATTATCTCTGACCAGTGCCAGATCAAGTTGACCGGGCAATAGGCTTGGGCAAATTTGACCCATATAGTTTCGCCAAAAAATTGCCACTGGTGAAATGTCACTGATGGCCATTAAAGTCTATGGGCTTCATTTCCATAGCAAAGCAAGGGAAAAAAATTGCCCATCCCTACCGGGCACCCTAGGCAATCTGGCTGGCCATCCCACTCCCCGCTGGCACACTCCTGAATGCGAGCATGCCCTCGAATGTAACCTGCGCACGTGCATGCACAGTAACAAAGGGTGGGCAAGGAAACAAGGGGAGAGTGGCAGATGGCAGGGAGATGATACTGACCGAGAGCAGTAACTTTGGCTGAAAAAAAATATGCCCCCAAGTACAACTGATGGTACAAACTGAACAGGTTAAAAATGCACTCTATACAATGCTGCAAATATTTTGGAGTGGGGTGACAAGTGCAGCAAATGTTTAGCACAGTTAAGTATAGACAAGGCACAGAGCACATCGATTCCAGACATTAAAAAGCAGATGGGTCCATGACCATGCATCTGCACAAGGTTACTAAGGCCTTTAGCCAGTACTATACATCCCTATATCAAACTAAGCTTACAATAGGAGAGGCTGAAATAACAGAATACCTACAGTCCATCGACATTCCCACATTAGAAGCCACTGACAGTTTAGGACTAGGGAGACCCATAACAGTAGAGGAGGGTTTCCCTGCTGGGAAGACACCAGACCTGGATGGTACAGTATACCCATGGAATGGTTTAGGAAATGTCATGCTTTGCTTATCCCACACTTAGTGAAACTGTACAATGGAATTCTATAGGAGGCACCCCTGCCTGACTCAATACGAGGGACACAATTAATAGTGTTCCTGAAACCCAACAAAGATTCTAAAGAATGTGCCTCTTATAGGCCAATTTTGTTGATAAATTGTGATGCAAAAATACTGGCCAAAATCTTAGTGTAACTATCATGTTCCTTTACTACCTAGCAGCAAAAATTAACCACAGTATGGTGGTGGGCATCCCCAAACCCTGACAATCCGGCAACATGCTTGGAAGCTTAGTCTCATCCAATGACAAACGAATCCCATTTCAATTCCTACATAAGACCTATCTCATGCCATATAGGCTCCATAGAATCTCTCCAACCTATAGAGATGAATGCCCTAGATGCCACCAGTCACCTGGACACTTCTTGCACATGGTCTGGACTTGTGCCAAACTAAGACATTTATTATATATATATAGGCCATGTCCTAGACTTTCCAATCCCCTTTGGTCCTCAAGTAACCCTGCTTAAGCAGGTACATGATCTGGCCCCAACCAGAACACTAATATATAACACTAGTATAAAATAATTAGTCACAATAGTGCAAGCTATAAGCTATATTTATTCTATAGAAAACCATACTTGAGTAAACAGCCAAAATAAGCTCTCTCTGTTTGTTTAAGAAAGCTGCTGCCATATCAGTTTGTGTGACATAACTTCCCTGCCTGCCTCTCACCTGCCACCTTGTATCTCTATGCTAGCTTCCTTCTCTGCTCAGATTACAGGAGAGAGAAGGAGAGGAAAAAGGTGCACATGATGCTGTGTGGGCTGGGAGGTTTGAGGTAAGAGAAGGGAAGTCCATGTGTAAAGAAAGCAATGCAATGTTTTTTTCCAGAGAGGACCTGGAGCAGCAGCACTTTGAGTATTTATGAGTATATTTTCATAGACTTTTCTGATAAAGCTTACTAAGGGTGTCTGCCAGGAATCACCAAGATTTGAACCTTAG
Source organism: Xenopus laevis (assembly GCF_017654675.1). Taxonomy (NCBI): domain Eukaryota; kingdom Metazoa; phylum Chordata; class Amphibia; order Anura; family Pipidae; genus Xenopus; species Xenopus laevis. The sequence continues at coordinate 58,582,676 of NC_054372.1, read as the reverse complement.
CCTGTGTGTTTGAGTTTTCTTGCATTATTCTGGTGAGCCACTAGGGGTTTTACTATTCATGCTGCCCACTTCCTTGAACAGACTCACAATAACACTTCCTGCAACACATGCCTCCTCCTGCTTCATTAACGACATGTGTTGTTAAATCAGTAATCAAGGCCCTTTATGAGCCTGTGCAGCAGAACTTGCCTCAGACCTTGCCTGTCTGCCACTAGCCCTGACCATTTTGCCTGTTTCTGGACTTTGCCCTTCTCCACTGGCCTGTATTTGGAACTTTGTTTTGATTATTTGATTATTTTCTAATTACATCTATACTTTTCTCCAGATATTCATGGGTGTTTCTGGGGTTACTCAGCATATAAAGTCCTGCCTGGTGGACACTCACCAGTGACCAGACCTGACAGGGTCATTAACAAACAATTGAATGACGAATTCTTCCAAAATCGAAAAATTCTTCCACAAATCGACTAATTCTTCCACAAATATCTTGTTTTTCTATAATTCTTCAAAACTTAAAATTTTTTAGATTAATTAAGTGAAAAAGCAAATCAAGTAAAAGTTATCAAAGGTGCTATGGAGGTCAATGGGATCCTTTTGGACCACTTTAAATCAATTTGAATTTTCCAAGTTTTTTCTCCACTAGAAATTGTCAGAAAATATTTCTGGGTGTTCTTATTTTTTAGTGCATTTTTCAGCATTTTCTTTCATGACATTTTTAATTTGCATTTTTTAATAAATCTCACAACATTCATAGTTTTAGTCATGGTTTCAAAAACCTCTAAAACCACTAAAATCCAACCCTCAAGAAACAAGCCTCCATATTTTAACCTTTCCTCTCCTTTAGCCTTGCAATTATAGGCCAATAAGTTTGACAACTACTTATTATGATGAGGTTAAGTAAGAAACTGGATAGCTGGGTTGCAGTATATGTGCTCTATTTAGATTTAGCGTAAGCATTTAATACAGTTCCCAACAAGTTACTACTTTGTAAACGAAGATCTGTTGGGCTTAATGAAGTTGTTTGCACATGGATAGAAAACTGGCTACAGGATAGAGTACAGAGGGTAGTTATTAATGGTACATTATCTACTTGGAGTAAGGTACTTAGTGAAGGTCCTGCAGGGTTCTGTATTGAAACCACTTTTTTTTTTAACTTATTCATTAATGACTTGGGTGAGGGTATTGTAAGTAAGGTATCAGCGTTTTTTTTCCAGAACTTCAATCAGAGCTTGAGTTTTGTACACAGGCAGAGGAAAGAGGGTGTGCTTTCAGGCACCCTCATCGCATCACGTACAGGCCCAGCTTCTGCCTTTTTGGAGCTACACAGAGTGACTATCGGCACAAAAATGTCTGCTCCATGTAACTCCACGCAGACCAACATAAACAGGAAAAGAATAGATATGTCAATAAAAAATAAAATCTGTATAGTCCTCAATCTAGTCAAACATTAGTCTTCTAAATTTGTAGTGATGAGCAAATCTGCCTTCTTTTACATGGCAAAAATTGCAAATTAGAGAAAATTTGCAAAATGCATTGAGGTTTATGGGTCTTTTTTTCAGAGCAACCTTTTTCGTGGTGAGTTTTTTTCATGGCAACTTTTCCTGTGCTAAATATATTAGCGTCTGGGCATTTTGTTCAGGGGGACTTTTTTCTTTGCAAAATATATTGGGGTCTATTGGTGTTTTGTGTGTTAATTTATTTTATTCACAAAGAAGTTTAGAAGCAAATGACAAAATTAGGAATTGTGCCGCAAATCTATACCTGGTGAAAAATTTGACAATGACATAAGATTGTTGTCCACTCTTCTGGTCCTTAATAATATTGTTGAACTGTTAACTAAAAATACTGTACATATAAAGATGCATATCTTCCTTAATTAAATATGATGTTACATATTTCAGATTGATAACAAATGTCCAACCTTGTGAAGAAATTCATGTAATTCTACTGCCAGCTCACACATTTAGACCATGGTGACAATGGTAATGTTTTTTTTCAAGTTTCACATGTTGATATTGCAATTTTTATATGTCCACAGAATAAGAAAACAGGGAAGATTAGTAAAATAAAGTTCATGTTTTAAAATGTAAATTCCTGTGCCATAATTACATTCTAATTTGCACAAAAAAGTATTTGAGTTACAATTAGAAATGCATTAGAATAATAAATATATTGGTTACAAGAAGCATACTCAACATATGCACCACATTTGGCTATGTTCATATAGTGTGGTCACATGCAAGAAAAACTCTTTATTATCTGGGATTTCAGAAAATTGCCTGAGGGAATGCAATGCTTATTCAAGAGTTCATAAACACTTTTAAGCCATCTGTGAGGCTTAGCATTACGCTTCCAGATATGACAGCAATGTCAAAATTCTAACATGAAAAATTGACCTTCATAGAGGAATAGTAAACATGGATTCGCCTCTTGAAGCTAAATATTAAAATATTGAGCAAATAACATTTTGATAAAGAATGGGAAATGAGAAACAGAACAGAGCATAAGGAGTATTATGTGTATGTATTTGCTGCATGTATTAGATATTTTAGAATAATTCAATAAATAAACAAATGCTATATTTAAAAATACTTTTCATCACATAATTCAGAGTTTATGAGCCTTAATGCCTGAACAAAATGTTCTGTTTACAGTGTCGGACTGGCCCACCAGGATACCAGGAAAACTCCCGAGGTTGAGTGAGTAGAGGATGAATAATAGTTTGGAAAGTTCTACTATCTAAGGTTTTCTGGTGGGCTCACGGTTTTAGGCTTTCTGGTGGGCCCGTGGCATCCGAGTCCGACACTGTCTGTTTAACATTTTGCAAGGATGCCCATTGATAAGGCTTGAGAAGAAATAGTTTTCAGACTCATCTGCCCACTACTTCTGAATTTGGGTGGTGTATATTTATTTCTACAAATGAAAAATAGTCCATAGAAATTGCTTAGATACTGTACCATGGTTTCAAAAAAATCCTGAGTAAACTGAGCTTTACCCCAATAGTTTGCTCCAGATGAGACCTTCATTCCCAGGCATAGGCCCTTGCAGTAGTGTCGAGCTTCTTAAAGCTTGACCAGAGAATGTATTTAATCAACCAAATTATCCATATAGGAGTTCATATGAAGATGAGCAATCGTGAATTGGCATATACTCACACACGCCAGTGGTAATTTTTAGTCTTACAAAGGAAAGAGTACAACAAAACAGCGCTCTGTTCACTCTCTATTTCTGGGTTTGTCCCGTCAAATCCTCACCTCTCAAATTCTTTGCCACTACTGTTATTCCCCAAAATTTTAGGCCCTTAGCATTTTTATTATGATTAATACACTATAGTTTTCCACTCCCTTTTCTATATTTCTGACATGTTCATTTATTCTTTCTCTCAGTGTTCTGTTTGTTTTCCCCACATATTGTAGGCCAAAACAATATATCACATTTAGTGGTGCACTTTATGCAATGTTAAATCTTATATGATTTATTAGTAACATTTGCTTCTCTGAAGGCTTTTCATAATGCACACGGATAAAAGCCCTTCCACTCTTCCTTTTGTTTTTTCATTTTTGTTCTTTCTGTAGGAAAATAGTTCTTTGCTAGCATTTGTCCCAAGTTTCTTTCCCTCCTATAGATAACGTGAGATTTCTTTGGGAGGATGCCGTTTAATTGTGTGTCTCCCTCTAATACATTCCAGTGTTTTGTGATAATTTTTCTTACGGCTTGTTTCCCCGGGGCATAAGTAGTAATATAGGTACATACATCCTCATTGTCTTTTTTCTCTTTCGGTTTCTTACTCTTCAATAAATCTTCTCTCTCTATTCCTAATAGTCTCTCACATGACTTTTGAATTACTTTTTGCCCATAGGGGATGTTGTTTAACCACTGTGGATTGTGGTGACTTGTGCTGAGGACATAGTTGCACACGTCCATTTTTTAAAAAAGGTTTTAAAATTCATCCGGCCTTCCTCAATGTAGATTTCCAAATCCAGGAAATTTAGATTGAGTTGGCTATAAGTGGAGGTGAATTCAAGGTTTAAATCATTAGTATTTAGACTATTTACAAATTCTAGTAGTTGTGTTCCGCCTCCCTGCCATATTAGTATGACATCATCTATGAAGCGCCGCCACAGGACCAGACTACCACCCACCCTTGGCATGATGTTTAGTTCCTCCCAATACCCCATAAGGAGGTTTGCATAGCTGGGTGCGAATCTTGTTCCCATGGCGATTCCACACACCTGGAGGTAGAATTTGTCCCCAAACCAAAAATAATTGTGATTTAATATAAATGAAATTGCATCCATAATGAATTCCTTTTGTTTTTCCAGTAATGTATTGTCCCTCTCCAAATAATATGAGATTGCCTTCAATCCTAGTTCATGTTGTATGGATGTATATAAAGCTTTCACATCCAGTGTGCAAAGGTACATTTCCTGTGTGGGATCAATATCCTTTAGGATTTGAATAATTTGGGTAGAGTCCCTCAAGTATGCTGGTAATTCCACCACGTACCTCTGTAAGATTCTATCCACATATTCAGATAAGTTGCAAGAGATAGAATTGATGCCTGATATTATTGGTCTCCCTGGGGGATTGGTTATGTTTTTATGTATTTTGGGCAGGCAGTAAAACACTGTTGTACTTTGGTGCAAATTTGCTAGCGACTGATTTGCCCAGGCGTAAATTCGCCAGGACAACGCTAATTCCCTAAAATGCGTCCAGGGTGCAGAACGCTGGTGAAGTTGCGCTAGTGTTACTTCGCCAAGCAAAGTGAAGTTGCGGTAGCGTTGGCTAATTTGCATATGGCGGGAAGTTAAATGGATGTATATGTTGCAGCAAAAACATTAAATTAGACAAGCCCGGGAAACCTTAATAAAAGAAAATAGAGTTGTTATATTGCCCTACACATGAGCCCAGTATATAGTTTATGTGCCATATGTTAGGAAATGTAGGGGGAACCCGGTTACCCAAAATCAATTTTATGGTCGTTTGCAGGCTATCACTCAGAATAAAGGAAGAGACGCCAACGTGGAATTCCTATCCACTCCATTGTCTGAGGTGGCGAAGGCAAGTCTGGCGCAAGAGGTAACGTTCAGTAAAATCCGCATCTTACTGAATTTGCGGAGTTACGTTTGTTTGCCAGAGCGAAAATTTGCCTAGATAGATGATATTGTCTATCGCTTTCACTAACAAAATGACGTCATGCTGGCGAATTTTCGCTAGCATTAGTAACTTCACCCTTTAGGGAATCTGCCCCTTGGATTCTTTTTATATAAATATTTGCTTTCTTTTTGGTCTAAGATCCCTTCTTCTGCCGCTCTCTTTATTAGTTTATATATTTTATTATTAAAAATTGTGGTAGGGTCCCCTGTTAATTGCCTGTAGGTTTTTCGATCCTCAATTAACTCAAAACATATGTTCTGGTATTTTTTATTATTCTATCATTCATGATGACTATACCTCCTCCCTTTTCTGTTGGTTTGATGTTTATATTCTCATTATTTTTTAGAGCACTTATGGCTCTTACCCCCCTTTTTTTGAAGTTCTTTTAAATCCCTTTTCACAAGTTCCTCATATAGTTGAATGCATGGTCCTTTTTCTTCTATGGGGATGTATCCTGATTTATTCTTTAAACCCGTATGATAATATAGTGTTTGTTTTATTGTTGGTTCCTCCATCTCTCTATTTATAATCTCCATATTGGAGAATGCATTTTTCAGTTTTTAATTGTCTTATAGACTTTTCCATCTACAAACAGGTCAAAGCCACAAACTCTGCCCGTGGGTGCAAAAGTCAAACCCTTACTCAAGACTCTCTCTTCATTCTCCGCTAGTGATATGTCACTTATGTTAAATATCCCTATTGTTCCCTCTTCCTCCCCTTTTTTCTTAGACTTCTTATGTTTAACCCCCTCCCTTCTTTCCTTTAGTTTCCCTTTGTTTTTATTTTTATTTAACAGAGCACAGGATGCCTTTCAAAATTATAGGAACATATTAAATTATATATTTTTTGATTTCCCCGTTGCCTTAGGCACTGATCCATTGTTTGATCCATTGTTTGTGACGATTTGTGCACAGGTGGAAGACTGTGGATGGATCGGCAGGAGAATATCAAAGAACAAACTAACTTTTCTTTAATAATTTTTCTTTTTTGGTTCCCCAATTGCTGCAGCTGGAGCAGCAGTCGCAGGAGCATCTGTAGCAGCACAACCTACAAGAAAAATCAAATATAAATATATATTTTGGACATGTGCATAAGCCATAACAAATCAAAGGTTTTAAAGGAAGTTGTCAAAGTTAATATTTCAAGTTAAATTGGGGGTGGGTGTTTACATGTTTGGGGAGGGAACATCATAATATTAGAGTGAATTAGAGAAATTTAACCTTAATCTGTAGGTGACAAAAATGTTTTTTTTTTAAAAAGGATAGTTGATTGTTTTAAGGGCATACATTACATTAAAATAAGCAACAATTGTAAGAAATTCTTAATATTAAAACCTACAGCTTATGATGAACATTGAAGAGGCACTACCCTCCCAATAAAAAAGAAGGCTGCATAAGGGACTAAGTAAACGTGCTTTGCATCTTTGGTGACTGGGCACAGGGTTCAGCTCGGTCTTCTGTAATGTGAAAAACGACATTAGGAAGCAACTACATTGGTCACAAACATTTAACATGTCTGTATCTTCTGGGGGTTCCATCTCCATCTCCAGCCTCATCCTCTTCCTGGGGTTGCTGCGTGGCGTCATCCCAGTCCTGATCCCTGTCCGAGTCATGCCGTGATGTTTACAGTAGGGCTGCAATTGTGAAAAAATAAATAAAAAAAGGTATTAACAGACAGAATCATATGAAACTGCAAGTGTACTTGGTTAGTAGCCTGGTGTACAGACCTCCCACCCACTACTTAAAGTCATTGGGCGTCTGAATAGTGTTAACGCGTGCTGATTTTGACGCGAGCGACTGTCGCGTGTCCAAAAAATTTGACTACCGCAAATTTTCTCGGGAGATTTGCAAATTTATTCGCAGACGACGAAACGTGGAAATTCGCCGTGAATTCATACCAGGTGAATTTATTCACCTATCACTAGTTAATCTATAATGGCACAGCAAGGGAGATGGAATGGTTAAAATTAAATACAGGACATGAAGGCATTGTTTGCAATAATGCGAGCAGGAGAGAATATAATAAATGGCAATACAGATGCTCTAGGCTCTATATGTGTTGCTTCACACTTCACTTTTGCAGTTAAAGGGGTTGTTCACCTTTGAGTAAAGTTTTACTATGATGCACAGATCAATATTCTGAGACAATTTGCAATTGGTTGTTATTTTTAAATATTTGTAGTTTTGACTTATTTTGCTTTTTAGTCACAAACTCTACAGTTTGTGCTATAGTGGGGAAATGGTTAATAAAGAATTTGTTAATAAAGAAATGGTTGCCATTTTGTCTGTTACAGCTGCACATAACTAACTAGTACATAAACAAACAGCAATGCTTCAATTAAAAAAAAAGCGCAAGAAACGCCTCTAATGCAAAAGAGGAGCAATAATTTACCAAAAAAAGTAAACTGCTAAAGGGGAAATGATTATAGGGATGCACCGAATACAATTTTTTGGATTCGGGCCGAACCCCTGAATCCTTCACGAAAGATTCGGCCGTATACCGAACCGAATCCGAACCCTAATTAGCATATACAAATTAGGGGTGGGAAGGCAAAAACATTTTTTACTTCCTTGTTTTCTGACAAAACGTCACGCAATTTCCCTCCCCGCCCCTAATTTGCATATGCAAATTAGGATTCGGATTCGGTTCGGCCAGCCAGAAGGATTCGGCCGAATCCGAATCCTGCTGAAAAAACCCGAATCCTGGCCGAATCCCGAACCGAATCCTGGATTATGTGCATCCCTAAATGATGAATTTATCCAAATGATGGGGATGTGGAAAAAAGAAGTAATAATTTTTGGAATAAAAGTGTACTTACTCCTCTAGTCATGGTATAGTCCTTCCGAGCCCTCACAGACCTCTTTGCCCGTGTTCAGAAGCCGGCGCTCATAAGGCTTCAGCCTGAGTGGAGGGACATGCCCTCCACGGGTCTTCTGGGCTTTCGCTCAACTGGCAGCTAACTTTGCCCTTATCCATCGCTTCAGGTCACTGAAACGCTTGTACACAGTCGGGCGATCCCTGTGTACAGCACCTACAGCATTGATTTTGTCCTTTACCTGCTGCCAGAGTTGTTGGCGCCTGGCAGAATTGATGCGATGGGACTAAATCCCAAACAACACATCCCATCGCTCTAGGACTTCCTCCAGCCGTGCTGCATTCTCGTCACTGGAAAAGCATGAGCCCAGTTTGGTGCTGGGGTCCTCATCTCATCATCCTCCTCTCTTCTTCTTTGTGAGGCACTGGCCTCCTCATGTTGCCTCGTGTGGGCCCCCCTCTGTGTTGTGGCCAGCACCTCCTCCTCACTCTCCTGGGCCACCCTGTGCCTTCTTTGGGCCCCCTTCCGTGCTGTGGCTGGCTCCTCCTCACTCTCCTGGGACTCCCCCTATGCTCCTCTCCCCTGCTCCCCCTATCTAAGCTGCCCTGGGACCCCCTATATCCCGTCACACATAGTGTGGGTTCCAGTGCTGCGTGCCACCACCTCTGGGCTGGAGATATACAGTATTCTCCCTCCTATTCCTTCTCATTCCTTCTTCGTCCAGACATTTTGAGCAATTTTTGTTCCCAAAAATGCACCTGCTTTTAGATGAGCCTCATTCTCCTCACTTGTTTAAATAGCAAGTGAGGAATCAGCACGAACATGTACCTAAAATGGCCACTGGAGAACTTCCTGTTTTAAAATTAAATGAAATGAAGAGGGGCTTTTAAACTTCCAATCAATTGAATTGAGTTTAAGTGGGCACCCACAAACCTCAAACATATTCGAGTATGCGATGCGGGGAACCTGCGATTCAAATTATACTCAAAATGAGTCAATAATACATATTTGATCGAATAACAAAAATTCAACCACAGTAATGAATATGAGACTATTTGAATTTCTTTATAAAAAAACAAAAACCGAGTTTAGTTGAATTTTAAACAATTCGAAATTCGACACTTGATAAATCTGCCCCTAAATGTTATAGCAACAAGTGATCCATAAATTGAATAAGTGTGTTATGGATCAATTGAGCAGAATAATAATCAGTCTTTTTGGAAAGCATGATGTTTACCATAAAAGTAATCCTATCAATGTATATTGATTAAATCCCCTGGCAAGAATACATAAAACATAACATTGCCCATAGCATATTAGGGCATTTGATATATTTGTGGGGATGGGTTCGCAGGAGGTTCAGAGAATGTTATATGACAATGCAGAATTCAAAATTCAATCTATAAATCTTTGGTATTTTCATGGATTAGTCACAAATCTTTAAAGTTGATATAATAAATTTACTGTGGCATTAGGCCAGTGCAGTTGTACTTGGAAAATGTCATCTATAAGGCGAGTAAAATATAAAAAGACACTTATTTATTTTTTTATTATTGATTAAAAAAGAAAGGATATAGATGAGTAAAAAGAGAAAGGCAATGTACCAAAAAAGGTGAAGTTCTTTTGTTGGGTATGAACATATAATTCAAGACCATTCTGTACATATAAGCCAGGGCCATATCAACTCATGGAAAGTAACATAGTTTATTTGCAAGCAAGTATCTTGTTTAAAAAATCCCACTTAAAGGGCCAGATACATGTCAACTTTTTCTGCATTCATTCTACTTAAAGGGCCACACCCAAATTAAACATCAATTCTGCTTATGTTAAAAATAAAGAAGCTCTTTCAAGACTGCAAAAATATTTTAGATAATCAAGATTTCTAGAGAAACCATGTATTTAGGAATTGATTGCACCTGAATGGAGGGAACAATTTTACCACTTTCTAACATATGAGGACAAATGAATGGTTTGCTCTTTGCAGAAAACACTGATTTTTTTTTTCTCTGGTATCATAAATGAGGTAAGCTTGGCTACCTAACTGGAAGTATTGTGTGGTCTCATTTTTGTTTTTGTATATCTGCTGTAGTTGGTACAGTATGTGCCAGTCATCTCTGAGCATTAGACAAGCGCAAGCAAAACATATTCAAACTTAATGCATACAAAAGCATACTGAAAACATATGAATTGTGCAATTTAACTGGAGCAAAAATACTCAAAAAAAACTGGAGTTTGTGCATATACCTGAAAATATTTGCATCTTCTAGCCTATTAACATCACAGTTCTCTTTTTTCATGAAGTTTTAATGTTATATATTTTGCTGTGAAAGTGAGGTTCTGTTGACATTTGTTATTGAGGGTATTGACATTTTCAGTTTGTTATTGAGGGTATTTATTTTTATACTTGTGCCATATATAATGGCCCTCTTTCCATTTTTGGGACTTATGGGTAAAGTTGACTGACCTATCGCAAATATCCAATGGAAATGTCTTTTTTTTAATTTTACCTTTTCTGCCATTTCAACTAATTTAAAGAGCATATCCCAGAGCCTACTCTATATAGCACTCCACTACCCTTGATAAAGTCGGGACACCAACAAAACGCATGGGATTGCATTAAATGGACTTTTATGATTAGGGAGTATTCTATATATAGTTTTATATATACAGTCATATGCCATTATTTGGAGTTTTGTTTATTATTGGCTGGGCTTTCAAAGTAGCAACTTCCTTTTAATATATAACATGCTTTATGAAAACAGTAGTTTATTGGATTAAGAGAAAATATACAAGATGCATCATAACAAAATTAGACAGGTGCATACATTTTTGGCACCCCAACGGAGATATTACATCAATACATAGTTGAGCCTCCTTTTGCAAATGTAACAGCCTCTAGACACCTCCTATAGCCTTTGATGAGTGTCTGGATTCTGGATGGTGGTATTTTTGACAATTTGTCCATAAAAAATCTCTCCAGTTCAGTTAAATTTGATGGCTGCCGAGCATGGACAGCCTGCTTCAAATCACACCATAGATTTTCAATGATATTCAAGTTGGGGGACTGTAAAGGCCATTCCAAAATATTGTACTTCTCCCTCTGCATAAATGTGTTTAGGGCCATTGTCTTGTTGGAATATCCAACCCCTGCATTACTTCAACTTTGTGACTGATGCTTAAACATATCCTGAAGAACTTGTTGATATTGGGTTGAATTCATCCGACCGTTGATTTTAACAAGGGCCCCAGATCCTGAACTAACAACACAGCCACACATGATGGAACCTCCACCAAACTTGACAGTAGGTAGCAGATGTTTTTCTTGGAATGCTGTGTTCTTTTTCTGCCATGCAAAGCGATTTTTGTTATGAGCAAATAACTAAATTTTTTGTCTCAAAAGTCCAGAGCACTTTGTTCTTAAATGACTGTGGCTTGTCTAAATTAGCTTTTGCATACAACAAGCGATTCTGTTTGTGGCGTGAGTGCAGAAAGGGCTTCTTTCTCATCACCCTGCCATACAGATGTTCTTTGTGCAAATTGCGGTGAGTTGTAGAACAATGTACAGATATACCATCTGCAGCAAGATGTTCTTGCAGGTCTTTCGAGTTGATCTCTGGGTTGTCTGTAACTAGTGATGGGCGAATTTATTCGCCAGGTGCGAAGTCGCAGCGAATTTGCAGCGAATTTGCAGCGAATTTGCGTGATTCGCCGACATCGAATAAATTTGCGAAATGCCCGTGAAAATTTGCCCAAAAAAATTCGCTGGCGTCAAAAACGAGACGCCGGCGCCGTTTCGCAAATTTTTTTCTGTTTCGCGAATTTCGTGCGAAATTCATGAATTTTTCGGCGAAGCAAAACTGCGCAAATTCGCCCATCACTGCCAGACCTGGGTTTTACAGCAACTGTGCCTGAAGCCTTCCATTTCCTGATTCCATTCCTTGCAGTTGAAACTGACAGTTAAAGCCTTTGGCATAGCTTTTTGAAGCCTTCCCCTAAACCATGATACTGAACAATCTTTGTTTTCAGATCTTTTGAGAGTTGCTTTCAGGATCCCATGCTGTCACTCTTCAGAGGAGAGTCAAACAGAAGCACAGCTTGCAATTGGCCACCTTAAATACCTTTTCTCATGATTAGACACACCTGCCTATGAAACTCAAGGCTTAACAAGCTAATCCAACTAAATTGGTGTTGCCAGTAATCAGTATTGAGCAGTTACATGCATTCAAATGAGCAAAATTACAAAGGTACCCACATTTGCACAGCTAGTTTTTCACATTTGATTTAATTTCATACAACTAAATACTGCTTCACTAAAAATCTTATTTCAGAAAACACCCCAGTACACATACCACTGTTATTTTTTTTGTTGAAAGTGGAGTAAATTATCATATATGCTGAGAGGGGTTCCCAAACTTTTTCATATGTCTGTATATATAAATATACATAATTAATTTCCAGGGAACATATTTGGTCATGAGATACATATTTTTCTGTTACCCAACAGGACAGGAAGGGCAGTACCTACTTTCACAATATATATTTTTCTAAAAGCTGTAGCAGCTACTCCCTTTTTTCCCCCATGTCAGCTCTACCACGTAATGAAATTGCTAATGATATTGCTTACATTAATGTTAAACAAAACTCTAGATATATTATGTATTAAAACTCTAGATATATTATTGTAAAAAATCATATACATTAGGCTACATTGATAAATTAAGGATCCAGGCCTGACAATTGTTTTAGCCTTTCAAATTTACATATACATAGCCAAAAAAATGTTTTTCTAGATTTTTGAAATTTAAAAGCATTCTTTAACTATAAATAAGATTTAAACACAATAACTAAAATCAATCAGCATATTCTTTTTAAAACAAGCATGACAGAGATGATTTAATAACATTTTGCCAGAATGCATTTCATTTAAATTATGTTATTTTTACATTGTGCTGAACTGCCATCTGCTGCTTTCTTTATAAGATTTGGAATTTGCCATAAATATATCAATGTTGCTACTTTGTGTAAAATATATTAATCTCTAAGTAACATGACAAGTAATTCATCTTTATATTAGTTTTGGGTTTTGAATTATTAGGCTGAATTAAAGCATGTGGTACAATAAAAAAGTTTTTCTTATCTTTCACATAGTATAATTTACATCTTAGTTCCTAGATATTTAATAAAAGTATAGAATACTACATATCTGTTCCGTAATGCTAAAAAATAATGTATGGTTTTAAAAAAAAAAGATAAAATATTTAAAACTATAAAATTCAAACAAGGAGAAGCATGTCTACAAAATTTGAGTTTGAGTAGTTTCAGTCTCAAGTACCCAAAGAAAATTGTACTGTAATAATTACAATATTAATACTTATACAGGTATGGGACCTGTTAACCAGAATGCTCGGGACCTGGGGTTTTCCGGATAATGGATCTTTCCGTAATTTGGGTCTTCATGCCTTAAGTCTACTAGAAATTAATTTAAACATTAAATAAACCCAATAGGCTGTTTTTGCTTCCAATAAGGATTAATTATATCTTAGTTGGGATCAAGTACAAGGTACTGTTTTAGAGAAAAAGGAAATCATTTGGATCATTTGGATAAAATGGTATCTTTGGGAGACAGCCATTCCGTAATACAGAGCTTTGTGGATATTGGGTTTCTGGATAAGGGATCCTATACCTGTACCATAAAAAATGAAACCATATTCCAAACATAGAACTTAAATAAATTGTAGATAATTAGACCTTGACTCAGTAAAAAAGTTTAAATACACTGAAACGACTGACACCCACTTGTATAATCAGAAAGTTAATTAATATGATACATTCATTTTTCCATTATATTGCTGTTTATCATACTCTGATTTTACAGTGACTACCATCAACAATCATAAAATAAATAAATAATATTTAGCCATGTTTTAAAGATCACTTGCTTTAAATAAATCAATGTTGGATGACATCTTATTTGGTATATGGCTAGCGATGGGCCGTTCGCAAAACGCATTGAAGTCAATAGGCGTCAAAATAATTTTGACGGGCGTCAATTTTGCCGTGAGCAACATTTTTTATACGCGCGACTATTTGGTGCAAATGTATTAGTCAATGGGCGTCTGAATAATTTTTTTTGACGCAGCAGATTTTTTAAACACTTACATATTGCATTGCTGTACCTATATTTTCTTTTTCTGTGAATTGCAGTGAGTTGTGCATTGAACACAAATATTCACAAATGGCTTGCTGTAAATGAGATTGTGTGTTTGTCTGAGCATGGTCAGCGTGTGTGTGGTCATTGTGCACAAAGATAGCATCCCTTTTAATACTGACCACATACTGAATCCACATCCTGCAGGGCTAGTTAGCAATCAATTTAGATGCATGCGGCACGACTGGACATACATTAGTTCAGTGTGAAGCAAACATTTCTATTCATTAAATTAAGTCAATGGGATGTAGATTTAATGTGTGAGGTGGCAACCTTAGTTGATGGTAATTTTTCAAATATAAATTTGCAATCTGTGAAAACTGTTTAACAAATATTTTTTGCACCACCAAAGTTACGCAAGTCTAACATGGTGTGCATATAAATATTTGCAATTTGAGATTGTCTATTTAAAAAGCTCTTGAGAACAATCTCAGTTCAAATAAAAAAACACAATTATATTTTGCACTTTAAATACTTTGATATTATGTATGTATATATTTTGTCAGACTAAATATAAACATGCTCAGGGCAAATATGTGTACTGTGCAAAGCATGCTGCTCTGCACAATAGTTTATAAATAAGCCCCTCTGAGTCATACTTAGAAAGGTCCTAGGATATGCCATAATATTTCATACACATCATAGCGTATGGTAATTAACAATAAATGAGTTAACCCTAAAATTGAAGTTCAGGTGAATGCTGTTATTATTTACGTACGCATGCACATGATGGCTGAACAATTGGCACCAGTAATGAGCGAATTTTTTTTCACCATGCATTTAAACTTCTATGGGTGAAAAAATTGTCTTGCATCAAAAATACAAAATAGACACTCGACATCGTGTGACAAAATAATTTGACGCACATTTGACGCACTTTTTTGCCATTTCGTAAATTTTCCGAGAAGCAAAACGGGTCAGATTCGCCCATCACTAATTGGCACCATGCTGTTCCCACATATATTATTTTGCAGATTTAGAGAGGTTTGATTTTGTTGGTGTTCTTTTATTATATTTGTTTAAAGAAAAATAACATAGTTTTATCTTGGAGATTCAATAATCTAGGCAATTTTAATTATGAGTCATTTGCCTCTCTCTTCTTAATCCCTTGAAGGATAAGGAAAGCCTGTAAACATATATCTTAATGTAGGCATCATTTTTCTAGGAACTTCTGTAATGCTTGAATATAGGCTACCCAATATTTCCTTGGAAAACAGCTATAAATTCCATGCTGGAGAAATAATTGTTTCAGTAGACAAAAAAACACAAATATGAAATACGTTGCTTTTAATTCCCTTTACCCATTTCTAGAGTTCATGATCCCCTGGCAGAAATTTGTTAGAATGATGTATGTATTTAATTTTGTTCATGCAAGAAATAAAGCAGGTTCCAAATTATTAAGCATAAGCTGCCCATTTTGAGATGGCAAACTAGCAGGGATGTACTGAGTGACTGCATGGTATACAGATAATAAGCAAGCCCATTACTCCACAGTATTCTCTTCTGGTTTAGTTCCAGCAACCCTACATATGTCTTCATTATGACAAGAAAAGAACAGAATAGCTCTCTACCTTTATAGCTAATTCAACAGCATATGAAATGGGTACTTGGAGACAGGAAGTAATTGAAAATGAATGTGTAAAATAGCTAAATTCTATTGCCACAATAAAAAATGTTTCCTTTTGAGTCAATTAATGGTAATTCAAAAAAGAAAGGAGTGTACTTCTTTATATAGATAAATATATTAAGAGAGATATAGAAATGTGCCTTGGTACAGATGGCCAAACAAACATTTGTTTTCATTTTATACAAAAGAAGGATTAGCAAAATTAGGTAATTTCACCAAAATGCATTGTAGTCAGTGAAAATGCGAAATTACATTATAGTTAAGTTATTTTTTCCTTAGCTCTGTAATAGTATATACTGTACATTACTCTACCTTGTAAGAGAACTTTGCACTAGGCTATAATTATTCTTCTTTTAAAAAAAAATTTGGCTCCCATGTTGGCAATTTATTTCACACATGGTGCCGCACATCTCCCTAGGCAAGGGTGCTTTCTAACCTATATGGACCACATTTTTATTCAAAAAACAAAACATGTGGCTTCTAATAAAGGTTTGTCACTGGTGAAAATGTGAATTTTGCAAATAAACTGTACCAAACGTTTGTTCATACCTAAAGTTGGAAAACTATTTTTTATTACTTTTAAAGTCTTTGAGAATTTACAGTCAACCATTACCATCATACAAAGAAATACAATAATCTTTTGACATTAAGATTGGACATCTTGGAATAAGGGGAAGGGCAGAAAAAATAATAACACTTAACAAGTATATTAGAGGATGTTATAGACAAATAGCAGGGGACATTTTTAACCATAAAGAAGTTCACCGCACCAGATGCCACTCCTTCAGACTAGAGGAAAATAACTTTTATTTAAAGCAGCATAGGTGGTTCTTCACAGCGAGTGCAGAGTGGTTGAGGAATGCACTGCCAGCTGATTTTCTGATGATTTGGCTGATTCTGTTAATGCCTTTGGATGATTTATTGGACAAGCATAATATCAAAGGCTATTGTCATACTAAAAGCTATAGTAAGTGTATGAGTATATATAGTTTGTGTGAGTGTATTGAGTCAGTGTGTGTATGTATGGATGCTGGGTTTTCATTTGGAGGGTTGAACTTCATGGACTTTGGTCTTTTTTTTAACCCAATCTAACTATGTAACCATGAAACTATGTGTATCATTGGCCCATAGGCTGATCACCACTTCCTGACACACTTTAGTATCGTGTTGGGCAGAGTGTGGATCTTCCTCTTTTGTCTTTCACTTCAAGAGGGAGTAGATGTTGCTTGTAGCCTAGAAAAGGCCCCAAGGGTGGGGATGCCCTTGGTGTAATTCAGCTACATATCCCCCTCACCCTTCCCCATAGCAAAGGCCCATCCTGTGGAGAGAGGGTCAAATGTAACCTGTGCTCTGTCTGTTTCCTAGCTGTACAAGGTCTAGCCTAGCCTAGAAAAATGTGGCACTGTAAAATGCTAGCTTTTATGCATATTTAATAGATTTTGTAAAATGAAATTGTATTACATTTCCCCAAAAGAACCATTTGCTTCCATAGGGGGAAAGTTTTCTGGGGATCTAAAATTTTTTTTAAATAAAATACATGGAACTTCTGCTAGAGCAATGGTAAGAAAAAAAAAAACCCTCAGATGAAATGCAAGTGAATCTTAGCTTATTTTAATTTTGCCTTATGCAATGGTGCTAACACTTTAATTTCTGCCTTGTCATTTTGACATGAAAATAATGTTTAAGAAAGTTATGAAATTAGACTAAATTAGAATTTGCTGCCTAGAAATTACAGTATCTTGTGGTTTCCATAACGCATATATTTTCAATTCTTTTTACATGATCTAATTTCACAGAGCATTTGGTTTAGCATTTACTAAGAAAAAATAGTATAGACTAACAAATGTAGTATCAATTCAGTTCTGCAACCAGATCCTTTGAAAATAAATTGTACTCTTCAAATGTGCAGCTACAGTGAGGATCTAATAACTTTAAAGGACCAGTAACATCAAAAATTTTTGTTAAAAAATTCGTTGGTATACAACGAAAAATGAACACCAAGACAAATTAAACTTTTAAATAGCAAAGCCTTTATTAAGAAATAACTTACAGATACTCCACTTCCTGTCCTCTTCAGAAACGGCGAAAAGGCTACCATCCATACTGCGGTGTTCAATTTCTCCTTCCTGGCAATTCTACTGACAGCAGCGTGTTGGCTGGTGGAGCAGGGTTTGTGCTGGCTGTATGGATCCCTCTGGGGAAGGCTTCTCTCGGCTTTCTTTGGTCTCTTGGCTGCTACCCAGAAGTGTCTCTCCTTCTTGGACTTTGCCTTGTGGCCCCTGGAATGTCCTCTGGAATGCCGCTTGATGACCCGTGCTACTTTCCTGACGCGCTAACTTTCCTGTTAATGGGTTTTTCCACACTGGAACTAAGCGCACAGCACCTTGCCACACAAAGCTCCCCATGGGCGTGTTTGTACGGGAGCTTCCGTGCCGGCATTGAGATCTGCCATCCCGCCCCGCGTCTCCAGCCTGACTGACAACTACGATTCTCCCATGCGCCACTCATTGCCTCTTCCACAGCAGCCAGAAAGAAGAGGAAGAAGAATCCGTCGGGCCGGTACAGCCAACAGGTGTTGACACGATTCGCAAGCTTGGGGAGAGCAACTGCTCACATGACGGCTCATTCAGACTGAACCTGCAGACTTTGAGCCGGAAGCACAGTCATAAGAAACCTACCACTGCTAGGTCTGCCATCAGCAAAGTAGCACGGGTCACCAAGCAGCATTCCAGGGGATATTCCAGGTAGCTACTACTTACACAAAAGATTATTATAGCGATATATTTTCACGGGAAATCATGTTTTTTTCTAAATGCATCAGTTAATAGTGCTGCTCCAGCAGACTTCTGTAGGTTTTTTATATTAAATTTTGAAATCTGACACAGAGCTAGATATAGTCAGTTTCCCAGGTGCCCCAGTCATGTGACTTGTGTAAACGTCAGTCACTCTTTACTGCTGCACTGCAAGTTGGAGTGATATCACTTCATCCCTTCTTCTCCACGGCAGCCCATCAGAAGAGCAATGGGAAGGTAACCAGATAGCTCCATGGTAGATATAAGAAGAGCACTTAATAGTAAAATTCCATGTCCCACTGTGACTCCTCAGTTATATTGAGTAGGAGAAATAACAGCCTGCCTGAAAGCAGTTCCATCCTAAGTGCTGGCTCTTTCTGAAATGACCTGAGATGGCTTCCTATAAACCAATATTACAACTAAAAAAAATTACATTTGTTGGGTTAGGAATGAAATTTTACATGGTAGAGTGAATTATTTGCAGTATAAACAGTGTAATTTAGAAATAAAAACTACACTATAGAAATCATGACAGAATCCCTTTTAAGGTTACTATTTAACACAGCCATCCAGAGTTTTTTTCTTTTTTATCTCAGCTGCTATCTGTCTTCCTACTCCTAGGGGCAGATTTATTAAGGGTCAGATTGAAAATTTGAATTTAGAATTTTTTAATGGTCAAAACTCTCAATTGTATATAATTCAAACTAGATTCAAGTTGAATTTTGAGATTTATCAAAACCGAGTTCATATTTGTCAATGGGAGAAGTTCACTGATCAATTTGAAGATGTTACTAGCCTTTCTGACATCCGAGTTTTTAGGTCAGTAATATTTGTTTGAGTTTTAGATATTCGATATTTTTAAATAACCCCCCAATCGAATTTCAAGTATATTGGGAATTATTAAAGTAAATAAAATTCACATGAATTCAAAATTTTACCGTTGATAAGGGCCAGATTTATCAAAGGTTGTGGTGAATTAAAAAAATGTGAATTGCGAGCTATTTTTTGTGCACTTGACTAGGGAATAGTCCAAATTTGATTTGAATTTGAAAAAAATTTGAAAATTTAAATATCTAAATTTATAGTATTTATGTACTGTCTCTAAAAATTTGACCTCGACCATTCGCCGTCTTAAACCTGCAAATTGCTGTTTTATCCTATGGGGGACCTCCTAGAACCTATTTTGAGTCAATTGGTGGACTTTGAAAAATCAAAGGTTTTTTTTGGGGAAAAACTTCGATCGAATTCGTTATTACTTTGATTTTTTGATCGAAAATGGACCTATTCGGCCAAAAAAAATGGACCTATTCGGCCAAAAAAAAAACCATCTACTTAATTTCGGTTGGTCTTTTTGAATTTGAATTTAGAAGTTTTCTAATTCAAAATTCGACCCTTGATAAATATGCCCCCTAAATGTGCCTCCTTGTGTTTACTGTTTTTTAGTTGTTAGACATGCTTTGCAAATACACTCCATTGGAGGTCGCTGTGCTAACAGTTTGAGTTTGAGAGAATGAGATTATAGATCTGGCACAAGTTGCTATTTTATTATTACTGAGAGAGGGGACATTTGATTAAATATTTGCTTAAACTGGAATTTATGGAGATGGTCTTCACATAATTGTGAGCGTTCTGGATATCAGGTTTATAAAAAATGATAAAAGAATAAAATGGGATTACAAGGGGGCAATAAATAATAGAAGAACTGATGTCCAAGGCCTGGTAAAAATTGCTGAAATAAATCTAATATCTAATTCAATCTAATAGTCATAATATTTTGCCATTTTACACATTGATAAATAACAATAATAATGAATGGAGGTTGATAGTCTTAAGAGGGTTGAGAGGGAGAGATTTAAGTAATTAGTTGAGTGGTTGCACTTGGAATTTTTATAATTTCTTAAACAACTACCACATAAGCCAGAACTTTTTGCAACGAGGGCCAGATTTGGTGAGGTGAAAATGTGTGGGGGCCGACCATTCAGCACAACATTCTTTGAACCATTAACATTAAATTACAGGAATCGAGTAATCGTAGCAGTAATCTGCCACACGGTCTTTACTGCTGCCTGTGTGCTGAAGGTGTTAGCAATAGACACGTACTGGAACGTAGTGGCGCAATGTTTTCGCATACTTCTTTAGGGCTGAAGGTGTCAATAGACGTACTAACTTGCCAGTACAGTAAACTAAAGAAGTGTGACGTCACTACACTCCAGTACGTGTCAATTGCTAACACCTTCAGCACACAGGCAGCAGTATAGACCAAGTGGCAGATAATTTCACTAATTTGCCCAAATATTACTGCTACGGCTACGCGATTCCTGATCACACTATGCTGGCGGGCTGCATTATTACTAATTCCATGATGGAGGCTGAGGGCCGGTGTAAATTGGCGACCGGGCCTGACTTTGGACATGCCTGACATAAGCAATTATGTAAAGCATATATATGGACAAATAGTTGAGTCTGAGTTGTCTAAAAAAGTACTGTTACAGAATAATAGTAATGTTACTGGAATATTGGTATATGGACATTACAGAAATTGTTTCAAGCAAATTAACTGATAAAAAACTGCAGCTACTAACTTATGTCAGCAGTGTATTTATGGCTCCACAAGATACCACTGTGGGAAAGTCCACATGGATACTGCAAAGTAAACTTTTGTTATGCTATGTTTATATATCTATCTCACAAATAACCTGTTCCGTGATCCATTTAAAATGCATAGTGAAGATACGTGCTGTAGCATTACTGTGTAGAATCAAGCAAGTTTACTACAGTTCTAGTTCTTGTGATTATATTACAGTACAACCAAGTCATTTGCCCATTGTTACTAACATCTTTGTTCTTTTTGCTTCTTTTTTACGTTTACATTTTCTAACAATAGATTTGTTTGTACAGAATTCTCAGTGTGCTTTGTGGAGTTTTGTTCAGTTAAACAGTGAGCTATAGATGCACAGGGCTTGCTTACTCAGGCAAAACGCAGAAATTCATTAACCTTCAGTGTATGAAAAAAAAAGTGTTTGTATTTGAGAATACTATACATGCAACACTTCACAGCTAATGGGTTGGAAGAGAATAAATTGAAAAGACAATATAGTTGAATATTCTGATAGACTGCAATGTTGTAAAGAATGAATTTGTTTTATTTTGATGGGCTGGTGTATATATGTTAGCAATAAGGGCAAGAACCAAAATACATTTTCTTTATATTTCTACTCTACTTTACTTTTGTTTGAATGTTAATGTAGAAGATATTAAAATATGCATAAACCTGTTAAGTGTTCCCTAAAGAGTGTTCATTTTGATTATCATTCTGCTAGAATAACTCTCATGAGGGTTTTTTTTCAGTGTGATGGTTATGTGGCCAGTCCAGGTGCACGTTTTTATTGTAGTTTAGAAAATATAATTGTCAATGGTCCTAGATTGGCTACTAAGATTTATACAAAGCCTACAGACACAAATGCCTTTATTCCATACTCTAGCTGTCACCGTGGAAATTGTCTTAAAAGCATTCCTGCAGGCCAATTTGGTAGAATTAAAAGAAACTGCACAGGGCAGACGGATTAAAATCTGTGATAATCTGTGACACTCTGACCCATAAATTACACGTAAAGGGCTTTGAAGAGGATATTATTTAGGATAGTAAAAAGAGGATAGACTCGCATGATAGAAATGAGTTGCTAAGTGGGGTAAGAAAGGAAAGGCCAAATAGCAGAATGGGTGTAGACTTATTACACAGTATAGTATTGAATATAAGAAACTGGAGCAGATTTTCAGTAAAACATTGGTACAGTATGTCTTAAAAATGGATGCTGCTCTACAGACTTTTATAGGATCCAAACCTAAACTAATGTATAAGAGGGTTAAAAACCTCCGACAGTACCTTGTATCCAGCTTTATTGATTGTGAGTCCAAAAACACCAGTTGGTTTTTCATATTGCAACAACCGTGTTTCATGTAAGACCACTAAACATGGGAATAAAAAAATACACTGTTAAACACTTTTTACCATTTTGTATTTAACAATTGTATTTATTGTATGTACAGATGAAGCCACTTGGATTTGTGAGATAAATGCGTCATGACTCAGGGTTAATTGAAGAAACTGCGTTATCTAAAGTCATCTTAACTCATTTAATGCATTTAACCTTTCCATTAGCATACCAAAGCACCATTGTGAACAATGGTGAATGCTTTAATTAGATGGGATGTTGTGACGCAGTTTTCTGTGTTAAATGAGATAAATGGGATATCTGTGTTTAGTTATTCTGTGTCAAACAGACAAACCAAAGTGGCTGCATCTGTATCCATATCAATTTTATTTTATTTTTTTCTGTACCTCTAGATGGCAGTGAGGAGTAGAATAGATTCTCCCCTATATACAGGCCACTAGGAGGGAGTAGAGAGCAAACATTTGAGCCTCTGAGGAAGTGTACATGAAACGCATCAGTCCGCTTATCAATGTATAAGTAAGATATGTTTTTATTTGTTTGTTTGGAATAAAATACTAATCATCTAATTTGGAATTTGTTTTGGGCTGTGTGTGTTATTTCACTGCTCCTGCATAAACCTGTCACACACTTCCACATTGGGATAGTGCATCTCTGGAAGGTTTGTCCCAGCAAGGCATCCATAGTGGGAACCTGTGGCCAGCAGACCAAGAAGCTAGAGTGCCTGCATAGAGGAGTGTAGCAAGGAGAGACAGAGGAGGGAAACAGCTTGGATTGCATCTATGTGCCTGGAGTTTAGGGTTGCCACCTTCTTTACTGCCTAACTCCGGGCAGGGGGGCCATGACATATGAGGTTGGGTCATGACATAAGGGGGGCGGGCCAATGACGTGAGGGGCATGTTACTGTGATCGCCACATCAATCTTAGGAAATCCTGCTCGCTTTTCCTTATTTCGAAAACCGGGCAGGCAGTTTTGACCAGGGCAGCCCTTCGAAAAACCGAGATGTCCGAGTCTAAACCGGACAGGTGGCAACCCTACTGGAGTTCATGGATCTCCTGTGAGTAGTGAGGATCTCTCTGTAATAATAAAAAAGTACTTTGTACATGATTCAGACTAAGATATAAGTAATCCTCATTGGAAGCAACACCAGCCTATTAAGTTTATTTAATGTTTACATGATATTCTAGTGGAGTTAAGGTATGAAGATCCAGATGCAAGAAAAATCCATAGATGGAAAGCCCCAGGTCTCAAGCATTCTGGAAAACAGGTCCCATACCCATATTTGAAAATTAGAAAATATAAACACATTCATTAAACATTTTAACTTTTGCGCATCCTCTTACTGTGTTTTACTCACCCATTTTTTATGGTGACCCAGGCAGTACCTTCCTTTTTCATTCACCGGTGTATAATGGCAAATGTTCCATGAATTTATTCTACTGCCCCAATAACATAATCACACTTTCAAGATAATGTACTGCACAGGTGTAAATTGTGCTTTAACACTTATCAACACCTTGTCAATGGCCTTGTTGTTGCCTCTTGGCTTTGTGATGTTGCCTAAGGAATGGGAGTTTGTTGTTTAGTTGTTTTCTGATATAAAAATGTTGTTAAAATCTTCTAGCTCAAATTGCAGAAACAAAGAACATGGGTCCAGATTAACATAAATCAGGTTGGATTAACGTCTATAGCATGATATATTTCTTGTAGTATGTTGGGATCTGAAGTCAGCAACAATTTAGTAAAGCATTGTTAAACAACAGTGTTCATTTTCATCCCCTATAATCAGCTCATGATACCTTAGAAGTGGCTTTGTTTGCTTTCAGGTAAAGGATAAACTATTCAGATCATCTTCAGATCAGAAAGTGGTTGTCAAATTGCCATGAAATTAACAATCCAAGCATAGAAAATGAATATTGTTTATTTGTGATGTTGGAAAGTGCTTGTAGAATATGAACTTAAAAAACATTTAGGTTATAAAGGTTTGAAAAAGATGCAAGTATCATATAAATGGTTATATAACATTAAAAATGTAAAAAATGCATAGCAAAAACCTTGATATATAAAATTTTAACCATTAGCAAGAGTTTTTAGAAATATCTTTATCCTTAGTCTCCCTTAAATAATTCCTTAACCAATACCTCTATTTCTAAAATGCCTTCACAGTAATCTCTTTATAATATACCTCATATCTACAGTGCAATACACAAGTCAATAAGACTTCTTATAATGGTTATTACAGGTTCAGTTTAGGCTTGCAGACTTAATTGCTTCTTCAGACAAATAATCCACTACAGTCTGGTAGGATTTACTCCCCCTCACGATATAAGACAATTTTTCATTTTAATGGATTTCATTCCAAATCACGGTATCCCTTTGTTGGGGCTTTGGAATAGAATGAAATGTGTTTATCACTTACTTACTTAACAAAATATACATTTTGGATTTAAAGGAGAAATTAATTATTCTGCAGATTTTCTTAAAACTCAGGGTTATTTATTGAAGTCCAAATGCCAAAAACTCAAGAATTTGAGTTTTTTAGTGGAAAAAACTAAAATTTTTCAAGATTTATTATACCCCCAGGGATGCAAATCTGAATCCGAAAATCCGACATCTCAGACCTACCGAGGTTGTATACTGTATAAGTCAATGGGAGAGGTCCCTTTCCTATTTGGAAGATTCTGTGGTCTGTGCTAGAATTATCCGACTATTTTGGACTTTTCTGGAAAAAGTCCTAAAAAAACCAGCGATTCGGGAAAAAAATCTGAAAAACAAATTCAATTCATAGGCTTTTTCGTGTTTGTCCCCAATCCGATTGTCAAAAACATTTGGATTTTGATAAATAAGGCTCTCAGAGTCTGAAGCCTTACCACTAATGCAATCTATACAGCATATATATTTATAATTAGATAATCTTTACAATATGCATTTAAGAAAGGTAAACTGCCTTTAAGGCTGTAGTTTTGAAATAAAGGACAGAGATTACAGCCTGCTTGAACTTCTTGTTTTGCTCAGAGTGCTGCTGTAGCTACAAGCATGCACTCGTTGATAGTTTTGCATAGACACAGCGTCGGACTGGACATGGGGGGGCTCACTGGGTAACTATACTCCTGGCGCACTCTGGACGCACACCAGCGCGCATGCGCCAATGTCTGGGCGTACGCCGGCGTGTGCGCAAATGCCGGTGCGCAAACGCGAACACCAAAGTGCATGCGATACCGGAGCAACTATTAATTTTTATTTGGGGGCCCGGACATATGGGGAGGAGACCAGGACATCGGAGGAGGGGGCCCATGAGGGCCAGGGGCCCACCGGGTTTTTACCTTGTTTCCCACCGGCCCAGTCCGACGCCGCATAGACAACCTAAAAAGTTAGCGATTGGATATGAAAAAGCTGAGTACACTCTGACCCATTCTTGGTAACCTCTTATATTTCTCCTATCTTTGAGTATCATATTCAAATAATTGAAGACAATTAATCTAAAACAGTTTGCATTTTTCTGACATTTTTAAACATCAAAATGTCAATAGAGAACCACTGGTAGTCAGTACTTGTAAGTAAGCATTGATTAAAATGTCACATTTTTTTATTGATATTATTAAAAATTGAAGTCAAACAAATTAGCTAAAAGGCAGCAGAACTACCATAAGAATATGAAAGGCCAGGTCTAAGAGAGAGAAAGAGAGGTTTCCGTGGAACAGGATATGAAAGGGCATTTTTTAAAGGTGTCTAAAATAATTTCTACCAGAGAAGTGGTTAACAGTGATGAGTAGGGAGAATTTATTCGCCAGGCGAATTTCTGTGTTTCGCCACCAGCAACTAAATTCGCGACACCGGCGACAATTAAATGGACGCCCAATGCGTGGCAAATTGTCACCGGTGTTTTGCGATTTTTCACTAGTGATTAGCGTATTTGTTTGCTAGGCATGGATTCGCTGAGAATTTCTGCACTTTGCCATCTGTGAATTTTTCCGCAACTCACCAATACAAAAAAGTCACCATAAGAAGTTAGTCAGCATTTCTTACACATCATTATAACTACACCACACGACATCAAGTACCGTGGCATTAACTTGGCATTGCTTAGTATATTCTAAACCAATGTCACATCTTTATAAGTATGGTCCCACAGGATCCTTCCTGCTAACATGTTGCCAAATGTTATTTCTATCTTTTCGAAGATACAATCATTGTTTTTGGTATAAATTATATTTCTACATAGCAAATAATTTACCAGTACAGGTATGGTTTTCCAGATAACGGATCTTTCCGTAATTTGAATCTTAATGCATTAAGTCTGCTTCATAGGAACATACTGTAGTAGCATGGTAAGTTAGGTTGAAAAAAAGACACACGTCTATCAACTTGAAAATCATGTTAACATTAAATTAACCAAATAGGCTGGTTTTGCTTCCCATAAGGATTAATTATATCTTAGTACAAGGTACTGTTGTATTATTACAGAGAAAAATGGAAATCCATTTTAAAAAATGTGGATTAATTGATTATAATGGAGTATATGGGAAGTGGCCTTTCCATAATTCCGAACTTTCTGGATAGTGGGAAGATCCCATACCTGTAGGTGTAGTAGAGTAATAGAAAACCAACAGACCCAACATTCATGACTTGCATGCTGCTGATTCATTAATTAAGGCTTGTTCAAAATAATAGCAGTGTTCAAAATAATAATAGCTTGTTCCAAATAATAGCAGTGTGGAGTTCAACTAGTGAGGTCATTCATTCTGTGAAAAAACAGGTTTCAATTATGGCGCTTATTTAAGGAAGTAAGGCAGCAAATGTTTATGCATTTCTCTCTGATAATCTGAGTAAAATGGGTCGTTCCAGACATTGTTCAGAATAACAGCGTACTAGAAGACACCTATGTAAAGCCAAGCTATCGGGAAGAAGCCCCTGCAAAGTCCCATTGTTGAAAAAAAGACGTGCTAAAGAGGTTACAATTTGCCAAAACACATCGACTGGCCTAAAGAGAAATGGTGCAACATTTTGTGGACTGATGACAGACAGTTTGCTTTTTTTGGGTCTAGGGGCCACAGTTCGTCAAATGACCCCCAAACAGTGAATTCAAGTCACAGTACACTGTGAAGACAGTGAAGCATGGTGTGGTGCACAAGCATTTGAGCTTTATTCACCTTTTTAAACACACTGCTATTATTTTGAACACATAAACACAACTGCATATTATATATATACACATATATATGCTGTATATATTACAAGTCTAAAGAGGTGATCAAAAAGAGGAATGTGGAAAGAAGACAGAACTAAATCATTATCAGACTGTCTGAATAAGATGCCATTCGCATTGTCAGCATATTTAAAACATGACACTGCAGAGCAATTAAAAAAAAAAGAGAGAAAGAAATTTACTGTCATCGCTAATTAGTTTTAATAGCCATAATGCCTATAAATGTCTTAAAATCTTAAGCAGGCCTTAAAAAGGCAATATACACAATTAAAATTTGTGATGTATTTATGCGATTTTTTTTCTGTCTAAGCTTTTAAGAACATTAGGCATTCAATGTGTGATTAGCATAATGGGAGAGATAAATAAGAAATTCTACCATTCTAATTAATTGCAACAGCACTTGTTTTTAATTTTGAAACATTCATGCTGGGAACTGGTAATAATACTTTTCAGTTTTTTTGTCCAAAATGTACAGGGGAAATAAAAAAATCCATGGTTTTTGAAGGCCATACATGGTTTTCTTGTTCTACAATTAATGAAATAATTAATGAAGTGTTAATGAGGCATCATTTTACATGACCTGATTTTGGAGTCAGAACTTTTTGAAAACCTCTTCACCATGAGATCCACAGGCAGAGGTGGGGGTGTTCCCTGGTGCTGCTTGCAGTGGTAGTGATGTCAAAAGCATGCATGATTAGTCTGATGTCTTTTGCACCAATGTCATTATGCATGCCCTGATGGATGTGAAGAAAGTGGCATCAGACTGGCTGCATAATTTTTGTTTTTACACAGAGATAATCTACTTATGTAGTCTTTGTTGCTTACCTTCCTTCTGCACTGCATTCATCAGCTGGTGCATCACATTGCTGATGTTCCGTGCCTTTAAATACCTTAGGGGCAGAATAATTCACCACACATCACCAGGCACTGCAGTGTAAGAGAGTAAAATGGGGTCATTTTTTACGAGCTTCTTCTTTGAGCAACTTCTGCGGGTGTTTGCATCGTAAAAAAAAACACACTTTGATAAATTTGCCATTTACACAACTTTTTACAACATTTTTTATGCAAATTTTCTTTTACACAGCATAATAAATATGCTGATCCCCTGCCATTGCTCATTAATCTTCTAAACTTACCTGTGCAGTACTCTGGCAAGGTCCTACCACTGCTGTGACAAATAAAACTTAAAATATATAGTGAATAAAGTACCCCCTTTTGTAAAATATAGGGATATTATAAGTTACCGAGGAGTTTCATGACCATATAAAAACACGAGGCCGAAGGCCGAGTGTTTTTATACAGGTCATGGAACTCCGAGGTAACTTCTAATATCCTCATATTTTACAACTGGGTGTACTTTATTTATTATAATACACAAATTTCAATGAGTCATGTGACAGAAATGATATCAGAACTCACCGTTTATAACTGATGACATCAGAACTCACCGTTTATAAGGATATAATTTACAGGATATTCATGGCTTTTGTGTATTATAATATCATATGTGCACTGTTCTGATCCAGAGGAAGGCAAAAAACCCAGCCCGAAGCCACTGCCAATTATGCTTCAAGAGGGAAAAAATTCCTTCCTGACCCCAATGGCAATCGGAAACATTCCCTGAATCAAGCACTTGACATTCATATAACATGAATAAATACAATACAGAAACCACAATTTAACAGCGCTTTCATGAAAACATCCATATTCAGTTATTAATAGATAATATGAGAACATAAAGTAGAAAACTCCTGACATTTCACAAAATGGGGGAGGGTGGGTGGGATGTTTCTACCTGCTCAGAAGATAAGGAAGTGAATTGCTTCTTCCCCTGAAATCACATCCTTCTGTTACTCCGCCCCTGGGCCTGGCCATGTACTGCTTTAACTCATTCCTTCTCATCTAAACACAACTACATGTGATTCTGCACATCTCTGACCTAGACCAGTATAATTTGGCTGCTGGTCATTCGAATCCCTTGTCATACAGTCCCTTGCGCTTATAGCTCCAGGGCTTTCCTTTTTCTGGCCATGTCAGAATAAGTGACGTCACACACATGCGCACAACCTCTCCTGAAGCCACAGATTCTGTGTTGCACATGTATGCACAACACTTTAGTTAAGATAAATTGTTTATACAGTAGGTACTCATTCAAGTGTTGTTTTACTATAGAATTCACTTGCATAATACAGTGACCACTATGTTTCCACCATTAATTAGAGAACACTGAATTACCACAATAACATTTGTTTTTAATTCTACTCAGGAAAGCATAAAGAAACTTGTGTGAGCGATAAATAGCAAAGCACAATGTGGAGGAATCTAAAAATAGAGAATAAAGAAAAAATGTTTAATTTTTTAAAAATAAAGATAAGCATTATAGCAGTTCATACATCATTTTGAACATACGGTATAAACTGAAATAAGAAAACAAGAAAATCACTTCTACAACAATAGATATAGCGCATTCATACAGTTTGCAAGAGGGGGAAATTGACTCCTACTACAGTTAATCATCTTCTCTAAAATTTTGACAAAGGTTTCAGTAAGGAGTTATTCCAAGAATCTTATGTGTAGAATAACCTCATGTAGTAATAAATAATATTACACAGCTGTCAAGGGTGTTAGTGCTCATCCTGTGCTCTGTATATACTGTAACTGTAATTAAAGACTATCAGACAGGACACATAAGGTGAAGGAGATGATGCCCATAGTGCTCAACAAATGTACCATAATTAAAGTGATACTGACACTAAAAAATGAATTTTAGCATATGAATGTACATTAAATGTTACCTATAGGTCATGTTGATCATTTTTTGCTGAGAAGTTTGTTTTTGTATATAATTGTTAGTTGAAGTTCCTAAGCCTGACTCTCTGACACTCTGACTTTGCCAACCCGACTGTCCCATCTCAGCCTGTTAGTTACAGTTTCTAATGCTAACGGACTCCTGCTGCACAAATATGGCAGCCCCCTCATACAGGAACATGGGGGACAGGTAATGTAAAAGCATCATGCAAATACTTTATGGCAAATTTAGAAGTAGCTTGCAAAGCCAATATTATAATAGATGTAAAAAGAAGTTTAATTTCAGGTGTCAGTAGTTACATTTCAAACAATCATTCGTAATTAAAAACTATGGAAATGAGTATGCACTGTAGATGGTCTGGAATTAGCAATATACTAAAGTAGTAAGTTTCAGAATTATTATAAAACTATGGTTTATTATTATTTCACCCTCATAGATATGCAATATTTCCAGAAGGTGTAATGCGCAATAAACCTATTCATTTATTATAACTAACATATTAAAAAAAATATTCTAAACTTAACAATGTATTGTGACTTGGCAAGCATATAGGGCTGGCTTATGAACACTTGTGTCATATTGTTAAGGGGAAAAGTATGTTCAATACTAATAATCATGGTTTGCAAACACATTTTCCTTTGAACAAAATTAAAATTGCTTTTCAAACCTGCTTAAAATATTAATATTTTTTCGGTAGTGGAAAATAGATTGCACATATTTGCACCAGTGCACAGTGTATATAATTAAACTTCTTGAAATAGTTCACATACTAAAATCTTAAACAGGCCTTAAAAGTGCAATATACACAATTAAAATTTGTGATGTCACACCTCTCTATTTTTTTTTCCTTCTTATGACTTTTAATGCATTTCCCCAACAGCATTTTGAGCATTGAGTCATTTGCTATATTGTCATTAAGTACCTACATTTGTTTACTGTTCATTAATTTGAATTGCACAAGCGACTGCTTCTGATTTTCAAATTTCCACTTTTAACGAAGGACATGATTTACATACTTTAATAAGCTATCATCAATTTAGGGATTTCAGTTTTAAAATGACAAAAAATTTTGACTGAAAAGGCAAGGAAAAGCATAGAAAATGGGATTCAAATGAAATACTGTCATGTTGTTCAGCACAGCAGAGAGTGAATTGCGAAGAGCTTTAAAAAAAATGAAAAAATAAAAAATATTTTCATGACTTTCACTAAACTAATGTTTGCATGAAGAAAAGGACACATTTAAAATGTCTAGTTGATGAAGTATCTGACAATACTTATTAGCTACAATATTACTGTCTTCCATTTGACAAGCTCGTCCATTGACATGCCAAATTTGTGACAGGACTATGACTTACACAATGGAAGGAAATGGCAAGTGGCCTTTAACAAAGACAGCTTAGCTGAGCCAAGATGAATCACGTTCACACTATTATGCATTATAGTATATATGCTTTTATCACTGATGAAAATGCTATCAGGACTTCAAATCATTTAACAGAGACGAAATGTAGAACCTAAAATATTATTTTTAGGAGACACAGCTACTCTATAGCCCTAGGAAACAGCTGTAAATTATTTCTTTAATAACATTTTTTGCATAATCTCAACTCATTTTTTTTTATCAATTCAAAGTTTATTTAGTTGTATGTTACACAGAAATAAAAATAAGGAAATAAAGTTGTTTGGTTGTCTTTCCAGTTCCAGTTGGACAGTGAACAATGCTATATATGTTCACAAAAGTAATTATAGCAGAAAAGAAAAATAAACGTAATGTTTGTATCACATTAACTGCTGTTACTGACAGTTCTTATAGGCTTCTGGCATTCTATCAATACAGTTATGTTTTCTTAAATTATGTAATTAAAGATAATCAATCTTTAACAGTGTGATCAATATGTGTTTGTCAAACCCAAGGATCTTGTTTTTTTTTTCATACTTATCCAAGGTTTTTCAAATATTTTCCTTGCATTGCTGGATTTCCTTTCTATAGTGGAAATTTTCTCATTTCTTTAGTGCGTCACCACAGGTTCACCTTTGTGAAAGAACATTAGAGCAGGACTGTCTAATACAACCTGACTGTGTGCCCAGAAAGTTTCCGCTTGAAAACCATATATGAGGCAAGTCCATAGCCACATCTCCAACAACAATTAGTTACATAGTTAGTTAGTTACATAGTTAATTCATCAGCATTAGATTCATTTTTTTTTCAGTACTGTCACATCACTAACTTCTTATAGGAGTATTGCTTATTGAAACATTTCAAATTAACTTAAAATATAGTCTTACACTCTTAAATTTGAATTATCCAAACTTACAAGTTTTACTTTGAATTTCAAGTTTTATCATACTCTGGCCCTTTAATAACTTGAATCCGACTTTGCCATCTAAAACCTGCCGAATTACTCTATAAGTCAATGGAAGAGATCCAGGGATCAATTTCGTCATGTTTGTAGCCTTCCTGACATTCAAGGTTTTTTTCTGAGAAATTTTAAACGAGTTTGCATAATTCAAATTAAATTCTATTCGAGTTTTCGGGTCATTTAAATTCATTTGAGTTAAAAAAAATCAATTTTATTTATAAATTTCTAATTTATGGGAGTCTAGGGGAGTTTAAAAAACTCAAATGAATTCGAAATTCGACCATTGATAAATGTGGGGTAAGAGGTGAAGGATATGGAGCTACATCATACCTTTAGTTCAAGTTATATAAAATCTCTGAGCAGTTAGTATATGGGACTGTAGTGGGAATATTTTTCTTGTGTATTCACACAAAGAATCCTAGTGATCCTTCTACCTGCACGTTTTCAAAAGATTATAATTGAACCTTGCAGCATACCTTAGTATATTTCATTATTTCGGCCAGAATATTTTCTTGATAGTATGTCTCAAAGTCAGTCCACCTCTGACTTTTGTTTTCTATAATTCTACTCCATTTATGATTTCACATATATGAATCCTATACATTATTAAGTTCTTTAAAGTATGTTTTACTATTGGGTATCGGGAGTAAGGAGAACAAGTACACAATTTCTTTTAGATTCGGGGGAAAATACATATACAGTTTTTAGTAAATAGGCCCCTTAGCGTTTAATGGCCTCTTTGATGATGAGATGATGGACCGGAATAAGAGAAATTGATTACTGATGGGGGAATCTGACCTGTTTTGCTTCAATGAAAATTAACAAAACTGCAACAAATTTGCCAAATGCATGGAAGTCTATAAGCGACAAATTTTTTTGACTCGCAACAATTTGTTTACCTATTGGAGTCTATGGGCGTCTGTTTCGCTGTGAAACCTGGAGAAAACAAAATGAGTTATTTAAGAAGTGTTTCCTTGTTGCTTCCATTTTAGAATACTTTCATTGCTTCTAAGTGGAGTGTAACTTGTCTATATGTTCATAATAATATGTTTTGAATGTTTTGAATACTTCTGCTAATTTCTGGTATCACTGGTATTTTACCCTATGGATCTCTAATCTTATGTACATAAGTTTGCACTTGTTTATTTTTTTAGAGCCCATGATGCAATCTGTAAGTACTGGAGTAGTAGCTTGGTAGCATTTACCAATTTACATACATCGACATGTATCTTACAGTTGCTGCTTTTTAGAAAAGTATCAGCAGCTAGGTATTTTAGGTACAATAGTTATACAAATGGATTTGTTTTTTTCTGTACCACCTAGTCACTGAGAAACCCATCAACAGAGAAGTAGATGTACTGACAACCAAATAAAGAAACTGAAGTTGAATGCTTCACAGAAGCTTCATACAGTCACACAGTCCATTACTGAGTTAAAAAACAACAGTTTCCTTTAAACATTAAACACATGATGGTGAAAAATTGGTAAAATTAACATCTCTCAATCCCAATTATTGTGTTTACACACATAAAGCTACTGTATGTGAACAACCCCCCAAAGAGAAGCAGATTGGGAGTTATTAAAACTGTTAATATGTGAAATGTCACAGAATGCATAATATTCCAAACACATTAAAAACAAAAAAATGATGAGCTTGACGCTATAGTTTTTATTATGCAGATATTTAAGTGTACATACTTTCCAAGGGTTTACACCCATTAACAGATAAGTATCCTATAGCACTCATATGCAAACAACCCTTTGCTCATATGTAATTTACATTTTAATTAGGGATGCATCAAATCCACAATTTTGGGAAAAGTCACAGAATTTGAAGGATTCTGATTCAGGCACTTGGATACTGAATCTTTCTGAAAAAGGTTGAAACTAAGCCAAACCCCAAACCAAATCCTGAATTTTTAATCTTAAAAAAAGAAAAAAGGACTATGACCAAACCAATACCATGTTCTACTAATGTATATTAAATAGTTGTTATTTTCCTGTGTAGTTATCCTCTGGATAATTGTTAGCTCAGCCATTCCCAGAAAAAACGTGAGGTAGGCTTTCACTGAGAATATAACCTTGGTATGTACTTTAAAGCTCTACTGGTGATTATTTATCGTCAGACTATATGGCTATTTGTTTCAAAATTGTATTTGTTGTGTAATAAATGCAGACCAAAGGAGAAAATATTTTTTTTACATAACAATCACTGAAGCCTGGAAATGAATGGTGACCGATTGTTGAATTTAGAATGTAAACAATAGATGAGTGCAATACATTATGTGGTAAAGAACACACATATTTATTATTTATATTTCTAGCTTAGTAATATTCTGTACATACATCTTCTGCTGCTTATCATAACACTTCTTTTATACAAACAATATTAACTATTTTGTTGTGTAACATGTCTGGTATTTCACACACCCCATTTTGGGATTCAGATTGTTAGAGGACTGTTGCTCAAGCAACTTTTCTTAATTACTGGTAGACTACAAATTCCAGCATACTTTAATATGAGTATGAATATGCTGTAAATTCAACCAATCACAGACATTCTATTATTGCAATAACTTTATTAGAAATAATGAATGAATAACATATATGTAAATATATATTCAGTATTAGAGATGAATGAGTTTTTCACAGCACTAAAAATATTTGTGAAGCTAAGCTAGAATTGTTCCATATTTTTTGTCTTGCTGAAAAAAACAGGCTTTTGTGCCATATAAAATGCAAGAAAGACAAGCTCTAAAATTTCACCATGTGTTTGTTTTCACTGGAGGTTTTGTGTGTGTTGTTTTCTGTTTTAAAAAACACAGAAAAATGCTGCTGACATTATTATGTGCCCCTTCCCATTCACATCAGCCAATCAAATGGGAGCCCCCTCAACCCTCCCCCTGTCTGTCAGGCACCATGTTTGGAAGAATTTCTAATAAACTGGGGCAATGTATATGTTACAGCAGAGGTGACAAACCTTAACTTCCCATTGACTCCAATGCATTTGGCTACCAAATGTATCTGTAGTTTCACAACTTTTTTTGCTGAACTGAAACAGGTGTACTTACTGCCCTTTAAATAACACACTTTAACACTTAAACAACAAACACATTTAAAACACAGTTTTTTCAGAAAATGCCTATGCCATCTGACTTTCCACAAAATGTCAATATAACTTTTATCACCAGGAGAATTATGGATCATGTTTTTTCATATAGTTCTGTTTTCTGTTTGGGTCTTTCATCTTCTGGATCTTTCAACTTCTCAATGATATGTTTAAAATTGTTGATATTATTGAATCTATACACCTTGCTGCTGGTCATCCTCTTTTTTTTTTTTAATTGTCTTTTCCACTAAACTGGCCCTCTAGTCCAGTCCAAAATATCCTCTAATATTCCAGCATAATTTGTGTGCGTTAAGACTGCCTCAAGATGATTTCATTTACCTTGGCAAAATTTGAGGCATACATTTTCTTAATTATTGTGCATTGTGCATTAAATTATTGATGCACAAACTATTTTGGTAATAACTTTTTGCCAAACTAAATTATTTTTTACAATACTTTAATATTAAAGGTCAATTTCTCTCCAGTGATTTCTGAGACTAGTACATTAAAAATATTTATTGCTAATTCTTTATGTACCATGTTGTTTTTCTCTGACCTTGATAGCATTTCCTATGTTAGCTATTCATCTTAAAAGCAATATTTGATGGGATCTTTAGTTCTGAGCATGTTTGAACAACATTTAAATATTTTAAGTTTGAAAGGTCACACATTTTTAGCTTGATATCATTATATGGCTTATGTGATTTTGCCAATCCATCATCTAGGCATCTTAATTACGCTCTGGTCTTTAGTTCACTAATACACCAAGCAATAGCTTTAAAATGTTAAGGATGCCTACAACAGGATATATTTTTTTTTGTGATAGAGAAGGAATTAATTTTAAAAAGAATGCAAAAGGTATTTAAAGAAAAGTTTGTTTTTTTTATGTAAAAATCAGTATGATATTTTGAATATACAATATATAGCAAATAAATATTGTTTTATACAGCTGTTCATATATAAAGTAGAATATACCTACATGCCAAATTTCTAAATAATTATTAAATTTTACTTTTTTAGGTAGCATATGAAATAAATGATACTGTGTACTCACCAGATACAATTTTATTTCAACTGTTTTCTGTTATCATTCATATTTTGGCTTGGTTGATGCTTGAGACTAAGAGCAGATTTCAAACCTACTTGAAGAAAAATGTGTGTGTGTATATAATATATATAACATATTTATTTATTTTTTTATTTTTATAAAACACCAAAGAGTCACAAGTTTTTAAAATATGACATTTCTAATAATATACAGTATATACACATCTGCAAAATTATGGCCATTAACTCCAATACATTGGAGCAAATTTTAAATTTTTCAGCTAAGCGAAGTGGGCCAATTTTACTCATCATTAAAAACACATTCCCGATGTTTCAATTTATCTGATAAAGCTAATGATAGCATCACTTTAAATATATTGATCAAATGATCATATATTTAAAGGAATGCTTCGCTTAGCTAAAAAATTTGCTCCAATATATTGGAGTCAATGGGCATCATTTTGCAGATATTTCCTTGCCCCAAATGTTTTGAAGCCAATAGATATTTTTTCTCATGCCAAATGCATTTGAATCAATAGTCATTTTCTTGATTATTTTTCTCTCTCTAAATACATTAGTCATTGGGTATTTTCTTAAGTTGTTTCTCACTCCAAATACATTACAGTTAATGGGCTGGGCTGCATTGCAGTGCAATCAGTGTACCCCTCCTGTATGATCAGTCTCTGGGCCCACCTCTGGCCGACGTGCGTGGTTGCGATCCGCTGCACATGAGAACTCTGTTTTTGCCAGTTGTGCAGAAGATCAGCCGTTCGCGGACTTGCAGCAGATAAAAGAGCAGGATGTGGATCTGGTCTGGCGAGGCCCACAAGAGGGTTTTTTCCCGGTGTCCCAATGGCCCAGTCCGACCTTGCCCTTCTGGATGATTTTCTAGAAATGCCCGTGATTTTCAATGTGAGCTTGTAAAATTACGATAATAAATATCATCAAAGTGAATTTTATATTTTATCAGAAACAATGCATTTCTGCATATGTTTTGAGAGTTGCATTGGAAAAAACATATTTGCTTTAATTATGAAAAGGTTACAGCTACTTTTCTACTTGCATATTTCTCATAACCATAATTCTAAATGCTTTCTCCTAGTGCTTAGCTCAGCTTTGTTTACATGAACAAAAGCTTGTAAAACAATTGTTAGTGTTTTAAATAATGCCCAGATTGGTAAACAATAGTTAGTGCTTTAAACAAGACCTACATGCCATTACAGGCATTTTCCGAGTGAAAGTTGATAATAAAATAATAAAATAATAATAAAATAATAAAAAAAAAAAATATATATATATATATATATATATATATATACAGTATTCACATATGCAACTAGAAAAAGTAGCTATGATTTTTAATCATATAAATTTGGCATTATTTTCAGGTCTAAATAAAACATTGCATATTTTGTACAAGAAAATATAATGGTATTCTATGAAAAACATTTTATTTTATAATCATTCAACAGCTTAACTGTAAAAATAATAATATTTTGAAATGTTGCCTACACCCAAACACTACGGGGCAGATTTACATAGGGTTGAATATCGAGGGTTAATTAACTCTCGATATTCGACTGCCGAATGTACGATTTGTATGGATTTACCGCAAATAGTTTGATCGAACGATTAAATCCTTCAAATAGTTCGATCGAACGATTTTTCTTCGACCAAAAAATTGCCAGGAAGCCTATGGGGACCTTCCCCATAGGCTAACATTGCACCTCGGTACGTTTTAGTTGGCGAAGTAGGGGGTCGAAGTTTTTTTTTTAAAGAGACAGTACTTTGATTATCGAATGGTCGAATATTTAAACGATTTTTAGTTCAAATCGTTCGATTCGAGGTCGTAGTCGATGGTCGAAGTAACCAAAAAAAAACCATTCGAAATTCAAAGTTTTTTTTATTCTATTCCTTCACTCGAGCTAAGTAAATGGGCCCCTACATGTGAGGTATAGCTGTGTATGATCACTTTCAAATGTTATTCTATATTTATAGACTGGATGTTTGCTGTCTAGATTTTTTATTACACAATTATTTTTATTGTTGCAAATGTGACTGAAACAAAGATACAATGAGCATTTAATGGAAAAAATTGTGTTACCTGATTAATGTTGACAGGTACTTCAAGGTTTCATAGTAGATGCAGAAAGCATAAATTCTTCTTCTTCTACTGCTACATCATCCATTTTACTATGCTGTATACTGGGCTCATCACAAACAAATGGTGGTTTGAAATCTAATGCCCTTAAAATTTGCCATTTAGTTTTATTTCATTATTATGGGAGCCTACTAAAACATGTAACAAAATGTACAATATTTTTCCAATTATTGCTATAGATAATTAGGTGTTCAGTCAGCACTGGGTTTATATATTTAATGGATGGATGATAAATATCAAATGGACGGGTAAAAAGACACAATATAAATATCTTATAGCATAATATTGTGCATGGTCAATTGCTTCTTTATAGTTTTTTTAGTTTTCATTTCAGATAATAATTTTTACCCTGGCCTTGTCAGCTATGTATGGTTAAGCTCTGCCCCTTAGACCCCAGACAGAAGAAGCTCTCCCTTACACAGGTGTCTTTTTTGGCCTTCTGCTCCAAACCTCAGGCAGTATGTACATTTTTAAGGATCTATCTTGCTGAAGGAGGTTTTAAGGGTTTCCTAACAAAGAATTTTCTGATATTGCACAAGATAATGGTTATTGCTTTGTGGGACTCTGTATGCCCTGGGACTCACTGAGAAAGCTCACTGAGAAAGCGGCTGTTCCACTAACCGTATGTCCTCTCAAACTGGCCTACTGAAAAGGCGCTGGATGGGGAAAATAGGAATGCAGGTTGTGGTGTTGTGGTCTAATAGTTTTTCTGAAGGTTTTTGTTTTTTGACGATTCTTTGGATCATACAGTCACTGTTTAGCTTGAGGCAATCATGTAACTACCTAAAGAGCCTTGCTCCACATATGTCTTTGTACTGTGTTATCCTCAAAAACCTCAGTTAAGAAATTATACAAAATTTAACCTTTGTAACTTATCAGTAATTAGTGATGTAAGCAAATTACCTATAAAAGTTCTTCACAGACAAGGATTCCTTGAAGCTATGTTGCTGACAGCTTCACAAAAGTCTGTATTTGATTTAAAAAAAACATCTGTCTTAATCACAGTCTGTTTCTAAATATCCAAAGCAAAAACAGTTGTTGATTAGTTGCGCAGTTGTTCCCAATTGAAATTATCTGTGGAAGAAGACTCAAGCGACCCACTCCATCTGGGTCACACTCTAATTCCACATAGAATCTCCTTTTTTCCTTTCACTTGGAAAAACATAATTCCAATAACAGCCAAGACATATCTTAACCTCTTCATCCCTAACAATGGCATTATACATATGCAACACAATTGGAGTTCAATATCTGGTTTTGTTCACCACAAAGGATAGTTCCTTCAAATAAGGATAAGAAGCTTTTTCCAGACTTTTTGAATAGCAACACTTAGCTCCTTATCTTTGAAGAAAAGAATATTGTAGAATCCTTACTGCCTGGTTTCAGAAGATTCTTGTACAATCCATCCTGAGTAAATCTTCAAAGATGCCCTTCTGGATACAAAGTAGCATTAGAAAATATAGCATCACTATAATCACTGCTTCAGAAGGCATTTCCATCTTACACCCATATAAATCTCCTTCACATTGCCTCCGGTTAGCCCCCAATCCAATAGCAGCATCAGGATTAAGCTTCATAGGGATGGGCGAATTTGAGCCATTTAGTTTCGCCAAAAATTAGCCGCCGGCGAAATGTCGCAGATGCCCATTAAAGTCTATGGGCGTCAAAAAAAATTTGTCGCGCGGCGAAACTGTTTTGACGCGCGTCTTTTGTTTTTGCCGCACACCACCATACAAGTCTATGGGCGTCCTTTTTTTGGCAAAATGAGGCGAAAAAATTCGCCCATCCCTATAATCACAGGGTTGTGATTCCAAGGTTGAGAGGATCTGTAGGCCAACAAGCGATTGACTGTAGAGTTGTTGATAGGGAGAGAAATTACTAGAGCTGTTAAATCCCTTACACCAATAAAGCTGTCAAACTAGACATGTCAATAAATAAACTGTTTTTATACTCATAAACTAATTACTCAAAATAACTTTCCCATACACTACACCCAAAATAATCTTACTTGTTAAAGCTGTCTTAATTGCATGGAAAGGGACAAGGCCAAGTACTGTATATAACTTTTCCAAATTAAATGTCAAGAAAAAACAAAAATCAATCCTAGACATTATCTCCCTTTTATAAAAAAAATCATAAATCGAGTTAGTTAAGTTACAAAACATCATGTACACCTCAAACGAAAAAGCACACAAAATGTATTTAATAGTTTGCCTGTAGCATCGAATGCATACTACACGCTCAAAACGATTTCTGTATAATGGCTAATCAGCTTCAAAATATTTTAAACCATAGACTAAAGGGATAATTGATCAAAAGTATCAGCCACGGCCTTTATTTTTCCCAGTTTTCCATGATTTAGTCTAAACATTAGCAGAAAAATGGAAATTATACCATTATTATTATATAGTATCTGTCAAGATAATTTATAAATCAACTGCAGGCGAATTATTCAAAAACTATGAAGACCAATTGATACATTTCTAAGAATAGATAATTGCGTGACACATTAAAAGTTAACACGAAGATTAACCACCCCTTTAAATTAAAACTTGTTTAAAAGTACATTTTCACCATTTAAACAAGTTGATAATGCCATTTTTAAAGTGATATGCTTTACCTATGTATTATAAACTTGCTTTGGAATGTATTTAGAAAATTATATGTGTGGCTTTTGCCTGCCTTTGTTGCCCACTTAATACAGTCATGCTTAATCAATTCAAGATTTTGAATAAATCTGTGAAAAAAATAGTTTGCAAATAATATTTCAAATGTACAAATGTAAGTGAGGATACAGTGCAAAAAACTTTAACATAACGGACTGGCTACACATTACATTTTGTATCAGATACATTTTCAGAAAAACCCCTGGGATGTACAAATACAATAGCAGGTAAATAATAAATGAAAACAAATTACAAGGTAATAGCCCAGCAATGTTCATAGAAAAAAGAATGATCTGTAGAGATATATCATCTGGACAAGAAAGTATAACAGGAAAGTCAGAAAGAGACAGGTAGCAATACTTGATGTCGAGATGTCTTATATGACAAATTATTTCTAGTAAATAAAACTCTAGTGAATGAGGTATCACACTGAAATGTTACCATTTTTTCTTGTCAAAGTTCTCAATTATTTTAGATTAATTTTATAGAGAACGCACAAACATTTATATCTAGAAGAAAAATATTATTTGTGGTAGCTGACCTTCAGTATGACATCAAACTAATGGAATATGTCAAAATATAAGAATGCACAATATCTACAATAACAAGAAATAATTAGCTAGGGCAAATCTTTTAAGGGTTATCTATCATGATGATAATGTGTATAAATACCTACAGTATGTTTGTCTTTCAATTGTATACAAATAATTTGTAATTTTGTTTATCATTTATTACATGTAGGTTATTTCATGATGCCTAGAGGTACATATATGATTCAGTTCCTACTGTTCGAACAACTGACTCAATCATGCAAGTGGTGAGATTCAGCAGTAATCCCAATTTTGAATGCACCCTGTAGGTTTCCTGATACCTCCAGAATTATTCTTCAAAAGGTACAAGGCAAGGTACAATAAGTCAGAACTGGTTCAGAGGGCCTGCCTGGCTTTAAATCTGTTTAGGCATCTCCAGAAACTGTGAAGGAACTCTATGCATAAAATACAAAAAACATGTATGTAATAAGCACTGCATGTTGCTGAATTGAGAATTTATTTTTATTAAGATATATTTAATTTACTATCGATATATGTCTGCATAGATTTCCTTTACATACTCCACTTTCATCCCAGACTCCAAAACCAGAAGGGAAATTGGCTTTTGATGAAATTTACCTAAAGATTATTGTCACAATATGAGTTAATTTTTTTATGACAAAGAGAGGAACAAGTGCAAGACTTGGGGCAGATTTATCAAGGGTCAAATTTCGAAATTTAAAAAACTTAAAAATTCTTATTAAAAAAGACCAACCAAAATGTATTGAAAAAATTTAAGTTTTTTTTTTTTGCTGTTGAATAGGCTGTATTGGTTCGAATTTGAATCATACGAATCAAAGTAATAGCGCATTCGATTTAATTTGAATCAAAGTTTTTTCCTTGATCGAAGGATAACTTGTCCACCAATTGACTCCAAAAAGGTTTTAGGTGGTTCTACATAGGCTAAAACAGCAGGTTTTAGATGACGAATGGTCGAAGTCGAATTATTAAAGAGACCGTACATGATGAATTTCGATATTCAAATTTTTAATTAGAATTTTTGACCTTTGATAAATGTGCTCCTAAGTGGGGCGACCTGTGACAATTGCACATACAAGGAAATCAGTATGCATTGTGATGTTTTTTTGCATTTTGCATATCACCTTCCTTATAGTAAATAAGCCCTATTGTGTTTTCTGCACTGGTGGAGAATAAATAGAAGCTGTCCCCAATTATTCTAATAACCCCAATGCCTGCAGACAACTATATAAGAAATAACTTATAAATGTTAATGCTTCTGAAAGAAGCATCCATAGCTCACTTGAATAGGGTAAAGGAGATGTATGTCCTACTGAAGGGCACAAATCTTACTGGCTCCCAATACTTTGCATATAGTTTGATGGTAGAAAGCACAAATTCCAGGGAGCAGAATGAATTCTGAATCAATTTAAGAACTCTAGTGACACATTTACTGAGCGAAAGATCCTGCTTCAACAAAAAAAAAAACAGGTTGGGAAATTATTTGTATGATAGTTTTTTGATGTCTCAATGAGAACATTTATCTGAACATTTACAGTCTTTTAACATTTTAGCTGATATAGAATATCAATTGCTATTTTATCTCATTGGTATCGGCATTTGTTGTACTTCATAGTTCTGCTAAACAGCTGAGCTTGCACAGCATTCCAGATTTATTGTCTCCTCACTGTGGCAACAGAGGAGTAATGTCTCAGCACATAAGCTTGCCTCATGAATATGATAATGAAGCCAGATGTTAAGTAAAGGGAAATTGAATCCTAGCACAGAATCATATTGCTTCCCATCAAGGGAATCCATTTTTGAAAAAGCATTGAATTGTGCAGTCTGCCTCTAATTTAGACATTGCATTAGCCGTGTTCCTAGAAAACATCTGTGTTATCCTGAAACAAGATGAAACCAACAATTACAGTTATCAGCATATAAAAAAACCTCTAGCTCAGATT
This sequence comes from Xenopus laevis, assembly GCF_017654675.1. Classification (NCBI taxonomy): domain Eukaryota; kingdom Metazoa; phylum Chordata; class Amphibia; order Anura; family Pipidae; genus Xenopus; species Xenopus laevis. Next base: position 58,538,256 of record NC_054372.1, on the reverse strand, counting down.
TGCTTTGCTAAATGAACACATTGGAAAGAAAGTATAAGTATTTATAATTTAGTTTTTTCCTATCATTTGGTAAATAAAATGTTAATGCATAGGACAGTAAAGTATATATTGAGTGACCCATGCTAGGTTGCATAAATGTGTGTGTGATGCTGATAAGGACAGTGTGACACTGATTATCAGGGCTGCTTTAATAATTGGGTCAAAGGTGCATCTACCCAGGTCCCATCGATTTGGGGAGCCCGCTGTGCCAATATGTCTTTAATTTGTTTTATTTCACTTCTTACCCTCCCGTCCTATTAGCCCTAGACCCCCATGCCATAGCCGCTGCTGCCCTGCTCACTGCCAGTCACATTGACTCTGTTCATTCCTTACTCTTTGGTTTGTCTCAGTTCACTCAATGCTCTTTGCAGAAAATCGATGTGGTTTATATATTTTATATAAACAAACCAGGTTGCCAGTTTCTCAAACACTTGTAGGGACCCATTGGGTTAATGTGCCCCTACAGTGTTAATTCCTTTTACTTCTTGATCTCCCTAGTTGCTGGGCAGATTCCCATGTAGCTAGGAGGTAATTTTTAAAGATGTATTATTGGCCAGGAGGCGCTGTGACCACGTCCTGTCATACTTTGGTATAGTGAGTTAGAAGGATTGGACCTTCCTCTTTGGCTGCCGGATGCTGATCCAGCTGGGTGCGCATGGGTACAGCAGGCCCAGAAAAGCCATGTGCCCAGAGGGACGGGGTCCTCTAGTGTATAAATTGGGGAATAGGGAACCCCCATGAATGAGGTTAGCTAAACAGGATTAGTTCTGTCAAAGGGTCAAATTTACTAATCTCCGAAAATTCACCAGCGACAGCTTCGCTCACAGCGCAACACTTCGCTAGGAGTAGATTCGGATTTCACTAAAATCCGAAGTTGCGTCCAGGGCACCGAACGCTGGCGAACTTGCACTAGCATTACTGTGCCAAGCAAAGCGAAGTTGCGCTACCGTTGTCTAATTTGCATACGGCGGGAAGTTAAAGTTCAATGGACGTATATGTTGCAGCCAATACATTGCACTACACAAGCCTGGGAAACCTTAATAAAATAAAGTTGTTATATTGCCCTACATATGAGCCCAGTATATAGTTTATGTGATATATGTTAGGAAATGTAGGGGGGAAGCCAGTTACCCCCAAAAAATTTACGCTCTTTTTCAGCCTATCACCCTGAAAAAAGGAAAGACGCTAGTGTTTTTTCAACTATTTTTTTGGAACTCCTATCTAATCTATTGCACTTCGCCTGGTCTGAGCTGGCGAAGGCAAGTCTGGCGCAAGAGGTAACGTTCAGTAAAATCTGCATCTTAGTGAATTTGCGTAGTTACGTCCATTCACGTAGTTACGTCCATTCACCAGAGCGCAAATTCGCCAGGCGTTAGGGAGCGAAGTACTGCTAGATTCTATCTCCTTCGCTAGCGATGTTACGCCAGCGACTGTTAATCGGCAAAGTACCGGAATGACGTATTAGCAAATAGATCTTTGTATATACATTTTAATATCAAGAATATTAGCTATCCTACTACTAATCTAATTCCTTACTCAATTTAAAATGCAATATGCTATCACTGTTTCATTTCTTCTGTAGTCTAAAACCTACCCCAGCAGCTAATGGTGTACATAAAAACCAATCCATTTTTGATAAGTATGCATTATCAGTACTCACATTGCACATTACTGCAAGCATAATTGTGTGCCTGGGGCTACCTCTTTCAAGCTTGCACTTGTAATACAGTATGTGTATAAAACATTTTGCCTACTCTGCTAAAATGTGTTATTTTTATATGTAATTTGTGCTTTCTTGTTTACTTATCTTGAATGCAGCCTTTTTGCAATTATAGCATGCATAGGGATAGATAGAGCATACAGCATTTTTATATAAACTAGGTCTCTGCAAACGTCAAAATGTAATTTGCAACTTATTGTTTAATGTTTCTCCACTGATGACAAACCAGGACTTTCCTTTTAGCAAAATATAGCACAGTAAAATATCATTGGTGTTTTCTATAAACTATTTCCTATTACTCTTCTTTTTTGCATTCTGCTATCTTAGAAAATATAATTTTCTGTGTTATAAAGGGAAATATCAAATGTAATTGATTCTGTGGAACTTAAGGGAAATCTTATAATTTGAGTAAATGATGGACCAGTGATACAATTCTTTGCTATGGCTTTGATTTCATGAAAAATGTAGTTAAGAACCAGGATCTTAATGGAAGAACTGGAAGGTTAGAGTGTGGTGGGCTAAAAAACTAGAAAGCATGCAACTACAGTATACATTTAATAAAAGGCTTCTCAAAAGGCATTGCTTTAAAACTTAAAATGAGACGTTTTCCACCTTCACTTTAGGAATTATACAAATATTCCTTAATGTCCCTGTGGGCTACATTGCATACAGAACTACTAGTAAACTTGCGCAGAAGCCTTAAAATTCAGAGGCATAATTTAAACTTACAGTAGCTGCTTCAGTCTTGCCCGATTTTAATTGTGGCAGTGGCAGACACTGGGACGTGCTAGAAACCTCAACAAGGTCCCAGGCAATAGGAGCTCCCTCCTGGAGCAGACGTCATAATGCTCGCAAGAGTCATTTTCTGTAAGAGAAATAATTGTTTCCACCAAACAGAGTGCGAAATTGGTGAGCCTTCACCCTTGATAGTGGAAACAATTTAGATATGATAGATGTCCTTCCAACATTAAGGGGCCGATTTACTAACTTCGAGTGAAGGATTCGAAGTTAAAAAACTTGAATTTCGAAGTTTTTTGTGGGCTACTTCGACCATCGAATGGGCTACTTCGACCTTCGACTACGACTATCGAAGGATTCGAAGTAAAAATCGTTCGACTAGTCGACCATTCAATAGTCGAAGTACTGTCTCTTTAAAAAAAACTTCAACCCCCCAGTTCGCCATCTAAAAGCTACCAAAGTCAATGTTAGCCTATGGGGAAGGTCCCCATAGGCTTGGCTAACTTTTTTTGATCGAAGGATATTCCTTCGATCGTTGGATTTAAATCCTTCAAATCGTTCGATTCGAAGAATTTAATCGTTCGATCGAAGGAATTATCCTTCGATCGAACTATCTGCGCTAAATCCTTTGACTTCGATATTCAAAGTCAAAGGATTTTAGTTCCTAGTCGAATATCGAAGGTTAATTAACCCTCGATATTCGACCCTTAGTGAAACGGCCCCGTACACACTACTGTCTAGGAGCATCCATTGCCTGATCTCATCCCAGACTAAATGATTTTTTCAGCACCTTGTTGACATCATGGGGCACATTTACTTAGGGCCGTCTAAGTAAAATCCTTCGACTTCGAATATTGAAGTCGAAGGATTTACCGCATTTCCTACGATCGTACGATCGAAGGAAAAATAGTTTGCTCGAACGATTAAATCGTTCTAATCTAATGATTCGAAGGATTTTTAACCATCGATCAAAGGATTTTCCTTCAATCAGAAAATTGTTAGGAAGCCTATGGGGACCTTCCCCATAGGCTAACATTGCACCTCGGTAGGTTTTACTTGCCGAATTTTTTTTAAAGAGACAGTACTTCGACTATCGAATGGTCGAGTAGTCAAACGATTTTTAGTTCGAATCGTTTGATTCGAAGTCGTAGTCGAAGGTCGAAGTAGCTAAAAAAATCATTCGAAATTCGAACTTTTTTTTATTCTATTCCTTCACTCAAACTAAGTAAATGTGCCCCCATATGTCATCATAATTTTTTTTTATACTCTATCCTTCCTTTAACTAAAAAAATGATTTTGTAAATTGGGAAGGGCCTGGGAAGAACTCTAAACAGAGCAGCTACTGTAGGTATCTCACATCAAAATTAGCTTGCCATAGTCTAATCTAGGACTGGTTTAGATAAAAAGTCATTTGAGGTAAACTAGAGGTATTATAGTTTATTAAGGTAAGTGGAAGTAATGTTTAGAGAGTTGGGCAAAAATTCCCATTCCCAGGGATATTGGATGAGGGTTTTCTTGGTTATTAGTTTTTACTTCATGCTAGAGTTGATGAATAAATATAAACAAACTGTTTCACCAAGTAGAGTTTTGCCAACAAGAAATAGTTTTCAGGTAAATTTCACCATGTGTCTTTTTTCATCCAAAAAGTGGTCTTCTGTGCTAAAAAAAAAAATGCAAAGTAAAACCAGACATCATTATAATGTGCCACTTGCCTTTTTTTAATGAAGAATTCTCTTACAATCTAGGACAATATGTAAACAGTACTGTTGCAAGGGTAAACACCTTAAGTGCATTGTAATTTTATTTTAGTAAAGTTTGATGCATTATTACAATTTAATTAAAATAAATAGTTTAAACCCTGATATGTAGTAAACAGCATTATCAGAGCATAATGCAATGCAAATAATTTTACTTCTGCTGCTCAAAATTAAGATTAATTAATGCTTTGTGAACACATTGTGACACAATAAACAACAGAAAAAAAGTTTACCCTTTTTGTCATTTATGTTAGTTTGCACACCCAAATTTGCTTTGAGGCAAAATGTATTTTATTCCATTTAGAAACCAGTTCAGTACTATAATCACTTGTTCTAATCACGTAAAGAAGTGTCTATCCCAACCCATATTTTACTCCATAGCACTCTGTAAGACATAGCTTTAGAAGAGTTAGATTTATTCCTGTTACATTTACTGGAATCCCAGGTTTTATATTTCTGTTTTAGGTGTAAACCATTCATTTATAAAACAGAATATACCTCTCATAAAACCTTACTATCTACTGTTATGAGATTATCAAAACTGTATTTCTGAATATGAGGTCCATCTAAACAGTTTAATAGATGTCTTGCTTATATAGCATTGTAAATCTTTTTACCGTCTTAACTTGCCACTGGGCACAAAGGTCAGATGTCAGGGTGACACATGGGTCTTTCAGCGAATATAGTAGTTCCCTTGAATAACCAATGTGTACTGAATTCACAGGGTGAAAATATATTTTTTTTTTTACAAAACCCAAAGCTTGACCAGAGAGTGAACAGCTCAATGTTCCTAGGTTTGCTTCTGATTAGTGCACAGAAATAGAAGTAGAGCAGCACAGGGCCTAGGCTGGATTCCAACCAGGATCCATTTGTAAGGAGTTTGTATGTTATCTCCTTGCTTGTGTGTTTCCTCTGGCTAATGTGGTCTATTTCCACACATACAGAAAGGTTCATTGGTTCCCCATTGGGACATGGATAGTGATGGGCGAATTTATTCGCCAGGCGCGAATTCGCGGCGAATTTGCGCGATTCGCGCCGAGCGAATAAATTTGCGAAACTCCAGCGAAAATTTGCGGTAAAAATTCGCCGGCGTCAAAAATTTTTTTTTTCCGAAAAATGGGCGCCGGTGTCAAAAACTAGACGCCGGCGCCGTTTCGCGAATTTTTCGCCGTTTCGCGAATTTCGAGCGAAATTCGCGAATTTTTCGGCGAAGCGAAACGGCGCAAATTCGCCCATCACTAGACATGGATGAATTATGCAATCTATGTAATAAAGTGCTACAGAATATATCAGTGCTATATAACAAAGGGATAATAATAATAGAAATGAGCTCACACATTCAGATCTACGTGCATGAACAGATCTATGTGCTGTCTGACATTCACCAATAGTCAATATCACCTAAAATAATTAGTGATGGGCGAATAAATTAGCCAGGCACTATATTCGCTCATCACCCATTTACATGTATGGGACCTTTTATCCAGAATGCTCAGAACCTAGGGTTTTCTGGGTAAGGGATCTTTGAGTAAAAAAATTATTTAAACATTGAATACACCCAATGGGATTGTTTTGCCTCCAGTAAGGATTAATTATATGTTAGTAAGGATAACGTACAGTTTTGTTATCACTGGGGAAAAAATTGTTAATTTTAAAAATTTTAATAATTTATTAAAATTGGGTATATGGGGCAAATTCGCAGCCATCGCAACACTTCGTCTGGCATAAATTCGCTAGGACAACTTTAATTCACTAAAATGCGAAGTTGCGACCAGGGCGCCAAACACTGGCGAAATTTCGCTAGCGTTACTTCGGCAATCAAATCGAAGATGCGCTAGCGTTGCCTAATTTGCATACAGCTCGAAATGATAAAGTTATATGGACGTATATGTTGCAGCAAATACAATACATTACACAAGTCCCGGGAACATTATTAAATAAAATAGAGTTGTTATAATGCCCTACCCATGAGCCCACTGTATAGATCGTCCATATGTTAGAAAATGTATGGGGGAACCAGGTTAACCAAAAAAAAAAATTAAGGACTTTTGCAGGCTATCAATATGAAAAAAGGAAAAGATGCCAGCGTTTTTTTAAAACTTAGAAGAGTCCTATGCACTCCATTGCACTTCACCTGGTCTGAGCTGGCGAAGGCAAGCCTGGTGAAAGAGGTAGCGTTCAGTAAAATCCGCATCTTAGTAAATTTGCGGAGTTACGTCCATTCGCCAGAGCAAAAATTAGTCTGGCGATAGAGTATGAATGATTGCTAGCGTCTGTCTCTTTCGATAGCGAAGTTACGCCTGCGCCCGTTAGGGAATTTGCGAAGTGCCTGAATGACATCACGCTGGCGAATTTTCACCAGCATTAGTCACTTCGCCCTTTAACAAATCTGCCCTATTATGGGAGATGTCCTTCCTGGAATTTGGAGCTTTCCAGATAACGGATAACATACCTGTACTTGGTAACAATGTTTGGTTACATTGCTTTTACCTCTACCTATGATATTTGTTTTGAACTTATTTTGGTGTGCTCCTCTTTGGCAAAGTGAACAAATACAGAGAATAATTCTAAAATGTTTTGTCTGGTATAGGTTTACTTGAAATTTCTTGAAAAAATATTCTGACACTTACAGAATGTATCTGCTGATGAAGGTGATTTTGTGTGGAAGCCACTGACAAGCAATAAATTCAATGCCCATAAAATATTTAATTTAATATTTAAATTGCCTCTCTTCTCAAATTATAACACTTTCAGTTGCCATCAGTAGCTGAAATATATGTCTTTATAGATCCTATGGCACATTTAAAGGGGCAAATTTACTTATGGTTAATTAAATTGAATTGAAATCCTTCGACTTTGAATATCGAAGTTGAAGGATGTAGCGCAAATAGCTTGATCGACGATCGAAACGAAAAATCGTTCGATCGAACGATTAAATCCTTTGAATCATTTGATTCAAAGGATTTTAATCCATCGATCTAACGATTTTTCTTCAACCTAAAAGTTGTTCCAAAGCCTATGGGGACCTTCCATTGACTAACATTCCTTCGGTAGGTTTTAGGTGACGAACTAGGGGGTCGAAGTTTTTTTTTAAAGAGACAGTACTTTGACTATCGAATGGTCGAATGGTCGAATAGTCAAACGATTTTTAGTTCGAATCGTTCGATTCGAAGCCGTAGTTGAAGTAGCCAATTCGATGGTCAAAGTAGCCAAAAAAATACTTCGAAATTCGAAGTTTTTTTTATTCTATTCCTTCACTGGAACTAAGTAAATGGGCCCCTTATTGGCAACTGCTGGCAGTCCCAATTGACCTCTTTGAAAAAGTTAATCGTGTCATTGTCAAATCATAAACCAACATATCATTGGCAGGGCCCCAGGTTTAAATCAATCTGGTGCTGTGGTATTTCCAGTGCCTTAATGCTGGTAAATGAATTTAGCAAAGTAAAGCAACATGGGGAGAGGACCATGTTTAAGAAAAAGGTTCCTGGAGCCACGCAAACAGGGAAGGTGCAAGGCATTGAGCCACATTTATTTAAATGGTATTTTGAGGGAAATGTAATAACATTTGCAAAGAGAACAAATTCGCTCACAAATACAGATAAAAATTTGCAAGGTGATATACATCATTAGACTTTTATTGAATTAAATTCTTACGGTAATTGCACATTTAGAGTACTTAACACCTGCTTGAAGGTGGCGTAAGCTTATGGAGCAAACAAAAACAAATTTTCTGTAAGAAGTTTTGTTACATACACTGCAAACTATAAAATTTGCAATCACTATCCTACTGTTGTGTGAGGGCAAAGTCTTTGCAAAAGCAAAATTGTTTACTTTGAGAAGATTTATTTGCATTGCGAACAAATTGCAAGAGATTTTTGTATTAGCGACCAATATTACATTCCCCCATTTGAATATTTACCAGGGGATTGGTCAACAGTTAGGGCAATCATGTAAAGGCTCATTTATCACGATTGAGCAAATTCGGCAAAACACAACAGTCTATAGAATGTGTGCATATCCCATGGTGCATAACATTTTAGTACTTAATTACAAGTGAAAGCACAGTGCAATTTTGAGCACAAGTCATGGCAGGAATTTATAATGGTGATGGTAAGTACATCATTCTTAAACTGGCAGACACTAAAGGGGTTATTTATCAAGGTCCGAATTTATCTCAATATCCGCTGCTACAAACTCCGATCTAACCCGCTCGGGTTTTTAATGCTTATTTATTATTACATTTTCCCAAAAATTACCTTTGCGGGAAAAGCTCCGATTTTCAAGATTTTTCCGTGAGTTTTCACCCGAAAGCTCCTAAAACATTGTGAAATTACCCGAAACCCCCGACACAACCAAAAATCAATGGGACTGTTCCCATTGACTTTTATGCAACCTCGACAGGTTTGAGATGCCGTGTTTTTATATTCAGGCTTTTTAGCCCTCGGGGTTTAATAAATTCCGAAAAATTCTTTCATTTTTTTAGCCTATTATAACACAAAAAAATCACACATTTTTCGGATTTCGGGGAATTTTGGGTATTCGGAACATAGTAAATAACCCCCGTAATTTAAAAAATGACATAAGCATTACAAATTCACAAAAAGTATCCTATAGTTTTATAGATTTGTCACAATGCGCCAAATTTTAAAGTGTTGTATACATAGTAAATAAAACCTGTTATTGTGCTGTGAAACTATTGTATATGCACCCAAAAAAATTCTCTATAAAGACTTAAGCCAAATTTAATAACAATTTTTGATAACATTTTTCACCAACACCAAGACATTTTGGTGGAAAAAATGTTTTTAAAACTGTTGAGCGGCAGGCTAATTCTAAAAAAAGGTTGTGCTTAGGAAACAAAAATAGCTCACTGTTTGGAATTTTCTGAAAATTGTTGTTAGATGCGGAAAAATGACAAAAAAATTGTCTGTGAATAAGTTAGTGCAAATACGACATTTATAAAACATTTTCCTATGCCGTCATTTTTGTGGTTTCCCTCCATCATTATACACAGTGCAGCGTTTTCCCCTATAATTTGAGTGTCATTGGGGCATCAAGGGGAGTAGCCCTGAATGCAATTGTGCAGAAAATATTTGGTGTTTGGATCATCATTTTTGGTGTTTGGCACCAAGCTGATTCCTGAAACCGATTCTTTAAGTGCAAGATATCTGCATCAAATTACGCAGGCCACTGTGGGATACTTGGAGCTGCCGCCACTTTTGAGTGTATCAGCAGCTCCTGGTTTTCCTGTGCCTAGAGGTGCACTGTGTCCAATTTGCAAAGATCAAATACCTTTAAAAAACAACTATTGAGCTGGGTAATTTTGAATTCAGGTAATGTCTCTTAACATTTTCAGTGGCGTTCTCATTGGGAATTTCTGCAGTGTCTTATTGTCATTATTAAAAAGTTTGGGAACCGCTCTAAATTCTTTGGAGTTTTGTTTATCATTGAATGAGCTTTCAAAGTAGCAACTTCCTTTTAATATATAATATGCCTTATGTATTTCAGCAGTGACATAAATACTTAGTTGAGCAAATGTAACAGCCTCTAGACGCCTATAGCCTTTGATAAGTGTCTGGATTCTGGATGGCGGTATTTTTGACCATTTGTCCATAAATCTCTCCAGTTCAGTTAAATTTGATGGCTGCCGAGCATGGACAGCCTGCTTCAAATCATCCCATAGATTTTCAATGATATTTAAGGCAGGGGACAGTGACAGCCATTCCAGAATATTGTACTTCTCCCTCTGCAAAAAGGATTTTGTACATTATGTATAGTTTAAACAAAAGTGTGCCTATTGCGCTCATTTTAAAAAGACTTGTATCAAATTTCTGGCTGTGCTTCCTCTCTCGTGTTCTATAAGTGACTGACACACAAGTTTGGGGATGGGTTGGGAGTAGGAGGGGTGCCCCTCTCTGCTAAAAGCAAGTGAAAAAATAAACTCTCAGCTTTCAGTAAATCATTCCCTGAATGTCTGAATTTCATTGGAGTACAATGCATCCTAATGAATATTAAAAACTGTATTTTAAGTGGTAATTAGTCTGTTAAAATTTAATGATGTTATTAAAAGCAGTACATGCACAGAGAAATAAGTAATTCAGTATTATAATAGGCACAATCATTGCACCCATATTGTTAACTATAAGCATATTGCAATTTAAGCACATCAAATTACATTTCATTTTTTTTTTGTTTTTGTTTTTATAGAGTTTAAATGCTCAATTATTCAGACATCAGGCAAACAAGGCACCCAGGCAACTCTTTAGATAGACAGGACAAGAGCAGGACTTGTTGATGTGAAAGGCAAGGTTTGCATAATAATGAAGTCTGTGATTTTATTTTCAACAAAACAACATGCATGGTAACATTTTAGGACATATTTGTGAAATTTTGCCACTAGTCACAGTATGTTGTACATGGTTTCAGAACTAATCAAAAGCATCGTTTGGAAGGTGTCATCCTTTCAGGACAAGGGCAAAGGGAACTGATATTAACTTTTAGTATGTTATAGAGTGGCCACTTTTAAGCAACTTTTTAATTGGTCTTCTATATATATATATATATATATATATATATATATATATATATATATATATATATATATATATATATATATAATTCTTTAACTATTTGCCTTTTTCTTCTCACTCGTTGCAGCTTTCAAATGGGGGTCACTGACCCCCATCTAAAAACAAATGCTTTCTAAGGCTACACATTAATTGCTTGTGCTACTCGTTTTTCTTTTCACTCCTTCTCTTATTCATATTCCAGCCTCTTATTCAAATCAGTGCATGGTTGCTAGGGTCATTTGTACCACAAAAACCAGAGATCTGAAATTGCAAACTAGAGAGCTTCTGAATAAAAAAAAAATCTAAATAACTCAAAAACCACAAATAATAAAAATGAAAACCAAGTGCAAATTATCTCAGAATATCACTGTCTACATCATACTAAAAGTTAACTCAAAGGTGAACAATCTGAAAACAACTCAACTAAAACAGTGTTTGCTTAGGTGAACGGCTACTTTTAGGTTCTAGGGATGTAAATAATATTCCACACTCCAATCATTGTTTCTGAAGGACAATTGACTCATCTTGATATAGTTTATTAAAAACCCCTGTTTTGCACATCATAATGTGATAATGGTAACAGGAATGAAAATAGGGAGATGTATGTACATACAGTAATTCATGTACATGCTAAATAGAAAGATAACACATGGCTTAATGTAGATTCTTATGAGGTGAAATGTTACAGTCAGGGTGGTGTATGGGAAAAACGGCTTTGAAGATTTCATGACTCAACTTAGATACATTGCTTTTAATTAGACATTATCAGTCCAATAGCACAGCATGATCTGATGTGCAATGGAACACCAACACCTCATTTAATTGAAAGTTATGTAAGGCTGCTAGAGAAAAAGCTGCATTTGCTACAAATTATAGGGGAGTTTATGATTCTTGGGCCAGGTTCTTCTAGGACACGGAGCAGGTAAAATTGTTGTCTAATATGGCTGCAAATGTTGTACTTGGCATTCATGTCCTAACGCACTCCTTTCACCTCATTTATACCATCCTCATTTATTTATATAGCGCCGACAAGTTATGCAGTACCTTAGTTATAACAAACATGGAATAAATGCTGAATATCAAACAAAGGTTTACAGAGCACACATGAGAGTTTTGAGACATTAGGATTTTAGAAACAGTTTTGTGATTTATGATACAGCAATGATTGATTAATTACGGTACATTAAATAAGCTTCTTTAAACAGGTGGGTCTTTAAGGAGCATTTGAAAGTTTGGAAAGAAGGAGAAAGTCTGACAGCTCAGAGAGTTTCAGAGAAAAGCAGAAGCCTGAGAGAAGTCTTGTAGATGAGAATGGGCAGTGATGAGAGGAGAAGCGAGGCGAAGGTCTGAAGCAGAGCAAAGGTTGTGTGAAGGAGAGTATTTGGACATCAGAGATGAAATATAGGGAGGGGCTTCATTGTTAAGGGCCTTGAATGTTAGTGTTAGTAATTTGAATTTGATAGATGAATGAGTCTGTGTCTAACCGCCACATTTAGAACAGATTGAAGTTGTAAAAGGAGACTTGTTGGAATACCTGCGACGAGTAGGATGCAGTAACCAAGGCGGGAGATAAGAGACTGAATTTTGGTTTTGAACTAAGATATTGTCATATTTGGGCAATGTTGGGCAGTTGAATAGGACAAGATTTTGCAAGTTTTCGGATGTGTGGTGAAAAAGACAGATGTAAGTCTAGGATAACTCCTAGGCAGTGTGCCTGTATGGCCGAATGAAAGGTGGTGTTATTTACTGTGAGTGATATCTGAGGTACAGGGGAAGATCTTGGAGAAAAAATGAGTTCTGTTTTTGAAAGACTCAGTTTCAGGTGGCGCTGTGACATCTAAGAGGAGACATTCAGTCCAAACGACTGAATACGTTTTCCTAGCAAAGTAGTATAGAGCAAGAACAGCAGAGGGCCTAGAACAGAGCATTGAGGAACTCTGACAGAGGAAGGGAACATAGTAGAAGTAGAGTTAGAGTAGCCAAGGAACAGTCAGACAGATAAGATTTAAACCATAAAAGAGCAGTGTCACGAATGCCAGCGGAGTATAGAATGTTTAGGAGGAATGGGTGGTCAACTGTGTCAAAGGCTGCAGAGAGATCTAGAAGGATTAGTACAGAATAGTGACCTTTACACTTTGCCAGTGGAAGATCATTGGTTAGTGCAGTTTCAGTTGAATGTGTCGGGCGGAAGCCAGAATGCAGGGGGCCGAGAAGAGAATTGTGAGTGAAATGCTGGATCAGGTGTTTGTAAACAAGCCTTTTCAGTAATTTGGATGCGAATGGAAGAAGGGAAACTGGAAGATAGCGGAAGAGCTGGGAGCAAGGGAAGGTTTTTTTGCGGATAGGTTTGATTAGTGCTTGTTGTGTTAGGATGGAAAAGTACCAGTAGAGAGTGAAAGGTTAAATAGGTGGGTAGGTGTAGGAGAGAGTGTATCAGAGATTGGATAAAGGAGACGAGAGGGTATGGGGTCAAGGTGGCAGGTAGTGGGGTTTATGTAGGCTAGAAGTGATGAAAGAGTGCAAAGTGGATGTGAGTGGACTGCACGTTAGTCTGAGATTATTGTCAGACATTATGCTCAGTGTAATAAGATCGATTTTTTTCTTTAAAGAAATGAGCAAACTCATGGGCAGTTACATGGGTGGGTGGAGATTAAAGATGGAGTGGAGTAGTAGTGAGTTAAATGTGGCAAACAGTGGCTGAAGTGTAGAGGACAGAGTGGAGATTAAAAAAGAGAAGTACTGTTCTTTAGCTACTGATAGAGCTTGTAACAGGAGAGTTACACTAGTGTGCCAGGGTTGGGATTACCTGGTTGGCTGGTATGGGTGGTAGAAGGAGCAAGGGAGTCCAGAGCTGTTGAAAGAGCATTGTTTTATACAGAAGCTGCCCTATTTGGACAGGAAAATGGGTTGTGCTGCTACTGTTGATAATTGTTGTGGATCATATGTGTTAAGGTTTCTGTTTGTGTGGGTGAAGAGAGATGGTTGTGAAAAGTGTTATCTAAAAGGAGAGTAGGTGATGGTCACATAGGGGGTAGGGAGAGTTAGTAAAGTTGGAATGGTGGCATGAGTGGCAGAATATAAGATCAAGAGCATGACCCTCGATGTGGGTAGGTGAGTCGGTCCACTGAGAGAGACCAAATCAAGTTGTTAGAGAGAGGAGTTTAGAGTGGCAGGAGAAGCAAAGTTGTCAATGGGAATGTTGAAGTCACGTTAAATGAGAGCAGGTGTTTCGCTGGAGAGAAAGTATGGAAGCCAAGCAGCAAAGTGATCCAAAAAAGTAGAGTTTTGACCAGGGGGCGATATATGACACGGAGAGAGATTGGAGAAAACAAATGTGTGCTGTGGACTTTAAAAGTAGTAAAGGAGAGAGAAGTTGGTGTGGTTAGATTTTGAAACTTACATTTGGGGGAGAGAAGAAATCCACCACCGCGAAAGCCTCTCGGTCTAGGGGTGTGACTAAATGACAAGCCCCATAGGAGAGGGCAGCAGGTGAGACAGTTTTGTGGGAGAGAGCCATGTTTCAGTGATAGCCAGAAGTTGAAATAAAAAGAGAGAGAGAAATAAAGAGTTTAAGAGACTGGAAAAGACATTGTTAAACACCTGAGAGTGGGAATAGGTGAGGATAGGAACAAGTGAGTGGGACCAGGGTTTGGGGAGATGTCCCCAGCTGCGAGTAACAGTAATAAGGAAAATGACACAAGATGTTACCTAGATTTGACATTGCGAGCATTGCATAGCATTGTAATTCTATTTCAATATTTTTTTTTAGTAATTTTTAACAGATTAAATTATTTGTGACATTGTGAATAACATGGATAACCTGGACAGATAATTGCCTTGAATTTGTTACATTCATTCTAAAAGTATACGTCTGTATCAATCCATTTATATACATTTTCTAGTGATCATGGTGTACAGTATATGTGATTGTGAACAATAGATGCCGATCTTCTAATAAAGAAGCTCAGTGATTGTATCAGTTAGCTTGAAAAGAAGCCTGGGAAAGGCATGGAATGTAGCTGTCTCTTTGGTCTAAGCCATGAATCAATAAAGGCTTTTTAATCTTGAATACAGTGCTGTTCCTAGATACCTTGTACGTATTTGGTGGACTGTGGCCACAACTTAGCGGGCACCAGCTTCTTGGAGGGGTGTTGGGCTGACTTAGAATTTGTTTTTTTTTTATAAAATATAAGGAATGCTATTTAATTTAAATATTCAACATATTTATTTTCAAAACAACAGAGACCAGAACACAGTATTTTGTTAAATACATTATAAATTAAGCTTGATGAAATTATGCCACTGAGAAAGCACATTACATCCAGAGTTCAGTGAAAATGCTTTCAGTTCCAAAGCTTTTAAATTTTATTTTGATTCCAAAATTTGCATAATTAATTTGCAAATTTTTAAAATGAAGTGCCTAAGAGCTTTAAAATAGATTGTAAGCTTTCAAAGGATAATGCTAATATTATTCATAATTTTGTCATTATAAATTACAATGAGTAGCTGAGAATGAAAATTAGAAGCACTATCTCTAATTTTCTAAGTGCAAATTACTAAGGTCATACTTGCTAAAGCAATTATTGGAAATTTTATATGGAATAAAAATAATAATAAATTAGACCCCTACTATATCTTGGCCAAGCAAACACTTGAGAATATTAAACAAATTATTGTAACTGCACGAGTCTGAATGAAATGTGAATTTATGGAATTTCTTTTTCTAATTTTAGGAATAGTATTAATCTGAAGCTCTGATCGTATGAGAGTACATAAAATAAGAATATTGGCAAGACACATCACAGAAGTACATTCATGAACTAGTAGGGCTTTTAGGCAGTGCCGGGCCAAGCCGTCGGGGAGCCCTAGGCAACCCAGCCCGCTACGCCTCCTCCTTCTCCAGCGCGTGTGCGCGGAGGTGCACGCACACCAATGATATAGGAATTGCTGCCGGGGAGTGCGAGCAGATGCTGAGGTGTGTGTGCATATGCCTGGCTGCCAAGATGAGAGACAAGGGTCTGAGCTGGGGGAAAGCGGCAGAAGAGGTACCTGCCTGGTGCCCCTCCACTTTTGCGCCCTAGGCACAGGCCTCTTCTGCCTACCCCTAGTTCCGGCCCTGCTTTTAGGGCTTGCTTTCTTGAAGAAGATTAGTTCTTAGATATTGTTTTTTTGCAGGGAACTTTATTTAAGCACCATGTATTTTTACATGTATAGGTATCAAATCCATTTTCCAGGAATCCATTATCCAGAAACCTGTGAATTGCAGGAGGTCATCTCCCATAGACTCCATTTTAATCATCTGATTCAAATTTTAAAAAATTATTTCATTTTTGTAAGTAATAATAGCACAGTACTTTGCACTTGATCTCAACTAAGATTTTATTAATTCTTTTTTTTTTTTGAGCCAAAACAATCCTACTGGTTTTAAGGAATGTTTTTTAAGTAAACATAAGTTATGCAGATCCAAAATAAGGATATAAAGATACATTATGTGGAAAACTCCAGGTCCTGAGCATTCTGGATAACTTTTTACTGATTTAGTTAATACTTAAAATAATTCATTTCTTAAGTTTTTTCAAAACATATATAAAACTTTGTGTTCCTGTTTTAATGGCTTAGCAATTATTTTTGTTTGACAAACAGATGTAGGTATGGAAAAGCCGATTTTCAGAACGCTCCAAATTATTGGAAAGCTATCTCCCCTTTCTGTAATATTAACATAATAACAATAATAATATAATATTTAATTAACATTATCTTGTACTTAATGCTAACTGAGTTACAGTAACACAAATCCATATTGGTGGCAAAACAATCCTATGGAGTTTATTTCATGTTTAAATGTTTTTATTAATTCAACAGATCCCATACCTGTATTACTGTTTAGGTAAGTTTAGAATAAATTATATACAGTCCATGAACATATTTAATGTTTGATAAATGTTTTGTGCTACAACGTTATCCACACAAATGTTTTCACCTTTTGGCAGGAATACAGGTCAAGTACAGTCTTAGACAGGGAGAAGGGAGGGGGGATATGAATAAGTGCAGTCGTGTCAGGGAAGTGCAGTGTGTAAGTGTTTGCTATGATTGCAATGCCTGAGGAACTGTATAGAGGCAGGGAAGGCAATATTTGATCGACAAGCAAATTAACAACTGGTACTAACTAAAAATAATTTTATGTTTAATTTGAAGAAAAAAAATTGTATCATATACATTTTTACAAATGGGTGCCAGATACACTTTAAAATTTTCTAAAGTGTGGACCAATCCAACCAAGCACTGGAAAGAATAAAGGTGGCCATAGACGTTAAACTTGGGTCCAACGATAACGAAAAGATCTTTTAAAAATCTTGAAATGATTGTTTAAATGTGCAATTTGTCCATGAACTGAAACAACCATTTTAAGCAATAGTTGAATCTAGGAAAACCGTGAGTAGCTATCTGCTTGGTCCTGCAAACAATTGGGCAATGGATAGATTTCACTGTGAACAATGAACATTTTCTAACCTGATCGATTTTCTAACCAATGTTGGACAAAAAATCAGTACACAATCAGTAGGTGGCAAATCGAAAGGTGCCCACTAACCTTGCGATCATTTGATGAATTTGTCTTTTCGCACTAAAATCTGTTGTTAGGGAGAAAAAAATCTTTGTCTATGGCCACCTTTAGATTCGAAAATATGTAGTGTTAACCACCAGAAAATCATGAAGAAATGCAGTAGACTAGAAAATATAAATTGCTGTTCGGTTGCAACAAATCATTAGATTTGGTGCAACATTGCACCTCTATTTTTAAGATGTAAAAGTTTTTCATAATTGTTTACACCACTATGACTATTTAAGCATAAATTTGTTTTAGAGTAGCTAATCAATGAATATATGTGCAGTATGGAGTGGTGTCAAGAAGAGCAGGCAAGATATTCATTAAGAGGGATACATTAAAAGGGGTAATTTTGAGTAGGCTACAAATGTAAATTGGCCACTGTCAAAATAGAAATGCATCAAAAACTAGGAAATGACATGATGTCCATAGAGTACTATTAATTAACACCATTTCACCATTAAGTGCTACCTTGTTGCATATGAGCATGACCTTCGTAAACAATGGTTTCATAAACACTTTTCAAAACATATAATCATATATACATTAAATGGTTGTATGCAAAATGATTGAATAACAATGACACATTAATTAAGAGCAGTTTTTATCATATCATAAAGACACATTTATTTATCAGTAATGGAGAGCTTTTCACTGTGTATGTGTGATAGCGACAGGGGCCTCCAGTGCCTCTTTCCACTACAGATTAGAGACTGTGCCCAGTTCCTTCTACCTACACCTTACATTTTAAGATGAACCTGAGATATATTATGGGTCATTTACTTACTGCAGATGCACTGTGAAAAGTGCACTTTCAAACAGTCACCATGTTTTTTCTCAATGCACTTTTTTCCACCAGAATTACAGCATAGTTGCAAATGGCAGGGGGAATTGTACCTGATACATTTATGGCTGACGTATCAAAGTTGATGCAGGAGCACGTTACCACAAGTCCCTTTAACGAATAGGGTTTTTCACATACATAAATGACTGCAGGACAATTTGCGAGCCTGTAACTGCAATGTGGTAAGCAAATTACCCCTACTGCATTTATTTTGCATTTCATATGTCTTTGCTCAAACAGGAAAGGACTTTGTCAGGTACCTCTGTAAGTCCGAAGGTAAAAGTCTCCCCTACGCGTCCCATTAGGCCGGGCCCTGGAGATGAGACCAGGATGGTCCCAGCTAAGGAATAGTAGGGTTGCCAGAGAACTCACAGGAATAGGAATTCTCTTGCAATCAGCAAACATCTTAAAGTTCTGCTGAGCCTGAGCCATTGCAAGTTGGGTAGTTTGTGTATTATTTATAAAAAAAAGAGAGACAGTCTTGAACGGCTGATACACCAATTTCCTTGAGAAGATCAGGAAGAGTATGTGGATGAAACCCATAGTTTGCAAAAAAGGGAGTTTGCTTGGTAGAGGAGTGAAGCACATTATTATATGAAAACTCTGCAGGTAGAAGCATGTACAAGCTTACTACAATTGTCTTAAAGAAGACAAAAAAAAAAGCTCAGTGTCAGCCAAAGACGATCACCTTGCACTGGGAATAGGCCTCAGCGTCTATAAAAGCCAAGAGTGACTGCGCACACCAAAATGTTTGCATACGTCAATGAGCACACTCAAACACAGGACTGCGTCAAATACTCCGATTGACTTTATATGACACATCTATAGTCTGCCTGGGTCAGAATAAATGTTACTACTTTCTACTACCATTGTGTAATGCTAATTACCGAGTGGCATACTGTACAAATATGCAAGTTTTACAACAGTTTGTTTAAAACAAACCATAACGCATTTTTTTCTGTTTATTACATAATTGTCTGTCTTTAATTAGTTAAAAATACAAATTTTAAGTGATATTGTTATTAATACACAAATGCTAATTTGAAGTCATATTTTTATTTATATACAGCTGTCATTCGGCTTATTCACAAGTATTTCATATTTAACCACAAGATGGCAATAATGTATTGTAGCCACATGCGAGTAGACACTTATGTAATTGAAAAAGTGAAGTAGTGCCACAATCTCATTTCTACGATTCCAGTGGTTTGGGGTTTATATGGGTTGTTTGTGCTCAAGCGTAGGGTTCAAATACATTTGTTATTTTTAACAAGTATTTGTACCTGTGTCCTTTCTTCTCTGTTTTACAAGAAACCTCTGTCTTTTTATAGCAACACAAAATGGCACTGGGTATTTAAGTGAACTTTCTAAGTGGCATAGACACCCATTTGTTTTTGTATGCACAGAGTTAAAATAAACCAAGGCAAGACATGATGTTTACCATAGAGTTTAATAGTGAGTAAACAGCTTAATGATATTACCAGCATGTTCAACCAAGATTTTTACTGTAGTGGTGTTGAGACTGGAGTAGATTCCTTCAAGAGTAGCCTAGAAACCATATATTACTTAACTTTAATAATGTATTGAATGTGCCCATTGGTTAGCAACATTGGTTAGTATTGGATTAGTGAAAGATGTTGTCATATACAATATTTTTCTAGTAGCATTTGGTAAATTGCTATTATAAATATAGTTGTTTACTTAAATAACAAGTAATTGCACCTTTCTTTGTAGCACAGATGTCTTGTCTACCTTGATTCATCACTTTCTTTTTTTTACATAAAGCCATGACTGCATAAGAATCTATAATAGAAATGCAATTTTTACAGGAAATGTATATACAAATAAATAAATAATTTTTTTATAAAGCTCTTTAGGCTGGATTGTATCCAGTCTCCAAAATCAATATTATGTGTTACAACATACATTTCTAAATTCAGACATTTACTATATGCTGTGTTATAATTTATTACTAATAATAATAATAATACTAATTATTATTACTATTATTATATACTATTTATTCTCTGTCTTTAAAACGTTTAGCCAGCATGCCGTAACAAAACATAGATGCCTAGCATCTCAGCTGCATATAATGCATGACAATCTCATGACTTATTGCTGAAAGTGTATTTGCTCAAGGAATAACTGATGTTGCCTAATTTATTAGCTTTAATATTATCTTTTAGCTTGAAAGAGTTTACCAATGATGTTCTGGAAAACTGGCGGCTAAATTGGCTAGGCAAAAAACATTTGTTTGGACTATTTTACTGGTCTTCTGGAGACAAAGCTAATATGCCCACCAACACAAGGCTTTGCTGCCACATTTATATTAAAGGGACAGTAACACCAAAAAATGTAAGTGTTTTAAAGTGATGAAACTATCATATAGTGTTGCTCTGCACTGGTAAAACTGGTGTGCTTGCTTCAGAAACCCTACTACTATAGTTTATATAAATAAGCTGCTGTGCAGCAATGGCGGAAATTGAAAAAAGACTATATGGCACAGGATAAATAGTGGATAACAGATAACACTACTATGTTTTACAGAGCTTACCTGCTGTATAACCTGAGCCTTTTCTACTTTGAATGGCTGCCCCCATGGCTATACAGCGGCTTATTTATATAAACAGGAGTGTTTCTGAAGCAAACACACCAGTTTTACCAGTGCAGGGCAACACTGCATTATTTTTTTATTACTTTAAACCACTTTAATTTTTTGATGTTACTGTTCCTTTAAGCAACAACTGCCAAAATTGTACTTGTGTGTAGAGTTTTCATCCACACATGGTGTGACTATGTTAAATTGAAAGAGTTTTGGGCTCAAATATTTGCTGTTATCAGCAATTTGCTTAAAATGAATATTTTCAAGATCAGGCTGTTTTTCTGGCAACAGCCAGCCTTTTAATAGCCCAATGCTAGAAACAAGAGCACCCTCTATCTGCAATAGAACTGGGACAATCTTCTCTCCTATAATTATTTCTTGAAATATATGAAAATTTGGCAACTGGACCCTCATTATAGTTACATAGTTAGTTACATAGTTAAATTGGGTTGAAAAAAGACAAAGTCCATCAAGTTCAACCCCTCCAAATGAAAACCCAGCATCAATACAAACAACCCTCACTAATTTTAATTAAATTCTATATACCCATACCTATACTAACTATAGAGCTTAGTATCACAATAGCCTTTGATATTATGTCTGTCCAAAAAATCATCCAAGCCATTCTTAAAGGCATTAACTGAATCAGCCATCACAACATCACCCGGCAGTGCATTCCACAACCTCACTGTCCTGACTGTGAAGAACCCCCTACGTTGCTTCAAATGAAAGTTCTTTTCTTCTAGTCTAAAGGGTTGGCCTCTGGTACGGTGATCCACTTTATGGGTAAAAAGGTCCCCTGCTATTTGTCTATAATGTCCTCTAATGTGCTTGTAAAGTGTAATCATGTCCCCTCGCAAGTGCATTTTTTCCAGAGAAAACAACCCCAACCTTGACAGTCTACCCTCATAATTTAAGTCTTCCGTCCCTCTAACCAATTTAGTTGCACGTCTCTGCACTCTCTCCAGGAGTCCAAAACTGCACTGCATATGCCAGATGAGGCCTTACCAGGGACCTATAAAGAGGCATAATTATGTTTTCATCCCTTGAGTTAATGCCCTTTTTTATGCAAGACAGAGCTTTATTTGCTTTAGTAGCCACAGAATGACACTGCCCATAATTAGACAACGTGTTATCTACAAAGACCCCTAGATCATTCTCATTTAAAGGACCAGTAACACAATTTTTAATTATTTAAAAAAACAAATGTATATACATGACTTACCTACAATATGCTGTTCTTTCCTGCTGTTTGGGTAAGAGGTTGGAGAAATCTCAAACCGGCACTGTCCCACGGCGTCCAAGGGGTCTCCGCCATCTTCTTCCTTGTTCTCCTTCTTCTTCTGTACGTGCGCGCTGCTGTGGCTCTCTTCCGGGACCCGACTTCCTGTTTCGTGATGTCACTTCCGGAAGTGACGTCACATAGCAACCGAGTCTTCAGGAAGGCGTCGGTACTGCGGCTTCATTTCCCAGCTGCATCTCCAAGGGAACGGACGCATCTTTTGGCTGCTCTCTTCACTGCTGACAGGAACAGGCTGCTGACAGGAACGCTGGACAGGAACGCTGGACAGGATCTCTGCTTGACTTTTGGGTCACTCACTCCTGATCTGAGGTCTGTTATTTTGGTCCTGATCTGAGGTCTGTTATTTTGGTTCCACAAAAAGGGGGGGGGTCTGGGGTTTGATTTTATTCTGGGTACATAGCAGGGGGGCCGCCTGGTCTGGGGTCTGATTTTATTATTGGTACATAGCAGGGGGGCCGCCTGGTCTGGGGTCTGATTTTATTATTGCTGCAACAAAGCAGGGGGGGATACCTGGTCTGGGGTCTGATTTTATTATTGGTACATAGCAGGGGGGCCGCCTGGTCTGGGGTCTGATTTTATTATTGCTGCAATAAAGCAGGGGGGATACCTGGTCTGGGGTCTGATTTTATTATTGGTACATAGCAGGGGGGCTGCCTGGTCTGGGGTCTGATTTTATTATTGGTACATAGCAGGGGGGCCGCCTGGTCTGGGGTCTGATTTTATTATTGCTGCAACAAAGCAGGGGGGGATACCTGGTCTGGGGTCTGATTTTATTATTGGTGCATAGCAGGGGGGCTGCCTGGTCTGGGGTCTGATTTTATTATTGCTGCAACAAAGCAGGGGGGGATACCTGGTCTGGGGTCTGATTTTATTATTGGTACATAGCAGGGGGGCCGCCTGGTCTGGGGTCTGATTTTATTATTGCTGCAACAAAGCAGGGGGGGATACCTGGTCTGGGGTCTGATTTTATTATTGCTGCCACAAAGCAGGGGGGGGATACCTGGTCTGGGGTCTGATTTTATTATTGGTCCATAGCAGGGGGCTGCCTGGTCTGTGGTCTGATTTTATTATTGGTACATATATTTATTATTGGTAATGTCAATAACCTTTTCTGAATACATTTCTATATTGCACTCGCAGGGATTGGATTGCTTCTTCTGGATCACTTCGTCTGGATTGCTTCTTCTGGAACGCTTCACTTGGATCGTGTTACTTGGATCATCTTCACAGATCGAATCAGTTGCATCCTTCCAGGTTTTCTTTGACAGTCAACTGGACTTCACATTCGGGTCCCCTTTGATCTGAGGTCTGACCCCCCCAACGCTCTGTACACTTATAGTAACAGCTGACCCCCCCCCCCACACACACACTCTCTGTGCACTTAGGGTAAGGCCAGAAGAGGAAATTCGGGGAGATTTTGTCGCCTGGCGACTTATCGCCATGTCTTTTGCGCGACTATCTCCCCGACCTGCCTCTGCGTTTTTTCCCCTCTGAGTCAACTTTGGGCGACTATTGAAAACGCATCGCCGCGTGTGCATTAGCGCAGGTGATTTTGCCTCCTTGTCTGGCCTTACCCTTATAGTAACAGCTGAACCACCCAACCTCTGCCACTAATGGTAAATGAACAGTACTTGTGAATTGTAATTGTTGCTAAGCGATGTTTGTAATGTGTTCCAGTGTACTTTATAAAAACCTGTCTTGTAACGATCTAAGTACCCCCTGTTGTAAAAAAAAAACTGTATGATAAAATATAGACCCCTATGTTCCCAACTGCATTTTAGGAAACTTGTGTTACAAATACTTGTAAGTGTGTATCTATGTCCACTGTGTCATGTTGTTTGAATAAAAGAAGAACAAAGAACTAATGTTTGTTTGTTTTTTATTGAAAAAAATCATAAAGATTAATAAATACTACAAATTCAAACATCAATGAAAAATAAACAATCACAAAAGGCATCAGTCCAAAGCCATATCAAAAGCATTATAGTCAAATGCCTGTAGAAATCCTCTGTACCGGCCTTTGGGGTCTGGATAAGAGCTGCGGACTTTTTGAACGACACAGGCTGGAATAGGCACCCGTTTCTTGGGCCCTAAGTAGCCATAAATCCAGGCGATGAATGACCGATAGGAAGTCTGTCGTAATTTTCTGTAGAAGAAAGAGAGGATTAGTGATCTGTACAAAAATGTTGCTCTGCACTAGTCATCACACACTAAGGGGATAGGTCGTGTGACATTATTTTATATAGGGCTAAAGCTGGCAGGACTTTATGGAACAAACCGGGTTTCTGTACTTTTTTTCTTGGAGCAATTTTGCCCATTGTTGGAGCTAAAGTGGATAAAAAAAACCATGGCCAATTGTGCCATTTACAAAGCAGTTTTGTCTAGAACAGATGTTCTTCACATAAGGAAGTTCAACTTTGGCTCCCGTACACCAAGGTGCACAAAGGTAGAGAATGGGCCGCCTCACAATCAAGCAGAAAGAATCCCAAGGTTTATTGTGAAGTGCAACGTTTCCGGGTCACGCTCCTTTCTCAAGCATGCTTGAGAAAGGGGCGGGACTCCGAAACGTTGCAATTCGCAATAAACACGCAAGGCAGCTTGCTTGCATTTATCCTGTGTGCCTTGGGATTCTTTCTGCTTGACATAAGGAAAACACACCGAAATGATTCCCATAATCCTCAATCTATAGGTAAAAGTCAGATGAACTTGCCTGTTGTGGCTGCTTATTCCACCTGTGGGGCGTTGCATGTTCCAAAATATCTGCAAGTATTCCAGGTGGGATTTACGTAAACACCTCAGGTAAAATTTCCTGCTATGGCAGATGCACCCATGTTGTAAATATTTATTTTCCACAGATGATACTTCCATGCAACAAGAGGATTCCTCCACAGTTTTCATGGCCACACAATTGCCACACCTACACCACTCAGTTGTCCCAATTCGATTATCTGCTGTTTGATGGTGATGTCCACTTGGTCTGTCTCGCACTGGCTCGTTGCCAAAACATGTCGGATCACCTTGCCCTTGGGATTGCTGTACAAAAAATAAAACACAGGTTAGTCAGAACAAATCCAAATGTATGAAAAGGGAGGAATAAGTTTCCAATCATATATTATATACTAACCATGTTAGTTCTTTGTGCTTCAGGTTCCTTTTCACTCAACAGAATTAGTTTCTTTGGTGCCATAATCTAAAAATGTAAAAAAGAGTATATAATATTAACAACAAGACATAGAACAAATACTCAGCTTTCTTCCCCCACACAGCCCCCCCCCAATATAGAGCCATTAGCCCCTCATCCACAGTCTTTCCATCCACACAGTCTTTAGCCCCCCCCAATATACAGTCTTCCCCACAAACACCCCCCAGCAGTCTCTCTCCACCCCCCAGCAGTCTCTCCACCCCACAGCAATCTCTCTCCACCCCACAGCAGTCTCTCTCCACCCCCCAGCAGTCTCTCTCCACCCCCACAGCAGTCTCTCTCCACCCCCACAGCAGTCTCTCTCCACCCCACAGTAGTCTCTCTCCACCCCACAGCAGTCTCTCCACCCCACAGCAGTCTCTCTCCACCCACAGCAGTCTCTCTCCACCCACAGCAGTCTCTCTCCACCCACAGCAGTCTCTCTCCACCCCCCCAGCAGTCTCTCTCCACCCCCCCCCAGCAGTCTCTCTCCACCCCCCAGCAGTCTCTCTCCACCCCAGCAGTCTCTCTCCACCCCCAGCAGTCTCTCTCCACCCCCAGCAGTCTCTCTCCACCCCCAGCAGTCTCTCTCCACCCCACAGCAGTCTCTCTCCACCCCACAGCAGTCTCTCTCCACCCCACAGCAGTCTCTCTCCACCCACAGCAGTCTTTCTCCACCCACAGCAGTCTCTCTCCACCCCACAGCAGTCTCTCTCCACCCCACAGCAGTCTCTCTCCACCCCACAGCAGTCTCTCTCCACCCCACAGCAGTCTCTCTCACCCCCCAGCAGTCTCTCTCACCCCCCCAGCAGTCTCTCTCACCCCCCAGCAGTCTCTCTCACCCCCCCAGCAGTCTCTCTCACCCCCCAGCAGTCTCTCTCACCCCCCCAGCAGTCTCTCTCACCCCCCCAGCAGTCTCTCTCACCCCCCCAGCAGTCTCTCTCACCCCCCAGCAGTCTCTCTCCACCCCCAGCAGTCTCTCTCCACCCCCCAGCAGTCTCTCTCCACCCCCCAGCAGTCTCTCTCCATCCTCCAGCAGTCTCTCTCCACCCCCAGCAGTCTCTCTCCACCCCCCAGCAGTCTCTCTCCACCCCCCAGCAGTCTCTCTCCACCCCCCAGCAGTCTCTCTCCACCCCCAGCAGTCTCTCTCCACCCCCAGCAGTCTCTCTCCACCCCCAGCAGTCCCCCCAGCAGTCTCTCTCCACCCCCCAGCAGTCTCTCTCCACCCCCCAGCAGTCTCTCTCCACCCCCCAGCAGTCTCTCTCCACCCCCCAGCAGTCTCTCTCTCCACCCCCAGCAGTCTCTCTCCACCCCCCAGCAGTCTCTCTCCACCCCCCAGCAGTCTCTCTCCACCCCCCAGCAGTCTCTCTCCACCCCCCAGCAGTCTCTCTCCACCCCCCAGCAGTCTCTCTCCACCCCCAGCAGTCTCTCTCCACCCCCCAGCAGTCTCTCTCCACCCCCAGCAGTCTCTCTCCACCCCACAGCAGTCTCTCTCCACCCCACAGCAATCTCTCTCCACCCACAGCAGTCTCTCTCCACCCACAGCAGTCTCTCTCCACCCACAGCAGTCTCTCTCCACCCACAGCAGTCTCTCTCCACCCACAGCAGTCTCTCTCCACCCACAGCAGTCTCTCTCCACCCACAGTAGTCTCTCTCATCCCCACAGCAGCCTCTCTTCTCCCAGCAGTCTCTCCCTGCAGACTCTCTTGCCAAGCCTTTCTCTTCCTTCCAGAATTTATGTTTCTCCTCCCCCCAGCCTTTCTATTTCTCACACTGCTTTTGCCCGGCCATTCTGCCCCCCCCCCACAGCATTTCTCTCTCTCTCAGCTCGCAGACTCTCTTGCCAAGCCTTTTTCCTTCCAGAATCTATATTTCTTACCCCCCTTGCAGCCTTTCTATTTCTCTGCCTGCTCTTTTGCCTAGCTGTTCGGGTACCTCCCACGAAGCATTTCTTTTTTCACAGCAGCCGTCCAGCTCTTCTGTATAGCGACTCTGTTCCCTCCCACCTAGCATTTTCTTCACGAGTCCTCACAGCCTTTACCTCCATGTCCCTGTAGTCTCTCTCCCTCCCCTCAGCAGTTCCCTCATGGTGCTCGCTCGGACAGGCATGAACTGATCTAGACGCAACCATGAACTTACCTCCTGGCTGCTGCTCTGTTCTGCACTCTCTGTTCCGACTTCCGGTTCCTCACTTCCGGTTCTGGGTGAAGAAACGGCGGGAACGCGCACGCTGAGGGGAACTGGTCGCCTTTTCGCCGTTTTACATGGTAATACATTAATTTCAATCAATGTATTAGGGCATGGTCACTATTTTTAGCATTTAGAATAGGATTTTTAACTAAAAAATTTAGATTTTACTGGTCCTTTAAGGAAACTCCCAACATACTGCCATATAGTGTATAACTTGCATTTATATTATTTTTGCCAAAGTGCATAACCTTGCTGTAAGAAACAAACCTTGTGGTCTAGTGGGGGGACGGTAGGGACGCCTGCCGCCCCCTCGGCGCGGATGCCCGCCGCATCGTACAGTTTCTGCTAGGCCGCAGGCGCCGGATCTTGTGGGTGCGTGTTAGGTCGCAGGCGCCGAATCTCTAGGGCGCGCGCAGCGCGCCTCTGTGGAATTTAAAGGCACAGGCGTAATGATGCCAGCGCGCAATGGCGCGAAGCCTGCACAGTATAAATTGCTCATTCTGTCCACAGCACTTTGCCCGTGATAGAACTTGTTTCTAGAGGTTTCCTGAGCCTTGTGCATCTGATCTGGATCTTGTCTGTCTGATTACCCGTGTTTGACCCAGCCTGTTCTGCATTCTGTATCCTGACCCTTGCCTGCCTACGACAACTCTTCCTGCTTAACCCCTTGATTGACAACACGGTTTGACCCTTGCCTGCCTGACGATTCTTGAAATCTGCCTGCCTTGACCCAGCCTGTCTGACAATTCTCTTGCCTGCTCCATTTGTACCATGACCTTCGGCCCAAAAGACTCTGCTAACAGCCGTGCCCCTTTGCCAGCCAGAACATCTCACCTTCCACCTCTCGTTAAGTCCAGGTGGCACCCAAGTAAGCTCAGGGCTCCTCCCGAAGCCCAACGGTGGTCACACTACTGGTGAAGCCGAGCCAAGACCAGGATGCTTGGCACTGGTATTGGGTGCCGGTCATGACACTTGCATTTATCAACATTGAACCTCATTTTTCAGTTTGCTGCCCAGTTTTCCAATTTAGACAAATCACTCTGCAAAGTGGCAGCATCCTGCATGGGACCTATAGTTCTGCACCATTTTGTATCATCTGCAAAAATAGAAACAGTACTTTCAATGCCCACCTCTAGGTCATTAATCAACAAGTTGAAAAGCAAGGGACCTAGTACAGAGCCCTGCGGTACTCCACTAACAACACTGATCCAATTAGAAAATGTTCCATTTACCACCACTCTTTGTAGTCTATCTTTTAGCCAGTTCTCTACTGCCATCCCAGAATTGAGGTCTCTACTTACCTTCTCATAAAAATAAATTAAGTTAGTCTGGCAAGATCTATTACGCACCATGCTGGCACAAACTCATAGTATCATGATTTGCTATGAAGTCCAGTATCTTATCCTTTATTAACCCTTCGAAAAGCTTTCCTACCACTGACATCAGTCTAACTGGCCTATAGTTTTGAGGCTGAAAACAGGATCCTTTTTTGAATAGAGGCACCACATTAGCAATTCGTCAGTCTCTCTGCACTATGCCAGATCTCAATGAAAAATTAAGTAAAGAGGTTTGGCAATCACAGAGCTAACCTCGCTAATTAACCTGGGATGAATATCATCTGGCCCCGGACCTTTGTTAATCTTAACATGTTCTAGTCTCTTTTGAATTTCTTCATGTGTGAACCATGCATCATTAGTTGTATTACTAGAATTGGGACTATTAATTGGGACTATTAAGAAGGAAACCTTCACTTACTGGTTCCTCATTTGTGTAGACAGATGAAAAATATGAGTTCAGAATCTGCGCTTTTATTTTGTTTTCATCAACCAGCTGACCCCCCTCTGATAGTAAGGGTCCCACCCCTTCCTGCTTCATTTTTTTACTATTAACATATTAAATAATTTTGGATTTTGGATTTTTTTTATGTTTAGTTTGTATAGTTTGGAGTAAGTGAAGAGAAGCTCTAGTCCATTTATAAACAAAGTTAAGTATAGACTGTTGTATTCAAAGACAAAGATAATTTAACATTATGCTTCATTTCTACTTTCTGAGTTTTTAAAATATTAAGGGGCCAATTCATTAACTTCGAGTGAAGGATTCGAAGTTAAAAAACGTCGAATTTCAAAGTGTTTTTTTGGCTACTTTGACCATCGAATGGGCTACTTCGACCTTCGACTACGACTTCGATTCGAAGTATTCGAACTAAAAATCGTTCGACTATTCGACCATTCGATAGTCAAAGTACTGTCTCTTTAAGAAAAAACTTCGACCCCCTAGTTCGCCGCCTAAAAGCTACCGAACCCAATGTTAGCCTATGGGGAAGGTCCCCATAGGCTTGCCTAACATATTTTGGTCGAAGGATAATCCTTCGATCATTGGATTAAAATCCTTCGAATCGTTCGATTCGAAGGATTTAATTGTTCGATCGAACTTTTTGCGCAAAATCCTTCGACTTCGCTATTCGAAGTCGAAGGATTTTCATTCCCCAGTCGAATATCAAGGGTTAATTAACCCTCGATATTCGACCCTTGATGAATTTGCCCCTAAATGTCAATTACTTTAGCAATCAGGCAGAAGTTTGGACGTCAGAGTGAAAGATCAGAAACAGAAAGAGAAGCAGTGGGCAATATGGATATCAATAAAACTGTACCCTCACAGTCCATAAGTATTTTCATTACTAGGGTAGCGACCCCAACAACCAGATGAAGGTGAACACTGAAGATGAAAAACGAACGGAACATTAATAATTCAAAAAAACATACAAAATAAATAATGAAAACTAATTAAAATGTTGCTAAGAATATGTCTGTTTATTACATGTTAATTAACAAAGAAGAGCATCCTCAAAATCATAATGTTAAATGATAGCATCCTTAGAATATTAGTAATTTTAATCAGATGCATTTAATCAATTGTATAAAAAGTAAAGAAAATATTTCTATATCTAATATAATTAAAATGTAAGAATTAATATTTAAGAAAGCCAGTTATATGCCTTGGATGTTCTGCCAAAAGTGTCTTCTATTAGTTACTGATGACCAGTTTCCCATTCTCCTGAACTCATAAAAAATGTTTTCTCCTTTACAAAAATGAAAGTCACATTATATGGTGTAATGCATCCACACACTATAGCCAAGGAAATAATGCCTGTATACAGAACATCTAGACCATAAATCAGATGCTATTACCTTATTCAATAATAAAATTTACATTGTGTTATTAAAAATTTATAATGTGTTATTAAAATAGTTGAGGGTTTGTTTCTGATTTGCAGCATGCAGTCATAATAAAGCTCTCAAATTTGATAAACTGCTGTTTTATTTTCAGTTTAGCAACCACTGGCATTTTGTAAAAGATATAATGACCTTCATGCAACTTCTACTTTGCATACAAAGCAAGTGAAACTGACCAGTGCTGTGTTATACAGTATATTATTAGCAGGGCACAAAGACAAAGAAAATTAGGTTTAAAATTATAGTTGTTACAATATTTAGTTCACATATGTCAATGTGCAAACCAAAATGTGTTTGAAGACATTGTTTCCATTAAAGAAGCATGGCAATGAACCATTAATACAAATAATTTTTCCTGCTAAATACAGTCTAAAATCATCTTCCTAGTGATTGATACATTTAGTCTTTTTAATCAGCTTGAACTAAAAGGATTTAGTGCTGATTAGTAGAATTTCCTTCTAACTGTCACAACAACTTTAAATTACATGCACACTAATGATATTTCTAATGAAAAAAAGGATAGATGGGATAATAGTAATAATTTTAAAGTTCCTGGTACGTTGCATATTTCCAAATTCAAATGGTTTAATTGCATGCCTATTTTTATTTAAATAGAAGTAAATGCTACATTTTAACTGTCCAAATCTCCTTTCAGACAAAAGGACCTGCTAATAAAAAAAGAAAAATTACAAAAAGAAAATTACAATCACTTTAGATAATACACACCAGCTACTTTGAATGTGGGAATAGTCTAAAAAGCTTTGAAGCTCAAACAACACAATAATCACCTCAACTCGCTGAAATACAATAAACAAGACTTTCGGGATTGGTGAGGGATTACATAAAAACATTGAACTTGGGGAGAACACAAACTCTGATCAAAACTCGCCCTCTCTTTTGGTATAAAGAGGGATAATATTACATTTGTGTTGTATGTCCTGTGTTTCATTTAAGAACATGTACAGTAAATAAGAATTGTGAAAAAGGATTTGCATCTTAAATTTAATCTACCCCCATACTATCTGTCAAACAGATTAAAGGTCATGATTCACATGCATGCTTCTACAGAGGAATCATGGAAAATAATTGAGAATCATTTCTCAGCACCCATGCAACTGGCACATCTTTTTTGGATTCCAAAAGCACACAGAGCCACCCCTAGAGACCTCTTACCCTCCTCACAACAACAAGCACTGGATATATGGGATTCCATAGCCGTTAGGATGAAATTGAGCACAAGTAACAATAGATATAGAACTATCTTCTGCAATAAGACTTTCCTTCCAGGATGTAATCCGCTAGACTTTCAACCCTGGATAGCCGCAAACATGCTCACACTCACAGCTTTCTGCCCAGATCAAATCACTTTGTCATTCCAACAACATAAAGAGCAACATAACATCCCCCACTAGCAATTTTTCCATTATATACAAATTAGACACTATGTAGACACCGAAATTAAAACCCAGAATGCCCAGACCATGACCTACTTTGAAACAATTTGTTTCAAACGCTCATACCCAGCACATTTGATATCATTATTGTACAGCCAACTGTCATCAGATACCACTGATATACATCAGCCATATATGAAAAAATGGGAAACAGACTTAGATTTCACAATCTCAGATAAGCCATGGTCATATTTTGGGACAGTGCCAAAAACAACATCTATATGCTCAACTTCCAGTGAAAGAGCATATAAAATGATTTTTCGATGGTACTTCACTCCAACAAACATAATAAGTAGATTTAGTGGTAACTCGGAACATGCCATCTGCTTGAGAGGCTGTGGCGAACAAGGGTCTTTTTTACACACATGGTGGTCCTGCACAGTGGCACAAGAATTCTGGAAGATGGTAGCCTCTCTGCTCTCCGAGGTTCTACACAGCACTATTCCGGCAACTCCACACACATTTCTCTTAGGCATGAACATTGGGGCCATAAACTTTAAACAATCCCATAAATTAGCTACACATATCCTGACAGCAGCAAGATCTCTCCTAGCAGCAAATTTGAAAAGACCACAATTACCAGGTCGACAATCGCTGATAACCAAAGTAAATTGGACCAGAGCGATGGAATCTATCAGAGACAAGCTTCTGGAGAGGATCTATGAGGGGGAACTGGAGTGGTATAGGTGGGCCCAACTTCTGGATGGCATCCAATCCGGGTCTCAGCCCGGTGATTCTGGAACTACTCAAGCAACTTCACAGATAAGATGTCGTCTGGTAATAATATACTGAAGTTAAAATGACTATCTCTCCCTTCCTTCCTTTCCTTTCTTTCCTCTCCCTTTTTCACATCAACTGTCCCTTTTTCCTATCAACTGCCCCGCCTTCTTTTTCTAAATGCCAGCTGTAAGATTAGTACTAAAATGGACTACCTCGAGAGGTCAAGGGAAATGACCGAATATGGGAATGTTCCACAAGGAATGACACAAAATAATCAAATATTAAAATATTAAAAAAATATTTAATCTACCCCAATAAAGAGGACCAGTCACCAAAAAAAATATTCCAAATCCTATTTTATTATGTTAGTCAAGTAAAATGAACTTTAATTACACTATATACATTTTTTGAATCTTGTTTCCTTCGGTCTGGGAATTCATAACTATACAAGCAGGCAGGCACCATTTTGTGGACACTAATTAAGACAAGCCTTGCATCATATCAAAATCTTGTTTGTGCACCAGAATGGGGGACCTGATGTCCATCCCCATGTACTAGTTACACAATTAAATGGTTAAGAGTGTGGGAGAATGTGGGGAAAGCAATGGCATCAAGTAAGTGCTGAATGGAAAGTGAAAGTAATTGCCTTCTCTATGCCTAAGACATAAAGGAGGGGCAGGCAAAATTTGATTGACAGCTGAGATATTTAAAAGAGTTTACAACAGCTATGAATACTTTAATAAAAAAAAGAATTTGGGTTTCATGTTTAATTTCAAAATGGACATTTATTGTACAGCTTTTATATCTGGGTGACATAAAACATTCCAAGTAGTTGGGCCATCCATTTCAAATATCAGTTTCAACTGCTTAAAATCCAGCAACAGTTAAGTTGACAAAAGAGAAATTCTCATAAAAATTACATTTTTGAACTATTTTTTATTTTTTTAAATATTAACAAAAAGTTTTTTATATGAAAACTAGTACAGCTGTATACCCATTTAGAAATTTAAAGCTGTAATTTTATTTTTCCGCTAGTATTGACATTGTACATCATTCACAGTCCCTGTCCTAGTAGAGTGTGTAAAGTTCCAAGCTGGAATCAAACTCAGAAGCCCAGAAAAGCTGAGGTCCACTGAGCCACCATTCTTACTTTGGCTACTAGTAGATATACATAGTAATCTAAGTTGAAAAAAGAAATACTGTACATCCCTCAAGTTTAACCTTTCCATCTAAATTAAATCTGCTAGTTAAGCAGATACTGATGTTTTTCTTTTCTTTTGAAGCAAAAACATTTTACATTAAATACATTTGTCATTGTTTTGGTTAAATCAAGGGGTGCCACCTTTGAAATAAGTTGTACAGACTGTGGGATGCTTCAGGTGATAGGGTGTTGTTTTGCTGACATCATGGGGTAGCAGCGATAATGTAAGTGGGCAGACAAATTATGTTAGTATAAGGGGCATCCCCATCATAATATAGGCAGGCCAATGACATGCTGGGCATGTTAATAGAAGATTTTCCAGGATCAGGGCCTAGAAATGGGTAAGGATTTGAGCAGATCATGGTTTAAATGTGTGGGCCAGGGGCTATTGTTAGCTAGGCTATAGCTAGCTAGGCTAGTAAAATACTAGCCAGGTGGCAACCCTATGTACCAAATGCCAGTTAATGTCCTTTTTATTTTAGGGCACACCACTCTGTCTATAAGCACTGTAACCCACTTTTCATAACTATAACATTTATTTCAACTGTTCTTATATCTTTTATACAGTGTGTACTGTAGCTTAACATGTTAGAGATATACTTTACAAAGCATTTCCCTTTACAATGTTTGAAGTCTCAAAGAAATCTATTAACGGAAATGGTTTATTACAGTCTTATTTTAATACAAGAAAGAGAAGGTGCATACTAGACCAGCTCCTTGGCAAATAACTACACTGAGCAGATGGTTTTTCATTATCTATTATACAAAACTACAAGTCTTGCAACAGTGTGCTTTGTATTGATGCTTATTCATCTGCAAGGGAGTAATTTTCAGACTGCCTGTCCAAAACACATTTTAAATCTTCCTTTGCATCGGTGGAACATCTGCTAAAACTAGGATTGTCAATGTCAATATTTTATTTCAAGTAAGCTACATACTGTCTTAATATCTGGCAAAGCCAAGTAAATACATGTAAAATTGGATTTAAAAGTGGCATCCTGGGTGTGCTGCCTAAATAGGAAATTCTCTGTGCATGCAGGCTAAAAATGTTTATATCATAAAGCTGAATGCTTATAAGGTGTGAGCAATGATTATATAAACCAGAGCTATTTGTTCTTGGTTTGAACATGGTCAAACAGATGCCACCAAACAAAAACTTGTTCAGGTAATGACAAAGGTTCTGCACACAATTATGGACCTGCTTTTCGTCCCCTTAAAAATTCCAAGTGGTAAATGATTATTTCATGGTATAAGAGTTTACACAAACATTCTTCAAAACAAAAGTGATGTTGCAAAATAGTGCCAGCAGGTAGGGTTGAGCTGTTCTTTGAATTACCAAGCACCCAATACATTAAAATTATACAAACACAATTATCTGAAAAATTGCTCGAAAATGTTTTCTTTGTTTTTGTTCTTGGATCTTTTTAAAGCAAAAAGCAAATTGTAATAAAGAGAAAGCAGCTCTAAATGCCTTTACCCTTACAAACTGTATATGCACGTTACAAGAGTTTTTATAACTTCCTACTTATCTATACATTTATATATACATACATATGAATCAAGAGGCTTTTTTGCAGTGATTTAGCTAATTCTTTATTTATACTCTTTATTATATTTAATTCTATTAAACCGTAAATTAATTCGTATTATGTTGTTCATTTACATTCATAACGCCACACACACACATGTGCTTGCACCTACAGTACATCCCCCACATATCTCTAAGAAATGGGGTGTTTTGTTTTTTAGAGCAGCACTATTTGATTCAAAAGCTTTATTGCTATTCACCCGCTTCTTTTTTCCTCTATTTATGGTGGAAGAGGAAGATTTACATTTTGCTGCTATAGCAAGTCAAATGGTTGTGAGGATTTGATGAAGTAAGGCATGGGAGTGTTTGTGCATTTTTGGGAAAAACTGAATTTTCTTTTTGAATCGGTTTATAAAATATTCTGTTTAAAAAGGGCTGCAGCCTCATCTCATAACAGTTGGATTACTGGGAAGAACCAGAATATGTGAAATAGAGTGTATTTTTTTGCCACATCTCCTCCAGCATAGCAGTGAGTAGGAAAGAGT
Source organism: Xenopus laevis (assembly GCF_017654675.1). Taxonomy (NCBI): domain Eukaryota; kingdom Metazoa; phylum Chordata; class Amphibia; order Anura; family Pipidae; genus Xenopus; species Xenopus laevis. The sequence continues at coordinate 58,502,025 of NC_054372.1, read as the reverse complement.
GTGTTTACTTTGGCGGGGTGTGGTGTAGTAGCTCTTAGCTATCACTTCGATAAATCTGCCTTAAGTGTTGCGCTTTCCTTCTCAGATACAAGTTTTGGCCATTTGTCTGCAGTGTAATAACCTGTGCTAATATTTGCCAGCCCTGTGTCTGCCGAAAACACTGTGCCATATTGAAGCAAACAAAAATGCTTGAAACCTGGTAAGGCATTTTTGGATAAAAATATCATGAGGCAGATTTATCAAGAGTCGAATTTCGAATGAAATGGGAGTTCCCATTCCCATAACTTCGAAATTCGAATAAAAAAAGACCAACCGAAATGTATTAACAAAATTGAAGGTTTTTTTGAGGTTGAATAGGTTGTATTCGATCGTTCGAATCAAACTAAGATCGGATTTAATCGAATTTGATTCAAAGTATTTAAAAAAAAAACTTAGATTTTTAAAAGTCCACCAATTGACTCCATATGGCTTCTAGAAGGTCCCCCATAGGCTAAAACAGCAATTTGACAGGTTTTAGATGGCGAATGGTTGAAGTTGATGTTTTTAAGAGATAGTACATAATACATTTCAATATTCGGATTTTCGAATTTGTTTCAAATTTGAATTGAATTTGGACTATTCCCTAGTAGCACAAAAATAGCTTGAAATTCAAATTTTTTTACTTAGAATTTTCACTTCAATCCTTGATAAATCTGCCCCTATGTGTTTTTAGTCAAGCAATTCTGTCTTTTGCACTAAAGGGACAGCAAACACCCTAAACATGTGAAGTGGCGCATAATGAAAAATCTATGTTTTTTTGTTATTTCTTGAGCTAATAGCTACTTTATGTTTGATCCTTGTGGCATAGATAATTAGATCACCAGTGCTCAGATAGTCCCCCTGCTAAAAAAAAAAGCAAAAAAAAAACAGTCACAACAAAGGGTGAAAGAGGGGCAATCCAAATATATGTTTAACTAACATACACTTAATTCAAGATCAGATCAGAATTGGATGGAAATCATAAATATATTGTTACTGGACATACAGTATTCAACTACTGCCAGCATGTTCAGATTTAATTTGTCATTTGTCAGGAAGTATGATTTGTTTTTTTTTACCAGCAGATGGTGGTTTCTAGTTTGGATATGCCAGTAAGTACTGAATTTAAATTAGACACTTTATTCAGTCATTTGTCTTAATCTCCTTCTGTTGTTTCCCTAAAACTTTCCACAACCCCCAACAAGTTAAGTTTCAGTAAACGACAGGAGTGGCACTTCATAGTATAGGAAAACTGCAGGCTGGCCAATTCATGGGCTCTTTCTCTGCATGTGTTAATGAATGATGATATGGTGATAAATTAAAATAAAATGTGGGCAATAGGTATATAACTACAGAGACTCTGTATCTGAATTGCCCATTGCCAGCCAAAATTAGTACCAGGCTTCCAGGTCCCAAACATCCTGTGTGCACAGATGTGAGTAAAAAGTAAAAGAAATGAATAAAACACAAAAAGAAAGCCAGCAAGCATGCCCTCAACTGGTTCTGCTCCTAAGTAAGTAGGCATTGTTCTCCATGGAGGCAATTCTATAATCCTAACTAAATGGAAATTCAATGCCTAATCTCCCCAATATAACTCATTACTCAAAAGCTAGTGAACTTCAAAAATAAAAATGTTGCTCAAATTTTTCACTACATGTATTAAATTAAGGGCCTCTACCATATACCTTCCTTCTCCTTTAAAGGGGGTCCTATCAAAATATAGAAATACAGCTGTACATAAAATATCCACCAGACTTTTACTTTGATAACTTGCAATAATAAACTTATGGTGTTTTAAATATCAAAATGTGTTGTTACGCAACTCTAGGATGTATGGTAGAGGCCCTTAATTAAAATATAAGTTTAAAAATAGCATTCACAATTTTTTCAGATTAGTATTTTTTATTTAAACGTGAACTTCCTCTTTAAAGGAACAGTTCAGTGTAAAAATAAAAAAATGGGTAAATAGATCTGTGCAAATTAAAAAAGGCTGGAGTGACCAGATGTCTAACATAACAGAACACTACTTCCTGCTTTGCAGCTCGGAGAGGCCCATTTATCAAAGGTTGAATTTTGAATTCACTTGAATTTTTTAAATTCAAATATACTCACAATGACACTGTGAAGTTATTTAAGAAAAATTTGAATGTCTAGTTCCGACCTGAAAATTCGAATCATATTCATACAAATCGAATTTTTCGCCCATAAAAGACTTGAATGTCAAGAAGGCTATTAACATCTCCAAATGGCTCAATGGACCTCTGCCATTGACTTGTACATTAACTCTGCGAATATTCAAATTAAGACTGTTTCCATGGCTGAGGTATAATCAATCTCACATTGAATTTACATTAAAATAGGGGGGGATTAAAATTCGAATGTGTGAATTTTGACACTCAAAAATTCAAATTTAAAATTTTATGTTAGACATCCACTGACTCCAGCCTTTATAGATTTCATTTTTTATTTTATTGAAAACAGTTTTTATTTTTATATTGAACAATTCCTTTACAATTATGATAATAAAAGAAAACATAATACTAAGCCATTTCCAGTTTTCAGAAATATTAACCTGTGTAATACTTGGACAGAGAACTAGATGAAGAATAGATTACACAAAGTAATTGTAAATGACTAACAACCAGTGTTGTTAGTGGAGTAATGCAGGACTCTGTCCTTGGCCCTTTGCTCTTTAACTTGTTTATTAATTATCTGAAGGTGGGAATTGAAAGTAATGTTTCTATTTTTGCTGATAATAAAAAGTTCCATGCAGGATGCTGACACTTTGCAGAGTGGTTTGACTAAATTGTAAAACTGGGCAGCAAACTAGAAAATATTTAGTGTTGATAGATGCAGTGTTGTGCACTTAAATAAAATAATATAAATGCAAGATATACACACAGTGAGGACAGTGAGGTTGTGGAATGTACTGTGGGATGTTGTTGCGATGGCTAATTCTATTAATGCTTTTAAGAGTGGCTTGGATGATTTCTTAAACAATCATAATATCCAAGGCTATTCTGATACTAAAATATACAGTTATGGGCAAATTTATCAAGGGTCGAAGTGAAAATAGATTCAAATAAATTCAAATTTGGATTTTAGAGTTTTTTTTAATGGCCAAAACTGAAATTCGACTGTTAAAATTTGATTTGAGTTGTTTTAAAAATTAGAATTCAATATTTGAAATGTATCATAAACTGGCCTTTTAAGAATTCAAATTGACTATTCCCCACCTTAAATCTGCCAAATTGCTGTTTTAGCCTATGGAGGATGTCCTGGGATCAATTTGGAGATATTTGCAGCCTTCCTGACATTCAAGTTTTTTTCAGAGAAAAAACTCGAATCGATTTTTCTTTGAATTCGATTTGAGTTTGCGAGTCGATTCTATTCATTCTAAAAATTTTATTTTTTTAAAATAAATTGCAATTCGTTGAATTTGAGTTCATGGGAGTTTTAAATAACTCCAATGAACTCAAAATTCAATCCTTGATAAATCTGCCCTTTAGCATAGATATTGTTATACATAGTTTATTTTTGGCTATTTATAGATAGGTTGGTATACGTATGTATATACAGTATGTGCACTTGGTTTCATTTGAAGGGGTTGAACTTGATGGACTTTGGTCTTTTTTCAACCAAACTTAAATATGTCAGGATGCAAACTTAATGCTAATATACTTCCTATTGCAGAAATGTGCCAAGTGCTGGATAAATCAAAGTGGCATCATATTGTAACATTGTTTCATTAAAATTCTAAAAGCATACATAAATCTCATTGATTTCGACAATGGCCATTATGTGAGTGCTATACATAATGTTATTCTTCTCAACCAAATAAACAACTATACATTGGTGCTAAATCAGGCATACTGTAGAGAGTAAATGCTTGAGAATTCATCTGATGTACACTGTACATCTTGTTGTTTGCCTAATATTAAGGGGGTTATTTATTAATGTTCAATTTTCTCTGGTTGGACTTTTAAAGGGGGAAAAACATTTTGTAAAAAAAAACCCTCAAATTTTTCAAGATTTATTAAACCCTGATGCTGTTAATAAAAAAGCACTCCAACTCAGACCTGCTGAGTTCATGTAGAAGTTAATGGCAGATGTCCCATTGACATTTTGAAGATATCCTGATCTGCACTGGGTTTCGTTCAAGGATCCAAAGATTTTGTGGTTTCTGGTGGCAAACCTGAATAAAAAACAGTTTTCAGCGACAAATCCAAAAAGATTGTAAAATTGGATTTTTTTCAGGATTTTATTGAGTCTTTTCGTGAAAATGTATTGATAAATGGGGGGGGGCAAACTTTTTTGCCAGGTTTTGCTGTGAAATACCCCCCTCCCATAGATTTCTATGTATCGCTCCCTGAAAAAGTTGCTGGAAAAAAGTCCATTGGTGTGGAAATTCACTGTGACATATTTGTGCCATTTGCTGTCAGCCAGACATCTAGCATATATTGTCAATAGTATCTGAAATACATAGAGATACCGTAAAATACCCATGATGAAAGTGGGTACAGGCACCCCAAGTACTTATTTTAAGAAGCAGTGGAGCCCTGACATAAGGGCAACAATAAAAGTACTCCCTTAATGGAGGTTCCAAGGTAATAGATCCTGTACTGCAGTTGGGTAAACAATATTTTTAAAAAAAGAATTCCCCCAATTTCCCCCTCACCTCCCAAGTATACTGACTCTCTCCATTGGGAGGGAGCCTACCATTATGATATATTTACTGCAGAATGTGTAGCAGAACTATCAATTGAGTACATACTGTAAATAGAATACTGTTGTTATTATTATTATTAATAATATTATTATTATTATTACAGCTCTATTTTAAATTGTAAAGATTGTTTCACTTCTTATATATATTAAATTTTAGCTGCAGCCAGCCAAAATGTTAATCTTCTGTTACTACAAAAACAGGTTTTTGGCTTTTCTATATCAATTCAAAATAATTCATTGGATCTGTATGCTTACTCAGTGGCTGTATTAATATAGTTATGTGAACTTGATTATGGCACTCAGATATATTTATGCGTTTACTAAAACCATAGAAGTATTTTCTCTATTTGTAAAATATTTAAAGCATTTCCGAAGTCTACATGCACACTGGAAATAAAGACTTCACTTTATTCTTTAGTCGACATATGTCTAACTTTGTTCTGTCCACTACCCACTGATACATAAGCCTTTATTATAAATGTGACAAATTCTTGCAGTGTAGTCTTTCCTTTAATCCCTTGTTATTTGTTCTCTCCAAAGACCAACAGCATGGATCACATGAAATCTTTTTAATACTTTGTACTACACAGCTGGTGACTTTGAAAGGGTAGCTCTGGAGCTTATGTCACATTAACCTTACCCAGAACCTTGCAGAGGAAGGATTACATCCTAGAGACATACTTTAAAACTGTGAGTTTGCTTCAGAATATCTATATTTCACATTTATAGCCAAAGCACAGAACAATATTTCCAGCTGTAATGTTTTTAAAATTGGATATATTAACAGATGTAAGGATTTTGCTAACTATCATGCCCAAATCGACCATTAATGGCTAAAGTGCAGTAGTGAATTAGCCTTTTAACAGTGTGTTTGTGTGTGTAAATCCTTGAAATCACTATCAACATACACACAAATGTTGGGTATTAGTGATTCTTAAAAACTGACTCTATTGTTTATAGTAAGGGAAATACATAAATCAAGTAATACAAAATAAAGATCTTATATAAAATCAATACAAACAAACTGACAGACTCTAAATATAATACCTTGGTTGTATAAGGCACACCGGTAATCACCTCCACACCTCAATAATTAGGATCCTTGCATTGGCTATATTTACTGGAGTCCTGACCCCATCACTGCTATTGAGTTATAAATATGAATATTTCTCAAAACAAATTGATGGCATTTTCTCCTACCTGATAGTCTCTGCCTTCAGTCTCTATTTAGATGTGGTTCACCTACTCAGATCCAGAACACAGAGTACATAATATTCCAACCCCAGTTCCATTGACAAGCCCAGCGTTGGCCTGTGGGGAGCTATATGAAACAGAAATGGGCATGAAAACCTGAATGCATGCATTTCCATGCCGATCTCCACAGGCTGCCACTGGACATGGCAATAGAGCAACAGGGGTATGCATGTAAGAGTACATCCACTTTCCATCTTCTCTTGCCCTTCTAGTGTCCTCTTTCTACCCATCCATATGTATAGAGGCTGCCTTGGGGCATTATTGGGACTGTATTATGGATGAACCTACATTAACACAATGTATTTTATAAATATCTTACTCCTTGTAATGTAAAATGTGCATGGACATTACTAGTTCACATCTAGCAAAGTCCAGTATACACTGCTATATACAGAAAATATATCATGCAAAAAGGATTTTGTATAAAATTGCTTCTTCTCCTTTTGATTGTTAAATATAACCCTCAGGTCCCATGGGTTATAAAAAAAAGAATGTAACCCAGCTGCTCTCGCTGCCAGATAGGTTAGAAATACATTCCTTATGCAATTTTCAGAAGGGTCAACAGGATGCCTTTTAACCTCAGCAAATGAGAACTGACACTATAAAGTTACGTTTCTACAATATACAATCTCTTCTTAAAATACATGAAACATTTAAACGTGCTTACGTTGTACTTTTTTGTTGAGGTTATGTTATCAGTACTATCAGTATTTCTTCTTTTAAAAAATCTACAGGGACTTGTTTGTCCACTTGAGTTTGTCAATATCATAGAAGCGATTAATAACGCTACACAAGACTTTGAGTTTTTATTTACATGTGAATGAATATACTCTCTCTATATATTGACTACTTTATTGACAAACAATGTCTCTATTTCATCTTGGTTTTATCATTTTCCTTAATGCAGGATGTTTACATCTGGTATTTCGCTGGATTCATTAAAAATACATTCTTCCTTATGCCCAGTATATTTTTTTTAAACTTTTTTTCTTCCTGCTTGCAAGTTTGACATGACCTTTACTTGAAGTTATTATATCTTATATCTTTAATGCTATTAAAGGCTGTCTTAAATTAAAAATTATGCTCCTTTAAATACAAAATTGCATGTTTAGTTTATGACTTATAAAGAAACTGCTAAATGGTGGACAATTTGCTAATTTACTAAACCGATGCTGAAAAATACAGGGAGATGCAATGCCACAGTTTTGGTAAGTCACATAAAACTCATTAACCATGAAAGATTCTTTCAACTACTCATACATAATTAGCTCATGTTCTGGAAGAATCATCAATAAAGAAAGAATGATCATTAGTTTAATTGAATGGTAAAGAAGCCTAATGGCATTGCTTTCTGTGATAATGGAATCAATATTCTGCAACACAAATTCACTGTCAGAACGTTTATTGAAGTAAAGTTTGTCGTAATATTTTCATTTTCAATTATGAAAAATAAACTGCTATTAAAACATATTTTACCAAATGTAAAGCTAGAGAGATAGATAACAATGTGCTTAAAATATACATTTAAGGGGTTTTGTAATAATAAAAAAAAATACATTTGGCCAGGAATAGACTTGAGAAACAGTGCACATGCAAAGAGTGTATAAATGTTAATGCTTGATAAAGTTCCCTGTAACATCTAAATCTTAATTTGTAATGCTCTTGCACTAAATAGTTTTGACTAAAAAAATAAAACAGAGCTTGTATTCTTTTTTGCTGTATATGAGATTTGTTTTTATGGGTTTTCATCAATTGCTTTTCATGATTATAGGGGTTATATATTATTTCCAGGAGTGCTAATTGCTAGAGCACTTGAAAGCACTGGAACCCAATGATCCATACTGGAACAGAGAAGCAGGGCATAAAAAGGCAAGGATAGCTGCCCCCTCACCCTTCTCTGGGTGGTAATTGGCTACTGGGGATGCCTGAGTTAAGGGTTTAAGGGCAGGTACAGAAGTTACATGGTAGTAGACCACCCTCCCTCCCTACTGATGGTTTTGAAGGGTTGGTTGTGAGCTCCAGAAGTGATATAAATGGGCAGTGGCCAAGATGAGTTGGTAACTATGTAGACCTGGGCACAGATGGACAGCCTTGGTTGGGAACTGTCTTTCATGGCACGAGTCTATGACTAAGTGTCCCTGGTAGACACGAAATGTGTCAGGCCTTGGTTCTTAGCTATGGAGAATAAAATGTAAGTCTTTTAACCTTTTACAACCTGACTCCAGCTTTACTGCTTTGTGGGTCTAGGCCTGTGCCTTGTTTCCTGGTATCTGCTCCCTTTGCTGAAGGTCTGGGGCATGTGCACCCGGGCCCACTGTGCATAGCGGTAAGCTCACTCAACGCATTCTAATACAGCATTTACTGGTTACATATTGGTATAGTTTCTTTTCAATAGTTTTTTATTGATTTTCCAAGAAAAGAAAAAGGTTTTACAATCAAGCAGTGTCGTCAGGTATTTTCAAACAGAGGAAAACAGAGAAGAGAGAAAGATAATGAAACGAGCTCATCCTCCCCCCCTCCAGACACTCTGTCAGAAGTGGGAGAGAGACGAGCTACATATTGGTATAGTTTCAAGGCATGAACCAGACTTCTGGCCTGGTAGGATGAGGGCATTGTTTACTACTGTTTTAATGTTATGGTACAACTGGTCCTGTTACAATAAGTTGTGGATTGTTATGTATTAATGTATATAATTATTAAGGTTAAAATACAACTGCACCCTTTTCTTTCCAATTTTGTGATCTAGTGTCTGTTTTTGGTAGGGGTTAAACAACATGGACAAAGGGGTGATAGCCCATCTCGACGATGCATCTCTCATACTCACTTACCAAGCATTTGCACCCTGGGGAAATGCTGTTATCTACACTGAGCTCTGGATCATAAATCAGTAGAGAGCAATAATACGAGCCAAGCCCTGTCCTTACAGCTTGCCTTAGGGCAGAAGGTAAAACAAAAAAAATGGTTTTCTATCACAGATAAAGATTTTCGCTTGAATGGATATTAAAATAATGAAGCTGGTTATTTAATTTGCTTGTTGACAAGTGTATAAGGGCATAGGTCAGCTTGTAGTAGACTGTGCTACCTCTCTCTGTTTTCAAAGATTGTGCAGTTTGTGGAATGATACAATTTGGCAAGAAAGTGTGTAGCCATATCTATTTTGTAGTATAGTTGTAGACATTGTCTTTAGTATTGGCTTTTTACATTTGTCTTTCGCAACAGCAGTATTCCTCAGTGTTAAAGCAAATTTACATAACAACCTCTTGTAAAGGCATACTTATACTGTGTATAAGCAAATAAACCACAATAAGAAATGCAGATAAAGATTTTAAGCAGATAGCGCTTGAGTAGATTTAGAAATTGTAAATATGTGGTAGTAAGTATGCATTTGATAAATGCATCATAAATAAATAATTTAACATTGAATTATTTCATTTAATATGGAAAACAATCTGCTTCTAGATGTGTCATTAGGTGAATACTGTAAGTTGTACAGGTATGAGATCTGTTATCAAAAAACATGTTATCTAAAAAGTTCCAAATTACTGAAAGGCCATCTCTAATAGACTCCATTTTAATCAAATATTGCATATTTTTTAAAGTAATTTCCTTTTAGTAGACAAAGAGAATTATTTATAAAACTCCAAAATGTTCTCACTTTTTTCTGAAAACCACACAGAGCAAATCCACATGGACTTTTCCCCCCTATTTATTAACACACTTTCACAATTTTTCTTGTGTCGAAAAAGTTACAAAAAAATTGTAAAAAAATTTGAACCCTAGGTTTTTATTTATTTATTTATTTATTGGATTTTTTGCTCGAAACCTACAATTTTTTCATAAAATTGCCAGAATGCTATGATTTTTTCGAAAACCCAGTGCAACTAAGGAAATCTTCCAACTGTTAACGGGACATCTACCATTAATTTATACATGGCAGGTCTGAGTTGGAGTACTTTTTTCATCAGTCTTTTAACACCATTGGACTTTAATAAATCCTGAAAAATATCTATTTTTATTTCTCTGAAAATATTGTATTTTCCCCTTTAAAAGTCCAACTAGAAAAATTCTGAGCATAATAAATAACCCACTTAACGTACTGGTAATCATAATTACTGACAGATCAGAAACCCCAGGTTCCCAACATTCAGGATAACAGGTATATTCTAAGCATAGCATAGCCAGGTCTTTTTTTATTTGTAATATAGATAGCAGACCAGACAAAAAGACCACTTCATATAGCAAAATTATTTCAATGACCAATAATTGTCATAAAAACATCAATTTACTTTTGTAACAGAATATGCTTCCTATCGGTAGTCTGCTGATCATATTCTGCTGAATTAGACATTTACTGTAACATGTGCCCCATAAATTATTTATTTACATTGAAAGATATATATAATTTTCCATCAAAATACATTACAATACAAAGCAATCAGCTAGTACATGATAAGAAAATAAAACGTCCAGAGAGAGAGTCAGAATTGTTTTTTGTTAAATGAAAGGTTCTTTGAATATTGCACCATTTTAGCAATACGTTATAATTCTTAATTTATAAATATATGTGTAATATGCATATATTTGTGTTTATATGTAATCTCTTTCTTTCTCTTATTTTGGAGTCATTGCAAACCTTTACTGGGAATAATTTAAAAAAAACTCAAAAAATGCAAGGCACTAGGGATGGGTGAATTTTTTCGCCTTGTTTCGCCGAAAAAAATTACACAGCGCGACAATTTTTTTTTGACGCCCATAGACTTTAATGGGCGTCGACATTTCGTTGACCGCAAATTTTTGGCGAAACGAAACGGGTCAAATTCGCCCATCCCTACAAGGCACTTAAGAGGTTGACATAAAAATTACATAATAATGTTTGATACTGATTTTCGTTACGTTTGTAAACTGCTTGATGAAGGGGTTTTTTTTCAGAGAAAGAGAAAAGGTTATTTGTAAGTATAGATGAGCTAACTTTTCAGCAGTAATATTTGTTTTTAACATAAGGAAAATGTAGAAATAATTCAGACACCATTACTATGTGCCCCTTGCCTTCCACATCAACCAGTTGGTTCGGAGCCCTTCCCAGCCCATCTCCTGTATGTCTAAGAGATTGTCCACCATGTTTGGAAGAAATTGCAAACATAGGGACTTCGTTTACAGAATTTTGAGAGGAGAGGCTATGACCCAAGATTATTGGAAGGAGCCAAACAAAGGACCAAGGGAGCGGATAGGGCTGAATTACTTACTAAGAAAAATGCCAAAAAGATGGATAGGTTGCCTTTCGTTAACACCTATTCTTCCCAATCGGGACAGATTAAGAGCATAATGCATAGACATTGGCATCTGTTGCAGATGGACCAGAAATTGGCGCCTTGGGTGAAGAATCCTCCAATTATGGCTTACAAGAGATCCTCCAACCTAAGAGACAAATTGGTACATGCTATAAATGAGCCTCCAAAAAAGCAGGGTACATGGCTGAGTGGAACTAAAGGTATGTACAGATGTGGGAGGTGCGTTAACTGTAACTTTGCCATTCGAGCAGACAAATTCTATCATCCGAGAACTGGGAAGGAGTATGATATGTTGGATTACATTAATTGTCAGACGGACTTTGTCATCTACATTTTGAAATGTCCCTGTGGGAAACTTTATGTAGGTGAAACAACTAGATCGCTTACAACAAGAATTGGGGAGCATAGGAGTGATGTGAGGTTAAATAAAAGCACATCCCCAATAGCGAGACATTTTGCAGTTGAAAAACATCAAGTTAGTCAATTAAGATTTATGGGGATAGAACGTGTAAGAACACCGAAGCGTGGTGGAGACAGACAACTCCTTCTTAAACAAAGAGAGTTGAAATGGATATATAGATTAAATACACTCACACCCAATGGGTTGAATGAAGATAGAGAGTTTTCACTATTTCTCTGAAACCTCAGGTCTTACTATATCTGGAGATATGTTGTTGCCTCAGCCTGATGTATGTTATATGTGAGGATAATCATGTATTATTCTGATTTTTAAGTTATTTTATTTATCTTTACAGAGTATTTCACAGACTGTGATGTTGCATTGATGAGACACATTTAATCCATGAAAAAGGATGAGAGAGACATGATGTCATTTACTATTGCACGGGATAGAATTATTATTCCTGTATTCTTTGACATGGGTTTTGTTTAATGACACTATATGTGTTCTGAAATGAATTGTTACAATACACAATATACTCCATAAGATCAAGGTGCCTATAATTTTAAGGATATTGATCGATTTATTGCACTGTCACTTTTCTAAAACGTATAGCACTATTTTAAAAGGGTATAGACATATATCTATTCATGATGTAGACACTAATTATGAAATAATAGTCAACATTAGGTTGAGTTATGCACTTTTGTAGTAATATTTATGAATTTATACAATTATGCACTATAATTAATATTTATGAATTATTAACTAATATTTATGAATTTCTGGAATCACGCACTGTCACTTTAAATATTTAACCATATCTGTTTTCTTGATAATGAAGGTTCATATATTTTACAATTTGTTATAAACAATTGCACAACAGGTGAAAATGGTTAAAATTGATATTATAAGTGTTCTTTTAGAGGACATTGAACCTATTTGGAGTTTGTTGTGGTAGCATGATATTAGTGGATCTGAATGCACTATCACAAGAATGTATAAAAGTATTAAGTCTCTATGTAAAACTCTGTATATGCATAGTGGTTATAGATAGAAATAGAAGCATGTCAAATTTAATATGTTATAAGGTTGAAACGCTAATATTGTGGTTGCTAGGAGACACGATGCCATTGAATGGCTGCTGAGGTTAGTTGCTTGCGTTCCAAACCGCATCATTGACTTGGACATAGCGTCCACGGATATGACATATGCGGAAGTGACGTCACGGCCGTATGCTTCGAGTGCGACGCGCAGAACTGCAGCGCGCGAAAACGCATAATGATGACAGTAAAGCAAATAAGGTATTTATAGCCGCTCGCTGTGCACAAAGGTCAGAATTCCCCTTGAGAAAGGCTAAAAGCCGAAACGTCGGGGTGATTCTCTTCTCAGGGCAGGTGTATCCGCTTTTCTCTTTGTTCCTTATTGCTGTTTGACCATATTTACGTGGTATGTATAATTGACTTCTTGTGATATCTTTTGGACATATTTTTGCCCTGTTATATGTATGTATATTCTCTTTTTTATATATAAAAATATATGACTATTCAAATACCACGTGGTCTTGCTGTTTATTTGGTGTGCAGGCCCTTTTTTGGTTAACATTGTTCTATATTTGGCCTTGTATGGGGGCCTTGTAAGGGCTTTTGTTTGCACCCATATGCTAACTATACTATATATATCTTATATTAGAGTGCCCTCCATTTGAAAACATTTTCTGTACTCGTTTTATGAAGAACAGTTGTAGAATAGTGAAAATTAACTTTTCTATCAAATTAGGGCAATGTATATGCTACTGCAGAGTGCCTACAGTAACGTGCAACAGCCCAGTTTCATCACTATAAAAACAAAATTATTTTTAGTTTGAAAACTTACTGGGTACTGCTTACACATAGCCATGCAGGCCTGTTTGTGGGGCTTTTGAAGATAGAGAGTGAAATGTTTATAGTGGAATAGTAGAATCTACTGTATGTAGGTATCTCCAGCTTGTTAGGGGACTGTTCATCAAAAACATTTTTTTGATATGGTATGTTATTTAGGAGAAACATGAAGTATTATTTAAACCATAAATACCTCCTTTTACCAATCTAAGGGCTAGTCCACACGGGGAGATAGCGACGCGTTTGCGGTCGCGGCGACATAGCGCCGCGACAGTCGCCGCGACCGGCGCAGCCGACAGTTTTGTATGGGCGCCTATGTAAAAACGCCTGTGCTAACCACACGAGGCGATGCGCTTTTCAACAGTCGCCTGAAAATGCCTCGCCAGGCTTTTTCAGGCGACTGTTGAAAAGCGCATCGCTATCTCCCCGTGTGGACTAGCCCTTAAAATCATTGGATGAGGTTCTGATTGTCTTTCACACCTTCAAACAAGATAGGAGATAAACTAATATATTTTTCAAAATCACTGGGAATTTAAAAGCGATAATATCCCAACCAAAATTGACAGAATACAACATTGCTATTATTATCCTTCCTATATTATTTATTCATCACACCCTGACACAATGAGTATTGTCAAACGGACTAGAAAGCATTTTTAGGCCCTAAGGATGTATAAGGTTTGCCTAATCAGCCAAGTAATTAACTGTACACCAACTTGAAGTATGTTATATATGTGTTTTGCAATGTAAAAGTGAAGTGATTATATAGATGATTGAGTGTATGCTTAGAGGAACATAGCAGAACAATATCCACATAAGATTAATAACAGTAATAATATCTATATATATATATAGGGAAATACAAGAGTCCTCTGCACTCTTATCAACCCATTATCAATATATTTAAGACAGAGACATTTTGTGCATACTGCTACTGAAAAATGCCTTACCCTTTAAACAAAACAGGGATTGTTTGTCCATATATTGCAATATATTTAAGCTGGCCAACTACGTCAAAGTCATCCCATATCTGGCCAGTCCTACACTCAATTTTCATCTGATTCATTAAGAATTCTATTGCTTAATTATACATTTTACAAAGGGACTAGGTTTTACCTGCAACTTACTTGCTGCTTTCAAAGTAAAACTCCCAAACTTGGCTGCCCTTTTATTAGACACCAGTGGGATCACCTGACTATAGCTGGGAAGGGTGGGAGCTACAACATGGAGCTGGTCAATGCTCCTGTATAACTATAACAAACAAGGGAAAGTTGTGGTCACCACTAATTTTTAAAATCATTAGGCGGGGGTGCAATGAGGCTGTGACCACAAAATACATATGGAAAATGCACCCATTATCAATATATTTAAGACAGAGACATTTTGTGCATACTGCTACTGAAAAATGCCTTACCCTTTAAACAAAACAGGGATTGTTTGTCCATATATGGACTGGCCAGATATGGGATGACTTTGACGTAGTTGGCCAGCTTAAATATATTGCAATATATGGACAAACAATCCCTGTTTTGTTTAAAGGGTAAGGCATTTTTCAGTAGCAGTATGCACAAAATGTCTCTGTCTTAAATATATTGATAATGGGTTGAGTGCAGAGGAATCTTGTATTTTTCCATATGTATTTTGTGGTCATACCCTCATTGCACCCCCGCCTAATGATTTTAAAAATTAGTGGTGAGCACAACTTTCCCTTGTTTGTTATATCTATATCTATATCTATATAGCCACTTTATTATATATCAGGTTTTAAGTGTCTTTCCTAAAGTATGAATTGAAAGGATTACATTTTTTATGGCCATGTATATGTTGGGTTTATAAAGAGGTGTTATAAATGATAATTGGGGCATTAAGGGGGTTATTTACTAAAATCTGAAAATGTCTCATTTTCTTAAACCTCCCATCAACATTGTTACACAATTTTTTACACATTGTTTATCAATAAAATAACTAGAAAAAAAATCTGTTGAGGTAAAAGACTATAAATTCGTGAAAAAAACTCATATTTTTTCTGATTATCATTGAAAACCACAAATTATTTGGATTATTGTAGAAACCTAGCGCAGATCATGATATCTTCCAATTCTTAATGGGATGTCTGCCCTTGACTTCTACATGACCTTAGAAGGTTTGAGATTAAGTACTTTTTTTCAGACTTTTAACAACATCTGGGTTAAATAAATAATGAAAAATGCAAGGTTTTTTTCTATGAAAAAAATTTGTTTTCCCCTTTAAAAATCTGACCAAAAAACATCTGATTTTAGTAAATTACCCCCTAAAAGTATTGTATGCTTTTAATTAGGGAGCCTGAAACAGTTTTAGGTAGGTTGAAGACTGCATAAAGTTCTCTCTCTCTTACCTACGTGTTGTCAATCATATTGATTTTATTTTTATTATCATATTCATTTCAATTGAGAAATTAAAATGAAAAATAGGTTCTCCCAATTCAAGCATCACCTGTAAGGACAAGAAGAATACTGTACCCAGTGTAAAAATTGAATGGTTCCTCTCAGAGTGATGTTTAAATGTAATTTTCACATGTGCCATTGAAAGGTAGTGAATCTTGTTTAGGAGTCTCCTGGGAAGTTTTTATTAGAAGTGCGAAATCTAAATAAGGGGACTGGGAAAAGGGAAACGCATGGTATGAAGTCAGAAAAGCACTTATTTTTTTATATGGGGTGAATAAAGAGCTTCAAGATGCACTGATTACAAAAAATAATCCAACTTCTACTACAGAACATACATCTGTCAAATTTATACAGTACAAACTTTTTTTTAGACAGATTTTTAATTAAAGCAAAAATATACCCAAAAACATTGTTTAAAAGTCTTGTTATTAGATACTGTATCAAGAAAACGACTGCAAAGGAAATTAAATTTACTGGCAGAATTTTGGCGTGTTTGGGAAATAAATCTATTCATTTTATGCAATGTATATGTTACACATCTAAAGAGAGAAAACCTGCGAGTAACATCTGTTGGAGGTTTCATCTAAATGTTAAATAAATAATAGAAACCACAATTGGAAATGTTATATCATCCATTAATGCAAAAGCAGAATAGGAACAAAATATATTTTATAGGCCCTTCCACTCTAGGGATGTGAAATTGAAATGAAGATCTATTAGCCTTTTAAAACATAGTTATTTAAATAAGAATATTATTAGAGTTCCCTAAAAGTCTAGTTTGTATTGTACAATATGTTTAAATAAAAATATTATTAGAGTTCCCTAAAAGTCTAGTTTGTATTGTACAATATATTTGTACAAGAAACCACATAAACTTATGAAAGATTTTTAAGATTTCATAAAAAATTTTCCTAGTATTGTATTATTAAAAGATCAAAGGTATTAAGACAAACATTATTTCTTTTTATTTATATTATTCATGTATACTGACTAAATACAATTGTTATTAATAATGATTATTATAATACAGCTTGCCAAGTATGATTCACATAGATAAACAAAAACAAAATACACAAAAAACATAACAAGATACAGTTAAAGGGAACAACGCATTTTTTTCATGAAAAAAACTCACGTTTTTCGAGATTTATTATACCCCATGACTGCTAAAAGTCTGAATTAAAATATACTCCATTTCAAACCTGCCGAGGTCATGTAGAAGTCAATGGCAAATATCCCTTTTAAAATGGGAAGACATCATGATCTGCTCTGGGTAGTGATGGGCGAATTTTTCGCGGGCGTTTTGCAAATTTATTCGCTGGCGGCGAATCGCGCGAATTCACCGCGAATTCGAGCCTGGTGAATAAATTCGCCCATCACTAGCTCTGGGTTTTGTACAATTATCCGACTGGTTGTGGTTTTTGGGCAAAAAAATTGCACAATTCAATATTTTCACATAGTAACATAATTAAATCAGGTTGAAAAAAAACAAAGCCCATCAAGTTCAACCCTTCCAAATGAAACCAGCTTTTATACACACACCCCTCCATGCCCTCACATAAATTATATATACCCAAATCTATACTAACTATAGAATTTAGTATCACAATAGGCTTTGAAATTATATCTGGCTTTTAAAAGCATTAACAGCATCGGCCATCACATCACCCGGCAGTGCATTCCACAACCTCACTGTCCTCACTGTCCTCACTGTCCTCACTGTGAAGAACCTCCTACGTTGCTTCAAATGAAAGTTCTTTTCTTCTAGTCTAAAGGGGTGACCTCTGGAATTGTGATCCTCTTTATGGGTAAAAAGGTCCCCTGCTATTTGTTTATAATGTCCTCTTATGTACTTGTAAAGTGCAATCAACCCCTACCTAGACAGTCTACCCTCATCATTTAAATCTTCCATCCCTACAAAAACCCCTAGGGGGAAATTTATTAAAGGGCAAAGTGGCTAACGCACACTGGCGAAAATTCACCAGTGTGACGTCATTTCGGCACTTCGCCGATTTACTAACGGTAGCTGGTGTAAATTCGCTGGCGTAATCTCGCCAAGGGTAGACTGTCTACAGAATACTTTACTTCATGTAGTAGAATGTTTACATTAAGTTCAATGTGCCATCAATATCATAACATTAATGATGTACTTTTCTTTCTCATAGAAGGAGTTGGATCCGGGAAAGTACTGGGGTACAGACAATACTGGGATAGTTTTCAAAGGTTGACTGAGGTAGCAACTGGTTCACCCAAAATACCCAACCCCAAAGCACAAGATCAAAGCTGCCAAGATCACTTCAAACCAATAAGCACATTAACATGTGTTTGAATGGAAATACTATATAATTTTGTGTAAAATTGCCATGGTTCTCCAAAAATGTTCTTTAGATCTTCACAACTTTCTCATGCATGAAAATCTGTGAAAAAAATAGTTTTTTTACATTTCTATCAATTTGCCCTAGAGTTGCTTTTCTTATAGTATCATATTGTCCGTAGTATACATTGGTCTTAAATTAAATTTTCTGTCTATTACTTAGTGCTACAATGTGTTTACCTACCATAACCCTAACATCTTGCTGTACTATTAATTTATGACCAGAAGCCAGATCGGGTTGAGTTCAATGAAAAACTGAGTGCATTTCACTGAGCACTTATTGGAAAACAAATGTTCATTGTCCAAAATATCACTCTAAGACAAGTCAAAGATGCCGGATTTTCAGATTCTGACTTTTTCCATGCTCAGGGTATAATAAATCTCGAAAAAAAGCCCTAAAAAATCAAGTGAGAATGGAAAAAACAACGAAAAATCTTACAATTCAAGTTTTTGCTCAATTTTATCGTGTTTGTCCCAGATCAGATTAAATCGTGCTTTTTAATAATAAATCATGGATTCATATGGTTGGACTTTTTTATTTTAAATAAGGCCCTTAAAGTTTTATGTTCCTGTCTCTGGTGTTTCAATCTGGCAGCACAGTAATCAGAAGAGGCAGAAGACACACGTGCCTAGAGCGCAAAGCTTGGGGGGCACCAGGCACGTACCTCATTTGCGGCCTAACCCTAGTCCAGGCAAATGTTTCCTGTACATCCGTGGTTGCGCATGCGCACCATCAGTAGCTTCCATGCAACCGTGGGGGCAGGCACACCCACGGTGACAAGCATGGCCGTGATGTACCTCATTTGCGGCCTACCCCTAGTCCAGGCAAATGTTCCCTTTACGTCCTTAGTTGCACATGTGCACCAGCAGTAGCGTCCGTGCAACCGCGATGGAGCATGCGTCCTTGGTAACGAGTATGGCCGTGTGCGCATCCTGTGTTGCGCACAGCCGCAGCTGGGGGCAAAGTGGCCGGCTGGGTTGACTGGGGCACCCAGTCGGACTGGCCCGGCACTGAATCCAGGTGCAGATTGTGTGAAGATTCTGAACAGTTTGCTACATTAGTTGATATATTTCTCATCAGCATCTGTGGGATATTAGCAACTATTGTTACACAGTTACCGTAGTTAAGTTGAGCTGAAAAAAGACCAAAGTTCATCATCATGGAGATAGGTGGTATTTCAAGCTAGTGGACTGTGGCTATCTCAAACGTCACTCTTCTTTAACTGGTTTAAATCTATTCTGCTTTTAAATCTCAGCTGCATGCTAAGGATCAATTGCAAACTCACTGAACAGTTATGTCCCATGTGGCCCCCCTTCAAGTGGCTGACTAACTCAGAGTTAGAGAGCTGAAAAGCAGGAAGTTGGGTTCTTTTCTGTTATGTTAGATATCCAGTCACTCCAGCCTTTATACATTACATTTTTGGCTAACAAACTATATTAGAAACATTTTTTTATTTTGCACAATCTATCTACTGTCACAGTTTTTATTTTTACACTGAATGGTTCCTTTAATCATTGTAACTGTATGTATTTATTGATAGCAATGTTTGTTGTGTCATGCTGGCTCTCTTATTACTTGGTAAATGTCAAGCTCTTCATATACAATTAGGGTTATATAAATAAAGTTATACGGTACATGCACACACAGACTGCACCACATGACAAAAGGCTCACTCAATTGTACCTGAACTGTGGGCAGACACAAGCACTAGATGAAAAAAAAAATGGTCCTTGACACCAATTTCCCATGCATGCAATGTAATAGACAGCACTTGAGTGAGAAAAGTGGAGGGATGCTGTGTGTGCACCATGCATAGAGCCTTCTAAAATAAGCCCATCCTATAAGGATAATCCACACTCTCAAAAAAATTTTGGTTTCCCCCATTTTGCTGTTACCATTTTTGTATTTCCTTGTGATGAACAGTTTGATGCCCAGTATGCATAAATCTACCTAAGTGTATGGCCTGTAGGGACCCCAAATTGAAATGCATCTTAGCTGCTAATTCAGCTCCTGCAAACACAGCACCTTGCTTGTGTATTGCATGTCATAGCACAGCCCTAGCATACTCTATATTACCCCACTATATTTGATATATAGTCATCATTCATGAATTTCAGCTTCTGTAAACACGGCACCATGCCTGTGTATTGTGTGTCGTAACACAACACAACCACAGCATATTCTATATTACCCCACATGATTTCATATATACAGTATCATTCTCTCATCATTTCTCAATCGGCTATTATTCTCTATCTTCAATTTCTCTTTTTCTTTCCCTTATTTTCTTTCTCTCCTATTCTCTATAACCTTCTCTGAGGCTTCCACCCTCTTTGTGTGACTTCTTCTCAGAGCAATCCCTCCTTTTATTGATATGCTCTTTTAACTTGTGCATTTTACTCTTTCCATTTTATTTTTATGCATCAACTATATAGCCAGATGCATATTTCACTTTTAAAATTATTTTTTAAAGTACTTTCATTTCTATAGACAAACACTGTAAGTTTTAACCATTCTATTTCATACCAGAGCATTACATATTTTAGTGTTAATTACTAGTAATGAGCGAATCTAAATAAAATGTTATGCCCTCTAGTGTCAACAACACCATTTTAATGCAAAAAATAGATATGTCTGTTGAAGGTTTACTATAACTATACACATACAATATATATAAAACATACTGTACATCTATAGCAATCACTATACATTTTATTTTCTGGTTTGTCTGTAGAATATTATATCCATTATATGGGATACACTCTCTCCCTCTAACTAAACTATCAACCATACCTCTCATGTGAAAAAAAAAAAAAAAAAAAAAAAAAAAAAAAAAAATATATATATATATATATATATATATATATATATATATATATATATATATATATATATACTGTATATATCCAAATCTTATAGAGTGTCATAAAAAATATTTATAGCTTGTGATGGAGAGTTGAATGTAATATCTTTTTTGATTGTGCAGTGTTTATAAGATATGGCAGCAATAGCTGTCTCTGGCTTGGAGTCAAGTTTACTGTCAACTTAGTAAATTGGGAATGCAGGGACCTGAAATTGTCAAATACTCAAAACACTTTTACTCTCAATTGCCACACAGATCAAGCCAATTAAGCAAGTGCTGTGACAGTTGTTATGTCTTACTGGCTGATATATAGTAGCTGGATTTCAAGCATAATGTTCAGTAGTTAAAAAGGCTTGGTACATAAAGTTGTCATCAGAACAAGCTGCTAAACTATGATACTAAAAATGAAAAAAAAAAACACTTTTATTTTAAGTGTATCTCTCTTACCTTATAAAACTAGTGTTTTTAAATTCTTAACCATATTACACTATAAGATCCTCTCATTTGGCAAACAAGCGAATGTTTCCCCCAATATGCCTACCAAAGGCAGGGCGCTATCAGGCTAATCCAATCGTTTGGCTCTAGGGCTGAACGATCGGATTACAACAATGGGAATAGGCACAGATGGGACAAGGACCTCATCAACTAGCAGATGTGGTCCTCAATCAGAGGAGACAATCTAACCTGCCTAATTCATATTTGGCCAGATATTGGTCATATTTAACCAGATATTGGTCAGGGAGGACTGTGGAATGCCCCATACACAGGCAGATAGGCTGCAGAATGGGCAGCTTAAATCTGCCCGTGTATGGCCAACTTTTATCAATCACAGAGCTGATGCAGGTTAAGAATTTTCCCAGTGCAGGTACAATATTTAAGGGGCCATCTCCCCTATAGGATAACTCCTACATAAATACTGTAGAGCAGTGTTAGGACTTAGGCCTCTTAAACCACAGTATTATGTTTGCTCAAGAACAAAATGAACAAAAAGAACAAAAACGGTTATCTTAAAGGGATACTGTCATGGAAAAACATGTTTTTTGCAAAACGCATCAGTTAATAGTGCTGCTCCAGCAGAATTCTGCAATGAAATCTATTTCTCAAAAGAGCAAAAAGATTTTTTTATATTCAATTTTGAAATCTGACATGGGGCTAGACATTTTGTTAGTTTCCCAGCTACCCCAGTCATGTGACTTGTGCCTGCACTTTAGGATGGAATTACTTTCTGGCAGGCTGTTATTTCTCCTACTCAATGTAACTTAATCAGTCTCAGTGGGACTTGGCTTTTACTATTTAGTGCTGTTCTTAGATCTTCCAGGGAGCTGCTATCTTGTGTTAGGGAGCTGCTATCTCGTTACCTTCCATTGTTCTGTTGTTAGGCTGCTGGGTGGGGAAGGGAGGGGGTGATATCACTCCAATTTGCAGTACAGCAGTAAAGAGCGATTGAAGTTTTTCAGAGCACATGACTGGAGGCAGCTGGGAAACTGACAATATGTCTAGCCCCATGTCAGATTTCAAAACTGAATACATCAAAACCTGTTTGCTCTTTTGAAAAATGGATTTCAGTGCAGAATTCTGATGGAGCAGCACTATTAATTGATGTGTTTTGAAAAAAACATGTTTTCCCATGACAGTACCCCTTTAATGTATTATTCTCTGAATAAGTCTGCTTGGGAAACACAAAGCTCCCTAGTTACTGTTGGCTAAGAAATTTTCTGAAAGAACACTAGAAGAAACTGCAGTGTGTGGAGTAACATAATAACTGTCTCCTAGCAAAATTGTTTTAGTGCCTACCATTCAAGATATCCAATATATTGCAACTGTACATCATTTGGAACCACACTGTGGCCTGTATGTTTCTGGGCCCCTCTGAATCCCTAATGTTACTTTCTTATTACACTATATGGACAGTATTATAGTGCTATCAGAGTAGTAATAAACCCAATTTTATAGAACAAAATTATCTTAAAGTGATGGGTCTACATTTACTTATTCAAAAGTTATAGCAGCTGAAATAGATAATAGTGAATCTACTACTTTTGGTTTTTACAGGTTAAATGTAGCACCTCCCTAATCCACTCTCATTTGCCCAACTCTGCCTAAATCTATGACATTCTTAAACTTAAGAATATTTTTTAACTCAAAAAACATTTATACCAACACATGTTAAGCAATATATATACTCGCAATCTTGAGATCTCATTTGTTTGGACTCAAAAATAATATTTGAGTTGTATTGCATTTTTTGGCCAGTATTATAAATGGATCTGCACATGTGCTTGTCATTCATCGTAAACCCTTTTCCGAGTGGCTTGTTAAGCATTTCAAACAGCTGACCAAAGATGAAATTAATAATTCTGTCTCTGGCTTATATGGATTCATCTTTAATTAAATTGGCTTACTTCGGGATGTTATCTTTAGGTGTGATCTGCGGCTCAGCATTTAAAATATTTTCACATTCTCAAACGTTGGGAAAGCTTCCACAGCAGATTTTTTTTTTTTTAAAAAACTATTCACATTAAAGCAGCTCAACAATGAGCATTTCAGAGGACCATTTTACATAAATTTCAAGGTTAATCTACTTTTTATATGATATAGTTTCTCCCTAGCAAGGAATTCTTATCTGGCAATGAAAGAAAGTGAGTAATACATTTTAATACAATTCTTAATTGCTTAAAGGAGAAGGAAAGCTACCGAAGCAGTTTATTGCCAATAAATTAGCCGTAATAGTACAAGCTATAACACTATATTTATTCTGCAGAATGATTTACCATACCTGAGTATACAGCTCTAGAAGCTCTTTCCGTTTGTTTAGGATAGTGGCTGTCATATTAGTTTGGTGTGACATCACTTCCTGCCTGAGTCTCTCCCTGCTCACTCATAGCTCTGGGCTCAGATTACAGCGGGGAGAGGAGGAGGGAGGGGGAAAAAAGGAGGGGGACAACTATAGTCACAACTCTGACTATGACTGCTACATTAAAGAGATACTGACACCAGAAAATAACCTTTATTATTTCTATCATAACATTGTATCATTTTAAGAGAGACAGATTGCTGAGAGTGGGATAGTGAGGTGTAACTTGATCATTTCAGAAATGGCAGCAAATGTGTAACTGCATATATTTATTGATGATCCACATTTCTTGATAGTTATAGATCTGTGGCAAAATCACACATTTAGCCATAGGTGAATATCTTTGCAAAAGCAATGCAAAATTTCACAGTGAAAAACACAGCAACAAAACGTTGAAAGACTTCAATGTAAAAGAGTCAACACGAAAAAATGGTCATGGACTCAAGTATTTTTTGTGAAGAACGTTGCAATAAAAACACACCAATGTTTTTCTTAAACTTTTACACTTTAACAAATTTTGCTTGTATTTTAGCAAATTTTCACAAAAAATAGGACAGATTCACTCATTCAGAAAAAATGCTGAAAAATTTGCAACACGGCAACATGTTGGCAAAACTGCATTTTTATTGTTCTGTTTTTTATCACTCCAAATGCATTGGACTGAATGGCCATTTTTTTCTCAAGTGTATTCTTATGCCAAATGAATTAAAGACAATGGACATTTTTTCTTGTGTCAAATGCTTTGGAGTCAATTGATATTTTCTGGCTCCAAAGGTATTAAAGTCAATAGACATTTATTGGTAAGGGTTTAATGACACATGCAAAATTATTTTCTTTATATTATTTAGTGCT
Source organism: Xenopus laevis (assembly GCF_017654675.1). Classification (NCBI taxonomy): domain Eukaryota; kingdom Metazoa; phylum Chordata; class Amphibia; order Anura; family Pipidae; genus Xenopus; species Xenopus laevis. The sequence continues at coordinate 58,477,090 of NC_054372.1, read as the reverse complement.
CTGCAGCATATTTATACTATCATTTTGTGGCTGGTGTTTTTTAAATAGCTACATTTGATTTTGATTGAAAAAGTGCCAGGCAATGTGAATGTTATTTAGTCATTTAATACTGTGAGGTATATAACATATTATGCATAACATGGTGATTTTGTGTTTATTACTAATAGTGAAAACAACAAAATCTCATCCAGCAACTTGTAGATAATTGAATGGTTAATGGTGATAATTGTTAAAAACTTACTTTATGGTATCTTAAGACTTTCCACTGAAGACCTGCAGATTTTATATATCTACTGTATTCTTATCATAGATTAATAAATGGGATCTGCTTTGAAAAAAAATTACAATTTCTGTAAATTATTATAAACGATTCTAAAAGCATTCATGAATATTCATGTGCTGCACATTCTATGGTGTGGCTAAATTATATGGTGCCGCCACAGTGGCAGCACCATATAATTTACAAGATACAGGTTACAAGTTTCGGTCTTGTAAAAAGAATGATATGGTGGTGTTGGGGACACTCACTTAAGTTCTGTATATAGGAACACATTAGAAACACTAGTGTCCTCTGACATGATAGTGCTGACCAGCCAACCTCCTACATGCCCTTTTCTGTTTGCACAACTGTAACCACAGAATACACAGAAAATTATAAAGTGGATGTCATCTCCAATAAGATAATATATGTTAATTTGTAAATATCTATAAAAGGACAAGACTTATAGGATCTTATTCAAAGTTCTGCTTTAGGGACCACTTATGTCCTCTGTCCTTTCCTTATTCATCATGTCCTGCTGGTGGAGTCTATTTCTTGCATTATGAAACTTCTGCATTAACCATTCTCTTTGCCAATTCCCTACATCAATATTCTTATATGGAAAACCAGGAAAGTTGTAAAATGTACAATTATATTGTTCCTTTCAGTTAATGCATGACATGCAGGTTTTCACTTAAAGCCAGCTAAATATAGCACTTTCTACCTGGGAGCACTTTATTTACAGGGTAGCAGACCCACCAGATATTGGGGGAGAGGAAAAATAAAAGTGCAAAGAGTCCTTACTGGTTCACAATATAAACATACATGTTTGTGAAACAAATTATTAGGGATGTAGCGAACGTCGGAAAAAAAGTTCGCGAACATATTCGCGAACTTGCGCAAAAATGCGAGCGGTTCGCGGACGGTTCGCGAACCCCATAGACTTCAATGGGAAGGCGAACTTTAACATCTAGAAAAGACATTTCTGGCCAGAAAAATGATTTTAAAGTTGTTTAAAGGGTGCAACGACCTGGACAGTGGCATGCCAGAGGGGGATCAAGGGCAAAAATGTATCTGAAAAATCTGCCTGTGTGTGCTTGGAAGAGATAGTGTAGGGGGAGAGCTGTTAGTGATTTCAGGGACAGATGATAGTAAGTTTGCTGGCTAGTAATCTGCTTGATACTGCTCTGTATTGGAGGGACAGAAGTCTGCAGGGATTTGAGGGACATTTTAGCTTAGGTAGCTTTGCTGGCTAGTAATCTACTGTTCTCTTTAAACAACTGCCATACGTTGACCTTGTAGGCATTGTTTGCCCAGTTTTTTTGGACGCAGCCACTGAAGCACAGTTGCCAGAAAAAATATGCCATATAAATGCTGAAAATAGTCATTTTTCGCCATACGTTGACCTTGTAGACATTGTTTGCCCAGTTTTTTTGGACGCAGCCACTGAAGCACAGTTGCCAGAAAAAATATGCCATATAAATGCTGAAAATAGTAATTTTTCGCCATACGTTGACCTTGTAGACATTGTTTGCCCAGTTTTTTTGGTTGCAGCCACTGAAGCACAGTTGCCAGAAAAAATATGCCACATAAATGCTGAAAATAGTCATTTTTTGCCAAAAAAAGTGACTCCGGTGTTTTTTCTGGAGACGGTAATATTATGGATATTTAGACAGAATGGGAACAAGGTCACACAGCTCGATGGCGGGTTGAAGAAAACAGTGTGCAAATAATGCCTACAAGGCCAACGTATACACTACTACAGCGGTGGATACGGATTACGTAAAATATATTATGGCTGCTTGAAAAAAGTGACTCCGGTGTTTTTTCTGGAGACGGTAATATTATGGATATTTAGACAGAATGGGAACAAGGTCACACAGCTCGATGGCGGGTTGAAGAAAACAGTGTGCAAATAATGCCTACAAGGCCAACGTATACACTACTACAGCGGTGGATACGGATTACGTAAAATATATGAATGCTGCTTGAAAAAAGTGACTCCGGTGTTTTTTCTGGAGACGGTAATATTATGGATATTTAGACAGAATGGGAACAAGGTCACACAGCTCGATGGCGGGTTGAAGAAAACAGTGTGCAAATAATGCCTACAAGGCCAACGTATACACTACTACAGCGGTGGATACGGATTACGTAAAATATATGAATGCTGCTTGAAAAAAGTGACTCCGGTGTTTTTTCTGGAGACGGTAATATTATGGATATTTAGACAGAATGGGAACAAGGTCACACAGCTCGATGGCGGGTTGAAGAAAACAGTGTGCAAATAATGCCTACAGGGCAAATAATGCCTAAAAGGTCAACTTATACACTACTACAGCGGTAGTAAAATAAAAAAAAGTAAAATAAAAAAAAAATGAATATTAAAAAAAAAAAATTAAAGTTGGTGCTGCTGAACTACTAGGAGCAGCAGATTAGCACACCAGTCCCACTCCCCAACACTGCTAGACTAATAGCACTGGGCTCTTATAGTAGTAGTAGTAGTAGTAGTAGTAAAACAACAAAAAAATAAATAAAAGCAGTCCTTACAAGGACTACTGTTATTGCAGCAGTCAGCAGATGAGATCAGAAGCAGGACAGCTGCCCACTGCAGCTACATACAGAGCACTGCAGTAGAAGGTAGATTACTAGCCAGCAAAGCTACCTAAGCTAAAATGTCCCTCAAACCCCTGCAGACTTCTGTCCCTCCAATAACAGAGCAGTATCAAAACGATTACTAGCCAGCAAACTTTCAACTGTCCCTGAAATCACTAACAGGCAGCAGCTCTCTCCCTACACTATCTCTTCAGCACACACAGGCAGAGTGAAAAAACGCTGCAGGGCTTCGGTTTTTATAGGGAAGGGGAGTGGTCCAGGGGAGAGCTTCCTGATTGGCTGCCATGTACCTGCTGGTCTGGGGTGAGAGGGCAAAAAAAAGCGCCAACAATGGCGAACCCAAAATGGCGAACGTCGCGCGACGTTCGCGAACTTCCGGCGAGCGCGAACACCCGATGTTCGCGCGAACAAGTTCGCCGGCGAACAGTTCGCGACATCTCTACAAATTATCTTTTCAAGAACTGGGTCCTAAAAATGATACAGTGGAGGGGCCAAGAAACTTAGTTATGGCACCAAATGGAATGCATTATTGTGGGTACTCAGTTTAATAAGATACCATATTACAGCCATTAACAGTAGATAACTATTAACTAGTAGTGCTTTAAGAGAATGCAATATAGTTGCTTTTGAATTTTCTATGTGTAAGATAACCAATGTAAAAAACCCTTGATAATCCATTGGGGCAAATTCACTAAGATTCGTAGTTGCGCCAGGCGTAACTTCGCCGCACTTTGCCACACTTCGCCAGGCGTAGTTTCGCCAGCGCTCCGCAAATTCACTAAAATCCGAAGTTGCGCTCAGGTGTAGCGTAAGGTTGCGAAGTTGCGCTAGCGTTGATTCGCTAAGCGAAGCTAAGTTACGCTAGCGATGGTTAATTTGCATACGGTGCCAAATTCAAATTTCAATGGAGGAATATGTACAATCACTACAAATGCCTGGGAAACCTTCAAAACATCAAATAAAAATTATGTTTTGCCCTACACATGTGCCCACTGTATAGTTAAGTTGCCATGAGTTAGGAAATGTAGGGGGGAAGGAGGGGAGCCCCAAAAATTTTTTCGATCTTTTTCAGCCTATCACCCATAATATAGAAAGAAGTTCGCTATTGCGCTTCGCCTGGTCTGAGGTGGCGAAGGAAGTCTAGCGTAAAAGGTAGCGTTCAGTACAATGCGCGCGTTAGTGAATTTGCGTAGTTATGTCCGTTGCGAAAATTCGCCAGGCGTAAGGGTGCGTAGTAACACTAGCGAGTTTACGCCAGCGTTCGTTAGTGAATTTGCAAAGTAACGAAAATGACCAACGCTAGCTAGCGTTAGGCGCTTCGGCGCATAGTGAATTATGCAATGAAATGGTAGTAGCCTTTACTGGTTAGAAAGCAAAACGTGCGATTCGTTGCTATAGATTCAAAGCCTGGTGAAAACCTGGTGAATCATTCAGTATAACAATAAAAACTGGGTAAATAGATAGGCTGTGCAAAATAAAAAATGTTTTCAATATAGTTAGCCAAAAATGTAATGCATAAAGGCTGGAGTGACTGATGTCTAACATAATAACCAGAAAACTACTTACTGCTTTGCAGCTCTATTTGTTTCCACTGATTGGTTACTAGGCATTAACTTGTCATAACTGTCATAATTTAAATTTGAGCTGCATGATAAGGATCAATTTCAAACTGACTGAAGAGATATGTCCCATGTGAGCCCGCTAATAGGCGCTGACTAACTCAGAGTTAGAGAGCTGAAAAGCAGGAAGAAGTGTTCTGGCTATTATGTTAGACATCCAGTCAATGCCTCGTGTGCCGATCTCCTTTTTCATAGACCAATTGTGAGGTTGCTGATCCTCTTATATTGTGCACCGGGCTGATCTTTTCTAAATTGCTTATGTGAGACATCCAGTCAATCCAATGTAGTAACTATATTAGAAATATTTCTTTATTTTGCACAGCCTATTTATCCAGTTTTTATTTTCACAATGAACTGTTCCTTTATGTACCTTTAGGCCGGTGCCACACTGGGGCTGAAATCGACCTACTGAATTACACAGGTTGAAACTCAGCACCCTCTGCTGGCAGCACACAATTGGCTGATTTGGAATGAACATTCAAAGTTTGGAGGGAGGGATCTTTATACTACAAAAAAGAATGTAGTCATTATACAGATGGTTTTGCCACCAATATGAATTAGTGCAGCTTAGTTACCATCAAGTATAAGGTATTGTTTTATTATTACAGACAAAAAAGAAATCCTAATTTTTAAAAATGTTCATTCAAGCCTATGGGAGATGGCCTTCCCATAATGCAGAGCTTTCTGGATAATGAGTTTTTGGATAACAGAATATTTCCCTTCCTAACCTTTGGAGCAGCTCCATACAAACATACAGTAAATATATAATTAAACATTAAGGGGCACATTTACTAAGTTAATTAACCCTCAATATTCGACCATCAAAGTAAAATCCTTCGACTTCTAATATCAAAGTCAAAGAATTTATCGCAAATACATTGATCGAACGATCGAAGGAAAATCATTGGATCGAACGAATTAATCCTTCGAATGAATGGGGAAGGTTCCCATAGGCTAACATTGATGCTCGGTAGGTTTAAAGTGCCGAAGTAGGTAGTCAAAGTATTTTTTAAAGAGACAGTACTTCGACTATCGAATGGTCGAATAGTTGAACGATTTTTAGTTTGAATCATTCAATTCTAAGTCTTAGTCGAAGGTCGAAGTAGCCTATTCGATGGTCAAAGTACCCAAAGAAAAAACTTCGAAATTCAAAGTTTTTTTACTTCGAATCCTTCACTCGAGCTAAGTAAATGTGCTCCCAAATATATAATATGTTTTTCAAATATATCAAAATGTGAAGAAATATAAAAAAGGCAAAATACTGTATTTGAAGTAGGAGAAAGGAAAAAAAATCACAAAGTAAAACATTTGCATATGTAAGAATTGCTATTCTGGGAAAAGAAAGATAACATGTTATTTCCCTCCTCAGATACATTAGATCTTACTTTGAAATGTTGAAAATGTAACTTTGTGCCCTATTTTCACTATATGGAGAATAGATCCTGCTGAGTTGTTTTGTTTACAAAGCAATGTGCATTTTGATAAAACACCATTATTGGAAGTTACTGCTTCTCAAAGGAGTCACATCTGTTGGAAAATTAGGAAAGACTGTACAATAATTGGATAAAATCCCTGACAATCTTGATTAAATTCAGAGAACCTTTTTATCTTTGTATTTGCATTTTTTGGAAGTGTTTTACTTTGTTCCTAAACCAGTTATTTGCATTTTGCATTGAATTAAGTTTTCTTTTTTTCCCTGATAATCATACAGCGCACCTGATCACTCAACACAATTCAAGTTATGAGGGTAAAATAAGTAACCACATTATATAAATGAATGTTAGAAAAAATATATATTTTGTATTAATTCTGAATGGTATACTATTTATGCATTAGGCTGGAAAAAAATAAGTCTTTTACTGGTTAAGTTGATATCAGTTTCTATTGCTTTCTTCACAAACTCCATTTGAATTCATTAATGTGCATGTGCTAATTATTTTGGAAGGTCACTGTTTTAAGCAAAGAAATTGTGAAAGTGCCTATTTCTTTCTCATTCCAGAACTGCTACATTTGATCACATTTTCATTGCAGGGATTGAATACTTCAGTAGCAATAAATCACTAAGTTAGTGTTCCTTATACTAAAAAACACATTATAAAATGCTCTTGTCAGCAGTTAACCACCAGCATTGGAACTCCAAATAAATGTGACTAATGCAGAATCAAAAGGAGCACAGCTGTACATGTCCTTCAGGCAAGTTCATGTCATTTTGTTTAAGGAATTCATTGACTTCTTAAATGGCAGTAATTGTTGAAGCCTCAAAGGAAACTGCATTCATTAAATCTGTTTCTTGCTATTGTGTAGAAAATTCTTCAGCCATTTAACTGTCCATGAAATGCACATTCACTCCGTTTCCCTCCCACAGGTAACAAAATAAAACACATTGTATGCTATAACTGTCACTGCTATCAGAACCAATGTACATCTTGTGTTGTGTTTGAGTGTTTATATTGATATGTTTCCTTTTATACATTACAGACAGTCCCCGGGTAACGTACAATGTCAGTTCCTCCCATCATCCTTTTGTGTTCCTGCCTTCAATGAGTGAGGAGCTGCTCCAAAGGTTAGGAATGAAAATATTCCTTTTCACCAATAGTATTTGTACATCTGCTCCAACATTTGTCCATCTAACCCAAATAAAGAACCTTTGTGGATTCCAAGCATCTGGTGAGTTCAGCTATCTGGCTAAGATTGCCTGCAGTGGTTGTTACCAGCTCCATACAGGCCAGGCAGAGAGGTCTCGCTGGGAAATCTGCCATTATCACAGCAATTGGAGTCAGAAATAAGAGTTGGGCCCTGGGGTTTTCTGGATAAGAGGGTTTTCAGTAATTGAAACCTCAGTCGCGGTGTGCTCCACTTTGTATCCAAGATGGCGGTGCTCAGCACCGCTCACTGACATTGTCGCACAGTGCCATGAGTGTAACATCATTGCTCTGAAAATTCTAAATAAATGGACGCAGAGGTCATGGGTTCAATGCCCGATTATAGTTCATGCCCACTAGTGTTCCTGGGTGCTTCATAATTCATATATTATTGATTACTGGACGTTTGACACTTGCCTTGTTCCCCCTTGCCTTGTTCCTGACTATGATCCTGTGCTGCCTGCATTTGAACATTTGCCTGAATCCTAAATATGCTTATTCTTGACCCTTTGGCTTCCGCAAACTGGACTTTTTAACTAGTGCTTCCTCCTTGGTCTGGACTTCTCTGCAATCAGAGCTGCAAGGCCCCTGACAGTGGGATACAAAGCACCCAGATATTATCTGTTGTTTAGTAATATATAAACTATAGATGGGACATTTTGCTTAAACAGCGACAGAGTTACTAAGTGTAGTAGTATATACAATTACAATTACAAAATTACAGTCGACCAGATGTAAAAATCCCAGACCTGTAGGGAGGGCATGTATGAAGCAGTAAAATTCATGTGATTTTGCCCTCCCACTTTGTATTGGTAGCCCCAAAGCAGAAACCAGGTGCTAAGAAAAAAAAACACCTATAGACCCTAATGTACTTTGCTACAAAAATGACGCCCAACAAAAAAGGTCTGCAAATTTTTTTTCACAATTTCTCAAATTTTCAGCGAATCGAAACAGGACAGATTCACTCATCACTAATACAAATACAATAAAAACCATAGAAAAAAGTACTGACTGCATACTTCAGAGTTGCTTAAAACTATGTTTTATTTTATAAGGCAAATGGTTTCTTTTTGGTTGACATTACCTTTAACACTTTATAGGGCTGATTGAAAGTACAATAAATGGGTACAAACTAATCTGCAGATTTCGATGAGTTGTGTTGTATTTCAGAGAAGCATGGGCAGCATGCATAAATTCAATCAAATATTCCTATAGTACAGTAAATTTACTGTATGATATTCTTATTCAGAAAGCTGCCCCACTGTGTAGTTGGAACTCAGACATGCCAGGAAATAAATACTGTTCATGCTGCTTCTACAGCTGGGAGTTTCAGCCTTTGAAATGTACTGAACTCTTATCAGCTAAAATAGTGAGCTACAATAGTCATACTTTACCAGTTTTAATAAATCCAGATTATTTTAAATGCATACTAAATTTTGACTATAATATTAATCAGTGAATATATCCCTTACCAACTGTAGACCATTAACAACTGTAGACCAATAACATAACTATTTTAAAAAATAGTTAACAATTTGAATTTTTTTTACATTTAATAATGACCATCTGCAATAATTTATCACCTTTAAACAGTGTAAACACACTCTTAGTTTATTAGCTGAACCTATGAGGTTCTTTCTTTTGGACTCTAGCTAAACAGACAATACTATACAATACTAAGTATGGATGCTATCAGTTTATATTACCTGTATATTGGGGGTCATTGCCCTCTTCATGATTTATAACTAATAGAAAGATCGATCTTTCATTTCCAATAATATCTGAACTGGCAGGTGTTTCATTTTGACAACACATAAGAAAACTAACAAAGTTCTAATTTTGTGCTTCACTTGCAATGCACATGCAATTAATCCTGTACCTTTTGGAATTTGCATTTAAATTTAGAATAAATAAAATAAATGTTTGTAAAGTGAGCATTGTATGAATCTCAGCAGGGTGACTACAGTATGGACACTGTAGAAACAGCAAATGTGAAGTAGTGACACAGAGGGAACAATGACAACAATAATAATCCATCAACTCAAGACGACACATGAGAAAGAAATGTATTGATTTTAGTTATGTATTTGGAGCCAGATATAACTCATTTTCTTTTTTTTTCTTTTTTTATCTTTGAAACCCAGACTTGTTTAAGTCATTTTAGAGGTAGTAAACCTTTTTTTTTTTTGGAAAACATTTAAAGTCCACAGAGACAAATTTGATGGATGGATATAAAAATGAGAAAATCATTCTGCCAAGCTATTAATGGTAAAATGGGTTTCTGTGAACTGATTCCTATCACTAAACATTAACCTTGAAGAATCATTAAAAACACCATGTAGTTCATATTTTTTACTTATATGACACTAATTATATATTAGTATTAGATACCGTTTTACAACCACAGTGGTCACCGAAGAACGGGGATACAACAAAATTCACACATTATAATTAGTAACGAGAATATTGGTTAGCTATGTATGGTTTCACAACGAATTTCTGAGTTCCACAACAGGTTAAACGTTTTGCGGAACAGTGCCAAAAATTTGCCACGTGGTAAGTTTTACCCCATAAACTTTAGAGGGTGAAAAAAACTACAATGTAAGCATCTGAATGCTGCCACGTTCATGTAGAAGTCAAAGGGAGTTGTCCTATGCAAAATTCAAGCCATTTTTTTGCAAGTTTTTTCTGATCAAAATATTTTGATTGTGTGTTTATTCAAAGTAGAAAAAAACCTAACACCTCACAAATTAAGTTTTTGATAAATAAGGCCATTAATGTGTTTTGCAAATTTTTTGCCATTTCACAAATTTTCTCATAGTTTTGCAAAAAACAGATTCGCTCATCACTATTTAGAATATCTTACAATTATATTTAAACCATATTAACAATATTCAAAAACAAATTCATCTATGTTACTATAACTAAATAACGGTTTAGTTATTAAACTATTTGTATTTTTTTTTCTCAAGGAAAAAATATGCTTTATATAGTTGAAAAAGATCATCTTGTAAATGATCGCTATTGATTCTTATGACTCCAGTATGTAAACAAAAAAAAAAACTTAAGGAGGCTTATTTATCATATCAAAATTCAGATTTGTGAAATTTTAGAAAATATATATACAGTATATATATATATATATATATATATATATAGTTTTGCGAAAAACAGATTCGCTCATCACTATTTAGAATATCTTACAATTATATTTAAACCATATTAACAATATTCAAAAACAAATTCATCTTTGTTACTATAACTAAATAACGGTTTAGTTATTAAACTATTTGTATTTTTTTTCCTCAAGGAAAAAATATGCTTTATATAGTTGAAAAAGATCATCTTGTAAATGATCGCTTTTGGTGAAAAATCAACAAAAAGATTGTTGATTTTTCACCAAAAGGGAGTGCTGGTCTGGAAAATTTTGCTGTATGTCAATATTACCGTGCACCCCTATTTATCCATTGCCTTGGAGTGCGGATACTCATCAAAGAAGTATATATATATATATATATATAATCTTCCAAAGTAGAGACCGCACTCTCAGGACTTACGAAAGTATAATCTTTTATTGAAGAAAGCTAACGTTTCAGCTGTGTCCCATCCTTTGTCAAAGTCACAAATACATATACAATCCACCTCTATATACACGGTAAGAAGGAGCGAAATTCAAAATCATCGTCACATAATGACGTAACCTGCATTCATTGGCCACTGCAGTGTACCTCTATTAAATTGTTCACCATTCCGTTGTTTTATAAAAAAAGTGTTCTTTAATAAATACTTTAAAACTAAACCCGTTATTTATTATATCATCTCACCATCCCCTCCGGAATCCGTCTATATCAAGGCCCAGCAGCCCCTTCACGATCGATGCCGCAAGCCCTTGCGGAACTGTAACTATCCTCACATGTAACCTCTTATTGTCATTTCAGAGCTAGATGTTGCAATCCCAAGTTAAAGCCGATACAAATCTTCAACAGTGAAAACAAAGTAACATCATAACTCACCCTGTACAAAGTATCCGCTTATGGCCGCATTCTCAGTGATACTGCACCCGTGCATTGAAAAGACCGGATCGTCCTGTTAACATGGTGACATTCATGTGTTGGAATGCTTCCGGAACCTATATAATAAATAGTGGGTTTAGTTTTAAAGTATTTATTAAAGAACACTTTTTTATAAAACAACGGAATGGTGAACAACATAATAGAGTTACGCTGCAGTGGCCAATGAATGCGGGTTACGTCATTATGTGACGATGATTTTGAATTTCGCACCTTCTTCTATATATTAAATATATATAAATATATAATATATACAGTATATACATACACGATAAATCATGAATACTTCAAATTTGAATTTTATTTATCATTTTTAAAGTGTCAACAAGCTCATTACATTTTGAAACACTTGAACTGAGCAAATAGTTTACATTGTGCTTAGGACATCTCCCATGACTTCTATATGACCTCAAAAGCTTTCGGATGCCAAAGTTTCACATTAAAATGTTATGCAATAGATACCAGGAAGCATGGAAACGTATGTGGTTTCTTACTAAAAGTCAAACTTTTCTCATTATTTTATTAAAACAAATTCGACCAACTCCCATCCACAATCTTACCTTATTTATCAGTAAAATAATTTGAAACATTTGGTGCAGGAAAAGATAAAATCGTGAAAAAATTTTAATTGTACAAATTTTTCAGATTATTGTCAGAAAACCAAAAATTATTCGACTTATCATACGAAACCCAGCGCAGATCATGATATCTTCCATTTGTAAAATGTACATCTGCCATTGACTTCTACATGACCTTGACAGGTTTGAGATCGAGTATTTTTGACTATTAGCAGCCTCGGTGTAAAATAAATATCTGTAAATTTGAGTTGTTTTTTGTCCAAATGTTATGTATTCACCTTTAAAACTCAGACCAGAAAAATTTGTGTTTGAGTAAATAACCCACTTAAAATTAATATAGCAATATACACTTTTGTTATATCATGAGTAAGTGGGTACCATTTGGGTACTCCTTCTAAAAAGAATGCCTTGATATGAATAAAGACTAGTCCAAAATGTTTTCCCTGATAATGATGAAACAGTGAATTTTTGGTCAGGTTTGATGGCAATATAGATTGCAATTCATGGCCAATGCTGATCCATGGACGGCTGTATGTAAATTGTATTTGATGTAATACTGAATATCTTCTTTGCTTCCAGTTATGATGGTAAATTCACGCTTAAATATTGAATTTAAGGCTGAGAGCAAGAAGCTGAAATTTGCCCTAATTTGTTTCGGGTGTACAGAGTTATGAATTTGCAAAAACTATATATATCTATATATCTCAATGTTTACTAGTATAGAGTGAATTATGTACATGTATTTGCATAAGTTGTATTATAGTCATATTAAGTTGCTGGTTATGTGGAGGTTTCATGGTGTATAGTGTGAACTGCAGAACTGCAGAACTGCAAAGATAGAATTATTGTATGCATAAATCAGTTGTGGTTTTAATAATCCAAAACATGTCTGCACTAAATCTTCCTACATCTGATCTGAATTGCAATTACCTGTCATGAAATCATCCGTCATTGCAGGCTTTAGACAAACCTTCTTGACAGCAGATGGTTCAGTGAGGATATTTTTACAAGACATACACAGGTGTTTAAAATTCACATGAATTGCAAGATGTTGAAGCAAGAAACTGAATAAAATAATTGTTAAAACGTTAGTGCAATGATTCTATACATTTTACTGACTTTACCAATAACTTACAATATATCACTTAGTAATATAAACTGCAATAATTATTATTATTAATAAGAATAAGAATAACAATGCAAAGCTATATTTTTCATCAAGCTAGAGGCTAATTTCACTTTAGAAAATTAGTTTGGGATTCAGCGTAGAAAAAGCAGAGAAAGGCATTTCAAATTCTGTGAATAATATATAGGGAGCAAGGAGCCAGCTCATGCCTCACTAGAAATTCAAGTTTGAATTAGTATTAAAATTCTATTGATTGAGTTTCCCATTTTAATCTTTAAACTTTTTGCACATTAATGTTAGTCTGACTTTCTGCCTCAAAATAATGGAAATGGCTGTACAAACCCTTCTAATTTATTAAAGACTATTATATAGATTGTGAGCATGGGGCTTAATATAACTTTGTGCTATACATGATGAAAGATACTGTATTTAATTTTTTTGGTACATCATATCTTCATTAGGCACAAAAAAACAACAGACACTATTAACTGATAACAAAGCACCACATTGGAGCAGTAATAAAAGATCTGTGATGGGTGAAAAGGAGCTTGTGATTAGCCAATTAGTTAAGATAATGGGGGTCATTCATAAACACTGTGAAAAAAGAGGTTGCTGCCCAGGTGCAAATTTGTCCAGTGTTGGTGAAAGTGTTGCTAAGATAAGGTAAAACTGCAAGATAAGCCTGTAAAACCATTATTAAATCTTCACAGAACAATTGGAAAAATAAAAGGCAAATTAGCCATGTATTTAGGACACCAGATCAAGTGACAATACATTTTTGCTAGAAAACTGTTTTGCACAAAAAGGCACCACTTGGACTTTGCACCAGACAGAACAATCAGTACTTTGAACCACAACCCAATGTGAATATGTTAAGGAAGCCATAAAAACTATGTAGGGATACAAAAGGAGGGGAGGAAGGGGTTTACAGCAGTATCCAGTATAAGCATTAGATTCATACACTCAGTTATACAACAACAACTTTTTGTAACACCAGGGTAATGTAAATAAATGCACATCTAGCCAGGGGCTCAATATATTAAATGTATTGGGGTGACCTCAAGTTCCATATATTAATGTAATTAAAGGGAGCATCTGATTGATATATTCTATCTAAGCAGCTATCTTTGGAGGGAGGGGGGTATCCATTGTATGATTATTATTTGCCTGGCATAAAAGAGGAGAAATCTCACCAGTATTCCTGCTTTTATTTGTAGGTAGGCATATTTTGGGAGATAGGATTGGAGGGGCAGCTAATATTTCTACATTTATCTCCACACATTTTACATGTCGAAGAGGGGATCTTCCCAATGTAAATTAACCTGTTCAGAGTGAAAAATTTTATCAGGAGAAATTTATCTTGGAAAAGGAAATTCTAAAGAGTATCCTCTTCCCATTGCTCCCCTTTAAAGGAATTGTTCAGTGTAAAAAAAACTAGGTAAATAGATGTGTAGTGTAAGTGTAAAAATAAAATCTCTGTAAATAGATAGGCTGTGCACAATAAAAAATGTTTCCAATATAGTCAGTCTTGGTTTGCACTGATTGGTTACAAGGCATTCATCATCATTTATTTATATAGCGCCAAGATACGCAGTGCTTTACCTTAGTTATAACAAACAGGGAATATATGGAGGATAACAAACAAGTTACAGATACAATAGGATTAGAGGGCCCTACAAATTAGAATTTACAAAGTAAAGGTGAGGATACACTTGAGACATTATGATTTTAGAAAACAATTTTGTGATTTTTGATACAGCAATGATTGATTAATTAAGATACATTGAATAAGCTTCAGGTGGGTCTTTAAGGAGCGCTTGAAAGTTTGGGAAGAAGGAGAAAATCTGACAGCTCAAGGCAGAGAGTTCCAGAGAAAAGCAGAAGCCCGAGAGAAGTCTTGGAGACGAGAATGGGCAGTAGTGATGAGAGAAGAAGCTAGGCGAAGATCAGAAGCAGAGCAAAGGTTGCGTGAAGGAGAGTATTTGGAGATCAGAGATGAAATATAGGGAGGGGCTTCATTATTAAGGGCCTTGAATCTGAGTGTAAGTAATTTGAATTTGATTCTAGAGGAGATTGGGAGCCAGTGAAGGGACATGCAAATGGGAGCAGTTGATGTTGAGCGGTGAGATAGATGAATGAGTCTAGCAGCCGCATTTAGAACATATTGGAGTTGTGAAAGGTGACTTGTTGGAATACCTGAGAGGAGTAGGTTGCAGTAATCAAGGCGGGAGATGATGAGAGACTGAATCAGTGTTTTAGTTGATTCTGAACTGAGATATGGTCGTATTCGGGCAATGTTGCGCAGATTTTGCAAGTGTTTGAATGTGTGGTGAAAAAGACAGATGGTACTCAAGGATAACTCCTAGGCAGCATGCCTATGTGGTTGAATGAAAGGGGTTGGTGATTACTGTGAGTGATATCTGAGGGACAGGGGAAGATCTTGGAGGAAAAATAATGAGTTCTGTTTTTGAAAGGTTCAGTTTCAGGTGGCGCTGTGACATCCAGGAGGAGACAGCAGAGAGACAGTCTGTAACTTGGGAAAGGGCAGAATTAGAAAGATCAGGAGTAGACAAGTAGAGTTGGGTGTCATCAGCATAAAGGTGATACTGTAGTCCAAACAACTGAATATGTTTTCTTAGCGGAGTTGAATAGAGTGAGAACAGCAAAGGGCCTAGAACAGAGCCTTGAGGAACTTCGACAGAGAGGGAACCTAGTAAAAGTAGAGTTAGAGAGGGCAACTTTAAAGGAACGGTCAGACAGATAAGATGTAAACCATGAAAGAGCAGTGTCACGAATACCAGCTGATTATAGAATGTCTAGGAGGAGTGTGTGATCAACTGTGTCAAAGGCTGCAGAGAGATCTAGAAGGATTAGTATGGAATAGTGACCTTTAGACTTTGCCAGTAGAAAATCATTGGTTACTTAAGTGAATGCAGTTTCAGTTGAGTGTGTTAGGCGGAAGCCAGATTGCAGGGGGTCCAGAAGGGAGTTGTGAGTGAGATGCTGGATCAGGCATATGTAAAAAAGCCTTTCTAGTTATTTGGATGCGAATGGAAGAAGGGAAACCAGACGGAAGTTAACGAGAGAGCTGGGATCAAGCAAAGGTTTTTTGAGGATAGGAGTGGTTAGTACTTGTTTGTATAAGGATGAAAAAGGTTAAATAAGTGGGTAAGTGCAGGAGAGAGTGTATCAGAGATTGGATAGAGGAAGTGAGAGGGTATGGGGTTAAGGGAGCAGGTTGTGGGTTTTGAGCAGGCTAGAAGTTTGCTAACTTCATCTAGCATTGCAGGGGTGAAGAAGTGTAAAGTGGATGTGAGTGGACTGCACGTTCGTCTGAGATTGTTGTCAGATGGTATGCTCAGCCTAATGAGATCGATTTTTTCATTAAAGAAATGAGCAAGATCTTGGGCAGTTACATTAATGAGAGGAGGAGAGCATGGGAGTGAGTTAAATGTGGCAAACAGTTGCTCCAGTTTAGAGGACAGAGTGGAGATTAAAGGAGAAGTATTGTTCTTAAGCTAATGATAGAGCTTGATTGTAGCAGGAGTGGATGCATTTGAAGTGGATGAATTTGAAGTGGATGTTACACTAGTGTGTCAGGGTTGGGGTTTAGCTGGTCAGCTGTGACGGGTGGAAGAAGGAGCAAGGGAGTCAAGAGCTGTTGAAAGAGCATCATTGTAGAGAGAAGCTGCCCTATTTGGACAGGAAAGATTGTTAATATGAGAGATGGGGCATTAACCAATCAGTGACTTGAGGAGGAACACATGGGTCATAACTAGTGATGGACGAATTTGCGCCGTTTCGCTGAAAAATTCGTAAATTTCGCGTAACGGCTAAAAATTCTCGAAGCGGCACTGGCGTCTTTTTTGACGCCGGCGGTCGTTTTTTTTTCGGGCGAATTTTCGCGGGCGTTTCGCGAATTTATTCGCTGGCGGTGAATCACGCAAATTCGCCGCTAATTCGCGCCTGCCGAATAAATTCGCCCATCACTAGTCATAACTGTTTGCTTTTGAATCTGAGCTGCATGTTCAGGATCAATTGCAAACTCCCTGAACAGTTGTGTTCCATGTGGCCCCCTTTAAAGTCACTAACTAACTCAGAGATAGCTGAAAATCAGGAAGTAATGTTCTGACATCTAGTAACTAACTATATTAGAAAAAATTTTTATTTTGCACAGCCTATCTATTTACCCAGTTTTTATTTTTACACTTACACTACACATTTTTACAGGACTAACACAATTTAACAGATCAGCAAACCAACAGAACTGACAATCAACGGCCGCAGAACTGAGTGGTGCGCGAACTACCGGGGGGCCCTGAGGGGGTGCGGGCCCTGGCCCGCTCTCACCCCCTGCTCCCACGGTAGTTCCGCCACTGTATTCATAGGAGCTTTGTGTAATTTGTTCAGTTCCCTTAGTGCAGCAGCCACATTTAGTCATTACTCCATATGCTGAACAATAATATAGACTGTACTATGTCACAAACATACAAACAGACTCGGTTACAAGCAGATTCAATATTGTCTTTTTCATTCAAATATGATACCTTGACTAACTAAGACAGGCTCAGGTTATTTGAAGATGAAAAGAAATGAGAGGAGGTATTGTTATTCTTTGGATGTCCTTGCCCTTGGAAAAGAGGAGAAAGCAAGCTGGGGTTGGAGGGGGCATATGCTTATGTATGGCAACTAATGATCTTCTAGTGGGATTTTAATATAGGACCACAACCTCAAATGTTCAAATTTAGTTATCCCTCCACTGCAAGTATTTTTATAACAGCCACATTTTTCACTAAAAAACTGTCTTTGGGTGCACTGTTTATAGTGGAAATGGTCAAAATACAGATAATTGTTTGTAGTTTAATAGAACCAAATATAGGATTCTCCATCTTGATACCAATACCATCAAAATCTGTGCTCTTACCTTTTGTTGATGCTCTCCATTTTAATTTTTTATGTTCAAAAACCTCAAAAGTACCAATCACTATAAGCTCAGAATTACTTGTGCACTGGAGTGTATCTGCTCTGTGTTCAAACCTCTCAATGTGAAATATACGTAACAGAAATTGTGTCATTTTAAGCACCTATTGGAATTTATTTTTTATGGTATATCACTCTTATTTATACTTCCTGGTAGATCTGGCTAGAAAATAAACTTCATGACTCATTTGAGAATTATGACTGCCTTTCAGATGCGAGGATTAGTCAATATCCCATTTTTCAAATTCAGATTCATTATTGACCAGCAGGACATGATTTATAAGGAAATACAAATCCTCAGAAAATATATTTTCCTTTTCCTGTTCTTGCTGCTTAGCCAACATTATTTATAAATAACTAGATTGCTAACGCCATAGACATAATTGTCTGCTTATAGGATAAATAGGGATATATGTAGACATTTGAAATACAAAGCAGCTTGTCAATGATTTGCACATGAAGTAAATGCATTTGTCCTAAGTATTACAGAAAAGTGCATTGTAAGCAATGCTAAACTGAGCACATCTGCCCACATGAAAACTCTTTCAGTATGCAAATTATTCATGCTTCTTCTAACTTGAAATAAGGGGTAAGCTGTCCATAGTATTTAAGAGAATATTTTGTTGTCTGTGCTCCTCTAAATATGCTTCAGTATAAAATGGTTTTCCTTATAAAACCAAGTTCAAATTTTTACTATTTATAAAATTCCACTAGTTTATTTAGAGGAGTTTAAAAAGAAAAGTTGTAAAAAGTAAATGTCCTAATGCTGATTGCTGCTAAAACTGTGACAATATACAGCTAGGCTTTCATATTTGGGGTGATTTCTCTTGATACCTAAAAGTATGTGGGTAATACGATGCTGCAGGGTAGAAATTTTGAGGTGATTTTTGGAAATGTCACCAAAATCACCAAATTTAGGAATGGTTTGCGGCTTGGTACTTTGGAATACAAAGACATGCATACCCAATTTAGATTCATGGGAATGTGTTCTTTCCGAAAATATATGGTTTTCTGGGGTGAACTTACTTTTTTCTACTTTTACACCCCCCCAAAACGATGTAAATGTGTTGATTTTGCAGTATCTGAAATGACAGACCATATGGGGGTCTTAAGTTTGGGGGCCCTGTATGCTTGGGTACACCTATACATATTGGGCATCAAACTGTTCAGAGGACCCTAGGCTTTCATATTTGGGGTGATTTCTCTTGATACCTAAAGTATGTGGGTAATACAATGCTGCAGGCTAGAAATTTTGAGGTGATTTTTGGAAATTTCGCCAAAATTACCAAATTTAGGAATGGTTTGCGGCTTGGTACTTTAGAGTACAAAGACAGGCATACCCAATTTAGATTCGTGGGAATGTGTACTTTCCGAAAATATATGGTTTTCTGGGGTGAACTTACTTTTTTCTACTTTTACACCCCCCCCCAAAACGATGTAAATGTGTTGATTTTGCAGTATCTGGAATTACAGAACTGATAGCTCAAATGAGGTGTCTACATTTTAGGGCCCCTATATGCCACATGCTTGGGTACACCTATACATATTGGGCATCAAACTGTTCAATGGACCCCAGGCTTTCATATTTGGGGGGTTTTACATCGATACCTAATGATGTGTGGGAGATATGATTCTGTAGATTGGAAGCTTTGAGGTCATTTTTCAAAAAATTCACCAATTTCTATAAAACATTATAAATTTAGGAAACAATTGCAACTTGGTAGTTTGGAGTACAATGATATATTTACCCATTTTTGATTCACCAGAATCTGTTCTTTCTAATAATGGGTAGTTTTCTAGGGTAAACCTACTTTTAGTGGAATGTTTGGCCTTGAAATCAGAAGTATGCCGTTTGGGGAGCGGTGCTTTGGAAATTTGGTAGTGTACTGCTTGTAGATTTTGATCTATACAAGTGAGAAATCTCCATAAAACTATATATATTTGGTATTGCCGCGTTCAGGAGACATAGAGCTTTCCAAATCGGCTGTATTCTCATACATAAAATAAATGATGTTTCTGATATATGTGATTGTTCTTTGTGAAACATGAGTTTTTTCATTTTATTTGACACTTAGAAGCCTATATTTTTTTACAGAAGTAGAATTACACCAAAATTCTTGCATATTTTGAAAGTTCAGGTTGTCCTGAAAAAAACAATATATTGTTTTCCTGGGTAAACTAAAAGACCGCCCCAAGAAAGGCCCTTAAAGTGAAAGAGTGCAAAATATATAAAACTGCTTGGCAGTAGATGATCGCATCTAGGACAAAACTGCTGGCAGGGAAAGGGTTAAAATGTAATTTATTGGAGATGACCTTCCCACAATTCAGAGCTTGCTGGATAGTGGTTTTCCAGATAACAAATCCGATATCTGTATAAAAAATATATGAAAATCCAGCTTGCTATGAAAAACAAAATGTAGTTTACTGTCCTCAACATTTTTAATTAATAAAAAAAATATATAATTACTTATCATCTCTGTTGACATTAAACATTAAAGCAGTGATCAGACAGATTACAAATTCCCAGTATTTTTTTTAAATCCAATTACCACTCTACATTGAAATAATTCAATCACCAATTCAGAAATAATAAAAACATCTATCTGTATATCAAATGAATGCTAAGATCTCCAATTCATAATAGATAACAAAATACCATATATTCATAAAATATATATAATTCATGCCATGTGTGTCTGGGTCAGAAACCAAGTCACATACAGGGGCAAATATAATGGATGCAACAGTTTGTTTACAAAGTGAAAGATGATATGAACATGGAACAAATAGATGACAGAATAAGATGAACACTGATGAAAATGATTGTAAATACAGTATGTAAATCAGTGAATAACCATGGAAGTGAAGTTTGACAGTAATAAACATCCAATAGTGGAATTTTAATATTAACGGAGTGTAAGCTCAACAGTGAACACATAGTCCCGAATAACTAGTAAAAACTAAAACAAAAATGTTTTATAGGCAATTAAAGGGACAATATCCTCCCCTTGTTGAACATTTTTTCAATAGATAGGGCTTGTGCCCTGCTTTTTTCATTTTGTTTTTATCACAAAACATCTATGCTATATATTATCTTAATCCAGAAACATATATATGTATATATAGAAATTGCACGTGGTACCGGCACTCTCAGGGTTTGCATGAAAAACTCAAACGTTCGATATATTGAAATAAGAGAAAAAGGTTTATTAAATCCGACGTTTCGGTTCCCCACAGGAACCTTTCTCAAGGACAAACAGTGCTGAACAGGAAGTGACAGTTTAAATACCCAAAAGGGTGCCAAAACAGTTGCTAGGCAACCCCTGACTCCACCCCCACCCCCATTAGTGGTAGAATCCAAATGTAACAAGTCTATGTGAACTGAAGAAAGTGTATAGGTGTATATACATATACAGGAATAAAGATAATGGGAACATGAGCAGAACAAGTAGAAAACAAAAAACATGCACACTGGTCATAACAACGGGCCTCATGGTATGCGACCTTAATAATAGGCCCACTCAAGCATAAAGTCCAAAAACCAAAACAGACCATCTGGTGGGTTCTTGGAACCGTGTCTCCTGTTCAAGGTAGTGTATGGGCTGCAACACTGTGCCTAGCCCTGGTATTGCATTGGTGGGTGGGCCAATCTTACGAATTAGCCACGGGTATAGGCAGTATACTCTGTCTTAATTCGCTGTCTGCGTGTCCACCGCAGATGCATATCAGACACCAGCCATACGCATCCCATCTGTCTGCCCCTTGGCCACTGTCCTGAGTGGGTGTTGAGCGTCCAATGACTGCCCTTGCAAAAGCTAAGGGCCAAACATGGACCAGCAACACCTGAGTCCACAATGCCAAGATTGGCATGTGTACGCTCTAAGTGGCCCATCATGGGGTATTGGGGTTTGGGATAAAGTATTATTGCCATCTACCACTAGCCACATACCAGTACCCACTGTTACGAATGAAACAACCACACCCAGAAAGGTCATTATGAACGTATCACATGCATTGAGTGCCTAGTCCTAGCATCTTTACCGGAGACCGCTTACATGTGTCAGAGACCAGTCAATGTGCATATGGAGAAGTAGAGTGTAGACTTAACTTAAAAACAATACGTAAACTGCTAGTGAACCAGAGCAAATGCAAAAATCATATATCAGAGCCATTAGGTCATATCAAAGTCCACAGAACCAGGCATACAAGAAGCGTCAGTAGAAGCAACCCAGTGGTAGGGACTCATTTAGTCCCCTAGGTGACAAAGTGTTCAGTCTATGGAACCAACGGGCTTCCCTTCGTAAGAGGGCAAGGTCACGGTCACCCCCCCCCCTGGACAGGGGTGGCTGATGGTCGATCGCCATGCACTTAAAAGTAGGTAGTCCATGGGCTTTGGTGAGAAAATGTCTGGCGACCGGTTGTAAGGAATGTCCTTCCTTAAGGGCCCTACTAATAGAGGATCTGTGGTTGCTGATGCGTTCCCTGAGCGTGGTAATTGTTTTTCCAACATAATACAGACCACAAGGGCAGGTGATGATATAGACCACATATGTTGAGGTGCAGGTAAGTCTATGAAGTATTTTAAGTCTTTTCCCGGAGTGGGGATGTGGAAAGTCAGGCCCGCTCAGTAGACAGGGGCAGGTGGTACAGTCTGGGCACCTGTAGCAACCCAACTTGGTAAGTTTGGTTAACCAGTTGGTCGAATTTGGGCATTGTCCCTTAAAGTCAGTGACCATTAGTATGTCTTTTAAGTTTTTGCCCCTTTTGTAACCCATCATGGGGTTAGGTGCTCCACATAATGAAAGAGATTCATCCATGTTGATCATGGGCCAGTTGGATTTTATTGTCGTAGCTAGTTGTCTGGTAGCAGTTGTGTAGGTGGTGGTAAAGATCAAAGGGGTGGGGCCCTTGGGGGGTAATGGCTTCTTCTGTAGTAGGGAGCCCTGTGTATGTTGCTTTGCTCTTTGTAATTGGGTCTCTAATAGGTGGTAATCGTAACCCCTGTTAAGGAATCTGTCGAACATTGTTCGGAGCTGAGCGTCAGCCGATTGTGGATCGCTGTTATTCCCAATGACCCTTATAAATTGGGAGTAAGGAATGCCCCTGATAGTGGCGGGTGGGTGGCTACTGGCCGCATGTAGTATCGAGTTTCGATCTGTCGGTTTACGAAACAGCCTGGTGCCCAAGCCCCCTTGGTGTTTGTATATGTTAAGGTCGAGAAAGTCAATTTCTTGGGTGTGAAAGGCCAAGGTTAGTTTAATGGGAGTGTTTAGGTCATTCAGACCTTGATGGAATTCTAATAAAGCTTGCTCGCTGGCTGTCCAAATCATGAACAGATCGTCAATGTAACGAAAGTATAGTAAAATTGACTGACCTATCCAGGGTGAGATGTGTGTAGTTTCGAATGCTAACATGTATAAGTTGGCATATGATGGAGCGAGGGCACTGCCCATGGCTGTGCCCGATGTTTGTAGGTAGAAGGAGTTTTCAAAACGAAAAAAATTTCTTGTGAGTATCAGCTCCAGTAGCTGTAATATGAATTCACATGGGGTGTGGCAGTCAGTACTGTTAGATAAGGCACTTCTACCATGCGGAGATTCCCTGGCTGTGTGGGATGACCGTGTATAGACTTTTCACATCCATAGTGACCAGGAGGCAATTTGTAGGGATTACATCCAATGATTGTAATTTTTTAATGACATGTGTGGAGTCCTTAGTGTATGACGGCATAGACATTACATGAGGTTGTAGAAAATGGTCTATGTATGTGGATGCAGGTTGGTACATGGACCCTACCGCAGATATTATGGGTCTACCCGGAGGGGCTGATTGGGACTTGTGGATCTTGGGTAAAGTATAAATGATGGGGATACGTGGGTATTCCGTCATCATGTAGTTCAGTTCATCGTCACTGATCCACCCTGCTCTGTGTTCCATAAAGAGAAAACTGTCCAATTCTTTTTTATATTTGGGTGTAGGGTCACCTGTCAAGGGTTGGTAGGTTAAGGGATCGGCTAATTGTGAAAGAATTTCAGTACGGTAATATGCATAGTCAAGTAGCACAATGGCACCCTTTGTCGGCTGGTCGGATGACTAAATTTTTGTCGCCCTTCAGAGTACCAATGGCTTCTCGTTCGGCGCGTGTGAGATTGGGAGTCATATGGCATTGTTGTGTCATGGAACTAGTCTCTTTGTTCAGTACTTTGCTAAAAGTACGGATGGCCGCCGGTGTGTTGGGGGGGTCGAAGGTACTTTCCCCTATATATATATATATATATATATATATATATATATATATATATATATATAGCAAAACAGGCCAAAAGGGGGAAACTGGAGCTAATTCATGTTTGGTCCTTGAGAGGCGAATAATTAGAATACCAGTGAACAGATAATATATCATATTAGGACTCCTGTTAAAAATGAAACATAAACAACAAAAGGCAAAGGCGGGGGTGATATGCTGATAATCAATGATTTACCTTGTAAGGATCAAAAATGGGGTAACTCCAATCTCGTTGTTTTCCCCTCATTGCCACAGATGTTATGTGTTTAAAACAATATACACCATAGATTAACCCCCCTGTTTGCCCTCTTTAATTCAATAAATATCATAAACCATAGATTTTTTTGTAACTAAAACAATAGGCAAAAAGTATATTTAACATGTGCCCTATTCGGTGAACTCATATTCAAGGAGGGGGTATACTACTGGTTTATGGTGGCCTAAAATCACTTCTATATCTTAATTATATGTTATACTTGCGTACAATAGCATAATATGCATAGCAACTATAAGTGGGTTATTTACTAAAACTCAAAATGTTCTTGTTAGTTTATTAAAACAAATTCGACCAAACTCCCATGAACAATTTAATCTTATTTATCAATAAATTAACTAAAAAAAAATCGGTGTGGAAAAACACTGGATAAAATGGGAAAAATTCGGATTTGACACCTGAAAACTCAGAATTTTTTGGATTATTGCCTGAAACCCACAAATTATTTGGATTATCGTACAAAACCCAAGGCAAATCATGATATCTTCCAATTGTAAAAGCGACATCTGCCAGACTGCTACATCAACCCTGTTGACAGGGTTAACATGGAGTACTTTCAGATTCTGACAGCCTAGTGGTCTAATAAATCTCGAAAAATTCAAGTTGCTTTTTTCCACTAAAAATTTGTGTTTTCTCCTTTAAACCCAGACCAGAAAACTTCATGTTTTAGTTAATAACCTCCTTAATGTGGTGTCCAATCAAATAATTAAGGACTCTCCAATAGTTATATATAGTATGGCAATTTAATATTAAGGTTAAACTGCTTTACTGAATAAATCCCTACATGGCCTACAAAAATTAGTAGGATTAAAAGTAATTTTTTTCTTACAGTGTTGCTCATTCATAACTGACAATTTAAAATCCAGACTGTAGCCAATTTATTCTCTTTTCACAGAAACCTAATCTGCTCTATTTATTATTATATTTTAATTTTATAAATTTTTTTTCTCATTAATTTAATATTTTATAACCTTGTGAGAAATATTTTTGTATACTTAAGAACAGCTAAGTTTTCCGTCTAATCATTTCCATCATGGAGATTTTGAAAAGCTCTTTCCACATCCTTAAGCCTAAAAAAGAGTGTGAGGAGGTACCTAAATATATATATATATATGATATACTGTATTTCTAAAACTTTGAAACTATTGTAGTGGGTAGGAGTTGGTATAAATCGTTCCCAATCTGTTTGTGGTAAAACCAATGTTGTTGAAATTTACTTGCTTATCATGCTAAACTTCCAACCATATCCCACTTGTTATGCATATGTTAGTGTCTGATAATTCATACTAAGGATGCTTTTTTCCACCTTATCAAGAATATAATCATAAAAATATTTATCATCTTTTACCCTATATAATTTATTTGTTTGACTTCCATAGTTCTTTTCTTTAGTTGATTCAAATTGTCTTCCATTTTACTCTCAAAAAAGACATTTAAGTACTTTTACTAAGGCCTTATTTATATATAGGCACCCAAGGGCCTGTGCCTAGGGCATCAGCTTTAAAGGGTTGGCCTATATAACCAATTAACTTTTTTTTAAATAAATAATCTCCCCAGCCTCCACCGGAGACTTGAGGTTAAATCTGTTGGCTAAGCTGTGGCATGAAGAGTTAGGAATTAATTTTTTGGTGCTCATCGGTGAAAGAAGCATAATAAATTGTGCGAATGACGTCCTCAAAGTAGGGTGGCACCAGACCTAAATACGGCGCTAGCTTTTACCAAACTATGCACGCTGGACACTCATAATTAGTACAAGAACAGTTTTGAATTTTTCATAAAAACTACTATGCTTAACAAAGCAAAAATACATATATAGCCATTTTGGACAGGAAAAGTAACTTACAGTTAGTGGCATTATTTGCTTTGAAATAAGAAATATTCTGATTTCTGAAGAGGAATTCTGAAAATAGAAAAAGGGGAAATGAACATAAGCACACCATAGCCTCTTTGCATAGATGGTTGGTGCGTGGTATAGAGGGTCAGCAAATACAAAAACTTAAACTGGTACAACAGGGCAAATGCAAGTGTTCCATAAAAAGACAGCTACCAACTCCATTCTTCATTTTACTAGCAACCTGTTCTGTACAAATTCTGGGGGAATTTACAAGATAAAGGCAAATTTGTACAGAATTGAGTCGGTTTCACAAAACGGCAATTAAACGTTCCATAAGGTTGAAAGAGAGAGGATATATCAGTAACATCTAATTAAGAAGGCATATTACAAAAGATAGAAGAAAAGGAGGTGATAGTTTTGTTCTTTGGGACTTTTGACAATCAGTGGCAAATGGTAAATCAAATTCTATATAAGCATTGCTTCTACAATGCATAGACCCATTTCTGCCCCCAATTTGTTGGAGAGATACTTGTAGAAGAGGGCCCAGTCTTGAACTCAAATTGGCATCTAGTCATTTTATCAATAAAAAAAATAACACCCAAGCTTCTTGGTACCCATACATGTGGTAGATGTAAAGCATGTCTGTATATGTTGTTCAGTCATCAATCCATTAAAGATCCCTTTTGTTCTATATATAAAATTTGCCATTGTTTTTAATTGCAAAACTGGAGCAGTAGATTATTGTCTGACATGTTTTTATGCAAGTGTTTCTCCCGCATGATGGGCGAAGAACAATGCACAAACGTTGTATAATATAAACGGCTTTAATAGAGCACACTTAGTGGAAATTATTTAGTGTGCGGAGGCTGTGCTCTGTTAGCTGACAGTCAGCTAACACAGCACAGCCTCCGGATCAAAAATTTGTAATGCAATTTGTCACACATCAGAATTTTTTTGTTGTCCATAGACTACAATGCATTTTCGGCAAATTTTTGCAGTTTCATAAATTATTGTCATTTTGCAAATTTTTGGTGAAGTGAAATGGTTCAGATTCACCCATCACTAGTCTCTGCAATATAACAAATGTGGGTAAGGCTTTCCAAATGTTTAAGCCTTGATTACTGGAACATGTCTAAAATATATGGCAAAAAGGCTTCAATACAAAATAAATGTATCAGTGAGTCAACATTTTCTGTTCAAAATGATAATTCAAGAATCCTTAGAGCAGTGATCCCCAACCAGTAGCTCGCGAGCAACATGTTGCTCTCCAACCCCTTGGATGTTGCTCCCAGGGGCCTCAAAGCAGGTGCTTATTTTTGAATTCCAGGCTTGGAGGTGAGTTTTATTGCATTAAAACCAGGTGCACTGCCAAACAGAGCCTCAATGTAGGTTGACAATCCACATAGGGGCTACTAAATGACCAATCACAGCCCTTATTTGGTACTCCAGGAACATTTTTCATGCTTGTGTTGCTCCCCAACTCCTTTTACTTCTGAATGTTGCTCACGGGTTGTAAAGGTTGGGGATCCCTGCCTTAGAGCATCCGAAGTATGGAAGGCTAATTTATATTTGGGGGGGGGGGGAGGTGAGGGAAACCAATGTTACTTGAGAAAGAAATTGAGTGGATATTTCACCTGAACCCTCTATCACCATGGAGACAATAATATAATTGCCCTTTATGTATTTATTTGATTTATTCCAGGATGTACTGTATGAACCCCCCCCTTTTTTATTATACACAGTTATTTAGGGGCACATTTACTTAGGGTCGAATATCGAGGGTTAATTAACCCTTGATATTCGACCGTCAAAGAAAAATCCTTCGACTTCGAAAATCCTTCGATCAATCCTTCGAAACGAACGATTCAAAGGATTTTAATCCATCGATCAAACAATTTTCCTTCGATCAAAAAAAGCTAGGAAAGCACTTCGACTATCGAATGGTCGAATAGTCGAACGAATTTTTGTTCGAAACGTTCGAGTCGAGAGTAGCCAATTCGATGGTCGAAGTAGCCAAAAAATAGTTCAAAATTCAAAGTATTTTTTATTCTATTTCTTCACTCGAGCTAAGTAAATGTGCCCCTTAGTGTCGATATGGCATTTGGTCAGTGTTTACTTGATATTCAATATACAGTATATTCATTTGATAAATGTCACTTATTCTGAATATGTAGTGAAAATGAATAACTTGATGTTGTCCTGACATTTCTAACTAAGATGACTTGAATAATGCTGGTGTTTCTGAATAGAATATATACGGATATATATTCCCCAATTGGTGGTGAGTTAACAAAGAGTGGAAGGTTACTACTCAATGCACATAATTTGCAGGTTTGGCTGCTATTCAAATAACTTTGAATACCCATTGGCCTATTTACAATTGCGATTGGCAGGCATCAACAGAAGGGATCTGGCTGTATAAATTTAAGGCCATACTGACAACTACCCATTGTCTTTGTTGACAATATTTTTAATGAGCAAATGTGCATCAGGCTTTTCCCTTTTGAGGAGACATATATTAGATTTCATTTACTGTAACTACTTGAGTAACAGACCAAATTATGTTAGTGGGAGATGCTATTGAGTTGTGAGTAACTGCACAATATAAAGGTAAAAATACATTTGAAGGCGAGAGGGAGAATAAAGTTTTCATGGTGTCCTGTTTTGTTTTCCCATAGTGAGGCAGGAACAGAGGTAATGCTGAGCCCACCTGACTCTACATTGCCCAAGATTAGGCTAGCTGCTTACAGAAAGGTGCTGCTGTATTGGGTTTTAACTTATGGGTAGTGATGAGCAGCAGGTTTTTTTATGTGTAACTTTTCTTCTCACTCCAAAGGGTAGATTTACTAAAGGACAACTGGCTAACGTTAGGGACTTTTCGCCAGCATTGCCACCCAAAGGGATATCGCCGATTTACTAACGGCCGCAGGTGCCAATTCGCTAGCGAAAGAGACAGGTCATATCGCTAACATATGGAACATTAACTTCACAATGGGCTCTATTGTCTTTATTAAGGTTCCCTGGACATCCAGGAAGTATATTATCCAAAACGCTCTGCCCGCTTGTTTCAGGAAAAGGGTGCAACTTTCCTAAATCAGGTCACCGATATCCTGATATCTATAACTCAATTTATAAGGAAATGAGGAGAGCACTCTGCAAGCAATTAATGCTGTGGTTATCCTTTTATTAGTTGACTACTTGTTCCCTGGACATGTGTAATGAACAGTATAAATGTAAAATATTTGCTCACACAGCTTTAACTTTCCCGCTATATGCAAATTAACCTGAGCGCAAGATCTCTAGCGACTTTTCGCTTTGAAATGCTCGCATTGCTGAAGTACAGCTTGCAAAAAGTCGCCAGCATTCGACGCCAAGTACGAAACTCGTATTTTAGTGAATTAGCGTTGTCTGAGCAAATTTTCGTCTGGCGAAGTGTAGCGATGGGTGCGAATATTAGTGTACATTGCGACAGGTAAATTTATATTCACAAAGTTTTGCTCTTTGCAAATTTTATTACATTGCCCCCAAAGGGTGTTTTTTCTTATGGCGACTTTTTATTTTTATCTATGCAAAAAATTTTGTGGCTAATTTTTGCCGCAGTTTCACTAAAAAATTGCAGATGGCGAAAAGTGGAATTTCACCGCAAATCAATGCCTGGCAAAAATATTCGCTCATCATTACTTATTGGAATTTTTGTTTGTTTTCTGGTCTATTGGGCTTGAAATATGTGTTTAATGCAGACCATTAAAATATAACATTTCTTTCTTTTCAGTTTAAGTGTCTGAAATCACGGAGGGGCTGCCAGCATGGGTTTTTCTCCTTTCCTTTGATTTTGTTTGCAAATGCAGGTGTAGTAAAACCCCTGCATGCTTATTAGTGTGACTGCAATTTTTCAGTGGCATGCCCCTGCAGTCACACTAATAAACTTGCAGGTGTTTTTCCCCAATTGCATTTGGTCTGTTTTACTGTTTATTTTCTGAATGAAGTTAACCAGACCCGAACGAGGGGATACTTGACAGGGCTATTAAGCAGGGAGGTGGAAGGTTCAAACTAAGATCATAGGGAGAAAGGAGGAGGAAATGAGTACCTTAGGTTACCAGAAGACCACAGCACAAGATTAAGCCAGAGCACATTGTCAGCGGAGAGCAGCATACTGCTCTGTTTGGGAAATTTTGGGTTCTCCTGGTGGGCTTTTGGTTTAGTCCCAGCATGGAAGTTTAGCTTGTCAGAGTGGGAAGGGGCTTGTGCTGGAGTTTATGGTGTGGGGTTTCACCTACTTGGATAATGGTTCTAGGAGGTTGGAGTTCAGAATGAGGCCTACTTATGCCTTCACTTGCCCACCTTAGCACAGTGCAGCTGGGTGGCCGGCATGGCAGGGAGGCCTGTTCACTCCAGTGGAGTAGGCAAGTATTCCCAGGTAGTAATGTTGTTAAGGCAATTGTTAGGTAACCTGTTAGCTTGTTTGCAGTGTTAATAAAGCTGTGGACATTTCATATCCATCCTGGACTGCTGTGTGTATTTTCTTGGGGAGAACAAGGAAAATGTAGGCGGCAATGGTTCAGCAAGGGGTTCCTGACAACTGCATGCCTTGACACTGCTCTAGTCAAATACCCACTACTTTGGGTATTTGTTCTATACACATCAAGAATCCCCATAAAACTACATTTGGTACAGACGCAGAAAACATGCGTCTGGCAGAAATGGACAACACAAATTCTTTTGTGGTGTGAATCAGATTTAGAAATCATGGATTATCCTGAAAAAATAATGTAGACATTTCCTAGGTAAACTAGAATCCCCCTGGCACAAGAAAGGCTTGTGGCGAAATAGAAGAAGAAGTGGTTGCCAATAAATTCAAATGTAGTGTGAAATTCTGCTTGCACTGAAAGTGTTAACGTTTAAAAGTCCTGCAAATAAGAATATGCCAGTGTTAATATTTTCAGAAGATGTTGTGCAATCAATGTAAAACATAAATGTCATGAGTATCTATTTCTTTTGTTTACATAGACTTCTCTGTGCAGTTATGTTTTTAATGCATTTATTCAATAAAAGTGAAATTCATAAAAAAAAAAAAAATTAAAAAAAAAGATTCTCCATTCACTAGCTGGCAATATGACTGATACTGGTATTAGAATGTATAAATAAGGCTACAATCGCTGACTTGTTAAGATAGAACTAATTGCTATTACTTCTTTGTTTAAAGTTAATTGAACAATTTATCATGATCTTTCAGCCTCATTTTAAGAACCAAGCTTGTTTTGGCATATAGATGAATAAGAAATTAACGATTTGATTATTTTTTGCTTCATTTAACTGGCGGCAGGCTTTCATGCAAATTATTGTAAGAGAGCAAAACTGTAAAATGGAACCAACCACTCAAACACTGGTCCCCAGTCTTTTTACCTAAATACCTAAGTTTTGAGTATGAGGTGCTAAGAAATTCATTCCACTCACAAAAATGTGAAGGGACTTAAAAGTACTATAATCTGTTTATTGGAACCCCTGCAACTCCATCCTACAACTTTGTTGCTTAAATAAATATAGATGTCTTCATTTTTAGAAATTATATCTAAAACCCTCCTATTTCCCATAGATTGCAAAGTCCTCCCTAACCTTCCCCCTAAACCCCTCTGAAATGGATTCAGGGATTTACAGGTAAATATCTTGGACCCAGTATACACCTAGACCCCTCAACTACAAATTGAGTAACTTTGACCCCATAATCTCAAAACTTACCTCCGACCGCCAAGTCTTTGCAGACCTTCCATTTTTGCTGTGGGGGGAAATAATAAAGATGGTCTACTTCCCTAAATTCCTGTACCACTTGCGCAATGTTTCAATTCATATTTCCAAATTCATCTTTAAAAAGATGAACTTGTTCTTTCCTTTTATATAGAACTAAGTCCAGACTTGCCTGGGAGAAGCTGATGACTGACAAAGAGAAATGAGTCGTAGCCTTACATAACTTCCAGTTCTATTACTTTACAGCCCAAATATACTACCTGAACTGGTGGTACCACCCTGACCCATACAACCTAAACTTATTGTTGTTTATTAATGGAGTAAATTATAAAAAAAACTAGTGACATGTTGTTTTGACAGTTCAAGAAATTATAGTCCTTGTTTTAAGTCAAATAATTTGTTATAAGATAAGAGTAAATGTCTTATGTTAACCAATAACAGCATCAGGAATCACATATTAACTACCATGAGGAGTTTTGTGTCTGAAAAGATGGGACAGCCAATAAGTTAAAAAAAATCTTATGATTTAGGATTGTGCATTGAGAGTTAAATAAATATTCATTTTATTAATATGCCTTTGGCTTGTTGGGAAACCTGAGTCTTCAGCAATGTTATCATATGGGTTGTAGCTACAGGACAGTCATAGTGTCAGTATTCAATTCTTCTTATTTCCAGAGACATTTTTTTAAAACATAGTGATAAAAATACTTTAGATTTGCCATTTCATCCTTTCAGCAGTTAGGTGGTGCAACAGGTGGACAGTGCAGCAGCAGATGTAGCAAATTCTACTCAATGTCTGCCAAATCGAATATTTGTCCTAAATAAGTAGCTGGTAGCATCATAGCTATGCTACCAGACATACAGTATAGCTACATTTGCTACTGAAAAAGCAAATTAAACTCTGCCATTAATATGGAGGTGTCAGTATATCATTAAATTAATTTAAATGCAACATTTACATTTTTTTTTTGCAACACATGGTCACATGTCAACCATTACACAAAACTTGGACAAAAAACGCTTGCAAGGGGACATGATACTCTTTACAAGTACATTAGACGGCATTATAGACAGACAGCGGGAGTCTTTTTTCTCATAGAAAAGATCAACACACCAGAGGCCACCCTTAAATTACAGGAACAGGACTTTAATTTGAAGCAGTGTAGGTGGTTCTTCTCGGTAGGGGCAGAATTCTTGGATAATCCTAATATAATATATACAGTATAAGGGAATTGAGAAACTAAAATGCACAATTAGGGTGCCATTTACTAACAATCGTATTTCAGTTTTTTCCACTAAAAATTGGTGGTTTTCCTATATTTCTTAAAGTAAAACTATAACCCCAAAATATAAATAGATAGTTTACATCAAATTAAATGGCATATTAAAGAATCTTACCAAACTGATATATAAATTTAAATAAATATTTCCATTTTATTTTATTGCCTTGAACCACCATTTTGTGATGTTCTCTGTGCTTCCTCAGAGATCACCTAAGCAGAAATACCACAACTCTAACTGTAACAGGAAGAGGTGCGGAAGCAAAAGACAGAACTCTGTTAATTGGCTCATGTGACCGAGGATGTATGGTTTGTTTGCACTGTGAATCCTAGGATCCCAGGGGGCGGCCCTTATTTTTTAAAATGGCAATTTTCTATTTATGATTACACAATGCAAACATTCACCAAGTAAAAGTTGTCGAGGACCTATAGCAGTGAATGGGAGCTGCTCTGTTCTTATTGAACCGCTTTTAATCAACTCCGACTTTTAGCGGTTTTCAGATTTTTTTTCCACTAGAAATTGTCTGCAAAACTAAAAATTTTTGAGGTTTCAGAGGTATTCAGATTTTTTAGCGCATTGTTCAGTGCTTTTTTTCACTTGTACTTTGTATAATCGGATCCTTAAACAAATTCCATGACATTTGCGGTTTTAGCAAATGTGAGTTTAGTGGTGTTTTCAAAAACCTAAAATTCCACCTGTAATAAATAGACATCCACATATAGATACTCTAGTTAATATATGGGCATGCATAAATATGAGTGTGTATATTTGTGCATGGAATACATTTGCAGGAGTTGAACTTGATGAACTGTGGACTTTTGTCAACATAACTTAACTATGTGGGGACTATCAAAACTAAATTTTCCCATTATTTTGATAAAATAAAATTCAGCCAAACTCCCATCCACTATCTGTCTTAATTTAATAACAATTCAGACTGAAAATTGTCATGGGGGAAAAGTCTTGATAACATCATGCTACAGTTTGAATCGTGTGACTTTTTTTTAATTACTGCCTGAAAAATCCGAATAATTAAGATTATCAAATGAAAAATTCAAATTTATCAGATTATTAAATAAAAACCAGTGTCAAACAGCCAAAATTTCCGACAATCATAAAGGCAAAAAACATGTTCCAATTGTTAAAGGGAGCATCTGCCATTGACTTTTACAGGTTTTAGCTGGAGTATTTTCAGATTCAAATTTAGCAGCTTTGGAGCATAATAAATCTTGAAAATTTTGTTTTTTTTCTCCCCTGTAAAAACACGATCAGAAAAAATTGAGGTTTAATAAATAGGCCCCTGTAAGTAACTTTCCAAGGTATGTAGAACAAACCAACAGACCTCTTAAATGGAGAGTCAGGGCACATTTATCTGCCCTTTAGAGAAAGTACATGGACACCCCTGTAGGCAGGCATTGATATAGAATGTGATGGAAATACTGTGTTTCAAAATCCAAAGTATTATATAGCTTAAGTTGGGTGTGAGAAGTGATAAGAAGCAAGACAGGACAGAAGTAAAGTGAAACAATGAGTGTGACAGGTATGAGATCTCTAATCTGCAAACCCGATATTCAGAAAGCTCAGTATTAGGGGAAGTGCATTTTAAGCAAATAATTCTTTCTTATTTTTTTTTAATGGTTTCCTTTTTTTTCTATGTAAAAACAGTAGCTCTTACTTGATGGTAACTAAGATTCAGAAATCCAGACATCTTATTAGGTTTATTTACTGTAACTTTATAGTAACTTTAGTAGACCTAGGGGGTGATTTATCAACATTCGAATTTTTGGGTAAGCTGTTGTGTGAGCACTGGTACAGTCACCAAGTCAGGCGAGGGTTGAACTTGCCGCAATCCCCTTGCGTCGCCAGATAGATCTCCCTCCGAACCTGGGTGCGCTGGTGAGGAGGCCTGCGAAGGCAGGCGGGGATCCGCATCCGAATCATCAGCGCCATCTTGAAGCGCACGTTGCGAGGCCGAGGGAGTTTTCTGTAGAAAAGGCGACATCGTGCCTGCCTGGTCCTTATTTTTGCGTTTTCCCATGCTGGGGATACTGTCCCACACTTGCTACTGGACCCGGTGCAAAACAAAAACGGCTCAGTCACGCTAATTACCAGGGTTAGCTGTCCCGGTACACGGAGCTCCGTGAGCTTGCGACTGCACTACTCCATGCCGCGCATGCGCCCCCCCTTTTTTTTTTGCCACAATTCAAATTTCTTTGCACAAAAAATGTCAGTTTATTTGAAGTAGAAAAGCAGAGAAACCAACCTGTGGAGCTAAAAGGAGCCAGAAAAAGCTTCACAATGCAGCACAAGTCATGCAGCATAAAGCCTTCTGAAAACAAGGTATTTACATGCCTCATGCATACACACATAACATTGCCTTAATAGATAAAAAATAGATTTTTTACACTCACATAAGGCATTATGGGCGGAGACAAGGACCTTTATGTCTCTGTGGCCAAATATGGGGTAGATTCAATAAAGGACAAAGTGGTTAATGCTAGCGACAATTCACCAGCATTGCCACCCACAGGGACATTGCCAATTCACTAACCAGCGAGGCATCAATTCTCTAGCCAAAGAGACGATCGCTAGCGTTCACACTCTATCACCGTACCAGAGGCCACCCCTTTAGACTAGAAGAAAAGAACTTTAATTTGAAGCAACGTAGGTGGTTCTTCACAGTCAGGACAGTGAGGTTGTGGAATGCACTGCCGGTTGATGTTGTGATGGCTGATTCAGTTAATGCCTTTAAGAATGGCTTGGATGATTTTTTGGATAGACATAATATCAAAGGCTATTGTGATACTAAACTCTATAGTTAGTATAGATATGGGTATATATAATTTATGTGATAGTACCGGGTCCAGTAGCAAGTGTGTGTATGGATGCTGGGTTTTCATGTGGAGGGGTTGAACTTGATGGACTTTGTCTTTTTTCAACCTGATTTAACTATGTAACTACGTATCCAGTCGACTTTTCGCTCTGGCGAAAGGCCTTACTCCGCAAATTCAGTAAAGTGTGGATTTTACTGAACATTACCTCTTTCGCCAGAGTTGACTTTGCCACCTCAGACCAGGCGAAGTGCTAAAAAGAAGCTAGATCTTCCTCAATCTTGTCACTTACATCATATCCTGTGTGGCTAAAATCCATTAAACTTCCAAAAATGCTGGTGATTTTTCCTTTTTTGAAGTGGGATTGTCTGCAAAAGTCCTTACAAACTTTTTTTGGGTAACCGGTTTTCTCCAGACATTTCATAACATATGGAACATTCATTTTACAGTGGGCTCATGTCTTTTTCAAGGTTCCCTGGACATTTGTAATAAAAAGTGTTAACTTCAAGCATTTGCACTAACATTTATAATAAAGACCTCCATACAACTGTAACCATAATTTGGTCACTGTCTCTTTAAATCACAATTAACCCTTGGCAATCCAGGTGCTCTGAGTCCCTTTTGCATATGAAAAGTACTGGGAACGGGGATTTACAGCACAGTGCCTCCACCTAGGGAACACTGAGGAGCACACCTCAGGGAATTTCCCAAAAGTACCTCTCCCTTTGGAACTTTGCAGCTGCTCCCACGTAGCAGGTAAATGCACAAGACCTGTCTTCAAATTGGGGCCCCAAGCTTATATTCTTGCCAGTATCCTCCCTTGGGTGGCTCACTCACCGGGGTGCTCTAAGAGGCAATCACACTGGAGATTACAGGCAGCTCGGCAGCAGGATAAATCACACCAGTGGAACCTTTCTCCTAGCACATTTGCTCGTGTGGAACTGGTGTGAGCTGTACGAAGCTGATGCTGTGAAAATTTGCCTATTAATTAATCTCCCCCTATGTATCCAGAACTGTTGCTTCTATAGCACTTTTAGCCCATGGGGGGATGCTCCCTTTCCTAACAGATGTATTAGAGCTCACTTAAATAACTGAATCCAGTACAAGCAAAATCTAACAAAATAACCTTTCTGCACAAATTCTGCATGTAGAGAGACAGGATGTCTGGTGATTTTAATAGAGTGAGCTCTAATGCATCTTCTAGGCAAATGGAGCCCAAAAAATGTCCTAAATGAATTAGCACAAAATGCTGAAAAATGTTATGCAAATACTTAAGGAAATGGACTAGCACTTAAAGCATTAAAACAGCATTTATTTAGCCCTATGTATATAAGGAAACGTTAAAGATATACTGACATCAGAAAATAACCTTTTTTTATTGTCTATCATAACATTGTCTTTGAATGCTATTTATAATTTTGCCATAAAAGTATTTGCCTGATGCTTTTACATTACCTTTCTGATGTACATTAATATTTTGAAAAGAAGATTTTTAGTGTCAGTATCACTTTAAAAATTAAATATATATTAAATATTGTTGCATCTTTTGTGAATGAATATGTGAAAGGGATTATAGATTTTCTTAACATAATACTAATGAAATGACATAAAACTGTATTTATTTTTATTGTTTAATTTCATTTACAGCTTCACCATCCAATATTGCAGCACAATTGCTCTAGGGTTAAATTTGAAATATGATTACTTAAGTTCTCCTGAGAAGCAATTATGATCATGTCATGTATTTAAAGCAATTACTTAAATATAAGATACTAGGTTGTGCCTTGAAGCAAGTGTTTAATTGCATAGTTATATAATCTTTCTATAACAAACTAGTAATTAAAATGTCCTTTTATATTTCCCAGTTAATGGAAGACTATTAATATACAGTCAATCTTTAACCAAATTCTCCTTTATACTTTAGGGGACCTATTTATCAAGCTTCAAATTTTTCTGGTCAAGTTTTAAGGGCAAAAATCCGAATTTTTTAGTGAGGGGAAAAAAGCTACATTTTTTAATGATTGATTATGCTCCTAAACTGCTAAAAATCAGAATCCGAAAACACCCCAGCCAATACATGTAGAAGTCAATAGTAGATGTTCCTTTAACAATTGGGACATGTTTTTACCTTCAGGATTCTCAATTGTTTTGGGCTGTCAATTTTGTGCCACAGATTTTATCAAGAATAATATTTGGTATATTAAGGGCTTTCGGGTTTGGGAGTTTGGTTTTTTAAATAAAGTGAGAAAAAGTTGTTTTAGTATATAACCCCCTAAATGTTCCCCGAAAGCAATTATTTTGGGAAAATGCATATCAAATGTCTTACTTTCTCTCATTGACCGCTACCACCTGGGCTAATTTTCTAGCAGATGCTATACTGAACCAATGCAGTGATTCATACCAGTATTATCTCACGCAAGGCTTGAGAGAGTTGAAGCAAATAGCTCATTGGTTATTTTTGGTTACTGCACCGGTATTTTTGTAAATGGTGACACTACTTGGCTCTGATGTGGCCCCTTAAATGTCTTCCCCTCCCTTCATGAATACAACACTGACGAACACAGACAAGTTCTATACTCATGGGACAAATGTAGGACTGAATCAGATTGCAGAGGTCCAAGTCAATGCTGCTACCTGCAAGATGGGGAGAAAAGTACATAAAATATGGCAGATTGTGCCCATTAATTTACTTTGCCCCCTGAAGGGAAATATATTGTGGATAAAACTGAAAAAATAAAAAATAAAATTATTGCATTTTAAATAATAACACCAGCAGATCCAGTGTAAACCCATGTAAAGACAAATATGTGCACTGAAATTAGAAATGGTACATTTTCAAGATATTGCATTGTGCCTTTGTTTATAATAATATTGCTCAGATGAAACTAATCCAGCTGGATCTCTCAACATCATTATATAGTGGATATAGGAGAAGCCGATGTGGTCATCCGAAATATCAAGAAATCTATTTTCTCTGTAATGTTAACTAGTGAAATCACATAGAGAACTGCACCATCTACAAAATAAATCCCAAATTAAATGAATGCTTTATTAAGAATTTTATTCAATTCTAGCTTGGAAATAATTAGGAAGCAACACTTGAACATTTTCCTAAGGTGGATGAATGCACAGTCTTACCTAGGCTATAACCTAGGGCTCCAGTGTGATCAGGGGCTCATCTAGTTATTTTTATTCTTCCGAAACTTTCAAGATTATTTTTTATTTGCACTGGGTCTGGGGTGCACCTGAGACTGGAAAGAGTTTGAAGGCAAGCAAGGCACGTGCATGCACCTCCAGGAATGTGTGCAACTTAGCTCTCAAACCAGTTCAGGTTTGGCATGTACAACTGACATCACTGGGCGTGCTCTGAACCCAACCCGCCTTAGAGAGCACATGTGCCTGGATCTGCACATACTGTATGTGGGTGCATGGTGGTAGCCTAGTAGGGGGGCCCTGTAGAAGTGTAGCCTAGAGGCCTCACATATCTATAATCCACCACTAAGTGCAGTAGAACAGTTTTCATAGATAGTTTTTTCAGCCACTACTAATTACATACAGTATTAGTTACATAGTAGATAAGGTTACAAAAAGACATACATTGAGTGTAACCTTTTTGCCTATGTGAAACTGGCCTTGAGGAAGGCAAAAAAGAAACATCTGTAGTCTTTCCTATTTATCTCAGGAGGAAAATTCCGTCCTTACACGCAAGAGGGCGTTCAGACCAGTCCCTGAATCAACTTTGTACTAGAGTTAATTTGAAAGAATTGTTGTTTCCTTACTTTCTAAAAAGTCGTCCAATCCTTTCTTGAAACTAACAAATTTGCCTATACAGCCTCAGGGAGAGAATTCCACAACTTCACAGTCCTCACTGTAAAGAAATCTATCTGCACCTCGAAGGGCCCACTGGTGAATAAAGCATTAGAAAGTACAGTATTTTTTATTATATGCCCCCTTAAACATCTCTTCTCCAGTGTCAGGATAGGTTTACCACCAGTCCAGTTTTGACCCAGTTTTGCCCGGGTCTAGTCTGAACTGCTTGCCCGGTTTTCCAAATTCGGAAAAGTAGGCAGGATTCCCCTAGATTGACGCAGTGACTGGGCAATCGCCCCACCCTGTGATGTCATTACCCTGTTATTACCAATGTCACATTGTCACACCCCCTGTGATATCAACTCTCATCCCTTTGTCTGGAAAGGGGGATGGGAAAAGGTGGCAACCCTATAGGTGGCCATACACAGGCAGATTAAAGCTGCCGCTATTGGTACTTTAGACTGATTTGGCAGTTTATCTGCCTGTGTGTTGGGGCTTCCAAATGGCCCCCCATTGATATCAGGTCAAAAATTGGCCTGATATCAATTGGGCAGGTTTGATTTTTCCTGCAATCGAGGAATGCATCAGCTAGTTGATGTGGCCCATTCGCTTTGTTGCAATCCAATTGTTGGCCCTAGTTCCGCACATTCAAATGACTTGATATCGTTCTGCCTTAGTGGGCATATCAGGCAAAGATCCATTTTTTTTGGCGCCCTTGCCAAACGAACGGATCTTATCGTGTATGGCCACCTTAAGTCTGGACAGGTATGGTGAATGGTCCATATCTAAATCTCTAATAAATCATGTTTTTTAGCACATTGTTCGGTGCTTTTTTTCTTTGTACTTTTTATATTTGGATCTTTTCATAAATTCCATTACATTTGTGGTTTTACCGTTTGTGAATTTAATTGTGATTTCTAAAACCACTAAAATTTGACCTTTAATAAATAGACCTCTACCTGTTAATTTTTTTCTGTGCCACTCTCATTTTTCTTTTAAAAAAGGTACCTATACCACCAGAAGTCTTTACTTTAAATACCCAGAAAAATGTTACAAAACAAACAGAAATTGTTTCATACAACACAGTTTAAAGAGTATTCCCCAATGTCAAAATGGAAGAAATATACAGTATATAATTGAAGCACTGCTCCTGTTCCATATTGGATTTACATGACACATTAGGATAAATTGCATCAGGAACCAATTAGCCTACCTGTATATTTGTGAACATTTAAGCTGCTGGAACCTTGGTCTATACAATGATTGTATAAATTGAACAGAAGTGTGTAAATGCATTAAGTGAACCTGAGATAAATAAAAACATGGCATTTTGGATTTTTGGAATTTATACATTCAACTTTCTTTTCCTTAATGTTAATATAGTGTTAAAATGTGATGTATATATTT
The DNA here is from genome assembly GCF_017654675.1 of Xenopus laevis. Lineage (NCBI taxonomy): Eukaryota > Metazoa > Chordata > Amphibia > Anura > Pipidae > Xenopus > Xenopus laevis. The sequence continues at coordinate 58,435,735 of NC_054372.1, read as the reverse complement.
ATGTAATTACTTTTAAAAAAACGAGCATTTTCATAAATGATTATAATCATAGTTAATATAGATATGCAATCTAAATAATAGATCACAACAAACCCCTCGGATTTTAGCACTCATTTTTTTTTACACAATATACTGTACCTTAATTATTATTCATAATGAGATATTTGTCTTGATACACGCATTCATTCCAAATAGCTACCAATATGTTGGTAACAAAAACATGGCAGTATTGCCACTATTTAGCAGATGAGGCATTACAAAATTAGTTATCTGATATTTTTTATTATTCTGTATTTTACTTTAAGAACTCATACTTATCAGACACAAATCTTGGCATGCAGACAATATACAGATGAAGCACTACAACCTGCAACAGTCGTCTCTTCTTCACTAACAACTGATCTATTGGCCTTCCAGGATTCTCTCACTGGCCTTCCAATAAAAGAAGAAGAAAAATCACTGACCTTAGCAATAATATCCAGCAATGTGGCACCATATTCTTGTCTCTGGAAGAAAGCAACAAGAAAATCTGATAAACTCAACACTCTACAAAAATATTTAACTCACCATGCACATTTTTTTATCTAAACAGCACCTTGACAATAAAGAGAACAGAGGAAAATGAAATTATATTTGAATTAAAGGTCACCCTGAAGCCTCCAGATGAAAGAGTCCTCCTCTCTGTTCAGGAGATATTTAATATACTCCTGGGATGACCTGTAAGCACTCCAACAGTGAATGCACAGGGAGTCAAGGCCACTTCAGCTAAAAAATTAGTGTTGCAGTGAAATTAAAATGGCTAAGTGTATGCAGCATTAGGAGTATGGGAACCTTATTTTAACTCTCTATTAAGGAATTGTAGGTGTGATAAATACAACAGAAACACATACCACTTTGCAATAAATTATGAAGTATGAAGCTCAAAATAAGACATATTTAACTTTGTTTAAGGATTTATGAGTGCAGACATGCAGATTGCTTTTGTGTCCATTGAAATAGTAGTTAGAGGAGAGCACTCGTAGAAGCAGATACTGCTAAAACATTTTATTATTGACTACAAATCACAAATCACACAACATGTTTCGGGCATGGCCCTTTCTCAAGTGTTTGTGTCCATTGAGCCATCTGTACATTTTGTACCATTGTTTCATTAGCACAGATATAACCTTAAAAAAAGAATGAAATTATAGGGCTCATTTATGATTGCCAAAGCTTTTGTGTTAAAGAGATACTAACACCAGAAATTAAACTCTTTTTTTACATCATAATATTGCGAAAGCAACTTATAACTTTGCCATAAAGTATTAACACAATGCTTTTACATTACCTCTGATGCCCCATGTTCCTGTATGAGGGTTTTTTTGTCAAATCCCAATATCGGGAGAGGGGGCCTGGACCGTCGGGGGCCACCAGGTTTTTTCCCAGTATCCCGGCGGGCCAGTCTGACCCTGGCAGTCTTAAATGTGCCCCCTGTGTAACATTCCCAGGCAATGACAGGGAAGCTCTCCCACTTTGCATCTTAACACAAAAGTCTAAACTAAGTTTCATTTGTCTTTGCACATACATTTCAGTTCAATGCCGATTCTGAAAACGAGATGCCTAGATACCACTCACTGACTGGTGTTTGTAAATGACATGGACTTGCTACTGTATATCTACCCACTGACGTAAATTTAGCCGTTGCTAATATAATCTGAGACAGATGTCACTAATTCAAATTGCGGGTGATTTGTCATGTCACAAACATGGTTTTTATAATTATATTAGCTTGAATCAGTGCCATTGCTGGTTTTGTATAAATTGCTAAGTATAAGGACGTTGCATATATTCATCTGGTCACAAACATAAATATCCCTGTTTCTGGAAGTTGTGCTGAATTTTTTTTTTTTTTTTTTGGAATCAATATAAATTCTTATGAAAGAACCGGTAAACATGTATCTCCAGGCTGAGTCTGGGATTATTCATTTTTATATCATCGCTTATGCCACTTTGTGTTGTCTCTGCATTTATAGTACAACTTTTTTGTTAAGAACATCTGCTGAATATAAATCTAAGGAATTCGTTTGCATAGAAGTTAAGCTTGACAATTATATTCACTCAGACAATAAATTGTTACTTCTACAATATTGTCTGCTTTTCTTTTTACCTTTTTTATTGAACCAGCTGGTATTCAATTATATCAATAAAATATTATGCACTTATACTTTCTGTTGTACTAGGAATATGGGTTAGAGAACATTTCTCTATTAAGAAAAGTTTGGTAGTTTAACAACTTCTAAAAGCAATTGTGTAATTCTTGCATTTACAAGACTAGTCACCACTTGGATTATACACAGATATTAAATAGATATAAAAATTGAGCTTGTGCTGTGTGTGTTAAGCCTCAAAAATGAGTTTTAACACATTTCAATTATAATAATAATAATCATTATTATTGTTAAAGGGGCAGTATACATTAATTCAACGAAAAAGGCTTGTGCTGAACTTTTTCTGTCTGTCTTTTATGAAATATGTGGTATTTGTTATTTCTTGACTTAACAGGGTAAAATCTGAAAGTCAGACTAAAGTCATTTTCTTCTTCCTTACTCATATAAGCACAAGCAATACACATTAGCAACCCACTAACAGTTTAATATTCATTGAATTCATGTTGATAAAGGGGGTACACTACAAATCTTTTAAGAACCAACATTTTGAGAATAATATTAATATATTGTACATATTAATAGAAGCAATCTATCAATCTATATATATATATATATATATATATATATATATATATATATATATATATATATATATATATATATATAAAGAAAACGAAGAAAGTCTCTCGCACACCTTCAGGTACTCACAATAACCAGGTGCTGCTGTCTTGTCAATTATGTAGAATTCCGGTTGTAGTTAACAGCGCACACTGGAATTATTTAAAAGATTAATTTATTTATCAAATGTTAAAATTCACATGTATCGACGTTTCGGTCCGGATCTAGGACCGTTTTCAAGAGGAAAACGGTCCTAGATCCGGACCGAAACGTCGATACATGTGAATTTTAACATTTGATAAATAAATTAATCTTTTAAATAATTCCAGTGTGTGCTGTTAACTACAACCGGAATTCTATATATATATATATATATATATATATATATATATAATTATTATTATTTTTTTTGTTGTAACTTATTTTTTATTGGTTTTTAAATATGTCATATAGTACTTACAACATTGCTTTTCTTGTAGCAAAAATACAAATCACTTGCCGTGGTAAATAAGCAATAAAGTAACAAGATGTGAAGCTGAGTTTTTTGTGTCTTTCAAATAACAGTATGTCAGCTGTATACATACAGTAAAAAACATTCAACATAGAGTGTCATCTTAGATGCATATGGGCCATTTAATATGGATAAAAGTACAAGATCATACCACTTGAGTTTATTAATCTGGTCAGTGGTGGACCCTTTAAGGTGTATTAGTAGCCATGCCTCTCAATTCCCAATTCTATTTGTGTTCAATCAGCTTACTATTTCGGCTATGGTGGGTGATGCTGAGTTCTTCCATTTGGATGATATGACTAATCGAGTAGCTTCAATATATATTTTTCAACCAAAAGTAACCTATATATTAAAATGTAAAAAAAAAATTCTAAATTGTAACTGGAAAATAATTAATGTTATTGTGCATTTAATATTAATGTGCATGTATATGATGTTTTTAATGTTCAAAGCAGGGAACAAAACACTGTTTGCAATAATATTATTAACCAGTAAATAGATAAACATGTTAATGTAATCCAAAAATACATTTTGTATAGACAATGATCAAAATGTTCCTGATCACTATCAGTGAAAGCTTTTTTTGCCATAGTGTTTTTATTTTTTAAAATTTTATGCAGCAAATATTTTACAAATATTACAAAGTGCTAATATGTACAGTATTTTAATATTTTGACTTATTCGACAAAGAAAACTCAGCTGCCAAATTGGTGTCACAGGTATATTCTGTAGGACTTGCTTGAACTGCATATTCATACAGTATGTTTACCTACAATTTGCATTTAAGCTCAACAATATACAGTGTATAACTTAGATTCTTTATTTTACCTTATATATTCCTTAAGGAGCAAAATATACAAGCAGCAAATTGCAGGAATTGAAGCCACAGCAAACAATATAATGTCTCAAAATTTAATATAGCCAAAACCAACCAGAAATAGTGATCACAAATCCAAACCCGCAATAGCATGCAAGTTTTGTATATATCACATTTATATGTAGCCTACTGGAGCTGATATCATAGTAATACTCGTATTTTATGAAAAACATAAAAGCTGATGTTTGTGTTAATTTGTATTTTTTCTTTTTGGCATTATTTTTTTTACAGGCAAGAGACAAAAAGTTTTTACTTTCGAAAACAATATCTAATATTCTTTGTATTGTCAATTTAAAAGCTTGTCTGGAGAAATCCCATTCTTGGTGCCTGTGTGACTATTTTAGTTTCCTTTCTGGCAAAGAACAAAGGTTCTATCTGTAAATCTACTTTTGGTATCAGAACTACAGGGCAAAACTGGATCAGTTATGCTTTATTTGAATAGCTCATTAAATGTTTTACACTATTGCTTTAAGATTCTGTGTGAGATTTAGGATGTTATTTATAAAAATCTGCAAAGTTTGAAAACTATTCCAACCAAAAAAAAAAAAAAAGGCGTATTTATTAGTGATGGGCGAATTTGCGCCGTTTTGCTTCGCCGAAAAATGTGCGAATTTCGCGAAATGGCGAAAAATTCGCGAAATGGCGCCGGCATCTCGTTTTTGACGCCGGCGTCCGTTTTTTCGGAAAAATTTTTTTGACGCCGGCGAATTTTTGCCGCGAATTTTTGCCGCGAATTTTCGCGTGCGTTTCGCGAATTTTTGCGTGCGTTTCGCGAATTTATTCGCTGGCGGCGAATCGCGCAAATTCGCTGCGAATTCGCGCCTGGCGAATAAATTCGCCCATCACTAGTATTTATCAAAGGATGAACTTTCACTTTCACCCATTGATAAATACTCTTTTAAAAATCCCATAGAAATGAATGGAGAGTTTCACTCTGGAGGACTGTGGTGATCTTTAACTTCACTCTTTGATAAATATACCCCTTAGTGTTAATTACCATGAGTTATAGTTCAACAATCTCTCCAAGGTGTAGATTCACAAACCGGCAAAAGTCGCCAGTGACTGTTTCACACCTATCGCTACACTTCGCTCAGACAACGTTAACTCACTTAAATGCGGAGTTTCGTCGTGGGAGTCGAACGCTGGCAACTTTTCTCTAGCCTTACTTCCGCAATGCGAACAATTGAAAGCAAAGATGCACTAGTGTCGTCCTTTAGTAAATCTGCCCACAAATATCTTACTGCCATTGTTTATATCAGCATGAATAGTTATCTGGGAACTGGACTTTTTGCAGATAGGGAGTAAGACCCATTAGTGCAGTAATATCACAAGATATGAATGTATTGCGATTATGGAGAGTTATAAACTGGCTGATAGAGCTTAAGGACAAGGCTCAAACAGGATGACCACTGACCTCCCAAATCCTAACCCCCACTGGAAAAATCTTACTACTCGCTATTTTCCACACAAGCACCCTTGTCTCTCCCTCTGCCTCCTGTTCACAATGTTCCATCTACTTGTGTCACTTGCAGCCTGCTTTGGACCCTCCTCAGCAGCTCAATAAAGATGGTGTTACGTTCCAATTGTCTACTTGTGCGTTCCACCAATCCACTTGTGTATAGCTCTATGCTGTAACTTTACAATCTGTATATAATTCTGATGCTACATGTTTTGCTAAAAGCTTAATCAGAACAAGAGGGAGAAACAAGGGTGCTTATGCGGAAAATGGTGAATGATGAATTTTTTCCGGTTGCGGTGAGGATTCGGTAGGAGAGACTGTTGAACTCTAACTCATGGGAATTAACATTAAGGATTCATCTGTTGGACATCCGATTCATATCAAGTGTTTGTGGAAATACAATTATTAGCAGCTAACTTTTCAAATTGTTGGTCTTGGCATGCATTTCTACTGAACTATAACAATTGAAATTGGCAAATTACATGGAATGTGCCTTTTTTGCCCCATGAATTTGATATTGGGTTAAATTACAAATGAATTCAGAAATTGCTCTACACTAAATCAATTGGGTAATGTGATATTCATTTTTTGAAAAATTGTGATTATAAGGGTGAATGAATTTGATCTCATTTGGTCTCATTTATTTATTTATTGGTTTTATGAATTAGTAGACTGGCCAGTCACTGCTTGTACTTGATTCACCCTTATTGATTGTATTGTGTTATTGTTTCTTTTTAATGAAATAGTTAAAAAGTTGTAATTCCACTGGTATTGAATGAATTGTACATTCCAATATTGGAGATTTCAAGGGTGGGTGCTCAATGAGCAGCTGCCTACTATGTGATATATTTAGTAGACACACTAACCAGTGTTATAACATTATTGAAATTCGTTTTCAAAGCATATTGTATTTTTTATCATACATCAATGAATTTTTCCAACCACTTTCTAAAAAAGTACATTAAAAATGTCTTTCTCAAATGTTACTGTGTTGATAATATCATGCAGTCCTGACTCAACAGCATATCTTTATAGAACAATATGCTATTTTTATTTCCATATGCACCGTATCCTAAAAAAATAATCTATTCTAGCCTTTGGCAAGATGAAGGTCTTCTGAACATACTTCTGTTGCTATTAATATAAATGGAGGTATGCAAGAAAGTGCTTTTTCTTCACAAAATGCTGCATTGCATTGCAACTGTTCTTATTAAAAAAAAACTTCTCTAACAAGCAAATAAAAAACTGAAAAAAAAATTCTAGACATGGATTCAGCAGCACACTTTAGTGTAAAAATCATGCTTCAATGTATTGGTAGTACTGTTCACATAGGATGCAATTTGATGTATTGATGGGTTATTAAAAAACTTGGTACAACTGTTTTTTCCACAATTATACCATTCAACTTTGTGCAACTTGCAGGCTTAAACATTTATGGGTAGAGCTTTGGTGTGTTTTTGAAGTACAAGGTAGGTCATTTATGGACAAGAGAAGTTTTGCTTTTGTGACTGCCTTTATGTGGCAAATTGATCTGACCTACGGGAGTCATTGCTAGCTGAACAGTGCCCTTGTCTAGTCTTGTGGCAGGCAGATTTATTACATTATTTCTATTATTTTATTTATTGGGTGCAACCAATTGATAGACGAAAAAGTGAGTAAGTGAACTTGCTCACATTTGTATTGTTAGAAACACCACTGTTTAAATTCTTTGCACTCTGAATTTGGCGTATTGCCAGTTTTATGCCAGGTGCTAGAGTGTCGTAATATAATGGTGTATACTGTATTTCTAATTTAGTGGTGATGCAAAAAAAATACATATAAATCTGCACATTAGCTCTTTGCTTCTTGTTAATGATTACTTGCCTGTTCTTGATGCATGCCATTAAATCATACTATACCCTGACCATTCTACAATATTCTACAAGCCTCCCCTAAAGCATAGGGATTCTGTACAAACCTCAATCTATATTTTTTTTTACAGAGAAAAAAACTAAATATCTACAAAAAATTACAACAATGTATCCATGTGGAAACAGACAAACAAATAAAGACACACAATATTTCCACTTTCCTGTAAATATGAATCACGGGTCCTTGAACTTAAAGAGATACTGTTGCTTGAAAGCATATTTTTTTCAAAACACATCAGTAGTGATGAACACATTTTTTCACCATGTATGGTTTCACAACGTATTTCAGAGTTTCACTGCCGGCAAAAATGTTTAATGATAACAAAAATTTACCACGTCAGTGGTGTAACTATAAAGGAAGCAGACCCTGCAGCTGCAGGAGGGCCCAGGAAGTATAGGGGCCCCATGAGACCCTAATTCATGTACCATTTCAGTAAATATTGTTAAAACAGGTTGTTTTGCGCGCCTGAAAAGCAATTTGCTGTGGGACCAAGTAATTTCTAGTTACGCCTCTGCACCACGTGATAAGTTTCTTGACAAAAAAACAAAAGATGTTGCATGGTAGACAAAAATATTGTGCAGTAGAGAAAAACATCACCCATAGTCTCTAATGTATTTTGCTACAAAAAAGTTGCAGTGACAGAAATGTTGCCCACTATTTCACAAAATTTTTGCTGCTACTGTCCTGAATTTTAGCAAGTGGGTGAACAGGCAAAACTACATCTGCTGCCTCTAACTATTTTCGGTTGGCTTTAGGCATTTCTCTGCCAGCTGAGATAACACTATGGAAAAACTGTCCCACCATGTACCATTAGGGTCAATTACCTTGTGCAGTAAAGGATATATATATATATATATATATATATATATATATATATATATATATATATATATATATATATATATATATATATTGTATGCACTTGTGAATAATGGTGCTATTGTTCTATGAACAATAACTCCAGATCATAAATACATTATATAATGGGGGGGGGGAGTAGTGGCACCCAAAGACCATTAAATACAATGAGAAGCATTGGGAACTTTAGCCCCAAATACATTAAATACAATAAGAGGCATTGATTACTGACACCCCCTTACACTTCCAAAAAGCAGGTTTTCTGAAGGCTGGAGAAGATTTGAGCATTGTAGAAAATCAAAATTAATTCAGAAATGATTTGCTTTGCCAGCCTCACCTGGGGGTAGACAGATAGCACTTAACCAGGAAAAATACCACTACCTGGGTCATATTGAAGTACAATGGGAAGGGGAGAAAAAATATCTCAAGCAGTTCTATTGTGCAAAATGTTAAATGGAGAGGTCTTTGTGCCAAAACTGATCCAAAATTTCTTATCTCAAAACAGACAGAAATCATTAGAAGACAAGAAAATGCTTTCCCTCGAGGATTCAGTATTTGATAGAGGGCTCCCTAGATCACCACTGTAACTCTTCTGCACATGTGTGCTTCACTGATTCATGTGCATTGTAACTAATACAAGCATTACAGTGCCCAACCAGCATTGCTAGTCAACTGCAAATTACCTTCTAGCCTAATTGAATGTAATTTCCATGCACTGCCTCCAAGTCTAGACCACTGCTCACAACTGTAGTCTTGGTCTGACCACAAGAGAGAGATGCATTATGGGATTTGTAAAAGTTTAAGAGCGCTGTTGACTTTGACTAGAGGTACCTTTGCTTGTCCTAACTTGGTAATTGTTACTCTATATAAGAGTGTCAAGACTAGACGGTGTGGATTAAGGAGGAGCAACATATTGGAATCTGCAATATACTGTCCAGTAAAAAAGTCTAGGAAGGACTGGACAAAAAAAACCCCAATATAAGGTATCAACAGTAAGGAAACCAAGAGTCAATTTGTAAAAAGAATACACCAAAGACTTACTATGGACAAAGACTGTGATGTTTTTTGAGGTTTGAAACATTAAAATTTCACTCCAGCGCATTAGTCTATAAATATATTGATGATGTGGATCATCATTTTTTTTTTAGAAATATTGCATGTGCCACGTGCAAGTTTAGGAAGACAGTGGGAGCTTACGGAGATAAATGTATGTCTGAAGTCGTGGTGTAGGAAGGAAGGGTTTAGCTTCTAAGAGCACTGGGCTGATTTTTCCTTGGGGAAAAAAAATCTATATATAGTTGTGACATATTGCGCCTCAATGGAAGTGAGTCTGCTGTTCTAGGGGAAAAAATGACTAAGAGGCAGGAGAGTGTTTAAACTAGGTGGGGTGAGTTAGAGTATTGAACAAGCTAGGTTAGATTGGGCAGTGGGATTAGTAAGGGGTCATGGGGGAGGAGTGAAAGCGACATAGAGTTTACCAGTTAAGAACATCCATTTGTTACAAAGAAAACAGGCTAACAGTAACTTTGGATCTAAGTCCAATTATGTCATGTAAATATCAGAGGGGAAAATAGTAACCTACACTGTATGCTGGAAAATGCACAAAGTTTGGTCATCATATTGCAGGATTTATAGAGACGAGTGTACATATAAAAATCCAAATTTATTTTCCAATAAAATCATTGCATGAAGACAGACTAATAAAGCAGGCAGGGGAGGGCACGGCTTCTGAGCTTCTGAGGAAGTGACTAGTACAGTCATGAAAAGTGTTGGACCATTGATTTATTGGACCACTTTAAATCAATTTGGACTTTAAGTTAGACTTTTAAAGGGAAAAATACAATTTTTTCAGAGAAAAAAAAAACTTTAATTTTTATAGGTTTTGGAGGCATTTGATTTTTTAACTGCATCGTTCAGTTCTTGTTTTCGTTCGTATTTTTTATATTAAGATCTTTTAATAAATTCAATAACAGATTTTAGTGTTTGTGAGTTTAGTGACCTTTAATAAGGCCTCCACATTTTAGATGTGCAAAGTAAAAGGGCATCTCTGAACTTTGAAAGAAGAAAAATGTCATTAAAGGAGACATATAGCATAACTAAACCCCACCAATCTTGTAGACAATAATGAATTATATATGGTGCTGGGTTTACTATGAGACAAAAAGTAATATTATCTTTAAGCACTCTTTATTGGAGCTCCCTATAGAGCTGCTATGGTTCCTGTATATGTTTCAAATGAGGGGTGGGGTGTGTCCAAGTGGTCTCTGCCAGAATCACAGTAAGAGGGGGATAGAACTCGGGCAAAGAACAGGTTTCAGTTTCCTATCAGGTCTGTATAGTTTCTGATTGGTTCCTATCCTACAGTGCATTTTGCTGAGTGCCACAAGCTCCATTGCACAGCCTGGGAAAGGAAGCAGCAGGAAGTTGACCAGATGGGAGTGACTAGTCAGGTTTTGGGGGACACAGCTGAAATGTGTGTCATGTACAAGAAGGCCAATAAAGCATACAAAAATTAAGACAATCTAAAATTAATCCAAAATTATTTTGTAAATAATATTGTTGACCAAAAATATATTTATGTAAATATGTATATTTATTCTCATATACACATGTACATAAGTATTCCTGGTTATAAGGGTTCTTTAACGAAAGAGATAGTTCAATCAAAATATATATATTTATTTACAAAAACTATTGACACATATCTACAAAAATAATACACATAAAACAAGTTACACTATATAGAATGTATAACAAATAGTCACAAAGACAATTAGAAATATTTATATGTTGGATCTAAATCCACTGCCTCTTGGATACTCATCCTTCCATTAGGTCTGTCATCTATGTCCTCACTGCAAGAACTCCCAGGACTCTCTCCCTAACTTAGCCTATTGTATTAACCTATAGACTGACCATAAGTACATGTCAGGTTCTGATTGGTCAGTGACCAATACATTAATCTTGGGGGGTAGGGCATGGATTCCTGAGGCAGTTCATTCCAGAATCAGGACAATGGAATGGGGAAAGGCAATGTGTAGACAGAAAGGTTTGCTTTTCCAGCTGCCCCTGGTCAAAGGGGAGGGGATTTAACAACTGTATGCTACATAGGGTGTCTTTGAAGCTTGTCTTTGTTATGTCCTGATACTATCTAATATGTAATTACACAACATTCTTAGATACAAATCACAATATATATATATACAATATACACATATTGCATATAATAAAGATATAACACAAGCAAGTCTCCCTGAGGTAACAAATATGTAAATAGTTCAGAATCTCAGCTTTTTCACCTAAAGTGTCCCACCCCTTCCTGCTTCATTTTTACTACTGTTATTTTTTGTCTGCACAATTGTCTTAAAGTAGGAGTTAAAAATTACTATTATTACTATTAAATAGATTTGTTTCACGTTTGCATCATTTGTATTTCTACAAACATTTTTTGGTGAACATTTGGACAAAAAGAGTTTTAATTACAAATGTAAAAGTAAAACACTTTTTTACTAGTGATGAGTGAATGTATCCGAAATTTGCTACGAAATTCACAAAATGCATTGCAGTCAATAGAAGTAACTTCTTTGTTTTGGCTGACTGTTTTGTTTCGTGGCAAATTTTTGCTGCAGTTTCACAAAAAAAAATGTGCAGATGGCGAAATGCTAATCACGTATTCAACTGGTGAAAAAAATTTACTCATCAGTAATTTTTACTAAAATACAAACATTGTACACATGAAAAAAAAACTGCTTAGTAGTTTTTTGGTGCCACTATCCTACCATAACCTTTTCTACTAATTTGGCATTATAATAAAGAAAAAGTAGTAAATAACATTTGTCAAGCTAATTTGATGAACCTTTTAAATGCTTTGCTATCCTAATTTTTATGAGAATGTCTGAACATTTTTTCTACACTTTAGTACACTTCCATCATTTGTATCATGGTGTTCTGTGCTTAAAAATAAATTATTTATCATGGACTGAAGGCATATGGCTGCCTTTCCCTCCCCCCAAACAACCCCGGGGCTCAGACGGTTCAAAAAATGTTTTTGTTAGTTATTTTTATGTTTTACTTATAACCAGTTTGTTTTGTTTCTTTTCTATTAGTTAGATGACTTACATAATCTATTACTCTTTTTATGGGATGGGATGTCTAACAATGCACAAGACTTGACTGCACTGTCAATTATATGCTTATCACAAGAGAACCTGTGAAATACTGCTCCCCCCTGATCATACAATGTAAATGCATGTACTGTTTGACATAAAAAAATTAAAATACAAATAAAGAGTTAAAAAAAATATTTAAAGTAAATAGATTTTATCACACATCTTCTGTAATTCCTATATACTTATACTCATTAATTATTTTAGGTCTGACATTTCACTCTCCCCAAAAACAACAAATTTTAAGATTCATTGTAGTTAGTTGTTTGGCATGTAATAAAAATGGCCGCAGATTTAATTAAAATGTGAGCTATTGGTAGAAAGAAAGGTCATGCAAAGAAAATGTCATTTTGGGAGTACATTAGTAGCTTCCCTCCAGTGTTATTTGCATGTAAAATGTATACTTTGTTCTTGACATTTAATGAGGAAATTGGAACTGCTTATTATGGATGACTACACACTTTTTCAGTGTGCTCATTTGATCAAATTATATGTATAGTTTTATGCATGCTTGTGAGATTCTCATGGTCTGTTAAATTAATAAGATGGAAAGCTTTGAAACCAAAAATTCAAATATAACTGCGCATTAACATAATAATAGCTGATCAATACAATATTAATTAAATGAAGTAACATGTAATTTTATATACAAGTAAAGTTAATTTTCAGTTTACTATAACTTTTGCTTTGTTAGTACTGTTCATAACCAGACCTGGGCAACCTGAAAGAGATTAAATTTGCTGGACTGGTAGTGGATTCCATTGGTTGAAGCCTGAACTTGTGAATAGCATCATACATGCTGGGGATCTTTCAAAAAAAATTTGCTAAAAGCAGATCTTAATGGCATCGGAGATGTCAATATCAATGGAACTCTAAATGCATGATACCATGATACCATCAAAGAATAACATTTTAGTATCACTAAAACCTACTCACAATATCAATGTGACTGCTCATAATTATATCACTGCAAAGGTTTAGGTGCAAAGGCATCATCAGACTAAAATTAATGATTTGGAGCAATACTACAGACTAGGGAAAATTAACACTTTTGTAAAAGATCTAACAAGCTGCAAGGCTGTGTGCACCTATGGGGCATATTTTACAATCAATTTTTTTTTTCTAAAAAGCTTTATTAAGGGGCCTATTTATTAAACCTCAGCTTTTTCTGGTTGAGTTTTTAAAGGGAAAAACTCAAATTTGTATGCTCTGAAGCTGCCAAAAAATGTAATCAGAAAATACTCCAGCTAAAACCTGTCAAATGACAGACGGTCCCTTTAAAGGGATACTGGTCACATGACCAGGGGCAGCTGGGAAATTGACAAAATGTCTAGCCCCATGTCAGATTTCAAAATTGAATATAAAAAAAACTGTTTGCTCTTTTGAGAAATGGATTTCAGTGCAGAATTCTGGTGGAGCAGCACTATTAACTGATTCATTTTGCAAAAAAAATGTTTTCCCATGACAGTATCCCTTTAACAATTGGAACATGTTTTTTTTTTTTTTAAACTTCTGGATTCTCAATAGTTTCAGGCTGTTTGCAATTGTTTTTCATTTGATAATCTGATAAATTCAAGTTTTAACCATTTGAAAAAGTAGCATGATTCGATTTGACACTCGATTTTATTGCACCAATTTTTTCAAGAAGTTTTATTGCCAAATTATGGGGGTTTCAGGTTTGGGAGTTTAGTCAAATTGTTTTTTAAAATAATGTGAAATAAATTTGAGCTTTAGTAAATAGCCCCCTAAGTGTAAAAACCACGAAAACCCTCTAATGTAAAAGTTGTTCTGGTCCTATAGAAGTCAGTGGGAGCTGCACTGATCTTATTGGAGCACTTCCAATCAATTCAGACTTTTAGAGATGTTTTTCATTAGGCATTGTCTGAAAAACTCAAATTTTTAGAGGTTTTAAAGGTATTCGTATTTTTTTCGGATTGTTCGGTGCTTTTTTTTATTCGTTCTTGTTAAAGTCAGATCTTTAATAAATTTCATGACATTTGTGGTTTTAGAGAAAGTGAGTTTAGTCATGGTTTTAAAAGCCTATAAAGCCACTAAAAAGACACTGTTTATAAATAGGCCTCAACATGTTTATTCACCTATGCATGTGTATTTAGAGTTCTACATTTTATTGAGGGCAACAGCCCAATTACAGTACAAAGGAATCCTCCAATGGCAATCCCATCTTCTTTTGATGCTTGAGTATAGTGTAATAGCGTTAAGCAAAAAATAACACAATAATATAACAGCAAGATGATTGACATGGTGCTTGATAAACATCTGAAATCTGTGCAATTTTAAAGCTATGACAGTAGCTTTGTAAGTGATTCAAAAATACGATTGTTTCACAAGACCATTGTCTTCAATTAAAGTTTTTCTTTAAGTAGAACGAACACTCACTTGTGGGCCTGTCATCAGCAAATTGGGCTCTGATGCAAATTGGATTCGCAGTCGGATTAGATAATTTTATTTTCTGTATCAAATAGAAAAAAAACTTTACTGTTCCTTTAACATCATTTTTAAGATTAGGACTTTGCATGAACATGAGTTACTTGGTTATTTGTATAAATACACTTCAAATTAGTAATAAAAATTTAATTGATCATAGTTTTTATGTTTATGTTTGTCCAGTTAGCCATTAGCCAATACTATTAGACTAGATAGATATCTATTTGCTTTTACACAATTCTTGTAAGTGGATGTTTGCAACAATAACAGAGATTTACAATCCTGGTGACTTTCTGTTTTTTCTTTTTTAATCATTCAGCAGATAAAGATACCCAAGACAGGTGTCAGCAATTCCAACCATCTGCCATACTAACAAATATATACATGTTCATTTTTGACAACAATGCAAGTTTAAACTCCCAGAAAATGTAATGGTTCTTTCACTAATTAAACGTGCAACTTGCAGAGATCGTTTAGCACCATATTGCTGTGACTAAAAACAAGTTTTTATTGCATCAGTGCCGGAATTACAATACGGTACATTATGCTTAGCAAATCTAATAGCCAGACATTCAGTACCAGCCAGAAGAGCTGCACTACATATTTTTGTCAGATAAAACTAGGGGGCATGTTTACTAATATTGGAGATAAATATCTGGAGAGATTTCTGATCTGTGAGCAGGCAGTAACATTAACATACAGCATATACTGCCCAAAGTGTAACTACAAGTTACATTTGTTTTCTTTTTCATAGTGCAGGGTGATAGTAATACAGATAAACAAAGGCGTTGTAGACATAGATGTAGTCTAATGAGTTGTAACCCTATCTTGGCTAAAACAGGCTTTCCCAGTTACTTAAGAAAAAGGGTCACATTGGACTCTCTCTCTCAGGATGGGCCTTACTGGTTCCTGTAAGTGGAACAGTAAAGGTGATGGTTTTGTGCATGTGCACTTCTTTTGCTATTGTGTAAGAATGTAATAGAGTGCCACAATGTTATATTCATGGATCCAATTGACTTAGTATTATGATAAGAGGAATCAGTCACAGTCTAAGGTAGTGTAACAACCTGCTTGTATTTGAACCCGGGAACTGATGTTTTTATGCCGCCTGCATTTCCACTGCGCTATATGAGCAGATAGCTATGGTTGTGGCTCACGCCTATTGCTTTCCATGTAATTGCAAATAGGCTTGTCTTGTTTCACCTGTTGTCAATCTGGCCACTGGTGATTAGGGATGTAGCGAACTGTTCGCCGGCGAACTAGTTCGCGCGAACTTCGACTGTTCGCGTCCGCCGCAAGTTCGCGAACGTCGCGCGACGTTCGCCAATAGGCGTTCGCGTCAAAATCGGTCGCCCATTCGACCATTCGATCGCTAAAATCGAACGATTTTCGTTCGATTCGAACGAAAATCGTTCGATCGAACGATTAAAATCCTTCGATCGTTCGAATCGAACGATTTTCGGATGATCGAAGTTCGCGAACAGTTCGCGAACAGTTCGCAAATTATGCCGGTGTTCGCGAACGGCGTTCGCGAACACATCGGCGGCGGTTCGCTACATCCCTACTGGTGATCTGCGTAAGCATTTAATCTACTTCTAAAACCCCCTACACTGCACTAACTCAGTGCCTATCGTTGGTCTATGTTCCATAGTTCTTGGGTGTGATTCTTGTCTGATTTTCTGTTCCTGACCCTTTGCCTGTTTTTGACCTTGCTGTATCACTAAATTACCCTTGCCTGTTTGACCTTCTGGATCCTAACTTGGTACTGTGTTAATGATTGAATATGACTTCGGCCTGTTTATCCTGACTATGCTTCTGGCTCCTGATTTTGTACTGCACTGTCTGACTGGTATTAATCTGGCCTGGTAATTCTGACTACTCTCCTGGTTCCGGATTCTGTACTGCATTGATTAGTACTGTCCCTGCCTGTTCCACATCCCTCTCCCATTGACTGATATATGCTAATACTGCAGCATCAGGCCAGGCTAGCCAGTGGCCTTACGCAACCTGGCCAGTCACAGCGCCCACTAAATGCATGGACTGACGCTGGCCAGAGCAGCAAGAGGGGACCAGACTAGGGGTATGAGGCAGAGAAGGTATGTGCCTGGTGCCCCCCCAGCTTTGCACCCTAGGAATGTGCCTTCTCTGCCTACCCCTACTTTCGACCCTGATGTGTAGTAAATCAGCAGAAAAGAAGATGGGTAGCTACTGGGGCATCTTCAGAGAAACAGATCTTCCCTGCTAAAGGGCTGTGGTTCCTATGGGCTGGTCCAGAACATAATGTACAATGTTTTTAGCCTACTTCTTGGTTTAGGCTTTAGCTCTCCTTTATAGTCTATTTTATCATTTTACACATCACCCCATGGGAACTACTTATAAAAGGCCTTTCATTAACACTCATGTATATGAAATGCATTGCTTGAAACAAATATTGTTTGGAATATGTCTTGAAAAGCATTAACTATTTCATGGGTTGATTCTGAATAAAATGAACTACATCTTTGGAAGCCATATGATCATTGCACAATACACATTTTGAAACCGTTTGTGGTATGCTCATCAGCATACAAATGTTCCAGATCAAACCCAAGAGGACACATTTGCAATCAAGCAGTTATTGGTGTCAGATTTCCAATTAGTTGAAGTCACTGCAACATCTGCTAGATTTCCTAAATTCATGCTTCAACCAATTATAGATGATAAATCTCCAGATTAGTAAAACTATAAAAATTATATTGATTACTGTATATGAAATTCTGTTAGCATACAGTATTTGGTATAAACATAAAAGTCAGGCATTATTATAGATTCTTGACTAAATCTTTCCATATTTGTCGGTATTAAAATACCCTTGAAATTAAGCACCAGGTTATGCAGAAAGTACAAAGCTTCAATACGTGGAGGCTTATTCATCAACATTCTTATTTACGTGGTTAGTGATGGGTGAATTCGCTGCGAATTCCCACGATTCTGGAAACCCTGAGAAAATTCGCCAGCGTCTAAAAAAAAAAAAAGGACGCCAGCGCAATTTTGCCAAAAAAGGACGGCGGCGTCAAAAACGAGACGCCGGTGCTGTTTCGCATAAAACGAACGCAAAAAAAAGCGCCTAAAAAAGTTTTTGGAAAACTCCTATGAAAGAAATCCAAACACCATTGTAATGATGAAAAATAGCACCTGTGAATATGTATGCAGGTATAACTTTATTTGTAAATCACTGTCAGAACATGCAGCCAATGTTCCCTCTGAAGTGTGCACTCATGCACGCGCACACATATTTGAGGCCATTTTGTGAGAAAACTCAAGATTTTGTATGAATTCTAACTTGAGCACACAGTTTTTAAAAACTGCGCACAAGTTTAAAATATACAGACAATCATTTTTTGGTGCACATAGCCCAAAAGGAATTATAGGGAACATAACCCACAGCACTGTACATTATATAAAAATATACACAGGTAAAAAAAATATACACAGGAAGCCCCCCTATATAAATATAGGGGGGCTTCCTTTCCTGTCAGATGTATTAGAGCTCACTCTAATTCCAGTACAAACAAAATTTTGAAGAGAAATAGATGCTAAGAGAGGTATGATGTATAGTGATGGGCGAATTTATTTGCCAGGTGGGAATTCGCAGTGAATTTACGTGAGTCGCCACCAGCAAATAAATTCGCAAAACGCCAGCGAAAATTCGCCCGAAAAAATTAGCCGCGTCAAAAACGAGACGCCGGCGCCATTTTGCAAGTTTTTTGCCATTTTGCAAATTTCGCGGCGAAGCGAAATGGCGCAAATTCGCCCATCACTAATAATGTAGATAAACTTGATTTTTTAAGAAACGGTACCGAATTTTTAATTAATTATATTTAGAAAACTTCTTATTTCAGTATCCTGAAGCTGATTACATTTAATTTTTCTTTAATATTTTGATAATGGTTTGAGTGGTTAGGACCTCCTGTATTTGTCTGTATGAATTTTGAGGTCAAAGTCTCATTGCACCAGCGTTTAAAGGAATTGTTTAGTGTAAAAATAAAAACTGGGTAAATAGGCTATGCAAAATAAAAAATGTTTTCAATATAGTTAGCCAAAAATGTGTAAAGGCTGGAGTGACTGGATATGTAACATAATAGCCAGAACACTACTTCCTGCTTTGCAGCTCTCTTGGTTTACACTGGCTGGTTACCCTGGTTACCAGGCAGTAACCAATCCGAGACTTGAGGGAGGGCCACATGGTACAAATCAACACTTTGGCACGCACTCCACAGGACTCCAGGTAACGGTAAAAAGGATTTTTCTTTATTACACAAACAAACAAATATCCAGGTGTAATAAAGAAAAATCCTTTTTACCGTTACCTGGAGTCCTGTGGAGTGCGTGCCAAAGTGTTGATTTGTACCTTGATGTCTCCCCTATGCTGAGGGTTTGGGGCGCAGCACCCGGACCACCGAACAGGAGCGGTGAGTGACCCACAAGTTTACTTTATTGGGATATTTAAAGCGGAGGGCTCGGGGCATATGCACCCGAGCCAATTTCAAACAGCGGTGAGCAAAATTGGATTAAATGTATTAGCAGACCGCGAAGTAGAAGAACGTTCCAATATTTAATCTTAATGATACGGCGGGTGGTTAGAGCGCTCCAGTCCCTAACTGTGTAAAAGGAGGGCCACATGGGTCATATCTGTTGCTTGCTGAGCTCAATTGCAAACTCACTGAACAGATATGTACCATGTGGCCCCCCCTTCAAGTCACTGACTAACTCAGAGTTATAGAGCTGAAAAGTAGGAAGTAGTGTTCTGGCTATTATGTTACACATCCAGTCACTTCAGCCTTTATACATTTTTGGCTAACTAACTACAGTATATTAGAAATATTTTTTATTTTGCACAGCCTATCTATTTACCCAGTTTTTATTTTCACACTGAACTGTTGCTTTAATGACATTGTGTTCTTCTGTTTCTTAAAATATTGCCACTCTCATAGCATTAGTTCATGGGAAAAAAAGTACAGCAAACACTCCTAAAAGGCATTTTTAAACACACTGAAAGACTACTTTTATATAAAATAGTATGAATTGTTTCTTGAAAGAAAACTAAAATCCTAAGCAGTTCTTATTGATGTTACATGTGCAAGTACTGCATATTTTTGCTCTTCCCCTATTGTGACACGCTATCCCTCAACCTAGAGTTATGTATTGTGCACAGTGGCGTAACTACCAGGGAGCAGGGGGTGAATTGGGCCAGGGTCCGCACCCCCTCAGGGCCCCCCGGCAGCTCACGCGCCACTGGATTCCAGTGAAAATAGCGTACGGAGGGGGGCGATGGGCCCGGCTGCGCGTCCCGCACAGGGCCCGCCCCCCTCTAGTTACATTACTAGAAAATAGTTTAAGTATAATTTTGTGAGAGGGGAGTTTAACATCCTAACCTTGACTCTTGATCCATGCCTAGACTTTGACCATGAGCTCCTTTGTTACTAGGCTATTGGACTTGCCTTTTATCTTGTACCCATCAGTACCAACCAGGACTGGACTGAGATTCAAAATAGGCCCTGGCATTTCAGGTGCACAGAGGCCCAAACAGGCCACACAGCAGCCCAAACAGCCCCCACCAGCCCAATATTTAGTCACTATCTATGGCAACTTACAGTAGCCCCTCTGGTATTCGCCAGAACCCACAGATTGCCAGTCCGGACCTGGTACCAACCTTTCTTGCCTTTGTCTGTCCTGCTTCTACTGTCTGTTCCAGTGTTTTTCCTTTCTTTTCCCTAGTCACTGCTCATCTTCAGTCCTTACTAGGGGCAGGATAAAAAAATATTTTTGCTTTTAGTACCATTTTAAGCAGCTTGGTGTCCCCACATTTTTTTCTGGAAATCTGCTGCATTTATTTACAGTGTAGCTTGTTACTCTGATTTACCTGTTTGGTAAACAATAGAGGTTTTAAAGGGTTTTTTTGTACTGTTAAATCAAAAGTAATGGAAGGAAAACATTTTATCTTATTACTCATATTCACAGTCACACAGCAAATCAGTCCCCAGTTTCATGTTTTATTACATAATTATTAAATGAGTAGCATCAGCATTTCATACTGAAATTTCATAATGACAAAAAGTTAGATTTTACAGTATAGCAAACATATGGCATAAAACAATTTATGGGTCTCATGAAATTTTATGATATACATAAAAATGTCTCATTTAAAAAAATTAAATTACTCTTAAAAGTGATACCCATTTATCAGTTTTCATTTCTCCTACAAGAAAACAGGATCATAAAAGCAAACACTATACATTTCTATTTCAGCAAATGCTGGTATCCATTCTTCACATTTTATTTACTTTGGGCATTCTATAAAATAGTTTTTTCTCAGGCTTTTTCTTTGGTTTTGCAATGCTAAACAATAACTGCAAGCCCAACAGTGCTTCTCTATGGCAAAGATTTACCATTTACCCCTGTCCCATACCCCTTTAGCTTAAGGGGAGTGAGCAGGACCCCCTAACCTCCCAAAACATCTTGTGCTATAATATTGTCACATGGATCATCATTCAGGAACCTGTTATTTCAGAGAATTATTTCAGAGAAATTGGTGTTCATGTATCAGATTCATTCCCAATCTGTGCCAGGAAATCATGTATGTTTTAATCATGTACCTACTGGTATGGGATCTGTTATCTGGAAACCTGCTATCCAGAAAGCTCAGAATTATGGAAAGGCCATCTCCTCATTTTATCCAATTATGTCTAACTTTTAAAGGGATTGTTCACCTTTAAATTAACTTTTAGTATTATTTAAACATTGATATTCTTAGATAATTTAAATTTGTCTTGATTTTTTTATTGTTTTGGTTTTTTAGTTATTTAGCTTTTTGTTAGGTAGTGCTCTAGTTTGGGATTTCAGCAGCTATCTGATTGCTGTCCTATTTACCCTAGTAATGGAGCTGTGGTTTGAAAGGAAATATGAATAAGAGACGGGCTGCACAGACATATAAGTAATAACAAGTACATTTCTGGGATCTGTTATCCAAAAACCTATTATCTAGAAAGCTCCGAATTTCAGAATGGCTGTCTGCCATAGGCTCCATTTTAGTATTCAAATTTTACATAATGATTTTCCTTTTTCTTCTGTAATTGGAAGCAAAACCAGCCTATTTGGTTCCTTTTTCTTCTGTAATTGGAAGCAGAACCAGCCTATTTGGTTTATTTAATGTTTACATGATTTTCTAGTAGCCATCAGATATGAAGATCCAAATTATGGAAAGATCTGTTAACCTGAAAACTCCAGGTCCCAAGAAGTCTACATAACAGGTCCCATACCTGTAACAATAGCAATAATATTGTAGCTTCACAAAGCAAAAGTTTTTGGCTGCCGAGGCAGTGACCCCTATTTGAAAGATGTAAATAAAAAAGGAAGGCAGATAATTTAAGAATTTAAACAAATAAATAATAAAAATTATTGCAAAGTTGCTAGGAATAGGCCATTCTATAATATACTAAATGTTAACTTCAAGGTGAACTACCCCTTTAAAAATTATTTCCTTTTTCTCTGTAATAATAAAACAGTACCTTGTACTTGATCCAAACTAAGATATAATTAATCTTTAATTGGAAGCAAACCCAGCCTATTGGGTTTATCATGATTTTCTAGTAGACTTAAGGCATGAAGATCCAAATTACGGAAATCCTCAAGTCCCAAGCATTCTGGATAACAGATTCCATACCTGTACTAAACAATCAAAGGAAAAATGTTCTCTGTACATAATAATCTTGGCATTGTAATTGTGTCTATTTAACGGAAAGGACATTGAATTGCTACATTAGGATTGGCATATTTAATATGTATTACGGGGATATAAAGATGTATACTTCAGTTATAATATTTAAACAATTATGGTGGACTATTTATTGTCAACTGAACAGCCCATAAAGCTATAAAAGCTTCAGAACATCAAGTGACTACCCTTAACAATAATGCCAATTGCAGGTTCTAGATTGTTTGTTAAATCTTTTTAATCTACATTTGAAAAAAAAATGGCAAATGGGTCAGATTCACACTGAGAAAAAAATGACAATGACGGATATAACAAGAAAACACTTTTTCTGTTGTTGCATGGCACTTAAATGGCAATTAAATGTCAAAAAAAGTGCAATGAGCATTTTAGTATCCTTTTAATCACAATTTAAAACTCCATCAGAAAATGAAGGTTCCAGAAGGTGGCACCGCAAGACTCTTGATTCTGTGCATTTAGATGAGTGAGACAGAAAAGAAAATTTTTTTTAATGTGGCATCATTTGTTCACTGACAGACAAATTGCGGAGATGTTCCAAGACAGGAAAACATTTTAATTTGGTAGACACTGAACAGCAGGCAATCTACAGCATGTGTTGGAAATTTCAAGTGTTGAGCTTTGAAAATGTGAGCTATACAAGCCTACTGTCTTTAGTTAGAAGTTGCATACATTAAACAAAAAAGTAAACTTATTTAAAGATCATCTTCTAGAAGAGCAGTATGTGGGTTTATTTTCTTTGAGAAGTAACTTCATTTTTATAACAACATTTGTTACTGAAAGAGGGAGTTTGCATTCTGGAAAGGGAAAGCAGTTTGCATGGTGCAAAAAAGAGCTGATTCACTTTGTACACTGTCCTCCTGCTTTAAAGGATTGCTGCAGGTCGCTACAATCTTTTTGGAACACAGAGACCTGTGTTCACCCCCATGAATACAGCACTGCCTGCATTCAGCAGATCTGTAAACACGAGGGGCAGGAGGCCACTCCTAACTGTCCCCTAAATTGCATTACATTTAGGCTAAGGAGCATCGGCAGATGCAGACTCCTTAGTTGGTGTAAGAAGATAGGAAAGGATGAATCCAGAGAGCCTGTAGTCTGCTGTCAAAGTGTTGCCAAAGTAAGGCACATAGTTAAAGGGATACTGTCATCGGAAAACATGTTTTTTTCAAAATGCATCAGTTAATAGTACTTCTCCAGCAGACTTCCGCACTGTAATCCATTTCTCAAAAGAGCAAACAGATTTTTTTATATTAAATTTTGAAATCTGACATGGGTCTAGACATTTTGTCAATTTCCCAGCTGCCCCTGGTTATGTGACTTGTGCCTGCACTTTAGGAGAGAAATGCTTTCTGGCAGGCTGCTGTTTTTCCTTCTCAATGTAACTGAAGTCTCAGTGGGACATGGGTTTTTACTATTGACTGCTGTTCTTAGATCTACCAGGCAGCTGTTATCTTGTGTTAGGGAGCTGCTATCTGGTTACCTTCCCATTCTTCTATTGTTAGGCTGCTGGGGGGGGGGGAAGAGAGGGGGTGATATCACTCCAACTTGCAGTACAGCAGTAAAGAGTGATTGAAGTTTATCAGAGCACAACTCATATGACTTGGGACAGCTGGGAAATTGACAATATGGCTAGATCCATGTCAGATTTCAAAATTGAATATAAAAAAATCTAGTTGCTCTTTTGAGAAATGGATTTCAGTGCAGAATTCTGTTGGAGCAGCACTATTAACTCATTCATTTTGAAAAAAAATGTTTTTCCCATGACAGTATCCCTTTAAGTTAGCTAGTGGTAAGCTCACTATAAAGTGGTGAGAGCTGTGTTTTGTTGTAAAAATGCTAAAAATAGGATGAACCCAGAAATTAAAAAAAATAGTTGTACTCATATATCCATACAAAAGAATTTTTGGGTTTTGAGCGCATTTTTTGATTTTTTTACAACTTTAATATGATTTTTTCAGCACAAGAAAATTTTGTTAAAATGTAACAATAAATAGGGGGGAAAGTCAGTGTGGATTTGGTCAGAGTAGTTTTCAGAAAAAAGTAGGAACTTTTTGGATTTTGATATATAACCCCCACATTGTAGCTTTAATAACATATCAAGAATTCATTGTTTAAACTAAGCAAAAAGACATCATTACTTGCGTACATTTATGACATACTGTATATTAAATACCCTAGGCTGATTGTTGTCAGTAATGAACACAGCACCCGCACACTGTCACCTTAGCAGTCAAATCCAATGCAATTATATATAAAAAAACTCCTATAAGCAAATTAATGTCAAACACATCATTAGCCCCCTACTGTTAAAACTCAAAACAAACAAAAAGTACAGATTGTTCATTATTAGTAAAATGCATCATTAGTAAAATAAAGCACCTTATAATCTTCATGTTATTATTGATTAGAACATTATTATTTAATAGTGATGAGTGAAACTGCCCTATTTAGCTTTGCTGAAAAATTTAAGAAAACATGGTAAAATTTTCTTGATAGGCACAATTTTATCTACCTTTGCCGTCAGTGTAGATCCACAGGCAAGTCAGATTTCCATGTCCTGTGTCCTCCTATGAAATAAAAAAGAAAAGCTTTTCCTATGATTCATCCACATGGACTGGTATAAAATAAAAAATATTTTTACTGTTTTGTTAAACTTTGTAAGTGTTCATCCATTTAATCAAAACCTATTGTATTTGATAAAGCTTTACATATTGAGGTTCAGTAGAGAGCCATGAATGGCTCATGGAAGGGCTTATTCTTGTAGATCTCAGCCAATCTGTTGGTATGTCTGCAGACACACAAAGTAGCTTTTGGCACAGGCTCCTGTGATCAAAAAATAAAAATATGTTTATCGTATATTTGCTATTTGAAAACAAACAATACATTGTTGTATAAAACATGTTTTGCTTTACAAATTAAGCATTTAAAATAGTTTTAAACAGACAAAGTATAGACGAGTGACAGAAGAGTGCTGAATTGTTTTTCCCATAAGTCTCTGAATTTAATTTCAAAACCTTAGCATTTAACGTTGAAAAGAAACCACTTACCCATCATAAAAGACACTGCTGTAGTGGCTCTCTGGAAAATTCTGAACAGTGCCAGGGTACCAAACGCAAATATGAAATCTAGACAGCTAATTGGTAAGACAGAAAACATAGGGGCAAATAAAAATCAATGGTACAACATTTTTGTGGAAATTGGATAAGGTGAGAAACATGGTTGCATACACTTTATTAGCACGCATTTTATGCACTTTGATGTAACTATTCCTAGGGAGTCGTATAAGGTGACGAAACGTGTTGGCCCATTTTTTGTGATGGACTGAATTTACTAATGTTGAAAGTGCAATATTTTATTCTGATAAAATTGGACCTCTGATTTTATTCTATGGGAGTGCACCCCTCTCTTCTTTCTGTCTATTTATGTATTTAGGTAGCCCAGCCAAGCTAATCTGAGGAGGCTGCACACCATGTTTATACTGCTTCTTTGGATTTCTAACAACAACTGTTCTCGACTTTATTTCACTTTATTAGCACCTCATGTGTGCACTTTGTGTTGTTTCACTACTTAGTAAGGCATCATACATGTTTGTTCTGAAACATTTGCTGTCTTTTTCATGCAAACTGGTTACATAAGGAAGCTTCACTTGAGTATTCAGTTTTTTCTAAGTTATTGTGGCTTGCTTCTGTTGGCCAACTCTTGCTTCTCTTGAATTGTCTTTGTTGCAACTTCTCTGTTTCTTGCCCTTAGCCTTGGAATTTCATAAACTAGCAGGAAAAAACACAATTACCAAAATGATTAACCATTTCTACTAATTGCCATACTGTATCAGAATATATATTCTCAGGTCCGGATTTATGGAAAGGCCTAACGCATTAGAAACGCAATGCAGGACTGTGAGGCCTCGAATATCGGGCGCTAGGACCGCAAGGCCTCGGGGCACTGCAGACACAAATCCAGCCCTGTACATTCTTTCAGATAAGTTCTTTGAGAAATTGGCTTGTTCTTGTCTCTGGTTATCTTCTTCCCATCCTGAATAGTGATGAGAGAATTTGTTCACTAGGCATGGAGTTACAATGAAATTCTGTGGGAAAAAAAGCCCATTGACTGTAATGCATTTAACATTAGAGAAAATGTCAATTGACTTCAATGTACTTTGTGCAAAAAACATAGGGAAAATATGTCCATTGACTTCACTGTGTTTTGCAAATTATTCCCTGCGAATTGTTTCTACAGTTTTGCAAATTTTTCAGTGAAGCTCATGACCTCATCACTAATCCTGATCTTTGGTCTGTTCAGCAGATCTGAACTTGCTGCCTGCCCTAAGCTTAGCCCATTATTAAATATGTTTTCTGGTTGCCTCTCTGTCACCACTACAGGCACTTCCAGCTGTCAATCACCCTAGGCAATGTCTCACATTTAGGTGCTGCCGCCAGTGTGAGCTGTCAAAAAGGATGTCAAGCAAGAGATGCCGGCACATTTTCTGATTAATGTTAAGTATATTGATGATTAATTCCAACCAAATGTGCTTATGATTTTATTGAAATAATTAAAAATAAGAGCAGGTTTAACATAAGTTTAAAATGGCTAAAAAAAAAGTTAAGTTGCTTATCTCCTTAAATTACAAGCACCAGGAAATGTAGTTAAATATCATACATTTTATTTTAATAATATGAGAGTGAAATTTAGTACAAGAAAAATTGTTTCCATAATATAATGCACAGCCCTTGGTAAGTGCAAGACTTCAAGTTCTTAATAATATGAGTGGTTTCAGAGAGCTGCATTTAATATAATTTTTCATATGAAAGAGATTTTGCAAGAAATGTGTTACAACATTCTAACCTGCAGGTTCTAGGCATAGTAAATTACTGATTGACTAGATTTACTACAGCTTCACTGTATCAGTCAAGAGTGTCCTTTCCTGTCAGTATAGGACTTTTTGTATTTAGCAGTTCTGCAATTATAGAAGCAAAAGATAAATGTATAAATATGTATACACATAAGATGGCTTTGGAAAGCTGACATTAAGATTCCATTGTTTAATGCTTTATATTTTTTTAACTACAAAACTATAAAACAGAGAAAAGCTGCAATATAGTTTTGAAATGTAACAAAAAATGATAATTAAAATGTCCAAATTATGATGTATTCAACGCTGCAACCCAGCAACGCTAATCCATGTAGCTCTTATAACCTCAATAAATATTTATGATTATGTGAAAAAAAATATAATATTCATAGCCATGTATAATATTTATAACTATTCATGGATATGTGCCCGCTAAGCATGTGTCTTGCCATTTATATAATATAAAAAGGTGGAACTAAGGATCCAACTACCAGTTCATAAATATATGTTAAAAGGATTTTATTGCCCTGTACTAAAAAATTGTTCTCATTATAAAAAAGAGCTCAAACATAATGAGTTATACACAAGATCACAAAACGAATATTACATAAATATTTATGGCAACTTAAAACAATTTAAATGTACTCCTGATGTGATAACTCCCCCCCCATATGCTCATATGCCAGATACAAACTAATTACACAGGAATAGTCCAGACACTATAAAGGATGGGTGTTATACTTTGGGGCACTGCCCCTCCACATATATATATATATAAATATATATATATACACAGTTACAAGTATGGTTGCATTATATTGTGGCAGTTTATAGTGCTTTAGTTCCGAACATGTAGTTTAAAGTGTAGAAAGATGGGGAGCAGTGCATTGTACATTGGATTGATATGTACTTCTCCAGTCAATAGGGACTAATAAATTGTTTGCTACCAACAAAATCTGAAATAGGTACTTTGAGTTTTGTTGCCCAGTTATTTTGTATGGTGGAGTAGCATCATTAGACGGTATTTAAGTCATGTTTAAAAACTTTATTTTGTGCTTGAGCTGCAAAAAATAATCTATATGCAGTTAGGAACCTTGTCCATGTACCTTAGGAGTTTGTGTTTTATTATTAATCTAAAATTTCAATACAATGGAACCCCACTTTTATGTACCTGTTTTCCTGGATATGTATCTTTGAGGTCCAGTGCAGGTAAGCAGTAGTAATGGGTGAATTTGCGCCGTTTCGCTTCGCCGAAAAATTCGCGAATTTTGCGTGAAATTCGCGAATTTTGCGTGAAATTCGCGAATTTTGCGTGAAATTCGCGAAACGGCGAAAAATTCGCGAAACGGTGCCGGCGAATGTATTCACTGGCGGCGAATCGCGCAAATTCGCCGCGAATTTGCGCCTGGCGAATAGTTTCGCCCATCACTAGTAAGCATTATTGTTTCGAATTTTTGCGGTTTCCTGAATTTTAGGCTGATCTTTTTTGGTTCCCAGAAAAACGTAAAAGCAGGGTTCCACTGTAGCTATTCCCTGCAACAATTGCATTTGCACTATATCTGTAAGTGGCATAAGATGATGCTTCCTACTTTAAATGTGGGTAAATTGTACAAGGGCAATATTAGGATGCATGCAAGGGACAATGACAAGTTTCTGCTCTGCATTTATTCTTGTCACATTAATCATATCCATAATCATAATAATCTCCTTTACCTTATGCTGCTAAGTAACATTAAGGGGTACATTTGTTATAGGTCAAACTATGGGTCAAACTAGATTCCCAGCATTCCTAGGAAACTGGCCCTTGTAAAAAAAATTACAAATTCACCTCCATGCATTGTAGTCAGTTGGAAGGCGGAATGAGTTAAGATTTTTTATCAGGCTGATCTATGTAGTGCATTTAGTTTAGCTTAGGTTTTCTGCTCCCTCCCCATGACACCAGATGGCTATGATGTTAGGTCAATATTAATGCAAGGATGTCAGAAAGGCCAATATTGATGCAGGGATAACAGATGAGACAATTGACACAGGGATGTCAGAGAGGAAAGATATTCTCGACATAGAACTGGCAGACAGGTCAATTTTGAGGCAGGCATGTCACACAGGTCAATCTTGACACAGGGACATAACTGGCCACTTTTTTCCCTTGAAACAGACCATATAACAACTCTTTTGTGAGAAAATTGTCTCTGGAAAAACTCCTAATTTCGCAGCAACAATGTACTACGCAGAAAAGTTTACTCATTCCTATTGCTAATATAAATTGTTAAATAGCAAAAACATATAATTTTTCTACCAGCGCTATTCATCAGTACTGTTCACAGAAAGACTTAATGATAAATGTCCCTGAAATATATGTACACTGAGATGCCAACGTTTTGAACTTAAAGGAAAACTATACCCCCCAAACAATGTAGGTCTCTATTAAAAGATACTTAGTAAAACAGCTCATGTGTAAATGAACCATTATCATAATAATATACTTTTTTAGTAGTATGTGCCATTGGGTAATCATAAATAGAAAATTGCCATTTTAAAAAATAAGGGCCGCCCCCTGAGATCGTACGATTCACTGTGCACACATACAAACCATATGTAAGGTCACATGAGCCAATTAACAGACAGAGTTCTGCCTTTTGCTTCCTCACTTCTTCCTGTTACAGTTAGTGTTGTAGTATTTCTGGTCAGGTGATCTCTGAGGCAGCACAGATAGAGTCACAAAATGGTGGTTAAAGGCAACAGATGTAAACGGGCAATATTTATGTAAATATATATTCCAGTTTGGTAAGATTCTTTAATATGTCATTCAATTTGATACAAACTATCTGTTGCTTAAGTATTCATTTTAGGGGGGTTTAGTTTTCCTTTAAAGAAGAACTAAACCCTAAAAATGAATATGGCTAAAAATGCCATATTTTTATTTACTGAACCTATTACACCAGCCTAAAGTTTCAGCTTGTCAATAGCAACAATGATCCAGGACCTTGATAAAGGCCCTGAAGAGGGCCGAAACGTTGGAAAACAAATCTATGCAAATAAATATTACTTGATTCACGAAGAAGAAAATGGTGTGCAGCTCTATGTGAAAATTATATATATATATATATATATATATATATATATATATATATATATATATATATATATATATATATATATACTGTATATATATATATTTTGGGGAGTTGGCTCTCTCCTTAAATGCTCGCTCTCTCAACCCCCGCCTAATGCTAAATAAAGAGAAAAGCAGGTATGGTCTGTCTCCCCCCAAAGGTAACACTTTCTTCTTCTTTTCACTTAGGATAGTACTGATGTATGGACACTGCCTTGACGGGGCGCATCAGCTTATGCATGCTTTGTACAAACTTTGTACCTAAAAGTGTATTTTTTTTAAGAAAGTTACTGTTCAGTGTTGCAAGAATATTTTTTCAGGGGGTTATATATTGAGAGTGCTGGGGTTAACTTGTTTTGTATATATATATATATATATATATATATATATATATATATATATATATATATATATATATATATATATATATATATATATATATATATAGGTAAGTAGATGCCGGTGCACACAGGGAATTTTTTCAAATCAATAATCCTTTATTGTATCAACGTTTCGGTCCTCTATCGGGACCTTTCTCAAGATAAAAACAGAAGTTGCTTACAAACATTTAAACACTCACCCCCCAGTGAACCACTCCCACACTCCGCCCCTCTCTTTCCTCATAGAGCATTATGGGTAATGGAGGCAAACTTTAAAATTGTGTAGAAAAACCTAAAACATAGTAGAAAAAGGAGAGAAAAAGACAATATATGTAAAAAACAGTATTGCACTCATTGCACTACATAAAATATTCATAAATATTAAAAATGAAGAAATTCATCTAGGTTCTAGAAATGGCACAAATGAACAGTATTCATTTAGTCCGCGTGGGGACACTGTATCCCAACACTTAATCCAGTAAGTTTCTCTTTGCATCAATAAGCAATCCCAGTCTCCACCCCTTTTAGGTTTAGGCACCATATCAATCGCCATAAATCTAAAAGTAGGTAATCTATGTCCCATTGCTAGAAAGTGTTTCGCTAAGGGAATATCTGACTGACCCGATTCAAAAGCTTTTTTGATGGAAGATCTGTGATTGCCCATCCTTTCACGTATCGTGGTTTGGGCTTTGCCTACATACATCAAACCACATGGGCATAAAATCATGTATACAACGTGTGTGGATGTACATGTGATACGTTGTTTGATCATGATATTTCTCCCTGAGTGGGGGTGATGAAAGGAAATACCTGTTATCATATTACGACAAGTAGTGCACCCAGCACATTTATAGCACCCTTTCTTTAATGTCCCTTGGGACCCTTCCCCAGATTGATAGCATTGAACAGGGTCAGATTTCATTAATAGATCTTTTAGATTCTTCCCCCGTCTATAACCCCAAGTAGGTTTAGATTTAATAAATTTGGGCAAGGTTTTATCACTTTCAATTATACTCCAATGTCGGTTTACAATTCTTTTAACATCATGGGAACCTGTGTCGTATTTTGTGGAGATCACAAATTTGCTCTCATTACTCTGCTGACTCTCCTGGCCCTCCACAAATGACCTTGCTTTGATGAGAGATGCATCCAATAAACTATGTTTGTAACCTCTCTCTTCAAATCTTTTGCCCATGTCTACTAGTTGTTCCTCACAGATGGCCTGGTCCGAATTGTTCCTCATTGTTCTCAAAAACTGAGAATAGGGAAGGGATTTCTTGGTGCCTGGTGGGTGAAAGCTATTAAAATGTAACAAATTGTTACGATCTGTATCCTTTCGATATAGCTTGTAACCTAATCCGCTATCTTTTTTAAACACCTCTACATCCAGAAAGTGAACCCTCTCTCTGTCTGCAGAAAGTGTAAAGCGGACCAGGGTGTCTAACCCATTTAATTCAGTTACCATCTGATTCAAAGACTCTAGCTCTCCCTTCCAAATGACAAAGACATCATCGATATAGCGCAAA
Source organism: Xenopus laevis (assembly GCF_017654675.1). Taxonomy (NCBI): domain Eukaryota; kingdom Metazoa; phylum Chordata; class Amphibia; order Anura; family Pipidae; genus Xenopus; species Xenopus laevis. The sequence goes on along the minus strand of NC_054372.1, from coordinate 58,403,108 downwards.
TATATTGCCAGGCTATCACCATACTTAGGAATGATGTACGTCTGTTCGTAATATGCCATGTAACAATTGGCATATGCCGGGGCCACCGGGGCTCCCATCGACATACCGCTTCTCTGTAAATAAAACTGGTTTTCAAACCGAAAATAATTACATGTCAAGCATAGATGTAGCAGTATGGTGATAGCCTGGCAATATATTTGCGCTATATCGATGATGTCTTTGTCATTTGGAAGGGAGAGCTAGAGTCTTTGAATCAGATGGTAAATGAATTAAATGGGTTAGACACCCCGGTCCGCTTTACACTTTCTGCAGACAGAGAGAGGGTTCACTTTCTGGATGTAGAGGTGTAAGATAGCGGATTAGGTTACAAGCTATATCGAAAGGATACAGATCGTAACAATTTGTTACATTTTAATAGCTTTCACCCACCAGGCACCAAGAAATCCCTTCCCTATTCCCAGTTTTTGAGAACAATGAGGAACAATTCGGACCAGGCCATCTGTGAGGAACAACTAGTAGACATGGGCAAAAGATTTGAAGAGAGAGGTTACAAACATAGTTTATTGGATGCATCTCTAATCAAAGCAAGGTCATTTGTGGAGGGCCAGGAGAGTCAGCAGAGTAATGAGAGCAAATTTGTGATCTCCACAAAATACGACACAGGTTCCCATGATGTTAAAAGAATTGTAAACCGACATTGGAGTATAATTGAAAGTGATAAAACCTTGTCCAAATTTATTAAATCTAAACCTACTTGGGGTTATAGACGGGGGAAGAATCTAAAAGATCTATTAATGAAATCTGACCCTGTTCAATGCTATCAATCTGGGGAAGGGTCCCAAGGGACATTAAAGAAAGGGTGCTATAAATGTGCTGGGTGCACTACTTGTCGTAATATGATAACAGGTATTTCCTTTCATCACCCCCACTCAGGGAGAAATATCATGATCAAACAACGTATCACATGTACATCCACACACGTTGTATACATGATTTTATGCCCATGTGGTTTGATGTACGTAGGCAAAGCCCAAACCACGATACGTGAAAGGATGGGCAATCACAGATCTTCCATGAAAAAAGATTTTGAATCGGTTCAGTCAGATATTCCCTTAGCGAAACACTTTCTAGCAATGGGACATAGATTACCTACTTTTAGATTTATGGCGATTGATATGGTGCCTAAACCTAAAAGGGGTGGAGACTGGGATCGCTTATTGATGCAAAGAGAAACTTACTGGATTAGAACCTAGATGAATTTCTTCATTTTTAATATTTATGAATATTTTATGTAGTGCAATGAGTGCAATACTGTTTTTTACATATATTGTCTTTTTCTCTCCTTTTTCTACTATGTTTTAGGTTTTTCTACACAATTTTAAAGTTTGCCTCCATTACCCATAATGCTCTATAAGGAAAGAGAGGGGCGGAGTGTGGGAGTGGTTCACTGGGGGGTGAGTGTTTAAATGTTTGTAAGCAACTTCTGTTTTTCTTTTGAGAAAGGTCCCGATAGAGGACCGAAACGTCGATACAATAAAGGATTATTGATTTGAAAAAATTCCCTGTGTGCACCGGCATCTACTTACCTATATATTTGAAATTCTGGGAGCACCAGGGTATATAACTTGTTGGCAAGCGTGTGCAGTGGGCTTGGAATGTGTATGAATAGTAATTAGCTACTTGCACCGCGGAAAGAAAACTCACCTCATATCACAACCATGGAGGATTTCATGGAAAGAAGTGGACAAAATGTGTTATATGCGGAGACTTGGCATATAAGTGAAGTGGAAGTGGCCTTGGAATGTATATATATATATATATATATATATATATATATATATATATATATATATATATATATATATATATATATATGGAATAGTGACTATATATATATATATAGTCACTATTCCATATATATATATATATATATATATATATATATATAGTGAATAAAGTACCCCCTCTCATAAAATATAAGGATATTATAAGTTACCGAGGAGTTTCATGGCCATATAAAAACACGAGGCCGAAGGCGGAGTGTTTTTATACAGGTCATGGAACTCCGAGGTAACTTCTAATATCCTCATATTTTACAACTGGGGGTACTTTATTTATTATAATACACACGTTTTAGTGAGTCATGTGACAGAAATGACATCAGAACTCACCGTTTATAACTGATGACATCAGAACTCACCGTTTATAAGGATATAATTTACAGGATATTCATGGCTTTTGTGTATTATATATATATATATATGTAGTCACTATTCCATATATATCCTTCTAGATCTCTCTGCAGCTTTTGACACAGTTGACCACACACTCCTCCTAAACATTCTATACTCATCTCGTGACACTGCTCTTTCATGGTTTAGATCTTATCTGTCTGACCGCTCCTTTAAAGTTTCCTTCTCTCACTTTACTTATACTATGCGGCTGCTAGACTCATTCATCTATCTCAAGGCTCAACATCAGCTGCTTTCATATGCATATCCCTTCACTGGCTCCCAATCTCCAAACAAATTCAAATTACTAACACTCACATTCAAGGCCCTTAATAATGAAGCCCCTCCTAGTCCCTATATTTCCTCTCTGATATCCAAAAACTCTCCTTCATGCAACCTTTGCTCTGCTTCTGATCTTCGCCTCGATTCTCCTTTCATCATTTCTGCCCATTCTCGTCTACAAGACTTCTCTCGGGCTTCTGCTTTTTTCTGGAACTCTCTGCCTTGAGCTGTCTTTCTCCTTCTTCCCAAACTTTCAAGAGCTCCTTCAAGACCCACTTGGTTACAGAAGCTTATTCAATGTACCTTAATTATTCAATCATTACTGTATCAAAAATCACAAAATCTTTTCTAAAATCCTAATGTCTCAATTGTACCCTAACCTTTACTTTGGGGCCCTCTAATCCTATTGTACTCTGTAACCCTTGTTTGTTATCCTCCATTTCTTCTCTGTTTGTTCTAACTAAGGTAAAGCACTGCGTATCTTGTCAGCGCTAAATAAATAAACAAATAAATAAATGATGATATATATTATGATATATATATATCACTTTTTTAAGTTTATGTTGCATATTATTTAACAAAAAAATATTGCTTAGTTTGCTTGCTTTCTATATTCTTATGTTTGAACGTTCTCATAACTCTCATTTTTCTTTTTACCCACTCATGATAGCGAGCAAACTTTTTTCATTACATTTTCGGCTCAAGAAGCTTAGCATTTTAAATCCCAAACATGTTACAATTTTTGAAAGCACTATATAAGAATTATTGGATAAGTCAACAACAAGCTCATAATTTTTACAAAGTACAATCACTGTGATTGAGCAAAGACCATAAACTGGGCTTTATAAATCAGCTCTGCTAAGACAGATGAAAGATGTTTGTTGATATATGACTGGCGTTGCAAATGATCTTAAAGCCAAACACACATCAGGAGAGAACTTATAAAAGTAACTGAACAACAAACAATAACTTTGTGATTGCATTTTTTGTCTTGGGCGAATATTTGTGCTCAGTTTAATCATTGCTTCTACTAACAAATAGAATATTTTAGTATCTCAATTTTATAGCAGTCAGATGAAGCAAATATTTAGACAAAGAAAATAACTTCTTTCATTTTTAAGTGTTCAACAAAGTAAAGCACATGCTTTTAGAGCACACAAGCTAAAGGGCAAAAAGGTAAAATGCAGTACATTGGGCAATGATGTTCAGTGTTTATATAAATATAATACACAAAAGCCATGAATATTCTGTAAATTATGTCCTTATAAATGGCTCATCACTATGTCATCAGTTATAAACGGAGCTTAGTGATGTTATTTTTGTCACATGACTCCCTAAAATGTGTGTATTATAATACATAAAATACCCCTTGTTGGATAATATAAGGATATTAGAAGTAACATTGGTAACTGATAATATCTTTATATTTTACAATAAGGGGTACTATATATATATATATATATATATATATATATATATATATATATTCATATATAACATTTTTCTGTGTTTCAGTGTGACCTAATCCCTTGCCTGATACTTAGCTGTAAGTATTTCCTGGAACCAGCACAGGTACTGATTTAGTACTGCTTAGATATTTCTATAATACTTGCCTTAATCTTGTACTTATATGCCTGCCATACCTGTGCATCAAGAAATAATCACCTTAATCACCTTTATAAACATAACAATAGGAAACCATATAAGAAACATCTCTATGGAGTTCTTGCCAGCTGAAAATCACTGTGCATGTGTAGATGGAAATGACTTGTTGTATCAGAGCTTGTGTATGCACTCATTAGTGATGGGCGAATTTATTCGCCAGGCGCGAATTCGCACGATTCGCCGCCAGCGAATAAATTCGCGAAACGCCCGCGAAAATTTGAGGCAAAAATTCACTGGCGTCAAAAAAAAATGGACGCCTGCGCCAAAAACAGTCGCTGGCGTCGAAAAAACGGGCGCTGGCGTCAAAAACGAGACGCCGGCGCGATTTCGCGAATTTTCCGGCAAAGCGAAACGGCGCAAATTCGCCCATCACTAGCACTCATATGTCACTTCACATTTGAGGGAAAATGCTGAGGGCACAGAGTGGGGAGGGCAGGAGAAAGACTCTCACTACTGGTTAACTCTTTCTTTCTTCTGACAGGTCCTGCCCGCCTCATTCATCCTTCTCCCTCCTGCTTGCTATTTCCATTATGCAATCTCTTCTTACTTTCTCAATACCATCATCTACAGCCAGGCTTTACAATGTAATCGTATATGTAATGGACACTGCTGAAAGGAATTACCACTTCAAAAAAGACTTCAGCAACAGGGGCTACAACCCCATGAGTGTAGATCAGTACATTCATGCAGCTACTAAGATGTCCAAAAGTCAACTTCTACAGTAAAAACAAAATCTTGAAACAAATTGGGTTCCCCTAGTGGTCACATACAATCCACAACTAAATAGCCCCTGAAAAATAGCCAAACATCTACAGAGTAAACTTGGGACAACAGGAACAAGAAGCTCAAAAGCATATTCCCAGACCCACCAATCCTAGCATTCAGACAGCCTCCCAATCTAAAGGCACTAATCACAAAAAGTGCCTCATTGCACCCCACCTGTGTGTCAAACAAACATTTAAAACCTGCCCGCACATCCTAATTTCAGACTAAATGCCAATTCTGGACACATTTGAGGAGTACAGCATTCATGGCCGCTACAACTGTTATTCCTCCAATGTGGTGTATTTAATACAATGCAATAAATGCATAATAGGGGGACAGTATATAGGACTGGGCAAAGTCTGAGAAATACACACCACCGATTCATTGTAACCAACAAAAAACTGTACACACCAATAGGAAATCATTTCAATGGCCCTCATAACTTCATAAAGGATTTAAGAAGTTTGGTTCTTAAGGGCAATTTTAAAAAGGAAAAATAGGAACAAAGGCACACTCACTTCAATGTTTCTGCAAAATTATTTTGGCCTTTTCTTTTATTTATGGTGAGATCTTAGCAAACGTTTCGGGGACAAGCCCCTTCATCAAGTGCTACTTACAAAGTGTGTGCAGGGAAACATTTAAAGGGAAGGTCAACAAATAACTCCACCCTCTGTGATTAAGTGATGACATCATAACAATGATTGGCAGTTATGAGTAAATCTCTCTTAATAATGTCCGCACCGAAAAGGATACAAGGTACCTTAGTGCCAAATTAATCCGTGAGTCATATCAGTCCCTAATTTCAATTCATAGGGGCAGATTCATTAAGGGTCGAATTTCGAAGTTAAAAATACTTCGAAATTCGACCCTCGAATTGAAATCCTTCGACTTCGAATATCGAAGTCGAAGGATTTAGCGCTAATCCTTCGATCGATCGATCGAAGGATTTTTCGTTCGATCGAACGATTAAATCCTTCGAATCGAACGATTCGAAGGATTTGAATCCAACGATCGAACGAAAATCCTTCGATCAAAAAAAGGTTAGCAAGCCTATGGGGACCTTCCCCATAGGCTAACATTGACTTCGGTAGGTTTTACCTGCCGAAGTAGGGGGTCGAAGTTTTTTTTAAAGGGAAAGTACTTCGACTATCGAATAGTCGAATAGTCGAACGATTTTTACTTCGATTCGTTCGATTTCGTTCGAATTCAAACGAATTTAACCAATTCGATGGTCGAAGTACCAAAAAAATACTTCGAAATTCGAAGTATTTTTCATTCGAATCCTTCACTCGAGCTTAGTGAATCTGCCCCATAGTGTTCCATTAATACTGTCCATCTTGTCAGTGTATCCAGGCATGTGACTGTGGCTTGTCCGCGAAACGTTTGCTGAGATCTCACCATAAATAAAAGAAAAAGCCAACATATCTTTGCAGAAGCATTGAAGTGAGTGTACCTTTGTTCCTATTTTTGTGTGTAGCTTATGAAAGCTCTTTGTAGCAGAGCTAACACTGAACACCTCCCATCATTATATATAAACCTTCTATTTGAAGATATATAAGTGGAAAGACATTTTGAATTTTGTACCTGCAAATTTATAACAGATAAAAGAAAAGTTTGGTACAAAGTACAAACTAATGGAAACTGTCAATTCTATGGAGAAGAGACTAAACCTGGGCCTTGGATTTATGGCTAATTATGTGGACTAAGAAAGGCCTGTACCAGGTCAGAAATACAAACATTTGTGGATCTGGACTAAGAGATCATATGGAGTTGCCCTCCTCAGCTGTCAGATCTCCTTATTCACATTGTACCTATCATGAAATGCTTTGAGGCCATGCAGTAGCGTTCAGAAAATGCTTTGGGGGCCACACACAGTAGTTGTCATAAAATGCTTGGGACCATTCATAGTAGCTATCACAAAATGCTTTGGAATCACATGCAGTGACTGTCAAAATAAACTTTGGGGTCATGCAACAGCTATCACAAATTCTTTGGGGCCACACACAGTAGATTTCTTAATAAATGCTCAGGATTACTGCAACTGTCTCCTTTAGCTGGGTCCCCCAGAAAAATCCACTCTCCGATCATTAGAATGACTGACAACTCTGATTGAGCTTGGTGAGTGGCAAACTGCTCAGAACTGCTCATTCACTGACTTAAAGGGTTATTTCATACACCTGTAAGTTCACCAGCAGGGTAGATGTGCTTAACATTTAGGTCAATGGAGGGACTTTTTAGAGCATTTTGCGACCAAGGCATTGCCCACCCAAATATATTTTTTATGGCCAGTCTTCTTAAACTCCTACGTTGTAAGAGATCTTTGAAGCACGAATACATAATTTTAAATATACATATATAAAAGGCAATATAATAAATCTACTGCTAGTGACCAATATTTTTAAAAGCAAGATAACAGAGTTGACCAAAAAAAACTGTGTTGCAAACAATGGAAATATACTTTGAAGGATTTTAGAGGGTTTTTTATTTTAGAATTCGAATTTGTGGGTTTTCTAGATTTTTTTTTACAATTCTACTAAAGGTAAAATTTTATCAAAATCAAATTTGGTAAAAAAAACTATAACCTAAAAACTTGATCAGTTAACGCCACAGGAAGAAAATAAAACACAACAAATTGGTATTCTTCTCATCATTTTCAATTGGTGTGCAAACTCTCAAAATTTTTGAAAAATTCAAAACTCGACAAAGTTGAACAATAAAAATTGCTTCTGTTTTGCTAAGGACAACTCCTATTGACTTCTACATGAACTCGCAAGCTTTTAGATGCCTTAGTTTTACATTTGATTTTTTTTTTAAATTTACACTTAAATAAATATCCAGTTCCAGTTCATGTGTCTTGGTGAAACAAAATTGGAACATTGATTAATCACCCACTTAGAGTACTGTAAGATAGTAAGAAGTAGCTTGTTTGAAATTAAGTATTTATAAATATATTGCATATCCCACCTGGCAAGGACTTAAATAACAATGTTAAGGGCTCAGTTCTTTCATTAAGTCAATTTGTAATCAGTGCCTAGAAAAACAGGGTTTTTTTTTTACATTCTAAAAAAAGGTACCATGTCAAGCAAATACATTGTTTTGAACAATGACAAACGAGACAGCTATGTAGATGTATGATATTCAAAGATTTGTTATCTTTATGTTTCTGTGCCTTTTATTATACTTGTCATTAGTTGTAGCAGTTGTCAGTTTGTTTTACTTTATCTTCTGATATCTGATGATCAATGCAGCACTGTATGTACACCTGTAATCCTATTCTCACATCTAGATTAATTTCACACAGGTATAGGAAGTGTTATATATTGTTAAGGAAAAACATCAAAGGAATTGGCTTGTGTGAACAGTAAAGTAACAGTAAAGTAAAGAAACGTGGATTTACCTGGTTTTTTTTTTCAATCTTTTTGATTGGGTTTTACAGAGAAAATACAATGTATCAGAGAGCTAGTATTAATACTATTGATTTAGTGAATATGTATCGTCAAAAGGAAAACAAAAAGCAGTTCTGCAAGTTATACTTTTTTATGTGCAGGTTATAACATTATGAAGGTTTCACCTGCCGGAACTAGAAATTGCTGAGAGGTTGCCATAACAGAAAACAACAGCAGAACATTAGCATTAGGTTGTTAATTAGTTCCTATGGGAGAGCAATTGGAAAAAAATGTACTAACATTTTGAAAACTTGCATCCAAGACTCGTCATGTTGGCCTAGAGCTGAATATCCAAACGTGTAATAAAGGTGATAATACACAGGGATTTTTTTTTTCATCCAAAATGCTTATATTCCATATCAAGAAACTGGAATAGCTTTCTATATTATCAGTAATAAAAACTGTAGGTAAATGTAAACACTATACACATTGTTGCCTTTCTCTGGCTTAAACAGATTTACACTGTTATTTAATATAATGGGTCTTTGCAATAAGCACAATTTTCCATTCTGTATAATGTCTACTTGAATTATATTTCATTTCAGATATGCTGTCAAATCTGTGCACTACTCTGGCAGAAAAAATAAGAAATACTAATAGTTATGATTGTATATGCATAACTTTCGTAGAATTAGGCGCACTCATATGAGGTTATCAATATTATACTGAGGCAGGACACCAAAAATGCATTATGTCCACCATTACACTAAGGGGCACATTTACTATGGGTCGAATATCGAGGGTTAATTAACCCTCGATATTCGACCATCGAAGTTAAATCCTTCGACTTTGAATATCGAAGTCAAAGGATTTACCACAATTCGTTCGATCGAAGGAAAAATCGTTTGAATTGAACGATTCAAAGGACTTTAATCCATCGATTAAACGATTTTCCTTCGATCAGAAATTGCTATGAAAGCCTGTGGTGGACCTTCCCCATAGGCTAACATTGGTGCTCGGTAGGTTTTAGGTGGCGAAGTAGGAGGTCGAAGTTTTTTTAAAGAGACAGTACTTCGACTAGTCGAATAGTCGAACGATTTTTAGTTCGAATTGTTCGAGTCGCAGTAGCCAATTCGATGGCCGAAGTAGCCAAAAAAACCCTTCGAAATTCGAAGTATTTTTTATTCTAATCCTTCACTCGAGTTTAGTAAATGTGCCCTTATTCAGTCTGTGTACACAACGGGACTGCTTTATTGCATTATTACAATGCATGCCCAATAAACACTGTTGCAACTGGGTTTTGCCACAATTTTGTTCTTTCATGATAGTGTTTTACTTTTCCTCAGAACATGTTTTTTATAGTGAAGGGCTTTTGCACAAAGCCATGATTGGTGCAAAGTTAATATCAAAAGTTAATAATTACAAACATTGTTAAAGGTAAAATAATGTCACCAGAAGTACATTTTAAATTAAAAAGGCATGTGATTTAATTTTCATCAATAAAAATTGGTTCTTGTTGAAAGTATTTGTCATTTCATCCCGTTTTCAATGTCGATTTTACATAGAAATATAAAATATAAACAAAGGAACAAATATTGTTTAAAAACTGTGTAAAAATGTAATGGAAAGAGAGGTGTCAGAATTGATCAATCAGCTTTATTCTTCTTGGAAAACTGATGGAGCGAGCCTTTAGATATGCTCAATTTATCTGTCACAGCTTGATGTATATTTGCAACATATTTTTTTTGAAACGTAGGATGATATTTTTATCACAACAACATGTACCTGTACACCATCACAAAATATTTGAAGAAAATACTGGAAATAAATGCAAGTCCCTAAATTTAACAGCAAAAATACCGAGGTCTGATTTTGTTTGTATTTTAAGGTTTTGTATTTTCCTATTTCAATAGTTTGACAGACAACGAAATCTGGTAACTTTTATCAAATGATTTTAACTATGTCATGCTGTAGCCTCTCTACATTGTAATCTTTGAAATAGTCAGAACAAATCTAACATTGTATAATGGCCACATTTTCAGACTCACCAAAATGTTTCTGTTTGCAATTATTTCTACAAATGTGCTGGATATTTGTCTGACTTATTTCTGCTGAAATTGCATAAGGCAAAAATAGAATTATTGATGCGTATACATATAATAATAGTACTAACTACTGTGATACAAGTGTGTTACCAGTACAATATTTTAAATAGTCAGAGACAAGTCCTTAAAAGAAAGTAATCTACTAAACCTATCAACTGTCTTTATTCTACTTTTGATAAGGTGCAATGATACTATACTAAATAATAAAAGAAATTACTTTTGAGTAGAGCTCTGTGATTTATTTGTGGATAAGTTAACTTGAATAATAGCTGGTAATAAGGATTTTGTAGTTATATAAAGCAATTATTTACAAAGGAATGTCCAGGTAAACATAATGTTTAATGAATGGGAATGTTCCAGTCAAATTAATAATTATTGAGAATGAATGTTCGAGTGAACAGAATCTATACTGAAATGCTCATGTAAATGGAAGTATAACAATATATATTATGATTCCCTATGACAGGCATTAATTACAGAGCTTTGTTGTGGCTGATAACACTGCACTCTGTACTGCGTTTCTGGATTTTTTGGAGGAGAATAACACAAATTTTCCCTAGCACAAAGTAAATAACCCCCAAATATCTGGTAATAAACTAAAGACAAGTCTCATTAAAGATAACAATAATTAAGCAGTATTTAAAAGCTTAAGGCATGAATAATATTCAAATAGTACACTATGGGGCAAATTTAGTAATGCTGGCGAAAATTCACCAGCGTGACGTCAATTTGTTACTTCGCTGATTTACTAACGGGAGCTGGCATAACTTCTCTAGCGAAGGAGATAGACTCTAGTGCTACTTCGCACTCTTACGGCAGTCGAAGTTTCGCTCTGGCGAAAGAGCGTTACTTCGCAAATTCACTAAGATGCGCATTTTACTGAACGTTACCTGTTTCGCCAGACTTGCCTTCGCCAGCTCAGACCAGGCAAAGTGCAATTTTCTAAGTCTCAAAAAACACTGGCGTCATGTACTTTTTTCATGGTGATAGGCTGCAAAAGTCCCCCATACATTTCCTACCATATGGCACATAAACTATACACTGGGCACATGTGTAGGGCAATATAACAACTCTATTTTATTTTATTAAGGTTTCCCTGGGCTTGTGTAATGTAATGTATTTGCTGCAACATATACCTCCATTCAACTTTAACTTCCTGCCGTATGCTAGCTTCGCTTGGTGCAGTAACGCTAGAGCAACTTCGCCAGAGTTCGGCGCCCTGGACGCAACTTCAGATTTTAGTGAATTAGTGTTGTCCTGGCGAATCTATGCCTGGCCGTCGCTGGTGATTTACGAAGGTTAGTGAATTTGCCCCTATGGATCCACTCCGCCTATGTGCAGTATGTTTGGATTTCATAATTCATAAAAGCACCAGTCAGAAGATATCATTACACACTGAGATCACTAATAAAATTACATTGTTCATTACGAAATAAATAACTGAACAGTAAATTAGAACGAAGAGTTCATAATGTGTTTTGATATCACTAAAAAGTCATATGTTTTCAGATCACTGGTAGCTTAGGCCTTGATCTATATTAACCACTCAGATCTTTTTTCTCTGCATATATATAGTATATTTGATTTAAACTAGGTTAATTGGGCAAAACAACTTCTGAAAAACAGGCAAAATTGACGTGAGTCAAAATAATACTGATGCCCATTGACTTGAATTCGTATCGCAAATTTTTCGACATTTCAAAAATTTTGCAGGAAGTTTGCGAATTTTTCGGTGAAGCGAAATGGGACAAATTTGCCCACGCAAAGCACTACGCCTTAACGGAGAGTAAAAGGTTGAAATAACTGGGAGGTACCAAAATATTAGATACTATCCAGTGATTATACTTGCCACATCAGAGCCCCAGCAACCCCCTTCTCCCCAGTCGCAGGCCCCCTTCCCCAGCAAACTCACCTCTGCCCTCTTCGGCCCCCCTGGCAGTGCATACCTACGGTGTACTTGTTTGTGGGTGGGGCAAGTGGAGTGGGCAGGGCAAGAGGCAGAGTGGGTGGGGCAAGAGGCAGAGCCGAGCAACCAGGCAGTGGTCAGGAGCGGAAGGGGAAGGAGGTCTCACTCTGTGGAATGGGTCTAGGCCAGTGGGGCCTACGAGGGCTGGGACCAACTGGGTTTTTTTCCCAGTGTCCTAGTGCACTAGTGAGCAGCATGAGGCCACCTCACCTACCAGCTCAGTGCTGGCAAATTCCCTGCAGTCCCCATTATGGTTTGAGCCTGAGGTGGACTTGGGTCCAGACACCCAGAATCTTTTTGAGGAGCTGACAGGGATGGGGGTGCATTCCTATCTGATGAGAAGGATGAGGAGCACGTGGCTCAGTCTAGCATCACCACAGTAAGGGGTGTTAGGCAGGGTCCCTTAAAGGCAATGTATCAGACTCTTGGTATTAATGGTCAGGCCAGAATGCTGGCTGAGGGTGCCGCAAACAATGCCAGGTCTGATCCCGGGGGAGGATTTTGGATGACAGGGACAAACCCTGGATTACAATAGTAGCAGTTCAGGGGTGGATGCACAAATAAAATGCTTATGAGCCATGTGGTTCGGTGGCATTGATGCTAGTGTGGTTGCTTGTAAAATTGGACACCAAAAATCACATCACCTGACTTAAGCGTCAATGGACATGGAACCAGTATAAAAATAGCTTATGCCCAGACTATAAATGTAGGCATGGAGAACATTTTTAGCAAAAATGTTTAGAATCAGCTCTTTTGATAAAAAACAAAATGTGGCAAATCCACTTATCATTACTATTACAGAGAAGAAGCAAATCTATAAAAGCTGCTGTTTTGCTTGTTTACCTAAGAGACTATAGGAAATGCTATATTATTACAAGTGTTTGAACAATAGATCCTTACTCCCCATTTCAAATCATATACAGGAAGAAAAAAATTAGAAAAGCCTTGGAAATGTTAGATATGAAATATCTAATACTTATCAGAGCATGATAATCAGAACCCTAAGGGGCAGATTTACTAAGGGTCGAATATCGAGGGTTAATTAACCCTCGATATTCGACTAGGAACTAAAATTGTTCGACTTCGAATATCGAAGTCGAACGATTTAGCGCTAATCGTACGATCGTACGATCGAAGGATTATTCGTTCGATCGAACGATTAAATCCTTCGAATCGAACGATTCGAAGGATTTTAATCCAACAATCGAAGGAATATCCTTCGATCAAAAAAACACAGGCAAGCCTATGGGGACCTTCCCCATAGGCTAACATTGAGTTCGGTAGCTTTTAGCTGCCGAACTAGGGGGGTCGAAGTTTTTCTTAAAGAGACAGTACTTCGATTATCGAATGGTCGAATAGTCGAACGATTTTTAGTTCGAATCGTTCGATTCGTAGTCGAAGTCGTAGTCGAAGGTCGAACTAGCCCATTCGATGGTCGAAGTAGCCAAAAAAACACTTCGAAATTCGAAGTTTTTTTAATTCGAATCCTTCACTCGAGCTTTGTAAATCTGCCCCTAAAAGTGTGATTCGGCTATTGCAAGTAAGAAACACTTAAGAATTTGGGGGCCTGTTTAGTTCTGAAAAGAAAATACCTTTGACCATCATGTTTCATATTTCTCATGTCAGTTATGCTATAATTCTGGGCAAATACTAAGCATACGTAAAAAATAAACATACAACATAAAATAACCCACTCATGACCAATCCAGTAAACTTGGTAAATGTATTTCTTAATACCATATTATGTATGTTGCTTTAAGATGCTGCATTAGTGCCAGCTACAATGGGGTAAATAACAATGATTATTGAAGATTCTATAACTAATGTTTGTGCTTCCGAAAAAAATATATAAATTCATATACATTTTACTAACCTTTTTTTTTTTACTAACCATGCCAATTTACACCCTTTATCCAGATAAGTCATAAATACATCAACTTTTTAATACATTGTTTAGGATATAAATAGGCATGAGACATATTATCCAGAAACCCATTATCCTGAAAACTCATAAATACATTTAACGCCATTTGCTAAAGAACAATAAAACCATCTTTTGATTTTTAATGTTTAAATGTTTTAGCAGCCTTACTGCATGGTGTTCAACCTTAGGGAAAGTCCTCTTGTTCCGTCCCAAGCATTTTGCATAATGAATTCCACACCAGAAAAAAAGAAAAACTTTTGCTGGCATTCCTCTACTAATCCATTTTACCAACAAAAGTCTGCCCAGGAAATACATGTTACTAATTCTTTTATATATTTTTGGTCTTGACTTTTACAATTATTTAAATTACTTTTGGTTTTCTGAATCTGCTCTAATAAACACTACAGCACTTTTTACTTTGATAAAACAAAAGGGACACCGTTAAGAGTCCTCAGGCTGGTACAAATTATGCCATAGGCAGTCGTGTACACTGTAATAGATTTTGACAGCTACCGTTATGGATATATAGCTATCTTGTCAATTTGAGTTTCCTCTGCTGTGTTAAATAAGACGATCATGGTTTCTTCCGCTGTAAGTACCACAGTCAAATGTAATGATTATTAATGCATAACTTATGAAGTCCTAAGGTGTTCATTGCTTTCATGAATGTATCCTTACTGCTGAAAGGAAACACTGATTGGAATTGCCATCCAAATAAAAATCCCCATAACATTCACAAGTTTTAAACCCTCAGTATAATTTCTATGGATTTGATTATTTTCACAGGTAATTTAAAAAATATAAGGAAAGATACTTATTTTGGTAGAAACTGGTTTTAACATTTTAATTATTTAATGTAAAATACAGACAGAATAAATGTTATTAAAAAAACTCACTCTTCAAATGTTTACTTTCACAATAAATTCGCCTGGCACAAATTTTCGGCGAATTCCCGAGTTTCTCGCGTTGGCGAATAAATTAGTGAATCTCCCACGCAAATTCGCCAGTGAAAACTCACTATTTTTTCGTGAAAACTTTCAAAATGCTCACATTTTTTGTGAAAAGGTTCGAATTGCACGATTTTTTTGTGAAAACTTTCGAATTGCTCGATTTTTTAGTGGAAACGTTCGAATTGCTCAATTTTTGGTGAAAATGTTCGAATTTCAAAAATTTTTTATGAAAAGGTTCGAATTTCAAGATTTTTTCGTGAACTTTCGATTTTGCAGTTTTTTTGCCGTTTCGCGAAATGGGAGAGATTCGCCCATCACTAAATATGGTTTATGTTTTCCAATGTTATGTTATGGCCCAATCTCACCGGACATGCAGTTTGACACAACTGGTTGCATGGTTTGTTTTTTACTGCTTAGTAGTTCTCCAATACTTTTGAATAGCATTGGTACTGAACAGATGGTAAGGTAGGTAATTATGGGCTAAACATACTGTATGAAAGATTGAAACACGGCAGCTTTGAAAACGTTTGGGTGAATGTTTTCTCCTTTGCCCCAATGTGCTTCTTAGAACTTCTCTGACACTACATAATAGTACAATCTGATTGATCAGATGAGCATTTTTTGGGTGTATGGATATCAGATTAAAGCTAAATACCCTTAAAAATCCTTAAAGTGTTTTGTCATTTACCATAATGTTTTGCTGAATAGTTTCATGAAACTGTGAAGTGGCTCACTCTGGTTAGGTGGAAGGTACTGTATGTGATGTAGGTGTAAACCTATGGCAGATTGGAAATCAGAACCTTTAAAAATACGTGTTTTATACTTTGCCGCAAGGCAATTGAAGCTCAGCACCTTTGAAAGCATGTAGGTCTGTTGCATTTGATGCAGGAGATATGCAGGACCATACAAATGTGGGCCCCAAGTTTTTTTAAAGGAGAACTAAACCCAAAAATGAATATGGCTAAAAGTGCTATATTTTATATACTGAACTTTTTGCAGTAGCCTAAAGTTTCATCATCTCAATAGAAGTAATGATCCAGGACTTCAAACTAGTTGTCACAGGGGTCAACATCTTGGAAAGTGTCTACG
This sequence comes from Xenopus laevis, assembly GCF_017654675.1. NCBI lineage: Eukaryota > Metazoa > Chordata > Amphibia > Anura > Pipidae > Xenopus > Xenopus laevis. The sequence continues at coordinate 58,386,745 of NC_054372.1, read as the reverse complement.
ACACTCACATGCTCAGTGAGCAGCTGTTCGGAATCTAAGCTCAGAGGTCGTTACAAATCATCAAGCAGAAAATGAGGTTGGTCTGTAATATAAGCTGATGCTACAAGGCTGATTATTAAATTCTGATGCTAATTGCACTGGTTTCTGAGTTGCCATGTAGTAATTATGTATTAATGTATATATGTATTAATTACTAATCAGCCTTATATGTGCCATTTTTATTCTATGTGTGCTGTATATAATGAGTGGGTCCCTAAGCTCAGTAAGTGACAGCAGCACAGAGCATGTGCAGTGAATCAGCAGAAAAGTAAATGGGGAGCTACTGGGGCATCTTTGAAGGCACAGATCTTCCCAAAACATTATGTACAAAATTTGTAGCCTAATTCTTTAGTTAGGCTTTAGTACTTTGTTTTTGTTGAGGACAGTCCATGAGAAGATTTGTTACATGTCTAAACGCATAAGGAACACAGACAAACGTACCCCTTTATTATGATGTTTGTAAATGATGTCAACCCATAGTATCATAGAACATCAGCAGGACATTTTAGGCAAAACATTCAAGGATGCTTAGTGGCTATGATATAATGCTCCGAAACCACACACTTATACATATTCATAGGGTATCCACTGGTCCACAGACTGGTTATGCAGTCCTTTTGCTGGGTACAGGCATGGCCTCCACTTCATCCTAGTAGTGACTTTATATTGGATGGCATTTGAGAGTTGTTTTACTGGGTAATATTGAAGATCTTTCTGAAACATGATAATTATTTAGGGTTTAGGTGTGTTTTTTTATTAATATTTATTATGATCAATTCACTTCACTCGCTGATTATTATTTTAGAATACTGTAATTGTGTGTTAATCAGTGTTTTCATCATTAGTATATGGTGTGTTTGTTAATTTGTACAGTCATGTCAATTTACAGTATCTTCTATTCAACATCACTGATGCAGATCGTTTTGATTAGATTTTAATTTTCAAGTGCCCCCTTTTAAAATGAACATTCTCTAAACAGAAAGTAAGAGTATCTCAAAGTACACAATGGGAATCACCAGAATATAACCCCTGCAAAGTAAACTGGAAACTTAAGAGCAGTAACTGATGTTTCAATTAAAAAAGACACACTGATAATTGATCAATGATAGTTGTAAATTAACAGTATTATTAGTTTTATTGAAGTGCAGTCTCTGGGAGATATATTTACTGCTATGCAGAAGACAGGATTTTACTGTAACAATTTTAATCAATCAACCTAATTCAGTGAAGTACATCGCACTAAGGCTTTTCATTTGTCACTAGAAATAAGTATCAAAGTTAGGTGTATCGGCCTTTATTTATGTTGTTTTCATCATTTAATTTGCCTTTACTGTAATTACCTATAATTAAGTACTGCTTTCAGTCCCTCAGAAATAACTCATATGTTTCTACTTCATTCAGAAGCACAGTCGGTGTTTACATTCTTTGTTTATTAACTTAATCTCTTGTTAGCTTATTTCTAACAACTTTTTTATAATAGATATACTTAACTACAGACCTGGGCAAAAGACAGGCTGTCAGTATTAACTCATCCCCGAAGTAACATTTTTACTGTTTACACTTTTACTGCTTCTCTAATTATTTCAACTACTGTAAGTGAGCAGTTACTGTACTAAGAAGAAAATATCTATATTTCTTATTTAAAAAAAAAAACAGATGTGACAATACTGTGCTGGGTCATGTTGTGATGGTAGATTATCGGAATGCCTTTAAAAGTGGATTGGATGATTTATTGGATATAATTTATATAAGGGATTGTCATTGGTGGATTTTCATTAAGGCTTGGGAAGGCTAGGGTGAGACATGGACAGTGTAACGTTTTGCCTTGCAAAGCTTACATTTATATGATAGATTTCATATTTGGAAAGATTTAACGGTAACCACTGTAATACATGACCTTGTTTAGTGAGGCAAGTCTACAGCAGAAATGTGAGGAACAACTCTGAAATAAATTTGCCTTTGCCCATGACCTTACAGTCACATATGGGGTTAATGCAGCACTAATTAACTATACGATACGTGATTTTAATGGCATGTAAGAGTGACACAGAGTGACAGGTAAATTAAACATTTTTCAGTGCTACCGAATCAGGATGGTTCGGGGGGGGGGGGAATCACCTATTTCGGCAATGATTTTAAAAAATGCATGCAGAGAAATTGCTGTCTGTGACTTACTGTAACCTTAGCCTCTCCGCATATGGCGAATCTATAGATAGGTTGGAATAAGTATATACTGTATATACATGTGTGTGTGCACTGGGGTTGATTTTGAGGGCTTGAACTTGATGGACTTTGGTCTTTTTTTCAACCTAACTTAACTTTGTAACTACTGTATATATGCTATATAATAGTCTCTAGAAAATGTATTTTAATTATGGTAAAATATTATCTGTTTGTCTCCTTTGTCCGGAACAATTTGAAGAGCAACCATTAATTGTACTAAATAAAAATATCAATTATTCAGGTTGTGTAAACAGTAAGCTTTTTTTTTTAATGCCATTGCTTAATGTAATTGTCAAAGAATATGCTATCTGACATTTAGACTTTATTGATTAATATAATATTACTGTGCATTATTAATCAATAGCAATGAAAAAGTCTTCAAACTGACATTGAGAACGAGGTATACTGCGGCTTCACTTTAAACAATAGCTTGCCTGTGCTGCGTTTGGAGTGTAAGTTTCTGGCTTCCAACAATGAAAGCCAAATAGAGGTACCTGTATTAGAAGTTATTTTAAAGGAGAAGGAAAGGTCCAGTCATTTGAATGACATGCAATTGAGCGTTCATCTAACTCCCTCCTTTTTTATTCAAAATCTCATGGCTAATGCATGTGCAGCAGAGGGAAAAAGACGTTTTTTTTTTTTCGTTAATGTGAGTCCAGCTTTTCACTTTACTGCCTATGTGTGAGTGGTGCAAAAACAGAAGCAGTGGCCTGGGGTATAAGGTGAATGATTACAATCCTTGAGTGGTGCCCTAACAGCCCCCATCAATTGCACTTCTCTTTTAATTCAGGATAATGTTTAACTTTTTACAGAATAAACTGTTTTTATTTTTTGTGCAAAGATTGCTCTTTGAATTATTTGTATTTGAACACCAAATACAATTCAAAACCATTTTATCTATCTAAAAAACATGACGAAAAGAATCTGACTGATGAAAATTCATATTTGAATATTTTTGCACCATGAAATCAGTGGGGAAATAGAGGGGAAAATACACAAGGCAGTCACACATACATATATGCCTGTGCATTTTTGCCTGGAGGTACCAATTACTGCACAGTTTCAGTGAGGCATGTCACATTTTATGATCTTTCATAAGCAATATAGTTACTGGGCTGAAAAAACACATGTCCATTAAGTTCAGCATCCCAAATGACACCAGTGTATATAGTGTATACAATATATAGTTCAAGGAGTTTGGGTGCAATCACTGGAATGCAGTATCATAGAAAACAAAGAGGTCTGCACTCACAGTTCTTATCAATATTAAAAATTGCTTTACTGAAGGAGACTGAAGCTTTCTCAATGTATAAACAAAAACTCATTTAATATTGCACACTCTGATTTTTTTATTTAATATTATTGAGCAAACATTATAACAATTAAGCACCGATGTGTGCTAGCTCTTTGGATATTAATTAATATCACAATAGCCTTTGATATTATGCTTGTCCGACAAAATTAAGTATTAACACAATCTGTCATTACCCAGCAAGGTATTCCACAACATCAATGCCCACCATTCACTTCTTTAAATAAATGTTCAGTTTTTCAAGTCTACTGTAAGTCTAAGGGCTAGTCCACACGGGGAGATAGCGACGCGTTTGCGGTCGCCGCGACAAAGCGGCGCTTTTCAACAGTCGCCTGAAAAAGCCTGGCGAGGCATTTTCAGGCGACTGTTGAAAAGCGCATCGCCTCGTGTGGTTAGCACAGGCGTTTTTACATAGGCGCCCATACAAAACTGTCGCCTGCGCCGGTCGCGGCGCTTTGTCGCCGCGACCGTAAACGCGTCGCTATCTCCCCGTGTGGAATAGCCCTAAGGGTATCTGGTCCTTTTTTTCTTTTATGAAAAAAAAAGGTTCCCACTATCTGGCTATATTGTCCCCTTATAAACGCTTCCCTTTCCGTCTCTAATCATAGTAACACCACTGCCAAAACCTGTTCTTTTTTGCATAATAATATCAAGATCTGCCCCTCTCTCTTAAGTATGCTTTTTTCCTATCTCATAAAGTAAAAATAAGTGCAACTTCCATCTTATGGATCATTTATTATTCAGTGATGCTGGAAAACAATAGATTGGACACAACGCTGGATAGCACATGTTTAGGGCAAATGTTGAGATCCACTTACCGGCAATTCTACAGTAAAGAAACCGTAATACACATAAATGGCAAGGGAAAGTAAATAAGTACAACCAGGAAAATGCTTTTTCAATGCTATTTTACAAGAACAAGAGATACCAGCTTAACCAACATGGTGCCGGTGTGACCAGTAAAAGGCCCATACTCTAATGATTCCTCTGATTCAGAAAGCAACACTGAGAGCATGATGAATTTACAACTATACCTTAAACTACTTCCCTCTAAAATGGACACTAAAGAAACATCATTGAGGCAATCTATTCTGAAGTTCAGGATATTTAATGGGAACTGGAGAACTTGGGATGCAGAACATATCTGTTAAAAAAATAAAAGAAAGAAACCAAACATAAATTACAAGTAACCAAAAGAACCACAACACCATTACACTATATCAAAACAGAGTGAGAATAATTAAACAGACAAACAAAAGATTTACAGGTCAGGATCTGTAAAAACATAAAAATAAGATGAGTCCCTGAAGCAAAAGATGAAATTCTCCCATCTTTATTACAAATCTTAACATCACATCTGACCAAGAGCCAGAAGCATTAATACCAACAACAAGAATTGCGAAAAATGTGCAAAATGATTCTTCTAAAGATCTCTCTCTCTCTCAACATTAATAAAAACCTGCACAACTTAAGCCACTAATTGAGCAGCTTTAAGCTAAAAGAGTCCAATTCAGAATGGGATACCTGTTGTTTAACAACACACAAGCAATACCATGATAACTTGCCAACACTAAAGACGTTCTTCAAAAATTCAAAATTCCATATTCAAGGATGGAACTATGAACATATATGTGGAACATAATGCATACAGTATCTGGCAGAATGTATATACGTACATTTAACCAAATGCTTTAGCTAAGTAAAATTAATATTACTGAATAAAAAAGTAGTTATGCTAATTACAGAGCATCACCTGCTGTTCTGAAGTTTTCTACCCCACCTTTTTTTCTGAACCCAGAAAACCTTTTTTTTTTTTTAACAGTGTTTATTTTGTTTTCAAGGTGGGGGGGTACAGAAGAAAAAAAAGGGGGGGGGTATCAGGTACATTCCACACAGTCCATTAAATACAGGGTAATGGCAAAAAAATAGTAGACCTCATCTCAGTACATAAAGCATAGCATATTCAAGAATAGGGATGTAGCGAACTGCCGATTTGGTGTTCGCGAACAGCGTTCGCGAACACCGGCAAAAAATGCGAATGTTCGCGAACTTCGAACACCGCTAAAATCGTTCGATTCGAACGATCGAAGGATTTTAATCGTTCGATCGAAGGATTTTCATTCGAATCGAACGATCGAAGCCATTCGATCGAATGCTTTTCATTGGATCGAATGCTTACAATCGTTCGAACGAATGGAAATCGTTCGATTTTTAGCGGTCGAAGGAATTCGAATGGTCGAATGGTCGAACGATCGAACGCGAACTCAAACTGCGAACGTTCCCAAACGTTCGCGAACATTCGGCGGACGCGAACGGTCGAAGTTCGCGCGAACTAGTTTGCGGGCGAACAGTTCGCTACATCCCTATTCAAGAAGCACAGAGTAACAAATACAGAGAGACATAGTAATAACATGTGCACCTAAGTTGCATCTCTGGACACGAGCCCGTGTATCACTACAGATGACCTATAATCTAAGAATTGGCCTCCTTCCAATTCTCCCAGGTTTTCTCAAATTTGGCGGGGCACCCTCTGGCTAGGTATGTCATCTGAATCAGTGGAAGATTCTTATTAATAAGGTCCAACCAAAACTGTAAGGAGGGTACTTTGGGGTCCATCCATTTCATAAGGAGCGCTTTCCTAGCATAAAACAGTAGGCTACGCCAGAGGTCTCTCTTTGCTCTAAAGGGGGTCACCTCGTCTACCACTCCAAGAACACATACTTGTGGTGACATTATTTTGGGGAAGGTCGTTTTGTCCTGTATATGGGTCATCACTCTGTTCCAGAATCTATGCACCTTAGGGCAGTCCCATATCATATGCAGATATCCCACCTCCCTTTGTTGACATTTGGGACAGCACGCCTTACTCGCATCACCCATACGACTCAGCCTCAATGGTGTAATGTGGAGCTGATGTAGTATTTTAAACTGAATCAACCTGTCCCTAGTAGCAATGAGATATTGATACGCTGTAGAGGTGGATTCGTCCCATTCCTCCTGTGTGAGATCAGGAATTCCGATCCGCCACAGCATGTATTTTCTACATGGCAAACGGTGAGGGAAATGTAGAGAGCAAAGTACTATACAATTTGGTTACCAATTTTTTCTGAGATGGAGACTTCAGAATTTCCAACACAGGAGGGAAAGCCAACTCCAACCTATTCGAAGTAAATTGTGCCACAAAGGCGTGTCGAAATTGCAAATAGCCCATATGACTAATCTGTGCCCCCGGGTGTGCCTGGATCATTTGATCCCTAGTAAGGAGTAACCCATCTGGCGCAGCATCCCCCAACGTCATAATCCCAGCTCTCGGCCATCTCATGTAAGTGAGGAGTGGCCCAAAGTGGGGCAAGTGTGAGTTGCCCCACAGTGGGAGATCCTCGGTAAGCAGCGGACTAGAAAGGCGAAGAGTTCGCGTGGCCATTGTCCATGCTCTATGGGGGGTAGTAAGGACCGGATGCTTTACTGGTAGGTCTGATACCTTCCGGTACAGAATATATTTCAAGGAATCAACCGAGCCAGCCAGAGTAGTTTGCAATTTAAGATTAGGGTTATGTGGGTCTGGTACCAGCCACCAGGCTATATAAAACAGCTGCGAGGCCAGGAAGTAATAGAAAAGGTCTGGGAGGCCCAGTCCTCCTTCACTGAGTGGGGTTTTCAATTTAAGTTTAGAGAACCGGGGGGATTTCTTTGCCCATATAAACGAGGACTGGATTTGCTCTATACGCTGGAAAACAGGTTTGGGTATTATGTAGGATATATAGATATTTGGGTAGGAAGACCATTTTTAGCAAGTTGATTCTGCCCCATAGGGTAAGAGGTAAATTTTCCCATTGCTTAAGCTGAAGTGACATATTATCTGTTATTGGGGTTAGATTTAGTTCTTTGTATCTGGAGCTATCTTTTACAATTATAATACCTAAGTATCGAAATGAGGTAACCCATTTCAATGGCGAGGGGGGGTAATCCAAAGGCTCTAAACCGTCATCTACTGGGAAGACACTCGACTTGTCCCAATTAATGCACAATCCTGAATATCGACCAAATTCTGTAGTGATCGCAAGTACTGCCTGAAGGGAGGGGCCAGGATCATTTAGGTATAACAGCACATCATCCGCATATAGGAATATTCGCTCCTCATCCTGCCCCAAATACATTCCCCTGACAGAATTGGCAGAGCGTATTAGGATCGCCAAGGGCTCTATGGCCAGGGCAAACAATAACGGTGAGAGGGGGCAACCCTGACGGGTGCCCCGGCTCAGCTGGAATTCCTGTGACATCACCCCATTGACGCTGATCCGTGCCTGAGGGTTCTTATATAGAAGTTGTACCCAGGCAATAAAGTGATCCCCTAAACCAAACCTCTGCATAACCCCCCATAGGTACCCCCACTCCACTCCCTATCTCTCTATGCACGGCCAAAATGTTGGTATAGAGCCTTCGGATGTTAATGTCAGTGGACCTCTCTGGCATGAACCCTGACTGATCTGGGTGAACTATTGCCGTAATCACATGTTTTAATCTATTGGCCAGTACCTTTGCCATGATCTTAGCATCAACATTCAGTAAAGAAATGGGTCTATACGACCCTGGGGAGAGGGGGTCCTTCCCTTCCTTAGGGATAACTATAATAGTCGCTTCCTGGCAGGACTTAGGAAGGGTTCTGCGCTCTATTGCATCCACAAGCGTCTCATGCATACACGGTGTAATCACGTCAGCATACTTTTTGTACCATTCTGCTGGATACCCATCTGGCCCCGGTGACTTATTAGCAGACATTGAATTTAAAGCTAGAGATATCTCCTCCACCGTTATCGGAGCATTCAGCTGCTGCCTCAGGTCTTGGAATAACGTAGGGATGGGGATCCTATCAAGATAGGTGTTCAGCTGGGGCAGAGTGTAGTCAACTCGCGTAGTGTAAAGGGCTTGGAAGTAGCTAGAGAAGGCCAGTGCAATACCCTCGGGGTCAGTAATCACATCCCCAGCCATGGACCGTATTCTAGGGATCGCAGTAGATTGGTCGTGCGCCCTAGCAAGATAAGCCAGTAGTTTCCCATTCTTTTCACCCTTGTCAAATGTGCGTTGTGCAGCGTAAAGTAATTTCTTTCGGGTCGCCTTGGTTCTGGCCTTCTCTAGTTCGGCCTGTGCCGTTTTGAAAGCAGTCAGGTTGGGGATGGATGGATTGGTGATATAATGTGCTTCCGCTTGGGAGAGGGAAGCCTGAGTATGCTGAATCTCTTCTGCCGTTTTGGATCGCGCCCCCGCCACTGCACTAATGATATGCCCCCTGACAGACACTTTAAAGGCCTCCCATAATATTGGTGGGTCTGCTGTTGCTGCATTTAAAGCCCAATAGTCAGTTATGGCCTCCTCAGTCTGCTCAGCTACTGTGTCATTTGTAAGCCATAGCGGGCTTAGCCTCCACGGCCTAAGAGTTTTGGGCGACAACATATTTAAAGTAATAAGTAATGGAGCATGATCCGAAATGCCCCTGGGCAAGTATTGCGCATCACGTACATGGTGTAGCAAATTCCCTGTTGCCAGAGCCAAATCTATGCGGGTCAGTGTATTATGTGTGGCAGAATAGCATGAAAAAGCTTTCCCATCAGGGTTCTTCCAGCGCCAGATATCAGTCAACTGCATTGCCTCTGCCCATTGTGCCAGTTTATTAGAATGTGGCGAGGTGACATTGAACCTGTCTTTGTCTGCAGCCAAGGTGGCGTTAAAGTCACCCAATATACAGGTAGGTGCAACTGGGTGCTTAGCTAACGAGGACATCAGTGCATCCAGCAGTGAGGAATTTAGTGGTGGAGGGGCATAAAGGCTAATCAGGTTGAGCGGTTGGTTCGCAATCAGCATCGATAAAATAACAAACCTCCCATAATGATCAGTCGTAAGAGTTATCAGCTCAAACGGAATATTACGTCTAATTAAAATGGAGGTGCCTCTGGCATGCGAAGAGAAAGTGGAGTTATAAGTATGGGCTACCCAGGGCCTTTTCAATGCCAGAAGCCTCTGGCCCACCAAATGAGTTTCTTGCAGCAGGAGAATATGTGGACTATACTTCTTAACATAATCAAAAACAAGAGCCCGTTTGAATCTCGTATTCAGGCCCCTGACATTCCAGGACATAACGTTAAGTGACCCCATTGTGCTCTCTAACAGGAATTAGCAGCTGAGACGGGCCAAACAGGGGCTGAGATAGTGTACCTGAGGGTGGGGAGAGGAGAGTGGGTGGAAGGGGGTTAGGGTACAAACATTTATTTACAATCCCTTGAACTTTCCCTACCTGTCGCAGAACTTGACAGGTCACTGATCCCATAACTGGTTAAACTAACCGTAAGAACGGAGTGTGGTCAGACTGGACTAGGTGATGTCCACTAAACTATACACTAACAGTGAGAGAGGTCGCTTGTGGAGCTCTCCAATAATTGAAAATTACAACCAGTCCCGGTAACCAATAGCAACCGGCGACCCGAAGGAACCCAGTAAACCCCGAAGTAAGCATAAGTAACAGAACTACTCAGCGACTGCAACAATAGATATAGAACATACCTTCAAGTGTTAAACAGAATGATAAACATTGAGCTAGGAAAGGAGCAATAGCAACATCCAGTAACCCGGTGAGACTGCATATTGACAAGGCATCTCAATGGGAGGGGGAGCAGGCCAGGCCTCTTGGTTGACAGGCATGTCCTGAGATCTGCAGCGTCTCGGTCCCACCCACCCAAACACCAAGTGAAAAAAGGAGCTAGCAGGGCTCACTAAGTGTGTAATACACCTGAGGAAGGGTGGTCTCTGAAAGCTTGTGTCACTTTTCTGCTTCAAAAAATGTTTTAAAGGCAAGAGCAGAAAAGAAGTATTATAGTGTGCTTTATTTCCTAAAGGGATGCACCGAATCCACTATTTGGGATTCGGCCGAATCCCCGAAATCCTTGATGAAAGATTCGTCCGAATACCAAACCGAATCCGAATTTGCATATGCAAATTAGGGACAGGGAAGGAAAAAGTGGAGAAAAAATCTTCTTTTGGTGACGAAAAGTCACATGATTTCCCTACCCGCCCCTAATTTACATATGCAAATTAGGATTTGGTTCAACCAGGCATTCGGTGCATCCCTAATTTCCTATTTCTAAAAGATCTCTGAAGGAGCTCACAAAACATCACAATCTTGTGATCTGATTCTTATATGCATCATTAAATACACAGCATGGCTTGAATTTCCCTTATGTGTGTTTATTAAACATCCTAAAACTATATCATATCACACTAGCAGCTGTTAGTCTAACCAGTACCAGTATAGTCTCACCTCACCTGTATCAAGTACCAACTACACCTTTTCTTTGCTATTTCAGTATCACCCTACCCCTCTTAATTCTTTGGAGTTTTGTTTATCAGTGGCTGAGCTTTCAAAGTAGCAACTTCCGTTTAATATGTAACATAACATATGGAAACAGTAGTATTTCAGCAGTGACAAAGTTCATTGAATTAACAGAAAAGATGCAATATGCATCAAAATTCGACAGGTGCATACATTGGGGCACCCCAACAGAAAAATTACATCAATACTTAGTTGAGCCTCCTTTTGCAAATGTAACAGCTTCTAGATGCCTCCTATAGACTTTGATAAGTGCCTGGATTCTGGATGGTGGTATTTTTGACCATTTGTCCATAAATCTCTCCAGTTCAGTTAAATGTAATGGCTGCCGAGCATGGACAGCCTGCTTCAAATAATCCCATAGATTTTCAATGATATTCAAGTCAGAGGACAGTAACAGCCATTCGAGAATATTGTACTTCTCCCTCTGCAAAAATGCCTTTGTAAATTTCGAAGTGTGTTTAGGGTCACTGTCTTGTTGGAATATCCAACCCCTGCGTAACTTCAACTTTGTGACTGATGCTTGAACATTATCCTGAAGAATTTGTTGATATTGGGTTGAATTCATCTGACCCTCAACTTTAACAAGGGCCCCAGTCCCTGAACTAGCCCCACAGCCCCACAGCCCCACAGCCCCACAGCATGATGGAACCTCCACCAAATTTGACAGTAGATGGTAGATGTTTTTCTTAGAATGTGGTGTTCTTCTTCTGCCATACAAAGTGCTTTTTGTTATGACCAAATAACTAAATTTTTGTCTCATCAGTCCTAAGCACTTTGTTCCAAAATGACTGTGTCTAAATGAGCTTTTGCATACAACAAGTGACTCTGTTTGTGGTGCGAATGCAAAAAGGGCTTTTTTCTCATCACCCTGCCATACAGATGTTCTTTTTGCAAATTGCGCTGAATAGTAGAATGATGTACAGATACATCATCTGCAGCAAGATGTTCTTGCAGGTCTTTGGAGGTGATCTTTGGGTTGTCTGTAACCATTCTCACAATCTTTCACATATGCCATTCCTGTATTTTTCTTGGCCTGTCAGACCTGGGTTTTACAGCAACTGTGCCTGTCGCCTTCCATTTCCTGATTACATTCCTTACAGTTGAAACTGACAGTTTAAACCTCTGAGTTAATTTTTTGTAGCCTTCCCCTAAACCATGATACTGAACCATCTTTGTTTTCAGATCTTTTGAGAGTTGCTGTAAGGCCCGAGGGCCCCGAGGTAGTAAGGACCAAGGAGGAGGTAACAAAGTCCGAGTTCGCAGTACAGAAGGAGTAGGCAGTAGAATAGTCGTAATCAGGCAGTAGAATCAGTTCAGGCAGACGAGGTTCAAAGACGAGAGTTCAGGCAAGGTCGGTACACAAGATAAACAACGATAAACACACCCAGGAATCAGCAAGCGAAAACCTATAATTGGGCATTGAGGAGAGTCTGAAGCTGCTTTAAATAGGCCTGGGTTTGGCGCCAATTTGGACGCGCTGACGTCATGACGCGGACGCTGACGCACTGACGCCAGCGTCCTGACGCCGGCGCCCATTCTGACGCCGGCGTCCGTTCCGACGCCGGCACCCATTCTGACGCTGGCGTCCGTTCCGACGCCGGCGACCAATCCGAGGGCAAAAAGACGCTGATGTCATAGTGCTGCGACCAGCAGGATCCGGGAGGCCGCCATCTTGGACGCCATCTTGACGAAGACAATCGGTTTCCATTACAGTACCCCCCTCCTTAGGGGGGGCCTTAGGACCACCTGGGCTGGAAGGAAACTGTCGATGAAACCTTTGGACCAAGAGAGGAGCATGGACATCGGAGCTTCTTACCCACGAGCACTCCTCAGGACCGAATCCCTTCCATTCAATGAGGTACTGCAGGGTGCCTCTAGAAATCCGAGAGTCCAAAATCTTCTTTACTTCGAACTCTTGATGCCCATCTACAATGACAGGAGCTGGGGAGGAAGAAGAAGAAGAAACTGCAGGTTTAAGCAAAGAAACATGGAAAGCATTGGGGATCCGCATCTCAGGAGGAAGTTGCAACTGCACAGCCACAGGATTGATGATCTCGGAGATAGGGAAGGGACCAATAAACTTGGGCCCAAGTTTAGGTGAAGGAACTTTGAGGCGAATATTGCGAGTAGACAGCCAGACCTTGTCACCGGGAACATACAGAGGGGAAGAAACTCTCCTCTTGTCAGCAAACTTCTTCTGTGCAAGGGAACTCTTCTCTAAGTTGACAATAGTAGCCTGCCAGATGGCCGACATGTGGGCGGCTTGATCGTTGGTGGCAGGAACATTTGTGAGCAGGAAATCTTGAGGAAAAGCCAAGGGGTTAAGACCATAAACACAAAAAAAGGAGACTTTTCAGAAGAAGAGTGCAAGGCGTTGTTATGTGCAAATTCGGCCCAAGGAAGGAGGTCAGCCCAATCATCCTGACACAGGGATACATGACATCGGAGGAACTGTTCAAGAGCCTGGTTAACTCTTTCTGCCGCTCCATTAGACTGGGGATGATATGAAGAAGAAAAGTGAAGGGAAATATTAAGGGCTTTACAAAGAGACCTCCAAAACGTAGAAATAAATTGGGATCCACGGTCAGAGACAATCTCAGCAGGAAAACCATGGAGACGAAAAATGTGTTTAATGAATAAAGAAGAAAGTTCTGGAGCTGAAGGAAGTTTCCGAAGAGGAATAAAGTGTGCCATCTTACTAAATCTGTCAATCACCACCCAGATGACAGTGTAGCCGGAGGAAGCAGGAAGATCCACGATGAAATCCATTGCCAAATGGGTCCAAGGGCGGCAAGGAACAGGCAAAGGTAAAAGTAGGCCTTTGGGAGGAGAATGTCCAGATTTGGATACAGCACAAGTGGAGCAGGAGGAAACAAAGTCTTTAACATCTTTTCTTAAAGAAGGCCACCAGACGAGACGAGATAAAATTTCAGTCGTTTTTTTTAATTCCAGGATGACCGGCCTGCTTCGAGCTGTGAGATTGGACCAGAATGGAATGACGAAGCTCAGGAGGAACAAAGGCTACACCTACAGGAGTTTCCACAGGAGCAGAAGCTTGAATAGACAAAAGATGAGAGGCAAGGGAAGGAAACAGGGCGGCAATGATCTTTGTAGGAGGCACAATGGATTCTGGGTCTTCAGAGATGGGGTTTTCGGGGGTAAAACTTCGGGAAAGAGCATCCGCTTTCTTGTTTCTTGAACCAGGATGAAAAGTTAAGATGAAGTTAAACCGTGAGAAGAACAGTGCCCATCTGGCTTGTCGAGGATTGAGGCGCTTCAGGGTCTGGATATACTCTAGGTTTTTGTGGTCGGTGAAGATGGTTACAGGGACCGATGATCCTTCAAGTAAGTGTCTCCACTCTTCTAGAGCAAGTTTGACAGCCAGTAACTCACGGTTCCCTACGTCATAATTTCTTTCGGAGGAGGAAAATTTCTTGGAAAAGAAGGCACACGGATGCAATTTACCATCAGAAGAGGATCTTTGAGATAATATTGCTCCTGCTCCAATATCCGAGGCATCTACTTCGATGAAGAAAGGTTGGAGAGGTTCAGGGTGCCTAAGGATTGGGGCAGATGAAAAGGATTCTTTAAGAGTCTTGAAAGCTTCCTAGGCTAGTGGAGACCAATGCTGAGGTTTACCCCCTTTACGTATAAGAGCAAGGATTGGAGCAATCTTTGACGAAAAACCTTTAATGAACTGTCTATAATAGTTAGCAAAGCCGATGAATCTTTGAACAGCCTTGACACTGGTGGGAAGAGGCCAATCTTGAATTGCCGAAACCTTGGCTGGATCCATCTTGAAGCCTTGTTGGGAAATGATGTATCCTAGGAAAGAAATGGTTGATACTTCAAAGGAACATTTCTCCAACTTGGCAAACAGATGGTTTTTTCGAAGACGGGAAAGAACTTCTTGAACCTGATGACGATGTTCTTGGAGGTTTTTAGAAAAAATAAGAATATCGTCCAAATAAACGACCACATATTGCCCCAACAGATCCCGGAAGATATCATTAACGAATTCTTGAAAGACCGCAGGAGCATTGCAAAGGCCGAAGGGCATGACCAAGTACTCATAATGCCCATCACGAGTATTGAATGCGGTCTTCCATTCGTCTCCTTCTCTGATCCGGATAAGATTGTAGGCCCCACGCAGATCTAGTTTGGTGAAGAGGCTTGCACCCTTGAGCTGGTCGAACAATTCAGAGATGAGAGGAAGAGGGTAACGATTTTTCACCGTAACTTTGTTTAAACCCCTGTAGTCAATGCAGGGCCGCAAACCGCCGTCTTTTTTTTCCACAAAGAAGAATCCAGCCCCGGCCGGAGAGGAAGATGGACGAATGAACCCCCTTTGGAGGTTTTTCTGGATGTATTCCTTCATAGAAGAAGTTTCAGAAGGGGAAAGCGGGTAGGTGCGGCCCCTAGGAGGCATGGATCCAGGAAGCAGTTCAATAGGACAATCATAGGAACGATGAGGAGGTAAGGTTTCAGCAGACTTCTTGTTGAAAACATCTGAAAAGGCTTGGTAAACTGGAGGTAAAGAAGAATTCGGGGTCACAGAAGAAACTTTAATAAGAGATTTGACAGGCAGACAGTTCTGTTGACAAAAATGACTCCAGCGGGAGATCTGGGCAGAAGACCAATCAATGACTGGATTGTGAATACTCAGCCAGGGCAGACCAAGTACAATGGGAGTTGAAGGGCAGTCAATTAAGAGAAAAGACAGTCTTTCTAGATGCATCGTTCCCACAGTAAAAGAAAGTTCCAGGGTAGACTGTGAAATAATAGCAGAAGATAATGGACGATCATCAATGGCAAGAACTCGCAGGGGAACAGCCAAGGGTTGAAGAGGAATGGAATGTTTCTCGGCAAAATCTTTGTCCATGAAATTCCCTGCTGCACCAGAATCGAGGAAGGCTTGGGAAGAAATCTTTTGGGTTCCAAACCGGATCTGCACAGGAAGAAGGAAACGTAGAGTAGAAGGATGGGGAGAAGGACCAATTCCACCCAGGTAAGTCTCCCCAAACATACCTAGGTGTTGGCGTTTCCCGGCTTCACAGGTCATTCATAGGCGAAGTGGGCCTTTCCCCCACAATAAAGGAAAAGACCAGCAGCCCTTCTCCGAAGCTTCTCCTGTTCGGAAAGGCGAGCCCGTCCTATCTGCATCGGCTCTTCAGCCGCAGGAGAAGAAATTGCAGGAGCCGCAGGAGAAGAAGGAGAGGGTGGAGAAGGAGTCAAACTGGAAAGAAATGGTCTCTGAAAGCGAGGAGCCAGTACTGGTTGAAATCTCTGGAATTTCCTTGCCCGCTCTCGATCAACTTGATGCTCCCTCTGCCGGGTATCCACTTTCACTGCCAAAGCCACGAGATCTTCCCAGAGTGGAGGCATTTCACGGGACACCAGATCGTCCTTAATGCGCATTGCCAGCCCATTATAGAAGGCAGCATGATAGCTATCGTTGTTCCACGAAGTCTCAGCCACTAGGGTATGGAATTCGATGGCATACTCAGGAACTGTACGAGTGCCTTGCTGTAACTGGAACAAGCGAGCAGAAGCTGAAGCAGATCGACCTGGGGCGTCGAACACCGTGCGAAGGTCACGGATGAAGGCCTTGGCATCGTCAATGACCAGATCCTCCTTCTCCCAGAGGGGAGAAGCCCACTCCAGAGCTTTCCCTTGCAGGCAGGTGATGATATAGCCCACCTTCGCTCGCTCCGAGACAAACTGACCTGGAAGCAGGGTGAACTGGATCTCACACTGATTGATGAAACCACGGCATGATTCCGGATCACCGCTGTACAGAGGAGGTGCAGGGATGCGAGGTTCGGAAATCTGGAGCGGAGTAGCTGGGACCGGTGGACGAACTGGTGCCACTGGAGACAAGGCAGACAATTTCTCCAGGATTGCTTCTAGAGCCTGGCCGAAGTGGGTTTGCTGGGCTTCGTAGGTCTGCATGCGAGAAGCCAAACCACAAACGGCTCTGCCGACATCTGTAGGGACATGAGGCTCGTCAGTAGGGTCCATGGCCCAATTATAATGTAAGGCCCGAGGGCCCCGAGGTAGTAAGGACCAAGGAGGAGGTAACAAAGTCCGAGTTCGCAGTACAGAAGGAGTAGGCAGTAGAATAGTCGTAATCAGGCAGTAGAATCAGTTCAGGCAGACGAGGTTCAAAGACGAGAGTTCAGGCAAGGTCCGTACACAAGATAAACAACGATAAACACACCCAGGAATCAGCAAGCGAAAACCTATAATTGGGCATTGAGGAGAGTCTGAAGCTGCTTTAAATAGGCCTGGGTTTGGCGCCAATTTGGACGCGCTGACGTCATGACGCGGACGCTGACGCACTGACGCACTGACGCCAGCGTCCTGACGCCGGCGCCCATTCTGACGCCGGCGTCCGTTCCGACGCCGGCGACCAATCCGAGGGCGAAAAGACGCTGATGTCATAGTGCTGCGACCAGCAGGATCCGGGAGGCCGCCATCTTGGACGCCATCTTGACGAAGACAATCGGTTTCCATTACAGTTGCTTTGAGGATCCCATGCTGTCACTCTTCAGAGGAGAGTCAAACAGAAGCCCAACTTTCAATTGGCCACCTTAAATACCTTTTCCTCATAATTGGACACACCTGCCTATGAAGTTCAAGGCTTAACAAGCTAATCCAACCAATTTGGGGTAGCAAAATTACAAGGATACTCAAATTTTTACACAGACAGTTTTTCACATTTGATTTAATTTCATACAACTGAATACTTCTTCACTAAAAATCTTTGTTCAGAACACAACCCAGTACTCAAATGTTCCTGGGAAATGAAAGACATATGACTGTTATCTTTTTTGTTAAAAGTGGTAAACTTATATTTTCTCTTTTGTGGTGTTCAGCTTCCAATATTTTTCTCTATCTGTTAAAAAATCTGGCTTCTTAAAAACCTTCCTAAGGCAATAATTTTGTCCAAGACCAGTGTTTTTAAACCATTCTTTCAATAGCCCATTTTGAGAATTGAAAGAATTATTCTTTTTCTTTGCATCTGCTGGGTTCTTCGAGTTTTGTTCTATGCTGAATTTTCAGTGTCTTGCACTTTGTATTAAATTAACCTTTTTGTAACCTCTGGCTACAAATGTTCTTATTGGTCTAAAAGAGGCTTCAATGTTCTTTCCCTCATCTGATGTTATTCTCCTTAATCATAAAAATTGTCCTTTAGGGATCTTCTTTATTTTACTAGATGTACTAGGTATGTGGATGCAAGATACACCATAAAGATTTTAATGCACTATGTAAAAATTCATCCATTTTCATTATTCATACTAGAATATAATGGAGATTGTTTTGACTGTATTCAGGTGAATTTGACCATAACATGTCAATTATTCAAATAGGCTTCACAAACTTTGAAACAATCCTTAACAGAGTTCCAAATCACTGAGGCTAGAAATGTATTGTTATTGCTACTTTTTATTACTCATCTTTCAGTACCTCTCCTATTCATGTTCCAGCCTCTTATTCAAATCAATGCATGGTTGGTAGGGTAATTTGGACCCTAGCAACCAGATTGCAGATACTGCAAACTGGAGAGCTGATGAATAAAAATCGAAATAACCCAAAGACCACAAATAAAAAAAAAAATGAAAACCAAATGCATATTGTCTCACAATATTACTCTTGCTAAAAGTTAATTTAAAGGTGAATAACCCCTTTAATTTGTATCACAGTTTAGACTGCCACATAATGCCTTTAATGTTCTTCTGGATGAACTAGCAGATCAGTTAGGCTACTTTCATTTAGACACAATTTTTTTGTTGATGGTTGAATGCAATTTTTTTTTCAACTTCATCAACTATTATATTGTATTACTTCTGCAGTAAAAAGGCGGCTACTGTTTTTTGCAAGGGGACCACAATATATCTGCATTATATTTTCTATATGTAAAGTCTTCCATAAATGACCCAGTTGGCATATTCCTTGTGTTTTATGTGAAAGTAGGCCAATAAACATGGTTTCATGTTAAACAACCGAAGCGTTAGTCCTGATCTCCAGTAATGTGGAATAAACTGAACTTTTTCTATAATTTTGATAAAAAGAGAATGCTATGCATATTATTATTATTTTTAAAATAGTCTGGGCTTCACCCATGGCAAGTGGAAAAGTACTTAGTACTTGAAACCTGTGGGCCCATCAGTTAATATCTTTTAGTAGCTTTTAAGTCAGCCCATGTATGGGATAGATTTCATATTGTAGAGCAAAATTTTTTCGACAAAAATCCACGCTGTGTTCTAAGGTGAATTACAACTTTTGTCAATGCTTGGAATATAGGACTGAATCAGCTGTTTCTCCGCCGGTGGTGAAGAAGCTGTTGATGTTACATTAGATTTAGCCTACCCAAACAAAACAATCACCCTTCACCTATGCACAAAAAGACTAATTGTAAGATGTGCTAATCAGCGCATTGAACAAATACACTTTTCTCAATTATGTTTCTTAATTATTTAGTCTTGTGCCTTTCTAGATATAAACTATACATCTAAAATCATTTAGGGGGTTATTTACTAAAACTCAAAATGTTCTAGCTGGGTTTTAGAGGGGGAAAAAAACCTCAAAATTTTCAAGATTTATTCTACTCCTATAATACTCCAGCTAAAACCTGTCTGCCATGTAAAAGTAAATGGCAGATGGTCACTTTTACCTTTGGAACATGTCTTCATGGCTCGCAAAAGGGCTCTTTGTACTGGTTTTCATTTGATAATCCGAAAGTTAAGCTTTTGTAGCATAAAATTGAAAAAGTCAAGTTTTTCGGGTGTCAAATTAATAAAGTTGCAAGATTCAATTTGACGCACAATTTTGTAGAGTTTTTCTCTTGATCCAATTTTTTTTTCAAGAAAAATTATTAGTAAATTAACTAAATTCATGGATGGGAGTTAGGTTGAGTTTGACCTATAGTTAACTGTTATGGGCAGATCTATCAAGGGTCAAATTGTAAATTTGAATTCAAATTTTTAAGTTTCAAAATTCACACATTAAAATTTTAATCCCCCTATTCAAATGTAAATTCAAATGTGAGATTTAGCACACTCAACCTTGGAAACAGTCCTAATTTGGATATTCACCACCTAAAACCTACCGAGTTAATATACAAGTCAATGGCAGATTCGATTTTCAGGAATTTTTGGAACCATTCGATCAAATATTAACTATCCAACTTTTTTCTTAAATAACCTTCCAGTCAAATTGTGAGTATATTCAAATTAAAAAATTCACATGAATTTGAAATTTGACCTTTGATAAATGGGCCTTTTAGATGTACATTAAGGGGCAGATGTATCAAGGTTCAAAGTGAAAATTTGAATTTGCATTTTTGAATTTTTTTTTTTTGCTCAAAACTCTCAAATTCTAATTGTGAATTGTTGAGTTTGAATTTGAATTACGAGATTTATCATACTCTGGCACTTTAAGAACTCGAATTCGACTATTCTCCACCTAAAACCTGCCGAATTACTGTAAAAGTCAATGGGAGAGGTGCAGGGATCAAATCAAGTTTTTTAAATTCAAATCAAGTGTTTATAATTTGATTCAAATTTCGATTCGAGTTTGCTGGTTGTTTAATTTTGTTTGAGTTTACAAAATTTGTTTTGACTAGTCGAATTTCGAATTTATGGGAGTTTAGGGGAGTTTAAAAAAAAACAAAAAACTCACATGAATTCGTAATTCGACCCTTGATATATGTGCCTCTAATATTTTGAAGAGTAGCTTTTTAGTGTCTAAGTCACTTTAAAATAAAATGAACACTGAATAATATTTTTTTAAAGGGGAAGGAATAGCATTTTACACTTCAGGGTGCCAAAAGTTAGGCACCTCCCAGTGCCTACTTTTACTTACCTGACACCCAGGCCGGCTCTCCTATCAGCAGAAAATCGCACTGGCCCAGGGTTCTTCTAGCGACCAACAGGGAGAGATCCTCTTCTTGCTTCTTCGGGTCATCGTGCAATCACACACGCGCAGTAGAGTGGAAAGCCGGGCTTTAACGAAAAGGTTGTCTATTTCACTCTACTGCGCATGCGTCTGCCCTGAGAAATGTGAAAACCAATGAAGCAGGAAAGGGGATCTCTCCGTAGTGCTCGTTAGAAAAACCCCAGGCCAGTGTGGTTTTCTGCTGATCGGAGCACCGGCCCAGGGTGTCAGGGAAGTAGAAATATCCAGAAAAAAGCCAGCAGCACACCGAATCTAGTTGTAGTTGTGTTCAAAGATGAAAATTTATTTAGCCCATATGCAAAAAGGCAATGTTTCGAGCCTACCAGGCCCTTTATCACCTTTATCAGGTGCCTAAGTTTTGGCACCCCAATTGTAAAATGCTTTTCCTTCTCCTTTAAATGTTTTTATTGATTATCCTTTATTTACATAGCACATACACATTTACTCATTGCTAATTTGATATATATTGTTCATTAATTGTATTAGTCCCTGCTCCAGTGATGCTAAGGTCCCTATTACATACACTAGGGTCATTTTTAATCAGGAGCTAATTAACCCAACTGTGAGTTGTTTTTGCATGTGGAAGGAAATCAAAATAATTATGGAGAAAACCTATGCAAAACTGGGACGATCATACTGTACTACATTTTACTGACCTATTTGTGGACAAAAATGTGCCTGCTCAGATGCTGAAAAATAAAAGGGACTTGTACCAGGGAAGTTTTTAGAACCCTTGCATTACATAAAATACCTCCTTTCTTTTCTAGTATATTTTGTGTGCTGTGTGCTTTAGGCGCTGTTTTAATTTTAGAGAAATGTGTGTTTGTTCTGGTCAAAAGGATTAAGAGAAGGAAATGAGAAGATGTGAATTAAATGCAGACTGCCATTTGGGTCAGAATAGTTCAGGATTTCTTCTTTGTTCTACTACCTGATTAAATCAGACATATGAGAGATCATTTAGACTGCAAGCAGACCATGTTGAAAAAACAAATGTTCATTTAGAAAAGAGATGAGGATTTAAGCAGAAGAAGCTTGTCCTTTGCACAATTATTTCACACATAATCTCACTTAATCTCACACATTTCCCAACTATTCTGTCATTGCAGAACTGTCATATATTCACAGGAAAGTTTTCAAATATTCATAGGAAGTTTTGACATTGTGCGTCCTACTGTAAATAATATGCTGAATACTGTGGCACACAAATCTGGGTTAATTACCAATATGATCTCATCAGGCTGACATTTGAAAGGGAAATTGATTTCCTCATTAGAGGAATCTATTTATACAAAGCAATAATTGTATGTTTATGAATTATTCAAATGCCAAAGAGAACACAGAAAAGGCAAAAAGAAGATGTGTGATTCCTTGGTGTAGGCATATGTGTTTAATATATAGTTGGACAAAACTGTTTTAGATTCTGAAAACAAGTGTCCTTGGTTGACTTGGAACAAGTATTACTAACTGTAATAAAATTACCTGCGCCGCTCCACCGGCGGGGATGCCCGCTGCGTGTCTCCTAGGTGCTATTTTGATTGTTAGGGCCCATGCGGTGTGCCTGATCGCCTCTTAAAGGTACAGGCGCGCTGTCGTGAATGCGCCAGCGCGCATTCGCGCACGTTTTGGCGCAAACTTTGAAGGTATATAAGGCCCATTTTGATCCCCAGCCAGTGCCCGTGATAGAATCTTGATTCTAGTGGTTCCTGAAGCCTTGTGCTGCCTGTTCCTGTAAACTTAATCTCTGATTTCCGGTTTTGATCCCTGCCTGTTCCTGACTATTCTGATAGCCGAACTTTGACCTTTGCCTGCATCTCGACTACTCTTTCTGCCTGATCCCATCTGTTTGATTACCCGGTTTTGACCCTTGCCTGCCTGATGATTCTTGATATCTGCCTGCCTCGACCCAGCCTGTCTGACGATTCTCTTGCCTGCTCCATTTGTACCGTGACCTTTGGCCCAAAAGACTCTGCTAACAGCCGTGCCCCTTTGCCAGCCAGAACATCTCGCCTTGTACCTCTCGTTAAGTCCAGGTGGCACCCAAGTAAGCTGAGGGCTCCTCCCGAAGCCCAACGTCGGTCACACTACTGGTGAAGCCGAGCCGAGACCAGGGTGCTTGGCACTTGTTCTGGTATTGGGTGCCGGTCGTGACACTAACTTGATAAAATGACTTAGACACTGGGTTCTTTTTTTAGTTTAGTATCAGCCATTTAGAGGGTTATTTACGAAGATCCGAATGTATCTCATATTTTATCCCGAATGAACCCGATTTGAAATTTTTGTTATTTTTCCCGAATTGTAGGATATTTATCAACATTCTCGATGAAATCGCAATTATCGTATGATTTTTTTGGTCCGTATAGTACGAATTTTTCCTGAAACCCGTCCTAACATATCTTAATGCTTTAATAAATTCCAAATTTATTGCTAACGTTAAAAAACCCTGAATTTTTCTCAATATACCTTAGTAAATAACCCCCTTAGGGTTCCACTTCTATAATGTGGTGAAAACCATGCAATTTGTGGCTAAAACATTAAGTACAGCAGTTGACACAGCACTAGTGAGGTTATTGCAAAAAGACACCCCATTGGGGTGAAAAAAATTGTCGCTATCAAAAAATATTGTTGCCCAGAGACTTGAATGCATTTGGCAATTTTTTTTTGCAGTTTTGTAAAATGTAATAAAAATAATTGCATGAACATATTTTTCTTTGCACAAATGTAATATTACATATTTATAATATAATTGTTTAAAACAACTTCTAACGGAAAAAGTTACTTTTTCACCAAAACAGTATTGCAATTAAAACTTACAATGCCTAATGAAGATTACATTGCAAATTGGGAATTTATTTTTTTATGTGTACAATTTGTTTTCCATGTACAGCTTTTATTTTTTATTACACCCCCCCCCCATTGGGCAAATTATTTGGTGATTAACAGAATCTTAGGGCTTTAAACATTTTCCTCATATGGATTATTTCAGTGTCATCATCTAGACATTTCTCAGTACAGTATATCCAACAATAGTAACCTGCAAGTAATTCATTTGCGAAACTGCAGCAACAATTCATGTAAAAATTGGTGTGTGGCCAAATTGGTGTGTGCATAAAATTGTTGCTCGCGTCAAAATTATTTTGACACCCATTGACTTCAATTTGTTTCACAAATTTTTCGGCACAAATTCACCCATCACTATTTGTAAGTGCTGGCTATGTTTTTGTATGATCATATTTTGAGACATACCAATGTTTTTGCTCTACACAGCAGGAAATACAAGAAGCCAAACAAAATAGATTTAATTTAGCAAGAATACAATATAAATCTTCATGCTGTGACAAAATCAGTCAGGATTTTTAACACTGCACAGTAGAATGTGATTCATAATAACATTAACAATACAAAACGTTATTAGGGCTTCCTCCTGACTTGCTGTGGGAAGAAGATCAGTTCTTCTAACCCAATTTGTAACACCAATCACTTCTTGAGTTGAATCAACAACATAATTAATATACTGTTCTGTACTTGAATAACTTGAGTTAGGTGTCTTACTTGAGGAAGCATTTTCTGTAATAATCAGATAGCTGTTGGGAAGAGTGGTGCACATTGAACATGGGTGTTTCTCTTGTTCTGGCACTTTATTGATACTTTTAAACTGTTGATATTGCCCTGTCCTCCAGACTGAAATATAGTTTTTGCTCTTTAAACATCTACACAGCATTAAAATTCACAAGGAAAGCCCTGGTGCTTTAAATGCAGGGGCTGCATGACAAGGGACCGAATGATGAGCACCCAGATTATGCTGGTTTATATTTAAAGATTGGAAGAATCAGATGTAGCTTTGATTGGGTGAGACGGAATGAGTTAAGGCAGAGAAAAGCCAGGCTGGGGGCGGAGAAAGACAGGGGAAGATGCAGTTCACTTATCTTCTCAGCAAGTAGAAACACGCCATGCACCCTCCCCTTTTTGAATATTTTGTAAAATGTCAGGAGTTTCTCTTCTTTATGTTCTAATAGTTTCTATAAATAAGCACATGTGGATGTTTTCCTGCATGCACTATATTGTGGTTTCGGTACAGTATAAACATGAGAGAGGTTGCATGTTATTATTTATGTTAAATCAATGTCAAATGCTTGATCCAGGTAATGCTTCTGATCGCCATTGGGGTCAGGAAGATTTTTTTTCCATATTGAGGCATAATTGGCATTGGCTTTGGGTTGGGTTTTTTGCCTTCCTCTGGATCAAAACAGTGGATAAATGATAATGTATTTCAAGTTTTATTTGTCACAGCAGGACCTTGGAATTGAATTCTGGCTTTAGAATATTGCCTTGGGGTGAGGTCCTATTTATTTGATAAAATGTGAATAAATGATGTGTCCTTTTTCACCATTTCTGGCTTCTGGTATTTCATTGTATGTAACAATGGGGTTTAACGGAATGGGTGAAGGCAAAGGGTCAATTGAGGAGTCCCGTTGCCATGAAGATTTGTTACAATACAGTTTAGGGAACATTCTCACGGGAGAATCTTTTGCATCTGTAATTAACTTCAGGATGCCCAATTTGAAGCAAAATGGGGCACAAAGAAACACAAAAACACAAATAAGAAAAATTTCCTAGAAATCTCTGGAGAGATGTAATTCCTCCATATACTAACTGTTTTAAAGTCAGATTCTCCAAATATGTATATATTTCCTTTTTAGCAGTCTTAATTCTTATCTTAATAATAATAACCATAAGGGACAGTTCAGCAGATTACACAGCAAATGCACAGTGATTATACAATACAGAAATTGTTGTCTAGTAAACAGATTTTTAAAACATACTGTTGAAAGATATAAAACACAGAATGGTATTGTAGACAGATGGTATATGTAAATAATATGCACACAAAAATATTTACAGTAATCTAACAAATGCATTTTGTTCTTTATGAACCTATGGTAATTTGCAAAAAGGCTCTAAGGGGCAGATTTATTAAGGGTCGAATTGAAAATTTGAATTTTCAATTTTTTTTTTTATGGTCCAAACTTAAATTCGACTAGGGAATTATCCAAACTTGATACGAGTTTTTTAAAAAATACAAATTAGATTTTCGAGATTTATCATACTCTGGCCTGTTACGAATTCTAATTTAACTATTCGCCTACTAAAACCTGCTGTCACGACCGGCACCCAATACCAGAACAAGTGCCAAGCACCCTGGTCTCGGCTCGGCTTCACCAGTAGTGTGACAACCGTTGGGCTTCGGGAGGAGCCCTCAGCTTACTTGGGTGCCACCTGGACTTAACGAGAGGTGCAAGGCGAGATGTTCTGGCTGGCAAAGGGGCACGGCTGTTAGCAGAGTCTTTTGGGCCGAAGGTCACGGTACAAATGGAGCAGGCAAGAGAATCGTCAGACAGGCAGGGTCGAGGCAGGCAGATATCAAGAAACTTCAGGCAGGCAAGGGTCAAACCGGGTTGTCAATCAAGGGGTTAAGCAGGAAGAGTTGTCGTAGGCAGACGAGGGTCAGGATACAGAATGCAGAATAGTCAGGAACAGGCTGGGTCAAACAGGGGTAATCAAACACAAGGCTCAGGAACCACTAGAAACAAGTTCTATCACGGGCATCAGTCAGCAGTCTGAATGGGCCTCAGTCAGCAGTCTAAATGGGCCTTTTATAGGCAAGAATTCCACGCCCAAGAACGTGCGTTTTAGTGCCAGAGCGCGCTGGCGCAATCACGACAGCGCGCCTGCACGCGCCCTAATGGCGCTGTGAGGAGGAAGGAGAAGGAGCGTGGCGGCGTGGCGGCCGTCCACGCCGCCGTACCGCTAGACCACCAGGTATTTTTATTACACCTGCCAAATTACTGTATAAGTCAATGGGAGAGGTCCAGTGACCTGTGAATCTGTTGCCCCAAATTCAGAACCAATGCTAAGCACCCTGTTCTCGGCTCTTGCTTCCCGTCTTTAACAGCCACCTTTCACCTCAGGAGGAGCCCTCGGCTAATCGGATGCCTCCAGGTTTTAAATAAGAGAGGTGCCAAGCGAAGGGTTCTGAACGAGCAAAGGGGCACAACGATAAAGCAAAGTCTTTTGGGCAGAAGGTCACAGTACAAGGCATAGACAGAAAGCATAGACAGATCAGGCCGGGTTGGGGCAGGCAGAGTACAAGCAGGGTCAGATAGGCAAGGGTCAAACCAGGAGATCAATCAGAAGGGATTCGGATACAGAAGAGTCGGTTACCAGGCAGGGTCAGGATTCCAGAAGTCAGGATAGTCAGTAGCAGGCAGGGGTCACAACAGGTAATCAGATCACAGAATTCAGAAGCTTAACAGCACAGAACCACCAGGAACTCACTAGGAGAAAACCTATAATGGGCAGAGAATTCGACACTGGAGTTCCCTTTTATAGTGTTTTGAACTCTATTCGAGTTTTTTCTCAAATGTCAATAAGTGTGAGGGCTACTCACCCTGGTGGTCTAGTGGGCCGGTGGGGACGCCTGCCGTGCTCTCGGCGGGGACGCCCACCACGCCAGTCTTCCTCTTCTCAAATTCCGGATCCCTAGTACGCACGCAGCACGTCTCTGCTAGATTTAAAGGCGCAGTCGCGCTGGCGTGATTTAAAAAAGTTCAAAAGCTTATAGTTTTGTCATTTTTGGCCTATAAAGAACAGCTTTCAGCGAAATTACTCCAAAACCTTTCCTTATTGTATTCTCTATTTAAATAAAGTTTGAGGCCTGTTGAGGACAAGAAAACGCTAAATACATTTTTTACATATGTCGACTTGTACAGTTATGTATATATATATATATATATATATATATATATATATATATATATATATATATAATATGATATGTATTTTGTAAGTACAAAAAATGTTTTTAAAGACCTTTGCGAATGTTAGCGACCAAGATTTTCATTTTTGCATCCTTTATGATCAATTTGAGACCTCAATGACTTTCTTGCAAAGTTTGCGAATTTCGCAATTGCAAAGAGTTTTTTCTTTTGCTACAAAATATTTGAGACTCCAGAACAAGTGTTGGCTCTAACATTTGCTTTAATGAACAATAAAATATTCACCAGCGAATGATTTTACATTGCAGTGCTAAACATTTGCAAAAACGCCATTTTAAACAACGCTTGCGAGTCAAATTACATTCCCCCTCAAGTATTTTTGCTTATGTTTGTTCTTTTTTAAACCCATCACAACTAATTTGATTAGTTGACCCTCTCCTGGTCAGATAGTCTCCGGTCCTACTGATTTCTCCTCCATAAGTCAAACCACATGTTTGCTAGTTTTATTTTTATTATTTTATGTAGTGATTTTAGATTACAATCCTACATACACATATTTGTACTATGGTGAGTCATATTTCCTTTTGCCTCTGCCTTCTTACTTTACTAATTTTAGCCTATTTACTATAAATAGGAATGGAAAGGTAATATTACAGGTGGTTCCTATTAGTTAGCTACCTGCTATCCTTGGCATGTAGGGACCCCCAAGCCCCCTCAGGCTGCATTCCTGCCTCCACTCACCATCCCCCCTATTTATACCTTAGACTGGTCTATTGTGGCCATTATCAGGGCGTCGGAGGAAGCGCCAATAGTTTGTGGCTGGGAGCAGGTCTGAATCATTAAGGCCCCTGAAGGTAGGGGCCCACTATTTTTTTTCCTGATGCTTCATTGGCCCAGTTTAACCCTGGTGCACTTAAGGAAAGCAAACAAGGGAAAGTTGTGCTCACCACTATTTTTTAAAAACATTAGGCGGGGGTGCAATGAGGGTGTGACCACAAAATACATATAGTCAAATACAAGAGTCCTCTGCACTCAACCCATTATCAATATATTTAAGACAGCGACATTTGTGCATACTGCTACTGAAAAATGCCTTACCCTTTAAACAAAACAGGGATTGTTTGTCCATATATTGCAATATATTTAAGCTGACCAACTACATCAAAGTCATCCCATATCTGGCCAGTCCTATGCTCAATTTTATCTGATTCATATTCTTAATGAATCAGATAAAATTGAGCATAGGACTGGCCAGATATGGGATGACTTTGACGTAGTTGGCCAGCTTAAATATATTGCAATATATGGACAAACAATCCCTGTTTTGTTTAACAAACAATCCCTGTTTTGTTTAAAGGGTAAGGCATTTTTCAGTAGCAGTATGCACAAAATGTCTCTGTCTTAAATATATTGATAATGGGTTGAGTGCAGAGGACCTCTTGTATTTGACTAAATGTATTTTGTGGTCACAGCCTCATTGCACCCCCGCCTAATGTTTTTAAAAAATAGTGGTGAGCACAACTTTCCCTTGTTTGTTATAGTTATACAGGAGCAGTGACCAGCTCCATGTTGTAGCTCCCACCCTTCCCAGCTATAGTCAGGTGATCCCACTGGTGTCTAATAAAAGGGCAGCCAAGTATGGGGGTTTACTTTGAAAGCAGCAAGTAAGTTGCAGGTAAAACCTAGTCCCTTTGTAAAATGTATAATGAAGCAATAGAATTCTTAATGAATCAGATAAAATTGAGCACAGGACTGGCCAGATATGGGATGACTTTGACGTAGTTGGCCAGCTTAAATATATTGCAATATATGGACAAACAATCCCTGTTTTGTTTAAAGGGTAAGGCATTTTTCAGTAGCAGTATGCACAAATGTCGCTGTCTTAAATATATTGATAATGGGTTGAGTGCAGAGGACTCTTGTATTGCACTTAAGTAAAGATCAGCTCATCTCACCTCTCACTAACATCACTGCATTTTTTTTGGTGTCTTTTTCAAATTAATCAATAGTGCAGAGGACATTTTCAAAAGGAAAAAAAAATCACAAATATACATTTTAAACATCAAAAAGCTATATGTCATATCTATTTAAAGCAAATGCTGTGAATGTAACAGAAAATCTGCATCTTAAATATAACACATTCCAAACTTTGAAAGCAATGTGTGGGAGGGAGTGAAATGTAGCAGACTTTTAAAAATTCAGTGATAGATGTGACATGTCCAGTTAGTGCATTTGACTTTCTAAAGCTCTACAAAAACATGCCTGCAGCACTTTCATTTAGGGAGCCTATTCCAAAACTATTGAATAATTGAAGAAAGCATTGCTGTTGTGTTTCTTTCTGTTAAGACTGATAAATAGAACTTGGGCAACCACTGTAAAGAGGCAAAATAAGAATGAAACGGCATCTAAGGACAAGGTCATTTATGTCAGATGCAAAGAAGGATGAAAGAAAGCTATTCTTTATCTCACAACACTGTAAATAAACATGTAAATACACTTGTTTCCAGTTTCAAAAGCACAAAGTGTACATATATATATATATATATATATATATATATATATATATATATATATATATATATATATATATATTATCATATATATGGATGAATACAAGGTAGGATTTATTTCTCCCAATATCGGATTAATAAAATTTCAGTTTGTATCAAGTACAAAGCACTGCTTTATCATTACAGACAAAAAAATGAAATATGTTTTATAATTTTGACTTATTTGATTAAAATGGAGTCTATGGGAGACGGCCTTCCCATAATTTGGAGCTTTTTGGATAATGGATCCCATACCTGTATATAATATGGTAATGATGACTTGCAGCTGTTAGATCAGTAGTTACATCATTAAAAATAGTGCCCAAATATGCAGCAGTAATCCACAGTTTTGCCAAAAATAAGCAGATGTCAAAACGTTGAACTTCACTTTAAACCCATGCCTGGCAAAATGTCTCTCATCACAAATTACCACACATGGGACAGAGAGCAAAGTCAAAGATGTTACAAAGTCCTTAAATGTAATTAACAGATTGTGTGAAACTTCAAGAACCGGAGACCACTTGAGGTGAAAAGATAACGTTTATTTGACACAAGCTCAGTGTATTCTGAACTAGCAAAGAGTCAGAACCCTGAACAAAGAAATGAGAGTTTTTATAAACGTAGGAACGCATGACATAAGAATGTATGGGCATAAAAGGGCGTTACCATTGCGAGACCATAGAGATATCTCTTCACAGCACAGACAAAGAACTGCTCAAATAACCAATGGGATGGGTATTAATCAAGGTCAAGGTGTTCTGACCAAGCTAGCTTGAGAACAGCATCCATCCAAGTCAGGAGGGCTACCAGGGGAATCTTCATACACAGAATTTTTTTCTTGACAGGGGGACTCCTCAATTGACCCTTCACTTTCAACCATCCCACTGAACCCCATTGTTACATACCTTAATGAAACACCAGGAGCCAGAAATGGTGTAAAATGGCTACATCATTTATTCACATTTTATCAAATAAATAAGAACTTTCCAGCTTCACCCCAAGGCAATATTCAAAACCAGAATTCCATAGGAGCTCAGTTGATTAGCACTATATAATCATATCTACCACTGAGTATTGGCTGGCTCTATTTACAAAAAAGATGGCCCAAACTCTGCTACGAGCAGTAGCTACATCTGCCACCATGAGAGAAGTTCAGTCGCCCTGCTGTCGGTCCTGAATCTGTAGTGTCTATCCAATCAGGTGGTCACCTAGCACAAGCAGTAGTAGCATCTGTATCAATCAACTCACTGTGCAGTCACAGGAGAGAACCTCCTTTCTCCCTCTTCTAAATTTACCTGTGCAGAACTCTGACAAGGTCCTACCACTGCTGTGACAAATAAAACCTAAAATACATTATCGTATATTCACTGTTGTGATCCAGAGGAAGCAAAAAACCCAGCCTGAAGCCAATGCCAATTATGCCTCAAGAGGGAAATTCCTTTCTGACCCCAGTGGCGATTGGAAACCTTCCCTGGATCAAACATTTGACATTCATTTAATATGAATAATACCATGCAGACTCTCACGTTTATAATGTGTACCTTTACCAAAACTACAAAATAACAGTCTCCAAATATTGTGTGTAGATCAGCGCCTACGGCAACAGAGAAAGAAGCAAGAACAAAAAATAGTGCAATACGTTTCAATATTACACCAAACACCCAGGGGCACATTTACAAAGCTCGAGTGAAGGATTCGAATTAAAAAAACTTCGAATTTCGAAGTGTTTTTTTGGCTACTTCGACCATCGAATGGGCTAGTTCGACCTTCGACTACGACTTCGACTATGAATCGAACGATTCGAACTAAAAATCGTTCGACTATTCGACCATTCGATAGTCGAAGTACTGTCTCTTTAAAAAAAACTTCGACCCCCTAGTTCGGCAGCTAAAAGCTACCGAACTCAATGTTAGCCTATGGGGAAGGTCCCCATAGGCTTGCCTGCGTTTTTTTGATCGAACGAATAATCCTTCGATCGTTCGATCGTAGGATTTGCGCTAAATCGCTCGACTTCAATATTCGAAGTCGAACGATTTTAGTTCCTGGTCGAATATCGAGGGTTAATTAACCCTCGATATTCGACCCTTAGTAAATCTGCCCCCCAGTGTCCATATTATTTTCTTGAGGTGTATTTCCCCTTTGATCCTTCCAATTCTATTGGTGACATGCACGATTTCTTCACTCCGTTACCACTACCGTTTGGCCAGATTGCCTACTTACAAACTGGAAGTATGGTATAATGCCTGTAGTATTTAGCAGAGCTCTCCCTCCTCTTTAGGTCCAGCTTCTCATGTCCCCACAAAGAGATATACTGTAAATACAAAAATAGTGTAACCCCATTTATTACAAAAATAATCTTAAAAACAAGTTTGCACTCACATTTAGTTTGAAGATTGGTCACACATACGTATATGCTTTACACAGGAAATTGCAGCTTCTACTTTGGAGCCCCTGAGGGACCCTGCTGGTCATTTGCATCCCTTGTCATGCAGCCCCTGCATTTATAGCTCCCAGAGCACTCTGATTACATAATACATTTCAGTAGTTGCTGCTAAAACCAGTCCCTGCATGACTTGGGCTAGCAGCGTGGAAAGTTTCAGGGTGCTCGACAGTTCCAAAATGATGTGTTAGATTCACGTTAATATTTTCAAAGACAGATACAGTTGGCTAGATGTAACTATTCAATATAGATTTTATGGTTGGTCACAATTACAGTTTTCTTTTTTAGCATGAGTGTAATTTATTTGAATATTCTACAATATAATGCAACCCATATGCACTAAAGTCTGCATATCCATTATGGCTTTTTCTTCAATAATAGCAGCGTCTCTATCTTTGAAGTCTGCAGCCATTCCTAGCACATGTCACCTGGCCTCTCTAGTCGCACAGTCAGTTTTGCCTCCATTACATCAGGAACAATATCAGGTATGAAATATATTTATAAGCTCAGCTTCTCCACTTGGTTTAAAACCCCACCGGCAGAGGCAGTCTTACAGAGAGTCAAATGCACACAATAGGCTCAGTATAGCTACAGGGCTCACACCTCACCAGAATCAACCTAAAAACACCTTATGAAAGTATCAACATAGGTTGTATTGTAATAAGGCTACATCAAATCTAGTGTTAAGTTCTAATAAGCCCATGCACAGTGTATACATGAGTTAGCTTACTTAGGTTGTCAGTTGGTTCAGAGTGGTAGTAAAAAAATATACATATGATGTTTCAATAGTAATCCCATCCTGGACTAAAAGAAGAATCTAACCTAAGACTTGCCTAGACAAGTAATGTTGCATTGAAGAGAGGGTTATTTTGACCCAAGGCCCACAGGAATCTACCTTTGTGTAAAGACTTAAGCTCTTCGGGACCTTTCTGTTAAACTACACCACCTAAATGAAGCTACATACAGTATATTTGGAAGTCCATATTTAAATCATCTAGTCCAATCGAGTTGATGTGGTGCTTTTACAACATTTTTCCAAAGCCTTCAAATCCCTAAATCCTTTCCAGACTTGGCATGACACTACTTGGCATGACACTACTTCCAACCACTAATGTTACATAGTTGCATAGTTAAATCGGGTTGAAAAAAGACATCAAGTTCAACCCCTCCAAATAAAAACCTAGCATCCAAATACACACTCCATACTTTCACATAAATTATATTTACCCATATCTATACTAACTATAGAGATATTATGTCTGTCCAATAAATCATCCAAGCCACTCTTAAAGGCATTAACTGAATCAGCCATCACAACATCACCCAGCAGTGCATTCCCCAACCTCACTGCCCTGACTGTAAAGATCCACCTACGTTGCTTCAAATGAAAGTTCTTTTCTTCTAGTCTGAAGGGGTGGCCTCTGGTACGGTGATCCACTTTATGGGTAAAAAGGTCCCCTGCTATTTGTCTATAATGTCCTCTAATGTACTTGTAAAGTGTAATCATGTCCCCTTGCAAGTGCCTTTTTTCCAGAGAAAACAACCCCAACCTTGACAGTCTACCCTCATAATTTAAGCCTTTCATTCCCCTAACTTATTTAGTTGCACGTCTCTGCACTCTTTTAATATTTATATCCCTCTTAAGGACCGGAGTCCAAAACTGCACTGTATACTCCTGATGAGGCCTTACCAGTGACCTATAAAGAGGCATAATTATGTTTTCATCCTTTGAGTTAATGCCCTTTTTTATGCAAGATCGAACTTCATTTGCTTTAGTAGCCACAGAATGTCACTGCCCAGAATTAGACAACTTGTTATATACAAAAAAACAAAGATTATTCTCATTTAAGGAAACTCCCAACACACTGCCATTTAGTGCATAACTTGCATTTATATTATTTTTACCAAAGTGCATAACCTTGCATTTATCAACATTGAACCTCATTTTCCAGTTTGCTGCCCATTTCCCAATTCAGACAAATCACTCTGCAAAATGGCAGCATCCTGCATGGAACCTATAATTCTGCACAATTTAGTATCATTTGCAAAATTAGAAACAGTACTTTCAATGCCCACCTCCAGGTCATTAATAAACAAGTTGAAAAGCAAGGGATCTAGTACAGAGCCCTGCAGTACTCCACTAACAACACTGGTCCAATTAGAAAATGTTCCATTTAACTCCACTCTTTTAGCCAATTCTCTATCCAGGTACAAATACTATGTTCCAGGCCAACATTCCTTAATTTAAACTGTAACCTTCTGCATTACACTGTATCAAATGCTGTAGCAAAGTCTAAGTAAATCACATCTACTGCAATGCCAGAATTGAGGTCCCTGCTTACCTTCATATAAAAAGAAATTAAGTTGGTCTGGCAAGATCTATTACACATAAAACCATGCTGGCACAAACTAGTATTATGATTTGCT
Organism: Xenopus laevis; assembly: GCF_017654675.1. Lineage (NCBI taxonomy): Eukaryota > Metazoa > Chordata > Amphibia > Anura > Pipidae > Xenopus > Xenopus laevis. Next base: position 58,351,641 of record NC_054372.1, on the reverse strand, counting down.
ATGAAGTCCAGTATCTTATCCTTTAATCATCCTTAGAAAAGCTTTCCTACTACTGACATCAGACTAACTGGCCTATACTTTGTGGCTGAGAATAGGATCCATTTTTAAATAGCGGCACCACATTTCAATGAATCCTGAAAAATTAAGTAAAGAGCTTTGGCAATCACAGAGCTAAGTTCGCTAAGTACCCTGGGATGAATACCATCTGGCCCCGGACCTTTGTTTATAATGTAACAGTATCATCTGCCCCAGGGTGTCTTCCCCAGCATGAATGAGGAGGATCTTGGGCTCCTGCCCATCACAAAAATACTCCATCCTGCATCAGTAATAGACAACCAATTGAATAAGACCCTGTTTGATTTCCAGATCAACCCATCTGGAAAATAGACAGAGTTGAGTCATTAAAGGTTTGTGCTCTTCAAACTTACATATTGTTGTGCTCTGTGCTGCTCTGTTCCTTTTTTGGGACGTGCGCCGCCATACAAGTCTATGGGTGTCATTTCCGCGGCGTCATTTCGCCCATCTATACTTGTGTTACCTGATATTCCAAATTAGCCAGATGTAGCAGTTTGTGACACTGGGGCTGCTGGTGGGATAGGGAGTAAAGTCTGTCTATAAAACTCCTTGTTGCAGTATGCCAACTTGCTTGCTCCTACCCACTATTTGTAAAACAGATTTATTAAAGGAGTTGTTCACCTTCCAACACTTTTTCCATTTCAGTTGGATTCAGAGAGTTAACCAGAAATAAAGACTTTTTCCAATTACTTTCTGTTTTCTATGTGTGCCTGTTCTCCTAGTATTGAAGTGTAGATCAAATTTTTCACCTTTTTAAACCAGCTCTGGGGGGGGGGTCGCCGACTCTCTTAACTATTCTAAATTGATACATTTAGTTGATACATTTCTTATATTTGTCCCTGCTAAATAGAATCCCTGAGCTTCATTAAAGGCTTCATTAAAGGCATCTGTTAGAATTGATACAATAGTTGCTAAAACTCTAGAGACGCTCCTGAGAAATGTATCAACTAAATATTGCAAAACAGTTCAGAATCTGCTCCTGAATTACTGAGCTGCCAGATTCAAACACCAGAGACAGGAACTCTACTTTAAACTTAGATTTTGGAAAAATGGTAAAAACCAAGCAATTAAAAAAAGTCTTTATTTCTGGAGAACAATCTAAAAACAACTCAACTGAAAAAGTGTTTGGAAGTTGAACAACCCCTTTAAATGGCGAGTGCAGTTTACAACATTTATTTATACTAAACAGATATAAGGGGGTCAAATATCATTCATGATCATCATTCAGAATTATAGAATGATCAAGTTACATATAAAATATATATATTTTCATTTTATGTTACTGATGGTTTAAACGTTATACAAAACTGTTTTTTTGCAGTTAATGTCCATTGAATGCACACATATTGAAATTAATAATTAAGTATTTAAGTATTCATTTAAATAATTACTAAGTTATGAAATACTTAAGTATTTAACTAAATACCTCTTATTTTATTTAGCATTTACATTTCATTCATTATTTTCTCAATCGATTTTTAATAGGTGTGTTCAGATTACATATTTAGTCCATCTCCTATAAATTTGAAATAGTAAAAGGAAATTGAAACTGCCTTCACTGCTTTTGACATTTTAAAATTGTTTTTGTAGATTTGTTTTGCAAATGCTATATATTTTTTTCTATGTATACATTTTCACTTATGAATTAACTCTGCTACTAGATGAAGTACAGTATGTGGGCATCATTTAATTTTATTTGGATGCAGCCTTCTAATGAAGCCCTGAGTGATCACCTACCATACAATGGGTTCAGCCATGTTCACTATATTGTACGTCTGCACACATTTCTCCTTTGTATAAATCTCTGAGGCACAAAGTGTCTGTGCAAAAACAATGGTATTTTAATTTGAGAGAATATACAGCAGTTTTTTTAATAATCCAAAACATCCAGTAATTCAGATACAACAGTACAAGGTTTTTCATTTTTTTTATATATTGACCTTTTCTCATTTAATAATAAACATTGCTGTGTGAATCGACAAGAAGTTTTGTTAAGTAAAGTTAGACATTTTACAAGTGAACAAATAATATACAGTATCTACTGAAATAATGAGATTTGTTGAACTCAATGCTTTAAGAGTGCTGTGGTTGATAAAATTCAAATTGAAGTTTTGATTATTGCAGTAAAGATAATAAAATACCTTATATTAAGTACTCCTTAACTTCTTTGTGCTATATACTCTAAATAAATGATGATGAAAAAGTTTTACCATACGTGTTAAACTCTTGATGCTTTTCTTTCTTCTGTTTTTCTCCCTCATGTGTAACACCTTGGAAATTGTAAACTCTTGCTGCTCTCTTGGTATATTGGCTCTTTGACTCTCTTCTTCCCATAGACATTTGCAGGAGCTAGGGAGGAATGTGTATCCAACTTAACTATAATTTATACTTATTTTCAGACGTAATCTAGAGTACAAGGGGCCAATTCATTAACTTCAAGTGAAGGGTTCGAAGTAAAAAAACTTTGAATTTCGAAGTGTTTTTTGGGCTACTTCGACCATCGAATGGGCTACTTCGACCTTCGACTACGACTTCGAATCGAAGGATTCAAACTAAAAATCGTTCGACTATTCGATAGTCGAAGTACTGTCTCTTTAAGAAAAACCTCGACCCACTAGTTCGCCACCTAAAAGCTACCGAACCCAATGTTAGCCTATGGGGAAGGTCCCCATTGGCTCGGCTAAGTTTTTTTGGTCGAAGGATTATCCTTCGATCGTTGGATTAAAATCCTTCGAATCGTTCGATTCAAAGGATTTAATAGTTGGATCAAAGGATTATTACTTCGATCGTTCGATTGCAGTTTTTGCGCAAAATCCTTCGACTTCGATATTCGAAGTCGAAAGATTTTCATTCCCAGTCGAATATCGAGGGTTAATTAACCCTCGATATTCGACCCATGATGCATCTGCACCCAAGTGTTTTCAATGAAACAGAAATGTACTGTTTCTATAAAAATAAGTTACCTTCTGAAACAATTCATATTGACTTCGATAGAAAACTTGACAGTTTTTACATACCAAATTCTTTCATTCGTTAATAAATCATGACTGAGTTTTTAAAAGTATATGCAATTTTGTCTTTTTTTAATCATGTAAAAACTCTTGAATTTTAATAAATTAAAATTTGTAGATCCACGAGAAAATAAAAAAAAGGAGGTCTCCTTTTCAAATCACACAGAAGCGTGTTACTGTTATTGAATAGTCATAGTCATTTTTATCTCTGCACATGACAAATTGTGTCCTATGAGGGTTATTTTATTGTAATTTTTGACCATAAGGAATGACTTCAAGAGATTATAACCCTTAACTGAAGGGTGTTCTCATCACCTTTTTTTCACATTTTTATAGAGCTTTTCCCGCACAAGAAGTTTTCAGAAACAAATTATTGATAAATTGGGTGAAAAAGTCCATACAATTTTATTTGGAGTGGTGTTCAGAAAATTTAATTTTTCAGATTTGGATAAATAACCCCCTATAAAAAAGGTACCTGGAGTGATGTAGTAGTCCCGAAACAAAATAAACATTAAGGGTCAGATTTATCAAGGGTCGAACTTCGAAGTACAAAAAACTTTGAAATTCGACCATCGAATTGAAAAACTTCAAATATCGAATTCGAAGTTTTTTCACCGAATTTAGCAATCCTACGATCGAATAAAAATCGTTCGATAGAACGATTTTAGCATACGATCGAAGGATTTTTATTCGATGTGTAAAGACTTTGGCGAAGTATTGAAGTCAAAGTTTTTTTAAAGAGACAGTACTTTGATTATCGAATGGTTGAATATTCGAACGATTTTTACTTTGAATTCGATGGTCGAAGTATCCAAAAAATTACTTCAAATTTCGAATTTTATTACTTCGAAAATTCCCTCAAATTCACTTCGATCCTTGATAAATCTGCCCCTAAGGGGCAAATTTATCAAAATGTGATAGTAGATATGCTCTGTAAAGTGCACTCTAAAGAGGCACTAGTGCTATCTAACTATTAATAATAATCAGGTATAGGTTCTATTATTCAAGATCTTGGGACCAGGGATTAGCAGTCAAATTAACTTTGCTAAAACAATATAATTTACTGGGTTATTTACTAAAACTCAAATTGTTCTCATTTTATTTATTTCAAAGCCTTATCCCCTTTTATTTAGCAATAATTTTTCTCAGGGGAAAAAATTACAAAATCGAGCATCAATTTGAATCCTGCCGGAAAATCTCAAATACATCAGATTATCTAACCTAAACCAGTGCAAACAGTCGAAAAATTTAAGATTAGGGATGTAGCGAACCGCCGATAATGTGTTCGCGAACGCCGTTCGCGAACACCGGCAAAAAATGCGAACAGTTCGCGAACAGTTCGCGAACTTCGAACATCCGAAAATCGTTCGATTCGAACGATCGAAGGATTTTAATCGTTCGATCGAACGATTTTCGTTCGAATCGAACGATCGAAACCATTCGATCGAATGATTTCATTCAATCCAATGGCTTCGATCGTTCGATTTGAACGAAAATCCTTCGATTTTAGCGATCGAATGGTCGAATGGTCGAACGATTTTGACGCGAACGCCTATTGGCGAACGTCGCGCGACGTTCGCGAACTTGCGGCGGACGCGAACAGCCGATGTTCGCGCGAACAAGTTCGCCGGCGAACAGTCCGCGACATCCCTACTTAAGATAACCATGAAGGCATAAAACATGTTTTAAACGTAAAAGGGACCATCTCCCATTGACTTTTACATGATTTTGACAAGTTTTAGCTGGAGTATTTTTGGATTCAATTTGTTAGCAGCTTTAGGGTATAATCAATCTCGAAAAATGTGAGGTTTTTTCCTCTAAAGATTCAAGTTTTTTTCTCGACTAGAAAAATGTAGGTTTTAGTAAATAACCCACTTAATAACCTCAATTGTTTTGCCACCAAAATGAATTTATGCAGCTTAACTGGGATCAAGTACTGTTTTATTTTTACAGAGAAAAAGAAAATCATTTGAATAATTTACTTAAAATACTTATAATGACTTATATGAGACAGCAATTTGTATCTTTTTGGATAATGATTTTTCCGGAATACCATACCTGTACCCTTTTATAAACAACGATAGAGAAAAAGACAAAAGCTAATTGGGCTTATTGTTTAAAATTATCACTACTGTGATTATACCTTGTTAAAAGAAAAAGGCACAACATTTAGTTATGTTTGCCAATTTTGATGGATTGAAGATTTTCCCCGATATAAACCAACTAGAGCTGTGAACTTGGTCAGATGTGGATTTTTAAAAAATCTTTAGTGATCTTTCTTTACAAATAATTTTCAAGTAAATGTTGAACAATAGGGAATCCAAGCCAAAGCTCAAATGCGTGTGTTATGTCTAACATGTTTTATTCCTGAATGCATGAAAATGACTGTGCAGAAAACACAACATAAGCAAGAATACTTGAATACAAATGTGCTATCTAATGTAGGTTCTGTAATCAGCAGGGTAATAAATCACACATTGGTCTCTCTTCATCTGCTTCTTATTGAATTCAGTTCTCACTTCCATGTTGGTGGTGGATTGGTGTCAAGTGCTGCTTGCTGATATATGTCACTGAGTCTGACACTTGCTTGCCCCTTGATGAATACATGAAAATAACCCAAGGACCTTTATATTTCTATTATTATTTTTTCTATTATGTTGTCTGTTCATAATCCTCCATAGACTCTCTTGCTACCCTTTAAATATTTATCACAGTAACCTGTCTTAGCATCATCATATACAAATCTATCATTATAAAAATATGAATAAAGTCACGGGTAAGGATAGCACATTAAATTGATTTGCATTTTCATACCATCTATATATACACCGCACTTTAGTGTTTAAAAATCTGTATTTTCTTGTATTTTAATTGTATTTACATTTGATAGTTTTAGAAAATCTAGAAGTTATTTAAACAATATGTGTTACTTAATGAAGTATTATGATTCTTATCTGGGGTGTAAAGACCTCTCTGATCAAGTATATTGTATTTGTTCAGTATAGTGCACTGCTCATATTATACTCAGACAATGAATGTTATAGCACTGCAAATTGTGATTTTATAGAGGAAGAAATAACAAATATATACAGAAAGGTGTCAGAGAGATGTCTTATTTAGCCTGCACTGTGTTCCATTTTGGTATCTGCTATGATGGTCCAAGCCTGGACCTGCCTGTCAGTTCACTACCTTCCTGATGGATGGATGCTAATCACTGATAGCTGTTGACCTGTATGTTTTTAATTAACTTTTATAGGTCCTATGTGTACTTTGTTTTATTTACTATTGTAATGAACTATTAAGCTTAGATCAACTTCAACCTTATATAATTGATCTGCCAAATTTCTGCAGGCACCTGAAGTATTTGTTAGTGTATGAAGAATATCTGCTGCCTTTTATCTGAAAATGGAGACAATCTGTCAATTATGTTTTCAGTTTCCTAAAGCCCCAGACCACCTATTTTTATTTAATGTATTAGTATTTTTTTTTTTTGCTCTATGCACAGGTTGGGGAAATGTTGTAATATTATGGGAGGGGGGCCCTAATGTAAAATATGTGTTTGTTTAAAGCAAGTTTTGTGAACCGCCCAACAACAAGAAAAAATATTTATTTTAAAATTGTAGCAGTGAGCAATGTAATTCTTATTTATAGTATAACACCAATGCAATGGGGAAAATCTACAATGCAGTTTTATTTTCTTAGAATTGTAGCATTATAGTGTGAGTAACTGGCATTGCAACCTGCATTCTATTTACCCAAAGTGTCAAACTAGAGAAGAGTTTGCAAATTGGCTTTAACATGCATTTGTCTACTATTTATAAGATGCAATTCAGTTGTGTGTAGGCAAGGGTGATCCTGGGGCTGCTGCCACTTGAGCCCCCCCCCCCCCCTTTAATCCTAATTTGTCTTGAAAAGGCAAATTCCAACTAGTGAGAGCATTGGCTACACCAGACACTCTTTCAGCAGGATGAGTCTATGTTAGGTGAAAGGCATACTTGAGGGTGTTAAACTACACCTGTATATTGCCAAAAGTGTAAAATAATAGAAAAGAGGACCTCAGGGGTTCTTTACAAACAAATTAACAAAAGGCTTTATTCAGTATAAAGCACCACAAGGTTGCAATACTCACAGCAGATGAGGTAGTTCAAAATAATGGCAGGTACATTCACAGGTTTAGCAAATACAGACAGAATAGCACCACAGAAGGAATAGCAGGGGGAGTTGAAAGTATACCTCATGTGGTCCGGATCCCTACAATAGATGTGGAACATGGATAGACCAATAACCTGTTTCCCTTGTCAGTACTGAGTTCTCTTCACTACAGGCAAGCAGAGCCTGGGGGAGAGCTACTCCCATCTATCCTCCTTGGTGGAGCTCAAAACTGCTCTTGATAACTAATGCTCACTGACTCATTCCTCCTAGAGAGTGCTGCACATTAGTTCTGAATTACAGAAAGGCTGTCTCCCATAGACTCCATTTTATCAAAGTAATCCGAATTTTTAAAAATGATTGTTTTTTTCTCTTTAATAATAAAACAGAAGCTTGTACTTGGTCCAAACTAATATATAATTAAATCCTTATTAGAAGCAGAACCAGCCTATTGAGTAGACTTAAGGTATGAAGATCCAAATTACAGATAAAAGGTCCGATGCCTGTACTGGTAGAGATTAAACCATATAACATGCAATATTTTTTTTAATTCATTTTAAAACAGGCCAACATATCGGTCTTCATCTAAGACCTTTATCTAGACCTTGTATCATATTAAAAACAACAGACTAAATAGATAAAACACATACCGTACTCACCAGCCATGTGACAGAACAAGAATCCCTGTACCAAGGAAAAAAGAATAACCATTCACTCAATTCTTACAAATAAACACATAGCCAGAGAAAATGCATAGATTAAACACAAATTATGCAGATAAAATATTATCAGTTTGTTGTTACATCAGGCTATATTTAGCACACCCGTAGGTGTGCCTGAGATGTGTGGAAATAGTGTGACTAGTTAACAGTGTATACACAGAACACACCGGCACAGCATGGGTATTACTAGCAGGTTTCACGATGCTTGAGAAAGGGGTTACGCCCCGAAACGTTGCATCCGCAATAAACGAGCAAGGTGAAACCTGCTAGTAATACCCATGCTGTGCCGGTGTGTTCTGTGTCTACGCTGTTTTTTGAGGTTGCCCAATTCCTCTGTCATCGAGCACCTGGGATTCGTTTGATTTTGGATGGCCAGGGTGTGCGAGTGTAAGTTTTTCTTTTTTGCTAGTTAACAGTGTATCCCGGAACCCTGAGAATATGGGCAATTCCCTGCTACGTGTAGTGGCCCCCTTCAAGCACCATAAACTTTTCCTAACTTGGGACCCGATACTGTTCAGATTCACTTCTGTACCTCCTACAAGGTGGGATCAAGAGAGTCCTGAGTGCACATGTGTTCTTCCTTTTAAACTTTTAAACACTGCCACCTACTAGACCAGGGGTCCCCAACCTTTTTTACTAGTGAGCCACATTTAAATGTAAAAAAGAGTTGGGGAGCAACACAAGCATGAAAAAGTTCATGGGGATGTCAACTAAGGGCTGTTATTGGCTGTTTGGTAGCCCCTATCTGGACTGGTAGCCTTCAGGAGTCTCTGTTTGGCAGTACACATGGTTTTTATGCAACCAAAACTTGCCTCCAAGCCAGTAATTTAAAAATAACCACCTGCTTTGAGGCCACTGAGAGCAACAGCCAAAGGGTTGGAGAGCAACATGTTGCTCGCGAGCTACTGGTTGGGGACCACTGTACTAGACAAACCTTTAACTACAATGGAGCCAGAAAAATGGACTTAGCTGTCTGGGTGAATCAAAGGACCACTTAGCTGTTCAAATACAGGGGGAACTGCCTGAGCAAAACATGCAGTACCTCAGAATCTCTACATATACAAAACAATCTAGTGAAAGAGCAATGTTATCAAAGGTGATTTAAAAAGCATTATTGTTCATTTGACCTTGATGGTGAGAATGTGTTCAATGCTTAGATCCAGAACACCAGAGCAAAATTCTACATCTATCACACCCTCTCCTCAGGGGTGGTATATGATCAATAGCGATATACTTAAAAGTGAATCATAAATCTGAAGTTAGGGTCTCCAGATAGAAAATGACAACTCACCACAAGAGGGAAGATGCCCAGGTGCACAGCCCTGAGCCCTCAGCACGGGGAGCAGACAATCCGAAAAGTCTTTGGAGCAGGCACTCAAGAAGGCAAACTTCCACCAGGTAATAAGTTCAAAGCGAAAAGAGTTTATTGTGTCCACAGCCCTACATGCTTTATGTCATAAACACTTAGTTTTACTAAACTCCGAATGCAAAAATCATGGAAAATTCGTGATTTTTTGATTTATAAAATCAGACTTTTAAAAAATCAAGAATTTTTCGGAATTTATTAAAACCCCGAGGATAGAAAAGTCAGAATCAGAAAATCTGGAATCTCAGACCTGTCAAGGTTGCATATAAATCAATGGGAGAAGTCCCAATGGTTTTTTGATGTACGCTGGGGTTTTTTCGGGCAAAATTCGGAGATTTCAGGTGAAAAATCCGAAAAAATCATGAAAATCGGATGCAATGGAGGAGTTTTTTCAGAAAATATTGAGATAAATTCGGATAAATAACCCCATAAATCATAAGCCTATACTTAAAAGTGGGCATTCTGTGGCCACTCTATAAAAAATGTTCAGCCAGCACAGTCCATGTAAATAAAAAAGTAAATTAAAACCTAAAATCTAACAAGCTTCTTATTTTTGTCAAAGACCTACTTGTGGGGAAAAAAACACTTGTTTCTTTCAAATTCTATTTAGCAGCAAGCCAAAGTAATTGATTGAGGAAATATTTAATTTTATATGATTTTACTTAATATGTCTCTGTGAAGTAAAATAGACCATTTGTTATCATTTTTCATATGACTGTATTCTGGCTAAATATATAACATATTAAAATATTATGTTGCAGCAGGAAGTATAACACAGGCTTCTTGGCAAGGAGAAAAACATTTTAAATGCATATTTTTTGCATGTCATCCCATTCAGTCAACCACTTTAAGGCTTTTAGGTCCTGCAAAATCTTACTAATGCTGCATTAGATCCTCAATGTTCCTTCCAGTTTTGTATAATCTGTGAACACAATTTAATATCCATACCATACACTGTATAAGAAGTTTAAACCCCATTTGCAAAACATGTAAAGGATGATTATCTAGGAAGAGTTCTAAAGCTGAATGCATCAGAAAGGTTTTACTGAAAGTGAATATATGTGCAATATATTATGCTTATTGGATGTCTCAAGAATGGTCTGACACAACCTGAAATGTCTAACAAAACTGAGCTTAAAGGGATTCTGTCATTATTTTCATTGTGTAGTTTTTATTTCTGAATTACACTGTTTACACTGTAAATAATTCACTTTATAATGTAAAATTTCATTCCTAAACCAGCAATTGCATTTTTTTTTCATTTATAATATTGGCGTGTAGGCAGCCATCTCAGGTCATTTTGCCTGGTCATGTGCTTTCAGAAAAAGCCAGCACTTTAGGATGGAACAGCTTTATGGCAGGCTGTTGTTTCTCTTACTCAATGTAACTGAATGTGTTTCAGTAGGACTTGGCTTTTTACTATTGAGTGCTGGGATGATTTACCTTTAACTTTTAGTTTGTTATAGAGTGGCTAATTCTAAGCAACTTTTCAACTGCCCTTCATTTGTTCTTTTTTTTTATAGTTTTTATTTATTTGCTTTTTTTCCCCCTTTCTGAGGCAAATTGGAGAGGCTTCAAACTGGGTTTTTTTTGTCTTCCTCTGGATCAACTAGCAGTTAGGCAGGTTATATAGACTTTAAAGGTTGAACTTAATGGATATGTTTCTTTTTTAAGCTTAACTTACTATGTTACTATGTTTTCTGACTCCATCAAATGAGTGTCGCTCTGTAAGGCTACAGATGTATTGTTCTTCCTACTTATTCTTTCTCATCTTTCTATGCAGATCCTCTCCTATTCATATTCCAGTCTCTTATTTAAAGGAGAAGAAAAGCTACAGAGGCATTTTATTGCCAATACATTAGCTGCAATAGTGCAAGATAGAATGCTATATTTATTCTGTAGAATGTTTTACCATACCTGAGTAAAAATCTCTAGAAACTCTCTGTTTGTTTAGGATAGCAGCTGCAGTATTAACATAGTGTGACATCAATTCCTGCCTGAGTCTCTCCCTGCTCTGGGCTCAGATTACAGCAGAGAAGGGGGGGGAAGAGGAGCAAACTGAGCATGCTCACGCCCGGGGCAAGGAGGTTTATGATGAAGGCAGGAAGTCTGATACAGAAGGACACAATAGAAGGAAAGAAATGCAGTGTTTCTTTTGACAGGGGACTCAGAGCAGCACTACTTTGGGGGTTTACTGGTATATTTAGGTGGACCTTTCTGATAAGGCTTACTTAGTTTTAATTCCTTCTCCTTTAAATCAATATATGGTTGCTAGGGTAACTTGAACCCTAGCAACCAAATTGCTGAAACTGCAAACTGGAGAGCTGATGAAAATAATGTCCAAAAATTTTTGCCAAGTTTTTTTTATGCAATTTGTATTGAGTCAAAAAAATGTTGTCACCCATAGACTTCAATGCATTTTGGCAATTTTTTTGCTTTTTTGGTGAAGCTAGACTGGTCAGATTCACCCATTACTACTGCTGAATGAAAATCTGGCATTGGGGAACAGTAGCACAGACAATGTCCAGCAGCAAAGTATAGGAAGAGTAAGAAAGAGTCATTGTATGAATATCTGCACAGGGCAAGGCAGGTAGCTATCAAGAATAGCCATTAACAGATAAGTAATCAAATAAACAGACAATCAATCAAAGCTCACCCAGCTACATAATGATGTAAGACCTAAAACTGGACAGTTTATTGGTGAATTTTGTACTAAAAGCAGTGGCATGATATCAAATAATTGTGCCCACCCCGACCACAAAGATCTGTTCCAAATTCATGCCATTGTCTCTGTGCAAGTGTGAGTTCAATGCTGATCCCATGCTGCTACAAAAAGATTAATGCATTCTAAAAAGCAACTTCAACTTCACAGAAATGATTAAGAAAGAACAAACAAGTATGGTATCTAATTTCAAAGTCATCAAAATTTTTAAAACTCTAATGATGCTGAATAAAATAAAGGACTTAGTCATTCTAACGTCCTTACATAGAAGAGACTGCAATTTACAGTGTCTAATGAAGTAAATTCTATTAAATGGGTGCTCTAGAAAGCATTAGCCAAAGTCTCACCACCTTGTGTGATAAAGGCAACAAATAGAATCAATAGTTATCTGATTTACTGTTCTGCTAAAAACAAAATATAATTATGTTCATGCCAAATGCACTTAAATTATAATGTATACAGTTGACAATATCTTCTATCTGTCATATTACTATCGCCAAATATTGTGTTTCTAACTCTGAACATAATATGTTAGTAATCTGATACTTGGAAACTAATACTAATGCCAAGGGATTTCTTCTGGCACAAGAACTGCAAGTAACACTGCAAAAACAGCATTGAAAGTTACTGCAAGGTGCAGCTGAGTTCTAGTTTTATTTAGTTTTACATGTCACATGAATGTATGATTTATTTCTTTTGTGACTATTATTTTGAAATGAAACTAAGCAGAGCTGACAGAAAACCATTGTGCTTTATTTATATGCCACACAACTGCTTGATTTGTCTTTTCTGTGCTGTATCTGCATTGGTTTGTTCAGAAGAAATACAAAACTTTGTTCTCATTTTCTTTTACTAAACTTTGCTTATCATATTATGAATATGTGACTGATCGTCCTTCAATAAGAGTAAACCTACATGGCATAGTTCCAAAATTAGAAGGCATTTAGATTTGATTTTATACTTTATAGTATATGTCAGTGCTGTCCAATTTCTATGCTACCGAGGGCCGGAATTTTTCTAATCTACATGGTGGAGGGCCGATAACGGAAGCCAGTGTTAGCCACTCCCTGTTTTTAGACCAAACCCACTTTAAACCACACCCATGTTACAACAAGACCATGTCCACATTAATAGCACACCAAAAAACCAAATGGTTGGTGCTCACTGCAGGGATCAGGGCCGGAACTAGGGGTAGGCAGAGTAAACGGCTGTCTAGAGCGCCATCATTGAGGGGTGCACTTTTAATGTTTTTTTTTTTAATCCTTTCATTTTTTTCAAGCGTTTATTAAATAATTTGTTTCAGTAATCATGGTCACTCAGTCGGGTGGAATCCCCCTCCTTCACCTTCTCCCTCTTGCCAGCAAGTAATAGCCCCTTCTGTGTCATGCGGCAGTGCAGCGCGACATGCGTATACACGTCAATGACGTCACTGATACGATTGGGTGGCAGAGAGAGGCAGAGAACTGGCGGTCTGCTTGGTGTGGCTCTCGCTGCTCTCAGCCTTTCACAGTTGCACTGAACTGAAGACTTTCTTTCTATTACTGTAAAGTGTGAAGCTTACTGCTGGCACAGCCAGTTACAGATTTGGGGGCCATATGTTTGCTGTTGCTGCTGGGCTGGGCGCTGGCACAGGTACATAAATACTTGGGGGCAGTATGATGTGATCAGATTTATTTTTGGCTGCTGCTGAACAGGTAAAGATTGGGGGCAATATGATGGCTGCAGGAGGGCTGTATGATGGATGGTTGCTGAGCTTGCTTGCACAGGTACAGGGGGCAGTAATATAAATGAAAAAGTGTTGTACATTTTCTTGCTTTCTTTATTTGAAAATCATGGTAAGTAGGTAAATGGTAATGCAGGACTGATTGAAGCGCTTGCCTAGGCGCTACCTTGTGCCTGCCCTGGCAGTGATGTCACTCATGTGAAAAAAGTTAAGTCATATTAAGAAATACCCTTAAATCCATATGCCTCCTCCTCCCCTGTGTATAATACAGTACCCCAGCATATGATTAAACACCTTAGGGACCCCTAACAAAAATTTTCAGATGCTAACAAACCCCCAGAACAAATACCAGACTTATGTTCCATTGGGAAAATAGGGCAGGCAGAGTATGGCAAACACAGGGATAAAGAGCAGGCAAAGTATGACACACACAGGGAGCATAGGGAAGACAGAACAGAGCAGGAGACAGGAAAATCAGGACCAGTCTAATATGTACTACTTACAGTGACACAGTGCTGGGGCCCCATTAGCATTTTGAATAAGGTGTGAACAGGTGAACAATGTGGGCAGTTTCAGTCTGGGTCTCAGGTGTGAACAGTACAGGGCTTTAGGATGTGAACAATAGAGGTGTCACAAGTGTGAACAATGCAGGGGGGATTACATGTGTGAACAATACAGGGGATTACAGTCTGAATTTGAGGTTTAAACAATGCAGGGGCCAATTAATCTCTGTACTGATACCTTTTAAATTTTACACAAGGTAACAGACACAGCAGGCAGACTTTGATATGGAGGGCCACACAATGGGGGGTCATGGCCGCATGCAGCCCGCGGGCCACCAGTTGGACAGCCCTGGTATATGTGAATGTTTCCTTTAGTAGGGGCATTGTAATATTCAATGTCTGATAAACAGTAGTCAACTAACATGCTGATAATGTGTTTTTGAAGTGTATTCTTTTCAGTTGATAACACGATTTAGTTTGGAAGTTAATTCTTTGGATTGGTTCTGAAAATTAGAAAGCAGTTGCTAGAACCTTTGTACAGTAAGGGTTCAAAGATTTCAAGCAAGCCAATATTTTCCTCTTTAGCCCCTCCCCCTCATTTCTTGCTCCACATCATCACATCACACGTGGAGGCACTGCAGAGAAGTGCAGCAGAGCTCCCAGTTGCTATCTTCGCATAGTCTTCAGGTCTCTTCGCAGTCACGAAGCCTACGGCACATGAACATTTGGGCCAAGTCAGGAATCGGCTTCAACTGCCTTGTTGAGAGCCGAAGACTACACAATGATCAGGAAGATGGTGACCTGCTCTGCTGCTCTTCTCTGCATTTAAAGGAGAAGGAAAGGTTAAAACTAAGTAAGCCAAATCAGAAAGGTCCATCTAAATATACCAGTAAACACTCAAAGTAGTACTGCTCTGAGACCTCTGTCAAAAGAAACACTGCATTTCTTTCCTTCTATTGTGTACACATTGGCTTCTGTATCAGACTTCCTGCTTTCAGCTTAAACCTCCTTGCCCCGGGAGTGAGCATGCTCAGTTTGCTCATCTTCCCCCCTCCCTTCTCTGCTGTAATCTGAGCCCAGAGCAGAGAGAGAGAGGCTCAGGCAGTAAGTGATGTCACACCAAGCTAATACTGCAGCTGCTATTCTAAAAAAACAGAGAGCTTCTAGAGCTTTTTGCTCATGTATGGTAAAACATTCTACAGAATAAATATAGCATTCTAGCTTGCACTATTGCCGCTAATCTATTGGCAATAAAATGCCTCCATAGCTTTCCTTCTCCTTTAAGGGTCAGAGTTTTTAAAGGGGTTTTAAAGCACATCGCGGTGATCGATAGGGGAGGGGGGCAATGCCTGCAAGATTAAGGGGGTAGTGATCCAATTCTACAAGAAGTGTGGTAAGGAAAGTGATACATAGATTCTGTGTCATTTTGTGGAACTGCATGAAACAGTGCTGATCTAAACACATGACAGATGTTTTCGTCCCTGTTTTAATTTTTCAAATGTTAGGAGGAATTTCATTTAGTATTTAGTACGGCCTCAGACAGGCCACACTGGATTCTAGGTACAATCTGCAGGGCCTGCAAGCTTTTTGCTCAGTGCCCCACACAGTTGGGCAAAGTGCAAAAAAAGCCTGATCGCAGCCTTTTTTGCACTTTGCTCACTGGGTGGGGCAAACACTTGCTTATGCTAAACTATTCCTGCTAATAATTACTATTAGTCACCTTTAATTACAGCCACCATGCCTTCAGCTTTCCATTCTTCAAACAACGCTGCTCTGTTACACATTCTCTAAACTTCCCATTAAAACATTTCTCTCTTTTTTTTTTTGTCTGCATTTTGTCTGATATGTCAAATGGTTAAATCTGGAAGTCCTTCTTATACCCTCTGTAGATCTTTTAATAGACTGCAAGCTTTCCAGAACATGAACATACTTGTCATCAATCCACATAACTTATCCTATTTCTTTATCTGTAATTTGATGCACAGTCTTGTTGTATCACTTAAATGGGATATACCAAACAACCAGTACATGAGTAATCAATAGACATAAATACCACTGAAAATATCTAAAATTTCCACATCCCCCTTCTGTCACTATATACTGTTCTTTATTTATATTTACTAAATATTTATTAATGACCGTTATACCCTTTCACCATGAATTTTTCATTTAATTTGGCTGAAAACCTTAGAAAACATAAAGAAATGCTTAAAAGCGGAATATACAAAAGAAAGGGTGTCCTTATTATTTTATGTGCCCTTAAATGTTTTGTATATGCATTTATTTTTTAACTATTCTGTATGCAGTCTCCAGCCAAAAAACAATTTGATCTAAATAAATGTCTATTGAAATGTACATGCATGTGCTTATCTCTAACAAAATGTGTATACAATGAAACCTTGCAAGGGGAAATTTTGATGTCCAACCAACCGCTTTTTGCTATTGTTAAAAAACACACTTCCAGCATAATGCTTCCTTCTGTCAATTAGGATGCTAGTATTTGTTCTACCCTCCTGCTCAAATGTTGGAAGAACATAATATCATGCAATGCATAGGTCTGTGTTAGGCAGAAGCCTACTTGCTGTAGCAGAAACCTGGGCAGTACAACATGTAGGGGCACATTTACTTAGCTCGAGTGAAGGATTAGAATAAAAAATACTTCGCATTTCAAATGTTTTTTTTGGCTACTTTGACCTTCGACTACGACTTCGACTACGAATCGAACTAAAAATCGTTAGACTATTCGACCATTCGATAGTCGAAGTACTGTCTTTTTAAAAAAAACTTCAACCCCCTACTTCGCCAACTAAAACCTACCGAACATCAATGTTAGCCTATGGGAAAGGTCCCCATAGGCTTTCCTATCAATTTGGGATTGAAGGAATTTCGTTCGATCAATAGATTAAAATCCTTTGAATCGTTCCAATAGCGCTAAATCCTTCGACTTCGATATTTTGACAGTCGAATATCGAGGATTAATTAACCCTCGATATTCGACCATTAGTAAATGTGCCCCGTACTGTTTTTGCATCCCACTTTCCTAACATACATGCAGAGCAGCAGAAAATAACAGACAGGCAGGAGCAAGCAAGTTTTGAGGGGTACTATATTGCTAAATGAATCCCTTGATAGCTCTGCAACTGTACTTTCATTTATGGCATTTTTTGGTTAAGGGTCCATCGCTGTGACTAGCTCCTTGTATCAAATACTCTCCTTCTCTTTAAAGTGGCCCTATTTGATATGCAAACCTGTTACAGTGTATGTGTATCTTTTTCATTTAAAGAACCAGTAACACAAATTTTTTTAAATTCAAAATCCACTCTATCCTTTTCCACCTGCAGATCTACAGTATCTCTCAGAAATGGTACTATGATTAATGCTTAATAAAAAAATACCATTTTACACAGCTTCTGGATGTACTCTGTCTTTCCCAAAAAGCGAAAAGGCGTCTGTAAGATCTGATGTTCGTTGCTTGACATCATCTCCTTGCCAGCCTTCTAAACAGGAACTTAGTTTTGGCGGCGGCCAGTGTAACGTCTTCGGAATAATTTATTTCTGGAGCATGGGAGAGGTAAAGGAATGCATGCATGGATTTAAGTGGGTTCTTCCTTAGTTTTTAGATTTATTGCTGACCAGTGTGCTGCTGCAGTCCGTCACTCGCTTGCTCTGACAGAAATAAATGATGCCAAAGAAGTTACACCGCCCCCAGCAGAAACTAACTTCTGGTTTAGAAGACTGGCAAGGAGGAGATGTCGAGCGCTACACATTGGATCTTACAGTCGCCTTTTCGGAAAGACAGAGTACATTTGGAAGCTGTGTTTTATAATGGTATTTTTTATTAAGCATTAATCATAGAACCATTTCTGAGAGATAGATCTGCATGTGGAAAAGGGTAAAGTGGATTTTGAACTTGAAAAATGTGTGTTACTGGTCCTTTAAGAATTCTTAAAAATGCTTAATAACTAGAAAAGCAATCCTCTGGCCCTGCAAGGTGTTCTCCTGTTCATTTATTCCTACTAAATAATATTTATAAACGTACAGGTATGGAACCTGTTATCCAGAGTGCTCGGGACCTGGGGTTTTCTGGATAACAGGTCTTTGCATAATTTGGATCTTCATAGCTTAAGTTTACTCGAGAATCATGTAAACAATAAATAAATCCAATAGGCTGGTTTTGCTTCCAATAAGGATTAATTATCTCTTTGTTTGCAGCAAGTACAACATACAGTACTGTTTTATTATTACAGAGAAAAAGGATATCACTTTGAAAAATGTTGATTATTTGATTATAATGGAATCTATGGAAGACGGCCTTTCCGTAATTCGGATCTAATGGGTTTCTGGATAATGTTTCCCCTACCTGTACATGTTTAGAGGTTTTATTTTATGTTCTTATTGATCTTTAGTAGTTAATAAGAAGCTTTCTTAATGCTTTGCTGTAAATGTTATTTACCCTCTCAGTTACACAGAGCCCATATCTATTAATTATCACTTGTAATTAGAAAGCAACTCTGCTTTAAATGAAGACTAACCTTGAAATCAATGTAGGTTAAGGATCATGTTTTTGAGTACCGTTGCCTGAACCTGAGATGAGATAATGTTGCCTACAGTATAATAAATTAATATTATGATTATTTTATTTAAGGTATCCAATTTCTGTGGCTTAATGATTGCAATGTTGTTTGTTTCTCGAGCACTGACCTTGTCAACATTTCCATGTAACAGAAAAACAGCGAGTGTAGGGGAAAAGTATTTTGAATTGTATTCATTCATTTACTTTCAAAAATATGACTGAATGCTTTCATTCCTCTCTTTGCCTCGAACTGTCTCTTTATAACCAAGCCTTCTTGTCGAGGGCAGGGAATTTGGAGTGGTAGCCACCTATAATGGAGGGATTGGTTCAAATGGGAATTTTAGAATATCTAGTTGGGTAATATTAAGAATATATGCTGCCACTTAAGTATATTTGCAATTCCTGCATCAGTGTCAATTAATGATACTTGCTAGTAAATGGTCCCTCTCGTTACATTTTTTGTAAATATGCCCTTTAAAGGACCACATTAACCATACCCTTCTCTGTAAAATTATACGTAATACAAGGGATTACCTCTGCTGGTATAGGTTTATTTTAAGATAGAATATAAAAATAAACTTTCTATATATATATATATGGTCAATTAAGAATTCTGTACCACTTTTGCAATGATCACATTAACTAATTAAATAATTAAGTTAAGTAGTATTCTTCTCTCTGCAATCTGTCTTCATGCAAGATTATGTACTCCTTTACTTAAAGCTAGGAGATGGGGGAAGCAATAGAAAATAAAAATATACCAAACTCTAATATTGCCATATTACCCCATATCCCATAGCACTGTATATTACAGGTATGGGATGCATTATCCAGAAACCTATCATCCAGAAAGTTCCAAATTATGGAAGGCTGTCTCCCATAGACTCCATTATAATCAAATAATCCAACTCTTTCAAAATGATTTATTTGTTCACTGTAATAATAAAACAACACATTGTACTTGATGGAAACTGAGATAGGATTAATCCTTTTTGGAAGCAAAATCAGCCTATTGGGTTTATTTAATGTTTGCATGATTTTCTAGTAGACCTAGGTATAAAGATCCAAATCATAGATCCGTTATCTGGAAAACCCCAGGTCCTGAGCATTCTGAATAACAGGTACCATGCCTGTACTAGACAAAATCAAAATGAAATAGATTAGAGTAAAAGTGCAGTTGCCCTTAAAACTGTAAATAATATACTATATACACACTTGTGTTAATATTTAATTATTCAGTTATTTCCTTTGCTCTTTGAATAGTTTAAGACTTTATTCAGTTTTGCTAGGTGCAATCAGGATGTACAGTCTGTAAAGATAAATACGCTGTAAAATATCTTGTTCTTTTTTCCATAGTTTTTTAATTTAGTGCAGAAATGTATTGAAATTTATGTAGAAAAGCAAGTTATTTATTGCAAATGTTAGGGTTTATGTTTGTCTATAGAAAGGCATTGTAGTATCTTCCTGAACCTAAAATGACTTATCGGGGCACCCAAAGTTTACAACAGAGAACAAGGTTACATCCAAAGTCAAACATTTGTAGTGAAGGTTCTCAGTCAGCCCTGGTGTGGGACATGCCGCCGGGATCCCGTCCCCCTCCGTACCAGATTATTTGACTCAAAATCAGCCAATGCGGTCGGAAATCGGCAGTGCACGAGCTGCCGGGGGGCCCTGAGGGCGCACGGGCCCTGGCCCAATTGCACCCCCTGCTCCCCCAGTAGTTCTGCCACTGGTAAATTGCAAAAGTGCCTAAAGAAGAATCTGAGTAAGTTTACATCAAATTTTTGAGTTTAGATCCTAGTTAAATAAAAACATTTAAATGTGCATATGTTTTTATCAATGTATATACCCTAAACCCTATATGTTATTATTAAATGTGTTTCACAGAACGGATTCAATGTACATATTTCAGCCTTGTCCAACCTTTTAAATTAAAGTTTAGAAGTAGGCCATAATAATTGTAAGTTTAAGAAGATTATAGAGGTCAGGCAAATTCTTTGTGGCACAGTTCTTTTGATAATTATTTTAATGGATGCAAAGTGCACAAATTCATTTTGATTCAAGAGCTTTTTCACTCTATTCAGATTTTCTTTATTGTCAGAAACATCGAATTGTAATTTAGACGTCCCATACTTTTTGCAGGTTGAAGCCTTTCCATCAATTTATATTAGTAGCACTTTGGCTACCCTGAATTATTGTTATCTTTTATTTATCCATCTAATTTCTGATTCCTGCATTGAACATTAGATTTGCTTTAGTCAAGTACAAAAATTATTTCCTACGTACTGTTATTACTTAAATAGCTCCTCTATATAATACATCTCCTTGATCTTTCCTAGTGTGAAATGATGGTGCCAGACTGTGAATGAATGTGATGATAATGACATGATGACTACAAGAGGTCATTAACATTAGAGCACATAATGTCCTACTAGACAGCAGGCTCTACACTTATCTTTTCTTTTTTTCTGCATCTATCATTTATATGGCAAAAATTTAACTAGAACAAAAAATATATTTTAGGAAATATATACCAAAATAATTTTGTTAACACTGAATTCATAGGAGGCAAAAAAGTAATGCACCGCTAAGTCATGTGACCCTGTTTTGTGCATTTTGCACCTTGCCTAACAGTCTAACAAATTAAATCCTTGCAGCACTTGAATGAAAAACCAAAATCAAATGTAGCCCTTATAATCAGAAAATCTATAAAGGAGGAATAATTTTCCAAAGTATCTGCCATCAATCTAAGCCAAGGTCTACAAACTTCTTTCTCTATTACAACATTAATTAACTATTTTAATAGAGCAACGCTGCAAGTCTAAGACGTTACTTAAATTAAAAGTGTGTAAAAAATGTGATCCTCTGCCAGAAAAGAAATCCACAACTTTTCAAAGTGTATTTGACATTATTTAATTAATGCTGAATAGCACATTTAGTTTCCAAGCTTCATTGCACTAATAATTTGAAGACAAAGCTATTAGCATTAATCACAGGCTGTCTGTAGTGTTGTTTCTACCAGCTGCCTATTGATACAAAAAGAGTTATTTTTAGGCTTTTCTGTCTGTAATGTAGGTTTTAGTACAGTTTGACCTATTTCACTGATATAATTTGCCAAAACTGCATTTCTGCCTATAGGTATATGATGTGCCATTAACTTGTAACCTAATCATAGTATTTTTAACTTTACTTACCGTCTACATCTACCACCTATGTTGCACAGCAATAGTAGGTTAACATCTTTACAAATACAAAATTTTATAGCATATTTTGTTGCCTATATTATTATGACATGCACTGCAAGAAGCAACATCAAACTTATCTTCTTACAGAAATAATTACTTTTGTTCAATATTGTTTACAGATTTGCATTGGTTCCTTTGTATGTGAAGATCATTTTGTCTTCCTCAGATTATTCTGATGCCATAAAGTGAGTAAGACTATACTCTAGAGAAATTACAGTTTGCAACAAAAATAGTGCATGCAAAAGGTGCAAGAACTTGTGAAGAACATGAGTGTGGGCAACATTACATTATGGGGGTTATTTATCAAGGTCCAACTCCGAACAACTCCGAATTCCTGAATGGACCTTATTTATGAAGCAAAAAGCCAGAAAGAATAGGGTCTGGCAAAACTCAGAAAACTTCAGAGCTTTCCCCGAAAACTCCAAATTGTTCTCAGTTTTCCGTAAAAACTAAGTTTTTTTCAGCGTTTTTTGTGCCGAAATCCTGAAATCATATTATATTGGTAGGACATCAGCGCAGACACTGGAACCTTCCTATTGACTTATACAGGACCTCAAGAGCTTTTAGATGCCGGGTTTCAGATTTGGAGTTTTTAGACCATCGGACTGTAATAAAAAAAATCTTAGTTTTTTTTTGCTCAGAAAACTAGTGTTGGGTCTGGACCTCGTTGAGAGACCTTTCCAATGATTCAGCCAACGTCCTTATCAATGTTGCAATCAGAGAAGGAAGTTTATTGAGATACAGAATACAAGCATTCAGTAGCTCAGGTGAGAACATTCTGCTGGTCCCGACCCTTGCACATATATTTATTAGGTTACATGTTATAATCCAAAACATTGTGTTATACATGATTGGCTAAAATATCACTTGCAAAATATCCGTAATAATGCTAAGCAAAATATTCTTATATGGGCATAAACTTTATACTTGGTACGGCTGTTTGTTTATCCGACCACAAGCAATTTCTTAATAGCCAGCTAGCTAGGCATTGGCTATCAGGTTCCGCTTTTGCATGTAGCTATATTAGATATAAAACATGTTTACTGTTTCTAAAAATTTATGTAGCACATACAGAAAAAGATTTATGAGCATGGAAAAGATTTATGAGCCAGAGTTCAAAGGTCACTTGAGGCCTTAAGCTTTTAGGCTAGTTTGGATTCATCACTAGGAATTATTCGAGGGTCGGATATTCGGAGCTTGATAAATAACCCCCTATGTGAAGCTTTTTAACCGAATGGAACATTGTTATTATGGATTATCAGTGTTCTCGCAAGGAAGGCATTGTGATAAAAACATATGTACCCTCTGACTGCTCATATATAATAAGGTTTTTTAACAGTACATTAGAGTATATTTTTACAATCTCAAAGGTAAAAGTACTGATAGCAAGAAAAGCATTAAACTTGAAACGTAGCCTTTGTTAATGCAGCACAACGTCAAATATTGGAAATTCTGCATTCTAAAGATAATATTTTTATTATAGATTTGAAATGTGCTGACCCAACATGGAATTGTACAAACTGCACATACTCAGAATGAAGATCATGTAGTACCTCCAGTCTGATCCATTGACCATTATAGACCAGAGACTGCCAAGCTTGTTAATATGCCATAACTCTCATGGTCTTAGAATATACCATTGAAGAGTCCAAATTTTACAAATTTATTATGGTGTCTTATATATATTTAATACCATATAATTTCACACAAGACACAATGCTGCAACATGTCTTAATACTTTTTTTTTTTTAACATATTTCTGTTTATTAGTTTTCATTCAAACGATACATGTATCAACATTGAATAAAGTAAGCAAAATATCAGTATAGTATTACAAACAATACATTTTATCAGTTTAAATCTCTGATCTATTGAGACAATGTTGATAATAAAATTTTGTATTCAACCGCTAATCTAAAGAAAAATAAAAATAAAAAATAAATCATAGAAATAAAGTTTCATAACTTTTGTTAAACCGTGATCTCAAGTAATTGTGCTATTATATATTGGTAGCAATTATCTGTGTTACCAACTGTGTCGCTTTGACAACAATTGTCTTATGGGTAGGAGGTGATGTTATCTAAGTTGTAATGGAAAAGCAGGGGACTTCTTAAAATCTTCCCAAGGTTGCCATATAGTGTTGTGGCTTTCTCTTTTGTTCTCAAGTATCGCTGTCAGATAATGCATTTCTTGGATGTAGTTGAGTCTAAATATAAACTGAGGCACAGAAAGAGCCGGAGAAATCCAATTAAGTGCAATAACCCAGCGTGCTGCTGACCATATTTGCAATAATAAACAGTTAGCTGATTTGTCAAAACCAGGGAATGGGTAGTTCAATAGGGATGTAGCGAACCGCCGATAATGTGTTCGCGAACGCCGTTCGCGAACACCGGCAAAAAATGCGAACAGTTCGCGAACAGTTTGCGAACTTCGAACATCCGAAAATCGTTCATTTCGAACGATCGAAGGATTTTAATCGAACGATTTTAGCGCCCGGTCGAATGGCCGAACGATTTTGACGCGAACGCCTATTGGCGAACGTCGCGCGACGTTCGCGAACTTGCGGCGGACGCGAACAGCCGATGTTCGCGCGAACAAGTTCGCCGCAGAACAGTCCGCGACATCCCTATAGTTCAATAAACTATGCTCTGGGGCTCGTAATATTGGGTTGTTAAATACCTCTGACGCTAACTGTATTATGGCATTCCAATAGTTTTCTACAATCGGACAAGTCCACCAAGAGTGTTTATAATCGCTGAACTCTCCACAGCCTCTAAAACATTGTTGGGTCGGGGTAGAACAAATGGCATGTTTACGTGTTGGTTTAAAATACCACCGTGAAAGGACTTTATACGCCATTTCACGTATTGCAATATTAGGTGATATTTTATGTGTTGAGTGCAATGCTTTAGACCAGTGTTCTGGAGTCCATGTTAAGGCTAAATCTTTCTCCCATGCTTCCATAAAGGTAGTGTAAAAGGGTGATGTAACCTCGATGAACATCGAATAGATTGTAGAAATATTTCCTTTAGTAACTATTGCATTTTTACAAAGGTGCTCAAACAGTGAGCCTGTGTGAGAGGTTTTTCGATGTAATTGGGAAAAATAGAAATGAGACAATTGGGAGTATCTCAAAAATTCTCTGGGATGAATTGCTAATGTTTCTTGCAGAGTTATCCAAGATTTGAAACCCGTAATTGACAACAAATCATATAATTTAGTAACATTATGAGAAGTCCACCATTGAAAATCCTTATGATTTAATCCTGGAGGAAAATCAGGATTTCCTACCAATGTCTGCATATAACTGTTTACATTTTTTGGAATTAACTTATTTTTTAGTAACATCCAAAGTCGTATATGAAATTTAACAATAGGGTTTGTAAAAGGGTATTTCCGAGCATTATTCGTGGTTAACCACAATAGAGCAGATACTTGCAAAGGGTATATAGAGGTGTTCTCAAAGTCTACCCATCGAAGTATACCTGGCACATTGTGCCATTGAATTATCCGTGCAATTCTGGCAGACCAGTAATAGTTTTTCAAATTTGGAACTTTTAGACCACCTTGTGACTGTGACCGATATAATATGTTTTTATTGAGTCTATGATATTTATTTTTCCATATAAAATGCCAAATATGTCTCTGTAATTGAATCAAATCCCGAGTTTTTACTGCAATAGGTAAAGCCCTAAGTAAATATAATATTTTGGGGAGAACTATCATTCGTATAGCAGCGATGCGTCCAAACCAGGAGATATGTAAGGTGTTCCCGTCTACCAAAAAACGTTGCAACTTATTATACATTGTAGGGAAATTAAATTTATAAAGAGTCTGATAAGTTTTTGTAACTTTGATTCCTAAGTAATCTACTGTAGTAGTAATGAAATGGGAAATTTAGCTCTAAGAGTTTTAATTGGGATTTAGAAATGTTAATCGGTAAAGCCTCAGTTTTAGAAATATTTACTTTTAGACCTGAAATTGTAGCAAATTTATCAAGGAGGGAGAAAAGATTAGGGAGGCTCGTCAGGGGTTTAGTGAGTGTAAGACAAATATCGTCGGCATAAAGATTAAGTTTATGAGTCTGATTATGTTGAGCATATCCTGATATGTCAATATTGTTCCGTATCAGATGAGCTAATGGTTCAATGGCTAAAGAAAACAATAGGGGAGATAAGGGGCACCCCTGACGAGTCCCCCTACGAATCGGAACCTGCAAGGTTTGGTGTCCAAAGAATTTGATATGTGCCAAAGGTTCTTGGTATAAAACTCTTAAAGCATCCAAAAAGGCTCCAGAAATGTTATACCGAGGGAGAATGTGAAATAAATAAGGCCATGTAACACTGTCAAAGGCTTTATGCATATCTAACATTAATACTAATAGTTGTGTTTTTGAATTATTCGTGTCTGAAATTACATTAAGTAATTTACGAATGCTATCAGTTGTTTGTCATCCAGGAATAAATCCTGTTTGATCCGGATGTATGAGGCTAGGTAAGTATGTACTGAGTCGTGTGGCTAAAATTTTTGAAAATAATTTAATATCCACATTGATCACTGAAATAGTGCGATAATTCTGAACAGAAGAATGATCCTTACCAGGTTTAGGGATCAGTGATAGATTAGCATATAACATCTCTGGAGGAACAGAATGACCTAGAAGCATTTCATTAAATAACTCTACTAAATGCGGCAGTAAAAGAGTTTTATATGTTTTATAATATGAAGCCGAAAAACCATCTGGACCAGGGCTAGAGGCATTTTTCAATTGTTTAATTGCAGTTTCCACTTCCGAAATTGTAATAGGGGAATTTAATGTTAAATTCTCTGCTTGTGTAATTTTAGGAAGAGTGATTTCTTCCAATAGGACATCTTTAATTATTGTATGATCATTTTTAGGTGCGGTATACAATTTAGTGTAAAAATTCTGAAAAACCGTCAAAATTTCTAAGGGGTTTTGTGTTAATTGTCCCGTATCTGATTGTATAGAGTGTATAGGTTTAAAACCTTTTTCTAATTGTAATTTTCGAGAAAGAAGTTTATCGGGTTTATCTTTAAGTTGAAACAACTTACGTTTGAACCATTTGGTGTGTTTATCAGCTCTATCATGTAAAAGTGAGTTTAATTGATGCCTGGCTTCTAAAAGTTGCAGCAAAGAGGTGGAGGAGGAAGTCTGTCGATGCAAGTTTTCTAGTCGTTGGACTTTGGTTTCTAGTGTCGCCAATTGTGTAGTATAAGCCTTTTTGCTTTGGGTGGCTAACTTAATAATTTCCCCACGAATAGTACATTTGTGGGCAGCCCATAATGTACCCATTGACATTTCTTCATCAAGATTATCAACCCAGTAGTTCTTAATAGCGTTAGCAATGCGGTCATGTATATCTGGGTTAGATAATAAAGAATCATTAAGTCTCCAGGAAGGTCTACCAGGTAGGGCTGAGGGCAATCTAATCGAAATTTTCACTGAGGCATGATCTGACCAACTTATTGAATCAATTTCTGCAGTAGTTAAATAAGGCAAGGAAAATTGCGTCAAAAAAATATAATCAATCCGCGAATAAGAGTGGTGGACTGAGGAGAAAAAAGTATAATTAGTCTGTGAAGGGTTTAAATATCTCCAGGTATCGATCAAGGCGTTCTCTGATAACAATTTTTTTAAAAACTTTGGGGATGCTGCTGATGTATTTGCAATCAATCCCTTCCGATCTAGTTTTGGATTTATTACCAAATTGAAATCTCCTAGAAATATGATCATCCCTGTTGCATGTTGCTGTAGTAGTTTAAAGATCTTAGAATAAAAGGGTAACAGCCCTGAAAAAGGGGCATAAATATTAATTATAGTAACTTCAATCCCCAATAATGTACCTCGTAGAAGAATATATCTACTCTCTGGGTCTAGAACAGATTTACGAAGTATAAATGCTAAATGTGGACTGAACGCAATGGCAACACCCCTTTTCTTGTCCTTATAAGTTGTAGCATAAAGTTGGGTGTATGCTTTATGAATGTAAGGAGGTGGACCTGCGTGTTGCCAGTGTGTTTCCTGCAATCCAACTATATCAGCTTTATAACGCAAATAATATTGGGCTGCTACTTTTCTTTTTGTTGGGGAATTAAGCCCCTTAACATTATGGGAAATAATTGTAATGTCCATTATTAAAAAAAAATTGTAACCATCTTATGAACCCAAAGGTCTCGGATAAAGCATAATTTCCCAGAAACAAATAGACAGAACGTCTATTTTGTCAATTACATACCCAATGCGCATGTACCAATATCTAAACATGCTATCAGAGAAGTGTTGCATAAAGAAAAATAATAACAATAAAGTTATGAAAATTAAGTCAAATAACAAATAACAAAAAACTAAGAAAGAAAACAACCGTAACCGTGATGGAGACTAAATAGTCCTCAAAAAAAACATAATCTTCGCTGTGGTCTTAATACTTTTTAAAATGAAGATGCATTACTTCATGAATGTGTTTTTTAAAATACACATTTGTAATCTTAGTTTATTCTTGAAGTTTGCTGATTATTTGTCTCACGCCATCTAAAAGGTTAAAAAGGATATCAAGCTGACCTGTTAATTATGTAAGTAATATTGAACATTGTGTCTTGGAACAACTTTCAATAAGGGTAAACTTTAGTAGGAAGTAATTATGCTAAAGGGTCTATGGATCTGGGGCATGAGAGTCTGTTAGTGTCTATATATATTTATAATAGGAAATCATTTTAGAGAATTTGTAAAAGAAAAGTTATAAGTCTGAGAACCAAAATAAGTTGATAGGGTGTGAAACACAATCTGAATTGTTGCAAGAAAGAAGAGTTTTAAGGTTCCAACTTCTATTTGACATTTAATTGGTACTGAATAGCACATTTAGTTTTTAGCTTTGTCGAATCTATTAAATTGAAGGCAGTATTATTAGCACTAATCACAACTTGTCAGTGGTGTTGTATCTAGATAACACGTAACTACCAGCTGGCAACTGTTATTAAAAAAAAGTATATTTTTATATTGCAGTGAATATATAAAACAAGAACATTCTTTAAAGTATCATGCATTGTACATTGTGACAAAAATTAAATATAGGCAAATATAAAAGTCAAGAACTTTCTGACATATCTCATAAAAGAAGTTTACCTAATGCCTTTAAATTTGCCCATAGACTAAAATGTGTTTAGTGATTAGCAAATCACTTTAAATCCACAAATGTGGTCACTAGCTGGGTTTGATTAAAATGATTTTGAGTTGATTTATATACATACTGTATATAAATCTTTCAATAAAACAAGAGGAATAAAAAAGGTGACATAGGGTGAAGACTTTGTTTTCCCCAGAAGGATACTCATTTTATATATACTATAATTTATTTATATATTTATAGGTTTTTGCTCATACAACTTTTTTATGGGTTGGTGATGCTTTTGTTTGCTTCTTTTTTTTTTTATTGGAATGGCAAAAATGAATTTTATTTTCATAAGCATTTTTTGCTTTTGTGCCTTAAAGACAATAGGAATAGTTTTGCATAGTTGTATTTCTTTTTACCATAGTTGTACTACATGAGAGGACTGTACTACTAAAAACGCTTAGTTAGACTCTCCACTAGAAACAATATTATTTTCGAATTGAACAGCTCCTTTAAGGCCATGCACTTGCCATTCTCTAGGAAAAACATCTATGTTGCTTTCTGTAGATTCCTTCAGCAGTTTGACATTTTTTTGAGGTTATATAGTGAACTATACAAGTCTGAAAAGGTCTGGGCTTAGTATTGATTATTTTCTTTTGATGTTATTTTATGATATATTAAATGTTATCATTACTTTCTCTAGCCCTTAATTGTCTACATGAAAGAACTTCTGCTTGGTTACCTTTGCTGCACTACTATATTTCAGTCACCTTAAAGTGTATTGCATTTCAAGTGCAGCTATTTTCTTTTTTTTAACCTTTTCAAATCATTTTCAGAAACTCATGGTAGCTTCACTATTGACTGTTCATGAAGATGGTTAGAAAGAAAAGTGCAAACTTGACAAGTTGGTTACTGGTTTCTTTTATAAGGACAGTCCAAAAACGAAATACCAACTATTCACATGCTACTTGGTATATTATTATTTATTAACATGTATTTATATAGCGCCAACATATTGCATAGCACTGTAAAGTAAATGTGATTATACAACTAAATCACATTAATTATATACATAGAACATATGGGGGCAGATTTACCTAGGGTCGAATATCGAGGGTAATAGTAAAGGTCCTAGGACAGAGCCTTGAGGAACTCCAACAGAAAGAGGTAGGGGAGAAGATGATACTCCATTGTAGGAGACACTGAAGGAACAATTGGTGATGTAAGAAGAGAACCAGGACAGGGCTGTGTCACGAAGGCCAAGCAAATGGAGGGACTGGAGGAGGAGAGGGTGATCTACAGTGTCAAATGCGGCTGTGAGATCAAGCAGTATTAGTAGTGAGAAATGATTGTTGGCTTTAGCGGTTAAAAGGTCATTAGTTAGTCGAGTCAGGGCAGTGTTGGTGGAGTGTTGTGGCTTAAAACCAGATTGTAGGGGGTCCAGCAGGTTATTGTCAGAGAGGAATGAGGTTAGTCGGTTGTAGACTAGGCGCTCAAGTAGTTAAGAGATGAAAGGTAGCAGAGAGATAGGTCAGAGGCTGTCAAGATAAGAGGGATCAAGAGAGGGTTTTTTCAGAATGGGGGTGACAAGAGCATGTTTTAGTTGAGAAGGAAACAGTCCAGTTGAGAGCGATAGATTATATAAGTGAGTTAAGGCTTTGATTAGACAAGGATTGGTATTGCAGAGAACTTTTGAGGGAATTGGATCAAGCGGGCAGGTGGTAAGGTGAGAAGAGGCCAAAAGCTTTGAGACTTCCTCATCAGTGACAGGAGAGACTGGGGAATGTCGAGGGAGGGTGGTGGAAGTCTAGGGGGGTTGAGTAGTGTAATGTCCCTTCTGATAGTGTCAATTTTGTTTTTGAAGTGCTCAGCAATATCTTGAGCAGAGACAGTTGTGCATGGAGAGGGTGGAGAAGGAGAAAGGAGAGTGTTAAAGGTGGAGAAAGTTGTGCTGGATTTTAGAAATTAGAGTTAATGAGTGAAGTAAAGTATGTTTGTTTGGCTTGAAAGAGGCTGGTGTTATAGGAGCGCAGGGCAGATTTGTTGCTCCAAAAGTCTGATTCGGAACGGGATTTGCGCCAACGACGCTCAAGTGCATGTGAGTGTCTTTGGAGCGCTTTTGTATGAGCAGTATGCCAAGGTTGAAGTGGTTTGGGTCTAGAACGTTTAGTTCTTATAGGAGCAAGCTCATTTGGGCAGTGGTGAGAGTACTATAGTAGACAGAGGTAGCCACATTAGGACATGAGATGGCTGAGATATTAGAGTGAAGAGAGTCAAAGGAAGAAGTGAGATGTGACACATCTACAGCTTGCAAGTCACGGTAAGTACGTGTTTGGGGAATAGCAGGGGGTGAGGAGGGAGTTGGTGAGAGTTGAAATATGAGCATATTGTGATCAGAGAGGGGAAATGGTAAGTTAGTAAAATTGGTGGTTGAACAGAGTATGGTAAATATGAGATCCAGAGCATTACCATTGGAGTGAGAGGGGGAGTCTGAGCACAGAGATAAGCCTAGGGAGGAGGTTAGTGAAAGAAGTTTAGAGACAGAAGAGTTGTTAATGTTGTTAACGGCTATATTAAAGTCACCTAATATGATGGATGGGATGTTAGATGAAAGAAAGTAAGGAAGCCAGGCAGCAAAATTGCCCAAAAATTGTGCAGTTGGTCCTGGTGGTCGATATATAAAAGCAATGCAGAGTGAAACAGGAGAAAAGAGCCTAAAGCAGTGAGCCTCAAATGAGGAGAATGATAGAGAGGGAACAGGTGGAAGAACTTTAAAAGTACAGCGGGGAGAGAGAAGCAAACCTACCCAACCTCCAGGTCTGTTACCAGGTCTGGGAGTATGAGTAAGGTGTAGGCCCCCATAGGACAGGGCAGCAGGTGAGGCAGTGTCAGTAGGAGAAAGCCAGAATTCAGTAAGTGAGAGAAGGTTAAAGGAATTTGCAATGAAATGGTCGTGTATAGTGGTGAGTTTGTTGCAGACAGATCTGGCATTCCAGAGAGCACAGGAAAGATTAACTGGATTTTTGGGTATAGGAATACGAGTTCTGTACTGTTTAAATTTGCTCCGGAGAGAAGAAAGTCGTGGCCGTGATATAACTGGGATGGGGTAAGTGCCAGGGTTTGGGGAAATATCCCCAGCTGCCAGCAATAGAAAGGAAAGATAGACTAAGGGGCAGATTCACTAAGGGTCGAATTTCGAAGTAAAAAATACTTCGAAATTCGACCCTCGAATTAAAATCCTTCGACTTCGAATATCGAAGTCGAAGGATTTAGCGCTAAACGTTCGTTCGTTCGATCGAAGGATTTTTCGTTCGATCGAACTATTAAATCCTTCGAATCGAACGATTCGAAGGATTTTAATCCAACGATCGAAGGGAAATCCTTCGATCAAAAAAAGTTTAGCAAGCCTATGGGGACCTTCCCCATAGGCTAACATTGACTTCGGTAGGTTTTATCTGCCGAAGTAGGGGGTCGAAGTTTTTTTTAAAGGGAAAGTACTTCGACTATCGAATGGTCGAATAGTCGAACGATTTTTCGTTCGAATCGAAGTCGAAGGTCGTAGTCGAAGGTCGAAGTAGCCCATTCGATGGTCGAAGTACCCAAAAAATACTTCGAAATTCGAAGTATTTTTCATTCGAATCCTTCACTCGAGCTTAGTGAATCGGCCCCTAAGTGAGAGCAGGATTTGTAAATTCTTAGTTTGTATGAAAAAGAGGAGTTTTGTGGAATAGCTAAACAGAGTACTTTATACACTTCATGTATGGAGAGGGAAGGAGAGGAGAGTAGAGAGGCTGAGATTTGTATAGAACTGGGATTTGATGGAGGAGGTAGTGAAAAATGTTTTATGAAACATGAGTGAAAGGAGGAGAAATGCAGGATAAAGCATGTTTGGAGTAAGAAGTAACAAACTAGCAGGTGAAATGTGGTTAACTGCTCTTAAATGACACGATAACCTCTACAGAAAACATGATCAGCTCATAGCCCAATAATAACCAATACAACAACTGCAGATTTGGTCTATGACTAAATAGAGCACGATGTACTGTATACAGTAGCTATCTTCCATGAATTTCCCCCTACCTATATCCTTCCTTATCACCAAGCTGTCTAGTCAAGGATGCACAATGTCCTGCTTTACTTGTGCATCTGTCCGTGCACTACTAGTAAATGATAAGAAATTTTCAGAAATAATGCCCCACACCTGAAATTACTTGAAAATAAATATATCATTGTTATCAAGTTCAAGCTCTCAAAAAGAACCCCAGCAGACATATATCACATACATAAACAGACCTATCTGTATTTTCACATATATAAAGGAGGTTATTTACTAAACTCCAGTCAGGCTTTTTGGGCAAAACTCAAAATTTTAATTTTTTTTTTGCGATTTATTAAAGCCAGATGGCTGCAAAATGTCTGTATCCAAGGTTTTCTATAAGTCAGTGGGAGAGCTTCCTATCTTATTTCGAACTTTCGCCCGAAAATCCGACTATTTCATCAGGCTTTTGGTCAAAATTCCCCAAAATTCTGGCTTTTTCAGGTAAAAAGCCCAAAAAAAATTGAATCTCTTGATTCAGTTTTTGCTCGATTTTATAGAGTTTTTCCTCAATCCAATTAAATCTAGCTTTTTTTTAATAATAAATCGGTCAAATCGTGAATTCTAGTTTGGTCTGCGTTTTTTAATTGAAAAATCAGAAAAATTCAGATTTTGATAACTAACCCCCAAAGTGTATATACAGTTATCTATAGCAAACTAAACATCACTATAGCATTAAAAATAATAATATCAATAAACAAGGTCATATTGTGGTTTATAGTTTGGTCAAACCTTTTTAATTGAAAAATTTTGAAAAATTCGGATTTTGATAACTAACCCCCAAAGTGTATATATAGTTATCTATAGCAAACTAAACATCACTATTATCACTAACAGAATCACCCACCACAACATCTCCTGGCAAGACATTCCACAACCTCACTGTCCTCATTGTGAAGAGCCATCTACATTGCTTCAAATTAAAGTTCTGTTCCTCTACTCCAGTGCTCCTAGAGCACAATCATTAGTGTTCATCTAACAGTACTTGTGCCCTGGGGAATGCTGTAGCGTCAGGAGGCACTGGCCAGCCCTATCCTTACCACTTGCATTGCACCTGTTTTTTTTACTTTGCATGGTGCCCAGGAGGTCATAAAACACCTATGGTATTTGGAACACTTTATGAGTTTTCTTTGGTTGCATTATACAGGATATTTGTTGGATTTCATAGGAAACACAATCCTCTTGAAAGTCAGATTTAGTTATAGCATTAATGTGTAAAAATGTGCAATATGACTCTTCAGAAAATATCGAAAACCTGGTTAACTGTGCTCTGTAATAATTCTCTGGAAAGTGCTTTATGTGGTCATTACAGCACCCTGACTGCTACAGAAATGCTAATGCAATCATTGTAATAAGAGACAATTATTTATAATTTAGAGATTTGATTACAATTTAATGTACACCATTCCAACCAGCAGCAATAATGTGGTTTTGGTGAAATGGCACAGTTGAATCAATAAAAAGTATATAATGAATTAAAGCAAAGCTGCTCAAATTTTGTAACGTTGTTGCCTTAACAGTTTTTTTGTGATAAATGGCCTCCTTGTTTAATATCATAGACTAAATCAGTGGACAGTATTTAACAGACTGACCTCTGAAATCTGCTCTCCCTAAACCCTTTTGTGAATACTGAGGGAGAGGTAAGAACTCTGTCACTGTTCTGTCCAAGAAAATGTGTCATGCTCTGTTTGAAAAGGTAATTTCTCCTGTTCAGTAATCATATATGCTCTGCTGTAGTTACTGTGTGTTATGCAGCAACTTTACTGAGTTTGCACTGCAGATTAGCTCAGGTTCATAATTAAGCCTTCGCAGGGCTTATGCTGCATTCCAAAATGGCTACTGTATAACGAATCTGCACATTCTGAGCAATACCTTGCTATCTGATTGAGATTCCCACACACTGCAAGGAGATTGATTATTACTGATGTTTACTGTACTTTAACCATATAGTGTATACTATAAAGGTTATAAAATCCTATATGTTCAGGGTCAGACCCTCTCCCTGTCATCCTTACCTTACTCCCCCGTGCTCCTTTCTCCAACAGGTGTGTGTGCGCCCGTGTGTGGCAGGAGTTTGAAGGTGGGTTGTGTCTAGAGCTGGGGGCCTGAGGGGGCTTTGTGGCAGGGATTGGGGACCCTGAGAAAGCAGCTTCAATGGGGGGCTGTATATTTTGATTTATGTAAATTTAGTAACAACTATACGACCACTATTTATGTTAAACCCGAGTGCATTAAGATCTAGGTGGGCTGGTGGCCTTGCTGTGTACATTTCAATAGCAGTGTGTTTCTCTACAGTTATACAGGGCTCCTCCATGTTCACTTCATTTTAATAAAAAGTCAAAAACCTAGAACATGTCCGCCTATGCCTTAAGTCCTTTTGTCAGCATCTGTGTGTCCAGTGGCGTAACTATAGATCATACCTCCCAACTGTCCTATTGTCAGAGGGAAAGTCTCGCTTTTGACAGCTCAGCCCGCAGTCCCGCGTCTGTACTGAATAGTCACAAGTTTCACTGAACAGCCAGAAAAAGAAACAATGTTTCTAACTTAATTGGCTTTTGGCAGAGCGCCCAGAACATCCACCAGGTGCAACTAAGATACTTTTGTAGCAATTTTAGGATAAGCAAATAAGTAATTAAATCATTTAGATAAGGAGGTCACTTGGGAAAAGTTAGACTCACAGTTTAAAGGACAATTCACCTACATTAGCAAAACTGTAATAACTGGAAAAAACATATAAATATGTTCAAACTTTCACAGCCTGCCCATTTTTTTTTAACTGAACATGGTAATTAGGGGGGGTTTCCACAAAAATGGGAGTGGTCAAAAAAATTGCAGTGCTACGCACGGCAAATTTTTTTGTCCCTCTTTTTATTTTCAAAATGTTGGGATGATAGAGGAAGCAGACCCTGTGGTCACTGGGGCACCTTGGAAACAGGGGGCACAGGTCACAGGGTCAGCTTCCTCTATAGTATAAAAATCCCTCTTCCCTAGCTCTCCCCTCCTTTAAATTACTGCACTTCTGTGCGTTTGTGAGCATGCAGCAGGGAGAAGGCGCTATCTGTATCTTTGGATCCTCCTCTTTCCCTTTGGAAATTTACAGAGCTTTTCGGTGCATTTGCATTTCGCGTACATAACGGACTGGCTCCAACTGCAGCTCAGTTATGGTGCTCCCTTAGCAAAGAAATCCAAAGGTACGGAAGATGGCCGCCCATGAGCTCCGCTGCACTACAGCATTTCAGCGAGGGCCACTGTGGACTATGCAGGGAGGAAGTAGGAAGTGGGGTCAGTGGAGGGTCAGTGTTTCATCCAGGGGCACTGTGGACTATGCGGTGAGGAAGTAGGTATTGCATGGCGCTTTCTCTTTAGGGAGGGTTAGTTCTCCTTTAACACGATATGTCAGAAGTGACACCATTCCAAGACAAAATCTAGGGATCTAGTGTGTGTAATTTACCAAAAGGTACACAAATTTGCATCTGTTTTGCTGCATCACATGCAAGCCAGTGTACGCATAATTATGCTGTAATTCTGGGGGGAAAAAAACACTTCACTGTATGTAAAAATCTTTTCATTTTGTATCCAAAATGTGCACATTGTACTGCATAATGAGTATGTGTCCCCAGTTTCATTTGAAGTCATAACATTAGAAGTTGATTCTTAAATCAGCACCAGTAAATAAAACACACCCACATCTCTCATGGGTCAGTGACCCATTTAATACAAAAAGGAATTAGTATCCTGTCTGCAATATCTACAACTGGCTCCATGTTCTGTGATTTTGACATCTCGGCTGGAGGCATGAAACACTTTTTTTGTCCTGGCACTAAATATATAAACAACACTCAGAACCCCCCTGAATCACTGATCACTGGGGTGGAATCTATAGACAAAAAGAAAGAGGCCGTAATGAAAAGAGAGGTTTGATGAATGAATGGATAGATTGATAGATACATGCAAACGTTTCTGTGCTAATACATTGCAATTGTTTTTGGAGCCAGTGTTTTAAGATAAATGAAAATACATTGAGAAAAACTGTGACTGTGTTGCGAGGATTGCATATCTGATACAAGTTTGCCCTCCACTGGAGAACTTAGTACAGGTCTTTAAGCAGAGTCTTATTGTATTATTTTCTGTTGTTTATTCTTCTTATTTCCTAAAGAAATATCTACACAAGTTACAAAAGCTGTTTTTTCTGTTAAACGTGCTTTCCGTTTGTAGTGTTGTTATTCATTTGTCAAGGGCAGGTTAAGAGCATTGAAAATTATCAGTTTTCAAGTCCCTAACACACTCACAAGCCAGCTGTTGTCTATTACTGTACAG
Organism: Xenopus laevis; assembly: GCF_017654675.1. NCBI lineage: Eukaryota > Metazoa > Chordata > Amphibia > Anura > Pipidae > Xenopus > Xenopus laevis. The sequence goes on along the minus strand of NC_054372.1, from coordinate 58,314,012 downwards.
TTTATACAGTACCTGCAGTATATTTTGCTCATGAGCTTCCATTACCAGTTGTTTTATGTCTAAATAGATACGCACATTAGCACATTTAAATGAATAAATGTATTATATATTTCTTTCATAAACCACTAAAAGAGTTATCAATATATATAAAAAAATATAGATGTTTGGACACTCTGAATTACAAACTGCATGTACTGTAGATAACAGGCACGGTCAGTGAATCAATTTTAAAAGCTTTCTCTTTTACCCTTCCTGAAGGATGACAGTAGGGTTAATCTATTGATTTCCCTGCATCAAGCAATTGCAACCAGGATACAGCATATACAGGTATGGGACCATTATTCAAAATGCTTGGGACCTGGGGCTTTCCGGGATAACGAGAGCAGGGGACTAGACTTAGAGGACTGTTCCAAACCATTAAAAGTCATGAAAAGTCTGCATATTTTTTAATTGATGTATATTACAATGTTGCTTGAAATTGTTTATTTTTCAAAAAGCTCAAGTTATGTTTGTGTGGAGTTCCCCTTTAATGTTGTCCTGCTTAATATGCTGTGACTGTATAAGTAAATGATCATTTATCTTCAGTACAGTTTTACCTTATAGGGAGAATTCAAAATGTAACTCATAAAGAGGATCACCGTACCAGAGGCCACCCCTTTAGACTAGAAGAAAAGAACTTTCATTTGAAGCAACGTAGGGGGTTCTTCACAGTCAGGACAGTGAGGTTGTGGAATGCACTGCCGGGTGATGTTGTTATGGCTGATTCAGTTAATGCCTTTAAGAATGGCTTGGATGATTTTTTGGACAGACATAATATCAAAGGTTTTTGTGATACTAAACTCTATAGTTAGGGGCAGATTTTTCAAGGGTTAAAGTGAAAATTCAGTAAGTAAAAAAATTCAAATTTCGAGCTATTTTTTTTGTACTTCGACTATCGAATAAGCCAAAATAAGATTTGAATCTGAACAAAATTTGACTATTCGAATATAGAAATTTATCATGTACTGTCTCTTCGACCATTCACCATCTAAAACCTGCCAAATTGCAATTTTAGCCTATGGAGGACCTCCTAGAACCTATTTGGAGTCATTTGATGGACTTTGAAAATTAGAAGTTTTTTGGGGCAAATCCTTCGATTCGAATTTGATGGAATGCGCTAAAACTTTGATTCACGTGATTCGAATTCAGCCTATTCACCAGAAGTTAAAAACTTTTTTTTTAACAAATTTCAATTAAAAAAAACTCCCATTACTTCGAAATTCGACCCTTGATAAATCTAGCCCTTAGTATAGATATGGGTATATATGATTTATGTGAAAGTAGGGAGGGGTGTGGGAATGGATGCTGGGTTTTCATTTGGAGGGGTTGAACTTGATGCAATTTGTCTTTTTTCAACACAGTTTAACTATGTAACTATGTAACTATGTAACTACGTAAAGAAAAGTTTGCAATAAATCTGTTCATTACATTTCTTAGTGTTAAATCGCGATGAACAAAACTTTTTGCCTGGTTTCACCTCAGAAACCCCCCCCCCCATAGTTCTTATGTACCGTGCACTGAAAAAAAACCTCATGTGGTTTGGAAAAAAAACGGCTTCAGAAATACGGCCATTGACTTGACAATCATTTTACTACTTTTTCAGTGAAGCAAAATGGGAAAGAGTAGCCCAACGCTAGTGTTAGAATGTAAGTTTACTAGAGACTTTATAAAATGGACAAAGCTGTAGTAGCTAGTGATGAGCTAGTTTGTTTTTTCGCCAGACATGGATTCACAGTGAAATTCAGCACTTCGCCGTCTGTGGCAAACTTTCACCACAAAATGTTTTGCTGAAACAAAAAAGTCGCCATAAGAAAAAATGCCCATTGACTTTAATGCATTTATACAAACAATTTGCTGTATCGCCAAGACAAAAAGGGATTCACCGAGTCCAATTTTTTTGGATTCGGCCGAACCCCCGAATCCTTTGTGAAGGATTCGGCCGAATACCGAATCCGAATCCTAATTTGTATATGCAAATTAGGGGTGGGAAGGTTAAAACATTTTTTACTTCCTTGTTTTCTGACAAAAAGTCATGCAATTTCCCTGCCCACCCCTAATTTGCATATGCAAATTAGGATTCGGTTCAGCCGGGCAGAAGGATTCAGCCAAATCCGAATCCTGCTGAAAAAGGCTGAATCCTGGTCGAATCCTGGATTCGGTGCATCCCTAAAAAAAAAGTTGCAAATATTGACTTTAATGCATTTGGAGTTAGAAATAATTGTCACGCATGTAAAAATTTAATGTAAACAAAATTTTGACGCCTATTGAATTTTTCACCCATTTCACAAATTTTTTCAGTTTTGCAATTCTTTTCGGTGAAGCAAAATGAAACATATCACTTGTAGTAGCCCACAGCAACTAATTAACAAGTCGCAACTGTCGGTTTGCTGATTAAAAGCAACCATCTGATTGGCTGCTATAGTTTACAAAACCAGAAGTAATCTAAGCTTCTTACAATTCTGAACAATTCACAGTGATTGTGATTTCTTTTTATCTATGCTTTCAGAGCATCCGAATCTATGTAAAGATATCCATTAACTAATACCATTGCTTTTGTAATTTCCTTTGGAAAAAATGTAAGGGATGCAGCATATTTTACTTACCTTAATTATCTACTCACATGTTAATTGAATTTTGCACTGCGCCACATGCCATATATGAGCACTCATAATCTTTTACAAAGCTTTTCTATATTCCTTGCTTAATTGTGAAAACTAAGACTGTGATTTTAAAAATAAATGTTTCTTTGTTTTAGTCTAAGTTCAAGCTTCACACAACCTTGAGTAAATCCATGATTCATTGAACAGTGCATGATTCATTAGTATTAATTTCCAACATTTCTTAGAATAAGAATTACCATGTGTATATATTAATATATTACTGCGAATACTCTCGTATTTAATTCTCTCTTCTTTTGTTTGACCTCTATTATATTAATAAATTATCCTCCACTATAATCAAGGGAAATTGTGCTCATAAAATTTTTTATTTTTTTTTTGTTTGGGTTTATTGCAATGATGTCCTGTACTTATTATCCTGCCTGTTACATATTTAATGATATCAATGAACACTTACAGGAAACATAAGACAATGTTATCCTAAGTTCTTTTCCAATACAGTGTAGCTAGGCCCAGTCTTACATGCTACTTAGCCTTCCATTCTATGTCTCAGATGAATGTGGTCAGACAGTCCTGAACCCGAACGACATTTGTTTAACACCTGAAATTCAGGCTGCTAAAGCTATTGCATTTAAAAATCAATTTGTCCAGAAGAAGTGTATAAAACCTCGGGAGCACATATTGCATTAAATCATAGTAATGGAGATTTACAGCTAGGTACAGAGTCGAACGTATGATATTCTCAAAAAAAGAAAAAGATTTTGTGTCATTCTTAGGCAGTTTGGGATGGAAAGGACTGATCATGAGAAATAGGAATAAATGCAGTTTAAAATACAATATATCCTCATACTCGGCAACTTGTTGAAAATGAGAACATGGTTACATGGTTACATGGTTACAAGGAAAGTTTGTGCTGGAAACATATAAACCATGCATGAAATATCCCTTGATTTCCTATGATACAGTATTTTTCAGTTGCAAATTCTTGAACAGTTGCTAAATACTTTTAAAGTGGACTTGTTACCCAGACATAAAAAGCTGTATAATAAAAGTCCATTGAAATCCTAATTCTTCTTTTTTATTAAAGCGTTCATAGCTTTAATAAAAAAAAGCCTTAGGCATAGAGGTGTGGCAGGCAATTATTTTCACTTTCCATTCAGCACTTAGTAGTTGTCACTGCTCTACACACATTCTCCTGTTCTCTTAACCATTTAAATGTGTAGCCGTCAATGCATGGGGATGGACATCAGGTCCCCCATTCTGGTGCACAAACAAGATTCTTAGATGATGCAAGGCTTGCCTTAATAACAGTGTCCACAAAATGGCTCCTGCCTGCTTGTTATAATTATGAATTCCCAGACTGATGGAAACAAGATTCAAATGATTAATACAGTGTAATTAAAGTTAATTTTGCTTGACTAACATGATAAAATAGGATTTGGAATAATTGTTTTGGGTGACGGGTCCCTTTTAAGGTATGGGAATCTTCATGTTTTTTCTCATTGGTGTAAGACTGGAAAAGAACATTTGTTTGAATATTTAGCCAGATTTGAAGTATACCTTTTCTCTCAATACAGGAAACTTCTTGGTTTCATTTTGCCTGCTATTCTGAATGAATGACGGATACTTGCATGCATTGTATGATTTTTTTTCCACAAGATAATATACCTTTTACTTAAAAGGTTATTTTCCATGTAGTATATTGTAGAGTGAGGAATTAACTTACTGTGTGTGCAGAGCATGCCTCTTCTGCTATCCCCTATTTTACATTTTTAATAGACTTGATGAGAACTCTCATACTGTATATTAAAGCAAAAAGAAAATAGTCAGAAAGTATTAGAAATAAACTTTTTCAGCAGCCTTTTAAGGATTATTATTGCACTGATGTGGGTCTTTATTTATACTGTATATTATAAAAAAATGAACAATGTTCATCATCATTAGTAAATTATATTTATTAAGCATCAACAACTCACACTGAAGTAGTAGGAATCTAAGAAGACTTTATTACATTTAGGAGTATTTATAAATATTTGGGGGCAATGCCACAGCATTGGGGACTCTAATTCTCTCTTAGCAGAGTAGACACGTGCCTAGGGCGCAAATATGGGGGGTGGCACCAGGCACATACAGGGGCGATCCGCCAATGAGGCGAGCTGAGGCGCTCGCCTCAGGCGGCATCGCCAGCTAGGTTTCCAGGGGCGGCAAAAAGCCGCTCCTGGTGCCTTTAAGAGCCGAATTTCCGGTTTTTGAACCGGAAATTCGGCTTTACTAGGGCGAGAGAGCGCAATTGCGCTCTCCGCACTAGCGTTGCTGCCTCCCCCCCGGAAATCGAATCGGGCTGGGGGGGCGGCATTACTGGAGCCGCCTCAGGCGGCAATGGATACAGAAACGGCGCTGGGCACATACTGTCTCTGCCCCAAATCCCTAGTCCAGTCCCCTCTCGAAGTTATGGCCAGCTAGTGTGTTATGGCCAGCTTTTGAAGCATGTTGGTCCTTTCTGACATGCATGAGCGACCAGCCTGGTTGCCTAGGATGCCTGACCTGGCATTAATAACAGGCCTCTGGTTAACTGATCCCATACCTGTATAGTAATGGCTATATCATTTTTGCAATATTTTTAGGCATTCCAATAATTATCAGACCAGGCTAAAGGAGATGGAGTTGTAATATTGGTGTGTAGTGATGAGCAATTCTGTCCCGTGGCGTGGCGAAAAATGCGCAAAATGCATTGAAGCCAATAGGTATCAACATTTTTTTGCACGCGACAAATTCTTTCACGCACAACAATTTTTTTCTCACCCCAAATTCATTAAAGTCAAAGGGCATTTTGTCTTATGTTATTTGAAAAAGATTGACGCCAATACCTTGTCTGCTGCAAATGGGGGGTTCCCAATCTTTATTCCATGGCTCTTCCTCAGTAACTCACTGAGGAAGGGCCACGTTTGATAACTGTGAAGTGTCATGAGCACCATGGAATAAAGATTGGGAACCCCCCATTTGCAGCAGACAAGGTATTGGCATCAATCTTTTAAAAAAAATTTATATTACTGGCGAGTGGCTAGGCCAGGGCCTCTACCTAATCCCCTAATTGAAATTTAATTTTGTCTTATGTTGACTTTTTTGTCTCTGGGAAATATTTTGTAGTGGATTTCTGCTGCAGTTTTGCAAAAAAAAAAAAAAAAAACCGTAGAAGGTGAAATGCAGAATTTCATCTAGAATCCATGCCTTCCAAACAATCACTCATCACTATTGGTGTGTAGGCAGCCATCTCAGGTCATTTTGCTGGATCCTGTGTTTTCAGAAAGAGTCAGCACTTCAAGATGAAACTGCTTTGAGGCAGGCTATTTTTTCTCCAACTCAATGAAACAGAAGAAGTCACAGTGGGACATGAATATTTTCTACTGAGTGGTATTCTCATATGTACTGTACCAAGGAGCTGTTATCTTGTATGGGAGCTGTTATCTAGTAACCATCCAATTGTTCTATTGTTAGGCTGCTGGGGGGGGGAGGGAAGGGGTGATATCAATCCAACTTACAGTGCAGCAGTAAACTGAAGTGACTGAAGTTTCATATGACTGGAGGCATCTGGGAAACAGACAGCATGTCTAGCCCCATGTCACATTTCAAAATGAAATATAAAAAAATCAGTTTGCTCTTTAGAAAAAATTATTTCAGTGCAGATTTCTGCTTGACCAGCAATGTTAACTAATGCATTTTGATAATATGTTTTACCATGACAAAATCCCTTTAAGTTTGGAGGATGGGGAAGAGGGAGAAGAGGTAGGGAGTAGTAGCAATGGCAACTGTAGCTGGGAAGGAAGAAAAGAGCAGCGAGGGAACAGCAGCAGTTGTGTTATATTGGTGGAGCAAGATGACTGGGCTGGCGGGAGACCGGGAAAAAACCATGTTTTGCATGTGCACAGACTCGGCGTGCACACTGGTGTTGCATCGGCGCATGCACACATATTCATCGTTCCGGTGCAGCACAGGGGGGGGCAGAGGGGGGCCCTGGGGTAGCAGCCCCAGTGGGCCCCAGGCCCCCCAGTCCGACCCTGACTGGGCCTGACTTCTTTGGCTCTGGAGGATGTATGCTCTATGGTTTAATTTTATAGTCCTCATTCAGGGCAAAAGATTTAATAGAGGAGGTATAGACTATTTATATTTAGACTTTAACCATTAATTTTATCTCACAATATAGCTTCATATGTGCAGAAAAGGAACATGCTCACAGTAAGCTGCACCTTTATACTTCTCGAAGGATGTGAAAACAAAAGCTATTTCTAAAATGAACATGTTTGATCTTTTCATTTGATATATTTTAGAAATGATTAAAACACATATCTATAGCCATTCATTTGGGAGAAAAATACAGTAGCAGCAATAGAGTAGCTCTATACAATCAAGCAGCATGAAGTGATTTACTGTTATGGTAAGTGAAATTATATTGTTCAATAAATATATCTGCATTTGCTTTTAATGACACATTTGTTAAGATTTGCGATCATAGCCTTTTCCGCAGCATAAGACTAATCCTGCTATTTAATTCCAATGTGAAACATTTGACTGACACTCTTATGTGAATTTATTATAAGTTTTCTCAGTTGTCTGTCTGTAATCTGCATTAAGTGACCTCCCCAGTCCCCAGGATTTATTTAAAGCATTTTATTAAATCAGCCTCCAGCGATATATAACACAAATGTTCAGTATCCTAATTTGTATTAATAACAAAATGATTTTAGAATGTACCCATGAAATGCCTTAGGGGCTGAAATAAATTTATATATCCAAGGCAATAAACTAATTTTTTTATATTAAATCAGGTGAACAGAATGCAAGTCCCCCCCACCCCCTCCTTGCTTATTAGTATAACAGATTGTGAGTCAAAGTAAAACCTGTGACCTTCTTATTGCTGCCTCTCACTTCAGTCAATGCACATGGTTTGATTTGACTGCCATAATCACCTAAAAGAGATGAACTACAGAAACTTGTCAGATTTTCCATCAGGCACTTTATAGCACCATTGATTGAAGGTGTCAGGAGGGGTGTGTGGGATACACGGCTGCCTGACTAGAACACAGCTGGTGCATAGAATGAAGTGCCCCAACTGTACAGTGACAGATTTTGCAAATCCTTCAGGAGTCGCTCATAAATCATTGTGGATTGAGAGGAATGCAGCTGATCTCTGAATTAGCTTCTATTGGAAAGGATCCATGAGTTGCATCCCACAATCTCAATGACATCACAGCACAGCTCACGGTCCTTGAGAGCCCTGATGTTGATCAGCTGAAGGAATTGGCTGCTTCTGCCAATCATAATACTGCTAGATGCTGCTCTACTTCTGGTGATAAGAGAGAAAGGAAAAAGCACAAGCAGCAGCAGCAGTGGGGAAAAATGACTTTAGCTTTACACAAAGCCTAGCGAGGGGCGAAGCAGCAAGCAGCTGGTGTGGGTGAGATTAAATAGTTCTCACTGCATTTCTACTGGTCTCTTAATGCTCCCTGGTGTCATTCTGGTGTCCAAGATAGAAAGTGCATTATACCCGTTCACTAAAGAGACTTGCGAATCATTCCAGCTGGCTGAATGTTTACGGATTTCAGGCTGAGTGTGTGCGAGAGAACGTAACAGAAAGGGCTTGGCTATGAGAGAGTTCAGCAGCTTTGGCTACTGAAGCTGAGAACTGACAGGTAGCACTAATTCTCCTAAATCCGGGACAACTGAGCTCTGCTTTGGAGAACCTACCCTGCATCGAGTCAAGTAGAACCATCCAGGTAAGACGCACTTTAAAAAGTCCCCAAATGAAAAATGAAGTCATGTCTTATAGGTTTTACAGCAAACATGCATGCTTGAGTCTGAAATCGAGAAGTCTTTTTGACTTATGAGCGTAACAAACTCTCATGAATGGATAGAAAAAAAACCTATTGAATATTAGTTATGCAATAATTATAGAAAATTAACACAATATAGGGAAACACTTGGCAATAATTCTTTGGAAAGCAGAATAAACTCCACCTTTTGTTTGACTCCTGCTCATCATTTGAGCTCTGTCTTTCTATCATAACTGAGTGCTGCATGTTTGGACATTGATAACCATGGAACAGCAAACTGCAAATGCTTTTTTGCAGACGGTTTGCCAGTGGTTTTCCCCTTTGGACCCTGCTAGCTCATTCCTGCTAATTTCAAGGAACTTAATGAAGAATAATTACAAACCATTTTGCAGCAATTGCTCACAGGAATCCTTATCCAGCAGATCTGTGCATCGGTTATTTCATTCATTTATTGATCCAGTTTTTTTTCCTTAGAGATGGTCCTGTGATAAAGACAGATTGTTTGCTAAGCAATTTTTCTTTTATATTGCCATTTGGCAATTGCTCTTTACAATATTGATTCGCAGTTTATATTTACATGCCAGTTTTGTGTCGGAAATGAGTCAATGCGTCGATTTATTTTAGCGATGCTACGAACAACACAGATACAGAAACCTAAAAGTTCCATCAAGTGAGCTATTTATCATACTTGCTTCAAGCAGGAATCCTACGTGAGGTCCTCAAAATGTAATTCTGCAAAGTTTCAGTGTTGAATTGAAATTGAAACATTGCCCCAGAATGTATCTTAATGCAAGTTAAGTTGTCAAAGTGTTGCCAGAGAGCGTTCAGTATTGTAGATTTTGCTAAAATATATTTAAGATAGAATATTGCATGTGACGTATAATGTGATAAACAAGGCCTAAAAGTGTCTTCATATCATCTGAAAGCTGTATTCTATATTTTATTCTTTGTAAAAACTCAAATTACCATCTACTGTAGCCATCATCTCTCTATCTAACTATCTATTTATCTATTAAGTATCAGTGAAGGATTAGAGGTGGGTGGGGTTGATGTATTTTATATGTTGCTCCACATGTGAACTAGAGAGGCTGGTTCTTAGTGATGTCAAATAAATAATAAAATAAAAGAAATGTGCCTAGCACATAAGAGTAGTTTGACGAATAAATTGCTTATGCAAAATGCCATGATGTCCCCCCCAAACTACCAGATAATTCTAACTGGTTTGTAACTTCTATGCAGAGTCCATAGAAAAGTGACTCCTCTATATTTCTCCCTTTCTCTATTTCTCTTTGATGGATGTGAAGGGTGTGACTACTAGTTTAAATTGATCTTAACACCACCATACATTTTTATACATACAGGTATGGGATCCAAGATCCATTATCCGTAAACCCATTATTCAGAAAGCTGTGAATTACGGGAAGGCCATCTCCCATAGACTCCATTTTTAAAATGTTTTTTTTTCTGATTTTCTCTTTCTCTATGATAATAAAACAGTGCCTTGTAATCGAAGATATAATTAATCCATATTGGTGGCAACACAATCCTATTGGGTTAATTTCATGTTTAAATTACTTCTTAGAAGACTTTAGACATAGAGATCCAAATTACGGAAAGACCAATTTTCCAAAGTTGTTATCCCATTTAGACTGTAAGCCCTATGGGGTAGGGTCCTCAAGCCTTTTGTTTCCTTGACACTGAGCACTTAATCTGCATTGTAATTATATTGTATATTTTTGTGAATTGTATTCTAATAATGCACTTATTGTTACGTTTTATTCCAATGACCCCTTGTTTGTTACTACTAATTTATTGTTTTGTTGTACAGTGCTTTGCCCTCAAGGAGCGCTTTACAAATAAAAATATACATACATACATACATTAAAAGATACATTAGGGCTTATCTCTTAAAGGGAGGTGCAAGAACTAAGAACACTAATAGGCCAAAATATTCCCCCAATGCCAGTTGCATTTAGCACATCAGGTGAAATACATAGTGCATATTCTGGTGTAAAGAAGACCTATAATTAATATGTGCTTTAATCAGACGTTAATAAGAAGGATCTTGCTTATTGTGGAACCTAATGGAGAGTAAACAAACTAGGCGACAAGTTGATGGACATGTCCAACACATGCCCTTTATATGAAGGTATGGCTTCCTCATCATCAGTACTGAATAACCTGGAGTCCCAGCTAAATGCACTCGCTCTCAGCTTCACACGCGCACTCTATACACACACGCGCTCGCGATTATGTATATACAGCCCTATATCTATATATATATATATATATATATATATATATATATATATATATATATATATATATATATACTGTATATATATATATATATATATATATATATATATATATATATATATATGTCTATAGCGCGTCATTCCTTTCAAATTGTCTCAGGAGATTTTATGTGCCTGGAAATGTTACTGAAACATCACACAAGGTTCTGAGCCCAAGGAAAGGGAGCAGGACAAGGCACCTGGGGGAAATTTATTTAATTTAGGGATATTCCACCTGCCATGGGATGCTGGCACTTGTACTACTTACAGGGCTACATATAGCGTTACTTCAGCAATGCATGCATTGTATAGCGAAGATGCACTAGCATTGGTTTGTGCCCAGCAAAAATCCGTTGGTGATCTTGTGCTTAGGTCAATTTGCATATGGCGGGTAATTTAAAGTTGTATGAAGGTCTTTATTATAAATGTTGGTGTAAATGCTTGAAGTTACCACTTTTTCTTACAAATGTCCAGGGAACCTTAATTAAGACAAGGGAGTTAATATAATGCCCTGCACATGAGCCCTTTGTAAAATGAATGTTCCATATGTTATGAAATGTCTGGAGAAAATTGGTTCCCCAAAAAAAGTTTGTTAGGACTTTTGCAGACAATCCAGCTTCAAAAAAAGAAAAGTTGCCAGCATTTTTGTAAATGTAATGCATTTTCGGCTCACAGGATATGATGTAAGTGACAGAAGATTGAGGAAGATCTAGCTTCTTTTTAGCACTTCGTCTGGTCTGAGGTGGCATAGTCAACTCTGGCGAAAGAGGTAACGTTCAGTAAAATCTACACTTTACTGAATTTGCAGAGTAACGACCTTTCACAAGAGCGAAAAGTCGCCTGGTGATAGAGTGCGAATGAACGCTGCAAAAGGTCTCTTTCACTAGCGAATTGGTGCCTGTGCCTGTTAGTGAATTGGCGATGTCCAAAAATCTCATTTATGCATTACACAGACCCAATATTGCAGTCTGGGGCAATAGTAAATAGGCAGTTATGCCCATTAAGCACGCATATTACAGGGATATGTTGTAGTAGTTGGTCAAAGTTCTTACACTAAAGACAAATGGCAGTTTACTACCACTTATTTAAATAAATTAAATTCTGCAGGTTTTTTTGAATCTCATAAAGCATTGTGGTGAACCTCCTTTTCTTCTGCTTTGACATGGCAGCCTCTATAGACAGGTACACCATACAGTACTTCACTTACATCAACTTCACTCACCTCTGCTGCTAAAAAAGATTGGACATACTGTATATGTTAGATAGATATACAGACCCAAACACTAATTTTAGCATTCATTTTACAAAATATGTATTATTATTTTTTGCACCTGTGTTTCAGGATTTCCTGGAAAGTAACAAAATGTAGGTTTTACATTTCTGGTGCCTTTGAATTGTACAATTTACACACATAACACATCACATCATATAATAGTCACGCCAGATGCACTGTAAATTTATGAATCTATCTACCGTATCTCTATTATAAACAGTGGATTAAGATGACCTGTATAACTGTTCTATAAATATGACTGATTCTTTATAGTTTACTCAAAATAAAAACTATTTATTTTCAGGAGGATACCACATGGCAATTAATTTTGAAGCCCAGTTCATAAATATGGTACTTATTGCCAATGTTAACAGGGTTAAACTACTACATATATATAGGAAGGCTGATATTTTTGTCCAGAAAAGGTGACACCCCATTGCAGCCTTGGGAAATTGCTGTAAGGGAAACAACTCACTGGCGCCCTGTCCTCCCACATGGTTCTTCCTGGTCGCAGCACTGTGACGCCAGCTCCTTCTCGCCAGCCGATTGGATGCCAGCACCGGAATGGATGCTATAAACACGCCAGCGTAAACACACCAGCGTCAACGTCATCACGTCCAATTTTGTCACCAAAGGAGGCCTATTTAAAGGAGCCTGAAGACTGCAACATTGCCCAAATATAGGTTTCGCCTTGTGCATTCCTGGGTGTGATTTTAGTATTGTTATATTGATTCCTGTGTACCGACCTTTGCCTGTTTAACCGTTTTGACCCTATTCTGCCTGGATTGATCTCTTTGCCTGGACTCTGACCATTCTATTGCCAATCCCTTTTGTACCTTGAACTTTGTTTGTTGTACTGCCTCTTCCTTGGTCCACACTCCATACTGAGCCTTCAGGCCCTTACAATTGCCTGGTTGCAGTCCATTTGAATAAAAAAAAGTTTTATATGTTCTTCACACTTTTAATATATTTTATATTAGATAATGTGACTTACTAGTAGACAGAGCATCTGTAATTGCATTAGGGGAAATCAATTTGGTTTCTTTAGGAGTGGTGAAATCATTTTCAAGAGTTGAAGTGGTTAAGGTAAATTTGACCTTGTTCAGGAAAACGCTTTGTGTATTATTGATCAAATTTTCCAGAAATGCAGAACAAATCATTGAGAGACAGCTTCTTCAGCATGCAAGAGACAAATGGGGGGTTGAAACTGTACTACAGTAAATTATCTAAATCTATTTATACAAATGTGTTTTCATATTTCCACCCACACTGTTAATATAGATATACATTAGCCTTTCAAATCAACAAATCTGTGAGGCTTTTAGTACAATAACTGTAAACTAATTTGAAAAAAAAATGTTCCAAAGTTGGTACCACGGCATGTTGTGTTGGGATTTGCAGTGCTGATATATATCAGCTGCCCAAACAAACCACCTTAACATAAAAAACTATACAGAGGTTTGCCATGGATGGTGCCAAGGTAGTAGGCTGCAAAACAACAATATTTGGTTCTGGCAAGTGCACTGAATGTGCCAAGCTTGTATATTCTACCCTATTTTCTTTGGGTGCTCTGCCTTCCTCCCACAGTCCAAAAACATACTGGTACTATAACTGTAATTGACCATATGTGATTTTACGGCAGGGAAATTCAACTGGCTCCAGTGATGTAAATGTCTGCTAAAGTACTAACATGTTGGCACCATATGCATAATAGTCCAAACTTTTCACCACTCAACTATGTGAAATGAATTTGTAAAATGGAAAATATGACTCCCTTAACTTCTGTTTAAATGAATCAAATTTAATAAACTGCATATTTTATTTTTATTTGTCTTTCTGGCTTTTTCCATATCCTAATACCATACCCATTAAAATTATAGTGCCTCTTCAAAATGTTTAATTTGTGAAAGCTTGGCAGTAGTTGTAGTGCTAGTGTAGTGCTATATTTAAAATATATATATATGATATATATATATATATATATATATATATATATATATATATATATATATATATATATATATATATATATATATATATATATATATATATATATATATATATATATATATATATATATACAAAATGCTTGGGACCTGGGGCTTTCCAGATAAACGATCTATTTATATCTTCATACCTTCAAGTCTACCAGAAAATCATGTAAATATTAAATAAACCCAACAGGCTGTTTTTATTTCCAATAAGGATTAATCATATCTTAGTTTGGATCAAGTACAAGGTACTGTTTTATTATTACAGAGAAAAAAGAAATAACAGTACCTTGTACCCCATGTCTGAGCAGCATGAATCTATATTAGAGGCAAAACAATTAAATGTGGTTATTTAATACTTTAATGATGTTAGAAGACCTAAGGTAAAGAGATCCAAATTACGGAAAGGTCGTACGCATTCTGAATAACAGATTCGATACCTTTAAAAGTATGTAGGACCTATAAATATCTCTTTATGGTGGATATAAATAAATAAGGTAAAAGCCTATGTATAAATAAATAAATCCGAGTATAATATGTTAAAACAATATTAACTATACTAAACTCAAAGATATGGATGCAAACCTAGGTTGTTACCTTTTTATTTACTATATAGAAGATTAAAGGTACAGGTATGGGGCCTGTTATCCAGAACACTCTGGACCTTTATAACGTGATAATGTGTTTCCGGATAACAGATCCCATACCTGTGTCTACTTGTTAGTTTTTATAGTTCATGGAGCACAGCATTGCACAAGTAATGCAGGCTGAGGGGCCAGGGACCCACACACCACCCCCCGGGCATACCTTTTCTTCACTCTGCAGCAGGGGCGTAACTACAGAGGAAGCAGGCCCTGCAACTGCAGGGGGGGGAGGTATAGGGGCCCCATGAGGACCTAATTCATATGCAGCTTTAATAAATATTGGTAAAACAAGTCAATCGCTAAACATTATGGGGGCCTGAAAAATAATATTCTGTGGGGCCCAGTAATATCTAGTTACAGTACTATC
The DNA here is from genome assembly GCF_017654675.1 of Xenopus laevis. Taxonomy (NCBI): domain Eukaryota; kingdom Metazoa; phylum Chordata; class Amphibia; order Anura; family Pipidae; genus Xenopus; species Xenopus laevis. Next base: position 58,298,955 of record NC_054372.1, on the reverse strand, counting down.
TATTTATGCCACTGCTCTGCAGCAACCGGGGCCAGGGAGAGAGAACAGAGCAACAACAACCAGGGTCAGGACCCAGTGTGACTCTGTTATAAGGAATTGATTTGTATAAGTTTTTATTGATGTTTTAATATAGTGGGGATCATTTATCAATACTGGGCAAATTTGCCCATGGACAGTTACCTATAGTGACCAATCAGTGATTAGGTTTTTAAAGCCAGCTAAAGTAGAACTATAAAAGCAGCAATTTGATTGGTTGCCATGGGTTTCTGCCCATGGGCAAATTTGCCCAGTGTTGATAAATGACTCCCAGTGTGTTTTATTGTATACCCACCAGAGGGTGCTCTTTCCAGTTCTGTGTGCATTCTCTATGCATTTTGCAATATTTATAAATTGTAGCTTGCCCTTTGTTTGGTTTAAATATGATATTCTGCAGTTCACATTGCCCTTTATTATTGTTGGCCATATGTTTTACATTCTAAGAAAGTAACGTATATAGTTATATTTTGTGGTTATGGCCTAAGTAATGTAAAATGTATTATTTTACATACTGTATTAAACTCTTGACATTCCTTTTTGTCTATTGTGTATATTTCATAACATATATATTTAACAATTTTTAATTAACTTATACTAAGTGATTGAGTGTTCAGGTTTACACAATTTGGTATTGATAAAAAAACACATGTATAAAAACATACAACTTTCAAACAGTGAAACTGTAAATGCAACCTGCTGATGGTTACTAAAGGTTACGTAGCAGTGAAATATTTTCAACTTTTACCGTGTGTACCCATATAAATGTTAAGTTCTTTCCAGAATTACTTTAAGGACCTGATGTGCACAGTCTGAAACAAAAGTTTTCATATTTAGGGGATGATTTATAAAGGTTCTGTCATTCTTACTGAGCATTTTTGGTAGTAACCCATTGCTATAGCTTTAACAATTTATGTTCATTTTTTATTTGCACTTAGTATCAAAAACAACTGTCTGAATATTTTCTTCCCGAATGCAATTTGCATCAGGGAGCTAGGATTCAGACAGGTGATAGTTGTTAGCACTACTGTTGAGCAGCAATGAGCAGTACCTTGCTGCAGGGCAGAGTGGAGTTTGACTGCACAAAACAGTTTCACACATTTTGACAAACTGAAACCTTTATCAGTTTTGAGAAAGTGCCAATTCATTAAAAAAAAACTTGGCTGTTGGAAAAAGTTTTGAGAAACTGTAGATCGAACATCTGGAAATTGTTTTTGCTTCCTCAGTGTGACCTACTGTATAGGGATGTAGCGAACTGCCGATTTGGTGTTCGCGAACGCCGTTCGTGAACACCGGCAAAAAATGCGAACGTTCGCGGACAGTTTGCGAACTTCGAACACCCGCTAAAATCGTTCGATTCGAACGATCGAAGGATTTTAATCATTCGATCGAAGGATTTTCATTCGAATCGAACGATCAAAGCCATTCGATCGAATGCTTTTCATTGAATCGAATGCTTACAATCGTTCGAACGAATGGAAATCGTTCGATTTTAGCGGTCGAAGGAATTCGAATGGTCGAATGGTCGAACGACTTGTATTCGAATCGAACGCGAACTCAAAATGCGAACGTTCCCAAACGTTCGCGAACGTTCGGCGGACGCGAACGGTCGAAGTTCGCACGAACTAGTTCGCAGCAGAACAGTTCGCTACATCCCTACTACTGTATAATAAATCTGCCACTTATATGTTTCAAATGAAAAAGCTGCCATTATTGCATTTTCTTATAATGTACTTTATTTTAGTTACGGTATATGTGTAAGACTAAAGGAGGGGCAGATATATTATTGTATCATTACTGAGTAATTGATAACTACCACTCCAATTATGCTATGGAACAGTTTGTTCCAACATGGAACATGATTAATCGAATCCTTTCACCTTTTATGTGGATAGCTTTGGGGAGTAAGGATTTGAATGTGTGATAGTGCTTAGTGCTGCTGCTGAGCTGCACTGAGCACTAATACCCTGAATATCAAGAAAATATTTATCTGCTTAGAATCCTTTAGTATTCCCCAGTTTATCCTTTTATAACTATTCTCCATTGTTTCTAAAGAAATGTATTGGTATATCTGTTATTAGAGGCAGTATAAAGTCCTGACAGTGACAATATATACCATAGTTTAACTGAAAGTGTAAATTAGAAAACACGAAAAGGTCTGTGAATCCAAAATTGTGATTTGACAAAACTCTCAAAAACATATTCTGCCTCTGTAAAATTCTTACTAACTTACATGTTCATCACTTTTTGGAATGCTTCTAGAATTGCTACTACATTCTGCGGGTTTCTGAAATCAGGCAATGAAAAGCCAAAGTATTTCAGAACATTACTGTAGGGGTGCACCAGACACCTCATAGTTATATTAAGTAGTTGATTCCATTTAGTTTCTTTACACAATGTTTCTTCAGTAATAGTTGTAGCTGGGAAAACACCAATTTACTGTACATACAATATATTCATCAAACAAGAAGAAATAGCGAGCAGCTAAAGCATTATGAAGTATTCCACTATTCTTTTTGCCAGACCCATGACCCAGCCCAAACCATAACTATGTCACCCAAACACTTCTTTCAGTCTAATGGCAAAATGGTGTTGTAAATTGTTTAGAGGTCAATTCAGTTAAATAAGGCCCTGCCCAAAAAAGTTCTCTCTGAGAAATTTGCAACCCCAAAACATTTTGGGACCATGAGTTACTGTAAGTGCCTTAAAGCAGCTCATGGAATTTTAAGCTTACTTCCTGTGTCTTTTATAATTTTATTAGGGGCACTTTATGCTCATAAAAACACAAATTGTAGAGGACATACATTTCCCAGTATCTGGCAGACAGGACTGATTATTTATCTTAATGAGGATCTAGTCACTTTGCATTAAACTGCAAATAGATGACTATGACTTAAATGGTGGTAATTAGGTCTTTTGATAAATTGAACAAGTTTAAAAATGTTCTGTCTAAGAGCCAAATATGGCTCATGTGTCAGAGAATCCTCATGTTAAGTTTAGTCTGAACTACTACAATAAGATAATGAAACTGAGCAACAGCTCAGAAATACTATATGGTATAGAGTACTAGGATGTTAAAATACTGGAGCTTTAGATCTGATATTTATCAAAAACTGGGGTGCCACAGTAAGTCCATGATGGGTAATGATGCACACCTCCCCAGAGTCTGAAAGATGGGGGCCCCAATGAACCATGGTGTTATGGAGGTAATCAGCACATGAGTGGGCTGACTGGCCTCCGTCCTCCTTCCCTGAGTAGTGATTGTCTAGAGAGGATCCTTAGGTTAAGGGTTTAAGGGCAGAACTAGAAGTTACTGTACATGACAGTTGGCTTCCTACATGTGGAGGATCAAGAGCACAGTTGGTGGGGGTATTCTGACTCTGAGCTTCAAGGGTGAGTTGAATGGGCAGTGGGCAAGGTGAGTTGGTTTGGGGGAATGGGCAGTTGCAACTGCAGACTTTGAAAGGAGGCAGGACCAGGCATTAGGCTTTGAGTTGATACTGTTTTAAAGTAGTGATTGGTGAATTTCTCCCATTTCACTTCATTGAAAAATTTGTGAATTTCCCACAAAATTCACGAAATTCACAAAACGATCAGGAAATTCAAACATTTTCACAAAAAAATGGAATTTAGAACGTTTTCACGAAAAAAATTGTGTATTTCAAACAATTCGAACGTTTGCGAAAAATCTTGAAATTTGCACATATTCATGAAAAATTTTAAAAATCGAAAATTTAATTGAATTTTCATGGGAGATTCGCAAATTTATTCGCCGGTGGCAAAACGTGGAAATTCGCCGCAAATTCGTGCAGGTCAAATTTATTCACCATCACTATTTTAAAGCTATGATACAAGTTTTCCTGTTAGAATGGGTTTTGGTTTGTTATGTAGTAGTTATGTAATGTTAATATGTAACCTTCTCTTTTCAATTGTATGGTCAAGTGGCTGTTCTTTGGTGAGGTGGTAGGAAAGAAGGAACACAGGGGGGATAGCTGATCTTGAATATTCATTTATTATGAAGAAAATGCTACAGTTTGTCTTAAAATCAGTATTGTGGATTCTGCTTATTCAGTACAAAAAGATGAAATGCGAAATCTGTTAAATAAGTAGCATGGATTGATGAAGGTGAGATTGATTATTGCAGTGATTCAAATAAGCCTTGCCGTACCATGATATGATACGTTAAGAATTACAGATGTACATCTTATTTTCTATCATGTGGTCAATCGGTGGTGCATAAATCAATAATCTAAGAATAGTAGTGAGATGTATTTTTATGCCAGGTGTGAAAAGCAGGGTCATTGGATTAAGCAATTGACAGAAGACAAGTTATTTGTTTTGTTAAAGTTGGTTCAGATAGGAATCCCAGTTTTCTAAAGTTGTTTTCAATGGGTATAAAAATGACATGCTTATTCATGGGACTTGATCAAGATGGAATGTGAGCTCTGAGGGATTTATTGAGTGCTAAGGAATGATGACATATAAACACAAGTTACATTAGAGGGATTATGTATATCATTTAGTATAGACTAATGTCAGATGATGCAGGATATACAATATGAAAAAAAATAAAAAGGGCTACATTTATATATAAGAAAAGGAAAATTCAAGGGTGTATAGTAAATGGATAAACAAACTTACTAATCAGAGTAATTTAATGAGCAACTATGATAATCAATGCATTAGTTTACATTCCAAACTGGTATGTAACATGCTGGCTGCATTTAAACCAGCAGCTTTTATGCAGTCTGTAATACCTTTGTTCTTCATGAGCAGGCAGTTCTGGTTGTCCTTGAGTTTTCAGGTTGGGATTAAGGGCTGAACTCCGTAGGAAGTTAAGTATCAATTTGCGCCCAGGTCATGACATGCATGCGATGTGTCGGACGCAGGGCCGTATTTATATTAAGGCGGGTGACGGAGCTGAGGGGTAAGGGGTAGGAGCACATGATGTGATGATGGCACACGCATGGCGCAGTGATGTCACACACACAATGCACTGACGCCACTCGCACAATGTGAGGGCATGTTTAGGTCCGATGCCTAGGGCAGCACTGGACCTAAATACAGTCCTGGTCAGACGTCCAGAATATAATGGGGATGATCGAGAAATCCCAGGTACAAACTACATGTATCTGACTGTCGGATGTGAATGCCGCGTCTTCATCTGACAGTCGGATACATGTAGTTTGTACCTGCGATGTATCGATCAGTCCCAATATATTCTGGACCTCCGAATACGTTGCATACGTGAGTTAGTCTGCTCAGCTGATATTAATCAGGCCGCAGGTGCTCATAAATTACCATCCGCCTTTCTACAAACCCTAACTCTGAGTTTACTCACTGCCCATTGTAGATTGTCGGTTTGTTCCTGAATTCACTATATTCTGGTCCTGATTCCTGCTTTAGTCTGGTGCTTTGTGTTGATTTTTTTGTTTTTGATCCCGGTCTGTTACTGGTTGTGATTGCGCCTCATGATTATTTGGTGATTTATCTGGTTTTAACCCAGCCTGTCAGACTACACTTTGTTCTGTCCTTCAAGAGCCTTCCTTGAGTTTGCAGTTGGTTTCTTGGTTCTTGTGCAGTAAGACATGGTGGCACCCAATTAATGGAGAGCCAGGACCGAAATTAAAGGTGTCTTTTATAGGCAGAATAGCATGCCTCAACTGGAATCCAGTTACTACCCAGGGTGCGTGAAATTTACATAATGCGACAGGGTTACTATTGACTTTATGCAGGTATTGGTTGTTCTGGTTACAAATAACATGTTGTCAATTTTATGGGGTTAATTTGTCATATGGAGAAATAGAGTTTGCCATCACCAGTTCAACAGAGGAGCATTTACAACTCTATGTTAATTTGTGTAGTATTTATAGGAGAAAATGTCATCTGACATACTATAGCAAGTTCTGGATAAGCATTAATATCCTACTACATTATGCAAGTTAAACTCAGGCCAAGTACATAAGGAAACTTCTTTTACATTTGTGCTATGAGTGGCCATGCTTCTTGTTTGTATTAGTGCTGTGTGTAGTCAATTAAACTAGGGGGGCATCATAATTCATTAAAATATTAATAAAACATCTCTAAGCTGTGACAAATAGGAAGCAATCTATTGCACAGTTTAAGGAAACTTCTCAAATTTCATATGTATACACATGGGAAGTTCTTAAGAATGTGACAGCGCCATGTATATGCTAACCGCAAAGAACATTATTAAGTATTTAATTAAATTGGCAAATTAAGGATATGCACACTGCCCTGAACCTTGGTCATAAACCTGTCGAAATGACAGATGACATTATGAATACAGTCTGACAGGACTGTCTGAAAATATTCTTAAGGGATGACAAACATAATGATAGTTAGAAGAATCCTAATTTAATAAATTCCTCTCACGGGATCAAAACATTTAAGTATCCAATTTTTTGTTTTCAGAGTTTTGAAGAAGGATTGCTGTACCTGTGATAAAAGGCTCAGTATATTAAAATAAATCATGTAGTGCTTTTCTTTTACAAATCACTTGTATTTTCGCATTATATTAGTATTGCACATATTTGTATCGCAGCAATAGATCTCAGTAATGTACTTTTAGAGCAAGGTGTACTCGTGTTCAAATATATTTTTCAGTACAGTAGACCTAATTTGAACTTTGATGACCATATAATCCCAATACACCCTACATGAGTAATTTATAGAACAATTTTCTGCTGGCATAAGCAATGGAAGACAGAGTTCACAAAAAAGGAATCATTCATTCATATGATGAGAAAGAGAAGGCTTTATTTTTACCTTTTACAACATTTTTTTTATTTTTTTATTTTTTTGCTGAAATGCTAAGGATTCTACAGTGTTGCAGAATAAAAAATGGGTTACATGCCTAGACAAAAAAATATAATTTTTCTTCACTATGTGTGATCTCCTATATCAGACCATAACTCCTTATCTACTGTAAATATATGTAGAATTTAACAGAGCCAAAGGGTTTTGGAAACCAATAATACTATGGATCACCCTTTGTTACATATAAATAAAAGACATATGATTGTATCATGGATAATGATCATACTGAACATGATTACACAATCCCAACTCTTGACAATTTTGAGATCAATGATGAATTCATCAAAATGTATAAGCTCAGTTACACTCTTCTTGTCTGATGTAACTGGGGTGAGCACAAATCCATGCACAGATGCATTAATACTGTAATTGTGAGGGGAAATGTGGCAACTCACATTTGACATTGTAATTCTGTACTTAAACAAGCTCTATTGTGTTTTTCATACGCAGTAAAGCCACTTGGATTATCATGACCATAGTATGTGGTTTTACAGAGATTTTTGGCTAATTTTAAATGTAGAAATAAGCATGTATTTGAAAGGTATACATTCTAACCAATCCAAAATGGGTAAACCTCTAAACTGCAAAGCTTGGCTTAAAGCTTTATTTTTTATGAAATTTCTGAAAATCTTCTGAAAACTTGCAGTTTAAACAACCTTATATGCCACTTATCATTAGGTACGAATTAGGCGTCTAAGCTGTTTGATAACCAATATGCATAGGATTACCAAATTAAGTGGCATGTTGAGACCACCAGAATAAAAGTAATTAACACCAAGGGGCAGATTTATCAAGGGTCGAATTTCGAGGGTTAAAAAACCCTCGAATTTGACCCTCAAGTAAAAAGGATTTTAGTGCAAAATGTTCGATGGAACAGAAATCGTTCGATCGAACTATGAAATCGTTCAATCGAACTATGAAATCGTTCAATCGAACTATGAAATCGTTCAATCAAACAATTCTAATGATTTTTATCGATCGATCTAATGATTTTTATTCAATCAAAAAAAACTTAGAAATGTGCTCTGGAAGGTCCCCATAGGCTAACATTGCACTTTGGTAGCTTTAATTTGGCAAAGTTTTTTTTAAAGAGACAGTACTTCGATTATCGATTAGTCGAACGATTTTTACTTCGAATCATTCGATCAAATTCGATCGAATTTGACCAATTCGATGGTCGAAGTACCCAAAAAAAGTACTTCGAAATTAGAATATTATTGCATTTGAATTATTTACTCGAGCTTAGTAAATCTGCCCCCAACTGTTACGGCTGTCACATGTTACTAAATATTCAATACAGTATTTGATTTTTATACATGGTGAACACATATGAGTGGCTGTATTTTTATAGTGGAAAATAGTAATATTTGGCTTCAGTGTGGGTTTATGAATCTTTATATGACAGTTCTGAATCCAACTGAATGCCCGTTATCATAATTTTATACATCACCCTGCTAACTAATTGTAGGGTACAGGAGGAGCTGCACAGGAACAGGGTACTGTCAGTACCATCAATGATAAAAAACAGTTGAAAAATACAAAATGTAAACATATTACAAACAGTGGCAAAAAGCTATATTCTAAATTAGTACTTGCTACCTCTTGCAACAAGAGACTGACTACCACAAAATACAACTATCAGAGAACCACACTTTGAATTTGGTTCAGTATTCAAATAATACTGACACAACTAAAGCTGTACATGCAAGCCCTAATTTGGTCAAGCAACTATCTAAATATCTGGCTATGTATGTCACTTCAGTGTTCAGTTTGACAGAAGATTTAGCAAACAGTTTTTGCACATTGCTGATCTATTCAAAATGATTTAATCTGCTGATGTGCTGTACCTTGTTGGTGGATGTATGGTTGAGTCACAGTTCCTCTTCACCTTCTTTAAGATCCGAGAATTTGTTTTGTTGGCCAAATGAACTGAACAGTAGATTTGGCTATTTCCATGTGTAACCAAATATGTATGATCAGTGGGTGTATGGCCACCTTAAATGATGCCGTTAAGTACTAAGTGTAAGTGTAATTCCGCATATAACTTTAACATGTCTGGAGTGTTGACAATATATGTCTTTGTATATTCTACATGTACATTCTACAGTAGTGCAGAAAACAATATAAATAATTTTCAATAATTTTATAATATAGGTACAGGTATGGAACTTGTTATCCATAATTCTTGGGACCTGGGGTTTTCTGGATAATGGAGCTTTCGGTCTACTGGAGAGTCATGTAAAAAATAAATAACCCCAATATGCTTTGTTTCCATAAAGACTGATTATATTTTAGTTCGGATCAAGTACAAGGTATTGTTTTATTATTACAGTGAAAAAGGAATTCATTTTTAAAAAAAAATTGGATAAAATGTATGGGAGATGGCCTTTCCATAATTCGGAGCTTTCTGGATAACAGGTTTCCGGATAATGGGTCCCATACCTGTATATTTTAACGCACAATAACAGGAAAATGTGTAAGAAAACATTCCACCAAATATGTTTTAATTATAGTCTGCCTTTTAAGTTTATTGGGAAATTATATAAAAAATTCAAATAAAGCATTTGGACAAGTCTCCATAGTTACACGTTTTTTTAGTTTATATAATATTATATTATATAATTAAAATCCCAGCATAAATTATTTTATTCTGAAAAGATTGTGGGATTTTTTTTTTCCCTGGCCTCAGTCCATTATGTGTTTGCTATTTAAATCAGCCTTGTGGGTGTATAAAAAATCTTTGGCAGTTGACATTTGGTCTTTTGCACATTAGAAACTCTAGTTAATACAAAGTGAATAATAAACAAATGATTGCAAATTATATCTATTAGCCCCTCTACAAGTCATTTCCTTCTAAAACAACAAATCCTTTGAACATTAGTACATTGTTTTACACAGAGTCACAAAAGATTCTACATTAATAACAAAATGAATAGGGATGTAGCGAACTGTTCTGCGGCGAACATCGGCTGTTCGCGTCCGCCGCAAGTTCGCGAACGTCGCGCGACGTTCGCCAATAGGCGTTCGCGTCAAAATCGTTCGACCATTCGACCATTCGAGCTCTAAAATCGAAGGATTTTCGTTCGAATCGAACGATCGAAGCATTGGATCGAATGAAATCATTCGATCCAATGGCTTCGATCGTTCGACTCGAACGAAAATCCTTCGATCGAACGATTACAATCCTTCGATCGTTCGAATCGAACGATTTTCGGATGATCGAAGTTCGCGAACAGTTCGCGAACTGTTCGCAAATTTTGCCGGTGTTCGCGAACGGCGTTCGCGAACACATCGGCGGCGGTTCGCTACATCCCTAAAAATGAACTCATAAGGACAGTAGCTACAGAGGCAAAAGGTTTTTTTTACACCCATTTCTGCTAGACAGCAATAAAAATCAAAAACTGGCATTTTAGCAGCTGGCAATAACTGATTAGAACACTGAGCTGGTAATTTTTTTAAACAAATATTGGCTTAGATATCAATTTTTCATCTAAATGAAATATTTTAAATACATAGTACATTCCTTGCTGCTTTCTGAACAGGTCATACATTAAAGGAGAAGGAAACCCTTTTGGCTTAAAACCCCGCCCCCCGTAGGCCTACGGGGGGGAGGGGTTTTGTGCTGAAAGTGTTTGCTTCTCCTTTAATGGCAAGATTTATTAAGGTTTGAATGGTAAATTGAAATTTTAACCTTTTTTTGGTCAAAACTCTCAAATTCGAATTTTAAATCACCAACTCGAATTTGAATGTGAAATTGTTTTAATTCAAATATGCACCACCTAAAACCTGCCGAGTTCATGTACAAGTCAAGGGCAGAGGTCCCTTGAACCATTTAAAGATTGTCTCGATTCCAATTTTCAGGTCATTCATATTCGATCAAAAATTAGACATTCAGGTTTTTTCATAAAAAAAACTCCAATTCGAGTTGCAAGTAAATTCTAATTTATTAGAGTTAAAAAAAATTTACATAACTTCAAAATTCGACCTTTGATAAATCTGCCCCTGCCCCTTAAAGATAGAGGACCTCCCTTTTTATCTTCTCTGTACATTTATTGCCTGATCTAAAAACACATTTATATACTTCTTAGAGCTAGTGATGGATGAATTTATTCACCAGGCGAATAAATTCACGAAACCGCTGCGAAAATTTGGCACCGTTTCGCGAATTTTTCACCATTTCGCAAATTTCGTTGGAAATTTGTGAATTTTACAGCGAATTGAAACACCCCAAATTCACCCATCACTACTTAGAGCTCGTACAGACAAGCGATTTTCCCTGTTCCCCCCTGCGTTCCACCGTAGGAAGAAACAAAGTAAATTATTTGAAACCAGACTGTACTCATATGTTTGTTGTTTCACCTGCATTTTGCGCTAACATGCACCTGTGTAAGTAAGGGTCACTTTAAATGAATGGAATATGATTAGTAAAGTTATGAAATAGGGTATAGAAAACATTATATTTATGTTTGCAGAACAGGGAAATCCATCCTTCAGGTAGATCTGGAGAAACCGAAGATCCGGAGTCAAAGAGGCAGATGAAATTTATTGCAAATGAATTTAAGGTAATGCATTTGGGATTTAAATTAATTATTTAATATATATTATATATTTAATACATATATTAAATTCCAGAGGAAATGAGGGCTTCCCTTGGGATTTAGAACAATACTTCCTGAGGTGCAAAAAGGGTTTTACATCAAACCTGTGAAGTTGTGGAATTTTGTTCCTGGCAAGTACATTATGTAGTTTAAAAAACTGATTGAAGCGAGAAAGAAAATACTTGGTTGCTTGCATTAATTCTCTTGCAGTGTTGATCCAGGGATTGTTCCTGTTGCCATTTTGAAGTCAAGACAGGATTTTTCTCCTACCGAGGCAAATTGAATAGAGCTTCATATGGATCGACTAAGAGTTATGGAGGATTTATATAAACAAAAATCTGATCTTTTTCTGTTTTTTTTTTTTTTTAATTTCAACCTCAGCTAATATATAAAGCTACTCTTAACATCGCGGGTGAATGTACATTTGAAATAACGAATAACTGTTAAAGTAAAAGGCAATTGTCCAGCCATCTTATGGATATTGGCTTTAGCTTATGCTACTGCCCAGACAATACATAGCCTGCAAGGTCAAGCTCCCAATCCATTTTATTGTAAAAGGATTACCACACAAAGCCTCATTTGATGTCTTTGGAGGATTAGAGGGCAATAATTCTGCTAAGGGGATCATGGGCACATCCCTTAACAAATTTAACTTAAGTTAATTACATACTCACACTGGTCAATAGAGCATATATGAGTCTATACATGTACATTCTTTTTCAGAATAAAGGAATTGAGTTGCAAATTTATAATTATAAAAATGCTAAAATAAACCCATAAAGGTGGTCCCAATTATTTAGCAGCAGTAGCTCGCGTGCATTCTTCAGAAAATTGCTCTACAAGATCCTCAGATCCTCAGATTAAGGGGCATATTTATCAAGGATCGAATTTCGAAATCCGACCATCGATTTTGAGTACTTCGATAGTCAAAGTATTTTTTCCATTAAACACGGCTATATTCGATCGGAGTATGATCGAAGTAAAATCGTACGATTGAACGATTTAACCCTTCGAATCGAACGATTCAAAGGATTTGTAAAAAAAACCTTTGACTTCTCAAAACTTGCCCAAAAGCATCAGATAGGTTCTAGGAGGTCCCCCCATAGGCTAAACAGCAATTCGGCAGGTTTTAAGGTGGCAAAGTCGAATTTTGTTTAAAGATACAGTACTTCGATTTTTGAGTGGTCGAATTTTCGAGAGTTTTTTAATTCGAATCAAAGTTGAATTTGTCCTATTTGATGGTCGAAGTACCCAAAAATTACTTTGAAATTCAACGTTTTTTAAATCGAAATTCACTTCGACCTTTGATAAATCTGCCCCCATGTGTTCTGATTGGTGAAATATTTATATCCCATGTTCTGTTTTATCAGTCATTATATTCAATGCAAGCCTTAATTTTTTTTTAGTTTTTTGTTTTTTTGCAGATGTGTAAATTTTGTCATTGCATTGATCATCTGCATGACAATTAAGGGCTTAAACAGAATAGTACTCTCCTGAGAGACGTATTTTAAAATCAAATTCCTGGTAAAGTCAAGCATTCCACCACACAACAGAGAGAGAGAACTTGTAGCGCTCAAATCAACTGGTGTGAATCCCTTTAAGTACAGTTTACAAAAATAGGTGTTAGTATTAAATTTTGTTCAAAATATGTAAGCTCACATGCCACGTCAAGGCCCCTCATTTAACTGGTGTACTACGCTGCCAACTGTGCACTAAATATTAAAATGGATTAAAATATTTAAAATCATTAGCTCGCCAGCAACTATGTGCATTAAGTATGACTGAGTATTCCACCATTTTTCTTTTTAATTTGGGTATGAAGTTTCGTTTTCATTAAAGTATCTAGATGGGGAGATCAGAGCAACTATAGCTGCCTCGGCTGACTGAAACAGAAACATATACAGTATCTAGATTATGTTCCCTATCTAGAAAATTCCTCTAAACAAGAAATATTGCTTTTAAGTATTATGGATGCGCTGCTAAAAAGTGCAACAAATAAATCTCCAGCTGTTTCTCCACCCATTTCTATTTTAGAACAAAAGATTCACTTCAATAAATAAACTCTAATTAGATTTTCATTTTAAGTTTGTTTTCAGAATTAAAAGCCTTCCACCCTGCAACTGAAACCTGCTTTCTGGTTACTATGGTTACTGATATCCGTAACCAAAAAAATTGACTAGGAGGCTTCAATTTTACAGGTTTTTTTTTGGGGTTTGTTTGTTATTTATTTCTTTAAACAACACTGTGACTACCAAACTGCCACCTGGTTTCTAATTATGTCTTTCCAACCAAATAGATCGAATGCCAAGTCTAAAAGTAGAAAAAAAAAGAAAAAAAAGAAGCAGTAGATGCAATTACTTTTTTCTTAAGAAAGAACTGATTATAATCCAAAATAAGAATAGACTCACACACATTTTTATGAGCTGTGTGAGAGTTCATTCCACCCTGTGGTTAGACAGTAATCAGTTGTGACATGCACATGGTATTGATCACTTGTACAGTATTTGATTAGGTTTTGTACTCTGGTAAGCTAACTATTATTCCATGAATGCTTGTACCATGTTTCTTCATCATATTCTTCTACACATGATACTGCTAGATATAGAACATTCAGTGGAAGGACCATTTATATTGTTAAACTTGTGAAAAATTGAGAAGATGATGAAACAGTGAAGACCCATCTACAACCTTTACAGTGCTGCTCAACAACATTTCCTATCATCCCCAGAGTAATTTTGAATTGTCAGAGGAGATTCTAGCCCATGAGCCACCCTGAGGTGGCTTTTGTGATGTTGCCCCTGCCACCCCCAGAGCTTACATTTCCTGCACTGGAGGGGGTCCAGGCAGGGCCACATTGCACAGTTGTGCACTCTGCACTAGATGGACCAAATAAATGTCTTTTAAATTTACCATGAGCATCTTTTTGCCACCCCAGGGTGTAGAGAGCTTTAGGGGCTCTGCGACCTAAGACAGGTTCTTATTTTGTCTCATGGCAGATGTGCCCCTGGTCATAGTTTAGAGGCAGCAGAAAGACTGCTGGTTGTATATTGTTGTCCACAAACATAAGATTAATTGTATATTGTCTAAATTCTGTATTGTCTAAATTCTGTATATGTATATAATATGAATATTTATAGAAATATAAGCACCATATATATCATATTCTTTACTTGGATGCTAGTCCTTGGTATCTCCTCTTGCACTTGGTTTATTTTTTGTATTGCAGATATTTAAATGATACATTATATAAATAAAGGGGTACTGCAATAATAATGATATCAAAACACCAAAAACAGGCCCTTTTCACATTGTCCTAATGGGCTCATTTATCATTAGATGGTGCAAGCAGGCCCGTAATCATACCACACACAGAGTGGTATGATATGTCCGCTTTATACCACACCCAGCGCACTGAAGTGACGTCATGTACTTAATTAGTGATGGGCAAATTTGCACCGTTTCTCTTCGCCGGAAAATTCACGAATTTCACGAAACATCGCCAGCGTCTCGTTTTTGACGCCGGCACCCGTTTTTTTCCTGAGTGGGTACATAATGGTCTAAACATAGCACTTTGTTTCTTGCTCTATTTTTTTTGTACATTGTATCTTTCCTCCCTTAAGTAAATGAGTGCCAAAGTGTTGGGTATAAAAAGCTAGACTGTATGATGATGTACTGATGTTGTCATTTAAGTACACTTACCTTTACTTTGTTTCTAAATGAATTGACTACCCAAGCAGAAATCTCTAGTATACAAAATAAGAGTTTGCACCTCTTTTTGTGTATTCCTTCCCAAGTCTTTCATTAAAGTTGCAGCAACAACAGTTTTATTAGCGATTGTATTTTATTGCTTTGACACTGAAAGCACTACATGTTACCTACTGCTTTTTGATTGTTGTGACCTTTTTGATCCTGCCATGATTGCAGATCCATCTGTTTAACTAAGTTTACTTGAGGATATTATTTGACATTGCCAAGATCCTGCTGCCCTCTAGTGATAAAAAAAAGTAAACAATGTCACTAAGAATGTTCTGTGTAGAAGAGGCATGTGATCAGAGAATATGGGTAGTTTAAGGGGCAGCTTTATTTTAAGCAAATTGAGTGTTAAAAGAAATTAATTGTATGACTAGATATGGTCAAGATAAGCAGTTGTCTCATTTGTTTTCTTTTCAGTGCATATCACCTTCAATTTATATATTTAGTTTCATGGTATTAGACAAGAAACCACTTTAGAATTCAAACCTTCTAACATAGCAAACATAAAATAAGTATAGATATTGGTATAAATAGTTTATTTTCAGTTTGTGAGAGTATAGATACAGTAGTTCTGTATAGTTATGTGTATATATGTGTAGTGATGGGCGAATTTGCGCGAAACAGCGAAAAATTTGGCGTCAGTTTTTTTGACGCCGACGCACGTTTTTAACGCCGTCGTCTGTTTTTTTGGACGCCGGCGAAAATTTTTTTTTGATGCGGCGAATAAATTCACCCATCACTATATATGTGTACTGGTATTCAGTTGGAGTAGTTGAATATTATGGTCTTTTTCAACCAAATTAACTGTGAAACTACTATATGCAGATAGGTTAATATAGAGTGGACATATATTTAGAGAGTGTTTTACAGGACATTTCTATAAAGCCTGCATTATTGCTGTACTTTTATAAAGTCATAACTCTATGTACAGTAAGGGAAACAAATATGAGGTTTATTCTTTTCCTCTCCCTGATAGAAATTGTTCTCTACCCTGCTATTCATGGATATTGTTATATGTCATCTTTTGATCTCCACATTACCCCCCATTGCTTTTCTACCTACATCTTGCCACCAGTTTGTACTACCTGCTGTCCTAGTGCTGTTAAGAGTTCTGTAGCTAGTTACCAATAACGTGATATTTTTTCTTTTTTTTCATAAAGGTTAAATGGGTATGTAGTCTGTAAATATACACTTTTCCTCTACAGGGCTACAAAAGAAAAATGGCAAAGTCTAGTTTGTGTTCCAGAAGTGCTATACATATTGGGCAGACTCCTTCTTTTCCATGCCTTCTTTTCCATATGTATCACATCTGCCTATCTAGTCACCCTTATAGCCTTTCTATTTTGCACATACGCTAAATTATTTAATTATTGATTATTCTTTGTTTTAATTTAAAAACAATTGTTTTTTTTAATTAAATTATTCATTTTTAATTTAATTATTTGCTTAAAATGGACTCTATGGAAGATGGCCTTTCTGTAATTCAGAGCTTTCCAGATAAGGGATTTTCAGATAAGATCTCACACCTGTATAGGATCTATTATCCACAATGCAGATATCTTTTAGACAATGGATTTCCACATAATGGGTTTTTGCCTGTATATTGACTATTGTTAAAGGGATACTGTCATGGGAAAAATTTTTTTTCAAAAGGAATGAGTTAATAGTGCTGCTCGAGCAGACTTTTGCACTGAAATCCATTTCTCAAAAGAGCAAGCAGATTTTTTTTATATTCAATTTTGAAATCTGACATGGGGCTAGACATATTGTCAATCACTCTTTACTGCTGTACTGCAAGTTGGAGTGATATCATCCCCCCCCTTGCCCCCCCCAGTGGCGTAACTACCGGGGGAGCAGGGGGTGCAATTGGGCCAGGGCCCGCACCAACGCAGGGCCCCCCGGCAGTCACACGCCCACTGCAGCGCCACACGGAATAGGGTGGGGGGCGGGGCCTGGCTGCACCACCCGCCCCCACCTAGTTCTGTCTCTGCCCCCCCCCAGAAGCCAAACAAAAGAACAATGGGAAGGTAACCAGATAGTAGCGCCCTCACACAAGATAACAGCTTCCTGGTAGATCTAAGAACAGCACTCAATAGTAAAAACCTATGTCCCATTGAGACTCCTTCAGCTACATTGAGAAGGAAAAACAGCAGCCTGCCAGAAACTATTTCTCTCCTAAAGTGCAGGCACAAGTCACATGACCAGGGGCAGCTGGGAAATTGACAAAATGTCAAGCCCCATGTCAGATTTCAAAATTGAATATAAAAAAATCTGTTTGCTCTTTTGAGAAATGGATTTCAGTGCAGGAGTCTACTGGAGTAGCACTATTAACTGGTGAGTTTTGAAAAAACATGTTTTGTAGTGATGGGCGAATTTGCGCTGTTTCGCTTCGGCGAAAAATTTGCGAATTTCACGCGAAATTCGCGAAACGGCGAAAAATTCGCAAAACGACACCTGCGTCTCGTTTTTGACGCCGGCGCCCGTTTTTTTACGCCGGCGCCCGTTTTTTTACGCCGGCGCCCGTTTTTGACGCCGGCGTCCGTTTTTTCTCGGCCGTTTCACAAATTTATTTGCTGGCGGCGAATCGCGTGAATTCGCGGCTGGGGAATAAATTCGCCCATCACTAATGTTTTCCGATGACAGGATCCCTTTAACAAGGTTAATCTGGAGCCAGTATGTCATGCCACATTATTGATACCTCCTCTTTTGCCTTGTGACTATATAATGTTCCAACAAAGCTTTCTGGTATCAGAATACTACGGAGATGAGCTTATTTAAACTGAAAGGAATATGGGAGCTTAAACCTACATTGGGAATTCTCTGTTGGCACAGCAATAGATTCAGCAGACATTACACAGAGCTATGCCCTTTTTTCTTGAGGATAGACAGGGCTGGCATGTTAATTTGTTTGCCCAAGATGAATCCATTAAATGTTGCCTTATCCATAATGTATATACCAAATTTTTCTGAATGTTTGAATTAAAAAAGTCCAACCAAACTAGAATCCACAATTTGACCTCATTTATTATTAAAAAAAAAGCACAAATTAATCGGTTCAGGAACCGCATTATTACGATTTTTTTTTTTATTTTTGCCTGAAAAGTTTAGAATTTCTGGCTAATTTCAGCATAGACCACAGAAACTTCCAAATAGGATAGGGACCTCTCCCACTGACTTGATGTATATACATTACAGCCTCAACAGGTCGGATTTTCTGATTGAGACTTTTTTCAGCTTAAGAGTTTAATAAATAAAAATCCGTTTTAAAAAAAAAAAAAAATTGGATTTTATAGTTAAAAAGACACAGTTTTTGGCATTCGAACTTTGATAAATAACCCCCAACTGTTACTGGATGAAAAAAAATCTACATTTATACACACAATCAACTACACACATATTTGTTTCTATAAGTGCTTTTAATCTAATAAATGATAAAGTATCATTTATTGTTGGATGCATACTGTGCTTAATGGAAAACTAAACCCCCAAAATGAATACTTGAACAACAGATTATATTACAGTTTATTATATTAAGTGGCATATTAAAGAATCTTATCAAACTGGAATATATATTTTAAGTCAATATTGCCCTTATCTCTTCTCTTGAACCACAATTTCGTTATGGTCTGTGTGCTGCCTCAGAGATCACCTGACCAGATATACTACAACTGTAACAGGAAGACGTGTAGAAGCAAAAGACCGAACTGGCTCATGTGACCTAACATGTTTGATTTGTTTCTCCGTGAATCGTACGATCCCAGGGGGCTGTCCTTATTTTCTAAAATGGCAATTTTCTATTTATGATTACCCAATGGCACATACTACAAAAAAGTATATTATTATGAAAATGGTATATTTACATGAAGCAGGGTTTTACTTATGAGCTGTTTCTGCAATATATTTTTATAGAGACCTACATTGTTTGATGGGTACAGTTTTCCTTTAAAACCTCAAGTCATTGGTATTTCACTTTGTGTGGCATAGCCATAGGTAGTTTTTTTTTTTTTTAGTTTTTTCTTGTTTAAATTGAAGTATCTTTGCTTCTACAGCTAAGTTTTATGAGATTTTAATAATGATTAGATCACATATATAAAAAGCCAATTAATAGCGGCTACAGCAGGGAACATGTTTCATTTGTCTTTTGCTTAGTGCTGCACAGGATATTTTTTAACACCTTTGCCTGGATCAAATAATTCTACATTAACTTGACTTTTTGTCGTTTCGCATACATATGTATTAGTTACGTTTTATTAATTATGCATGTTTAGGGATTGGTCTGTTTATTTGTAACTGCCCCTCTTCTAACAAATGATCATCAATCTTAAGCTTTGCTTTTCTATACATAAAAAATAGATTGAAATTCGATTTTTTTTCATTCGATATTCACCTCGACCTTTGATAAATCTGCCCCTAACTGTAACCGGAAGAAGTGTGGAAGCAAAAGACATATGGTAACTCTGTCTGTTAATTGGCTCATGTGACCTAACAAGTATAGTTTGTTTGGTATGTTTGTGTGCACAGTGAATTGTATGATCCAAGGGGACTGCCCTTATTTTTTTCAAATGGCAATTTCTATTTATGATTACCCAATGGCACATACTACTAGAGAAGTATATTATGATGAAAATGGTTTATTTACATGAAGCAGGGTTTTACATATGAGCTTTTTTATACAATATATTTTTATACTACATTGTTTGGGGAGTATAGTTTTCCTTTAACGTTTATGTTAAATCTAAATATCCTCTGTCAAAGACTGTATGTATTATCTTTAATTAAAAACAAAAACACATCTTTTTAAACCTGAAGGGTTTAATGTAGTGGCACTGTATTCTGTCTCTTTACTTGTAGCTATAATTACTTAGCTTATGCAAAAGACTTAGCTATTTTATTGTGTTTGTATTGGGTTATAGCTATTTCTATAGCATAGGTCCTGTAACATCACAAGGCAACCACAGCTCTTTGGAGGCTTGGATAATTATTGCAGAACCTTTAGGCTAGTGCAATAAGGTCAGTGTATAAAATATGGCATTTATAATCATAATCATTTTTAGGGTTTGAGTTTAAAAATTCACACATTTGATTTTTATTGCCCTATTTGAATGTAAATTTGAATGTGAGATGTATCACACCTCCACCATGGAAACAGTCCCAATTCAAATATTCACCACTTAAAACCTGCCAAGTTAATTTACGAGTCGATGGCAGACATCAGTGGAGGCATTTGGAGATGTTAAATTTTTATTTATACAAATTAAATACAAATCAAATACAATTCAAATTAGCCATTCTAAAAAATTTTTAAATAACCTCCCAGTCGAATTGTGAATATGTATATTCAAATTTTAAAAAAATCACATGAATTCGAAATTTTACCTTTGATGAATGGGTCTCTAATTGTTAGGAGTTTCAATACACAGTTTTGATCACATTTTTCTCACTTCAAACGCATTAAAGTCAATTTGCAGGTGGTGAAGTGCGGAAGTTCTCTGCTAATCCATGCCTGGCGAATAAATTCGCTCCTCACTATTCAGGAGTCCTATGCCACCTTTATCATAACTAAGACTATGAATTAGTAGGATGCCTGGTAGATATTAGTTGGTGAAACCCGCTACTGTGATTTTAATGGAAACAATTACTTTTTAATGAAGAAACACTGCTTGAGCTAACCACAGCAAACAACAGCAGTTATCTTTCACAAGTGTTACAGTTATAAAAATGAAATTATGGAGCAAACATCTAAATGTTTTTGTCACTGGGTGGATTTTTTTTTAATTGTTATAGTCATGTAGTTATTTTTTCTAGCCTTTTTGAGACTAACCATAAGGGGGGCCCTGATATTTACTGTACTATGATGTTGTGGTTTACAATTAACAGCCATGAATATGTAACTAAACCCTGTATTTATGCTTTTAAGAAACATTGACTTAACTTTAATGGTTGGACTAATAGGGATGTTGCTGTCATAATTTTCTTACTTATCCAGGACAGAATAAAAAAAACAACAGAATTACTGTTTCCCCGTTTTTTATACTTTTAATAAGGTAATGAAAGGCACATTAACTTCAGTGGAAAAAGTATCTGAATATATTTTAAAATGAGATACTGCAGATCATAAATAAGCAACTGCAGCTACAGGCTGACAGCATGTTTCATACCGCAAATATTTGAACAATTTTATGAATTTAGCAAGTCTCATATTTTTTGTATTCTTATATTTTTCAGGTAATGTCAAACTATTTCATTGATCGTAGAAATTCTTTGGATGGAAGAAAAGTCAGTTTCACATTTCAGAAAGCATCTACATATCTGACTGAACTTGCCTTGTAAGTTATACAATATATGAAGTGCAATGGTCACATAGGCTTCTGTGAGAGGTGTGAGGCCACTTCTGTGCTCTGCTCACCAAGCCTCATTATGAAAAAATAGAGATTACAACATATGTGCTAAAAAATGAATCTTTTTATAAAGCTAAGAAGAAGTTTCCGAACACTTGTATTACTCTTAGTCACGTTCTGCTTGGCAAGTATTGTCATTTCAGCCTATTATTTGTTCTCTGGTCACAAGCAGGCAATCATTCTTGTTGAGACAACTGCGCAAACTGGATGTGGTGATGGAAATGTATTACCTTACAGAACAACTGAGATCAAGATGGCTAAACCTTTTGATTCTTCAAAAAAAGATCTTACAATTTTACTTTTTGTAGAGAGCCAGTATTCTCAGCTTGGACAGGACATTGTAGCAATTCTTGAGTCCAGCAGGTTTCCATATCATACATTGATTGCACCAGGAAAGGGAGATATACCCCCTCTTACAAGTAATGGTAAAGGAAAATATGCAATTATTATATATGAAAATGTTTTAAAGTATGCATCAATGGATTCCTGGAACCGAGAGCTTTTGGAAAAATACTGCATTGAGTACAGTGTCAGCATTATTGGGTTTCACAAGGCTAATGAAAACAGTTTGCTGGTTACTGAACTAAAAGGATTTCCTTTAATTCTTTACAATAATGTTGCTCTAATGGACTGTTTTGTAAATCCAAATTCTCCCCTACTTCACATAACAAAAGCTTCAGTAACTGAAAAAGGACCACTGCCTGGAGAAGATTGGACAGTTTTTCAGTACAACCACTCCACTTATCAACCTGTTGTTTTATCTGAATTACAGTTACAGGGAACAAATTCACAATTGCTATATGAATCTTCTAAATATGCCACAGTAATTCAGGACTTAGGTCTTCATGATGGAATTCAGAGAGTTCTGTTTGGCAACAACTTGAATTTTTGGCTGCACAAGTTAATTTTTATTGATGCTATCTCTTTTTTGTCTGGGAAAAAGCTAAGTCTGTCTTTAGACAGATACATTCTTGTTGACATAGATGACATATTTGTGGGTAAAGAGGGCACTCGGATGAATATAAATGATGTAAAGGTAAGATGTTGCATACAAGATCCAATATTAATAAAGGTCATTGTTTTCAATGGTATACATACAGTAGATTCACAAGCTTTTTTCCTCATCATAGATAATCTGAACTAAAGCAATGTGTTTATAGCATTAATATATATTTCTACCAAACAACTTTTGATTTAACATGTGAGATAGCATTACTATTGGTTTTACAATCTCTCATTTTAAATAATACAAATAAATAAAAAACTAAACAAAATTTACAACATATTAAAAGAAGCCAATAGAAAAATAAAAAGAATAAATATTACTAAAGCTGTGACAAGTGATTCTACTGGTTAAGCTGAAGACTTGCAGGCTGCAATTTCTTTTTATAATGCACAAAATATAGAATTTTTCCAATTTAAAAAATATTCTAGGAAACAAAATTTCTGATAGCAAATTACTTAAACACTCAAGTGTAATTTCCTAATGTCCAATAAAGAAATGTACTTTTAAAATGAAAAATTAGAAATTGATACAGCTATGGCTAGTGATGGGCGAATCTGTCCCGTTTTGCTTCACTGAAAAATTTGCGTTACGTCAAAAAAATAATAATTGCGAAATGCTTTGAAGTCAATGGGCGTCAAAATTAGTTGACCATGAATCCATGACTGGTGAATAAATTTGCCGATCACTGGCTATGGCTAACTTTGTACAGGTATGGGACCTGTTATCCAGAATGCTCAGGACCTGGGTTTTTCCGGATAACGGATCTTTCAGTAATTTGGGTCTTCATGCCTTAAGTCTACTAGAAATTCATTTAAACATTAAATAAACCAAATAGGCTGGTTTTGCTTCCAATAAGGATTGACTATATCTTAGTTGGGATCAAGTACAAGCTACTGTTTTATTATTACAGAGAAAAAGGAAATCCTTTTTAAAAATTTGTATTATTTGGATAAAATGGAGACTATGGGAGACAGACATTCTGCAATTCAGAGCTTTCTGGATATCTGGTTTCCGGATAAGGGATCCTATACCTGTACATTGCTGCACTATTGGCCTCGGCTTTTGTTAGGATGTGTTGATGAGTGAATGGGATCAAGTCAATGGGAGTTTTATTGCAGCAACATTTTCTGAGCAAAGTTCTTTGGATCCATTATTTCACTGTGACTTTTTCCATGACAACTTTTTTCTGTAGCGACTTTTTCAGCACCCAGTATATTGGAGTCTATAGGTGTTTTTTATGGTGTTATTTTTTTATTGCGCAAAATACATTTTGTTGATGCATTTTATTAGTACGCTATTAGTGAATAATATTCACTGATGACAAAATGCAGAATTTAACCACAAATTCATTATTGGTACAAATCTAATCTCTAGTCAGGATTAACCACTGAACTAGCTGGTAGGAGCTTTGTGCTTTGTGACCTTAAGAGTTCATGTTATGGGCAATTTAATAGTGGCAGGCTAAGAGCAAGTCCATAGCACAGGCAACAGACTGATGTGGGCAAAAGAAAAGAAAAAAAAAAGGCTAGGTTCCATCTGTAGTTATACCTGCTTTAATCATACAGGGCTAAATACTTTTTGCACTGCTTTGCACCTGTTTCAGTTAGTACTGCTTAAACTGCTTGTAGGATGTACTTGAGACCTGAACAGAACAGCCACAGGATATAGGACTTCCTAAGTGGTAGGGGAAGTTGAAACCTTGGGTCCCCTCCACAAGTCTTTTCATCTTTTCATCAACCCTCACATTTTAATTACCATGTTGCATATTTTTTTCAAGTAAATGCACAACTTCTTATTTTTGCCGCACACAGTACAAGATGTGACATAGTAACATAGTAAGTTAGGTTGAAAAAAGACACATGTCAATCAAGTTCAATCTTTTTACTTTTTTAACCTGCCTAACTGCTAGTTGATCCAGAGGATCCAGAGGAAGGCAAAAAACCCCATCTGAAGCCTCTCCTATTTGCCTCAGAGGGAGACCCCTCTAAGAACCTTACAAGTAGAGAATGTAACATTAACAACCACCCTCTGTACCTGATCCTGTAGCCAGTGTCCTATCCATGTGTAAACAAAATTCATTAAGCCCAACAGACCTTAGTTTAGAAAGCAGTCATTTGTGGGGCACGGTATCAAATGCTTTGGTAGATCACATCTACTGCCCCCCACACTGTCCAGCATCTTACTGACCTCATCATAAAAAGCAATCAAATTTGTACTGAAAATAAAAACTATTAAAACTATGTGTCAAATAAATACTTAAATTATTCACACTCTGAGCCAACATGTTTGGTCAGATAGCTAAATCAACAGCACTTAAAAGAGGAAACAGAAAATTCAGCAGCAAAAAGTAGAGAAATTGCAATCTTCATTAAATTATTTTAATGTGTTTGCAATAATATATAAGTTCTGCCTAAGGAAGACTGCATAAAGTTGTCAACTTTTTCAAAAACATAACCAAAGCAAACATAGCTTTGAACTGATTTCTCTGTTCTGCAGGATGCTAGTGCAACAAGCAAGTGTTTTTTTCCTACAGAATCCCAATGAGTTTTCCAACTGTTCCTCACAAAGATTTTATTTTTCCATTATCTGATGATATGTATCCTCTGAGTGACCAGAAAGAGTATCATATATTTCAGTGAAGGGTGTTTTTAATGGCATCATCAATTACCTGAGTCTTATTGATGCTGCATTGCTATATTGTCCAGATACTGACTCTTACTGGTTGCATGGGGTGCTTATAGAGGTGACTTTCAATCTGAAATACATTTTTAAGAGACACTGAAATAGTATACCAGCATGGATCTTGTGGTTGGTTCAATGAGAAAACTGTGAATTCTTATATTGAATTCTCCTTTCTTTGTAAATCCAGTATTATATATGCTGCTAGCTCCATGCTTTTAGTTCATGGTTGGCACATTTTATGTTCTGAAAAGGCAGGATTTAAGGGGGTCCTTTGGCTGGTCCTTTTTATTTCTGTATATGGTTTAAATATTGTGCTTTCTGGTTGCAGGTCTTGTGCTCTATTAAATAAAAACATAGTGTTTTTTTATATCAAACTGTGTTGTACACAGTGACATTTACTTATTTAATGGATTTATTTTTTTCTTTCTTCCTTTGGTTGTTGTGGTTTAACAAAAAAGGAAAGAAAAAGTGCATGAATATGTTTATCAATGTCTGTCCTTTTATCTATGTTACTCTGCAAAGAGTGAATATTAGCAATGCTAACGATTCATGTGGCAGTACAGTATAGGGATAGAAAATTTACAAAAATAAGAAGTGGAAAAGATCAAAGGAAATGCCTGGATTATGAGACTGCAAATAATTTTGATAAAGAGAACTCAAGTTGTTTTTCTTTGCATGAAAATATGATAATATGAAAAGGACGTGTGAAATGAGCAGGGACATGGGAAAAAAAAATCTGTAATTTAAGGGGCAGATTTATCAAGGGTTGAATTTCAAGTTCATGGGAGTGATTTAAAACTTCCCATGAACTCAAAATTCGACCCAATCAAAATTTATTATAAAATTAGAATTTTTAAAACTCAGGTGAATACGATCGACCCTAAAATATAAATCGTATTTTCTCCGGAAAAAACTTGAACATCAGGAAGGCTGCAGACAACTCCAAATTGATCCCAGGAAGTCTTCCATAGCCTAAAACAGCAATTCGGCAGGATTAAGGTGACGAATAGTCAAATTCAAGTTCTTAAAGGGCCATTGTATGATAAATCTCGAAATTCGAAATTTTAACAAAACTCAAATCAAACTTTAACAATTCCCTATTTGAATTTCACAGTTTTGGCCATAAAAAAAACTCGAAAATTTGGATTCAAAAATTCAAATTGTCCCTTTGACCCTTAATAAATCTGCCCCTAATAGTTCAGCACAGTAAATGATGTCATATGTATATTATATAAAATAATGTGACGTGAGCTGGGATTAGCCCAAATGATACCACATGTATTCATACAAGGCATTTCAACCGATAGAAAATAATATCAGAGCACCAAGGGACAACTTCTTTAATTTAAAAATGTATATTAAGTGATCACATTACAAGCCAGTGATGTAGCTACAGAGGAAGCACACCCTCCACTTGTAGGGAGACCCAGAAGTCTAGAGGGCCCATGGCATCCCTAATTAATGCGCAACTTCAATATATCTTGGCAGAATATGTCAATTTATAAATGTTTTGGGGTCCTAAACTAAATTTAATGTGAGGCCCAGTAACATCTAGGTACTCTACTGTTACAAGCACGAAGGTTTAATATAAACAGGATCACTTTAAGAGACCATGTACTATATGCATTTAATATTTACACGTAGCAGGACTCAGATTCAGCAAAATCCAAGTGCCTGGCCAAGTCAAATGCATGTGGCAATTGCAATTTTTTTCTCTATATTACTCAAACAGTTCCTGACAGGGCCGGATTTCATATTATTGCACTCCTAGGCCACCTGGGTCCTAGCGCCGTCCGAGAAAGCATGCACCCCCACTGCAAGCACATGTGTCGGCCCCTAGGCGTCCAGGTCCTAGCGCCCGCCCACTCACATCCCCCACGACCACACGATCCCCAATGCTCTTCTAGATGCGACTGGGCAGCATGCCCCCCCTCAAATTTTGCCCACCTAGGCCTCGCCACAAATCTGACCCTGGTTCCTGATCCCTTACTTGCTGTAGTTTGCATATGCAGATTACTGCTCAGACTCAGTTCAGCATTTGACTGAATGCTTAATCAAAGATTCAGGATACAAAAACGTAATGCATACGATCGGTGATGGGCGAATTTGCTGGAAAATTCACGGCAAAATCTATGCCGGCGACAATTCCGACACACATTAAAGTCAATGGCGTGTGTTTAATTGTCGCCATCGATGAAACGCAGAATTTTTCACCTGGCAAAAAAATGTGTCCATCACTACATATGATGCTTTATAGTGATCCCGTTTATACTGACACAGTGGCATGTGTTTCTTACAATTAAACTACTTCCTCAGAAAGAAGTGGTCACAAAACCTGCAAAGTGTATAGTCCTTCAATGCAACTCTGTTAACACTTCCTGCTTTTAAAAGTGTTATTCACCTTCCAAACAGTTTTTAAAGACTTTTTTCTGTTGCTTTCTGAAATTTAAAGTTAAATGGTGTTTCAGTCTGGAAGCTCGATGATCTAGGGGCAGATTTTCAATTGTTACAGTCTGCTACATTACTTGATACATTTCTCAGCTGCATCTGTGGAATCTTATAACTGCTGTATCAATTCTAACAGCTGCCTTTAATGAAACCCAGGGATTCTGCTCAGCAGAGCCAAAGATAAGCAATGGATCAACTTTTGTATTATTTACAACAGTTTACAGAGCTGCATTAGAAAGACACAAGAAGTTAAAAATAACACTTTAAGCCTAAAATATTAGAGAAACCTTCAAAAATAGAAAATATAAAGTAATTGAAAAAAAGTATTTCTGAAAACACCAGAACCGAAAAAAAGTATTTCTCTCCTTGATTAAAAATTACTTTTTTATTTGGAGCACTGTTAATGTCATCTATTTGGAAGAAGCTTTAGTCGAATTCTGGCAAACCAGGTGCTTGTTTCATGCTGGTCTTGGCTGAATCCGGAGACCTGTATGATTTCTGTTTTAAGAATGTACTAGTTCCGGAAAAGTTCAAATGACTAGAAGAGAGTGTAAAACTAGTATACTAGTATAGTACTTACTATAGTAAGTTACTTAATTCAAAAAGAAATACAGTTAGATGATGGGGTCTTATAATGTGATGGAAAACTAAAACAGAAATGATCCAATTGCAACTCAGCTTCAGGACTTTTTAATTCCTTTTTGTTTGCCAAGTATTCTTAGTCTACATGCCCCCACACCGACCTGTTTCTAAGACTTGTTTTTGCCCCATTTTCAATCACCTGCAGAGGTATATGTATGGTTTTTTTTTTATTAAACCAAATATCGGCTCCTGTCAGTGTATCTCAAGCGAATCATTACAGTACGTTATCTTTAAGACATCTCTCCGGAATATGAGAATTGTCTTCTGTCAACCTGCAATGGGTCCCTGATTAGTGATGGCGCGAATTTATTCACCAGGCGCAAATTTATGGCGAATTCCCACGATTCGGGAAACCGCCGTGAAAAAAAATGGATGCTGTTTTGCAAATTTTTCACCATTTTGCGAATTTCGCTGGAAATTCACGAATTTTCCCGCGAAGCCGAACGCCCCAAATTCGCCCATCACTACCCTTGATCTTACTTAGCACTAGAGTAAGTAAGTAGAGTAAGTAACTATCTTTTTAACACAGTGGTAAGATAATATCTGTGAAATACTTCTACTAAATCCTTACGTTTAAATTATTTATAACTGTGTTAAACCACGGAGTGTTGTTCAGGCATACATATATATTTGGTCTTAAGCAATAATATTTATTAAAGCACTAATAAAAGTAATATTAAAAACAATAATAGCTCTCTGTAAAGTATTTGAGTTGTTCATTTTATTTGGTTTTATATACAAAGGTGGCTTAATATTTGAGTGAATCTTAAAAAGAATATGATTACTATTAAACCAACACATTAATCATAGTTGCTACCACTACAAATGTATTGAGCTCTTTATCTCTGAGAAAAACATACAGTTATTAAGATGATATATGTGATTATCAGGGTAGTGCATTAAACAGCATAACAGAAAGTGAATTTGATTTATTTTTCCCATCTGGTACCCACACAACGCAGTGTAAGTTCTGCATATTGTTTGCAATCATATTTTTTTTTCTTTAAGCTTTTCATATTCTATAAATACCTTCAGGGGAGCAAATATTTGTATTAGTTTTTGAACAATTATTGCATTTCCTGTTGTGTAAATACAAACTAGATAACACAAAGTGATACTTGATTTTATATTTATGCAAATCATGTGGATCTAAAAGCGTGGAGATATAGGAAAAGACAGGCCTAATGAACGAAAATGGCAAGTTAAAACAACATAGTATAACACACTGGATATGTTTTGCTTTGAAAAAAGGAGAGGGAAGAGATAATTACTGCCCATGCATTTTATCTTACGGATGATAAAGCACTATATAATTGTGTTGATTTATTGATTTATGTCTTTAGCATTATTGTTTTTTCTCTTCTAGACACCACATTAACAAACTTAGCATGAATGTGTCTACCGACAATGTCTTTTAATGATCAAGGAATGAAACACCCAGCCATAGACAGCCGCAGCAACATTTACCCTATATAACAAGTAGTATCTGTTCTTAGAAAACTCATGCTATCTTTGGTCTGATCCCATTAGCAATTTAGGATGAATTGCTTAGCTTGAGAAATTTACCAATAGGTGACAGCTGACATGGTAGGAACTAAAGCACAAAACATTGGTGTAACTTGCCATATTTTTACCTCCAAAATAATACTTAGGGGCACATTTACTATGGGTCGAATATCGAGGGTTAATTAACCCTCGATATTCGACCATCTAAGTTAAATCCTTCGACTTTGACTATCGAAGTCGAAGAATTTACCGCAATTCGTCCGAAAGATCGAAGGAAAAATCGTTCGTTTGAAGATTAAATCCTTCGAATCGAACAATTCGAAGGATTTTAATCCATCGATCGAATGATTTTCCTTTGATCACAAATTGCCTAGAAAGCCTATGGGGACCTTCCCCATAGGCTAACATTGGTGCTCGGTAGGTTTTAGGTGGCGAAGTAGGTGGTCAAAGTTTTTTTTAAAGAGACAGTACTTCGACTATTGAATGGTCGAATAGTTGAACGATTTTTAGTTCGAATAGTTTGATTCGAAGACGTGGTCGAAGTAGCCAATTCGATGGTTGAATTAGCCAAAAAAATACTTCGAAATTCTAAGTATTTTTCCTTCTAATCCTTCACTCGAGCTAAGTAAATGTGCCCCTTATTCTCATACTTCCAAAATAAAGTGGCCCAACATCAAGGGTGTTACTTACTAAAACTCATTTTTTTCTCATATTTTACCAGAAACAAACTCAACCTAACTTCCATCCACAATTTGTCTAATTTACTAATAATTAAACTAAAAAAAATTGGATTAAAACAACTTGAAAAATTCATGAATATCTCTAATTTTTCGAGTTCATAGGCTTAAAGCCCTTGAAACACCCCAAAATCATGAAGGCAAAAAACATTTTCAAAAGGGACCTCTGACATTGACTTTTATTTACTTTTTTACAGGTTTTAGCTGGAGTATTTATGGATTCTCATTTTTAGTGAAAACTATTTTTTGGAGAAAACAAAACTTGACCTTTAACAAAGAGACATCTAAGAATCTGTAGTTGCAAAATGCAGGGTACGAGTGATGGGCGAACTTGGGGAATTTTTGCCGGCGAATTTTCGCAGCGGTTTCACAAATGTATTTGTCGGCAGCGAATCGTGGAAATTAGCCGCAAATTTGCGCCTGGCGAATAAATTTGCCCATCACTCCAGGGTACCATTTTAGACATGCCACCTTTAATTAGGTTATACAATGTGTAATGGACATTAAAGATGTTCAATCTCATAACTGTCAAATGAAGAATATTACATGATGAAATGTGTTCTTCCTCTTGAAATTTCCTTTTACAGCTTTTATTATATCCCCAAAATAAATAAATCATGTTTGTCTTTAAATAACAAAAATAAACATGTCATGTTTTGCCAGACTTAATGAGCTTAAACATTTGAACCTTGAACAATGTGAGTTATTTAAATACCAACCATTCAATACTATAAATCTCATTTATGGATATACATCTGTCAGCAACTTGGGGAGGCATATTTAGCAAAATTCTAATTTTCAAAAATACATTTTATAAAGCATGAATGTTTCTTTATTTATTAAAGAATTCAAATATAAAAATCACAAAGGAATAAAAGCAGGAAATGATTAGAAATACAAAAAGCTCATGCATTTATAAAGAAAAGACCCTGTAAAACTCTCATACCTGTCAAGTAACTAATTACAATTTTAGGACAGCTCTCATTGAATCCTATAGATGGGGTCATTTAAATTAGGGTTTTTCAGGGTTTTTATGCTTAATAAAGACAAATTTAATGTTTTGAAACCATTCACAGGCATGATTTTAAGGGATAAAAAGTTTGATTCATGAAAAAGGAAAAAAATGTGAATAAATTGGCCCTTAGTGATGAAGAAAACACTTATCAAACACTGAAGCTTAGCATGAGTGCACTTACCACTCTTTCTCTTGAATGACATGTATTACCGTCAAGCAATTTACGTCACAGGTGGGACATAGTTCATTTGCCGCTTCAAATGAGCTTCTTGGGTTTCAAACAAAACGTTGGTTGAAGTTTAAAAATGGGAATTGTTTAAAATGTGGTAGAAGGTACCCTTTATCATACAACCAATCATGGTTTCAATGGATACATTTAAAAAAAGGCTATGTTTAGTTTATTTGCAAAAGCACCTAAAGGCCACTGTACAGTACCTCCAATTTTGTTGCAGAACTTGCTTCAAAATAATGCCCCCCTAGTGTCTATTTCTTAATCTGAATCAATTATGCAGTACGTAACTAGAACATGGACAAGAAAAAGCAGAATAAAAATTAAAATACACTCACCATTAATATCACTATTGGACAAATAAAAAGGCAAACTAAAGAAAGAATATATACTGACCTTTAAATATAAAGGAAAGTTATCATGTATGGAAAAACCTGATTGCAATTAAATACATGCAACCCCACAGGGTCGGCCCAGAACCTGTTAATACTGGTTTTTGTTTTCTAGCAATTATGTACAGACTTGTGCAAAACTATTAACATTTCATCGCTCTGCTCTTATTGTGTCACAAAATAAAAAGACTAATGAACGCAATATCTGGCAAAGGAAAGGGGAATAGAATATAGAGCAACATCCAGGTAACATATTATGTTGTTGTCATAAACAAACCAGAAACATAATTGCATTGCAATACAAGAATTGTACAACTTTGAAATCTATTTTAAAAAAAAAAGCTAACATAAGGATGATTTTCTTGGGACAGCAGATTTACATCAAGCAGAGGGCAGGCCTTGTGAACTGAACAGTAACTGAAAGTATATACAGTAGATGGCTATAAAAGGCAAAATAAAGACTTATATGTTTTTCCTATGGATTTGTAGATATAATTTGCTCTATTTCCTCAAGCTTGTTATATATTATAAACTCGTGTTTTGTTATAACCTTGCCTTTATGTCTCTATCATGTTGGCCATTATTGCCTGCCCAAGGCCAAGGTATTGTGTAATACTTAGAAATTGTAGATACCAATAAAATCTTCAGTAGTAAACATAACCATATTTCCTGAATTTATATCGACCTGTTTGCAAATACAATAAACTGCATAAGAATATATTATCAATTAATTAAAGTATATTTAGAATCTTGAGCATAAATAGAACAGATGAAAAGGCTGCAAAATCTGCAAAACTATGCACAGTTCAGGCATACCATGGGGGAAATTTACTACAGGGAGAATTTTCAACTCGAAGGCTCCACCACACTTCGAGCAGCTTCGTCAGACGTTAATTTGCAGTGCATATGCTTATTAATCAAAAAGCAAAGTTACATCTCAGCAGACAAATGCTGGGGAAGTGTTGCCAGCGAAAATTCATCAGCATGAGCATTTCATAGAAAACTTCCCCTTGTTGTTACTTTCTGCCTAGCGATACTTCATTAACACACTTAGGGGCACATTTACCTAGGATGGAATATTGAGGGTTTTGAGTTCGAATCGTTCGATTCAAAGTCGAAGGTCGTAGTCGAAGTAGCCAAAAAAAAATTCGAAATTCGAACTATTTTTCCTCTATTTTCCTCTCTTCCTTCACTCGAGCTTAGTGAATGAGCCCCTTAAGGTCCCCATAGACGCAAAGATTTTCAATTGCCGAACGACCGATTTTAGCGAAGTCCGACCAATCCTTCAAAAATTATTGTGCGGTAAGTGGGATTCGAACGATCGAACATTTTAAGATTTTTCACCCGACACCTGTCAGGAAATTGATCGGCCAGGTTAAAAAATCTTTATCGGTCCCAGTGCAATCTATCTATGTTTGCAGGGCCAAGCAGGCAGCTATCCTTTGTTTTCCTGGCAAATTGGTCTTTTTAGTTGATGGACAATTCGTACGATCGTACAATCGTTCCGAGATAATCGTGGTCTCACAATGACGATCGGATTTTTTAAAAATCTTAGCATCCATGGCCAATATTTAACGGTTACAGTTACAAACAATCTCACTTTAAAATAAAAAAAAAGACAAAACTGTGTTTTTTCTATGACTTTTCGTCATACAGGATATGATGTCACTAACATAAGATTGAAGATGATGTAACTTGGTGAAGCAGACTCTGTGCAATGTAGAGAGAACTATTGCAAACCTAAGTCACAGTATAGATACACTATAATTGTATGTGCAATGTAGAGAGAACTATTGCAAACCTAAGTCACAGTATAGATACACTATAATTGTATGGATGTTTAGATGTATGCAGGTTTAGAGCCACTTGGATCTTGGTTTATTCTTGTTTAATTGTATTAATGAACTGTCATGTACAGTATGTGTTGTAGGGTTTGAATTATACAACCATATATAAATTTGCTAAGTCTGCAGAAAATACTTATTTTAGGGTACCATCTGGTATGTGGAAGGGAACATAGATTTTTTTTTTTCTTTGAATCTCATTCAATATTCAATTTTACAAACAGACACACAAGGACATTATATACCTTGACTGAAGAACCTTATGAGAATATTGTCATAGCCATAAAAAGTTTATGAGAAAAAATATAAAGTAAAATGTTATTCACAAAAGACAGTTTATATCATTTATATTTAGTAGTAAATGGATACCCTGCACATTTGGCACAGTGCCTTGGATTTTATATGACACACAGGATTATTATCTTTTATTTACAGTATACATGCTTTACATATATTATACAGTACATCAGCCCCTGCCCCAGTGGATCTTACATTCTAATTTGGGGAATGTAATATGTTTTGTTAGCAAAGACCATTTCAAATATTAGTGACCAGTTTTGCATCCTTTTTGACTGATTACAGACCTCAACGATTCCTTGCAAAGTTTGTGACAAATGGCGAACATTCACAGTGTATGTAATAAAATTACATTACATAAAATAATTATATTCCCTTAAGGACCCTATCACATTTACACCCAAACACACCATGGCCAGTTTTATCAGGAGCCGGTTAACCTTCTTGTATGTTTTTGGAGTGTGAGAGGGAATCAGAGTAACTGGGGAAAACCCAGGCACAAAGTGGAGAGACTTTCATGGCTCCACTACAGCCCCATTAGTGGAACCCCATTTACTTACACATTCACCATTTGTATAAAACCTTTAATAAATGATGTATTAACGCATGTAATTAATATACAAGACATTTCACAGAAAGCAGTGTCTACTGATTGTTCTGTAAAGAGGTATTCATAGAGCCACAGTACTGGGCATGTTGGACCCCGTGTTCACTCTTATATTGTCTAATAAATTAAAAATATGCCAAATGTGAAATACACAGATTATGCCATCCAACACAGAAATTTGCTTGAGAGCACTTCCACAACCACTGCTGTCTCAGACAATTAGCTCCAGAAAGGCCACTTGTATTTTTTTGAGAGTAAATCAATGCAAGGTACATGCCATGATGTAGATATACTATAGTGTACATTGTGTGCCCAAAGGAGAACTGATAGGAGAGTAACCACAAGGTGCAGTGCTAAATTTCTGCAGGATGTCCTCAATAGACACTGTAATATACAGTATACACCATTGTAGTTGCTCCAGTAGCACAAGAGACACTTTGGGGGTTATCAATCAAGCTTCTGAATTTATCTCAGTATTTCTAAGATAAAAATCTCGAATCTCGAATTCCCAAATGGACCTTATTTATCATTCAAAAAAATAGGTTCGGACTTTTCCGCAAAAACCAGTTTTCTGACTTTTTGGCCCAAAATCCCCAAAATTATTGGATATCGGTACTGAAAGCAGTGCAGACACTGGGACCTTCCCGATTGACTAATACAAGAACCCGAGAGCTTTGAGATGCTGGGTTTTCTGATTCAGAGTTTTCATACTATTGGACTTTAATAAATCCAGGGTCCAAAAAATCAGAATTTTTCTGATTTCAGGTATTCTGAGCTTAATAAATAATCCCCTTTATGTTGCTAAAATAACACACTTTAGTCTCAAATGTATCGTGCACTGAAAAAAATAGTTGCAAAGAAAAAGAAACAACGGAAAGGAAAAAGTCACTGCAAAAAAAATGCATTTCATTTTTGCCATTCTTTGAAATTTTCCTCAATGCAAAAATGGGGCAGATTCGCTCATCACAAAGTCTCCAAGTGTGTCAATGTGCTGCATCTGAAATTAATGTGTTTTTTTAAACATCTCATACACTACAAATTGAGTAAATGTGTTTAATGACAACTCACATACCAACCAAATGAAAGTACCAGGAGGGTTCCAAACAATGTTTAACTGGTCGTTAACGAATAAAGTGTAAAAAAAGCTGTATAAAATGTATGAGTAAACTCCAGTGCACTAAGCATATTTACAGTATGCCAGCACAGTTCACAATGTTTGTACAATGAAAAACATTTTATTCTCGCTCTACAAGGATCACACTGCCTTATTGGACTGTCAAAACAAATGATTTGTACAAGGCTAGCTGACATTCATTGAAGTAGTACATCTTACACTCTGCTCTTGTTTTTCTCTGTTCTGCCCAATCAAGTCTGAAGAAGTCAAACACAGGAAGAATGTACACCATTATGTGTAACAAATGACATATGGCATATAGGGAAATATTTATTATATGTATGCAGGGACCCATAGAGTTAATGTGCCCTAAATCCATACACTTCCTGATCTCCCTAGTTTCTGGGCAGATGCCCATGTAGCTAGCGGTAATTTGCACAGTTGTATTATTGGCCAAGAGGTGTTGTGACCACTTACTGTCACACTTTGGTATAGTGAGTGAGAAGTGGTTTGGCCTCTTTGGCTTCTGGTTGCAGATCCAGCTGGATGTTTTCAGGGAGCCTGGGTACACCAGTACCTCTAAAGATAGATAAGTCGGGGAGCAGGGACCCCATGAATAAGGCCAGCTAGATATAGGATACTACCTGTAATAGTACTCTCTAAGAGAGTAAGATAGTGAGGGAAGAGAGAGAGAGAGCAGCTTTGTGCTCCATCAAGAAGGTGTAGCAGGGAGTAGCTTCCCAGGCTGTAAGATTTGCCTACAGTGAAGGGATCACAGTGGATAGGGTGTCAGGCTTTAGGTTCTCCCTGACCACTCCACTGGGTGGGATCCAGACAACGTGTGAGGTATTTCTACCTGGAGGTGCTGTACTGCTTTGACATCTTAAGTGGACCCTCATGCTGTTATCTCTGAGGATTGTCCTAGCCTTATACATACAGTATCTATTCTGCCTTGTCTGTATGCACTGTAAGTAACCCTGTGAATCATTTGTATCATTTGTCTGACAAATACAAATACAATTTTCTGTTCAGTTTGATTTGCAAGAACCTTATGGCACCCTCTCTTTATGCAGTTTATGCACTTCCACTTTGTGAAGGCCCAGCCTTAAGTGTTAGAGTCAGATGTAACCCATGCTCTAGTATACTAGCTGGTTGTTAACCCCATTGGCCTAAAGGTCCAAAATGGTGTTACATGTATAAATAAATCTGTGATGACATGACCAGTGGCATCTTTCACAGATTTTTTTTTCAGTATTGAATCAGAAGTATTTGTTGAAGTAATGAAAACTTTCACTTTTTTTTTTATGTGTTACAGATCTACTTTGTGAATGCTGTAACTGTTATACTGAGTCTAGATGGCATTTATTTTGCTACATTTTATTTAACCCTTTCCCTGCTTTGATTCTATGTCATTCACAAGGAAAGTGACAGCCTGCTGATGATGCAAAATGTTGTGCTATGGACCAAAAGTGTTAAAATAGCAATGCATTATTTCTGTAGGAAAGGGTTAATAATGTAATATATATGCAATGTTGTCACTTGCGACTTGCTCTGACTGAAGTTATGTTCATTGACTACAGGTTACATTTTGTCATTACATGCTTTAAACGTACTTGCATTTTGCGAAACGGTGACGATTTTTGCGAAACACATTGAATTCGATGGGTGTCAAAATAAATTTTGATGCGCAACAATTAATTTACTCGCAACTCTTTTGTCCAAATGCATTAAAGTCAAGGGTTTCTGGAAAATGTTCACGCGCCAGTTTCGACAGGTGGAAATTTGTCACATTCAAACATTCAAAATTTTCAAACATTCACAGGTTGCGAAATACAGAAATTCCCACAAATCCATTCCTGTCGAAGAAATTTGCCCATCACTATTTCTCATTTATTGTTAGGTGCAACAGGATGATCTAAGGGGCAGATTTATCAAGGGTCGAAGTGAATTTGAGGGAATTTGCGAAGTTAAAAAATTCAAAGTAATTTTTTGAATACTTCGACCATCGAATAGGATACTACGACTTCGAATTTACTTAGACTTCGATTTCGAAGTAAAAATCGTTTGATTATTCGACCATTCGATAATCGAAGTACTGTCTCTTTAAAAAAACTTCGACTTCAATACTTCGCCAACTTAAACCTGCCGAAGTGCTTTGTTAGCCTATGGGGACCTTCCAGAGCAATTTTCTAAGCTTTTTATACTCAAAGGAAAATCGTATTTTCGAAGTACGATTCGAAGTATGATCGTAGTCCGATCGTACAATCGTACTACGCTCGGAATACGATCGTAAGATGAATAAAATCCTCCGACTACGAATTCGAATGTCGGAGGATTCTATTCGATGGTCAAATTTCGAAGTATTTTCCTTGATAAATCTGCCCCTAAGTGTTAAGGGTGGTTCACCTTTAAGTTAACTTTTAGTATGTTATAGAGTGACCAATTATAAACAACTTTTCAATTTGTCTTCGTTATTTGTTCCTTATGGAGTTATTTGCCTTCTTCTTCTGACTCTTTACAGCTTGCAAATAGGGGTCACTGACCCCATCTAAAAAGCAAATGCCCTGTAAGGCTACACATGTATTGTTATTATTACTTTTTTTAATCATCTTTCTAATAAGACCTCTACTTTTTCATATTCCAGTTTCTTATTCAAATCAGAGCATGATTGCTATGATAATTTTGACCCTAGCAACCAGATTGCTGAAATTAAAAGAGCAACTGAATAAGAAGATGAAAAAAAGCTGAATAACTCAAAAATACAATTAATAAAAACAATGAAACCCAATTGCAAATTGTCTCAGAATATCACTCTCTACTGTATGTCATACTAAGGGGCCGATTCACTAACTTCGAGTGAAGGATTCGAAGTAAAAAAACTTCGAATTTCGAAGTGTTTTTTGGGCTACTTCGACCATCGAATGGGCTACTACGACCTTCGACTACGAATCGAAGGATTCGAACTAAAAATCATTTGACTATTCAACCATTTGATAGTCGAAGTACTGTCTCTTTAAAAAAAACTTCGACCCCCTAGTTCGCCATCTTAAACCTACCGAACTCAATGTTAGCCTATGGGGAAGGTCCCCATAGGCTTTCCTAAGTTTTTTGATCGAAGGATATTCCTTCGATCGTTGGATTAAAATCCTTCGTATCGAACGATTCGAAGGATTTAATCATTCGATCGAAGGAATAATCCTTCGATCGTTCGATTGTACTGTCTGCGCTAAATCCTTCAACTTCGATATTCGAAGTCGAAGGATTTTAATTCCCAGTCGAATATCGAGGGTTAATTAACCCTCGATATTCGACCCTTAGTGAATCGGCCCCTAAAAGTTAACTCAACGATGAACAAGCCCTTTAATTTAAAGTGAACCAGAATATACTTACTAAATTTACATGTGTAATATTATCAAAAGATATACAGATTGGTGGATTAAATAGGAAGATGATAGATAGATAGATAGATAGATAGATAGATAGATAGATAGATTGATGCAAAAATGCATTGAAGTCTATGGTCGTCAGTATAATGTGGTATGTCATTTTTTTTATTGGGTGACAATTTTTTTGTGGGTGCCATTTGCGATGAAACTCGGTAGTAAAAAATTTCGCTCATCACTAATAAATAGAAATAGATAGGCTGCCTATTGGTTTTTCCCAGCATTGGCCCCAGACCTCAATAATTCCCTTGAAAATAAATAAAAACAAGTGTCTGTTACATTTATCCAAAATCTAGTGGAAAGCCTTCCCAGGAGAGTAGAAACTATTATAGTTGTGTCGAGCCAGTCCCACTTATTCCTATAATTAAGTAGAAAAGATTGTCATTTTAGTTCTCTCCTTTTATTGTTAATCTCAATTTTTCATTTTCAGCTGATTTATACATGGAATCTTTTTTTAAATAAATTAGTGATGGTGCCCATCAAAAAACCTGAAGGAATTCTAGGTACAAAACAATAACACTTCTAAAATTGAAAATTCCAAGGAATAGCCCGTGCAGCTACTGATAGATCCCAACTGCAGACAGGTTTTACCTTGCTCTACACTGATAAGCCCCAATAAGGGTAAAAAGAATCTGTAGTTAGGATCAGACCAGAAACTGCCCTTTTTGTGCTTTATATAATTTAGCCTGTATGTTATTCCATGAAACTAGAAATTATAGTAGCGATACCAGGTTTGCTTGCTCGGATATCTTCTGCTTTGCATGAAAATGAGAGGTTTTCCTCACCGTAAATGCTTTTCAGGTGTACCTATCATAACGCGATAACATAAACTTATAATTATGGATGTGTTTTTTATCAACTTGAAAATGTTATAAATAATAAATATTATATACTTTTATTATATACTTTATATAATCCCTTGTAACCCACCTCTAGCTAGTGCTGACTTGGATAAAAAATATACACAATATTTTCTCAAATTGCCCCCTGGATGTAAATATCATTTAAATGACTATTTGGGCACTACGCTACACTGTACTTCCCAGCAACCTTTTCTGTCATGTTGAATCATAGTTTGCTTAGAATTAAATTCACGCTTCTAGCTTTATGCATAATTAAAAAAAAATAACCAATATGCAAATTGTTAGTGTAAATATCTAAGCCATGTCTTCCTTAACATGACAGAATATGTATATCTGTGCTGTAGGCAAGACTTGATAACCCACTCACTTTTCTAACCCAGAGGTTATTTGACCTTTAATTAAAGAGAAAATTTGTTGTCCTTCTTTCAAGAGAGAGCAAATAATGAACTCATTAAAATGAGGCTAGTGTTTGGCCCTAGAGCAATAAGCGCTGAAGTCTCATTAGCAGCTAACAATTCAGTCCATGGCACATGAATAAAGCTAATATGGCAGAGCAAAATGTCTTGGCACATTCAATTTTAGAAGAATCAAATTCTTATTGTCAGTGATATCCATGGCATGAAGTTTTAATGCACTTAAAGAAAAGCAATTTACCTTCTATTAGTCAGGAATGTTAGCACTTTAGCAGTGAGAGCCTTAAAAGTTTGCAATGCAAACCAAGACGTTGAATGTGATTAATACATTATAGCAGCATTACTGGAAGACAACAGGAGCAGTAGGAGAGACATAAGCAAAAGAACAACCAAAAAAATGATCTTGACTAGCACAGACAAATTACAGATTGTAAATTAACATCTTCAAAATAACATTTAGAATGTAAATTATAAATTAATTATTCTTAACCTTTGGGACCACTTGCTCACCATTTGCTCACTATGCTGTTTCATAGAGTATCTCCAAAATCCTTATACTATGAAATGTCAACACAATAGAAGTATTTTAATTTATTATAGTAATTAAAAGGAGATGCCAATCTTGAAGTCCGAATCCTAGATTGAATCTGGGTCCCATTAAATGGAGGCTAAGGAACTCTGATCTAGAGAGGCAAGAGTACAGCTGTAGAAATCTTATCTGGACTATGTGCGTCAGAGTGTTTGGGGCAAATCAAGCAGCAAAACAACTGTCAAATACTGATGATGGAAATGCATTAGTGTGTGCATTGACTGAATCACAGAAAATTAAATAGCAGACAAATTATTTTGCTCATAACACATAACAAAGTATAGAGTGTATAAAATGAATGATTATGCCAGGTTCTATATAATTCTGGTTTGGACATGATCACTACTGAACGCGGACATCTTGTGACCCCCCCTGACCCAAAATCATTTCCCAGGCCCATCAACTTTCATTGTAAAATACATGTATTTATGTATTTTTGTTATTTAAAAATAGTGATGAGCAAATCTGTTTAGCTGAAAAATTATTGAAAAAATGGCAAAATGCATTGAAGTCAATCAGCGTCAACATTATTTTTCCAGGCAAATTTTTTACGCGTGCAACAATATTTTTCTCGCTCCAAATGCATTAAAGTCAATGGACGTTTTTCTTGTGGCGACAATTTTGTATCCGTGACAATTTTGTCTTGCCAACTTGTTTGTCCAAATGCATAAAAATCAAGGGGATTTTTTTTCTTTTTGGCGACTTTTTTTTGTCAACAATTGTGTTGCGGCAGATTTTTGCTGCAGTTTCACAAAAAAAGTTAGCCAATGTCGAAATGTGGAATTACGCCACGAATCCATGCCTGGAGAAAAAAATTGCTCATCACTATTTATAAAGAGCTACTTGTAACCACAATCCTTACAAAATATTTAGAGTAAAACATGTATTGTAGATAGAACATTAAATTCTTAATATTTAGACAGAGTATGTAATATAAGTTTATGAGTAACTTTCATTCAGCATTGGACCAAAGTACTACCAGAATCAAGGTGGTTTACCTTTTAAAACCTATATGCCTGTTTTAATTCAAGGAATATTCTCAGGAGTTTATGATTTTTATAAGTTACTGTATGTATAGTTACTTTAAAGCTCTATCTTTGAAAGGTCAAACTGTAAGGCAGACTAGAATTTGCAAATTTCTAATAAATTCAGCCTGCCTCTCAAGTCTAATACTACTGAGCAGAAACTAAAGGAGGATTAACACAATACATGCTTTCATAATATATTTAAAAAATTATATACGAGAGCGGAATACCTAGCAAGTTAAACAAGACAAT
Source organism: Xenopus laevis (assembly GCF_017654675.1). Taxonomy (NCBI): domain Eukaryota; kingdom Metazoa; phylum Chordata; class Amphibia; order Anura; family Pipidae; genus Xenopus; species Xenopus laevis. Next base: position 58,256,229 of record NC_054372.1, on the reverse strand, counting down.
TGATAAAAAGACCCGTTTTTGATCACTGACACTAACCATTTACTCCACAACTAATATTAAAATTGCACTTTATTCATTGTTAGAGATTTATAAATGCTTCATAGCAGTAATAGGGAATTTAAAACTATTGCAACTATTTATGGTGGATTCTTATTTTGTCATTTACCATATACAGTAACAGTGATGGTTTTGATTACTTTCATTATTCTTATTTCTCCCTTAGGCCTTGTTAGAGACACAAGATTTGTTGCGCACTCAGGTTTCAAATTTCACCTTCAACCTTGGGTTTTCAGGGAAGTTCCATCATACTGGTAAGTATAAAAGCATGCATTCCTTTTGAATAGCATTACTACTTCCATTATTTCACTACCCCCATAATTTGCTTATGTAAGAATACAAAACGACAGCCATTAAAAGGCAGATCTACATATTCAATTATAGCCAAATTTTAAGAAAACATAATAAAAGGGACACAGATTGCCCAAGTCTAGTCATAGATATCGGCCAGTCAGCAGATGTCATTTTCTGGTCAGCTGTTTGAAACTAAGGGGTCTACTTATTAAAGGTTTAGTTTTGTTTCTGCTGAAAATTCTAGCAAAAAATCCGAAGATACTCCAGCTAAAACCTGTTGAATTCATGTAAAAGCCAATGGCAGAGGTCCCTTTATCCATTTCATTATGTTTTTTGCCTTGTTTAATGTTTTCACTTAAAAATTCGATAAATTCAAGATATTCAAGGATAAACTTGAAACATTTTAGATTTTTTATAAAAACCTAGATTTTTTTTGGATGGGAGTTAGGTTGAGTTTGTTTTTGGTTAAATATGAGACAAAAAAATGAGTTTTAGTAAATAACCCCCTAAACATCTTCATTGCTATCTTTAGTAGACCCTTTTTTTTTAGCAAGGCCTAAAGCTTCACACACATATATATTTATATCAAGCACTTCATCTCTGAAATAATATTAAGGGGCACATTTACTAAGGGTCGAATATCGAGGGTTAATTAACCCTCGATATTCGACCCTTAAAGTAAAATCCTTCGACTTGAATATTGAAGTTGAAGGATTTACCGCAGGTATTCGATCTAAGGAAAAATCGTTCGATCGAACGATTCGAAGGATTTTCCTTCGATCAAAAAAAGCTTAGAAACCTTATGGGGAAGGTCCCCATAGGCTAACATTAATGGTAGGGTTAAAGTGTCGAAGTTTCGATTCAAAGTCGTAGTCAAAGGTTGAAGTAGCCTATTCAATGGTCGAAGTACCCCAAAAAAAACCTTTGAAATTCGAAGTTTTTTTCATTCGAATCCTTCACTCGAGCTTAGTAAATGTGCCCCTAAGTTTGAACACAAATAAAACTGTCCTGAAAAACCATAAGGAACCAGAATATAAAAGATATTTTAATGATTAAGATCATATTAAAGTGAAAAGCATATTATACTTTAGTTCTCCATTGGATGCAAGGGTGTTTCTGTTACATTCACTCTTAATGGAAGACTGAGAAAGAAAATATATAGAAAACTTTGAAATTGGCAGCTGGTTAAACCTAATGTTTCCAATTCACTGACACAGTCCTCTAAATAGTATTGTACATATAATAATAGACATTTTGAACCCTTTCAGGTTCATGAAAAAACATGCATGTTAAGATACAGGTTGATAACGTTAGCTACCTACCTAACCTACTCTGGTTTCTGCTGATTCCAGTACAAAAAAAATCTAACAAAATAACTGCCTTTTGCACAAAACCTGCAAGTAGAGAGGCATGATGTCTGGTGATTTTAATAGTGTGAGCTCTCATACATTTTCTAGGCAAAGGAGTCCCCTATAACAGTGCTGTCGGGACGGAATATTTCTGGTCTACATGGTGGAGGGCCCATAATGGAAGCCAGTGTTAGCCACTCCCCTTTTAGGCCATGCCCACTTTGAACCACACCCATGTTACCACAAAACCTTATCCACATTAATAGCACATCAAAAAACCAAGGGGTTGGTGCTCATGCAGGGATATCACTCATATGTGAAAAATGTTGTCATATTAAGACATATCCTTAGAGGACAAGGAAAGTTAAACTTAAAAAGTAGGCTAAAATATTAAACATTATGTTTTGGGCTTCTGTACCAGCCCAAGGCAACCACAACCCTTTAGCAGTAAAGATCTGTGTCTCCAAAGATCCCAGTATCTTCGTTTCTGCTGATTCACTGCACATGCTCTGTGCTGCTGTCACTTACTGAGCTTAGGGACCCACTCACAATATACAGTTCACATAGAATAGAAATGTCACAATATAAGGCTGATTAGTAATTAATACAGATAATAACTACATGGCAGAACAGAAACCAGCACAATTAGCATCAGAATTTAATAATCAGTCCTGTAGCATCAGCTTATATTACAGACAAACCTCATTTGCTGCTCGATAATTTGCAACAACCCCTAAACTTAGCTTCTCAACAGCTGTTCAGACTGAGTGGCACAGGCACTTTCCAAGATGGTGACCCCCTGGGACAAGTTTGAAGTCCTGGATCATTGCTGCTATTGTGAAGCAGAAACTTTAGGCGGATGCAATAAGTTCAGTATATAAAAGTCATTTTAGCCATGTTAATTTTTAGGGTTTAGTTCTCCTTTAAATCCATATACCTCCTCCTCCCCTGTGGATAACACAGTACCCCCCAGCATATGATCAAACACTTTAGGGGTCCCTAACAATAATTTTCAAATGCTAACAACCCCCCAGATCAAATACCAGGCTTATGTTTCACAGGCAGAGCAGGGCACACACTGGGACCATAGGGAAGGCAGAGTAAAGCACACACTGGCAAACTATGGCACACCCAAGGACAATAGGGCAGGCAGAGTATGGCACACACAGGGAGCATAGGGCAGAACAGAGCAGGAGACACGGAAACCCATCAGGGTCACTCTAATATGTACTACATACAGTGTACCATTAGCATTTTGAATAAGGTGTGAACAGGTGAACACTGTGGGCAGTTTCAGTCTGGGTCTCAGGTGTGAACAGTACAGGGATTTAGCATGTGCACAATAGAGGTGTTGCAAGTGTGAACAATACAGGGGGATTATAAATCTGAATTTGAGGTTTAAACAATGCAGTGGCCAGTTAACCTCTGTAGTTATACCAATTAAAGCTTACACATGGTAAACAGACACAGCAGGCAGACTTTCATGTTGAGGGCCACACAAGAGGGGAGGCGCAAGTTGGACAGCCCTGCCCTATAAGATATATTGGATCTAACTGTCAATCATTATATGACACCCAACTCCTGAATGAAGACAGAATGAAGAAAAACGGATGCTGAGAGAGGAATAGTGAAGATAAACTTGATTATTTCAGAAACAATGCAATATTTTTAATTGATTATATTTAGAAAACTTCTTATTTCAATATGCTGAAGCCTATATTACATTTTCATTTTTGCAATAGTTCCCCTTTAAAGTCGCTGACTTAGTCTGAGTTAGAGAACTGATATGCAGTAAATTGTGTTCTGGCTATTACGTTAGATATCCTTTCACTCCAGCCTTTATACATTACATTTTGGCTAACTACAGTATATTAGAAACATTTTTATTTTGCACAGCCTCTCTTTTTACCAAGTTTTTATTTTTACACAACTGTTTATCAAAATCCAAATTTATCTCATTATTTTTGGAAAGCCACTTCTGACCAAATCTGCCCTGACTTTTTCCACCTATTTATCATTACATTTTCCTGAAAAAATCTTGTGCGGGAAAAAATCAGAATTCACTACTTTTTCGGATTTGATGCCCGAATACCCCAACTTTTTAAAATTTGATGCCAAATACCACAACTTTTTTGGAAACCTAGGGCAAATCAGGATATCTTCGGGACATTGGCCATTGACTTCTACATGAACTCGTCAGGTCAGTGTTTGAGTACTTTTTTTTATTTGGACTTTTAACACCATCAGGGTTTAATAAATAACAAAAAATTTACGTTTTTTTTTTCCACAAAAAAAATTGTGTTTTTTCACCTTTAAAAATTCGACCAGAAAATAATTGGACTTTGATAAATAACCCCCTTAATGTACAAGACAAAACAGTGAAACCCCATTTTACTATCTACAATTAGTAGATGCTAATTTCCCTGTGCACCATAAATCAAAGGCTTGCACACATCACTGCAAACTAATCACACCTCCCTAAAATGTAACTGCTTTTGGTTAAGAATAAGATATTGGGGTTTTAATGAAAAAAAAAAGTATTGTATATTCCATTACCCCCACACACAAACACCGTAATAAAATAGTGAGGCAAGGTACATTTGTCATATCATTGGTATGGAAGCATACATTAATGTATTTTGCATTAAGCAAAGTAATGACCTACAACAGCTATGCCATTTTCTTCTAAAAGGACAAATTTTATTTAACATGTCAAGTAGTGATGGGTGAATTTGCGGCGAATTCACACAATTCGTGAAACCGCCGTGAAAATTCATCGGTGTCAAAAATAATTGGACGCCGGCGTCCGTTTTTTTGACGCCGGTGCATTTTCGTTAAAAACGGAGGCTGGTGTCAAAAACTAGACGCTGGCGCCGTTTCGAGAATTTTTCACCGGTTCACGAATTTCATGGGAAATTCTCGAATTTTCCGGTGAAGTGTAGTGGCCCAAATTCGCCCATCACTAATGACAAGCACAAATTTCTAGCTGAAGAAAATGAATATTACAACCAAGGATGTACTGCTTTCTTACTGTGAACATAAGCAGTAGGTAGAGGGGTAATTCAGAAAGACAAATGATCTCAACCTCTCTTTTTTTTTTATTAATGAATTGTTTAGTGATACATTGGGACAATAAATGAACCTGCATTAGCATGGCACCCCAAGCTGCACAAGCAAACTTCAGCTTTACAGAGGCAGAGTTATGGAATGATGTATCATTTTCGCACCAAAGGGTGAAACAATGGTTGCATTTTAATATTTTAGTAAATAGTTCTAAGTTAACAATACAGTACATACACAAATGCCTGTATTTTTCCACTTGAAATTATTTAATGGATTAATGTAAAGTTTATATATACATATGTACTATTTCCTAAATTAATTTAAAATGTAATGATATAGCAATAAAATCTACAAAGTGTGACAAACTAAATATAATTATATAATGATAACAACAACAGAACAAAGATGTCTTTTATGGCATTTGTGACATTTTAATGCTTAACAAAATTACACTTTGCCATTTTTTTTTATAAAAAAATTTAATTACAGACTGTAAAGAATCATTTTTGGAAAGTTACCAGAAATTATATTCTGGGGATTTATTACTTCATAAAATAATATCTCAGGTAATGAACACGATTAGTTGGGAATGTGGTTACTAAATGGACGTTTTATTTATATGAATCATTGTCTGTTATATTTTAAGGCCCTTTAGTTTTCATGAATTAGAAAAGAAAAGTAAAAATTAAAAATTATAATATCATTTAAATAAAATATAATAAGAAACTCTGTAAAACTGAATTATGTATAAGGGTAGGGACACAAAAGTGACCAATCAGGGACTTTATTTTATTTATTTACTTTGCCGAGTAAACCAAGGTATGCACATATTCTCCAATTTATACATTTTTAAAAAACAAATTTGCAAATATAAAACATTATAAACATGTGAATATGAATTAAAAAAATGTATATTAATATGTTTAAAGAGGCATACAGTGTGAAATGATAAAATTATACTTTTTATACTTTTTTTACTTATGTATTACAGTCTACAGCAAAAAAATCTGCCCACTTTCTTTTCATTACTATAGGATTTTTAGAAGTTTCTTTATCAAATATATCTGTTACCTTCTGTATATAATGCCATAAAACTCAAGGTAGAAAATAGAAGATGTTTGTTAACATTTTTCAGGTTAAAAAAAAAAAAAAAGAATTTGAAATTTCATTTTGAATTCAATCTATTCTTATACAATGGATTCAATTTTGTTCCTGGTATCCAGTAATTTTCTTCACCATTACTTTCTGTGTGTGTGTGAGAGGATTACAGATGGAATGTTGAGTTATCTTGTTCTGTAGAGTTACATATATCATGTTCAGTATCTTTTTGTTAATAAGACCCTGAATTACAAATATTGCTCAGTGGCCCCTTTAGCTGCAAAAAGAGTTTACAATTAAAAAAAAATGTACACCTTGAGGGAAAATAAACCCAAAAAGAATTTTTTTCCAAAAGAAAACATAATTTTACATATTATCAGTGGGCTCTCTGACTCAGATCTAATTCACTTTTTCATAAATTGATTTTGTCATGATTTCTATGATGTATTTTTTATTTCTAAATTAAACTGTTTACACTGCAAATAATTCACTATACAATATAAAATGTCATTCCTGAACCAGGAAGTGTATTTTTTTTAGTTGTAATATTGGAGTGTAGGCAGCCACCTCAGGTCATTTTGCCTGGTCATGTGCTTTCAGAAAGAGCGAGCACTTTAGGATGGAACTGCTTTCTGTCAGGCTGTTGTTTCTCCTACTCAATGTAACTGAACGTGTCACAGTGGGACCTGGATTTTTACTATTGAGTGCTGTTCTTAGATCTACCAGGGAGCTGTTATCTTGTGTTAGGGAGCTGCTATCTGGTTACCTTCCCATTGTTCTGTTGTTAGGCTGCTGGGGGGGTGATATCACTCCAACTTGCAGTACAGCAGTAAAGACTTGGGGCAGCTGGGAAACTGACAATATGTCTAGCCCCGTGTCAAATGTCAAAATGAAATATAAAAAAACCTGTTTGCTCTTTTGAGAAATGGATTTCAGCGCAGAATTCTGCTGGAGCAGCACTATTAACTGATGCTTTTTGAAAAAAAAACTTTTTCCCATGCCAGTATCCATTTAAAGTCTGATGAAACACCACTCTTGTATTTCAATGCAATATAATAGGTATGGCGCTCTTTACATTAATTGGGTGATGTAATAAAATTATCATAATTGTAAAAAAATTGTAAATAGCCATACCATGTAGAATTTATTGGTTACCTGTCTGTAAACAACACTTGGCATCTCATTTATCAAATCAGCAGGCATTAGTGCTATGGCATAAAGGGCGGCAAAAATATTTTCAAGAGTGCATGTTTTTATAGCATTTACCAGCCCTTGACATAAATGCTAGAATTATATTAGAAATACAGTATTTTCTGAACTTTTCTTTATACTGTGTCACTAACTCGTGTAAAATATGTTTAAAGCCACTATGCATTTCTCAAATCCTGTAATTACATTTTGCAATTCTGCATGCTTTCTTCAAGGCACCATAGAAGAGGATGAAGGAGATGACCTTTTACTGCAATCAGTGGATGAATTCTGGTGGTTTCCTCATATGTGGAGTCATATGCAGCCTCATCTCTTTCATAACGAGTCTTCACTGGTGGAACAAATGATCCTAAATAAGGAGTTTGCACAGGTAAGTGTTGACTGCCACCTGAAACATTATTATAATCACAATGTTAGTTTTGAAATTACATAATTGAAAAATGTTTAAAAATAATAGTAAAAATGATCACATCACATAGGTCACTATCGTTCTGTGGTTTAAAGGAGAACTAAACCTTAAAAATGCATATGGCTTGAAATGCCATATTTTATAAAATTTACTTATTGAATCAACCTAGGATTAAACATCTCTACAGTAGTAATAATCCAGGCCTTCAAATCTGTCACAGGAGTTTCCAATCTTTGATTCTGTTAGAAGTGTCAGTGACAAGCACATGCTCAATGTACTCAAGGCAGCTGTTCATGACTTAGAAAATGAGGTTTGCCTGTCATATAAGATGATGCTACAGGGCTGATTTTTAAATTCTAATAATAATTGTGCTGAGTTGTCGTGTACCAATCTGAATTGTTTACTAATTAGCCTTGTATTGTGACATTTATATCATACATATTCAGTATATTGTGAGTCAGTCCCTAAGCTCAGTAAGCATCAGCAGTACAGAGCATGTGCAGTGTCTCAGCAGAAAAGAATATGAGGAGCTACTAGGGCATCTTTGGAGGCACAGATCTTTACTGCTAAAGGGCTGTGATTGATTTGGGCTGGAACCGAAGCATAAAACATAATGTACAACATCTCAGACCTATTTCTTCTTTAATGCAGTTTCATAAAAAAACCTTTGTGAGTGTTATTGTATATGTTCTGCATATTGTAGAATACTTTGTATAAATGTTTTTTATATTTGTATTTCTTTTTCAAATATAACACTCAATACAGTTGTATTGTCTTTTAATTGTTCAATTCTGCTGCTGAACTGAATTTTTTGCTACCCTTTCTGAAATAAAAGTTTGGTTCAGGGTCGGACTGGCGGGCCCAGGAACGCCACGTTTGCGTGCATACGCGAATGCTCACAATTTTTTCGGATTAAGAAGTTAATGTGGGTGCGGATCTGGGATGGCGGGGCCCACAAAAGCCAGGGGTCCACCGGGTTTTTTCCTGGTCTCCCGCCGGCCTAGTCCGACCCTGGTTTGGTTCCAAACTAATCTGTAAAACTGTTTTTATTGTTATAACCAACTAACACAAAAGAGAACAATAAAGGAAAATTAACAGTAAACTCAACAAAAATATCATGTATCTAACAGAATGTATTTTTATTAACCATTATGTTTCTATAAGCTTTACTTTGGGTTATTTCAAGTGGTGGGGCACAGCTTACAGTATCTATTGTCTTGTCTATCTAACCTTTACTGCATTAAATATAAAAGTCTTTTATTATGAGTGTAACTATCTATATTAGGGTTTAATGAAGTGACCCAGGGGGCAGGAATGGGAAATCTGGTGCGTCACTTGCTAGCTGAGCACTCATGACTGAGCAGGACAAAGCTGCCAGGCAGGGGTTAATAATGGAGCTTAAAAGAGAAGCAAACCCAAAAGTTAAAAAAAAAACCCTACCCTACATAGACCCCCCTCCCTCCTCCTACCAGCCTTTACTTACCCCTCAGTGCAAGAGTGGTAAAGAGTAAAGAGTGATAATTGAAATCAGACATATAATCGAGGGAGATACTATTAAACCATCTTCACAAGAATATTTGGCAGCAAATTGTTAACCGTTCTTCTAGGCCTATAAATCTAATACAATTACTTACAACAAGGTTGTATTGAATGATAACATCCCTTCCCATTTCTGTTCTATGGCATTAAATCGGTCCCCAGCTTTAACCATGTGAACAAAAGAGAAAAGACTGCACAGGTCAGACCTGTCAGAACACAAAGCCTTAAAGTTGTAAGAAAATAGCCTTTGTGTTGCGATAATGAGTCCAATGACATTTTGATTACATTAAATTCATATTCATAGAGATATTTATTGTTTTGTGAAACTAGCAAGTACAGTGGTTATTCATTAATTTTAAACTTGGAAGGAAACCTGGCTCTTACAGCTTTTTCCTCTGCTGGTAAGAAAGGTGCCATACTGCTCTTTTTATGCCATTTAGGTTTGCGGTTTTTGTCCTTCATTAATTGATATCCCATATAAAATGGCAATTATTTCCATTTATGCTTATGTATATTCTGCATAATCCATTGAATCATTATATCTATTTAAGAGCATACAAAAGAATCCTATTGAGCATTGGTGCATTCATTACCTTTTAAATAACCATGTTTGAAATATTGGGAAGGGCTCAAAAGTAATTACAGTGCTTTGCAATTTAATATCTAAAGCTGATTAGAATCCTGAACAATCCCACTTGGCTGCTTTGCATTTCAAATGTGTAGTCTAAATTTGAAGGTTATAAATCTTTGAAATTGCATTAAGGAGCACCTTGCTTTAGCTAAAAGTGACATAAATATAGCTAATCAATTAGGAATTAAATAGTATTCAGCTTTTATATGCAGCCTTCCCTGAGATTTCTGTTCACTACATAAAAGCAATACCGGTTTGCTTTTTAATACCCAACAATGGAGATTTTAGATTATTGTAGACAATCTGACAACCAGTATTTCTTATGTATTACCCACATTTATCTAAAAAATAATTATGTTCTAAAGGTCAAGCCCACAAGTGTATAGCCATTTAGGCCAGATGTGCTATGCATTATCATAATAGCATTATAGCACCAGCAAATTACACAGTGCTTTACACGAATCTTACAATTTAACAAATAAAGGTTTATAGAGTAAGAACAGGACCAGATGAGCCTGCTTGCTATTACTTGCTACTAGAGCTTACACTCTTTGGACTCTTTTAACAAATATGCTGCACCTTTAGTAAGGACTTGTCTATCTCTGTCTCTGGCATTTGTTGATTACAGTAAGATTTAAAATGGTGTACAGTGTCAGTGTGTGATAATAGTTCCAGTTTAGCAATTTTCAGCAGAATTCTAATCTCTATAGCTGGAAATTGATGGAATTTACCCAAGGAGAGCAGGTTTGAGTTGAATCAGGTCATTTCTTGAGTATACATAAAAGAAACAGAAGGCAATCTTAGAGCACAGTAACAGGTACAGCAAAAGAATTTCAGACTTTATTTGAGGAGATATAACCCAAATGCATGTTATCTGGCTGGAAATTACTTGGTTTTACTTGGTTGGTTGGTTCTAATACTTTTTTCTTTAAGCTGGCCATAGATGTTGAGATTTTTAAAAGATCAGATCCTGATCGTGAGACCACGATCTTCTCAGAACGATCGTACGATCGTACGAATCTACCATCAACTAAAAAGACCAATTTACCAGGAAAACAAAGGGGAGCTGCCTGCTTGGCCCTGCAAACATAGAGAGATTGCACTGGGACCGACAAAGATTTTTTGACCTGGCCGATCAATTTCCCGACAGATGTCGGCCGAAAAATCGTAAGATGTACGATCGTTCGAATACCACTAACCGCACGATAATTTCGAAGGATTGGTCGGGCTTCCCTAAAATCGGTCGTTCGGCAAGAAGAATCGTCGCGTCTATGGGGAGCTTTACTTAGTGCAATATAAAGAAGAAGACAGCTCCCTTTCATGTCCATAAATCCAAACTCCAATTTGTTAATTTATATTATGTATATGACTGTTTTGGGGGAATAGTCAATGGCAGGCAGCATAGGACAAAGAGGAGCAATAAGACAGCAACACACCGCTCTTCAAGTAAAACACATGTTTGTTCTTCCTAAGTTGAAACAAACACAGTCAATTATGCACAGGGGTAACCAATGTAGCAAACAAACATAAATCATAAAATAAAAACCTTGCCCACTGGGCACTACCTTCACAATTTTGAAGCAGTCCCTGACTAGACTGGGTGCCTTATGGACAACCAGCACAACAAAACAATATAGTTTGGTTCACCCCTGTACTCACAGGACTCTTTCCTGTTAAGAGTTCAGCTTTCTGGCTTCCCTCACGCTTGTAGCCAGACTCACCAGCTCATCCCGGTCACCTTCTGTCACAGGCAGCACTCCCAGCTCCTCTGGGAGTTCTTTACACCGCCAGGTCTCATACCTGCTGTGCCCTGCAGAGAGACATCCCCCATTCTAATTAGGTTTAAATACCTTTTCCACACCAAAGCTTTTCTGTGGAAAATGAGCTCCAATCTCCGGTCTGAAACCAGGGAATGGAGTACCTGGCTACTAAGGTCTTAAAAGGAGAATTCTTCCCCTTATTAAAAAAACCCTACCCCCCTACCCTACATAGAACCCCCTCCCTCCTCCCCCCCAGCCTAGCTGCTACCCCAGGTAAATGCCCCTCGGTGCAGATTCTGTCCAGCAGAGTTCATGGCAGCCATATACTTCTTCTTTGGTAATCTTCGGGTCTTCTTCTGGCGCTTCGGAAATTTCCATGACTTTTGGCGCATGTGCAGTTGTTCGCGACCGGCAGACTACTCCAACTGCGCATGCGCCAAAATGGCACTTACTTCCCGAAGATTACCGAGGAGAAGAAGATGGACAGGAACAAATGACAAACAAAAAGGCATTCTATTGCAAACCGACCGCAACAGAAAAGACATAAGTAGGCTTACTCTTTAACAGGAAAATAATATTGGCGCATTTAAATTAAAGAAGCCAATTTGTATTAAAAGCATAGTTTCATCATCACTTCATTCCCATCTTCCAGTGCCACCAGAGAGAAATATATATATACAAATGTAAATACAAATGTAGGTTTTGTTAGTTGATGGGGAGTCAATTTAATTGAAAAATTGGGAAGAAAATAATAATTAAAAGACACAATTTGTGTTTGCTTTCAGTACAAAAGTCAATTTGAAGTCACTGCACAAATCAGAATTAGAATTTTGTTCAGCAATATATTTTCAAATTAAAACTGAGTGAAACTATGATGATGACTACAACTGTAATACAATGACATTGTCTACAATGTAAATTAAGAATTTAGTATTACTTGATTGTAAAATAATTTTTTTTTTTTTTCTTCACAGGAGCATGGTATTCCAACTAACATGGGTTATGCTGTGGCTCCACATCACTCAGGTGTCTACCCTGTACACATGCAGCTCTATGAAGCCTGGAAAAAAGTTTGGGCCATTCAGGTCACAAGCACAGAAGAGTATCCTCACCTGAAGCCTGCACGTTACAGACAGGGCTTTATACACAATGGTATAATGGTATGTTTTATTAAAGCATATCATCTAAACATTATAAAAACGTATAAAAACTTCAATTGTATTTCACAATTTCAAACTTGGTGTACATTTTAAAAAGACTTCCTGTATTTTGCAAAATAATTAAGAAATTAGCTGACAGAGTAGTTTCAAAACATTATTGTTCTAAAAACCAGAAATGTAATTGTTATACCCACTGGATAAGGAATGTAGCTGATATGGCCCCACATGGCAGTCTTGTGTGTGTTTGGTGTAGTAAGGGACAGTTTTAAACATTTCCAAGGCTATTTAAATGTTGGTATAATGACTCTGTCCACTCATTATTAATAAGAAACATTGTTAATGTAAACCTATGTATGGTTAAAGCGTTTTCCATAAATTTCAATCTAGAATCTTGTAGGGGACATTTACGAAGGGTAGCAGCTAGACTGGGAGGAAGGAAGGAGGGAGTCTGTGTAGGGTAGGGGGTAGGGTTTTTTTAATAAGCGGTTGAATTCTCCTATAAATGTTGGTAAAATGTCCCTAGAAAATCTATAAGCCATAATTTAATTGTGTCTTGTCCTCTTATTTCAGCATAATATAAGTCATATAAATATAAAAAGATCATATTTAGCAGATATTTAATATTAACGTTTCATGCTCATGTTATCTAAATGCAGGATTCTAATACATAAGTAACTTGAGAAACGTAAGTGGTGTTTCTCATCAATCTTTATTTTAGACCTTTAAAAATGTGTATTTAATATAGTATCTATTTTAATTTATAAAGATGTTAAAAGCCCAGAGAACTTACATGTCCATATAAAGGTGCCCCCTGTCCCTTCACTTATTTGTGTTTGTTCAGCACTACAGTGACTTCTTTTAATCCAGTGGTCCCCAACCTTTTTCATCCGTGAGCAACATTCAGATGTAAAAAGAGTTGGAGAGCAACACAAGCATGAAAGATGTTCCTGGGATGCCAAATAAGGGCTGTGATTGGCTATTTATAGCCCCTATGTCAACTGGCAGCCTACATGAGCTTCTGTTTGGCAGTACATCTGTGTTTTCTGCAACTAAAACTTGCCTCCAAGCCAGGAAATAAAAAATAAGCACCTGCTCTGAGGCCACTCAAAGCAACATCCAAGGGGTTGGGGAGCAACATGTTGCTCACGAGCTACTCGTTAGGGATCACTGTTTTAATCCCTCCGTTAAATTGCTGCCTGTGGCTGGTTGGGTGGAAGGGCTGGGGGTTTAGTCAGAGCATTGTGGCGCATTCAGTCCAGCAGTGCTTAGGGAGGCAGGCAATTCAGTGGCAGGAGTTGAGAAAGGGGTGGCAGGGAGGTAAAGTGGCTCAAGGACATTTGGTGTTCTGGTGAATGCCTTCTCTAATATGGTATAAACATTTTTCTTTTTTTTTCAATACCAAACTAATGCCTAATACTAGGCATTAGTTCAGAGTGGCAAAGCCCTTCCATTTTTTAATTTTTTAAAAATGAATTTTAGCATATGAATGTACATTAAATGTTACCTATAGGTCATGTTGATCATTTTTTGCTGAGAGGTTTGTTTTTGTATATAATTGTTAGTTGAAGTTCCTAAGCCTGACTCTCTGACACTCTGACTTTGCCAACCTGACTGTCCCATCTCAGCCTGTTAGTTACAGTTTCTAATGCTAACGGACTCCTGCTGCACAAATATGGCAGCCCGCAGCCCCCTCATACAGGAACATGGGGGATCAGACAGGTAATGTAAAAGCATCATGCAAATACTTTATGGCAATGTAAGAAGTAGCTTGCAAAGCCAATATTATAATTGATGTAAAAAAAGTTTAATTTCATGTGTCAGTATCTCTTTAAGATATCTTAATATTCTTTATACCTACCCATTATGCTGACAAATAAAATTAAGTGTAAAAACACCTCAATCCTGCAGGAAATGTGTAGTTTTGAAACTTCTTGACAAACAGATAGGGAATGCAATTACACTTCCCTCTATTTAAGTCAATGGATAACTATAAAAATATTTACCTTAACCTTGTACAGGTCATATATTCAATAAATAATGTGTTGCATTACTTTTAAATGCAGCTTTTCCTTTGTAGTAATAGGAGCATTGCTTGCTATTAAAGTGGGTTTCAGCAAGGGCAAAGAGTAAAGCTAATGAATATTTTAATATTTTAAAGAAAAGTAGAGAAAATAACAATATTGCAGTAAATTTTCTTTTGTCGAACAGACAAAATTGCAGTTTTTTTTCCTTCTGTTTCTAAGAAAACACATCTCGCTTTTGTAACTGAATTTTTACAGCTTATAGTTTTTTTTTTTATTATTATAAGCTCTAGCATTAAGGGAATGTTTCACCATGTTTACTGCATAGATGTGAGTTGAGCTATGAGTATAGAGACATATTGAAGTCTATTCATGAGAAATTTGACATTTGATGACCCAGAATGATCATTTTTAGTTGTGCCTCGGTGCATTTATAGCAAATTTATTGTATCTTTTATATTTGCGTGTACCCAGAGTCAAACAGTCATCGCTGTCCAGAGCAGAAGCATTGTATGACCGTGCTTTTTGTTTCTAATCATTATGGGCTGTATTAAATTAATTTCTTTTGAGATTGAAAGTGGATCCTATTCTTTTTACTGCAGAATGGCAACAGTCAGATTATTAGTAGAAATTTGATTATGCCCTTTTTATTAGAAAAAGATGCAGTCAAGCAGGCTTTTTTGCTAGTAAAACAAGCTCACCCAGCATGATATATTCTCTGTGAATCAGATTGTGCCTTTAATGGGTAATAACGTCTCATCCTTGTTAATACGCCTGATTTAATCGAGCATCTACAGTTTAGACAATCAATGGGATATTATCACATTATGCCCATAATCGGGAATACTAAACTCATTCAGAGCATTAGTATGATCAATGAAATGTAAAATTATTAGTAGCAACTGATATTTGACCATAGTATAAAAGAAAGGAAAGAGTGTGTGTCTAGCTGCAAGATAATGTCTATGTCCATCAAAGCCTTGATAGGTTAGGTGAAGAAACACTGCTAGTAATACCTGAAAGTGAATAAAGGAATAACATAATCACAGACCCTAAAATATATTATGCCTAATGCAATGCATATAACTATTAAAAGATGTTCTAAAAAGGTTTTTTTTCTTTAAATCCTGTTGTAAAACCTTTATTTAATGTAAAATATTGCCATGCATGTTTCAGAAAAAAAGCCACCAACTAACAAATGTGATAGTGTAGTTGGCCATTAAGAGCATTACCTTATCTTGTAGAGCTGTTTGAATCATTAGAAAATCAATTGCAATTAGTGTATTTAACTCTCTTCTTTAAAAGAGACATATTATAGAAAAAAATTAGAATGTGCCACTGCATGTGACTCTCTTGGATATAGACGGAATGTGCTTGAAAAAGTTGTGTCTCTGTTTACTTTACTGAAAATTCTTGCAAAATTCCTATTAGTCCCTACTATCTGTTCCTCTTGCTCCCCGCAATAAGTAATATACAAAAGACTTCATCTGCTGATTTCATTAAGGAAAATAGCTAATACTGTTTCCTGATTATAACCAAATGATGCAAAAGGGAACTTGACATACAGTATATACATCAGAACACTGAATACCCATGGGAATCTATAGAACAATCATTATACTATATATATATACATCTCTTTATCCAATAAATGATTGGAGCATATTTATCAAAATGTTAAAAGCCAACAACTTTATATAACTTTAGCTGGATATTTATAACGTTTTAATTTTTCTGCATACATAACCTACATTCTAAAGCTGACCAGTTGCTAGAAATGATACAGCCATTAGTATTAAATAGAGAAAAATGATTGCTAGTGCACAATGTCAGCCTGTGTACATTTTTAAATACATTTTAAATACATTTTCCAATACATTAGATGTTAGTGCCACAAATATGTAGACATTTGTGCGAGTCCTAAAGTGACTATAGGTAACTAAATCATATGGTACATCATTAATACCCCAATAATAATACCGTATACACATGTACTGTAACTTAGCTAATACCATGTTCACTTAGACTTTGATCAAGAGGTTCTAGTGAATCTAGAAAATGATTAAATCAGTGATTTCAGTGCTTGGTGGGTCAGCCAGTCTGTATGACTATTTAATCTATTTTACAGTATTTAATGTACATTGGTGCATAAACAAGTAGCACTAAATACATATTAGAATAATATAGGGAGAAAAGGTAATGTATTATTTATAGTATTCAGGATGGCATATTTCTTTCCATAACCAAAAAAAAATACTGACAGTTGAATGAATTGACATATGATGGAATTGACCCTAGTTTGTATGTGCTAAAGGGAGATTAGATTGTTATCTCCACTGGGGCAAAGACTGATATGATGGAGCATGCTCAGGTTGCACAATAAATCAGCACTTTATGACATTTGTGCAGGGGTTTAGATTTAGATTACTTATTCATGTGGTCACATATTGGCCATGGCACAAGGAAGATTTTCATTATTTTGCTCACGTTTGCTGCTATTGCTTTCAAACATGGGTACAATCACTTCCCTGGATGATCACTTGGAAACATGGAAGTCTCCAAGTAATACTGGCCATTCACATTAAGATGTGCTTGTTGGTGAGGTCACCACCTGACTGATGGATATCTAGCCAATATAGGGCTAGCACAAGCACATATATACGCTGTCTATTTAGCCTGAAGTGGCCATGTATGGCTAGCTTTTTCACCAAATCTATTGAAACCTGAGTGTTTTGGGAATGCCTGACAATCTGAAAATTGCCACTGATACACAATGCCCTGTGTTCCAGTGCTCTTACACAGTTGCAGAAGGATAATTGACAATCTAATTTAATTAACCTATTTTTCTTCTTTCTTTCAATATCAATAAGGTCTTGCCAAGACAAACATGTGGTTTGTTTACACACACAATTTTTTACAAAGAATATCCCGGTGGCCCCAGCGAGCTAGACAAAAGTATCAGAGGAGGAGAACTTTTTCTGACAGTACTTTTAAATCCTGTAAGTACTTTATTCAACCATTAATAATGTCTGAATAATAGCTGTAACATGATTGTTTTTTGGCGGTTTCAGATAATCCTCTATAATAATTTACCAGTCTTTTAATGTGAGAAATGCATTGCAAGTACTGTATCTAAAACCAGATTGTTATTGCCTTCATGTAAATTACTGGGACAAATCAAATTGCTATACTTTAATTACTTAATACAAAAATACATACTCAGTAAGGACAATATCATGATGTGCGAATGGAAATTGTACCAAGTAATACATTATTCTGGGGGCAGGAAAGGATTTCTCTATATACTGTGTTTTAATATCATATTTTTATAGGGTTCTGAATAGAGTACAGTAAATCTAGGCCCAGTTAGTTTTCAATGTAATTTCAGAGCAGGAAATATATTTTCAGGAATGCACAAGAAGCAATATCATTCCATATAATCTACTATCACTTCGAAGAACAGTGTTTCTCGAAATGTGCTCTGACTTACAAACATCTAGGGAAGCATGAAGAGGTTTACTGTTAACCAAAGAAAACCATGGAGATAGGCCTGGGCAATTTACCACAGTCACTGTCTATTAATTGCATACATTTTTAAACATATTGATGTACTGGTGTAGATCAGGAACTGACAAGGCTATTAGAATTGTTTTAAAATGTTATTGGTTTAAATTTTTCATTGCAAATGTTATATTCTAGAAGGCCATTTGGCATTTCCCATTTAACAGTCATGTTATCCTATGTATAAAGAAAGGAAAAGGGATAAAGGGACACTATACCTTATTTTTGAGATTGGATTTACCTTTGAGTTTGTCTAATGGGAATATGAAGAAATGTTAATTCCGATTTTGTGACCTTATTATTATTTGTTTATATAAGGCTAAAATGTTTGCATGCAGTGCTCACAATTGTTTTGGTAGTGTTACTAAGGTGTTACGGGTTTTGCTTTCAATGTTAGCTTGTCTAACAAACCCCTAATTAAAAAAAACCTACCCCACATAGACTCCCACTCCCTCCTCACCCCCAGCCTAGCTGCTACCCCAGGCAAATGCCCCTAACTTTTTACTTACCCCTCGGTGCAGATTCGGGGATGGGAGTTCACGGCAGCCAATTTTCGGCAATTTCTGTCCATTTCGGCGCATGTGCAGTTGTCGCAAACCGGGAAATTTCTCCAACTGCGCATGCTCCTCTCCACCAGGCTCATTCGCAGATTACCAAAGACCTGAAAGATGGCTTCCGGGAACTTCGATCCCTGAATCTGCACCAAGGGTTGAGTAAAAATTTAGGGGCATTTCCCTGGGGTAGCAGCTAGGCTGGGGGGAGGAGGGGGGTCTATGTGGGGTGGGGGGTAGGGTTTTTTCATTTAGGGGTTTGTTTCTCCTACAAGGAATGGCTACTTATATTTTACTGTTGTATCATAATGCCATTTAAAGAAGCTAGAAGCCACATTGTTTAACCATTCAAGGGGGTGTGCAAGGCATGCTAAATTAAACTAAAATTTCATTTTTCCATATTGAAAAGTCCTTTTTCATAGCTATAAGATATAGTAGACAGATATATTCTATTGTTGGTGTTCCCATAGTGCTAGCACAATTATACAGGTAAATTTGAGGGTATTTCATTTAGATATCTTTCCTTTAAAATAGAATAAATTATATAAAATATATCAATAACCCAAGTCCCATTTACAGCCATTTCCAGCCAGCAATTTTATGTATATTTTTCATTTTCTACTGGACTTTGGCTGAGACATGTAAGTGGTTCAGGCAGGGGTGTCCAAAAGGCAGATCGGGATCTACCAGTTGGTGATCAGTAGATCTGAAGAAACAGCTTGTCTAAATCATCCTCCTGTTTCATGCTTTTCATTCAGATATTTATAACGTTTAAGAACATAAGAAATAGTTGTTTGTTAAATATAAACTATTCATTTTTATTCTCATAAATCAATTTTTAAGTAATATTTTCCATGTAACAGAATGCTACAAAACAATGTTTTATGGATGTAGCTCATAATGGGACATCATCATTAAAAGTAGACCTCAAATTAGTACAGTATGGGCACTCCTGGGTTAAGGTCATGAACCTCTAATGGGCTACGTAGTGACTTTAGGCATATTTACAAAGAAGTATAAAATATTCAAGAAAAGGTGTAAAATTTGGCCTATGAATGGCATATTTATAAAGCTCTGTTATTATCCATATGGAATCCCTCCAAGGAAAAGCATGTTTCTTGGAAAAATAGACCTTCTGCTGTAATAACAAGTAATGAAATGCATTTATATTGCAAGCAACTGGAAATCTGGTCAATATGAAACTCAAAACTTTATTTTTTCACACATGGTATATCTTAAAATACCTACAGTATCTCATACTAAATGGTGGGGCTAACACTCCCTATCCTTTCTCACTTCTTACTATTGCACAATGATTAATTCAATGGGTTTACATACAAACAACAGTAAATGTTTTTCCTATTAATTTCATATCTACTGTAAGTGCTTATTGTATTCTGTAATTGTGATTTGTTACCTACATAAATCAATAGGAACCATATTTCCAAAGGAAATGAGCTTGCACTAAAACCACAATATAGTGGTAAAAACATTTTTTCATTATATACCAGATTAAATTACAGTACAGTACAGGAATCTTTATCCAGTAGCTATTTCACTGCACTCATGAAGACTACTCTGATTTAACACAGTATACAATGTTATTCATGTGGATAATTAATTTTCTGTTAATATATTGGGGTTATGAACTGTGTGTGCTTGTAACCTCTCCAGCAAATAAATATTGCCATATCCAGCATTTTTCTATAAAGCATGAGAATCTAATTTGAATGGTTTCTCCATGACACCAATTACTGAACATTCAATGATGTCTCCATCATTTATATAAAAATATTTTAGCTGGGAATTGTAATAATATTGGTATTGTATATTGCTTTTCAATAGCTGGATCAGCACGGTAATTTGTTGTTTGAAAATGAATGAAAAATATAAAACAGCATTATATGTACTTGGATACAGGAAGATAAAATTAAACTAGAAGGAACACAAACTGTGTGCCCCAGTAATATCTAGTTACAACACTGCTGGCATATGATTTGTCATACTGCCTATGGCCCTTTGGTTGTAAGAAACTGTTTTAATAAATTCTGATCCTCCATGAAAGACTTCTGCCTGTGTCAGATTCTAAATGTCAGCTGCTTGCCCTCACTCACTGCCTGAACTTGGACACTGAGGCTGTTAATCCCTTGTGTGCCTAATATTTTATTATCTGTCTGTTTTATATGATATGAGGGGGTCATTAAAAAAACCCAGGGGCACAAGTGTAATATCGCTAAGGGTTACAAGAGTCCACTGTTTGGTGCTTGCTTACAGAGCACTTGAGTCACTGGGCTTGCTGCCCTGCTCTCTGCGCTGAGTGTGAAAA
The DNA here is from genome assembly GCF_017654675.1 of Xenopus laevis. Taxonomy (NCBI): domain Eukaryota; kingdom Metazoa; phylum Chordata; class Amphibia; order Anura; family Pipidae; genus Xenopus; species Xenopus laevis. Next base: position 58,235,201 of record NC_054372.1, on the reverse strand, counting down.
ATACAGAGTGGGTAGGGGCAGGGTCGGAACTAGGGTTAGACAGAAGAGGCAGCTGCCTAGGGCGCAACCACTAGACTGGATGCACCTTCCACCCAGCTTGTGCACTTCCCTACCGATCACATATGCACGCAACGTCACTGCACACGCGCGTGTGCCGTCACCGCAACCTCTGGGTAGGGGACATTGAGAGGTACCTACATGCCCCCATTCCTTACTAATACAACGCTGTATTAGTGAAAGGAGACACAGGTCTCTCACCCACGAAATGGAGTACAGAGGTCTGTGGCTATTTGCACAATGCATTACATTCTCCATGGCCAAAAGGTTTAGAGGACCACAAACATGGTGGTGAGCAATATATAGACAGAATGTACAGTGAATTGATCTACAGTACTACCCTTTTAAATGTCTGAAAAAAATCTAAGGGGTATATACTGTATGACACCTACTGGAAAACTAAATACACCCACAGCTTTTACTGAAAGCTATTATTTATATTATAATTATTAGTATAGGCCTAGCATTGCACATGAAGAAGAAAATTAGGTCTTGTAAATTATATAAAAAATTACTTAAGGTAATTATTGACTACATTACTGTAAACACAGATATTTCTGCCACATAAATTAATACCTTAATAAGCAATTACCTGCAAAAAGTATTAAATGTCTTTAATATCAGCACAAATCCAACACACACTGATATTAACAGAGTGCTATCAGAGCGAAGAGCAGTTGCATTAATAAACACTTTAGGTAGTGGTCATGTACACAGATGACAAATTACCAATTACCTAATTAAATCTGAGTCGTTAATGAGATTTAATCAAGAAACATGAAGCGTGGTTCAAGCTATGACTAGGATCAGATTTATTGCATAAAATCACTTATTGTTCTTGCCTATGCAAGTTGCAGAACATAAAAAATAGAATAACCGGTAAACATATGCCTTTTTCTATTTTTAATTATGCATTTCCAGTTACACATATTATAAATAATAAATGGGGCTGAAATTTAATGAAACAATACTAGGAGATCAAATAATGAATAATGTGTAATAAATTATTTAATGTTCTTTATGAAATAGTTTGCCAGTGATGTGCACTAGAAGCCAAGAAGGTTCAGCCCAATATAAATATATATTGAGAGAGGGAGTAAGAGAATGTGTGAGAGATAGAGAGAGCACATTTAATTTGATAATTGTCTAATTTCATACTAGTCTTTCTCAAATTAAACATAAGAAAGTATGTTTTTCCATTCAGGAGCGCCCAGCAGCGCCTTCAAGCAGGTGCACCGATGCCTGTGTGCTCTGCACATCATAGTAGGGGGACGGGGGTCAGAGGGGGCCCTGGACATTAGTCCCGGTGGGCCCTGGGCCCCCCAGTCCGACTCTGGGTCAGAATATTCCACTCCTACTTCCTTGACTTCGTTAAAGGCTTCCCCCCTCTTAACAAAAATCATATCAAGCTGGCTACTTCTGTCACTGCAATAGTATGTGTGCTTGCTTTTCCTTCCATGCCAGGTGGCAACATCAGCCCAGCACCCTTTGTTAGATTCTTTAATAAAGACCTTCTGTCCACATTCCTTAAGACCATATTGTAGTCCCCCACAAAAATACCTGGCACAGATGCATAAAGGAACAGCTTAACCTCACTCAGCATACGTCTTCTCACAGAAATGGACTGGGGACCATAGACATGAGGATTCCATTTAACTGAAAATCCATTACCATGCACCTACTAGTTTGCACCTCTAAAAATTTTTCACTACTAGTGAGTTGATACCATTAAATAAAATGCCCATGCCACCCACAGGTTCACATGCTATAAACCAGAAAGAAGGCCCATGCCACCAATCCCTGGTAGCACAGAATATTTCCTCCCTTGTTAACAGTCTGGTTTCTTGCACAAAAATGATTTTAGCAGGCATATTTCTTAGTGAATCAAAGGCAAAAAGGCCATGTTCACTTTGTCCTGTCTGTCAGGCTCTTTTTGGAGACTTAGTAGGAAGAGCAGTTAAAACTGCTGTTAGTGTACAGCTCGCAGGATTAGACACGATGAGACGAATGCGAGTAACCAAAGCGTGGTCGAGTATCAGGCAAATGGTCAGTAGACAGGCAGCAAGTAAAACGTAGTCAGGGACAGGCCGAGGTCAGAGGCAGGCAGAAGATAATCGTATCGGTAATCAGGCAGTGTGTTGGTAGGCAGGCAGAAGAGAATCGAAGTCCAAAGTCAGGCCGAGGTCGGTAACGAGAGAAGCAAATCCAAGAGTAGTCAGGAGACACAAAAACGAGTACAAGCAAGGGAAATCACCAAGCACTGTTTGCTCTTGCTGACGTCTATTTACAGGGACAAGTTTGGCGCCAAAATGTAACGACGCAGCGTTAACGCACCCGCGACCATCGCAACGCGCGCGCGTCCGAATGAACGGACGCGCGCCCGCGCAAAGACGCGCGGACGGCCGAAGCCGAAAACACGCTGCAGTTACAGGTACCTTACACTGTCTGTGGGAACCACACTTAAAACAAACCTTTGGCTGGCCTGGATAGAACACAATATCTCTGTCCTTACCAATAAATAGGAGTTAGGGAAGTGCTTTGGCACACGTTATTCATATGTAGCTTTACTTGTACATTCCACCCAGCCAACCAAAAATCCTCTTCATCATAAAGTCTCACCATGGGGGACAAAACTTTACAGTTTCTCTTTAACCAGAGCAGCATATCATCCTGATGCACAGTGTAATTCTTAAATATAATTGTTTTCGTATTGGGTTTAGACACTGGAATGACTTGGAACCCTTCCCACTCCCCACAGTTCTTTTTAATCCTATATTTCTTCCATAACTCATCTAAATTCAGAGACAACTTGAAAGTGAGATCAAATTCTGTGTCTGTGACAGTAACTAGTGCAAAAACATCATTGGGTGCAAAACCTAAATATTGTTTAATCAGGTTCCTGGTCACAAACCTCCTCCCTGGGAATTCTCCCCTCTCCTTCACCCACTTAATCTTAACCAGGCTTCTCCTCTGGCCATATTTAATCTCATCAACCCCAGACACATCCTGCCCAGTTGCTGCATTTTGTACATATTCACTCCCTCTTGCTACATTCATGTTACTTCCCATTCGCAACACAACCTCTTGAGAATTTTTTTGGTTCCTTGCACACCCAATCCCCAAATTTTCTACCCATTGCTGCCCCACTCCCACCAATTTGCACCCAAGAGCCACAACACAATTTCTTTCACCTGCCACATTCCCCACACCCACCATTCCTACATTTTGTTTCTCCACTGAAACATCAGCACCAACATCCCATGCCACATAATTTACTTCCACATCCCCCCCATCACCATATCAGTCAGCCTTTCACCCCCAGACATCTCAGTACACCCGGTCACCCATGCTCTCCCATTTACACCAGCACTCCCTTCCACCTCATTCACCCCAAAAGCCAACACCGAATTCACTCCATTTTAGTTTCCAGGTGCAATTTTGCAGAGAATTGCATGACTGAGCAGCAGTAAAAGTCTCAGAAACAATACCTTGGGATGAAATAGTTTTTGCAGACAAAAAGGGTTTGCTTTTTCCCCACTATCCTTCCAAGCCTTAGTCACATCAAGCACTTTATTTATATTGTATCCTCAATATCCTCAAGCACTTATGTGAGAAAAGTGAAAATACTTTTCTCTCCCACCAGGTATTCTTACACTCTGGACCCAAAATTAATTGAAATTTTAAAAATTCTTCCTAGTAATATTTAACTCTTCTTACTGTATATATGTATTTTTTCTCTTTAAACAATTATACAGACTTTAAACAATATCTTGATATTTTCTTTAAATTACACAAATAATATTTTTTTGATCATATTTTGCTTTATGATATTATCCATTTTCTCTCCATGCGTATCTCCTCTCATCTTGATGACAGTCATTGCTTAATACAAACTCTACTTGACCCTCTGCATTCAGGGTTTTGGACAGAAGACTTGAATGAAGCTGCTCTCACAAAAATAACAAAGTGTAATCTTAAAAGCTAAGTACAAAGGACACCATTTTATACATTCTATCAATAATACTATACTATACACACTCCATGGTACAGCTTCAAAAATTATTTAGGCTCAAACACATTGCATTTTCTACATGAAATAATCTTAACACAAAGCTGACCCAGGTTGTTTTTCAAGTTCTTGGGCAAATTTGAGACAACTTAAAATTGATTTTCCCCCCAAAATCACTAGTGTTGGGTGGCACACCAGAAAAGAAGATAACTACAGGAGCAGGTGCTTACTGTAGGGGGCTAACTGGATGCCTCCAAATGAATATATACAACATATACAAGCAGCAGGGCACTCCTTCAGAAATTTACTTATAGTAATAATGAATAAAATTAAAAAAAACACATACACCGGGATATTCATCAGGAGTACATGCAAAAAATTGCCCCCCCTGAATCAACTAGAAGTTAAAATACATTAGATTTTATTTACAAAAGGTTGAACTTGATGCTTGTGTTTTTCCCCCTTATCTGATATATATGTATGTAACTCAACATATTTTATCATCTCTTATATTCCATAATTTACACAATAAATAAATAAGAGCTGCAGTTAAATAATATTATTTTTCATCCCTGTCCCAATCTAATTTACGCATGGCCACAAAAGTGTGAGAATATATTTGTTGAAGGACATGCTGTGATTAGCCTTCTTGTAAAATGAAGATGGCTGATAATATGCTCCAAATCCTAATGGAGAATATAAAATATCATGTGTGTGTCAGACTTGGAGCTCTGGTGTTTCAAATGACAATGCTCTATAATCGGAAAAATGTCCTTACTATTAAAATCCAATTGGATCGAATCTTGGATTAATTTTTTATGTAAGATCTGGGATGAATTGTGCTGTCCAGTGAGATGGACATCTGTATAGCTGTGTTAGATTATAAAAGTACAGGAAAGGATTGCTGCACCACCTAGGTTTAAAATGCAGCTGTGGCTAAACCATTGATGTTAGGGGAAAAAAAAGATTTAAAATTGTCCCATGTCCCCATTACTTTTGTTATTCTTATTCTCTAAATAGCAGCTGCTTCCTCTTAGCATGCATACAACCAAAAAGCATTAGATCCATTATCAATGCAAAAAGGGCTCATTTACATGCACAGTACAAAAAATGGGCACTGTTTTTTTTTTTTTTTTTGCATGTTACACCCTACCTCTCTGCTCTTGAACTCCTTTGGGCTCTTGCACTTCTGCTCTAGGTCCGTGTATTCTGTAAAATACTGGCACAGGATGCAACTTTTAGGGGCAGATTTATCAAGGGTCGAAGTAAAAAAATGTCAAGCTATTTTTGTGTATTTTGACTAGAGAATAGTCCAAATTCAATTTGAATTTGCCGAATTGCTGTTTGAGCCTATGGGGGACCTCCTAAAACCCATATGGAGTCAATTGGTGAATCAAGTTTTATTTTTGAAAATACGTTGAATCGAATACAGCCTATTCACCCGCAGAAAAAAACTTCGGTTTTTTTAAATAAATTTCAGTTAGTATTTTATTATTCAAATTTCGAAGTTATGGGAGTTCATAATAACTCCCATCACTCCGAAATTTGACCCTTGATAAATCTGCCCCTTAATGTGTTAATTGTTAATAAAGTGAAATATTCAGCTGAAATTTAACATTTTTATTCCACCCCCACGTTCCAGTTAAACTTACTTAAACTCTGAGATAAAATGATATGACTAAACCTAACCAAATTTCCTCTATGCAAGCTGAAGTCACTTTTGTGAATACAAAATTACTTTACAACAATACATTGTGGAACAATGCAGAGCATTTTATAAAATACTGCTACATCCCAGTAGGTGATATAATTTCCCATGCATGCTTATTTTCATTTAGGGGCAGATTTATCAAGGGATGAATTTTGAAGTAAAAAATACTTCGAAATTCGACCATGAAATTAAAATACTTTGACTTCAAAGTTGAAGGATTTTTTTACAGAATTTGGCAATCAAACAATCAATGTAAAATCATTTGATCGTACGATTAAATCGTTCCCTCGACTTCTAAAAACTAAGAAAACTGCTCTAGAAGGTCCCCGTAGGCTAACATAGTACTTCAGCAGGTTTAATTTGGTGAAGTATTGAAGTTGAAATTTTTTTAAAGAGACAGTACTTCGATTATCGAATGGTCGAACATTCGAACGATTTTTACTTTGAATCGAAGTCGAAGTAAATTCAAAGTCATAGTATCCTATTGGATGGTTGAAGTATCCAAAAAAATTACTTTGAATTTCGAATTTTTTTACTTCGAAAATTCCCTCGAATTAACTTCGACCCTTGATAAATCTGCCCCTTGGTGTGTATTCATGTATTTATTTTTCTCCCCATGCTCTACCATGCTAAGAGGTTATTTTCCCTCTGCTTCAAAAGTATTTTCTGGTCTTCATTATCCATTGGTGCAGTGAACTGTACCCTTCAAAATTGCATGCTAATGTGCCTGTAGAGAGCAGACATAAACAACAGGTTATGTAAAAATAGTATTTTAATTAGTCTATATTACTTCAACAAGCTGCTACTTGCTCTTTTGCTGTTGTCGTTGAGAGGGGTGGTTATGCAGTTGTTTAAGCATTTCTGAAGCAAAATATAATTATTGTCATTAGTGATTATTATTATTTTTCTTAAAATATTCCAAGTGTAACAAAATCACAATGTAATTGGAACATTTGTGATTTTGAAAGCTTCTGCTTGAACTGTGTTATTAGCAAACTGTGAAGAAATAAACCCCACATTTTTAATAGATCAGTTATTCATTTTTGGTAATTATGTACTGTTTAGTCTTCTATTTATGGAAAAAAATCAATATAGATTAACAATGTGTGACATTTTTTTTCTAATGCAGTCATTTGCTACTATTGAATACAGATTTTGGAAAAACACATGTATGTATGTAGCACTTATTTGGTGGTATTTCGTCAAATACACACTAGCAGGGTAGAGCATTGCTACATGCAGCTTACACAACAGGGTTAGGGCCTTCGCCATGTGGAAGTGTTCCCTCTATGGTGTAGTGCAACTACATCCCTCAGGCTACTGTGCACACAAAACATAAAAAAGATGGGTGCCAGGAGGTTCTTGCAGTAAAACAGGAAACGGTTTATTAACTATGCACTAGGCAAGTGACCACAGGTTTAGTACTCACGCAGGAGCTAAGGCAATAATAACATCTACTCACACAGAGCTACAGGCATTAGGCATTTCTAACAGAGGAAAGGTCTCCATTAGGCATTTGCAGAATTCACACACATTCCCTCCTGGAAGTTGTCAGGGAAGCAGCTTCTACCCTACAGTCCCTCTTCACTGAGGTCCCTGACTGGAGGCAAACACACAGCCTCTGGAAAGCTACTCCCTTACTGTAAATCCTCGTTGGAGCTTCAGCTGCTCTTTCTCTCTTAAGCTCTCTGCCATTCTCTCCTAGAGAGACTATTACAAGTCTGCCCTAGTGTAACTATTCCTCATTCACGGGGTTTCCTGGTCCCTGACTTCTTCTCCAAAACACATGGGCCATTCACAGGCCAAAGAGGAAGTGGCCACTCCCTACACACACTATATAGCCTGGATTTAGGGCAGGCCCCACGTTGGGCACCAAAATGTAACGCTTTCTTGGGCTATTCAGCACATAGATAGTTAAAGGTGTCCACCTAGTGTATGAGCATGGGTTACACTGTGAAACTACACTCAGTGCAGAGCCTTTGCCAAATGGAAGCTTCCTCTTTAAGATGTTGTAAAACTACAACCCACAGGCTAATTAGTATAAAAATAGATGAATTGGACGCCAGGAGGTTCTTGAATAGTAAAACAGGTGAACAGATTTATTATGCACAAATGCAAATGACCTCAAGTTTACTCACCGCATGTACAGGATACAGCAGATGGAATCACTTAGGACATAGTAAGGATCACAGTCAGACAGAAGCGACTCCTTTAGGTATTAGCAGATAGGTGTAAATCAATTCCCAGTTAACCGACATTGCCAGTGAGGGGATCAGGATCGATCAGGTAGGGTACAGGCAGTCCTTTGCTAACCTAGATGCCTATCAACTGAGTTCCCTGCTCTAAAGGCAAACAAGAAGCCTTTGGGAAGATACTCCCTGCTATTGCCCTTGATGGAGCACACAGCTGCTCATGTTACACAACGCTGACTCTCTCTTCTAGAGAGACTATTACAGGTCTGCCCTAATGATATCTAACCTCATTCACGGGATTAGCTGGTTCCCGACTGTGCTGCTAGGTGTTTCCCATTGAGCCTGGGATCACCAAGGCCCCAGTAAAGCCATTTATCCCAAAGGGACCTGTACTTTTGGGGTAAATGGCTTTACTGGGGCCTTGGTGATCCCAGGCTCAATGGGAAACACTTATCAGCACAGATACCAGGAGCCAAAGAGGAAGAGGCCACTCCCTGCACAACACTATATAGCAGTGTGGCAGGGGAGTGTCATTGCACCCTTTGACCAATAGATGTAGCTGTTACACTTAACCGGTTGCAAGGGCTTTGCCCAATAACAAAGGATAAGAGAAACTACAAGGAAAGGTAGAGGATTAACTCTATAGGGACATAGCAGAACCTATTGGTCCCTACATGTAGATTTACAAAGTGTGTTCTAATAATTTATTGGAGCTGTACAGTTTTCAGATACTTTGACCACAGGTTTTCTTGGGGAAGGGATTAAATGTTTGTCATTCAAAGCTGATATTATTTCATGCAAGTTTTTATAAACTTTTAAACTCCTGCAGTATAAGCACATGTAAAACTGATGAACTAGGGGAAAGCTTATATAGATATTACAGCTATGGGAAAAGTTATCCAGGAAGCTCCGGATTACAGAAAGGCCATCTCCCATAGACTCCATTATAATCAAATAATCCAAATTTATAAAAATTATTCCCTTTTTGTCTGTAATAATAAAACAGTACCTTGTACTTAATCCCAACTAAGATACAATTAATCCTTAATGGAAGCAAAATCAGCCTATTGGGTTTATTTAATGTTACATGATTTTCTAGTAGACTTAAGGTATGAAGATCCAAATTATGGCAAGATCTGTTATCTGGAAACCCCCAGGTCCCAAGCATTCTGGATAACAGGTCCCATATCTGTACATAGCAAAACAACATTTTTACTGATTAGTATGTTTATTATACATCATTTAATATGATATAAAGACAATGCTAGTACACTGTAGTTTGTATATACATGTATGGGATCTGTTATCCGGAAACACATTATCAAAGAAAATTCTGAATTATGGGAAGGCCATCTCCCACAGACCCCATTTTAATCAAATAATTCACATTTTTATAAATTATATCCTTTTTCTCTGAAATAATAAAGTAGTACCATTTACATAATCCCAACTATGATATGATAAGTCCATATTGGAGGCAAAACACTAATATTTGGCTTCATTTAATCTTTAAATTATTTTTAGCTAGCAAGAAGTACATAATAATTATCATCATCATCATCATCATCATTGATATGATCATGGAAAATTTCTGAAATGCATGTTTAAAATGAAATGACTGCACAGAAAACCTAATACTTTTTCTTATAAAGTATACAGTGAGAGTTTCAAAATCAGTGTTATGGTTTTAAATATAACGTAATAAACAAACAAACAAACCATGGTGCACATGGTCTCTACAAATGCTTCTTTGTGCCTGACTGGCATGTTCGCTAACAACTCTAAATGTATTCTCCTGCTGTGTCAAAGATCCCTAGTAGGCTGGAATCCATAAAATATATAATACAAAAGGAAATTTTCCAGTGAGATTTCTTCAGTACAGACAGAAATAAGTACAATATCACCAAGGTGCCATAAAGAGATAGGCAGAAAACCAAACTCATAGTCAAAATATATTTTATTTTTATTACAAATCTATAGTCTATTGCAAAACTAGACGCTTTAAAGATAGAGGCCCTCTATTATTCTACAAGTAACATATTATTAATATTTATTATGTAACATAATAAATCGTTATAGTATAAAACACATACAATTAAAGGGGTCCAGAAATACATGTGCAGGTGAATGACATATGCTAACTTTCGGAGGTGCTATGTGGGAAACATCAATAAACTTATATGAACAGTAGTGATGGGTCGAATTTGTTAAAAATTCAGGAAACGGTGCGGGCATCTCGTTTTTTTGTCGTGGGCGAATTTATTCGCTGGCGGCGAATCTTGCAAATTCGCGCCTGGCGAATAAATTCGCCCATCACTAATGAGCAGCAATATGTCCCTTCAAAGTAGAAGGAAAGTCTTCCACTTGGGGGTGCCAAATGTTAGGCACCCCCAAGTGATTGTATATACTTACCTGAAACCCGTGGTGGTGCTCCTATCAGCAGGAAACTGCACCGGCCCAGGGTTCTTCCTGCGAGCACCATTCTCGATCCTCTTCCGGCTTCTACTTTCTCCTCTCGGCTGTGCATGTGCAGTAAAGTGAAAAGCCGAACTTTAACTAAAAAGTTGTCTATTTCGTTCTATTGTGCATGCATCTGCCCCGGGAAATTTGAAGAAAGAAGAACCTGGAAGAGGATCACTTCGTGGTGCTCACTGGAAGAACCCCAGGCCGGTGCAGTTTTCTCTTGATAGGAGCACCGGACCGGGGTTTCAGGTAAATATATATAATCACTTGGGGGTGCCTAAAACTTGGCACCCCCAAGCGGAAGAAGACTTTCCTTATTCTTTAAGGGCCTTCAAAAAAATACATGATTAGAAGCCAGGAGGTTTCTAAAACAGGGTCATAGCTCTCTCCGCTTTCTGTTGGTGTCACTTTTTAGCTTTATAAATATACATTCTATTCAAAGTAAATATGTATCCAAGAACATTAGAAAAGCATTATCACAGAGACATGGCCTTCAATAAGGAAAGCCAGGTATTGCCGTAAAATGTATTTTTAAATTCAAATTATATAATATATAAAAACTATGTGCAATCAAGACATCACTGAACAATTTACTAGGTATAATGCCCAATCTCATATTTCTAGAAGGATCTTCAAACCTTTTAGAAATATGATTTAGAGGGCTTCATTCTTCAACTAAAATGAAAATGGTACATCCTGAAAAAGTTCTGGTTAGAAATATGACAACCTGCAAATCACTGAACTTAACAGCAAATATTTCAGTTTCATACATTTTTATACTTGAACGACTAACAAAATTCATTAGATGGAAACAAATTAAATGTGCTTTCAATGTAGAAATCTTATTGGATATATTTAACTACCTTATTGCCTTCCAGAGAAACATCATAACAGATAACAGTATATTTGTAAGTTTCATATGGTGTCATCTAAATAAAACAATAAAACAATAGCCTGGCCAAGCCTGGCTGCAATAGTGACCAGGTTCAGAGCATTTGATACCTACCAGAGATGAGAAGGGACCTTTAGAGGGGACCTGAAAGTTCAATATAGCAGAAAATGTACTTCTTGCTAGTGTATCACATGGATAAGATTTATTTTTAAATATTTCACAGTAGAGTAATTCTGAAGACTGGGAATAGATTGAATCTCTAATTGCCCCTTTAGCATTAAATACAATAAAAATGGACTTTGGTTTGCTTCTTCTAAATCTACAAATGACCACAAAGTATCATGCTTTATATTTATTCGACTTTTATATATATATATATATATATATATATATATATATATATATATATATATATATATATATATATATATATATATATATATATATATATGTTTGGACCTATTAAAATGAGAAAAGCCCATTACAATTCTGTCAGGATGATTTCTTCCTTAGCTAAAAGAGCCAAATATTTTTCCATGGTTCTTTATGTTTATTATATAATCTAATGTAAGTCACATTTGCATTTTACTGCTTTCTTGAAGAAACGTCAAAGAACCAATAATATATCTTTTTAATTGGCCAATTATATGCATGTTTGAATTCTGATTTTTTTTCTTGGAACTGCTTTCTTTTTGTAATTGAATTCTTTCCTCCAAAGATATTAAATTATTCATTGGCTAGTTCTACTCTTGTTGGTATTTGTTAAGTTTGTCTTATTCTTTCAAACTTTCTTTGAGGTTAGCCATTTCTAGCTTCATTTATCATGTTCTCCTTATTAGATTCATCAATTATTAACCATTTTAAATTGAGTTTGCCTCTATTTGGGATGCCTTGGTGGTACTGGACAAATAATATTGTCAAATTCAATGACTTTAGTCTCAAATGGAAAAACATAGCAGAAAGAGAAAGCACTAGGCAATCCTCTTAGAAATATTTTTTGTCTCTAAATGTGTAAGGGGTTTGAAATCTAAATGCATTTTCAGTTTTAATGCAAAAGAACACTTGAATTTTAGACTCCAAGTCTAGCAAGTAGCATAGCCATCTGTATAATTTAATAAGTGGATATGTTAAATTAAAATGCAGAAAGCCTTATCTTCAGAATAAGCACATTAAATATTCTTTAGAGAGGGAACTTGTGATGAAGCATAAATCAATCTGTAACAACTTTTCAATCTGTTCATACATGGATTATCTCATGGGTTATAGAAGAAGGTTTTCTTTATACCAAGAGCTTTAACTATTAATGCTATACTCAATATTTAGACCTAAACATTTCAAAACATTTTATATGTGTCGGCTACCATTGAGGTTGCTGTTGGTTGCAGAGATTATAGAAGTTTGTCTCATTCTTGCAAACTAGAGAAATAATAGACAACAGAGACTTTAAATGATAACAAAACATTCATATCTAGGATATATTGTTCAGAGGAGACTGTTGCTACTAAAAAAAATCCACAAATTTTGCATGTAGCATTTTTTTTGGCCTGAAATCAACACATTCATGCCATTAGCATAAATGTTACTAGCATACGTCATAACTTATTTGAAATAGGGAACAATGTAAAGTTAAGGTATATAATTCATGTGATTTAGTTGTATAATCACATTTACTTTACAGTGCTACGCAATATGTTGGCGCTATATAAATACATGTTAATAATAATAATAATAAGGTAACACACTCCAGTGCTTGAGTGCATATTTATGTCAGTTCCCCTTGTTTTGTCAGATCTTCCACTATTTCTCAATACATAATCAATATCAGTATTGTGACTTTGTAGACTAGTCATTTTACAGTCATTGTACTGTATATTATAGATCTTCCTCTACAACTTTGAATGATAGGAGGGGGTTGCTCTTTAACACTAATTAATTAAGTTCCCATTTAAATTTTGCACCTGGGCAGTAACCCATCAGTAATTAGGTACTTTCAGCCACCTGTAGCAAGAACAATGAAAGCAAACATCTGGAGTTTTACAGTTTTTCGGTAAAACGAGACAGATTCACCCATCACTACTCATAATTAGGGTTGAGAAACCACATTTTGACATATCCTCAACATTTCCGCTTTGCTAATCAGAAATATTTTGTCCACAACCCAAAAAAGACTTCAGAAAGAACCCCCCTCCCTAAAATTATGTTTAGGACTAAGGGGCACATTTACTAAGGGTCGAAGTGAATTCAAAGTGAATTTTCTAATTCAAAAACTTCAAAGTAATTTTTGGGTACTTCGACCATCAAATAGGCCAAAATTCGATTTGAATTGAAAAAACGTTGAATATTCGACCATTCCAACATCAAAGTACTGTCTCTTTAAAAAACTTCGAATTCGACACTTCGCCACCTTAAACCTGCCGAATTGCTATGTTAGCCTATGGGGACCTCTTAGAACCTATAGTCAATATTTGGCTAAGTCTTTAGAAGTCGAAGTTATTATATAGTTAACCATGAAAATCGTTCGACCGGTTGATTAAATAGTTTGATTCGAACGATTTCTACAATCAATCGAATGATTTTAATTCAATCGAAAACAGCTAAATTCAAACAAAAAAAAACTTTGACTATCAAATTTTTTCAATTTGATGATCGAATTTTGAAGTTTTAGCACTTCGAAATTCAACCCTTAGTAAATGTGCCCCTTACTGTATCTATCCCAAATATTACTTCTATGTGATGTAATATCAAATGAAAAAGGTTGGCACAAACTGGATCACTCTCCAAGATGTAGTTAAAAAATGTATTTATTTAGAACAACAACATCCCAAATGCCTTACGCGTTTCATGCCTTTTGGACACTTAATCATAGGCTAGACAAACAACTAGACACATGGATATTTATATTAACACTAACCAATTACATGCTGTATCCAAACTGCCAATCAAAGTCTTAAAGGCAGTGACCAGAATTAACCCTATGTTAGACTTCTGTATTTCACAATGGAACAGCAAACACAGTTAGCAAACTACACATTGTTCAATGATAGTCCATCTAAAACAATAAGTATATACATATTCTAGCCTATGATTAAGTGCCCAAAAGGCACGAAATGCGTAAGGCATTTGGGATGTTGTTGTTCTAAATAAATACATTTTTTAACTACATTGTGGAGAGCGATCCAGTTTGTGCCAACCTTTTTCATTTGATATTCTGTCACAGTGCCTTCCTGAGCTGAAGGCTTAAGGTGTGAGCACCTGGATCCCCCAATGCATTGGGTAAGTTAAACCCTCAAAAAATTTACAATTTGGAGCTTGAAGCACTATACAAATTATTTATGTATATAATCTCTATTCTATGTGATGTCACTTCATACAGAGGGTATCTTTAGCTAATATGGCTTTGGTAGTGTGTATAATCTTCAGCTGAGCACACATTCTTCTAATACAGTTTAGATATTGTCATACCATACAATTCTGGTAAACTGTTCTTTTGAATGTCTTAGAATTTAATCATTTATATTTTTCTTTCAAGTGAGATTGTATTGCTATGAGGAATAACTAAAGCAGTTTGGCTCAATTTCTTTCCTGTATGTAATAATGCAGTAATCAAAGGCTGAGGTTTCAATACCTTTCACTGTTGAAGAATAAAATGTTAGCTGAAAATGTTTGATAATGATGACAAAGATGTAAATCCAGAATTTTATAGAGCAAAGAATTTGAGGTAATGTGTTTAACACTATTCAAGCACATAAATGGTTCTCATTTAGTAAAAGGACCAGTCGATGTGAATGGCACTATGCTGTTGAGAGACAATTTATCATTATTAAAATTAGTGCTCTGTGTCAACATAAAATTTCTATTTCAGCATTTTGTTTGTGTTAACACAGCTGTTTGAAGGAGCTACGGGTCCAATAATTGAGTGCACTGTAGCATTTGTAAATGTTCAGAGATGACTTTAACTCTTAGGATTAACAAATTGTAGAGCATTATCTGTGCCTATTGTGCTTGATGATGAGCATTGAGTGGGCAGCACTGCTCACAACCTGGATGAATCATTGCTCCCTGATGTGTATTGCATGCAGAGAAAAAGGTTTTAAACAGATATACTTCAATGCTAGAATGAAACATTCAAACTTGGAAAATAAATGATTAGCACTTGGTAAAAAAATACAAAAACTTAATAAACTTGTTTGAAGTAACAATATCATAATAACAAAAGGAGTTATTCTAGTACAAAAGTTTTCAAAGTAACAAAAAGCAACTAACAATTTCAACTGGCAGATTAAAAAAAGTAAAAAGGTTGAACTTGATGCACGTGTGTCTTTTTTCAACCTAAGTTACTATGTATTTACAAATTCCATTGCGATACAAGGCATTGTTCATGATCACAACCACTGCTCTGGTTGTGTAAAAATGGACGCAGGCATTGCATGAATTAATTAAAGATACTTATATCCACTGCAGCCAGAATCAATAAGCTCAATCAGATGGTGAACTTTTAATTTTACCCATTCATATATATGCTTCTAAAGATCCCATAGGAATGAATCGAAAGTAGTGGAATTTTACTGTGGGGAGCTCCTGGCTTTGGGCACTGGAGTTTCAAACATATTGGGTTTGTTAAAGATCAAGTGGGAGCCCTGAATATAAGATTGCACTGAAGATATCTTGTGACTATGTATTGTTTTTATTATATTTCTACTTGTAAGGAGCACAAAACCCTGAACAATGACAATGCCCCACTTAAATAGACTAAACATTGCCTAATAATATGAGCAGCCACCTCATAGGCCCAGTCATTTCTCTCCAGGGTTGTATTAACACCCTAGAATGTAAAGCAATTCTACAGAACTGCACACTCTTCTCTGGTGATAATAAAACCTCTATAAACAAATTCAAGAGTCATTTCATGAACACAAGACTGTAGTCGAAAGCCTTTCATGGCCTAATCACCAAATCTAAACATAATTGGTGGACCATTATATTACATATATTGGTAGAACACTTTCACCAGATAAAACATAGCGATAAACACACTTATACATCATCTACAACTATAGATGGTTTCAACCAGATGTCAAACCACCATAATCTAATGCTATTGGCATGTTATGTTTGCTCTAGTCAGGTTTCCGTGTAGCAAGGGGCATATACTGACCCTGAGATCAAAAGCCAACAACTTTATGAGTCATTAAACCAGCATGTTAGCTCTGCCATCCTGGTATGGGAGGCTTGGGGTCAAAAACCCTTTTAAATTCGTAAGACTTCCTGCAGTCTTTGCCAAATTGTAGGTCTAGGTTTCTGGATGTGCTCTATCTGATTTAATAACAAAAATGAAATTTAGGCATATAAGTTGCTCATATGGCTAAGACATAAAAGTTTTATGTGTACCTTTGTTTTCTCAAAAGCAAATACAAGTTTTCATATCAAACAGAACATTAATATGAATTTAAAAAAATCTAATAATTTGTGAAAAAAGCGTCAAACCTCTAGGGTGCTCAAAGAGAGAATCTGCGGGCATGTTTCAGATATACTTTGTCATAAGAAAACAAATTTGTCTGAACACTTAATTCCATGTAGTGATGGAGACCATAAATTATTTTCAATTATAACAATTGCAAGGGATTCTCTAGGATGCAGTTGCGGCAACTGACCCATCCTTCTTAATGAATGAGAGGTAAAATGGATATTTACCTGGAACACTAGACAACCCAAAGGACTTTGTACTTTTGTACCTATACTTTGTGTATTTAGTTTTTTTATGTAAATGTCTTTTTCCCTCCCTTTTTGTGATTGATTCAAAAGTACTAATTGGTGATCATCTTTGTTGCTATTTGTCTTTAAATATTCCTCTATCTGTGATTCTAGAACAAGGCTTTCATCACCTGATATGTTTTTGTAATAAAGAATATTTGATTTTATCAATGCCTGTTTGTGGCATCAGTGAGTGAGTGCCTGTCCTATATCCTAGATGAGAGCTTAGACAAGTCATCTTTTTCTCTGCACTTACATATTTTCTTTTTTAAAATCACACTTTTTCTATCACAGACATACTAAATAGAAATATATCGTCCATGTTGATGTTTGGTTATTTGACAAAGTCAACAAAACACAATATTTTGTATATGCATGGCAACTGCAAGATGACAGACATATTTTTTGCTAAGCAATAGTTTTATAGTTTAGTGAATTCTCTTGAATCTGGAAACAAGTGTTTTTTGTCAACAGCATTCTCATTGGTGAGTTAACACTTAAGCTGGCCATAGACGCAAAGATCTGATTGTACGAATCGAGGATTCATACGATTTTCGGACCATGTGTGGAGAGTCCCAACATTTTTCGTCTGGTTGAGATCGGACGTTTGGTCGATCGGACAGGTTAAAAGATTTCTGTCGGCTGCCGATAATATCTCTGCATGTATTGCTGATCGTACGATTTTCAGAGGGAGACTGTCACCAGCTTTGGTCGGACATAACTTTCGTACGATTGCTGTCAGGGGCAGAACATCGGCTGATCTGTTCTTTTGTACTTTATTTGGTATGGTTAGTGGCAGGTCGGGAGATGGGGAAGTCTGATCATATGTCTATTTGTACGATCAGATCTTTGCGTCTATGGCCAGCTTTAAGTATCAATTTACATTTGTACACTGTAAACTACATGATAGTAATGATAATAGTTGTTATCCATATAATGAACCACAGACAACAGAACCTTAAAACATACAAATGGGCAAAGAATTATATCATATAATTTTTCCCATTTACCTATTCCCCCAAGAACACAAAGATACATGTAAAGTTTCAGATTGAAAGGTCACTGCTTTGCTGAGAGAAAGGCTTCTGACGCAGTACTAGCTGCTGAAAAATGTTTTTTATTACCACAACATGTTTCGGTCTCAGAGCTAGTGATGGGCGAATTTGTGAAGCGGTGCTGGCGTCTCGTTTTCGCCAGTGAATTTTTGCGCCCGTTTCGCGAATCTCGCAAATTCACCGCCCATCACTACTCAGAGCCCTTTATCAAGTAGAACAGGAATCACTGCAAAGACATACATTTATACATAGTGTGAGTAGACCGCCCACAAAGGGGGTTGTAAATTGTCCAATTTAGTTAAATTAGTCCATTACTTCATCTGTGCCTGTACCCTGTGGAGGAGTGAAAAAAAATCCAATGTGTGTCTGTATATAAATTAAAAACCTGGTACTGCTATTTGTTAGCCTACCTTAATCTTTTACACCTGAAAAGTATATCTTTTTTGCTTGGAGGAAAACCTCTTAATTTCCTATTTTCTCATTACAACTTCTCATATGCATTTTATAGTTAGCAGTTATAATATATACTTGCCCATCTTACCAACAGGTTAACAAGTATCTCCAGAAGTGCAGTCAACTTTATAGAGAGGTCACTGCTTTGATTAACATATAAGAATATATTAACAAATGGAAATAACATATATAATAACTTTATTGTTACACTTACAATGGACATCAATATATGCAGGGCTCGGACGGCAGCAGTTTTAGAGTCCCACTGAATATATCAGAAGTATCCTGAGCCTTCAAGACCAGTTGGCGTAGCTGTAATAATCACTGGAGTAAATCCCCAAATATCAAGTATTCCACCACCATCCATGACAATGTTATTGGAACCACAAACAGTGTGACAGAGATTCGCAAAATATGAAACTTGTGTAAAATAGAAAAGGCCTGGGTGTAATTAGATCATACAAGCTCTGACAAAGCCCTGGCTAAGTATCTTTGGTCTGACCTAGATAAACATCCCAAACTATTAGTACACACCCCCTGGTCAATTCAACATACCACATTTGGATTAACTATAGAGAGACTCAGGAAAGGGATTCCACTCTAAAGAGCAGATTTACTGGAGGGCGAATTGTCGGCAGCGACTGCTTCACACACATCGCTCCACTTCGCCACGTGCAAATGCGCTACGACTATGCTAATTCACTAAAATGCGAAGTTTCGTCCCAGGTGCCGAACACTGGCGACTTTTCGATATCGTTACTTCGGCAGTGTGAGCATTTCATAGCGAAGATGCTCAAGCGTTTGTTTGTGCCTAGTGAAAATTTGCTAGTGATCGTGCGTTTCGGTCAATTTGCATATGGCGAGTAATTTAAAGATGGAGGTCTTTATTATAAATGTTGCTACAAATGCTTGAGGTTACCACTTTTCTTACAAATGTCCAGGGAACCTTAATTAAGACAAGAGAGTTAATATAATACCCTACACATGAGCCCTCTGTACAATGAATGTTCCATATGTTATGAAATGTCTGGAGAAAACCGGTTACCCAAAAAAAAGTTTGTCAGCCAAATCCTTCTCCTTTAATAGATGTTAATCTCTACTAAATAACATCTTCGAAGAAAGCTCTACATTTATTAAAGCCAGAGAAATGACTTTTTGTCTTACTGACACCCAAGATAATTTTGTTCTTAGAAAGAAACAAAGCAACAGACTAATTATAGAGAGAGTGTATTTTAAGGAAAATACTAACCAGTTTAGTTTTAATAACATAAATATACATAAAAGCTTTTCTGAATATAATCAGCAATTTGACTGTACAGTAAGTTACTCATTTAGGTACTTTTCTCTGATAATCAGAAAACGGTAGCATTTGCAATAACAAAGACCTGTGCTGACCTCACATGGTGATAAAGTTATCTGTACCATTGTCAGCCCAAGGAGGTGATGTGGTCTGAACCTTTGGTCAAGTTTCCATAGTAATCATTGCCTTTGCAACCCTTCTACACTAATAGGATTTTTTTTTCCATAGAATAACAGAACATTTTACCTTTTTAGCTCAGTTAGGTTGATTCCACTGTGAATAATGCTTGACTTTATTAAACAAATGATTCTTTATTTTGTAAGTTATTGATTTGATCAGTATAACCTGATTGCTCTTTGAACTCAAAGTCAACATAATTCAGTTCACATGAGCTGAAGCAATGTTTGTGAAATTCTAGATCGAATGTACAGTATCTAAAACCCAAATTATTATACAAAAGTGATATTTTAGCAGTTAGATTATGGAAAAACATAAAATGAAAGG
Source organism: Xenopus laevis (assembly GCF_017654675.1). Lineage (NCBI taxonomy): Eukaryota > Metazoa > Chordata > Amphibia > Anura > Pipidae > Xenopus > Xenopus laevis. The sequence goes on along the minus strand of NC_054372.1, from coordinate 58,214,814 downwards.
TGACATTTTTTAGCTCTATTATGAACAATGGATGCTGGTTATATTATTGGTATAATGTATATGGGTATGTGCCTATTGTTTAATCTTTGTGTTATTAATGGGTGACACACCAGTGACTGAAGGGCAGTGAGTTGCATCTTTCAGTTTTAATATGAGTGATATTTTTCATTAGTCTATTCATTTTTAATCATGGTTGTGAAAAGAAAATGCCAAACAAATTGAAGGACGTGGTCATTTGTTATAGTAATTAAGTTAAAAAATGTATCAAATAGCCTCTATGGATTCTCTCAGTTAGGAAATATTCTTCGTAATAGCAGCATACTATATGTAAGCCAATACACAAGTGCAATGTATTTTAATATAAAAACCTGGAAATCATGTCTGTTAGCAGCTTATTCTAGCATCACAAGTGCCACTAATGCAAATATAATTAATGTATAAGAAACGTTTCTGTGTTTGCATATACATAGTTGATTTGGGGGGTGGCATATTCCACAGAGCCTTAGATATGTTAGCTATAGACAGAAAGATCCACTTGCTTGGCCAGAATATATGAGCAGAAATTTGTCTGATTTGGCCAAAGCAAGCCTATTCGATAGTTTGACCATGGGGCCAAAATATGTATCTATAAACTACTTCCATCACCCAGCATAGACCTTGGATAGTTTTTTTTAGATCAATACCTGAACAAACCTATCCCATGTGTGATATTGATGAGTGATGTTGAACACTTATATGAGCAAGCAGGCTGCAAACTAGATTAATTCAAAAAGAAGAAGAATGAACAGTTCCAAAGCAGTAGTTACAGAACTGCAAGTGTTTTGCTCTTGAGAAACATTTTTGGAGCTGTTCATTTTTCTTCTTTTTAAATCGTCTATCTTGAGGGTGGTGCACAGACACCTGGAATCTACAGCTGTATGAACATTGAACCAGAACGTTTGAACCACAATCTCTTTAGGCTGCAGACTTGGTCAGGAGTTGGTCCTATTCAATATACACAGAATACACAATATGTTTAGAGACTGTAATATAATTATCCAGTTTATCCATTGTTCTCTGAAGCCACAATTTTTCTCGCTCCAAATGCATTAAAGTCAACGGGCGTTTTTTTCTTATGGTGACTTTTTTCTCCAAATGCATTATAGTCAATGGGTTTTTCTTTGTTATGGGTGTTTTCTCGTGGCAAATTTTTCTATGGCGAATTTTCGCTGCAGTTTTGTGGAAAACTTTACACATGGCGAAATTCGGAAAAACACTGCCTTAATATTATTTCCAAACTATTTCCATCTCCCTGCCCAGGTTGCCACGAATTGAGCTGCATACAGGTAAACATACTAGTGATGCATATTAAAAGTGCCCTCAAGTAAATTCTATTGATACAAGATGTTTGTCAATGAACCCTTTTTTTACTATCCTTAAATTTGCCGCTGCATGAAACATTGGTTACAACATAGCTAATTACCCATATTTAAGCACAACAATAAATTAGATGCTGCACAATGGGGTTGACAAGCAGTGAAATTCAATTTCTCACTGAATTTAATCTGAATTTTAAGAAGAAAGAAAGCCCAGATGAAGTCATGATTAACACATTGGTTTCCAGTCTAATAAACTGTTATAATTTTTAAGGTCTGTTCTGTGAAGAGATAATAAAGAGAAGATGTAATTTATAAAAAAAATTATACTATAAAGGACAATGCTATTTAATCTAAACATAATGTAATTTATAATTTTAATGCATTGCCTGACTTATTATTGAAAAGTCATCATGGTGGTACAGTTCTCCGATTAAAGAGGTGGTTAAGGTATCATTTGTCAGATGCATCTCACTGATTTACAGCAATTTGTAGCTAAGTCTGTAACAGAAGCGGAATGATGAATTTGTTGAGATACACTCACTTTGCATATATTTGCAGCTGGAACTCGGTATGATTGATTTAAACAATAAGCAACAATCCATTTAGGCGCTATGTTTGACATTTTGCCTGCCTAAACGTGAGATGTATAGGTTATCTTATTAGGAGCTAGAAATAGTATAAAAGTAATTAAGTTGAACTTGTTTGGAACTGCATTTCCTTTAAAGAGAGAAATCCTAACAGATGGTTTTTCTGTACACCACCAGATATTTAATTAAGGAGAAAATTAGTCTAAATAAAGAAGCTCTTTGTATGTGTTCAGCATATTGCTAGGACATTTTAGTTTAAAGGTTACTCCAAACACACACTCAGTATATATTATTTTTTGAAATAATTCACTGCTGTGGCAGATGTACTTGCCACCGTTTGCTTAACTCCAGCCGATTATGTAAGAAATTGTGGTAGGGGTCGATAGTGGACAGATCAGTGATATAAAGTGGGTAGGTTAAAGAATATTCTAAAGACTGAATAATGATTTAATTGGCTATAAGTAGTGCAAGTGTGTTTCTGAACTTAATTGTGTTTTCTATAACCAATTACTTCAGCTTTCTGCAAAGAGGCTTTTAAAATAAACAGGGGTTTTGTTCCATTAGCAGCTCAAAGAAAAAAGAAAGGAAAAAACTGTACAGGTCTTAGGTGCTCAGAAATGCAGATACAATGTAGAGAATGGGCCCTTCATTCTGTCTGACAAGTGGACAGGGCCAGATTTGAGGAAGAGGTGCCCCAAGGCTGCATGGTCCCAGCTCTGGATGATTCACAGGCACGCACCCTCCCCCGTGGCCGCATGGTCCTAGTTTTTTTGTATGCTACTTTTCCGCAAGTTTGTATCATATATACATACTTAAATAAAGAAAAGTGATGAGATTGGATACTTATGCAATCAAGCATCCCATCTGCACTTCAAAGCAAACCAGTTCAGAAAGTAGCATACTGAAAGTAACATTCAGTTAAAAAGTAACTTTTAATATTATTTGCTGATAAAAAAAACACTCATTTATAAACACACCCACTGCCCAACCAAACTGTTGGCAGTGCTGGACTCTGTCCATAAAAAATCACATCGTTAAAAACTGCAAATGGTGGACAAGTGGAGTTTCCAAAGAGGCATTCCTCATACATAGATATTAAACGCTTCAATAGCTTGGAGTACTCCATCTCCCGTTCACTCCCTTCCACCAGTGCCCGCCATGCTATAGATCTGCCTATCTACGTATGGACCGAGTGGGAGCTAGGCACCCCACTGTCCACCTATGCCAGCCCTACGAGTTTCAGCAACTAACTCAGCTTCCTCAGGGGCATAAGTGACGAGTGCACTGCATTTTCATGTTTAAATTAGGGATGCACCAAATCCAGGATTCGGTTTGGGATTCAGCCAGGATTCGGCCTTTTTCAGCAGGATTTGGATTTGGCCGAATCCTTCTGCCCGGCCAGTGTCGGGCAGAAGGATACCAGGAAAACTCCTGGTGGGCCCAGGTGTCAGTGGGCCCTCTTGCTTGGTCTATTTCATGGTCATTCCCTATTACTTTATGGGATAAAATGCTTAATAATGAAAGAATATAATAAGTAAATATAAAAGACTAGTAGAATAAAGAGATTGAGTGAGGGTAGGAGGAATAATAGTTTGAAAAATGGGCCCACGGTCTAAAGTTTTCTGGTGGGCCCCTGGCATCCCAGTCCGACACTGTGCCCGGCCGAACCGAATCTGAATCCTAATTTGCATATGTAAATTAGGGGCGGGAGGGAAATTGCATAACTTTTTGTCACAAAACAAGGAAGTAAAAAATGTTTTCCTCTTCCCACCCCTAATTTGCATATGCAAATTAGAATTCGGTTCAGTATTCAGCCAAATCTTTCACAACGTATTCGGGGGTTCGGCCGAATCCAAAAAAGTGGATTCGCTGCATACCTAGTTTAAATAGATAAGTTCTACAACCTGGGTGATCAAAATCTCACTATGTTTTCGGCCGTGACTTCCTGGTTTACGGATTACGTCACGATTGCCCTAGCCGAGAATATATGGTTCTTCTCGCTCGTAAGTGCTTCTTTCAAGTATATTGCGCATGTCATGCCAGTGTTATACTGGGAACCATGGTAATCCTCTGACGCATATTCTATCTCCGCACTACGTCCATTGCAAGGATTGATACAATTCATTAGGGAATCGCTAATGTGCAGCGTCCCCTATAATAATAGGAATAAGGCTTTTGTGAAGCATATGAGACACTTGAGTATAAACATAATATGTAACAGTCATTACCTCGCCTCTAGGCAGTGATAGTCTTACATGTTGCTATTATTATTCATTTCAACACATTAGCCAGGAAATATGAACCATAGGAGAGGGTGAAAATAAAGCGTAATATACAAATAGAAAGTCATGAAATCTGTTAGTCAATGGTACTTAGGACCCTTAATTCTGTATGGACTACAGAAATGGAGTGAAGGTAAATCCTTCATTCAACCCATTGGGAGCCTTACTGTTTACCCAGTAAATCTATTTAGCGTCACATTGCAGTAGATTCCTATCGATGTTCTACTGCAAAAAATGTCATTACCCCAAATCTATACTTTTTCCATTGATTAAGAACAAATACAACAAAACAAGTACCCTTTGTTTTAAAGGTTCAATCTGCCATTATCCTAACCCAAAACCAAGGGCCTCTAATCTGACCAATCACATTGCGCCACTCCATAGTTGTGGAGGACAACTCAGCAGGACATTGTGGCAAAGGACATTACAATACTATAAGGATTTTGGAAAGCCTTTATTTTAGGAATGAGATCATGCCATTCCATAGTATCATCAGATTACTCAATCATTGATTTAAGGAACAAAACACATACCCATTGGATTATGCCAGTCCTTGGTTTCAGAGAACTGCTTGACAGGGCAAGTATGTATAATCCATATACATAGTGGTTTACAGAGCTACAGTTATGTAGTCTACATACCTATACACCTGATTCGTTGTCCAGTCAATACTGGTATCAGGTCTACTTACCTGTAGGTCCTATGACACTGCAGTATTTGATAGCACTGGAGAAAATAGAGTTGAAGTCTGGGCAGTACATCAAAGACCGTACTCCAGCATATTGTTTCTTTCCCAAATAGGCTTTGCATAGCTTAGAAATATGTGCCATCATTGTCCTGATGCCTGATGAAATTTGCACCAATCAGGCACTGAGCACAGAGGATTGCATAATGTTGTGAAAACATGAACATTTCTGGGTGATTCCAAATTTTCAGCATTACTGTAACTAAATTTAAATTGCCCTCTTTTTTTTCCAAAAAATGAACAAGAGATGATTATATTTAGTAAGGTTTTCCCTATTTGTTTAACTCATTGTTGAAATTGTAGTCGAGAAGTTGGAAAACCTGTGCCCTAGGTAGATTGGTATAATGGTTTATACCATTATAATGGTTTATATAACTTTAGGCACAATAATTACATGAATTGATGGCATTATTTAAAGGTACTCCTTACTCTCCAACATAATTTGATTGGTGCAACTACTTTTGTCCCCCCTTAATAGTGCACCTATTAACATAGGAGTCACTATTGACTCAAAGGTGGATGTCATACCTCCCAACTGTCTAGTTTTTTATGGGACATACACAATGCAACAGCATAGCCTGCAGTCCCAGATATCCCAGATATCATAACATTGTCTTTGAATGCTATTTATAATTTTGCCATAAAAGTATTTGCCTGATGCTTTTACATTACCTTTCTTACTACCCTGTTCCTCTATGAGGGGGCTGCCATATTTGTGCAGAAATATTCGGTTAGAATTAGAAACTCTAACTGAGGTTAAGAAGGGACAGTCAGGTTGGCAAAACAGTCAGTTTTAGGAACTTAAAGTGACAATTACTTACAAAAGCAGAACTATCAGCGAAAAACGATCAACATGACCTATGGGTAACTTTTAATATAGATTAATTTTTCAAAAAGAACATTTTAGTGTCAGTATCACTTTGTCCTTTGAACTATGCACTGTATTTTTTGTATGTAGATGGTTAAAATCATTGATGTGACTGTAAGAAAAACTATTAAAAATACTGTATTAGTGCAAGTATGCCAGACCACATTTCAATAGGTGTTTAAATGGTATTTTACTCATTACATTCCATGGTTAAAATGTATCAAAATACTTACAGGAAAATTGAAAAAACAATCCAACAATTATGACCATGAAAATCAATGGATTTGTTGGATGGTTTTCTCTTTTTTTCTAAAGTCAAGCACTGCCATCTACTGATCTAATGCTATATCTGAATGTATCGCATCTAACGGACAATTCTTAATCTTTTGCAGATCAGCATCTTCATGACACATTTGTCTAATTATGGGAATGATCGTCTTGGCTTGTACACTTTTGTTAACCTTGTCAATTTTGTGCAAACTTGGACCAATCTGAAACTGCAGACTCTTCCTCCACTACAGCTGGCTCATAAATATTTTGACCTCTTCCCAGAACAAAGGGATCCATTATGGCAGGTATTTGCTAACAATTCTATTATTTTTAAATGGAAATAGAATGAAAAACTAAACTGTAGTATGAAGACTGTGTACATATAATATTGGCTCAAATATAGATAGCTATTAGTATACACTGAATAAGCAGTTCCCAAGAATAGATTTGTTTTTCACCAGTCAAGGAGAATTTCTGCTGATGAAGTAGTATCCAGAATAAGCCCCCAGTATAAATTGAAGCATTCTCTTACTGAGGCAGATTTACTAAAATTCTGATTTCTATTTTTTTCACAAATCCTATTTTTTCTCTAAAAATATTTTTGTATTTCTCAAACTGTAAAAATTCAATATTTACTAAGGGGCAACTTTATCAAGGGTCGGATTTCGAAGTGGAAAATGCTTCAAAATTCGATCATCGAATAGAATCCTCCGACATTCGAATTCAAAGTCGGAGGATTTTATTCATGGTACGATCGTAAGATTTTATCTTACGATCATACGTTTTTTCTTCGAAACCCAAAAACTTAAAAATATGCTCTGGCAGGTCCCCATAGGCTAACATAGCACTTCGGTAGGTTTAAGTTGGCGAAGTATTGAAGTCGAAGTTTTTTTAAAGAGGCAGTTCTTTGATTATCAATGGTCGAATAGTCGAAACAGTAGAACGATTTTTACTTTGAATCGAAGTCAATTCAAAGTCATAGTATCCTATTTGATGGTCGAAGTATCCAAAAAATTACTTTGAATTTCGAATTTTTTTACATCGAAAATTCCCTCAAATTCACTTCGACCCTTGATAAATCTGCCCCTAAGTGTAAAAAACACAAAAAACTCGAATACAAAACTACAAGTAAAAGCTGTTGAGGTCCCATATAATTCAGTGGGAACTGCACTGATTGTATTGGACCATTTTTAATCAGCTCAGACTTTTTGAGGTTTTCACATTTTTTAAGCTAGTAATTGTCCGATAAACTTGAATTTTTAGAGGTTTTTGTATTTTTTAGCCCATCATTCAGCATTTTATTCCGCTCATACTTTTTATTTTATTTTCTTTTTAACTTTCACGGTATTCATGGTTTTAGTGAAATACAGTTTAATAGTGGTTTCAAAAATATCTTAAACCACTAAAATTCAACTTTTAGGGGCAGATTTATCAAGGGTCGAATTTAGAAGATAAAAATACTTTGAAATTCGACCATTGAATTAAAATACTTCAACTTTGAATATCGAATTCGAAGTTTTTTCAACCAAATATGGGTATCCTGCAGTCGAAGTAAAATCGAACGATTCAAAGGATTTCAGAGATCGATCGAACGAACGATTTTTCTTCAACTTAAAAAAACTTAGAAAACTGCTTTAGAATGTCCCCATAGGCTAACATAGCACTTCGGCAGGTTTAATTTGGCAAAGTATTGATTTCAAAGTTATTTTAAAGAGACAGTACTTCGATTATTGAATGGTCGAATATTCGAACGATTTTACTTCGAATTGAAGTCGTAGTATTCTGTTCGATGGTCGAAGTATCCAAAAAATTACTTTGAATTTAGAATTTTTTTACTTTGAAAATTCCCTCGAATTCACTTTGACGTTTGATAAATCTGCCCCTTAATAAGTAGATCTCCATGAATAGAATGGAAAGTCATCATCTGCACATAATTCATTAAATTATATTGGTATCAGTATCTCTCTCAAATCATGAATGATTATATGATAAAGAAAACAGCTATGCTAGGCTTTTCTATTGTTCTGGGGTATTTTTATCTTTTCTAAAGCCTTCCCTAAAAAGAGGATGTTTTCAACATAGTTCTAGAGCAGAGGTCCCCAAGTGATTCATGAGCGACAACCCCTTAGATGTTGCTCCCAGTGGTCTCAAAGCAGGTGCATATTTTAGAATTTCTGGTTTGGAAAAAACTGATTTTAATGTTTGCTTCAGAAACACAACTTTGTTGTGTAGCCTACTGTGTAGTCACAGGGGCAGCCATTCAAGCACAAGACACACAGAAGATATCTGATAATTCTGAAGAATCCCATTGTAAACTAAAGAGCTTATCTGTACTGTTATCTGCAGTGTATCCTCTGCTTTTTTTTTCCTAATTTTTCAGCTTTGAATGGCTGTCCCAATGGCTACACAACAGCTTGTTTATATCAACTATAATAAAAGTTTCTGAAGCAAACACACCAGTTTTGCCAGTGCAGCACAACAGTACATTATATTTCCTTAGTTTAAAAGGATTTTTGGTGTTACTGTTCCTTTAATATCTTTAAATTTCCTATGCCATTTCCTATGCCAATAGAATGTTACGCTATTTTACCATTATACTCTAATGAACTATCAGGAACATATTATGACTTGAATGAGAAGCAATAGAGGAGTGCATAATAATGGTCATTGGACAGTCAACCTGTGACCTTATAATAAAAAATTCAGTGAAATATTAACTCATAAAATAATATTTCATTATCTTTCGAACAGTTTAAACCTATTGTATCAAAAATTGCACAGGAAAGTAAATCAAGACATCCTGCAAGTTATGTATATGAGAACAGAGGCCACAATGGACATGGCAACATAGGGGAGTGCTGTTCTCTATAGTTTTTTATCATAGCAATAGACATTTGAATAATATTCAGCACTATTTATGAAAGCATGAGGGCAATTTGCACTGATCTAATGAAAGCAATCAATAACATCATTAGCATCCATGGAAGTAACCCTGCATGGGAACTCTGGAATTATCTTGAGACTGGTATTAATTTTAGGGTGCCCTAGTGTTCATGTCAGAGCTTCCGTGCAAATCCTCATAGCATGCTGAAAGGTCATGTTGGTGTAGACTGTTCATGGTGCAAGTTACAAGTATCATGTATGGGCACCTTCGTGGACAGCAGAGATTTCTGCATCATTTTGTTTCCATTCCATCACTTTGCACGTTCATTTGCTTTCATTTTTGAAAATTTACATAAATTACAGGAAGACCGTTTTTGCTTCAGTAGAAAAGCAATTTTGCTACACTTGGGAAAGGGCATGTAAGGCCTGAAACATGTTGTGTATTTCTGTAGTCCTGTATTAAAGCTTGATCACAGCAGTCCTGCTCTTTGAGTGCTGTCCTCAACCACTGCTTTAAAGGTTAACTATTGGGATAACACTTTCCAAATTTCTAATTTGCTGCCAAGGTTGTTAGAGGTAATACTGGCAAATAGACTAGTTTTGCCTTTATCCAATAAAAAAAAGGCATACATTGAGTTGCAGTTGTCATGTATAATAGGAAAATTACAGAAATAGGAAATTCCTAGATGTTCCTCAGTATTCCTATCATATCAGTGTTTAAAGTTTAATATTATATTTTGAGTAGATAAATAAACTGACTATAACAAGTGTCAATCAGCTTGGATGTTGTTATACATATCAGTAGCCGCTCCCATTTTGTTTTGCTGGTCACTTTTCTGTACAATTACTGTAAGCTTGTCTACAGTAGGTGTCCAATAAATACAGTATGTGTTTGAGCCATTTAGAGCATGCACCAGGTTAAATCAAAATACGAAAGACTAAACTTAAAAAAGTATCTTTTTTCTCACAAGCAAATCTCTATGCTTTAAAGTTCTGGAAACTTCAAAGGGCACGATTGCAAATCTAAACATGTCAGGTAATGACAACATGAAACAAATCGATCAGTAAGCTGAATTGCAGTTGAGGTGCCATATTTGTAATTACATTGGTAATAATACCATTTCCATGAGGTTTTGTCATGTGACAGACTATTATTATTATAATAAGGTGATGAGATAACTAAAAATATATTTACAGAAGCATTTACCTAGTACAAGGTTCACATACCTACAAAGGTATTTAACCATCAAGGAAGTCATAAAACACTACAGACAATTAAACTCTGCACTCTGCTAACTGTACATTTTACATTTTAATACTACTCCCGAGTCTTATTATAATACTGCAATGTTGTCTATGGGAAAATGTAATTCCCCAAAGGAATACAAAATATCAGAGAACCTTGACCTTGTGATTCTTAAATAATGACATCAAATAACAATCATTTAAAATGTATATATATACTTTACCGTTGTGTATGTTTTCCTGCATCATTGGTATAGCATCCTACAATTCATACATCCAATGTTATTTGAAAAACACACACAGTGCTTTTTGTGAACTAGCATGTTCATCTCTTCTTGACTAAAAGGGATACTCACATATTTATATAATAAAGTGCCAGTGCCATACTCAGAATATGCTTCCCTTGGGATGCCACAACGTATTTGATTAAAAGCGGTGGTGTTTTGATGGTAAATTGACCTTAACTTCCAATCCCAACTAGCTCAGATGGTTTTGAATGTGCAATTGCTCTGTGTTAGAAGAGAATAATGTGAAAAGCAGGCCTCCCCAAACAAGTCAGATATGCAAGCTCATAATCAAAAGTATTTCAGAATTGCTTAATGTATTTTGCATTAGCAATGTCTGGTGATCTGAATGTGCTACATACTTTTCCAGATGATCTTTGTGTTTTCATATATTTAGCATTGTGTGTTCAGCATTCTACTTATTCTTTTGGAAGCATCTAGCTTCACACTCCATAGTATACCAGAATGTTATTTAATGGTAGTACCTGTTTAATTTACCAGTTTAATTTAAAGAACATTAGCTTATTTGTTTCACATAAAAATGTTTTATTTTAATATACTTGATTTTTCCCAACATAATTGTTTGTAAGGTGAACCATTTTTTTTATTAACAGAGGCCAAATATATGTACAGATATGGGACCTGTTAACCAGAATGCTTGGGACCTGGGGGTTTCCAGATAAGGGATATCTCTGTAATTTTGATATCCATACCGGAAGTCTACGAAAACATCAATTAAACATTAATTGAACCCTATAGGATTGTTTTACATCCAATAAGGATTACTTATATCTTAGTTGGGAAGAAGTACAAGATACCTGTTTTATTGTTACAAGGAAAAAGGAAATCAAATTTTCAAAATCTGAATTATTTAATTATAATAGAGTTGGGAGATGGCCTTTCCGTAATTCAGAGCGTTCTGGATAACAGGTTTCCCAATAACGGATCCTATACCTGTATTTATAGCCATGATTATCTATAAGATATTAAAGTTAACCATATTCATACAGAACCCATGTGATGATAGAAGACACAGAGACATTTGGTCTCGAGATAAAACATGTGAGCGTCTACCAAAATTTCTTGTAATTGGACCTCAAAAGACAGGTAAGCAAGCTTCAAAAGATTATGTAAACCACAAACTTTTAATCAGAGCTTGTAATTGGTATAATATTTCATTACGGCCAGTAATATTCAATGTAAATTCTTGCTACATACTAACGCAGCTTCAATAAGTTGGTAGCAACATAACAGAGACTATGTTTTAGAACTTAAGTAAAAGGTCATCATTGATATTAATCCATCCTATAAATAAATATACTAGGCGTAGTGATGGGCAAATTTTTTCATCGCCGGCGACAATTCTAGGCGCCCATTGACTTTAATGGGCGTCAGAATTGTCGCCAGCACCAGGATTGTGGCCGGCATCAGAATTGTCGCCGGAGTCAAATATATTTCGCACATTTTAAGCCGTTTTGCGAATTTCGCTGGAAATTAGCACATTTTTTGGCGAAGTGGGAGAAATTTGCCCATCACTAACTAGGAGTTCGTATTGTTCTTAATGAAAAAGGCAAAGAAAAGTGCACAATTATTAGATTGATATTATTCACACAAACACATATTGGAGGAAAATAAATATGTTCCCATAAAAATTACAATAGGGCAGGAGGGTATGCTAGAGGATTAAGCCTCAACACATAAGTGTTTCTCTACACCAGATTTCATGAAATCATTTGCTGTGAATGTCATCTTCAGTTTCAAGAACAACCATTTATCGAAGCCCAGCACAAGTAACAAAAGTAAATCTTTTACCGTGCATTACACTTACTAGTATCCAAGAACCTGGTCATTTCTTCTTAACCACTTCATAAAATCCATATCTCTTATTTAAAAAATCGGCATATAATTTTTTACAATTAAGTAAGAAATAGTGATTGTTTATTCTGCATAGAAACTATAATTGCATGGCTTCATCAGAGTGTGCCCATGAAAAACAAAGCTTAGGAACATTTGGCAGCTGCAACAAGATATTTTAAAAGTCCTTTTAGGACCTCACAAAAGATTGAATGCGTCAGTTGTTTTCCATATGTCATTTCATTCATCTGCAAGACAGCCCAGCATTTTGACTAAAAGAAATGGCAATTATGATTTGCATAATTTGAATTAAAGCTCTAAATACTTTTAGGAATGTTTTAAATTGCCGCCAAATTGTATTATTGAAAAATGCAAAGTAGCATTTCACATTGCTAGCATATGAAGTATGTCCATAGTACAGCAAAAAAGGTTAAATGTACTCCATGCTGGTGTTATTAACTTAATCTGAAACACTATCAAGCTTATAAAAGAGCAATAAAGAAAAATATATCTGCAACATGATTCTTTCCAATGCTTGAAATACATTTTTAAAGGCATAATCAAAAAATCCTTAACAACTTTCAGTAGAACATTATAAAGCCTAAGAACTAGAGATGCACTGAATCCTGGATTAAGTTTAGCATTCGTCCAAATCCCAGCACTTTCTTTCAAGGTCTGGATTTGGTTAAAACCTTAATGCTGAACCAGACCAAAGCTGAAGGTTTCATTTTTAGATGATGAAGATTATTTAACTTTTTATTCAGTACCTCTTAATTTGAAAGGGTCCAATTACCCTAGTAAACAGGCAGTGGTTTGAATGAGAGGATAGAATATGAATAGGAGAGGGAATAAATACAGTCATATTAAAACGTTTGGGAACCCCTCAGTCTGTATGATAATTTACTCCACTTAAAACACAAAAGATAACAGTGGTATGTCTTTCATTTCCCATGAACATCTGAGCACTGGGGTGTTTTCTGAACAAAGATGTTTAGTGAAGCAGTATTCATTTGTATAAATTAAATTGAATGTGAAAAACTGGCTGTGTAAAAAATGTGGGTACCCTTGCCATTTTGCTAATTTCAATGCATGTAACTGCTCAATACTGGTTAATGGCAACACCAAATTGGTTGGATTAGTTTGTTAAGATGAGAAAAGGTATCTAAGGTGGCCAATTGCAAGTTGTGCTTCTGTTTGACTCTCCTGTGAAGAGTGACAGCATGAGATCCTCAAACAACTCTCAAAGGGTCTGAAAACAAAGATTGTTCAGTATCATGATTTAGGGGAAGGCTAAAAAAAAGCTATCTCAGAGGTTTCAACTGTAAGGAATGGAATCAGGAAATGGAAGGCCATCGGCACAGTTGCTGTAAAACCCAGGTCTGGCAGGCCAAGAAAAATACAGGAATGGCATATGCGGAGGTTTTTGAGTATGGTACAGACAAGACAAAGATCCCCTCCAAAGAACTGCAAGAACATCTTGCTGCAGATGGTGTATCTGTACATCGTTCTACAACTCAGTACAATTTGCACAAAGAACATCTGTATTGCAGGATGATGAGAAAGAAGCCCTTTCTGCACTCACGCCAAAAACAGAGTCACTATGCAAAAGCTAATTTAGACAAGCCACAGTCATTTTGGAACAAAGTGCTTTGGACTAATGAGACAAAAATTGAGTTATTTGGTCATAAGAAAAAGCGCTTTGCATGGCGGAAGAAGAACACATTCCAAGAAAAACACCTGCTACCTACTGTCAAATTTGGTGGAGGTTCCATCATGCTTTGGGGCTGTGTGGCTAGTTCAGGGACTGGGGCCCTTGTTAAAGTCGAGGGTCGGATGAATTCAACCCAATATCAACAAATTCTTCAGGATAATGTTCAAGCATCAGTCACAAAGTTGAAGTTACGCAGTGGTTGGATATTCTAACAAGACAATGACCCTAAACACATTTCGAAATCTACAAAGGCATTTATGCAGAGAGAGAAGTACAATATTCTGGAATAGCTGTCACAGTCCCCTGACTTGAATATAATTGAACATCTATTGGATGATTTGAAGCAGCCATCAAATTTAACTGACCTGGAGAGATTTTGTATGGATTAATGGTCAAAAATACCGCCATCCAGAATCCAGACACTCATCAAAGGCTATAGGAGGCGTCTAGAGGCTGTTACATTTGCAAAAGGAGGCTCAACTAAGTATTAATGTAATATCCCTGTTGGGGTGTCCAAATTCATGCACCTGTCTAATTTTGTTATGATGCATATTGCATATTTTCTGTTAATCCCATGAACTTTATGACACTGCTGAAATACTACTGTTTCCATAAGGCATGTTCTATATTAAAATGAAGTTGCTACTTTAAAAGCTCAGCCAATGATAAACAAAACTCCAAAGAATTAAGAGGGGTTCCCAAACTTTTTCATGACTGTAGACTGATATGTAATGAAATGTAGCGATGAAATTAAAAGTGTAGTCTAATAGAGTATTAATATTTTATGTCACCAAATAACCCTGATTTGAAAGCTGGAAAGTGGCAGGAAAAGAAAGTCAAAATTAAGAAAAGCATGAAAGTCACTTGAAAAGCTGCTAAGGTAAAACTTAAAGCTGAAATATGAAGTAAATGAAGTGATATTTATTTCAGATTGTGTAATATTGGGAAGATTCTTCTTACATTTTAATATGCAATATGCTATGTCTAGTTAGCATTTTGATGAAAATTCAAAGAAGTAGAAACGAAAACCCAACTAACAGGTGAATTGAAAATTAGGCACTACTATTAATAGCCCTAAAACACAAATATATAGTGAATAAAGTACCCCCTATTGTAAAATATAAGGATATTATAAGTTACCGAGGAGTTTCATGACCATATAAAAACACGAGGCCGAAGGCCGAGTGTTTTTATACAGGTCATGGAACTCCGAGGTAACTTCTAATATCCTCATATTTTGCAACTGGGGGTACTTTATTTATTATAATACACAAGTTTCAGTGAGTCATGTGACAGAAATGACATCAGAACTCACCGTTTATAACTGATGACATCAGAACTCACCGTTTATAAGGATATAATTTACAGGATATTCATGGCTTTTGTGTATTATAGAGATATAATCAATGTTATACAGAAAGCTCGGGACCTGGGGTTTTGCAGATAAAAGGTCTTTCCATAATTTGGATCTCCATAATTTTCTGCTAAAAAAAATCATTTAAACATAAAGGGGGTTATTTACTAAAATCTGAAAATTGCTCACTATTATATTAAAACCACTTCAACCAAACTCCCATCCACAATTTACCATATTTATCAATAAATTAACTTGGAAAAAGTTTGGTGCTGGAAAAGACTAAAGACTAAGGGCAAGGCCAGACGTGGCGTTTTTGCTGCGTTTTTAAAAAAGAACAGCCAGGCGTAAATACGCATAAACTGCACTACCACTGAAACTAATGGAAAACGCACTATGGCAATTCTCACAGGGCGCTTGCAAGCTGAAATCTGCCACCGGACGCCAGTATTGGCGTTTTTTATCAGAAACGCTAATACGTCAAGAAACTACCAAATAAGTAGACTCTATGGGATCTGCACTTTTGAAACCACACTTTGCGTAAATACGCAGTGTATTTTAAATATGGCGTCCAAATTCTCAATGAGAACAATGAGAAGTGCATGTTGGGAAAATAATCCTACGTGCTGAAAAACGCATGTTGACGGTTGCATGTGGTTTCAGTGGCGTATTTACACCTGGCTGTTCTTTTTTTACAAACGCAACGTAAAAACGCAGCAAAAACGCCTTGCCCTAAAGTCATGAAAAAAAACCCAATTGTATGGTTTTTTTTCAGATTATTGCCCTAAAAAGACAAATTATTCAGATAAAAAATCAGGATATCTTTCAATTGTAAATGGCACATCTGCCATTGACTTCTACAAGACCTCGCAGGTTTGAGATGGAGTACTTTATTCTGACTTTTAGCAGTATCAGGGTTTAATAAATCACGAAAATGTTTATTTTTTCCCCTTTAAAACTCTGATCAGAAAAAATCTGATTTTAATAAATAACCCCCTAAATAAACCCAATACGATTTTTGCCTCCAACTATATCTTAGTTAGGAACAAGTAGAAGGTACTGTTTTATTATTACAGAGAAAAAGAAAATTATTTTTTTAAAAATGGGAGGTGGCCTTCACATAAATGTTAGCGTTCTGGATAATGGGTTTCTGGATAACCAATCCTATACCTTATATTGCCTTTGTGTTTGTTATTCTTTGGTCGCACACAGTTAATGAACTCCATAATATGAGTCTTTGCTTTTTACCTAAATAAAAGAAATAACAGAAAGTCTAATTAGGAAGATCAAAAGTGTTTAAGTGAAAAAAAAGAGTTGTCTGAAAAACTGCTAATGAATCACAGATGACATATGAAAAAATTTCAGCTGCTCTTTTCCCTGGAGGCTGGATATATTCACACTGCATAATCATGCATGTAATTTGTGCAAAGAATGCACTTTTTTAAAATTAAAACAAATCATCACATTTAATAATTATAATTGAATGTCATATTATTATGTCCTTCCTTTTTTCAAAATGTGTTGGGAGTGTATTATCAATTATACCTTTTGTGGGTAGTAAAACACGTCGGCATGATTTCATTCCTTACAGCATTTGTTTGTGTAGGTGTGTAAAATGAATTTGCCATATAGAATGTGAGCGGTATCTATCAGTACAAAACATATGTTATATATGGGCATGGATATAAACATTAACATTTTGGTAGGTAGGCCAGTATTTGAGCATGGTCCATGCTGTAATTTGAATCTCAGTTTAATGGCTATTTCACTTATCTCTCACGGCTTCATAAATGTATTCTATAACCTCTTCATTCATAAGAACGAAACATAGTTTTATCCAGAAATAGGTTATGCAGAATGTCATGAAAATTGGCAAATTCCATTCTACATATTGCATTGATTTTCATTCTTGTACAAAATATTGTTCTTCTGTAATAAGACAATTGTTGTAATGAATATTAACTAACAAAGCAAAAATTCAAGGTTACATATTATAGGTTATAACATATTAAGGTTACTATATTACAATTTAGCAAAGGTGCTCCAAATTATACACCATTTCTAGAAAATCCCCAAGTCCCAAGCTTTCCAGATATAAGAATTCCATGTATTCTCATAGTCATAGGGGCACATTTACTAAAGGGAGAAGTGACTAACGCTGGCGAAAATTAGATGGTGTGACGTCATTTCGAGACTTTGCCGATTTACTAGCAGGTGCTGGAGTAAATTCACTAGCGAAGGAGAATTTTCGCTCTCGCGAATGGACGTAACTATGCAAATTCACTAAGATGCTAATTTTAATGAACGTTACCTCTTGCGACAAACTTGCCATCGCCACCTCAGACCAGGCAAAGTGCAATAGAGTAGAAATTGAATCTGGTCTTGTGTAATATAAATTATTTGCTGCAACATATACGTCATTTGAACTTTAACTTCCCGCTGTATGCAAATTAGCCAACGCTAGCGCAACTTCCCTTTGCTTGCCGAACTAATGCTAGCAAAACTTCGCCATCATTTGGCACCCTGGATGCAACTTCGCATTTTTCGCAATTTTCGCCTGGCGAAGTGTAGCGATGTGAGCGAACCCGTCGCTGGCGAATTTCCGCAAGTTAGTGTATTTGCCTCATAGGCTTTTATTATTTGTCTCACTCAAAACGTATTGCGTCTTGATGGTAGAAAACATAATTGAATATTTATATATTATATATTTGGAGTTATTTTGATGGATTTAAAAATGTTTTATAAGGATGAAATACAATAGGTAAATCACCAAATGACAAAATTGCATTAGTATTTATTTGGCATGCCGTTTTCTGTCTCCTGTATTGTAGGCACAACAGCACTTTATGTCTTTCTACTAATGCATCCTAATATTATAAGCAATTTTCCTAATCCAAAGACCTTTGAGGAAGTACAGTTCTTCAGTGGAAACAACTATCACAAGGGAATCGACTGGTATGATGAAAAATATCTGTTTTTAGCCCAGCCACATTTAGCTCGTAATATTATTATGTTATGCAGATTTTTTCCAGGTTTTACAGCCAAAAAAACTGCACATAGACTCCAATGTATTGTAAAAAAAAGTGTGAGCTTTGGAAAAAGTTGCCCCAAAAAATGCCCATTGACTTTAATGAGTTTTGCTAATTTTTCAGCAAAACTCTACAAATTCACCCCTCACAGGGATTTTAGACTGTTACGCCAAAGAGTAAATGTATTATTTGTATAATGTATTATATTCATTTTCCTCTTTCACACCAAGGTACATGGATTCTTTTCCTTACCCATCAAACACAACATCAGACTTCCTGTTTGAGAAGAGTGCAAATTATTTCCATTCAGAGGAAGTTCCCAAAAGGGCTGCAGCACTGCTTCCAAAAGCTAAGCTTATCACCATTTTGATTGATCCATCTGATCGGGCATATTCCTGGTACCAGGTATCTTTTATTCCCAGACAAGGCCAAAAAAGATTTAATCAGGTTGAGACTGAAATTTTACATATAACTTGTACTGTATTAAAGATAATAAATAATCACACACTATTATACCTTATGTAAAGGAGTGTTGCTCTGCGCTAAAATAATTACAAACTACCTATTGCAATATAAAAGCTAGCTCTTCAAGAAATAGTGTACAATGATTAATAATACTAATAATAATGAATAATTATAATAATGAAGCATGTTGCACACTGTTAAGAGACCCTAGCAGCATTAGGTGAAGATTGGCAGTACTTTATGTCTTCTTTCTTTTTTTTCTTTTTCTTGCCATATAGCAACAGATGCAATTTGTACCAGTTACAGCATCAATTATTAAAGGAATTATTAAAGGGCATCTTTTAAATATTTGTATAATTTAGGCTTGGAAGACAATTAGCTTTATATTTTCAAGAATAACAATCGTATAGTGAAATACATTAGTGTTACTTTAACAAGAACAGAGGTGTAACAGAATGATTTAAGGGTTTAAATATTTAATCATTGTATAAACTTATAGTAAAATGAGCGGCACCGTTGCTCCAACTTGTGCTCTGGATGATATCTTAATTCTCAGGGAACAAGCCCTCGCAATGGTGTGGAGCCAGGGTATAACACCAGTGATTCTTGCAACAACAACTGAACTGATTTATTAACAGAGATCCACATAGGAGAACAGCAATGTGATACAGAGCATATAGATAGATAGATAGATAGATAGATAGATAGATAGATAGATAGATATACAGTGTAAAATCTTCCCTCTAATATTGCTTGAGAGGGGAATATCCGTCTCCCCAGAGTTTCTCCTGTTTCCGCTGGGGACACTTCTTATGGGATACCCGGGGAGGGGGTCTATCTTAGTCCTTATTGTCCTGTCTCTGGTTCCCTAACTAACCAACAAATGGCCTTGGGATCTAGTCCCTTCTATCACTCCAAGGTGGAGCCCAATGCTGCTCAATTTACAGTAGGCGTCCTAATCTGGCTTTCTCCTCTATAGAGGCTATTACAGGATCTACCTACCCCTTACTGGTCCTGACTATTTATGGCTCCACAGGAGGCTCAGATCCAATTAGTAGAGGTTCAGGTAACAACCCCGACCAAAGACTCTGGCAGAATCCCCTGAAGCCACATGGCTCAGGCATTATATATTATAGCACACTGCCATTTAGAGGCAAAACCTGTGATAGCTCTGAGTCATACTATGACCCAGGAAGTGAGGAATTACTACCTTCCTTAGACTAAGGGTCCCCTTTGGGCACAATCTTTGATGGAAGGCAAAGTAAATGGGGATGCATTTACCAATCCCCTACATTTGGCAAAAGTGAGACAATTACATTGGAATATCTGCTGCTATACTTGGGGGTTTATTTATAGGGATGTAGCGAACGGCGGAAAAAATGTTCGCGAACATATTCGCGAACTTGCGTCAAAAATGCGAACGGTTCGCGAACGTCGCGAACCCCATAGACTTCAATTGGAAGGCGAATTTTTAAAGCTAGAAAAGACATTTCTGGCCAGAAAAATGATTTTAAAGTTGTTTAAAGGGTGCAACGACCTGAACAGTGGCATGCCAGAGGGGGATCAAGGGCAAAAATGTATCTGAAAAATACATTGTTGACACAGCGCTGCGTTTTGTGCTGTAAAGGGCAGAAATCACACTACGTCACTCAGGTGATGTTTCTGGACACGGAATGTGAAAAAGCTCACACAGCGAGGTGGCACTTGGTTAAAGACTGGGCAAACAATGCCTGCAAGGGCAACGTATACAGTAGTGGATACAGAATATATTATTGCTGCTGTATCACTCAGGTGATGTTTACGGACACAGAATTATTATTGTTATTTAGACAGAATGTGAAAAAGCTCACACAGCTAGGTGGCACTTGCATACCTCCCAACTGTCCCTCTTTTGACCACTCAACCCCCTGTCCCTCTTTTGTACTGGAAAGTCCCTCTTTTCTCTGAACTGAACAGCCAGAAAAAAAACAGTTTCTAACTTAATTAGCTTTTGGCAAAGAGCTCAGAACAGCTAACAGGTGCAAATAAGATACTTTGTAACAATTTTGACTCTGGTTGGTGCTGGTAGTGGTGAACTACTAGGAGGAGCAGCACACCAGTCCCACTCCCCAACACAGCTAGACTAATAGCACTGGGCTCTTATAGTAGCAAAGTAAAAAAACAAAAAAGAAAATAAAAGCAGTCCTTACAAGGACTATTGGGTTACAGGCAGCAGTCAGCAGATGAGAGATCAGCAGCAGGACAGCTGCCCACAGCAGCTACATACAGAGCACTGCAGTAGAAGGTAGATTACTAGCCAGCAAAGCTACCTAACCTAAAATGTCCCTCAAATCCCTGCAGAGTTCTGTCCCTACAATACAGAGCAGTATCAAGTAGATTACTAGCCAGCAAAGTTACTATCAACTGTCCCTCAAATCACTAACCAGCTCTCTCCCTACACTAGCTCTTCCAAGCACACACAGGCAGAATGAAAAAACGCTGCAGGGCTTCAGTTTATATATGGAAGGAGAGTGGTCCAGGGGGTGTAGGGGTGGTCCAGGAGGGAGAGCTTCCTGATTGGCTGCCATGTATCTGCTGGTCTGGGGTGAGAGGTCAAAAATAAGCGCCAGCTAAGGCGAACCCAAATTGGCGAACGTCGCGCGACGTTCGCCAACATTCGGCGGACGCGAACAGTCGATGTTCGCGCGAATTAGTTAGCGGGCGAACAGTCCGCGACATCCCTATTTATTTATCGAAATCCAAAAATCCAATCCAAATAATTACCTGAAAACTACTCTGATTAAACCCGCACTGACTTCCCCTCCCCCCTCTATTTATCAATACATTTTTTCGAAAATTTCTTGTGCGGGAAAAAACTCAATAAAATTGTGAAAATGTTTAATTTGTCGCTGATAACTTTTTTGGAGTTGATGAACAAACCCCAGCTCAGATCAAGATATCAATGGGACATCTGCCATTGACGTCTACATGAACTTGGCAGGTCTGAGTTAGAATACTAGTTTTCCCCCATTAAAAGTCTGACCAGAAAAGATCGGACTTTGGTAAATAACCTAAGCTATCAGAAATGAAGTGAGAAGAACCAGAAAATAAAATCAGCTAGAAGTTAACTTTCAGCTAGAGGGGCAAGCCTAAATATTACTGAAAGCTAGCTATGAAATGGAATGGCACCCAGCTAGTATGTTGATGTCAGAACTAACAGTGCAGGCAGATGGGGGTTTATTAGTTTTGTAGCTTCTGGCTGGTGGAGCTGAATCTTAACCACCAGCTGTGAGTATATACAGGCATAGGGAATATGCTTCACTTTCTGCCAAGCAGTTAAGAACTTAGAGAGGCAGCTTATTTAAGAGCCATTTGACTATTGAGTTTGGAAAGTAGAAAAGGAAGAAGCCAGAATAGCAAACTCTATGAGTCGTCTTGCCAGGTTGAGTCTGTACAGGTCAAGCGTTTAATATAGAGTAAACACTACAGCAAGTGTGGCCAATCAGATTGGTTCAGATACTGGATCTGCAAACTAATTTGATTTTTAGGGACACACAACTTTTCTAACCTATGCTGTAAAACCCGCAGCTCAGATGAGAATGCAGGTATAGGATCCCTTATCTGGAAACCCGATATCCAGAAAGCTCCGAATTACGGAATGGCTGTCTCCCATAGACTCCATTTTATCCAAATAATCCAATTTATTTTTTCTCTGTAATAATAAAACAGTAGCTTGTACTTGATCCCAACTAAGATATAATTAATCCTTATTGGAAGCAAAACCAGTCAATTGGATTTATTTAATGTTCAAATTAATTTCTAGTAGACTTAAGGCATGAAGACCGAGATTATGGAAAGATCCGTTATCCGGAAAAACCGAGGTTCCGAGCATTCTGAATAACAGGTCCCGTACATGTATAGACTATATATTTATGAGTATACATAACAATATAGAACATAGGAATTTTGGGTTTATAATTCAGATATAAACTGATAATATTCTAAGAGTAAATAAGTATTATAAAATGAAGGACAATTTAGAATTTAAAGAATGTCTTCAATTCAATTATCCCACAACAAACACAATTTCTCTGTAACAGGGGTTTTGTCCTTTTAATTTAGAATAAAATGAAGGACTCTTACACTCAGATAGTTTTTGAACTATTTGGGGGGCATCTGAGCACCTCCTAAAGCATCAACTGATTGATTTCATTATATTCTGCCTGTTTGTGTGTTTAGTATTGTGTTTTATTGCAGAACAAAAAAAAGTAAGAACCCTTAAAGCACTAGTTACTAGGGGGGGACCTATTTTCTAATGTTCATGCATGGATGAAAATTACTGTATGATTGTTAAGCATTCAGTAACATGATTTTCTTCCGCTAATGTCTTTCTTTCAGCATCAGAGATCTCATGAAGATCCAGCTGCATTAAAATTTAGCTTCTATGAAGTGATTAGTGCTGATCAGAATGCACCCTTAGAGCTCCAAATGCTGCAAAGAAGATGTCTTGTGCCTGGCTGGTATGCATCTCACATAGAGAGATGGCTAGCCTATTTTCCACCTTCCCAGGTATCATATTTTGGCCTATTCAGTAACATTTTATGCATGGGGGGGCGTGGAGCACATATACATATAGCAATGAGATTCAATGGAGAACTTCACCTATTTGCAAATGCAATTGCTATTTTTGTCCACTACTTTCTGTTCCTTGCACTGCTCATCCTAAACAGGCCCAGCTGAAAGAGAGCTGGCTTTAGCTACAATGTTTCAAGAGTCATGTCCAGCAATGATGAAAGGAAAGCAACACTGCTTTCAATTGCTATTTTTAATAAATGTATCCATTAAAAACTTTTACTAAAAATTTTTAGTAAACTTTAGTATGTTACAGAATGGCTAACTAAGCAACTTTAAATTTTTTTTTCTTTTTCTATGTTTTTTTTTTTGCCTCCTCCTTCTGACTTTTTCCAGCTTTCAGCTGGCAATCACCAACCCCCATCTAAAAAACAAATGCACTTTGAGGCTGCTATTGCTACTTTTTATTACTAATCTTTCTATTCAGGCTTTCCCCTTTTCATATCGCAGTCCCTTATTCAGATCTATGCATATTTGCTAGCATAGTTTGGGTCCTAGCAACCAGAATGTTGAAATTACAAACTGAAGAGCTGCTGAATAAAAAGCTAAATAACTTAAGAACCACAAATAATAAAAAAAGAAAACCAATTGCAAATTGTCTCAGAATATCAATCTCTACAGAACGCAAAAAGTTTATTTAAAGGTTAACAACCTTATTAAAGGTTAAGGGAATAGTTCAGTGAAAAAATAAAAACTGGGTAAATCGATAGGCTGGGCAAAATACACATTTTTTTTCTAAATAGCCAGAACACAACTTTTCAGCTCTCTAACTCTGAGTTAGTCAGTCACTTTAAGGGGGCCAAATGGGACATAACTGTTCAGTGAGTTTGCTATTGATCCTTAGCATGCAGCTCAGATCCCAGTGGACATTCTCCTTGCACTTGCTTAATCAGCAGAAGTAATATTTTCAGTTTAAAGGCTGCTCTTGTTATACATCTGCAACTACAAGTGCTCTACCCATGTCCTGCCAAATATCTAATTTCATCTGGAGATGAATCCTGTGTTCCTACTGAAATACATTGTTACCTTAACAAAAAAAAAACTTTTCCCCAGAGAAGAAATTTCATAAAAAGAGACCTTTAGGCGCACGCAGCTTATATTCTGAAAATAATGAACAGAGTCTACAGAGCAGAACAAGGGATGAGCTGCAAAACACTGTGTATGGAGTATATTGTATATTGAATTATACATAGCTGTATAAAAAAAGAAAATATGGGTTCCTTGCAAATGTTATTTCATGTTTTTGTAAAAAGACCAAAGTAATGATCACTAAGATTTGTTTTATTTTGACACTAAAAAAGGCAAACTTATTGCATATTATGACCCTTTGACTTCACCTCTGTAAGTTAATGGGTATTCCATATCCAGATTATTAGGACCACATATACAGTAGAGTAGGCCAACTCTCTTCTATATATACTGTACACTACAGATTGGAAGTCCCAGATTGGGATATTACCCTGTGATTGTAGCAATCATGTATGCTTGGTAATATGCACCTATTGTTACTTAAAGGTGTTTTCAATCTTTCTAACCTTAAAATTTGGCAAAAGGGGTTGCTCCTCAAACATATTGTAAGATGAGCATGGAATAAAGTTGATTGCAGTCAACAGTAGGGATGTAGCGAACTGTTCTGCGGCGAACTTGTTCGCGCGAACATCGGCTGTTCGCGTCCGCCGCAAGTTCGCGAACGTCGCGCGACGTTCGCCAATAGGCGTTCGCGTCAAAATCGTTCGACCATTCGATCATTCGATCGCTAAAATCGAACGATTTTCGTTTGATTCGAACGAAAATCGTTCGATCGAACGATTAAAAATCCTACGATCGTTCTAATCGAACGATTTTCGGATGTTCGAAGTTCGCGAACAGTTCGCGAACTGTTCGCATTTTTTGCCGGTGTTCGCGAACGGCGTTCGCGAACACATACTCGGCGGTTCGCTACATCCCTAGTCAACAGTAGTGCATCAGCCTATGTTACATTACACTTTCTTTATATATTGTGAATGGCATCTAGAAGTAGAGTGATATTTTGAATGTGCTTTTATAGATATCTGCCCCAAATCTGATAGATATCAGGTCAACTAGTCCACAGGGCATTTACAATAGATTGTAAGCTCCACGGAGCAGGGACATTCTTTCTTCCTGTTTGTACCATATTATAAGAATGTACAGTAATGCGTAAGCAAGTAGTGCTACATAGTAAGACATACATATATGTACAAAGCAAAACACTAGTCTACTGTGATTCAGAATAAGACCTCCCATATTTATTTGGCAATTTGGAAACAAACTTGTGTGTCTTTGGATATTCGTTAAGGAAAATTTTTTATATCAAAATATATATATATCCTAAGGCTTGTATTCAGTAAAAACAATTTATTTATTAGAATTCATGTTTAAAAATTATATACATACTGACCCCACATGGCCCACCTTACGCGTTTCGTACCATCTGGCACTTAGTCATAGGTGTCTCTGGATATTCGTTAGCCAAGAGCTTTTGGTAGATTATGTGGACTCCTTGCTCCCCCCAATATAGAGCCATTTTGCCCTTCTGTTGCACTAAAATAGATCCAGATGATGCTAGAATTGATTGAACTGGTAGGAACACTTACAATTGTTTATATAACTGTAGGAAGCTTTTAAATTTTTGTCATTTGTAGTGCAAGTATTCATAATTTAAGCAAATATTTCATTAGTGTAAATGGCTTTCTCTTAATAATATATTATCATTTTTTAGCTGCTGGGCTTGGTGTGTAAGGAGTTACTGTGTATGGAGCTCCTTGCTTAGTATTCTCAGGCACTGTACTACAAAAAAATGCATATTTGCATAAATGCAAAACCACTGTGCAACCTGTCACCACATTAATGAAAAATGGCTCACGAAAACCAGGTAAATTGTCAATATATTTTATCTTAAAATATCAAGCAAGAGTGATTGCTCTTCCAAAGTGCAGAGCACACCAAATAAGATCCAAAGGACAAATGCAAAATAAACCTGCATTACCAAAATAGAAGAAATGTTATTCCATGTTTCAATATAAGACGCTGCAGGAAAGAAAACAAAATATTTATTGGTTGATTGTACCACAGAGGGAACTTTAAGCGGACTGAGTTCATGTATAAGAGTAGGTCCCACTCTCACAACTATGAATGACATTTAGGGACTGATTTATCAAAAGTTGAGTTTTAGTTTTTTTTACAATTCGAGAAAAAACAGAAGTATGAATATACTTGAGAATAGTCTTAGGAACCTTGAATAGTTGCCATTTATTAAAGAAGAAAACCAGGAAAAGTATCCATAGGGTCTATGTAGGGTAGGGGGGTAGGGGATTTTAATAAAATGGGTTTGGTTCTCCTTTAAAACTTGTCCTTTACAACAAGTATTTCAGCCTCATTGAAAATTAATGGAACAATTTCATTCTTTCAGGTGTTCAACTTTTTCTATGAGCTAAAATGCGCATGGGAATATTCTGTTGCAGTTTTTTTCTTAAACTAGCATTCGAAAACAAAAGTTTTGCAGTTCTTTTCTTGCCATTCAATTTTTTAGGCCTCTTATTATTAAATACAAAGATACAGAGGCACATTTATCGAATTCATGCGAGTTTTTAAAAACTCCCCTAAACTCCCATAAATTCAAAATTCAACCAATTGAAATTTATTTAAAAAAATTAGAATTTTTGAAACTCAGAAAACTCCAATCGAAATTTATTCGAATTTAAAAAAACTTGATTCGAGTTTTTTCTTAGAAAAAAACTTGAATGTCATGAAGGCTGCAAACAACTCCAAACCTCTCCCCTTGACTCAAACAGCAATTCGGCAGGTTTTAGGTGGCGAAAAGTAGAATTCTTAAAGGGCCATTATGTATGATAAATCTCGAACATCGAATTTGAATGTTTTTTCAAAACCTCGAATTGAATTTGAAGAAGACCCTAGATGAAT
Source organism: Xenopus laevis (assembly GCF_017654675.1). Taxonomy (NCBI): domain Eukaryota; kingdom Metazoa; phylum Chordata; class Amphibia; order Anura; family Pipidae; genus Xenopus; species Xenopus laevis. The sequence goes on along the minus strand of NC_054372.1, from coordinate 58,187,326 downwards.
TTGAAAGTTTTGACCATAAAAAAATTGAAATTTCAAATTTTCAATTTGACCCTTGATAAATCTGCCCCCTATTGTAGAGATCCAGAGCCATTTGGGAGGTGGGGGGATTATCTAAGAATACTATACTTGTAACAGGAAAAACTTTGATTTCTGAATCAGCCAGAATTTTGTTTTGGTTATTTGACCAAATCTAAAAATTATCTTGTGTAGCTTTATTTGCTATATTTCGGCAGTTATCTTATAATTGAGTGATGGCTTATTCATTTTTTTACACTTTTTATGTGCCATCAAAGGATTATTGTTTCTCTTCTTGCATTATTTATAATACATTTTTGCAAGAATATAATACATGACACGGAGGCAGTTTACTGGAATATAGTGAAGTTGACAAGCTGGGTATTTGTATGAATACATGAGAAATAATGATGTTTTAGAACAGATGACATGGTAGGGGTGCGTGGCTAGTAAAGTCAATCAGATGACAAGATCAGAGGAAACCTAACAACTCTGTACATCTGTCTTTGTATTAGTGATGAGCAAAATATTTCACCAGGTTTCACTGTGAAAAAGACACTGATAGACTCCAATGGGTCAAAAAAAAGTTGTGCATCAAAAGCAATGTGCTGCCCATAGATTTCAATTAATTTGGTGAATTTTTTGCTAAACAGGTCATATTCTCCAATCATTAATTTGTATATATCAGATTTCTGCCATTACAAATGGAAGCCTTTTTACAGTCACACTAAGCACATACAAGCACAAAAATATAACGGTTACAAAATATTTTGTATAGAAGCATTGTGTTTTATAAGGCAGTTTATCTCAAAACTGAAAGATTTTATTGACTAAAATGCAAATGTATCTGAGCTTTCCTTTACAATGTTTTCCTTGCCATTTCTCATCTTATATTGCCATCTTGTGGCAGATTACAATACCGGATTACAATTCTGTTTTAGCCCTTTTTCTTTTATCTCTTTTAATAAATGAGATGGCTTAAATTGCAAATTTTTTAAAGTTAGATTACATAGTAGCCATTTACAGCTATATGAAAATGAGTGTAGTGTTATAGATACTTTGGGTTACCTTTCCAGCAATTCTACATTCATCTTCTCACCTCAGCTGAGATGGGCACTTGCATACTGTATGATAGGAAAAGTCTCCAGGCTGAACTATAGTTCTCAAAATATTCACTTTGACAAAGAAACATGGGTGACAGTAGTTTTTAACTAGAAAGGGTAGATTTATTGATGAAATAGATGAAGTGTCTAATTTGTACACCAATACTTGTAGCACAATATCACGCAAGTTCACATTGGATATTTCTCACACTGGTGGCTGCTCATTGTAACAAAACTGTCAAAGGGTGCTCAGTGGGATTGAACTAAGGGGCAGATCTATCAAGGGTAGAATTTAGGCGATTTTTGAAATGTTTTCAAAAAATCACATTTTTCAATTCAGGTGAATGGGATTTGACCTGCAAACTCGAATCGAATTCAAATCTAAAAAAACGGGATGCCACGAAACAACTCTAAATTGATTCCAGGACATCCCCCAATAGGCTAAAACAGAAATTCAGCAGGTTTAAAGTAGTGAATAGTCTAATTAAAATTCTTAAAGGGCCAGTACATGATACATTTTTGAAATTCAAATTAGAATTTTTTTTAAAAACTCAAATCAAATTTTAACTATTCTCTAGTCAAATTACACTAAAATAAACTTCACATTTTTAAATTCAAAATTTGAATTTTCACTTTGACCATTGATAAATCTGCCCCAAAGATATCTTTTGGTACTACCCATTTCTACTCTCTTAGAGTAGAAGAAGCCTCAATTTTTCTGGTTAGTTTTTTAGGGGAAAACTCCAATTTTTACTCCAATTTATTTAACCTTCAATAACACACCTCAGTTAAAGCCAGTGCTTTAATTACTTTAGTCAGAAACAACTGCCCAAATTAATTAATATTGCTGTATTTTTTTTATATATTCTTTATTTTTCGTTTTTTTAAAAAACAAAATACACATAATAAACAACATGACTGATATAAAAGAGTTACATGCATACATATCTTGGAAGAAACATTCATGGACTATTGCACGTTGCAAGGTAGTAATCGAATTGCAGATTCAGTCACATTTATAGTGTCCATGGCAATGAGTACAGAAAGTTTTAACCACAAACCTCAAAGTAGAGACATGCATGCACGGTATACATCAATAACAAGGGGAAGGGGGGGGGACACAGTTCCCATGCTAAACCTTTAACTCCCCTCTCAGCAAACGAGGGGGAATACTAAACCCGAGTATTTAGCATCCTATGAGTTGTCACAAGGTCACCCTGAACTGTCTGGGACATAAATGTAGAGGGACATAGGAACAGAGTATGCCATTAACTGACCAGCATATTAGTATAATCAGGCGATTCCCTAAAGACTACCCACGTCGACCATGTACAGACAAAATTATCCTGAGTTTTGTTGGAATAGGAGAGCAATTCTTCATTGCGCATGATTGAATTTAGTTCCTTTATCCAGTCCCCTACGGGCGGGGTAACACTTTGTTTCCAATATCTGGGGATAACTGATCTTGCCGCCGTTAGGGCGAATGCAACCAATGCCTTCCGCACAATAATGGTTTGTGGAGGAGGTATTGATAAAAGTGCCATCCCAGGGTCAATGGGGAGGTCCATAGCCGTTACTTTAGAGATACATTTTATAATAGCGACCCAATAGGTTCGAATCATAGGACACTCCCACCACATATGCAGCATATCCCCTAAATGTAAATTACACCTCCAACATTTGTTAGAGGAGTTTGGGAACATCTTATGAAGGACCACCGGGCACCGATACCATCGGGACAAAATTTTGTAATTCGTCTCTTGCGCTTTACAGGCTGTTGCCATCGTATGTGTTAGCTTAAAACTTACGTCCCACTCTTTCTCGGTAATGTTGCGTTTGATATCAGCTGCCCATTTCGTAGTGTAACCAGGTAATTGTAACTGTTTCAGATTGCGAATGATATTGTAAATCTGCGAGATGGTATGTTGTGGTGGGGTCTTAGCTAGGCATAGCTCATCAAATGGCGTTGTATCCGTTAATAACTTAACCTTGTCAGAGTGTGTTTGGAACCAATGTACTAACTGGTGATGCATAAATTGAAAGGAGAAAGAGTTCCCTGGCTCACCAACAATATCGTGAAGGGGGGCTATGCCATTGGAACTTCTGACCGAGGTAAATGGCAAAGTGTCTCGCCCATGTTTATGTAAAAACCCCTTACTCAAAGTACCTGGAGGGAAACTAGGATTACCAATCAGCGGGGTCATAGGTCCCGGGTTGCTGGAGATGTCGATCGATCTGGATAATTTATCCCACACAGAGAGCGTAAGTTGTGTAACTAGGGGGAGAAGTTGTCTATTAAGTCTGTCAGATACTTTCAGCCAAGGGAGCGCTGTTATGGGCTGCTTCATCTGGATTTGCTCAAGCTTTACCCATAGTTTACAAGTGGTGTGATGGAAGCAGTCCACTATACGCTGGCAATTGGCCGCCTGGCAGTAAGAATGCAAATCTGGAAGCCCCAAGCCTCCCTTCCTTTTGTGGGTAAATAGAATAGACCTTTTTGATCTCGGCGATTTGTTGTCCCAAACAAATCGTATCAGAACAGTATTAACCTTCTGGATCATCCCTGGGGGCGGTGGATGAGGTATGGTCTGGAAGTAATATAAGTATTTTGGCAAAATAACCATTTTTATTGCGTTGATCCTTCCAAACCATGACAGATGCAACAACCCCCAAGAACTGATATCTTGTTTCAATTGGGCTAACAATGTAGTGTAATTCAATGTTGCCGTCTGGCTCAGATCTGTGGGGATTTGAATGCCTAAGTATTTAAGCGAATGAGACTGCCAGGAAAACGGAAAGTTCTCCTGTATTCGCCTGGCTTCTCCCGGGGTCAGCGAAATATCTAAAGCTTCAGATTTTGTGACATTTACTTTAAAGTTACTGAACTTCCCAAAATTAGCCAATTCCGCAAGTAAGGGCGGAGTGGATAGGAATGGAGATTTAAGAAATATTAAGAGGTCATCTGCGAATGCGGCAGTCTTGACCTCCTGGCCCGCAATCGTGGGCCCCAGTATCAGCTGATTCGATCTAATTGCTTGCAAAAGGTGTTCCATCGCCAGAATGTATAACAATGGAGATAAGGGACACCCCTGACGCGTCCCATTCGCCAAACTAAACGGTTCAGACAGGATCCCGTTAACTCTAATCCTAGCAGTGGGAACAGTATAAAGGGCCATTACCTTAGAGATAAACCGCTCACCCCATCCCACCTGCAGCATTGCCGCTTTAAGGAAGGCCCAACTCACCCTATCGAAGGCCTTCTCCGCATCTAGTGACAATAAGAGCACCGGGATTTTCCCCGTTTGAACAGTCTGTATAAGAGAGAAGACCTTCAAGGTATTATCTCTCGCCTCCCTCCCGGGCACAAAACCCACCTGATCTGGGTGTATCAAATCATTCAACAACGGCTTAATTCTGTTACCCAGCAATTTTGCGTACAATTTGGTATCTACGTTCAACAACGAAATGGGTCTATAGCTGGTACAATTCTTCGGGTCTTTACCCGGTTTTAAAATCAAGGTGATGGTAGCCTCCAAGAATGCCGGGGAAGGAGGCGAGAGATCTGAGATAGAATTATAAGCTGCTAGCATTGCCGGGGCCAAACTCCCACCCAGTGATTTGTATATTCCCACTGAGAAACCATCGGGACCCGGGCTCTTTCCACTCGGAGTTGTGGTAATGGCTGCCTTAAGTTCCTCTGCTGTAAAAGGCTGAGCTAATGCTTCCTGCAGGGACGGGTCGTGATTCGTTGTGCGAGATGAGTGTTTGATATAATCCAACATTTGTGGGGAAATGTTGGATGCGGCGGGGTTATTGATGTTGTATAGTGCCTGATAGTACTGCTTAAAGGTCTCCGCCACCTCCGAGGAGAGGTGAGTGGTCGAGCCATCTGGAGTGTTAATATGAGGAATGTAGGTGGCCAAATGTTTCCTCTTTAACTGTCTAGCTAGTAAACTCCCACATTTACTACCAATCTCATAGAACCGACCCTTACACCGTTCAATGAATTTCTTATATCGCTGTTGAGTGAGGGCTAGTAATTCCTGACGAGCCTTAGTCAACTCACCAAATACCTGTAGGGACAGAGATTGTTTGTGGGATCGTTCCAAGGATTGAATTTTAAGGATTAACTCCTGCATATCCTTAGCCCGTTGCTTCTTAAGTCTCGCTCCGTGTTTAATTAACGAGCCCCGCAACATACACTTCAGAGTTTCCCATTTAGTTAGACACGGGGTAGGGTCTTCTTTATGATCGGAATCAAAATTAGAAATTACCTCTCTTAATTCAGCAAGACAAGGGGCATCATCCAGTAAGGATTCGTTAAGTCGCCAAGACCAAGCACGTATGGGAAGGTCAGGGACATCCAGATCTAAATGGACCGGGTGGTGATCTGAACAAGTCTGAGCCCCGATTTCCGTGTTTCTAACCCAATCCAGGACATGATGGGAGATGAAAAGGTAGTCAATCCGACTATATTGGTTATGTGGAATAGAATAATGGGTATAATCCTTAACGGTCGGGTGTTGAAACCTCCAACTGTCCACTAATTGGTGGGAATGTAGCATAGTTTTAGCTTTTTTCAGTTGGCGGTAGGGGATACTCGATTTCCCAGTGGATACATCTAATAGGGGCTCCAGCGCTATGTTCAGATCACCCCCCACAACCACAACTCCCTCCATCAAATTGGACAGAAATTGAAACGACTTCTCTAAGAATTGGGGCTGATGAACATTCGGAGCGTAACAATTGACTATGGTTATAACAGATTTCTGTATCTCAATTTTTACTGCAAGTATACGCCCCGAATCATCTTTCTTGGTATCAATCAGGTGATGGGTGCAGTTGCGGTGTATAGCTATCGCTGTTCCCTTTGTCCTAGCATCAGGATTGTCACTAAAAAACCAGGTAGTATAGTATTTGTTGGTGAACACAGGCCTATGCCCTTCCTTAAAATGCGTTTCCTGCAAAAGTAGGATATCTGTTTTAGACTTATGCATTTCGTATAGCAATTGTGACCTTTTCTCTGGAGTGTTCATGCCTCTGCAGTTTAGAGTGGAGATTCTAATATTAGCCATTATCCAAAATTACCAAAAACCAAACTGCAGGGCATGAACTCCTCAGACTCGGGGGATGAGTTAGTTGGAACTGTGTCAAGGGAATCGGGATTTCACATACAAACAATAAACAAAAAACTAAGTACACAACTGTGATCACGGGTCTCATGCCCATGTTTTCCCTAGTGTGGGGAGCAAGGTCGGGCGCCAGTACCATGTCGGACTGGAGAGCACACTAGAGAGGGGTGTGTAAGAGGAAAAGGGGCCTCCAAAGCCGCCAAGTACAAACTGGAATAACATTTTTTTTTTTTTGTTTTTTTTTTTTTGTTTTGTTTTTCTTTTTTTTTGTTTTTTTTTTTTTTTTTGTTTTCTAAATAAAAGTTTTTAACTAGAAAAATAGGAAACAGGCATAGCACCGTGGGGGATCGCTACTGAGAAGGCTAACAGGCATCTGAGAGTCACAAATACTCGGGAGCCTGAGGTGCCCCTGCACACGCACTGTCACTCAGGATGATTAAGGATATAGAGAAATGGAGGCAGTCTAAGGCCTCCCGTGCAGACCCACCATCAGGCCACTTGTAGCAATTATAAAAGGCACATATAGTAGGCACATATAGTAGGCACAGACCTAGTAACAGCAGAAGTAACAGGACCCTCTCTCAGATCTAACATACAGAGCATTGAGATAGGCAGATGAAGTTGCAGACAGCAAAACAAAAGGAGAGAAGTGGAGGGAGAAAAGACAGATACTAACAAGTTAGATATAAAGGCATAAGCATTAATATCTCACGTCTCCCAGATCACGGTGGAAGAGCTGCCATCGATTACTAGTACAGTCACACAGGTATCCCAACGAGGGAGTCGGCCAAGGCACTGGATAGGCAAACAGGAGTCCTGGCCAATATTACAGTCCTGGGTAGAGCTGTAAAGAAGGGTCGATGACTCAGACAAGGTCGGAGGCTCCAAACTTTCAGGGTGGTCTCCTCTGCGGGTCCCAGGCAAGTTGATTCCAATCCGGAACTGAGATCTTGGGTAAGCCGAGCCGTTTCGTGAAATCCTCCAAGTCCGCTGGGAATCGCAGCACCGCCGTACGCCCTCTATCAGATGCAATTAAGGCGAATGGAAAGCCCCACCGGTATTTGATACCCTTGTCTTGCATGGCCTGCAACAACGGGCGAAGCGCTCTCCTTTGCCTTAGCGTGTATTTGGAGAGGTCAGAAAACAACTTGAGCTTGGCACCATCAAAGTCAATTTCACCTTTATCATTCGCCTTCCGCATAATCATCTCCTTCTCCGCATAGAAATGGACCCGGCAAATGACATCCCTTGGATATTTAGCCTCCGGGTTGAAAGGCCGTAGTTCCCGGTGAACACGGTCCATTTCCAGGTGGGTACCGTCTGGCCGACCCAGTAAACTATTGAAAATGTCCTGGACGGAGACACGCAAGTCCTCCGGCCCTGTAGCTTCTGGCAAGCCCTTAATGCGGATATTGTTCCGGCGGCTCCTGTTTTCCTGGTCATCTAGGTGCTGCTGTAACTGGAGCAGTTGCCGTGACTGGGCGTCAATCACTGCTTGCATGGACTCCGCCTTCTTGGAGTGTTCCCCATGTTGATCCTCAAGCCTTGTTACTTTAGCGCCCAAATGTTGGATGTGTTTATTAATAGTCGTAATCTCACCCCGTAAAGATTGTTCCAACTGAGCCATCTGCATGGTAAAATCAGTTTTCGTGGGGAGGTTGCCAATAAGGCTCCTAATGGCTTGCATATCCGCGGAATAAACATCAGGTGTAGGTGGCAGGTGTGATTGTGCCATTACAGCGTCCGCCATTAAGGGTCGCCCCCTCGTGTCTTGGTCAATGGCCCCAGTTAGCGACTCAGCCAAAGCATAGGAGCCATGAAGTGGGGGTTGCGACTGGTGAATATTCACTGCCTCAGAGCAGTCGGAGGGTCGGGCCGCGCAGCACTCTGACTGTGAGGCCTGCGACTCTTGGGCCTTGCCCCACTCCCCACCGTCGCCACTGCTCCACTCCAGAGAACCCTCAGCAATATGCGTATGAGGAACAACAGTACTTGCCGTGTGGTGTGTTGGGGAGACTGCACCGTCATCCGGCTGTGGGTTGCGCCGAGGTGTCGTGGAGGTGGAGGTAGAATTGCCGCTTTCCCGGGCCGCCTCCTCATCTAGGCCGGCTTCCCAAGATGGCCGCCGCTGGCGGTCTTTCTGACTGCCATTACCCTCCTTGGCGGTAAAGAAGGATGGTATTCCGCTCTTAGAGGGTGCTTCTTGTCGAGGGGATTTCGCCTTCTGTTTCCCACGTTTAGTCATCTTAATATATCGCAATTATCTCGGCTTTGGAGGCCTCTGTCTCGGGAGCTCTCAACACATGCGACTGCACAGGTACAGCGTCAGGCCACGCCCCTCATATTGCTGTATTTTATATAAAAATGTGTCTCTAATCACTGGAATTGTTGCAGCTTATCAATTATTATTTTAAACATATTGTGCAAATATTTATGCAACCAAAATGGTGCACTTTGGTTAAACTGGTCTAGTTACATAGTTACATAGTAAAAACTGGTTGAAAAAAGACAGTCCATCAAGTTCAACCCCTCCAAATGAAAACCCAGCATCCATACACACACCCCTCCCTACTTTTAATTAAATTATATATACCCATACCTATACTAACTATAGAGTTTAGTATCACAATAGCCTTTGATATTATGTCTGTCCAAGAAATCATCCAAGCCATTCTTAAAGGCATTAACTGAATCAGCCATCACAACATCACCCGGCAGTGCATTCCACAACCTCACTGTCCTGACTGTGAAGAACCCCCTACGTTGCTTCAAATGAAAGTTATTTTCTTCAAGTCTGAAGGGGTGGCCTCTGGTATGGTGATCCTCTTTATGGGTAAAAAGGTCCCCTGCTATTTGTCTATAATGTCATCTAATGTACTTCCATCCAATGTACTTCCAATGTCTTCCATCCCACTAACCAGTTTAGTTGCACGTCTCTGCATTCTTTTCCAGCTCATTTATTTCCCAAAACTGCACTGCATACTCCAGGTGAGGCCTTACCAGGGACATATAAAGAGGCATAATTATGTTTTCATCCCTTGAGTTAATGCCCTTTTATGCAAGACAGAACTTTATTTGCTTTAGTAGCCACAGAATGACACTGCCCAGAATTAGACAACTTGTTATCTACAAAAACATTGAACCTCATTTTCCAGTTTGCTGCCCAGTTTTCCAACTTAGTCAAATCACTCTGCAAAGTGGCAACATCCTGCATGGAACCTATAGTTCTGCACAATTTAGTATCATCTGCAAAAATAGAAACAGTACTTTCAATGCCCACCTCTAGGTCATTAGTTGCCAGCCTGCTACTTGTGAAGTCAAAGTTTCCCCAACCTCCCTCAAGCTGAAGGTTTGGGGCATGTGCAGCTGGATCCCACATATACATTTGTGAGTTCACTCCCAATAACATTGTTCATAACTTTTAAATATATGTTATGCAGATATTAATGCCAACTTACCTTACCTGATTCTAGAATGACCACTGTATCTCATAAGGCAATAGCTAGTCAGGTTTCTATTCTGGAAAATCAAGTTTTGGAAGGTCAATCAGCCTTACCATAGGTGTTGAGAAACCCATGAAATGATAATGATACAGCATACTTTATGAAAAATGGATCTGTGTAATCAGCTGATGTTTATGTTGTTATATTATTTTATAAATACCACTGAAGCAGTAAATACTAAATATGCAATTGTTTCTCTACAGCTGCTTATTATTGATGGACAACATCTGAGAAGTGAACCTGCTGCTGTAATGGACGAGGTCCAGAAGTTTTTAGGTGTTTTTCCTCATTATAATTATACAGAGGCCTTAATGTAAGTATGCGTTTTTATTTACACAGCTTTTTGTTGAGATGTTCTTCTAAACTAATTGTTATATTGCCTGCATAAAATATAATTGATATTTACAGTCTAGTTCATTACACAGAAACATCATAATTCACTATTGCCTTTGAATGAGAATATCTTGTCTTATCCAAAGGAAACACTGTTATTATACGTGAAAATGGTGTTGAGGGTATAGTTTAGAAATACATTTGTTCTTTATTTTCCAAGCATAGAGTGCTAAGTACTCTCCTGGGGAGATTAAAGAAAACATTACTATATAGATAGAGTAGGTGTACTATCTAATGATGTCTGAGATAACTGTCTCTGTAAACGTTCAATCATTCCTTTTTTTGGAACGACTCTGTGATAGAGAATATGAGTGTTAAGTGGGTCAGCATATTTTTATAGCCATGTTGGGAAATTATCCAAAGCCTTTCTCTCTGTTCTTCAGTAAATTGCAAAATATGATATACAGCTCAGAATAATTACAAATATAGGGCTTAGCCAAGGGCAGCCGAAGTTTACTTGAGAAACTTTTTTCATCTTAACAGTGATCTGTTGCTTTCTGCTATGCAGAATAAATACTGTATACAATGTAGGCTACAATGCAGTGGAAACATTTAAAATGTTAATAATTCAAACTTGAAAACACACATCTGTATCTTATATATCAGGTTAGCCACCTGGAAGCCCGTGCAGATCTTATAATGGTAGCTATTTATGGTCCTCATCCTGACCAAAGGGTCCATATACTTTATTGTATGACATCATATTATATTATAATCTGGCTAAAAAATGTATAGAATATTGGAAAACTGACCCATTACATGGAAAAGGTGAACAGCTATGATATATACATTATATTAATAGATACAGCAAAAGCAATTATCAACTTTCAGATACTAAATGGAAAATTGGTAGAACTGTATAATTAAATTATTGAAATTTGAAATTCACTACAAAAGTGGACTTTCCTTTAAAAATTCATATTGCATTAAATTCATATATTTGTAGTTACAACATTGCTGTGGAATGACAGAAGACGTAATTCAGAGTAGTATATAACAAGTCCATATGAATATTAAATGATGTTGGTTCCATCACTTTACAACAGCCATAGTAGCAAAGAGACCACCACACATAACATTGCAAAGTCATGTTAGAGAAGACACATCTTGAAATATCTACAGTATGTATTGAATAGTGCTGGCTTAATCTTCCAAGGAACATAAAAGCTATATTGTTAAAAGGACAGCATACGCTTTTGGAAAAAACGAGTACAATAATTAGGAAAATGCAGTCTGCCTATACTTTAAAATAAAAAAAAATCATAATTTCATAATCTTTTGCATTGCTAAAGCCCTAATAAAAGCTTTTTTTTTTTTAATTGAACATCCTCCTCCCCCTCCATTTATAAACAGGGCCCTTCGTTTGGCGTTCCTTATCTAAATAAACAAACCTCTTCCTTTTATTAAGTATCTTCTTTTGAACAGCTCATTGTCAGAGGCTTATCAGTGAGCTGGTAATTCATTTTATCTGCCCGTCATGGGCGCTACAGAACCAGTTAGTGTCAGTAAGTGCTAAATTGAAACTGCCTTAATTTTCTTGTTGTGTACAAAATAAAATGTTTAGAGCTGAATATCTGCAGTTCTAAAGTCTGCAAACCCTCTAAGCATTTCCAGTAAATATTATTTTTTCTAGAACTGCACAGGAGAACACTAACTGAACTACAATATTACAAAATATTAAAATATTGCAAAAACTGACATTTAGGGGTCTATTTATTAAACCTCAATTTTTTCTGGTCAAGTTTTTAAGGAGAAAAAAACTAACATTTTTAAAGAAAAGAAACCTCAGATTTTTTGAGATTTATTATGATTGAAAGCTCCTACAGATCAGAATCCGAAAAATAATCCAGTAAACCTGTCAACGTCATGTAAAAATCAATGGCAGGTGTCCCTTTAGCAATTTGAAGATGTTTCTTGCCTTCATGATCTTTAAGTGTTTTGATCTGGTTTTCTTTCAATAATCTGAAAAAAAAAGTGTTTTTCAGGCGGCATCTCCAAAAAGACGCACAGTTCAAGCATCAAATAGCAAAAGTCTCTATTTTGATGTGACTTTTTCCCACACCGACTTTTTCAATCAGATTCATTGGTAAATTATAAGGATTCAGGTTTGGGAGTCTGATCAAATTTCCTTTTTTTATAGTGAGTTGAGTTTTAGTAGACTTTGCTGACTGCAGTAAATAAGATATATTATTTACATCTGCTTTAGAAGATAGGAATTTGCTATTTTTTAAAATTCTGCTTGACTTACTATACCTCTTGTAATTTTAGATTCAATCCACAAAAAGGCTTCTGGTGTCAACTGTTAGAAGAAGGGAAAACAAAATGTCTTGGGAAAAATAAAGGTCGCAAATATCCAGCTATGGATTTAGAGGTATTGTGAAGAACATAGGTCTTGAAATAACAGATTTATTTTTATTAGGTTGTTTTAGATGTCAAGACCGGGGTTTTTCATTCTCTTAACGGTTATTGACACTGTTGGTACATTAAAAATTAATTTTCAAAATACAATTCACAATCAACATTCACAGTTTAAATTATGTGAAAAGACTACAATGGAGGCAGCAGGCCTGTAAGCAGAGTCTGTTCTTCAGCACACAGATCTATGGTTATCCTGTAACACTGGTTAGCAACTTTGTTTCATAGATTTATTGATTGCTAACTTCTTAGGTTCGATATAAAGTGTCATCTTGCCAGACCTTGGCATATTATTTCTATTTCAAGAGCAGTTGATCTCCATTAATAATCATTTGGATGTTATCTCCATTGGTAGAGCATTGACTATTATCCACTCTGTGTCTCCCTTGTTTGTTATCTCAATTGCTAGACCATCCAGTTTTTTCCATATACATTGCCATTGGGCACTGTTTGGCTACAGGGCAAAGGATATTGTGTCAATTTCTATACCACTGGATTCTAAACTCCACTGCTAGAACATTGGATATCATTCAAATTTCTAGATAATGTTATGTCATCCTCATTGCTAGATCATTAGATGTTCCCATTGTTTTACCATTGGAAGTCATCACTATTGCTTTTAAACAAGTCAAAGTAGAAGGCAAAAATAAATGGCAAAACACGTCTAACATATGCAAAGGTATTTATTTAAAACTTGCATTCAATTTTTTAATCCAATACATAGGATTAAAAATTATATTGCTTCTAGCTGTTTAGCTTTTTCAACTTAAAAATAGTCTTACTCTTAAAAGTTGCTCACACGATTTAGTGGTTTTTTTTTTCCACTTGTATACAACACAGCATGATATTCTAGCCTTTAGGTGATCATTGATGAGCATAACACAAAATGTGCAAAATCCCACAAATTTTTTTTTTTGCAAAGGTTTAATGATCATTAACAACCAACTTATTACAATCACAGAGATTTAACAGACACAACAGCCTGCTAATTTATTCTGAGTTAACAAGGCAGAATGAATTGCTAAAAATATATATATATATATATATATATATATATATATATATATATATATATATATATATATATGTTACACTTATGTACAATACATCAAATAATATTAGACTATAAGAGTGAATTAAAAAAATCATCAAAAACAGCTAAATTGTTTAAAGAAATATACAATGAGCAAGTTAAACTGGAAACAAACTACCATCTACTACAGTATATACACTGAACAAATAGCATAACATTATAAATATATTCAGTCTTTTAACTTATATATGCAATGGAGTGAAATGCTATTCTCAATGTATGCAAAGTTATATTGTTGAACAATATATAAATAAATCGTATAAATCTTTAAACCAACTGTATAAAACACAAGCCTTTCACAATTTCACAATTTACAATATAGTGGTACATATCCCAACAACCCACGATATAAATATATATATATATATATATATATATATATATATATCCTAACCTAAAGGTTCCCAATTTTTGTCAATCCCGAAATATATTTTTATAGCATGCCTATTTTCTACTACAAAAAAATGGTTATGTAGGGGTTTTGTTGTTGTTTTAAAAATATGGACATCACATAAAAAACAAAAGGTGCACAAAACAACTAGAGTTTGATTAATTCTTACTTTTGCATTAAAGGGGATTCTTTAAAAATAATGAATTTAACTCAGGTCATTCTGCTTGATCCTTTGGTTTTAGAAAGAGCCAGCACTGCGCAATAATACTGCTTTAAGATAAAAAAAATTTCCTATTCAATGCAATCTATCAATTGCCAAACACGACTTGGCTTTTTCCTGCTTGGGAGCTATTCTCATATCTACCATGAGGTGGGGCATGGGAGCATTATTAGCAAATACAGGTATCAGGGAGTAGATATCTGGCTACCTCCCCATTGTTCTGGCTGCTGGAGGTGGAGGGAATGGTGACATCACTCCAACTTGCAGTGCAGCAGTAAAGAGTGACTGAAGTTTATCAGAGCACAAGTTATATGGTCGGGGCACCTGGGAAACTGACATGTTTCCCTGAATAAAACTTTTAAGTGAAAAAAAAATCATGTATAAGAATAATTACTCTAAACCACACAAATTTCGATATTGTAGTGTAAAAGGTACAAAAAAACTAACAAAAAATATAGCTGGTCATGTAAAAGTTAATGGGAGCTGTCCTTAAACATAGTAAAATCCTTCTTTAATATAGGGTTTAAGGTTTTCAGGATGTTAATCACACAAAAATTCTTACGAAAACAAGGCTTTCGAGGTTTTCGTTGTTGGATTCTGCGTTTTTATTTGTTTGTACTTTGTTTGTACTTTTTATATTCGGATTTTAATAAATAAGGAGACATTTGTGCTTTTTTCGAGTTTGAAAAAGCCTCTAAAACTACACAAATCTGATTTTTGATATTTAACCCTCTCACTTCTGGCCGATTTGGTTACTTGCAAACTTTTATTGCCAGACTGTTTTTGAACATTTAGGGGCAGATTTACTAGGGGACGAATTTCGAATTACAAAAAACTTCGAGATTCGACCATCGAATTAAAAAACTTCAAATTCGAATATGGAATTCAAAAATTTTTCAACAAATTTGGCAATCCTGCAGTTGAATAAAAATTGTTCGAAACGATTTTTAGCAATCGAAGGATTTCTATTCGACCAAAAAAAAAAAGTGCTGTGGAAGGTCCCCATAGGCTAACATTGCACTTCGGTAGCTTTAATTTGGTGAAGGATGAAGTCAAAGTTTTTTTTAAAGAAACAGTACTTCGAATACTTCGAATGGTCGAATAGTCGAATGATTTTTACTTCGTTCGAATCAAAGTCGAATGGTCGAATATAGCCTTTTCGATGGTCGAAGTGCCCAAAAATTTACTTTGAAATTCAAACTTTTTGACATTCGAACCATTCACTCGAGCTGAGTAAATCTGGCCCTTAGTGCTCTTTCACTTTAGGCACCTTTCCTGGAGGGGACTTAAGGTTTACCCAGTAAAACAATATTCTTTTTTAAGAACACCCTAAGCTTTCAAAATATGCTAGAATTTTGATGTTATTCCACTTCTGTAATAAGTTATAGGCTTCTGTCAAAAAATGGAAAAAAAACCCACATTTTTTTCCATAATATAAACAGATATAGTAGAAACATAATTTATTTAACGCATGAAATTATAACTGATTTGGAAAGGCCCATGTCTCCAGAACATGCCAATACCAAATATATATAGTTTTCTGGAGATTTCTGATTTGTATAGGTCAAAAACTCCCAACAGTACGCTATCACATTTCCAAAGCGCTGCTCCAGTAACTGGAATAATTCTGATTTCAAGGCCAAAAACTCCACTAACAGTATGTTTTCCCTAAAAAAAAACTATACTGTACATTTTTTAGATTCTGGTGAATGCAAAATAAGTAAATATGTCTTATTATTCTAACTACTGCAGAAGATAAAACACCCTAAATATACTGGTCAGGTGTCCACTGAACAGTTTAATGCCCAAGTATGTGGCCTCTAGGGGCCCTGAAAGGAAGACACCCCATATAATCAATGTTGATGAAATTACAGAAAATCACCTCAAAGCTTCCACTGTGCTGCATCCCATCTCCCAAGTATCATTAGATGATGCCCAATGTGCATAGGTTTACCCAAGTATGTGACCTCAAGGGGCCCCAAAAAGAAGACACCCCATATGATCTAGCATCCTCTGTCATTCAAGCTACTTCAAAAGCAGCACATTTACTGCATTATATGTGGGGTAAAGCTACAAAAAAAGAGTGCTTACCACAGAAAGTCATATATTTTTGCAAAGTACACATTTCCCTGAATCTAAAATGGGTAAAAATGTATTTTTACTCCAAAATACCAAATACAAAGCATTCCTTAATTTGACCATTTTGATGAAATCAAATAAAATCACCTCAGCGCTTCCACTTTGTAACCATAGTAAAAAAGGAAAGAAAGTTAGTTTGTCCTTTAGGTTTAAATCCTCCTGCCGATCCTTCCACAGTCTCCCAACTGCATATGAGGAAAGTCACAATAAAGAAATGGACCAGCGCCTGGGGCAACGAAGAAATTAGAAACCGTATATAGTGCAATAAGTTCCAATTAGGTTTAAATAGCACCCTGTGTTTGTACACAACTCTATACTGCGTGTTCACTTGGGAAGGGTTCCTCTCCCATGGACAGTGCACCACTGGGTAATTCTAGCAGCCTTCACCAATCTGGCTGAAATACCTACTTAAAAGATCCTAGTTGGGGATATTGCATGTAATATTCCACAGATGGGGGTTATCCTCACAATGTACCTTTAGATTCCAATAAGGGAAAACAGAAATCCCATAGCATAATACCATTTATTAAAAATATCTTTAATATCTTTGCACTCACATATAGTCATATGAAGTCAGTCACATATAAAGATAAGTCTTTAGCGGGTTCCCAATAATTTCCAAATAGGAGTGTTTGCCGGCAAGTTGTTTTTTCTACTCCTCATGGTGTTCCCCGCAGCTCACCATGACGTCACTTCCACCTGACATGTTTTGTCATTGGCTTCCTCAAGCCATTTCACTTTGTAGCATCCTATCATCCTATCTTTCAAACTTCAATAGAATCCTACCTCCATGGGTTAAATACTGTGGTGCTCTATCTGGGAACTTTGCTGCTCTTCAGTTCCATAGATGAAGCGTTAACAAGGAGAAATCAGATGGCACTCACCAAGCAAAATGTGCTAAATTTTAGCGATTTATTCAGATCTCTGCACAACGTTTCAGGGGATCAACCCCCTTTCTCAAGTGCTCTTTCTCATGCTTACATTTACACTAATTCAAAAACGCATCAGCCGTTTTATGTGTGGTAAAAGCTGGAAAAAACATTACAGTGACCCCGAAAAACCCTATATTTTTGGAAAGTACACATTCAGAATAAACCCACATGGGTAAAAACACCTTTCTCCAAACTACCAAAATGCAAATCCTTCCTAAACTTATTTGTTTTTATGACATTTCTGAAAATCACCTAAAAATGTTAGAATTTGCCGCATTTATTTCACACAGGGGCCGATTCAATAAAGGTCGAAAAAACTTGTGTTATTTATAGCGTACCTTAAAAATTATATCAATTCTTAAATTTTTAGAATGATTGATTCACTTAAAGTTCACTTGTCTAACTTAAGAAGTGATATTTTTATGTTCATTTTAGCTGAATTGTGTGCAGTATTTTATAGCATGTGCTATTTTGTGTTTTATTTTGTGAGATATTTTAAGGCATTTGATATTGTCACACGTTATTAGTGCAATCTATAGTATCTAAGACATTCGGGATGCCACTGGCAGAGTAGAACTCTCTTTTTACAGTATTCGAGTCATTCCTTTCCCTGGGAATAATTCCATAACATAACATAGTGCATTCTGGATCTGCCTAAGTAAGGTATCATGAATATGTGTTCGTGGCTGTAGGCAAGGATCCAGTTCCTCCTAAAGGTCTTTAATTGCTGCCCTAAAGCAACTCACTAGATCTTCCTTTATTAATCCATCTGATGTTGTTTAGTAACGCCTACTCCTAGGAGTCGTTAAATTTCACAGTAATTATCGCACTATTATCGCTGTTAGTGAATAATGCGTTAGGATTAATTCTATTCCATAAATATCGCAATGCGATTAGAATTCCGCTGAACAGAAATGAAGAATGAATGCTTGCGATATGTCTATTAACGCATGCGAAATTACTTGGATGAATCGTTCCTTAAATAACACATCTTAAATAACGCACAAAACTGTGTGTCAAGGAATATCGACCTTTTGTGGATCAGCCCCATGTTATTTTACATGCAAGAAAAACAACCCTAAATATGAATGCCAGAGGTCTATTAACAGTTTTATGCCCGATGTGCATAGGTTTACCAAAAGTATGCAATATGCATGAACCCCGAATGAAAATAGTGCATATGAATTTGCTTACCTGCCAATTCAGCTTTTGCAATCTGAGCCCCCTGACTGAGCAAGATCCACTAACTGTACAAAGACCCCAGGAATACTGTATATTACCATATATTTTCGGAAAGTACACATCCTGACGAATCCAACATGGGTAAAAATGCCTTTCTACACCAAACTACCAAACTGCAAAACTATGCTACAAAAACACTAATGCAGGAATAAAATTGCAATAAAACCACAAAAATAACTCATCCAACAGCTTAATTAGTGGTCAAAATACCTGATCCAATATTCACCAAAATAAACAGTTTTTAGGTTAAAAAAGAAGATGAGTAAAATCAATAAGTTAAAAAAACACTGTTTGTGAGTTTTTGTGTAAATATGTATGTAAACATGTTGTCTGTTTCTGTCTGTGTGTAAGTGTAAATACTGTAACGTCACTCGTCCAAACGGTGCCGTCTCGGGGGGTTTAGGTAGATTGCAGGGATCGGGTTGGTCTCAGAAAACCACAGTTCACACTCAGCATTGAGTTTTAGGCTGACCGCAATCAGCTTTATTCACATATAACCGGCACACAGGAGCATATTGGAAAACAAAACATAAAAAGAAATCCTAGCCTGTCCGGCTCTAACTAACATACAGTCGCTCCCTCTCTATACAATAGAGAGGGTCTAGCATCCAACTCTACAAAAAACAATTGTTTGTTTGGTTACTCACTGTGTCCGGCACTCCCCTTACTGCATGCAGGCAGTTCCCCAGGAAGAGAGAGAGAGAGTAACTCTGAGACACACTGTTTAAAGGGTTTCCCCTGAAGTCTAACGAGGCCACTAATTAGCCAGGCTTCACCAAAACCTGGATAGCCTGGTGAATGGAAGTCCCACCCGCTCACTTCCATTCACTCCAGGGCCCTTTTTACCGGCTTTTCCAAAAGCCAAATGCAGTGAAAGAACACTCTCTCTGCTCTGCTGACATACTTTCCCTGGAGCTTAGTATATATAAGAGAGAAATCTGGGAGAAATATAAACACCTTCCACCTCTAATCCAGCATTTCTCTCACAATACATATATGTGAATAAGTGTGCAAAAGATAGAAAAAGTTTGAAAAACAAAATATAAAAAAAGCAATCTTCAGTAAAATGTGTTTGTAAGTGTGTAAAATCTATGTAAGTGTACTTAAGTGAGTGCAAGTGTGTAAATAAGGGCTACTTACTGTTTTTGGAGGCATGCTGTCACTGCTGGAGGGTTCCTGGAGGTCCTTGGTACAGAGCTGTTGCACAACAGGAAATGTGTGGGTGGCACTGAGGGGAAGATGAAGCTGGGAGAGCAGCAGATGCAAGACGCTATTGCATCTGCTGCTTGGAGGTTAGTCCTTACAACAATTGCATTGCAGGACCGACATGACAGCCCCTAGCCTTGCTGCCCAGGGGGCTGTCATTCCTCCCCACTTTCTGCAGAGGTGGCCGATGCAGAAAGAAGGGCTCATCTGCAGAGAAACGTACAGAGTAGGTTCTTGGCAGATTGAGCCCCTGCCTAGGGTTAAAGGAGAAGGAAAGCTACGGAGGCATTTTATTGCCAATAGATTAGCTGCAATAGTGCAAGCTAGAATGCTATATTTATTCTGTAGAATGTTTTACCATACCTGAGTAAAAAGCTCTAGAAACTCTCTGATTTTTTAGGATAGGAGCTGCAGTATTAACATGGTGTGACATCACTTCCTGCCTGAGTCTCTCCCTGCTCTGGGCTCAGATTACAGTAGAGAAGGGAGGGGGGTGGGGAAGAGGAACAAACTGAGCATGCTCTTGCCCAGGGCAATGAAGTTTAAGCTGAAGGCAGGAAGTCTGATACAGAAGCCCATGTGTACACAATAGCAGGAAAGAAATGCAGTGTTTCTTTTGACAGGGGACTCAGAGCAGCACTACTTTGGGGGTTTACTGGTATATTTAGATGGACCTTTCTGATAAGGCTTACTTAGTTTTAACCTTTCCTTCTCCTTTAAGGGCCTTAATGGGCTTGAGCCCAGGCAAAGGGTTAAGGCCCTTAATGATATCTACAACTTTTCAGCAACAGATGTTAAAAAAGATGTTAAAGGGATACTGTCATGGGAAAAAAATTTTTTTCAAAATGAATCAGCTAATAGTGATGCTCCAGAAGAATTCTGCACTGAAATCCATTTCTCAAAAGCGCAAACAGATTTTTTTATATTCAATTTTGAAATCTGACTTGGGGCTAGAAATATTGTCAATTTCCCAGCTGCCCCAAGTCATGTGACTTGTGCTTTGATAAACTTCAATCACTCTTTACTGCTGTACTGCAAGTTGGAGTGATATCACCCCCCTCCCTTTTCCTCCCCAGCAGCCAAACAAAAGAACAATGGGAAGGTAACCAGATAACAGCTCCCAATACAAGATAACAGCTGCCTGGTAGATCTAAGAACAACATTCAATAGTAAAAACCCATGTCTCACTGAGACACATTCAATTACATTGAGAAGGAAAAACAGCAGCCTGCCAGAAAGCATTTCTCTCCTAAAGTGCAGGCACAAGTCACATGACCAGGGGCAGCTGGGAAATTGACAAAATGTCTTGACCCATGTCAGATTTCAAAATTGAATATAAAAAAATTGAATATAAAAAAATCTTTTTGCTCTTTTGAGAATTTCAGTGCAGAATTCTGCTGGAGTAGCACAATTAACTGATGCATTTTGAAAAAAACATGTTTTCCGATGACAGGATCCCTTTAATATCTAAAAGTTAGCCTGAAACCAAACAAGACATCATCTCACAGCTTCATGTAGATATACAGTATGTAAGATTTATGCATTCTGTTTGTACATGCAAATCTGCAGAGTGGTACTGTACATGGCATAACTATAAACCACATGACCTCGTTGATTCTGCATTAAAGTAGTCATAACAAATTATTTTATTATTATTTTATTTTAATACATGCTGTTCTCATGTCGCTATAGATGCTTTTAATTGCTTGCTTGTGAGCAATGAATGCATTGCTAAAAAAGTTACAGCAAATGTTTAATCTAGTCACATGCATTGGTCATGTGTGATTTAAGCCCATTCATCCACACACTGTGTTTAAATCTTGAAAGTTCTGGGGACCTATTTTATGAACTCTGATTTTCATAGATTTTCAATTGGATGCAAGCCGGGTGATTAGGCCAATATAGCAGCTTTATTTCTTTCTATGAAACCAAACCAGAGTATCATTTGCTGTGTGTTTGGGATCATTGTCTTGCTGAAATGTCCACTCTTGTTTCATCTTCAGCATCCTGATAGATGGCAGCAGATTCTTATCAATTATACGAAGTCTGCTAGCCCCACGCCATGATGTTCCCACGTCCAAACTTCACTGTTGGTATGGTGTTTTTGGGGTGAGGTGCAGTGCCATTTCTCTTCCAAACATGGTGTGTGCAATGACATCCAAAAAGTTAAATTTTGATCACATCTGACCAGGCTATATTTTCCCAAAATTTAATTGGCTTGTCCCAATGTTGTGTAGCAAACTTTAAACAAGCTTCAACATGCCTTTTCTTCGGCAGTGGTGAAAACATGCATAGAGGCCATGTTGGCTGAGTGCATTACTTATTGTTTTCTTTGAAATAACTGTACTTGGTAGGTAAGGTTCCTAAAGCTCTCCACTAGTGATCCTTGGCTCTTGGACAACTCTTCTGATTATTCTTTTGACTCCTCTGTCAGAAATCTTACTAGGAACACCTGGTTGTGGCCAGTTTAGGGTGAAATGATGTTCTTTCCACTTCCAGATTATGGCCCTGGAACATTCAGAAGCTTAAAAAAACATCTGTAACTCATGCCATCAGTATGTTTTGCAACAATGAGGTTGCGTTCCTCTCAGCATATTTGTTGTGAGTGACATTCTGCTTATATAGGCCCTATTCTCAGATAGCAATGCTTCATGCCTTTAAGAATGAAATTCTGTGTCACCCAGAGCAGTAACAGAGAAACATTTACCTCCTGCATTTCACTATCACCAAGCTCACTAACATTCTTGGTTGCAGTCTTAGCTTCTATGCTGTGCTACTAAAACCCTTCCTCCTGGAAAGTTATCATATTCTCAGGCACAACTGAGACTCAATATTCACTGTAGTCTGCTACACACTAAGACCCTATATCCTCCACCTTAAGGAAAATCCAAGAGACTTATTGTTTCAGCACTTTTAAATACAGTCATGGTTGTTGACTGATCCTCTCAGTCACATAAGTCTTCTGTAAGAAATCACATAAAATATTTACATCCCTAGTGTAGCTGTCGCTGTCCCTCATTGATGTCAACTGTAAGATAGTTTTAGTGATGGGCGAATTTATTCGCCAGGCACAAATTTGCGGCGAATTCCCACTATTCGCCGTCGGTGAATAAATTTGCAAAACCGCAGTCAAAATGACTTGCGTCCTTTCGCGAATTTCACGGCGAAGCGAAACGCCCCAAATTCGCCCATCACTAGTTAGTTTACTTTTTCCACTCTACATTCAAGGGAGAACACTTTTCATTTAGTCCAATTAACCACATCCCAATATCAAAAAATATGTCTCAAATATTCCCCCAGTTGCACTAAGGGCATTGAATTTATTTATCCAGCAGGGCAACACCTAAATGGATCCTTTAGCAGGAATTAATCATCCCCAGACCTACAGTTCTTCCATACTCTATCAAGTAGGAAAGCATATTAGTCCACTGCTTCCCTTTAAAGTATACAGCTACCAGCTTCTTCACTCCCCCCTCTTTTATCCACTGTATATAATTTTCCCCTACTACACATTGTGCCAAATCCCCCTTGTTCAAGTGTATTGGTATAATTTAATTATTTAGCATCTTGTAGCGCACTTGTTTTCTTGTAACCACCTTTCTTTTATTTTTTGTTTACAGTCAAGAGCTTTTCTTTCAACTTATTACCAAGACCACAATATTGAATTGTCCAAGGTTCTGCACAGACTGGGACAACCATTACCTTCATGGCTGAGACAAGAACTACAGAAAGTGAGATAGCACTGGAAAGTTGGACTCATAGAATTTAGCAAATCTGCAGTTTCTACAGTTAAAAATACAAAACCAAATCCTTCTCCTTCGGACACCTGCGATTATCTGTAATGACCCTCTGTGTAACTCACATTGTCGAAAAAGTTTATACTTGCACGTGATGGAAGATATAAGCCTCATTATGTCAGATCTCAGAATCATGGTTGACATATGTTATTTTACACAAGGATATAATCTAAATGTATCTTGGGATACCTTCTTCCTGCATTTATTTTAATATCAGAGAGTTACACCAACATAAACTACTGTCTGAGAGAATCAAAGCAATGAAGAATGGAATAGTGGGCTCTGAATGCCAAGGTTAGTTGGTCCAGTAAATAAATAGTTAATACTTAATACTGCCATGTTGAATGTTCATCATTCATGAAATAACATTTTATTTTTTCACATTTACAAGGCATAACAGAGAAAACCACCTTCACATTTGTGAAAACATGATTTCTCAAGGCAAATATATACAAAAGTATTCAAAGGCTAGCAGTTCACCATGCCTTTGCACATCAAGCTGTGATTTTCAAATGGATTTAGCTCAATAAAAGCTCCCTACAGAGCTCAGAAGTGCTCTTCAAAATTATTCCTTTCTTTAGCCATTCATTTGTATTTTTCTTTTTTTTTAGTTTTTTTCTTCCAGCTTATTACTAAATTCTAAATGATATTTGGCAGCAATTTGAAGGGGAACCAAACTTCAGTCTTTAACATAAACATAATAAGTCAGAGGAGCTTTTGTAGTATTAATTGAAAGGTCAGCACTTCACTAAAGCTATCACTCCAATTATATTAATTCATAATGGATAAACCCTTCTATGCCTTTATTTGCTTGAAGCTCCAAAGCCTAATAAAACTGGTGTGCTAATATATAGCATTCTTTCCTTCTGTAGTATGATGTCATTTATCAGTGTTTTTTTTATTTATTTTAAGGTAATGTAAGCTTAATAGTGTATATCCTAATGGCCATATGTCTCTATTTTATTCCTGTGGACTTACAATTAGCACTAAACAAGTTTATGTACCGACGATATCCAGTTTTGATAAACTTACATTACAAAACTGTTAATTTCTTTAGGTTTCATACAGTTATTATTCTATTATAGTGATAGAATTTCAGCTATAATGCTTTACAGAACTGCTGCATTGTGAGAAAAACAAATTGACAATGGCACCTAGCCTAGATAGCCAATGTGGCTATCCAATGTGCATCATTTATGTGTATCTCTCTGTGAAGTGCTTTTTCAGCCTATGAATCAACCAATGTAAGGTACATATAATGTGTTTTTACAACAGCAACAATGTATGCAGAAGGTTAAAAGTTGTTAAAACAAAATTCCCATGGCACAGATAATCCCCCCCCCCGCATAACAAATGTTGCTTATCTGTGAGCCAAAACAAAGGGGGACGGGATACCTCAAAAGGACCAAACATGGAGTACCCACATTTTCCAGGTTTGCCCTGTTTAGCACAAGAAATAACAAAAACATTGATTTTCCATGATTATAACAATGGGTATAAAGTATTTTTAGTACCTAGTAAGACTAGGGGGCAGATTTACATATGGTCGAATATCAAGGGTTAATTAATAAATATGACCATATTCGGCTGCCGAATGTAAATCCTTCGACTTCGAATATCGAAGTCAAAGGATTTACCGCAAATAGTTTGATAGAAAAATCATTTGATTAAACGATAAAACAATTAAATCCTTCTAATCGTTCGTGTCGAAGCTTTTTTTAAAGAGACAGTACTTCGACTATCGAATGGTCGAATATTCGAACGATTTTTAGTTTGAATCGTTCAATTCAAAGTCAAACGTCGAAGTAGCCAATTCGATCGTCGAAGTAGCCAAAAAAAACATTCGAAATTAGAAGTTTTTTTTATTCTATTCCTTCACTCGAGCAAAGTAAATGTGCCCCTTATTCATTGAATGCCATGTTAAAAAAGGCAGTTCATGGTTATTTCAAATGGCTACAGATTCCATAGACTAGAAACACATTTAAATTCTTGATGTTAGTGCTAAGAAGCTGTTTTAGAACCTGTATTTATTTGGGGCTCTGTCTTTAATATTATCTTGGCTATCTTTTTTTTAGTATTAGCTTAGAATCCGCTGAATAAATCATGTTTGGCTTTGCTTGCCCAACAGATCAACACACTACAATAAAAACTTCAACTGCAATTTAACCAATGGTCAAATAACTGGCATGTACTGTAGATTCAACCACATTTTATTTTATTTTATTTTTACTGTTACCTTTAAGTTAGGTCGTTAGAAGAAAGATGCATTGCCTGATATGAGTTTCTCTATGCAACAATAGTATAAACATAAATACATCAAGTCCTTAAAATGTAAGCTGCTAAAAAAATCTAAATTTAAAACAGTCGACATCTGGAGAGTAATTTTTGTTTTGCTTCCAGCTAACTCCTAATATCTCAGGTCTACTGTTATCAATACTGTGTCAGAACAGTGGATTTTGAATAGAGTCACAGTTATCAGTTAAGATACTGAAACCTTATATTGTGCCTCTTGGACTTATTTGACTTCATGCATGATAGACCGTATTGACAGAAATGAGATCTGGTTACTGGGCAGAGGGACTAAGTTATTGAATGACAAAAGGGTCAGGCAAATCAGCTGAATGATGGCTGCATACACCTGCAGACACAATAATTGCTAAAATATCTAATCCTTCTTTAAAGAAACCAACTAACCAACAATGTACTACAATCATTGTAACACAAATATGATTGCTTGTTGGTCTGTTTGTGTTGTGATCAATTCAAAAAATAAAGATTAAAGGAAAACAAATGCAATTAAAAGTGGATCTTGATTGGCTATTTCACTTGTTCTGAGTCTAATCTAATGTCAAAACATGCCAGGAGCTCACAAGAGAACCATAGACTGTAGGTCTCCAAAGCTTTATTTATCCTCTCCTCAATTAGCATCTTTCTTTACCTAGTCTTTTTTATGTACATGCTATAATCTACCCTTCCAACTAATTTGCCTTTTTTGTTCCCATGCAGAAATATGGAATAACCATGAAATAGGCCAATTGGTTAGGAGTGGGAATACATTTCCTGGTATCCCAATGGGTCAACCAGTCCAACACTGGTTCAAATGCTATGCATTGGTAATTGAGTTTGGACAGCAATTTTTAGTCTGCCTTTGTCTAGTGTGCGGTCAGTTTTATTAAATAAAACCATTAATATCAAATGCCTCAAATACACTTTTCTAAACTATTTCATTTAATTTTTTGCATATGTTTAATCAAGTCTTCTTTTACTAAAGGTAATCAGTATTCAATTTTCAAGCTGTTCTGCTGTTTTCTTATAGCTAATTTATTAGCCATTAAGCATTAAATAGCTACGTATATAGTTACATAGTAAGTTGAAAAAAGATACACGTACATTAAGTTCAACTTTGTATGTCTATATATAAACTGTCTAACTGCTAGTTGATCCAGAGGAAGGCAAAAAAAATGCATTTGAAGCCTCTCCAATTTGAAGGAAAAATACTTCCTGACTCCAAAATGACAATCAGACTAGTCCCTGGATAAACACGTTCTATGAGCTATCTTCCATAACTCTGTATTCACTCACTTGTTAAAAGACATCCAACCCCTTCTTAAAGTTATCTAAACTATCAGCCAGTATGACTAATTCAGGGAGAGAATTCCACATCTTCACATCTCTCACTGTAAAAAACTCCTTCCCAATATTTAGATGAAACCACCTTTCTTCTAATCAGAATGGGTGACATTATGTCAGCTGGAAATATCTATTGGTAAAGAAAGCATTAGAGAGATTATTATATGATCCCCTTATATAGTTATACATACTTATATTATCCCTTAAGTACCTCTTTTCCAGAGTGAACATCCCCAACTTGGCCAGTCTTTCCTCATAGCTAAGATTTTCATGCCTTTTAACAGCTTAGTTGCCCTTCTCTGCACTCTTGCTTATTCAGTAATGTCCTGTTTGACTACTGGAGACCAAAACCGTACAGCATATTCTAGATGGGGCCTTACTAGCACACTGAACAGTGGAAGAATGATCCCCTCTTCCCATGAATCTATGCCCTTTTAAAAAGCTCAAGACTTTATTTGCCCTTGATGCTGCTGACTGACATTGCTTGCTACAGCCAAGTTTATTATCTACAAGGACTCCAAGGTCCTTTTCCATAATGGATTTGCCTAGTATAGTCCCATTAAGGGTATAAGTGGCTTGGATATTTTTACATCCCAGGTGCATGACTTTACTTTTATCAACATCGAATCTCATCTGCCACTTAGCTGCCCAGATTGCCAGTTTAGAAAGGATGCCGCATTCCGGGTGGAATTAAATGGACTGCATAGTTTTGTGTCATCTGCAAACACTGATATATTACTTACAATACCCTCCCCAAAGTCATTAATTAAAAAGTTAAATAAAAGTGGACCCAATAACGAGTCCAGAGGGACCCCCACTAAGAACCTTACTCCAAGTAGAGCATGTACCATTAACGCAGCTGTTTTTGTTTAGAAAAAAACACAATTTTTTTACAAAATCTAACTTTGTTTTTAAGTTACAGTTATAAGATATTTTAACAACTGTCCCTATGTTAATTCAGTTTTTTATGTAATTTATGTTCCTTTTTTAATATTTCAGTTGATCTGCTTAAGGAAGATGTCAACATGAGGGCATAACTAATATTTGAGCTTCTTCACAAGAGGATTTCTTTACAGAAAAAAGAAATGAGCTCTCCTTCCATACCAAAACCTAATCTTTTCTGGATATATATAAAATGTTGTCTCATTTATGTTTAGTATGGAAAAAAATTGAATTGCAAGACTTGTGGACTGAATTATGTTTATTTTTATCACACCAAACTATTTTTATTTGAAGTAAAATATCTTTTTTCCTTAAGGCTTTTGTTATATTGTATATGTTGTGTTTGGAACTACAATGTTCTAACTTCAAGCTTTTAAAAAAAACATGGCATGAATTTGTTATAATCAGATTCTCCCTACATTTTAAATACAATCTAAGTTCAATTTAACTTCATCTACATATTGAAACATCCAAGAAACGGTGGGCAGCACAAGGGTATAGACCTATAATTACCTCTTGCGCAAGGTGTTAAGTACAGGGCTCCAAGTAGTCCTTTTATACACAGATGCACAGGTAAGTGGGTCCCAACTGACCACATGCTGCACCTTAAATAGAGTCTTTTAGGTCATTTGAGTAAAATCAAAGTCACAAACACAATATCTCGTATTTCAAATTTTAATTTTCAGAACTTAAATTTTCTAAATTTATCAACCCAAAAAATGTGGCAACTGAAACCTTGACAGAATCTATGATATTTTTCAAGTTTTGAACACAAATTAATTTTTCATGAATATGCTAGTGAAATTACAAAAAGATTGCAATTTTTTTGCAGTTGAGTTTTGAAAAAACCCTAAATGTAATAAAAAATACTCAACTTTTCAATTTCTACATCTTAAAACTGTAATGTGTGCAAACACACAGTGAATCAATGAGGGAAATGAATGCAAGGGGAGAGTTTCAAGACTTAACAAATCCTTGCCCCATATAATGCCAAATAATGGCAAAATCCTCTAAGGGGTTGGCTTAATTCTTAAAATCTGGGGCCTTTAAATGAACTCCAATATTATTATATTTTTTTTAAAAATTATTGATTTTTGAAAGGTAGCAGCCATTTCACTGAACTTTCTTAAAAAACTTGTGACGCAAATAGCTATAAATGGTATTTTACATTGGGCAGCACAATGTTACTGGCAGAATGAATGGCAGTGAAGAAAAACCTTGGTTATCCTTCTCTGAGTATATGTCCTATGGCCTCTTGCCATTAACATCTATTTAGCCCATGCTCAGATGGTTTAAGCAAAGTAGTGTGGCTTGTTATTAAACAAATAATTCCCAGTACCAAAGAGGCTACATATATTTACAAAGTATAGTACGTAGGTGTAACGTTCTCGTTGTCCAAACCTTGCGCAGTGAGCGGTATGCTCAGTTGTACAGGTTAACCCTGTGGTCTCCTGTGTTCAACGACGCCCTTTTGGGGCCCCGGGCTTTCTGCTGTAGAAACCAGCAAGGATGTGTGTGGCTAGAGACAAGTCCATAAGCGAGGTACCAGCAAGGATTTAAAAGAGTCGTAGTCAAAAACAGGCAAAGGATTCAAGGCAGTCGGCAGGAATTGGTAATCGAAAAGTCAGGCAGGAGTCAAAACCAAATAATCAAATTTTAGATACGCTTGAGCAGGAAAATTAAACTGAAGCCTAGCTTGGGCACTAACAAAATGGTGGACTGGGCTTTTAAACAGGAATTGGCGCCAAAATTTCAAATTTGGAGCTCAATAGTGACGTCATGATGCGGGCCTCAGAACGCCCAGCTTCAAGGACCAGTGTCGGAGGACACTAAGCAGGAAGTGCGTGCCTGCACACAGAAGCAGACAACAAGGCCAGGAGGAGTTAGATCTCCCGGTGCGTCTTACAGTGGGAATGCAATTTGGGTACTGTCAGAACAGATGAAGAAAGTGCATTTCAGCTTTTATGTTCCAGATAAGCTTGTGATTTTATATTTTAAATGCATAAATATTTCAGGGGGATAGATATAACATGCCAAATGCTTATTATAACAAGACTCCAAATAAACAATTCTTTAATAAATGTTAGTATTTTCAATATATTATTTCATGTATGGATAAAACATTAATGTATATGTTAAGAAGTATAAATCAGTATTTCCACACAATCCTTGCCTTAAGCTTATTTTAATAAAAGAGATACTGATGCATGAAAACAAAGATGCATTTTTTAATATCCATTCAGTATGTAGGGGTCTCGTATTACTTTCCACCATAAACTGAAGGCTTCATTGTTTTGGTATTTGCCTGACTCACCTGGTGACTTATCACAAAGAGTATCTGGGACTTTATAGTGCAACAGAATATCTAGCATTCCCAAAGTAATTCATCAGGATCATTTCACTTACGCAGAACAGAAGACAGAAGGCTCTCTGTCTAGTGTAGGCTTTTTAGATATAAGAAAAAGTAACCAACCTGGAATACATTTTGGAGAATTTACAACAAGGTATAAGTTTAACACCAGGGGATAGCATGGCTGAAACAAAACAAGAAAAATATTCACTTCTACATGATGAGTCAGATTTGGAAGAATATGATAAAACTAAACTTGGCCAGAAAATGCATCAAAATGGGTAAGTCAACTCAATGTATTTTTGGTAAAAAGAAGTTACAGTTGGACAGAAACAAAAACAGCTTGTATAAAAGGATAGATATAGATAGAAAATATGATAGATAGAGGCAGAGATAGATGGCTAGATGATAGGTGAATCCTGGAAATGTTTCCAACTCTTTTCTTTCATAAAATCATAATTTCACTTTTTAGTGCACTGTCAAAGCATACAATTTTTGCATGTTACAATTTCTAACTAATCTGGTTTGTTGTATTAATGACAAGAACATATATATATATATATATATATATATATATATATATATATATATATATATATACATACATATAAGGAGGCTTATTTATTAAAGGTCAGATTTTAGTGGTTGTGGAGGTTTTTTAAAACCACTACTTAACTCACAATCTGTAAAAGCACAACTGTCATTGAATTTATTAAAAGATCAGATTATAAAAAGTGCTGAACAATGCACTAGTGATGGGCGAATCTGGGTTGAATAATTAGTGAAAGTCCTTCTACTTCAATTCCTTTGAATGGTAGTAGATCAAGTGTGGGGGGGGGGGTAATGCCAGCAGCTAAGGAGAGTAAAGCATGTTACCTTTTTTGAAACACACAAAATAGAGGTGCACATATCCATAGTGAACTATAAAGCTTTATTAATATCGGGTATATTATTGACCCTGGGATGCAGGAGGAGGCATATTAACTACTGTACCTCTAAAGTGAGGATTGAATTCATGGCAGTAGCTAGTTAATAACTACTAAATAGTCCCCTTTGGTCTAATCTCCTCTTAGAATTAATTATATTAAGCCTTACTAATCCCTTTGTATTTTGCCACCAGTTTTTTGCTTTTAAACTTATGAACCTGAATTCAGTTGAGAAACTTGAGTTGCAGAAACTCAAAAATATATAACAAGAAAACTCCTGATGCAGAATTTTCAGATATGTGAAGTGCTCAATAAAGAAAGGCATAAACACATCCCCTTTTTTTGAGCACTTCATGTGTTTCTCTACTCATTTATTGAGCACTTCAAATATCTGAATATTCTGCACCAGGAGTTTTTTGTTCCAGCTTTCCCATAGAATATATTTTTCCCATAGAATATATTAAGTCTATGTGGCAGATTTGAATTGAAAAATCTATTTTTTTAATTCGAATGTTGAGGATATTTTAGTTTAATTCAACTAGGGAATAGTCCAAATTGAAAATTTGAAAAAAATTTGGATATCAAAATTTTTCATGTACTGTCTCTTTAAAAATTGACAGACTATTCACCATCTAAAACCTGCTGAATTGCTGTTTTAGCCTATGGGGGACCTCCTAGAACCAAATTGGTATCATTTGGTGGTGAAAAGTGTTTTTGGGAATTTGATTGAAAATGTTCAGAATTCAATTCGAATTATCGAATACAGCCTATTCACCTGAAGTTAAAAACTTCATTTTTTTAAATACATTTTGATTGGTATTTTTTTATTTTAATTTCTAGTTTATGGGAGTTTAAAATTACTTTTATCAACTCGAAATTTGATCCTTGATAAATCTCCCCCTTAGTGTTAGTCCTGCAAGGTGGACACGTTTGGTGGGAGCTGTAATTAAATGCTTCAAATACCATGAATACAGTGCAGATTTGACTTTTCAGGTTCAGAAACTCCAATGTTTGGTATTTATTCAGAACAAAATTTGAGTTTTTTAATAAATAAGAACATCCTATTTATTATACCATGTAAAATGATTTATGTTGGGAAAAACTTTGTAAAAAGTGTTGTAAATTAAATGGCAAGCTGTGTGGTTTTTTTTACACCATCTGATTGACATATTTTACATGGTTATTTTACCCAGTTATATTTATGGCAGAACCTATTCAAGTCAGTAGGAAAAAATTAGCCAGAGGTGGAAAACAATGGTTAAGAACTGCAGGATTTTACAGGGTTTTTGCTAGAGCATCACTGTTTTTTACACAGCATTTTCAAGCAGCTGCTCCTTTTTATGCCAGATTTTTATGCAGAAAATGTATAAACAGCTTTATAAATATGCTAAATGCAAAAAGGAAAGGTTGTGGGAGCACTCCATGGCTTAATAAAAATGTACTAAAATACAATGGAAGTGCTACTGATCTGGACAAATTAACTACAGACAAATTCACTAAATTCACGTAGTTTCGCCAGCGCTCCGCAAATTCACTAAAATCCGAAGTTGCGCTCAGGGGTAGCGTAAGGTTGCGAAGTTGCGCTAGCGTTGATTCGCTATTTAAAGCGAAGTTACGCTAGCGAAGGCTAATTTGCATACGGCGCCAAATTCAAATTTCAATGGAGGAACACGTATCAGCACTACAAATGCCAAGAAAACCTTCAAATCATCACATAAAAAATTTATTTTGCCCTACACATGTGCCCACTGTCTAGGTAAGTTGCCATGAGTTAGGAAATGTAGGGGGGAAGGAGGGGAGCCCCAAAAAAATTTTCGATCTTTTTCAGCCTATCACCCATAGTGTAGAAAACACGCCAGCGTTTTTTGGGACTTAGAAAAATTTTTGACTTTTTTTGAAACAATCCCTATCTACTCTATTGCGCTTCGCCAGGCCTGAGGTGGCGAAGGAAGTCTAGCGTAAAAGGTAGCGTTTAGTACACTGCGCAAGTTAGTGAATTTGCGTAGTTACGTCGCTAGCGAAAATTCGTCTGGCGTAAGGGTGCGAAGAAACACTAGCGAAACTACACCAGCGTTTGTTAGTGAATTTGCGCAGTAACGAAAATGACAAACGCTAGCGAATTAATGCTTAGTGAATTTGCCCCATAGAGAGAAAGAAGAGACATTGATCAATGCACATTCCCTGGTCCTCTGCTACAAGTAATCTATGCATGTATTTACAAAGACAGGGTTTTTTTAGTTACAAAATTATGATCAGAAGATTGATAAGCCCCCATACCACATCAAGGTAAAACCCATATGGCGGTTCCTAACTATTTACCTCTGGTCATAATTTCAAATACTAAAGCCTACCGGCATAAGAGCATTACGTGAAATAAAAGGTCTCCCGACCTGCAGCATTTTTTTTACACAGCATTATATATAGGACCTCTAAAGGATATGTAAACCCCCCACACAAACATTTAATCACTGAAGAGCCTCTTTGAAATCGCTAAATACCTGCCACTCTGGTTTTTCAAAGGTTAACAGTAAGGCTGCAGCAATCCCCTTAATCACCTAGAATTCCTTCTACTCCTCTAACCCACTCAGCCCCCTCCCTCAGGAATTTCCTTTGGCTGTTGGCTCATGAGCATGCTCAGTTTTTAAAAAGTCGCAAAGGGAGACAGCCCTTTTCTTCTAGAAAATTCACCTTAAAAGGAGAGGGAGGTATAATTTACTGGTATAGGATAATTTATTAGGAAAGACAGAAGTAAAACCCCCCGCTAACTTATTGCGAAGAAAAATTAATTAATAAATAAGTTGTGGTATAATTCATTAATTATGTTTTAATTAGTGAAAGAGTGTACAGAGTTCATCAATCAAAGTGCCAGTGCTTGAATATTATACTCGATACCTAAAATATCGAGTTAATAGCCTATATTTTTTTTTAAAAAAAAAATTGATTGAATCCTTAAAAAACTGTACCATCAATTGTGAAGTTATACATCAGTTAATAATATTACTATGGGGCAGATTTATCAAGGGTCGAATTTCGAGGGTTAAAAAACCCTCGAATTCGACCCTCAAAGTAAAATCCTTCTAATTCGAATATCGAATTCGAAGGATTTTAGCGCAAAAGATTCAATCAAATGAAAATCGTTCGAACGAACAATAAAATCCTTCAAATCGAAAGATTCAAACGATTTTAAGCAATCGATCAAATGATTTTGATTTGATCAAAAAAAACTTAGAAAAGTGCTCTTGAAGGTCCCCATAGGCTAACATTGCACTTTGGTAGCTTTAATGTGTGCTGTAAGTATGAAGTCGAAGTTTTTTTTAAAGAGACAGTAATTTGATTATTGAATGGTTGAATGGTTGAATAGTTGAACGATTTTTACTTCGAATTGTTCGAATCATTCAATTCGATCGAATTGGATCGAATTTGACCAATTCGATGGTCGAAGTACCCAAAAAAATACTTTGGAATTAGAATATTTTTGCATTTGAACTATTCACTCGAGCTTAGTAAATCTGCCCCTTTAAGTTTTCCTGCTAAGGAGTCACAAATTAATTAACTTAAAGTTGTGAGCTTGAATTCATTAAGTTAAAGTGTTAGTGCTGTGAAATAAGTTTAGGTGAATTAATTAAATTGAAGATTAAAAATCTTATGTCCTAGACCGTCATTTGAAAATTGAAGTAGGAATAGGAAAATGATAGAGGTGGAGAGGTCCCAAAAACTTCTATCAGAGGTATTTTTTATGCCCTGGGACTCCACATGATAAGAAAGTCCAACACTGGGGACTGTCGTCTCAATTGTAACCATATCTATCTCACTGGAAGAGGCTAAACTCGACTATAAAACCACAGATCCTTCAGTGTCATTGATAGTAGAGAGAATTAGAAGTAAAGAATATCAAATGCATTACTAGGATAGCTATTAGGTTAATTAGGTTAAAAATCCACTTTTTTAAAAGAGGTTGGGTAAGAAATAACGTTAAAACCAATAATAATAAGGTGAAGGACTTTGCCAACGCGTTTCGCTGAAAAGCTTTTTCAAGGCAAATAGGCCACGCTGGTGTCCTCGTGGTATTTATGCTTTTCCATAATTGCAATTATCGTGATGTTTGCCCAATGTAATGACGTAACCGCTATCTATTGCCATATTCGCATCAGAGCGTGTGATTGTCAGCACGCATTGGGATGCGGCTTCCGTGATTGACACGGTCAGTTAGTAGGATCCACCCTAGGAAGTTTAACCCCCTGAGGGACAACAATTAAAATGCAAAGAGACACAGGATACCTCCATATAATATATGGAGGAAGAGCATTATTGAAAGTGTGTGTAGATAAGGGAAAATAATTAAAAGTTTTCTATCAAATGAAGAAATGGAATAATATATTTTCATTAATTCCCTTGGGGGACACTGTATTTAGTTTAAAAATCCAATAACTCTCCTGTTTGAGTAATTCTTGTTCTATATTCCCCCTTCGAATGCCTAAATTAAGTTTTTCTATGGCCCAAAATTTGATGTTAGCTGGATCCATGTTATGATAAGTTTTAAAATGTTCAGATTTGTTCAGATTTGTGAGCTTGGTCAGCATTACGTATGGAACTGCAGTGTTGTTGTAGTCTGCATGTCAACATTTGTGTTGTCATACCTACATATTTTTTATTGCACGGGCATTCCAGACAGTAGATTACACTGGTGGTTTTGCAGTTTATGTAACTCTTGATCTGGTGTTTTTTTCCAAATCGGTTAGTGATTGTGGAAGTTCTTATCATTTTGTCACACATGCTGCAATTTTTCACAAGGGAAACAGCCTCTAATTTTGATGGATTTCTGTGGATTTTGGAAGTGACTCTTGGAAAGTAAGTCTTTTAAGTTTAGGCTGCGTCGATAACAAACTGGTACTTGGTCTGGTAGAATGGAATTAAGAGTTGTATCCTTTCAGTGTTTGTTAATGATTTTGTTAATACAAGAACTTTCAGTATTGTAAGCAGTTATAAATCTAACTGTGTCATCACTACGTGCTTTGGTTTTAGTATGTAGCTGTAACAACTGTACCTGGTGGTCTAGCAGGAGGGGGTCTGCATGGACGTCTGCAGCCCCCTTGTCGGGGACACCCGCCACGCTGCTCCTCTGGGTCGCAAAAGGGGAATGGTTAGGGCGCGCGCGGCGCATTCCTTCCTGATTTATTTCTGCAAGCTCGCTGGTGTGTGATGTCAGCGCGCAGTGGCGCGAAATGTAAAAGTATTAAAGGCACAGTTTGGATTTTTCACATTGTCCGTTATAGGAGTTTGTTCCTGCTGCTTCTGAGCTTTGAGCTAATTCTGTCTGAACCTGTTTTGATTCCTGTTGTGACCCTTGCCTGGCTTTTGACTATTCTGACCTCTGGATCCTGACCCTTGCCTGAATACCGACTACCTCTTCTGCTAAATCCTTTCTGATTGATATCCCGGTTTGACCCTTGCCTGCCTGCCTGACTATGTTATTCTCTGCCTGCCTCGACCCGGCCTGATCTGATTACTCTTTTGCCTATGCCTTGTACTACGACCTTCTGCCCAAAGACTCTCGCTAACAGTCGTGCCCCTCTGCCTATCCAGAACCTCTAGCCTTTCACCTCTTGTTCAAGTCCTGGTGGCATCCAAGTAGCTGAGGGCTCCTCCCGAGACAAAGGCGGTCACACTACAGGTGAAGCAGGAGCCGAGACCAGAGTGCTTGGCATTTGTTCTGGTGTTGGGTGCCGACAGTGACAGTAGTAGTTGTAATCTCTCCGTGTTGAGTGCTCTTTGATATGCTTGTTTTATGATTTTCCCTGAATAACCTCTTTGTCGTAATCTCAATTATAGATGGCTTGCTTGGTGTTTAAATAATTCCAGGGATGAGCAATTTCATTTCAATCTTAGAAATGCACCTGTTGGTAAAGATTTCTTGACTGGTTTGGGGTGATAACTGGAAAAACATAGTAAGTAATTGGTGGCCAATTCTTTTCTATAGTTGGTGGTATATAATTTCCCTTCATTGGCTTTACTGATCAATAGGTCCAAGAAGGACATTTTAGTTTCAGAAATGTTAAGTGTGAGCTTTATGTTCAGGTTATTTTATGTTAAGTTTGTCCATGAATTCTAAGGCTTCACAATTGGTTCGAGACCAAAAAGTTAAGATATCGTCAATGTAACAAATCCATTTAATGACTTTGGTTGTATAAGGTAAGAAAGTTGGACTGTTTACGATGGTTTTCTCCCAAAACCCTAAAAATAAATTGGCATAAGATGGGGCACATGAGGTGCCCATTGCAGTACCCTGTACTTGCAAATAAAATTTCCTGTGAAATGTGAAATCGTTGAAGTATAATATGAACTTCATTAATTTCAGTAAAAAGAGATTAGTCTCCTCAGATTCATTCATTTGTGTGTTGAGAAAATATTGTAAGGCTTCTAAGCCTAGTTTGTGATTGATGGAAGTATAGAGGGATTCGACATTGAGTGTTATTAATAATGTATCCTCCTGGATTTGTATGTTATTGATCTGGTTTAACACATCCATAGTATCTCTTGCATAAGAGTCTAATTTTTCTACTTTTGGTTTGATTCTTATGTCTAGGTATTGACTAGCTCGTTCAGTTAAATTCCCATTTCCAGAAATAATGGGCCTGCCTGGAGATTTGGTAATATTTTTATGGATCTTGGGCAGTAAATAGAAGGTGGCCACTCTCGGATGTTCAATACTTAGAAATTGTTTTTCTTTCTTATCTATTATGTTGTGTCTGAAAGCCTCATAAATCAATTTTTCATATAATTGTTTGTAATTATCAGTTGGATCGCCTTAGATATCTTTACAGCTTGGCGAGGACAATTGCCTATAGGCTTCCTCTAAGTATATTGTATTAGGCCAGATGACTACATTCCCTCCTTTATCTGACTGTTTTATTTGCACGTCATCCCATTTCTGCATGTCTTTCTCTAATGGTTGTATTTTTATCGTATATACTTGGTTGTAGATGTAATATATTGTTTATGACCATATTAAGAAAGATTCCAATATTAGGACAAATGGAAGAAGGAGGGATAAAATATGATTTGACTTTCAGTTGATTTCGCCAAGAATTAGACATGGATTTTGAATCTAAATTATCTCCTTCATTTTCTAATAGTAATTCTTCTAGATCCATAATGACTTGGACTTCCACTGATGTTAGTGGTTCTTGGGATCCCGTATTGTCATTGTTGAAATGTTTTTTTAGTAGTAATTTGCGTGCAAAAATATTTAAGTCTTTCACTTTGTCGAAAATGTCCAACTGGAATGTAGGAGAAAAGGAAAAACTTTATTAAGTATATCTATGTGTGCAGAAGTGAGGCTATGGCTAGAAAGATTGATTACAGTTAATGTTTGTTCTGTGTCTGTTGTTTCTTGTTCGGTGCGTAATTCACTCTCTCTTTCTCCCGCAGAGATATTCTGTCCTTCATGTGGTCTGACTCTTTTGGTCTGACTACTACCTGGGCTTGGGATGTGTCTGCTGGTTCCCTCCCCAGCCCTAAAAAAAATAGGGTATTGTGTCATGATTGGAGTAGTTTGTGTTGGGTGTTCATTGGACAGATGATCTGTTGGGAATTACTTGTTGGGGTTTGTGTGTATATATTTGTATTTATACCCTTCGGATTCAACTGTTTGTGGTAAATATAATGAGAATTGACAGTTTTGTTAGAGTAGTAAGTATTATGATTACCTTGAGGTTTCTTTTTATTAATATTGAAACCTCTTCCCCTTTTGTGTGACCACTTATATACATGTTGTTTGGAGAATCATCAATGTCTCTTTGGACTTTAGTTTTCTCAGTTTCTAGGATGGAGGTTTCTAACTCACGAACTCCAGTCATAATGTTGTTATACTGTAGCCTAAATTCTCCTTCATTTTTAACATTATCTAATTCGGCCTGGATTAGTTGGATTTGTTCCTCCAATTCATTGAGTTTAGCTTCCTCCTCTATTATTAAAAGGTTCATTAATTTAAATGAGCATTCACTTAGTGTTGCTTCCCATTTATCTTTAAAAGAGTTATTGGGTGTCTCAATTTCACAATTGATAGTACAGTTTTTTAAGGATTCAATCAATTATATTTTTTTAAAAAAATATAAGCTATTAACTCGATATTTTAGGTATCGAGTGTAATATTCAAGCACTGGCACTTTATTTGATTGATGAACTCTGTACACTCTTTCACTAATTAAAACATTATAAGTAATGAATTGAATTCACAACTTATTTATTAATTATTTTTTCTTCGTAATAAGTGAGTGTGGGGTTTTACTTCTGTCTTTCCATGCTCAGTTCTTCTCAACTCAGATTAATAAACATGCCGTCCAGTTTAGCAGCCAATGAATATATGGCATTGCTGGTTTCCATAGAAACTCTGCTCTAGCTGCCTGCTCCTATTATTTAATCCTAACCCCCTCTCCTTAGCTTGGCTTAACCATTACAGTGCTGAATCAAGGCAGGGCTTGTCATCATAGTAAATTATGCCTGTGTTCGCCTGCATTCTTCAATTGCATACACTTTATATCGCATATGTGCTGTTGGCAGATATAAATGCACCTATGATGTGTCAGAGGGAAAATGGCCCCCGGGTGGAAGCTACTACTATTAGTATGCAGTAAAAATAATGCCATTTTGGTGGGGGAGATGTGCCCAACTTATATACATGGTAGGAAAATGTAGGCTTACATGTCCTTTAAGAGGCACAGTTTTTTAAATGTCATTACTGTAAGTACAGACCCCTGGTCTGGACAGTTTTTATACTATAGTATAATATAGTTCTTATATAGGACAATAAAATACATTATTCTAAAAGCTAATAAGTAAATCCTTTTTCTTTGCAGGAAATATTTATACTGTATTTTATTTCAGTGTGCATATAAGCTAGAAGGTTACACACATAAAGTATATTTAGATATGAGCTGCCGCTTCAGAGCATTTCTGGATACCTTTTGCAACCATTTTCTATATATTCTTATTAAAAATATATGAAAGTTGAATACATTTAGAAGCTTTTTATTTAAAAATGAAGCTATTCTTGGCAGATGTTCTGACCTATAAAAATACATTTATACAAGTGCCAATCCTAAAAAGCAAAACTAAACTGAAATTAGATCTGTTCAATATCAGATGCTTTCCTTGTGCTCATTTAAAGTTTTGAATGCAAATTTTGTCGAAAGACATAACATATTCATGAACTTTTTCCAATCCGTTTGCCCTTCCATCAAGCATTCAAGCTAAAATAATGAATCCAGGGGGAAGGGAGATGAATAGATGGTGACGTTGTTTCACAGTGAATTCACTTTTGCTAAATATACCTAAAGAAAATGGAGTTCATTTCAATTAATATGTGAAATTCTTAGGTGTATACAACTATTAATTGTGCAGATAAAAGGGACGTTCCTTAAAATCTATTATAGAAATAAAATTGCTAAACTATAAAGATAACCCTAGCGAATACATTTTACTTCTTCTTCTTCTACTTATTTTATGCATCCCCTTAAGCAAGTCTGAAAGTGCCATGAAAACAAATGTGAGGCCAAGAGTGAAATTCAGAAATAAGGTATAAAGTGAGGGTGGAAGCAGTGGAACTGTATTAAATGGGTTGATCAGACTTTTTTGTTGTTTGCCATTAGCTCCCCTCTGGTCTTTTTTTCTTATCTCCCCGGATCTCAGCATCAAATTGTGTGGATATAAACAAATGTGATTTGAGGTTAAATTAAATTGTGCTTTCATATTCCAAAAATGAAGAATGCATCAGCTGTAGCATAGGGAAGGATGTACCAATAATGCAGAACATCATTACATGACATAACTATCTACAGTAGAACCCCATTTTATGTTTTTCAGGGGAACAGGAAAAAATTGGGAAAATGTTAAAGTGTTTTTAAAGTATTAAAGTAACTTTTTCTTAAAGTACTGAAAGGATATAAGCACAGGAGTTCACTTTACTTTGAGATACAATATTTAATGTGCTAATTACAAGGGTTAAACATTGCAGCATTAGTGTTACACTATGGGGGGCATGCGCAAGGCCTCTCTGTTTGTCACATACACAACCTAAAGCAATAAGTGATTGGTGCAGGACTGTATAAGGGGTGGACTCATTTAAATTGACCAATTTCAGACAGAACCATGGCAAAATATTCATCTGGTTAGTATTTTAAACCTCTTTATTTCTGAAATAATAACATTCATAGAGTAAAAAGAAGCAGTTTTTGGATCAAAACTTTGATGTAAAATGTGGGAAAACATTACTTAAAATCAGGGAAATGCACTGATTGAAATGCATTATAAATTGGTGGGACCACAAATAAAAAAATTTAAAAAAAAAATGTGGGAAAATCAGGGTAATTAAAATTGAGGTTTCACTGTATATAAAAAATAATTTCACAAGCACTGTTTTATTGAATAATGCTGTATTTTGTATACTAAACATAAAAATGTATTTACTGCACTTGAAGCCTAATTAAACAAATGATTTATGCTTTCAAAGTTGGCCACAGGGGGTCACCATCTTGTAACTTTGCTAAGCATATTTGCAAGACCAAGACTGTGCACATGCTCAGTGTGGCCTGGGCTGCTTAAAGATTTTCATAAATTATCCAAACAGCACAAGTCAAATAATGCCAGAAGCTGATACAGCAGGACGGATTAATAATCAGAATATACAGACTGCACTGGGTCCTTTGTTGTCATGTAATCTAATGTGGATTTTATAGTTTTTGTATTGTTCAATACAACTCTCCAGAACCAGTGGCTGCAGCAAAATAATCCTCCAAATAGGATCCTAGTTTATCTGTTTAAATCTGGCTCCATGATCTTTGTCCCTGCAGCAGGAGTTGGACACATTAAAGAGGACGTAAAAACAAAAATAAAATCCCATTTTTACTTTATTAATTGAAAAAGAAACCTATCCCCAATAATAAATCTGTACCATTTTTTTATAATAAACCTGACGGTATGCAGTGAAATGCCCCATTCATTTACTTGCTCTGAAGTATAAGAAAATGAGTATCAGAATGAACCATTTAATGCCAGAACATGCAAAGGGGAAATTTACTAAAGGGCAAAGTGACTAACGCTGGTGAAAATTCGTAGCGTAACTTAGCTAGTGAAGGAGATAGACTCTAGCGGTACTTTGCACCCTAACGCCAGGCGAAGTTGTGCTCTGGTGAATGAACGTAACTACGCTAATTCACGTAGAGATCTGACTGAACGTTACCTCTTGCGCCAGACTTGCCTTCCCCAGGCGAAGTGCAATAGTGTAGATAGGACTTGGTCAAAAAATAGTTGAAAAATTTCCCAAAAAACGTTGGCATCTTTTAGTTTTTACAGGGTGATAGGCTGCAAAAGATCGTAATTTTTTGGGGGGTACCCGGCTTCCCCCCTACATTGCCTAGCATATGGCACATAAACTATACACTGGGATCATGTATAGGGCAATATAACAACTTTATTTTATTAAGGTTCCCTGGGCTTGAGAAGTGTAATGTATTAGTGAATTAGCGTAGTTACGTTCGTTCGCCATAGCGCAAGTTCGCCTGGCGTTAGGGTGCGAAGTACCGCTAGAGTCTATCTCGTTCACTAGTGAAGTTACGCCAGCGCTGTTAGTAAATCAGTGAAGTTACGAAATGACGTCATGCTGGCAAATTTCACTTTGCCCTTTGGTAAATTTTCCCCTTAGTGTATGACAGATAGTTCCTTATGTTTCTTTTGTCTGTGACTGAATATTGATGTGATGTTTTGTCATCTCCGGAACTGTGTTCTGTTAACCCTCTGCCTGCCACAGTCTCCTGTCAAGCTAGTCTCCTTTGCATTGTTTTTATGGGGATCCACTTTCTCCCCATGGACACTGCCTGACACTGTATACTAAAGACGAATATGAGTAATTATTATGAAATAAGTAATGGGAAAATCATGTCCCACACCATATTTGTATCACCTATTATTCTACATCAAAGGGACAGCCTCTCATCTACATACATTAAACTGTAGATTATAATGAATAATATGCAATCTTTTTTAAAACGTATTAAGATGTTAGAAGTCACCTTGGAGTTACTTGAACTGTTTACAAGAACTCAGCTTTCAGCCTTGTGTTTTTACTGTAGGTGGTCTTATGTGTTTTTATAAATTAC
Source organism: Xenopus laevis (assembly GCF_017654675.1). Lineage (NCBI taxonomy): Eukaryota > Metazoa > Chordata > Amphibia > Anura > Pipidae > Xenopus > Xenopus laevis. Next base: position 58,143,745 of record NC_054372.1, on the reverse strand, counting down.
AGTAAGGGAATATTATTCATTATATATTTGTCACTTTCAGATAGTACTAGTCTGTACATGACATATCTCATTATTTTAAGATATGTTGTGGTTGTATGAACATTAGCTTTTTGGGTGGGACATAAGTATAGCACATGACCAGGGTTGGACTGGGGGTCCGGGGTCCACCAGGGCTGCTGCACCAGGGCATTAATAAGCCTTCCTATAGCGGGGGTGGGTGTGCATCTGGGTTTTTTCCCGGTGTCCCGCCGGCCCAGTCTGACCCTGCACATGATAAGAAAAAACACAATTTTTCATTGATGTAGTTTATTCTTCAATAGAATACATGTAAAAAACAATGACTCTATATATATATATATATATATATATATATATATATATATATATATATATATATATATATATATATACAGTATATATATATATATAAACATTTCACTTAATGGTTTCTAAGCTGCATATTGCTACAGCAAGCATCTACCTTTATGGGAGCTTATTATAGATTTTATACACTAAGGGGCAGATTTATCAAGGGTTGAAGTGAAAATGCTAATTTGTTAATTAAAATTTTGAGTTTATTTTAGTGTTATTCAACTAGGGAATAGTCCAAATTCGATTTGAGTTTAAAACAAACTTGAAATTCGAAATTTATCATGTACTGTCCCTTAAAGAATTCAAATTCAACTATTCGCCATGTAAAACCTGCCAAATTGGTGTTTTAGCCTATGGGGGACCTCCTACAACCAGTCATTTGGTGGGCTTTTGAAAAAAATTCTTTTTTTGTAAAAAAAAGGATCAAATTCGATTCAAATTCGATTTGAGTTTGCAGGTTGATTTTATTCACCAAAATTTTAAAAATTTACAAATTTTAATCAATTTCAATTGGTAATTTTTTTTTGAATTTCGAGTTTATGGGAGTTTTTAGAAACTCCCATAAACTCGAAATTCGATCCTTGATAAATCTTCCCCTAACTGTATGCTCCTGATTTTATTCATTAATTCTGCCTTATTGATAAAGAATATATCTCCCATTTCAGGAAATCCTACATAAGAAGATCCAACATAGGTTCAAAGTTGGCTCAACCACAGTGGCTTTGTCATACAGTTTTCATCGTGCTCCTGGTCTGCTCTCAAGCTGCTCTATGTATTTTTGTTTTAACCATACAGATCGACATAAAAACAATTAAAGTTGAACATGAGTCATTGCACAAAAATACAATGGAAATGACAGGTAAGGATTGTTTTAGAAAATGCTACTTATGTGAAAGTTTTTAAACATAAAGGGAACGGAATTATCAAAACGCAAATATACAGTATGTATGTGTAATGCAAACAAGCTCAGATTTAAAACTCACCCACATTCCAATTATTCCTATGGGATTTTTGGAAGCATATTTATCAAATGGTGAGTTCTAACTTTCACTCGTTGATAAATATCCTTCTAAAAATCCCATAGAAATGAATAGATTGTGGGTGAGTTTTTAATTATTAAAATTTAAACTCACATTTTGATAAATCTGCCCCAATTGAAATCATGAATTTAAGGGACAGTATACACCTTTGCTATAATATGAACACAATGAATAGTAGATGTGTTGATATTATATTCTGCCTATTCTTTTCTTCAAAAAAAAACACATTTTCCAAATGATTTGCTATTATAAAACACTAAATTAAAAGTTGTGCTATTTTTATGGAACTCGATCCCTTCCTTTGTAAAAAGGACAATTTGTTCAGAGCTCCTTATTTGTTTGAACAAACAAACCCATCCCTTAACGAAGCAGCATCCTTTGAACAGCTCATTATCAGAGGGCTTTTCAGTGGAGAGGTAATAAATTTTAACTGTTCCTTTTGAGCTCTGTGGGATCAGGAAGTGAAAGAATATATACTGTATCATTTATATACCACGTTAAGATAATGCACTTAGTTATACTTAGTTCTCATAACGTTTTTTTTTTTAACTCAACTTTACCTTTTTGTGCAGTTCATCTTCAACCCATTAACAATACAAGCATTTCAAAGCATGAAAATATAACTCAAATGGTAAGACTTAAACAAAGCTTTTCATGTTACCTTTGTTTTGTCAAACACAAATGTTAAAGGAGAAATAAAGCTTTTCATGATTTTGGCTATACTGTAAGGGGCCGATTCACTAAGCTCGAGTGAAGGATTCGAATGAAAAAAATTCGAATTTCGAAGTATTTTTTGGGTACTTCGACCATTGAATTGGTTAAATTCGTTCGAATTCGAACGAAAAATCGTTCGACTATTCGACCATTCGATAGTCGAAGTACTTTCCCTTTAAAAAAAACTTCGACCCCCTACTTCGGCAGATAAAACCTACCGAAGTCAATGTTAGCCTATGGGGAAGGTCCCCATAGGTTTGCTAACCTTTTTTTGATCGAAGGATTTTCCTTCGATCGTTGGATTAAAATCCTTCGAATCGTTCGATTCGAAGGATTTAATCGTTCGATCTAACGAAAAATCCTTCGATCGATCGAACGAACGTTTAGCGCTAAATCCTTCGACTTCGATATTCGAAGTCGAAGGATTTCAATTCGAGGGTCGAATTTCGAAGTATTTTTTACTTCGAAATTCGACCCTTAGTGAATCTGCCCCTAAATGTTCATCAAATGTATATCAAACTTGTACAATTTTTTTATTGTATATATACTATATATAATTGTTCTGAAAGTACCTGCATTCTTCCTTTCACAATCCAAGGTGGGTGTGCTGGTCCATTCTGAAGGCTGCATACTATATATATAACTATATATATATATATATATAACTATATATATATATATATATATATATATATATATATATATATATATATATATATATATTGTGAATCACAATATGTGAAAGCACAGATTTTTATTACTAAGTTGGTGGTGGCCTTGGGCTTTTGCAGAATCACAAAATGTTGTATAACATACATAGACAAATTTCAGTTTCGTTATAGTTTTTGTCAAATTGTTTTACTTTGCCTCTACCATACCATCTCTTCACATTCTACTGTGACCTCCATAGTTCTTCTCCACAGCTTTGCCATAAGCTTTCATCTAAAGCCCTATAATGACCCATTTGGAATAAGATTGTAGGTGGCAAGACTTACTGACCAACGGGTGTAGCTTAATATAATGACAAAGAGTGCAATGAACACATTTTTTGACTTGGCTTTGGCCAAATATTTTAAGGCACTGGATAAAAGAAAGTGAAAAATATTTGTTCACAAACAATGCATTTTTATCACTTTGTTTAAATATGCAAGTCCCATGAATAACCCCCTTTTAATTAAGGGGTTGGCCATCTGGAAAAAAAAGTTGAGTTTAAAGGAGAACTAAAGCTTAACTAAAGAAGTAGGCTAGAAATATTGTTGTACATTATGTTTTGGGCTTCTGTATAAGCCCAACCACAGCCCTTTAACAGTAAAGGTCTGTGTCTCCAAAGATGCCCCAGTAGCTCCCCATCTTCTTTTTCTGCTGTCACTTACTGAGCTTAGGAACGACTCACAATATACAGTACACATAGAATATAAATGTCACAATCTATAACTGATTAGTAATTAATGCAAATAATTACTACATAGCAGCACAGAAACCAGTGCAATGAGGCCAACCTCATTTTCTGCTTGATAATTTGTGATCTTTGTGAAGTTGCTTATACTTTAATTTTGCACATTTTTATTTTGGGGTCGACTTGCCCTATATCTAATAAAGTCCACACTAATGAAACCAAGTCTGTTTCTATGCGTAGGTACCATTACATGCTAAAGTAATTTTATATTAAGATCTTTTTCCTGATATACTGTAGCAGTTCAGTTTTCTCAGTATTGTTATTGATTGTAATTTTTTGTTTCGAAGTTGCAGTTAAATGGTCAAAGTTTGTTTGATAACTTAACATCACTAATGTTCTTCCATTTTATTAGGATTTGGAGCCAACAATTAAAAAACAAATACAGGAACTCAATGTAATGGAAAATGTCAATCTTCTCAAAAGACTTCACGCTTTAGAAACAGTAAGCAAATACATTACAGCAAAGCAAACTATATATAAGACATAAAGGAAGCAAGTTATGAATTTTAGGGACATATTTATCAAGGGTCGAATTTCGAGTTTATGGGAGTTTCTAAAAATTCCCATCAACTTCCATAAACTCGAAATTCGAATAAAAAAATGACTACTCGAAGTTTATTAAAAAAATGTAATTTATTTTATATTATATTCAGATGAATAGGATCGACATGCAAACTCAAATGGAATTCGATTTGCGTTTTTTTTTTTTTAAAAAAGTCCTCCAAATGACTCTAAATTGGTTGTAGGAGGTCCCCCATAGGCTAAAACACCAATTTGGCAGGTTTTAGATGGTGAATAGTCAAATTCAAATTGTTAAAGAGACAGTACATGATGAATTAAAAAATTCAAATTTCGAAATTTTTTGAAACTCCAATCAAATTTTTCCCTAGTCGAATTACACTAAAATAAACCTAATTTTTTTTTTAATTCGAATTCAAAAAGACCAAGTCAAAGTTTTTTTTGGTCAAATAGGTCAGTTTTTGATCGAGTAGGTCCGTATTCAGCCGAATTCGAATTGTACAAATCGAAGGAATACTGCATTCAATCTAATTAGTTTCTACGTTTTTCGCCAAAAAAACTTAGATTTTTCAAAGTCCACCAATTGACTACAAATAGGTCATAGAAGGTCCCCCATAGGCTAAAACAGCAATTTGGCAGGTTTTAGATGGCGAATGGTCGAGGTTGAAACAGTACATCATAAATTTAGATATTCTAATTTTTGAATTTTTTTCAAATTCAAATCGAATTTGGACTGTTCCCTAGTCGAAGTACACAAAAATAGCTTGGAATTCTAATTGAAAATTCACCTCGACCTTTGATAAATCTGCTCCTAAGACTTGCCTCAACCTGCCAATGGAAAGACGGTTTAGGAAATGTGCAGCATGACAGGTTTCACATTAGAATATTGGTAATCCAATAAATTAGTAGTCACTTCCTCAGTATCAAGAATACTTAATGCATTAAAAGATTGCATTTCTGTGAATAATCAGACTGTTCCAAAACTTTGGGCTTCCACCAAAAGGTGGAATGCAACATTTGGGATGAAAGCTTATATCCTGTTCTGCTTTCTCTGATTGGGCCAGAATTATAGCAGGGTGATGGTTTTGACAAGGTTTTCTAATATCTGTGACCTCTTTATGAGGTAAGTTCAGCAAGTAATGGGGATTTAAGTCCTACCCAAACAACTGAATTAATACAATTAATAAAGGTGTTCTGGTTTTAGAATATGAAATCACTGAAAAATATTGTCTCCAGCCATGGTGAAGACCTCGAAACAGTAAAGGTCCAACAAGGAGTGGAAGGAATAAAGGTATTAACAATATTATTCCTTGGAAAAACTAGTATAAAAGCTAAAACGTTTATATTGCATTATTCACTGTATGTGTAAATGTGTTTGCAAGGATTAAGGGCCACGCCACACCAGAAAATCAGTTTTATTTTGACAGGTGTCAAAATATAAATATATAATAAAAGGCACTAAGTTTGCCAAAGTGCAATAACCCATGGCAGCCAATTAAAAAGGCAGCATATACTGGTCATCTGTTAAAAGCAAATATCTTATTGGTTGCTATTGGTACCTTCACTTGGGCAAATTTTTATCACTAATGGGGGGGATAATTTTAGTTTTCTTTTTTTTTTGAGGGCGACAAGTTGTTGAAGGAGGAATACAAAGGGCTTGAAACAAGGGTTTTGGGTGGAGTGAACAATTGCACATATAGGGGCAGATTTATCAAGGGTCGAATTTCGAAGGTTAAAAAACCCTCAAATTCGACCCTCGAAGTAAAATCCTTCGAATATCGAATGAAAATCGAACGTTTCGAACGATTTAAAGCGATCGATCGAATGATTTTTATTCGATCAAAAAAAACTCTGGAAGGTCCCCAAAGGCTAAAATTGCAGTTCGGTATCTTTAATGTGGCGAAGTATGAAGTCAAATTTTTTTAAAGAGACAGTACTTTCGAATATAGAATGGTCGAATAGTCAAACGATTATTATTTCGAATCGTTCGAATCATTCGATACGATCAAATTCGATCAAATTTGACCAATTCAATGGTCGAAGTACCCAAAAAAATACTTTGAAATTCGAATATTTTGGCATTCAAACTATTCACTCGAGCTTAGTAAATCTGTCCCATAGTATAGGTAGTTGGGTAAAAGATCAGTTGAGAAAAGTAGTCAGATGATTTAATAAAAGAATATTCAATGGAAGAGAGAAGGAAGATCCCATCCATGCATTCCACATAAAATGTACACACACTACAAAGGACAGTTGGTACATAGGCATTTCTACTGCCATATTGAATTTCTTGCTCAAAAAAGGTGTATATGGGTTTTTTTTTCAACATTCATCACTGGCTACCTAAAAGTTCAACCTTTTAATTGACTTCAGTGCTAATCAAGCATATGTATAGTTATAGCAACAATCAAAAATTGTTATAGCAACTTTTGCATAGTTAAGTGGCATATAAAGACTTTAAGAATATATGACAGTATTAGAGGAGATACAAAGCAGAGGACGAATTTACTTCATTTTCTTCATGTAAAAGAAAAGGTTCTAAAAAGCATATGTAATTTTCACATTATTTTCCTTCCCCTTTTATCACACCTTTTACAGCATGAAAATGCACTGCAAAGACAGTTAAACAATATGAGCCGAGAACTGAATGGCTTTCACATTCGCCTGGAGGAGGTCAGTACAATTTGCTATTCAATTTCAATTATTTTAATGGAAATTATATGCTACTTGCACAGAGGATAGACTGTAATAGGCCTATGGAGTAGTCATAGATTTGTGTCATGTAATATAGTCTCATTAGAATGCATGCTGAAAGAAAAGCTCCCATTCTTTGTTTCTTGTTTGGCAGTACATTAAAAAACCCACATTTTTTCGGTTGTACGTCAGTCATTTTTTTTTGAATCCCCACATTCTTTTTTAATCCATCCTTAGAAATTGCTGGAGAAGAGTTGAACTTTATAATTTGCTGTATTGCCATTTGGCAGTAAAGAGAATCATTACTGACGTTTTAATGTCCCTCTATAACAAGTTGGGCGAGTCGAAGTTAAGTTTATGTATTCGACTATGGTGCTCTTGCCCCCAAAGGTATGGATTAAAATGGCATAGAAATAGGAGAAGAACCATTTTCAAGTGTTTCAATAGTGACAGTACTATCACTTTGGTCTCCTGTTCTAAATTGAGCACAGTTGTTGCGCTACATTGAGCTACCAGGAATAATTTAGTAAGAAAAATTCATTGTACAAGGTGCAAAAAAACACAATCTGAGAGGGACACCTGCAGCTTGGCCCTTAATGGAGAACTAAACCCTAAAAGTGAATATGGATAAAAATGCCATATTTTATATACTGAACTTATTGCACCAGCCTAAAGTTTCAGCTTCTCAATAGCAGCAATGATCCAGGACTTCAAACTTGTCACAGGGGGTCACCATCTTGGAAAGTATCTGTGACACTCACATGCTCAGTGGGCTTTGAGCAGCTGTTGAGAAGCTAAGCTTAGGGGTCATCGCAAATGATCAAGCAGAAAACGAGGTTGGACTGTAATATAAGCTGATGCTACAAGGCTGATTATTAAATTCTGATGCTAATTGCAGGACCCTCAAGTGGGCCCCAGAACCCACCTCTAAACCAGACAGTAGCTAGTTTCAACAGTGATCTACGTATATTAAAGAATAGGGTGCACATGCCATAAATAACATTCATTGGATTTAGAAAAAAATTTAGTGTAATTACATCCGATTTGTTTCAAAGTGTAAGTGCAATTGTGTTAAAAGTATCTTCACCTGGTAACCACAACAACATTGGAATTCTGAGAAAATAGACTGCATTGTGGTTAGCAAACATGGCAAATGCACGATGCTCACTGCATTTGTGGTCATAAATAGTGATGGGCAAATTTGTCCTGCGAAATTTGAAAAACTGTGAAAAATTAGCTAAACGCAAATTTTGACGCTCGCGTCAATTCTGATGCTCGTGTCAATTTTGATGCCGGCGTTAAAGTCAACGTGTGTCCGAATAATGTTGACGCACAACAGTTTTTATGCAAGCGACTTTTCCAACGCACGTCCAAAAATTTTTGCCGGAAATTCAATGCAAATTCGCACCCGCCGAATGTATTTGCCCGTCACTAGTCATAAATGACCCCTTATATGTAAGTCTGGATCTCACAGCCTTATGCACCATCTGCAAGCCCTTCTGGATTGTAAGGGGGGTATTAATGTGACCTTTATCTCATATCTATAGAGTATATGTACACTAACTTGATATGTATGCTTGAATGTATGTATATATGTGTATATACATTCGTTATTAGAGTCTTGCATTTTCAATGGCTTAAACCTCTAGAATAAAGTATGATCACAGTCTAAACACCCTTACAATGAATTAACTAACTTTTGCCACTAGGTGCCAGCTTGTGATCAGTATTTTCAGCTTTAAAAGAAACACGTAAATTGAATTTATATTTAGAAATAGTATTGTTAGCAGAAGAGCAAGACTAATGAATCTAATGATGTCAATTTTTATTTTACATGTAGACTAATTAGAAGATTCATGTAATAACACTACGCAAAGTACTGGAGGAAAGTGAAATCAAATATAAACATGCATATATGAACATGGCAATTTCCTACTGTGACAGAATTAAATAGGTTTATGTCTAAACAGCTGCTGCTACAGCAGGCTTGAACACTTACCTAACCAGGACACATCTGTTCCCCTGTGCAAATTATTTTACTAGCTACCCTCCCCCACAAAAAAACACTTCCTATGTTATAGTTAGGGCCATTTAAATAAATGGGCAAAAGATGCATTCGTCCAGGCCCCAAACACTATCTGACACCCTCTGCCAATAATGATTTTAGCAGGGAATGGCTACTCACTGCGCCCTCCCCAAGTGCATTTGACTTTTCTTGTCTATTAAAAGAATATTTGCTCTTTTAACACTAATGTTTTGCTTCTGTTGTGTGGTAGAAAAAAAGGTAGAGATTAACAAGTGAAGCAGAGGCTGTGAAAATAATGTATTGACACATTTCTTGAGCTACCGAATATACAAAAAAGAACAGAAAGATAAATAATTGAATTCAATTTTTTTTGCGGGGGGGGGGGTATATTTTATATTGCTTTTAAAAGAAATATATAAGAAAAAGACCCAAAGAGATGATGAAGCAACAAAGAGGTGGAATGTTTGTAGAGTGAGAGAATTAGAAAGAAAGAAAGAGGAGCTGCCTATAATGAAAGAATATATACTCGAGTATAAGCCGACCTGAGTATAAGCCGAGGTACCTAATTTTACCTACGAAAACTAGGAAAACTTATTGACTCGAGTATAAGCCTAGACACAACTACAGCCCTGTCTCCCAGCAGCACACATTCCGCCAAAGCGACCCCCCCAGCGATCAACCGGACTTCTTTGCAAAGTTGATGGTGACAGAGAATTGCCAAACGAATTTCTGTGTGCATTGTCCCACTGTCCCACTACCATGTGCAGAGGGTGCTGTTTGATATTGCCATCACTGTTAATCCTTCATATAACCAACAGAGGGCGCTGTGTGATTTTGCAGTCACTGTTATTCTTTCATATAACCAACAGAGGGCGCACTGTTATTCTTTCAAATAACCAACAGATGGCGCTGTGTGATATTGCAGTCACTGTTATTCTTTCATATAACCTACAGATGACGCACTGTTATTCTTTCATATAACCAATAGAGGTCGCTGTGTGATATTGCAGTCTCTCCCCAAGCGAACTGTTGGTATAGGAATGATAAAAAAGTGACTGCAATCTCAGCTACTGCCCACTGACTTGAGTATAAGCCGAGGTAGACTTTTTCAGCACATTTTGGATGCTGAAAAACTCGAGTATATACAGTATGTAAATATTTTATATTAATAGAAAGTTTTATTTGAATAAATTGCCGTTTCCAGATAATTAAAAGTATTGAGCTTCGACGTTGTTATGGATTTCTGCAGTCTGGATGTCTGGAGATCTTGAAGGGGTGGTTCATCTTTATTAGCTAGCAACTTTGCAATTGGCCTTCATTATTTCTTTTTTATAGTTTGTTCTTTCATTATTTGCTTTCACCATCTGTCTTTCACCTCTTTCAAGTTTCCAAATAAATAGCGGTCACTGATCTTAGAATCCAAAAAAAAAAAACTATAGCTCTGTGAGACTACCATTGTATTATTTTTACTTTTCATTGTTTATCTTTCTGTTCAGTCCCTCGCCTATTTATAATCCAGTCTCTCATTCAAACCACTGCCTGATTGCTGGGGTAAATAGGACCCTAACAGCCGCTGGTGAAATACCAAACTGGATAGCAACTGAACAAATAATAATCAAAAAATGACAAAAAATTAAAAAAAAAATATCAAATGCAAATTGTCTATGAAGTCTACATCATACTCAAAGTTAATTTGAAGGTAAACTACCCTTTAAATAAAAGACCACCAAGCAGCCTACATCTATTTACTAATTAATGATTGTGACATTTATGGTATTATAACTGTTTTTATTCTCTTGTTGTTCTTGTTGAGCCATTGTTGCTAATATAGCAAAGTATTTCAGGGAATATTTTTAAAATACTGGCATTTTTCTTTGTTTATGATCAAAATAGAATTCCAAACTTGCTTAACCATTTCAATGGCTGGTGAGACAGTTGTATTTTTACTGTAAGCGTATAGAGAGAAATCAAAATACACCACATACTGAAAGAAAGACGGGAAAAATCATTATATGCCGTTAGAGATGAGGGGCAAGGTGGGCCAGGTTACCTTTCCATGACAAGTGGCTAATTGTGTGCGCTCCCTGGGATAAGCCAATAAGTTTTGACCTTTCTTCAGTTCCTGTTTCAGCCCCTTGTAGCCTTTTTGATTCAGTTAAACCTTCTAATTGATGGTTTCATGCGTAGGGTAGGCCTTCTGTTCCTTATTTATATACCGTAGCACTGACACATTAAGAAACTCTTTACGGGGGCGCATGCGCAACATGACCGAGTGAAGACGCTGTTCTACGTCGCTCCGCAGTAAGAGGCCTTAAATCCCTGAATATGGGCAACTTTTGGCACACAAACGATCGGGGAATCCCGCAGCTACACCCTCTGAAAATGGGGAAAAAGAAGAACCTAGAACTGACAGGCACTTTGACGCCATTTCTCAACAAATCTGCGGCACCTAACAGGCACCGGCGGGCCCAAAATGGCGGCGCAGACTCGGATCCGGAGCACGCTAGCCCAGACAAGGTAAAAAGCTCTCACAAGCGTGCAGCTTCGCTTCACAGACTGGCAGCCGCTGACAAGCCTCGCAAGTCTAGGGAAGGGGGAGACAACTCTGATGGCTGCAATGCTTCGGCTTCCAATTCGCCCCAACCTGCGTGGTCTCCCACCCAGCATGCACTTACGACCACGGACCAGGTGCGTAGGGTTGGGACTGATATGGGGGATCAGACTACGAGCCACTCCTCGGCCTCCAGCTCTCCAGGTGGGGCCCCCTCGCATACACTGCCCCAGCCTACACGTGTAGCTACTGACGTGCTGAACCAGGCCAAAGATGGCGGCTTGGATTTGGCCCCTATGCTCCCTCACGCCCACGCACCCCAGACAACTGGATGGAAACTTCCTTGAATAGGGCAGATGACTCCTACACTTTTCGGCCTGTTACAGCTGACATACTTGCACTTCAGCTCTCGGCCCTATGTAATTCACTGACTGCGATTGCGGGTGCGGGTGCAGTTAAAGACGCAGTGCACGAATTTCAGACTGAGGTTCACTCACTGGGCCAAAGAGTGGATAAGCTGGAGACTATCTCAGACAACTTGATAGTGCGACATAATGCCCTAGAGGACGACCAGCTCACTATACAGGAAGAACTGGCCAATCTCAAGTCACACTGCGAGGATCTGGAAAACAGAAACCAAAGGCAGAATTTGCGTATACGAGGTGTTCCTGAAAGCATTCTGCCAAAAGATATCAGGCACTACCTCAGAGCTCTGTTTTCCAAACTCTGCCCAGATTTACCTGTTGATTCTTGGAGATTTGATAGGGCCCACAGAGCGCTGGGTCCTAAGAAACCAGGCCCGGACTGAGAATCTGTCTCTTCGGGCATTTGCCCTAGGGGCCGCTCTATATTTTATTTAAGTGGGCCGCTCCTCACCTGGAAAACAGCATTGATTGCGCAGAAGCTCTTTCAATTCAGCCGATGGGCTCTAGGACCGCTGCGCCATCCAATCTCTCTCATGGCTCTGCCCCTCCCACTCCTCTCTGGTCTCACGCTGCTGCTGCTGCTGCTGCTGCCGTGCTGTGTGAGTCCCAGCAGCTCAGCATGGAGTACACTTTGGTGTAAGTAAGGCCCCACAGTATTTATATTTCTTATCTGAAGAGCAACCAGTGTCTGGCATTACCTTTTATTTTAACTGTAACCATGTACATTAAATCCAGTTTTAGTAATAAAGCTATGCATAGAATCATTTCCATTGTACAGTCAGTTCTATTGGGGAAATCAGAGCACAATAATAAAAGCCACATAAGTTCAGTCTGGGGATCCAGCCAAAGATTCTATTGGGAGGTGCAACCAATAACTTTATTAACAGTGGTCCATCTTGTAAAATCAATGCTTATTTAACCTTATATTGCTTGTTATTAATGAAATAAAATGGCAGTTGCATTAAGTTAATAGAACAATTCTGTGCCTGTACAGATAATATTGATTTCTCTGTAGTCAATTCAAAGCTGGATGTGATTGAGAAAGGTTCTGCTAGTATGCCAGTGCCATCTGTCAGTTAAATCTATGGGAACAAAATAACTTTACTGTCCTAGGCCAGAGAAAAAAATAAAATGTGAAATAACAGCAAAAGAGCAGGTTTTAGTTAAGTGTGGGGGGAGGCTAACAGATGCTGCTTAGCTCAGGATTTTTACAACTGCACAGTGAGGCCCCCGTTTCCGCAGATCCTACTAGGGGCTGTCCACCTTCACCCAGGACACATCCTGGCCTCCCTGGTAGCAATGGCCAGGATGGAGGGAGAGCAATAAGCACTATGGGAACAAGCTTTGTGGGGCCTTCAGGTACCTAGGTGAGGGATTAATAGCAAGCTACTGGCATGATGTTCCCCATGGCATGTGAAAATCAGCTAGGGGGAATGTGCCACATTGAGTTTGGGGAGAGTTACTGGAGGAGAAAGGCCATGACAGAAGCCTGCATTTTTCTCTATAACAGGGAGAAATTGTGCCTATAGTAACAGTGGATAATAGTCTCTGGGAAGGGAGTGTGACTGTGGGATAGCAGGTATAGTAGGGAGAGAAGGTGCCTATAGTAACAGATACCCTACAGTATAATAAGGATATTAGAAGGGGTTCTGTACCATATAAAGACACAAGGCTGCAGAATATTTAACATATTTTACATGTATTACACTTAAGTGAGAAAGGCAGCCCTTTATGCACATAATTCTTTGCAGTTTTATCCCAATAAATGAGTGGATGTGTACAAGATGATCATAACTTTACACGTGGGCTGCTTTGATGTTTTTGCCCGGGCTGCTTTTTACTCCCAGTCCGGCCCTGTAAGAAACCCAGCCAGTCAGCTCCGAGAGACATTGTACTCTGTTGCCACTACTTTGAGAGTAAGGAGAAAGTACTTCAGGTGACACGGAACTCGACACACATTGAATTTCAAGGGGTGAAGCTGCAAATCTATAACGACATATCCCCCATCACGTTGGCCAGAAGAAGGGACTTTAAACCTGTCACTCAGCATCTAAGAGCGCACAACACCCCATATCGATGGGGGTTCCCCTTCAAATTAATTGTCTCCATAAAGGGCCAGCAACACTTTCTCTTTGACCTGCAGAAAAGCAATACATTTCTGACTGGGCTTGGCTTGCCTACTTTGCCGATGCCTAAAGATGCTGCACCTTCAAGATCCCTTCGGATGACTCCGGAATGGGAAACGACAAGCTCTGCCAAGACTCGGCCGCCGTCTACCCCTCCACACAGATCTGGCTCTCCCACTTGAGACAACCTTCGACGGTTACATGTTGGTTTTGATCTTATGGGCGGTTTTGAAGCTATGCGGGATTTGATCTACAGTGTTTGTTCCTAGCAAGCCTTTCCTGTGGAGGGACGGACACCTTCCCTTGTTGTTTTTTGCCTAGACGCTTCTCTTGACACTGATACTCGGATGGGGTATCTCTGTAGTGTCCCAGGTTACCAGGTTCAGGTAACACCATTGCTTGTACATATTTTGTGTTTCGTTTTGTTTATTGTTATTTTTGATTCGCTACATCCTGAGCCACCTTCTTTTTTCCTCCCCTCTACGAGCCCTGGATTGCACACCTTCCTGAGCCACGCTGGTTGCCTTGCTATCAGGGCAAACAAGATATCGGATATACCACCTCTTTTCACTTTTTTGCTCATTTCTGCTTTTGGATTATCGTTTGGTAATTTACAGGGGTCCATGTTTTCAGTAGACTCTGGACCTTCCACAACGGGGCGGAATAGTACCAATATTGGCCTACAGTGGACGGTTATATGCTTTGATTGGTTGCTTCCTATGATTACTGTTGATTTTTATGTCTATTTTTCTGTGCAATGTATAATTTCACCAGCGTATGAGCCTTCTAACATAGCACTCTCACCCACTGTTTTCCGATGGTCCGACTATTTTCTTTGAATGTGAAAGGATTTAATAGTCCCAGGAAAAGAACACTGGCTTTGAAAGAAATCCAGAGGTTTAAAGCTGAAGTGGCGTTCCTCCAGGAAACGCACTTCAAAGCATCTGACAATAATAAACTTAACTCTTCACAGTACCCTAGAACCTATCAGGCATCTGGCCCCCATAAGAGAGCAGGGGTCATGACTCTGATTCATAAGGATTGCCCCTTGACGATAACTAATCACATCGCAGACCCTAACGGTCACTACTTGCTGTTAAAGGGCTCATATGTTGGTACTCCTATAACGTTGATCAATGTTTATGTTCCCAATACCAAACAACTTCGTACGATACGCAAAGTTTTGTCATTGGCAACCAAACATTCCTCCACGATTCTACTAATAGGGGGTGACTTTAATTTAATTTTCTCTGAGATGGTAGATAGAGATGTCTGCCCCTCACGCACTTCCCCGGTTCCACGACAGGCCAAACAGTTCCGCACTGTTATTAGATCCAATGCCCTGTTTGATGCGTGGCGTATTGATTACCCTAGAGACCGCAGAAACACCTTTTACTCCTCCCCTCATCAGACCTCCATGAGACTAGATTATTTTTTTGTATCCCAAAATTGTCTGAAATATCCGACCACCACTTCTATCCAGGCTATCTCATGGTCGGACCATGCTCACATTACTTTAAATATCTCGATCCCTCCGGTGATTTCAAAGCAGCCTCATTGGAGATTGAATGAAACGATTCTCAATGACCCTCACACTAAGGAAGTCATTGAGAATCATCTGAAAGAGTATTTTGTGCAGAACAGGGGGTCTATTGAATCTATAGCCTTAACTTGGGAAGCCCATAAAGCTGTCATTCGGGGTCACCTTATCTCAATCTCTACTGCTAGGAAACTTACTAGAAGACAACAAATTCACAAATTGGAATCCAAATTATATCAATTAGAATCTGCAGTACACCATAACTCCGACCCGGCTCTGCTGCAAGAAATTTGCGCTTTACGCACCTCTTGCCCTGCTAGATGCAGAGAAAACACTACTTTGGACTAAGCGAAAGTATTATCAAATGGGAAACAAAGCCCACACTTTACTAGCCAACCAGTTAAAAAGGCGAGCCAGGCAATCCCAAATTTTAACGATCTGCCCCAGCAACGGGGAGGCCACCCACAACCCCACTCAAATTTCACAAGCTTTCCATTCCTATTACTCCACACTATATAATCTATTTCCATCATCCTCCCGAGCCACCGATACCAAATCGCAATATCTTGCTCAGTTCTTAGAGGGGTGCCGCTTACCCAAACTGACCGAAGAGGACCTGGAGAAATTAAACAAGGAGATTACAGGGGATGAGGTTATTGACATCCTCAAAGCTATCCCTCTCCACAAATCTCCAGGGCCTGACGGATTCACTAATACATATTACAAAGTCTTTCGGGATACCCTTGCCCCTATTCTGGCTGAGCTCTTTAACACCTTCCTGCAGGGCAAGGAACAAATTCCTACCTCATACATAACGGTACTTCCCAAGGAGGGTAAGGATCTGACACAGTGCGGAAGCTATAGGCCTATAGCGCTTTTAAATTGTGACTTGAAAATATTCACTAAAATACTGGCTCAGCGCCTAGCCCCACTCTTGCCCAGACTGATAGATTCTGATCAAGTGGGTTTTGTGATGGGACGGCAAGCGGGTGATAACACTCGCAGGGCCATTGATCTTATTGATATTATTCAATCACTCCGTCTGTTGTTTTGAGTCTGGATGCGGAGAAAGCCTTCGACAGGCTGGATTGGGCATATATGACTAGGCTACTCCAAGATATGGGATTTTGCGGGCCTTTCCTCCAAGCTATCAAATCATTATATACGACCCCCTCTGCCTATCTGAAATTGAATGGTGATGCTGGCATGCCTATCCATATTAGGAATGGTACACGGCAGGGCTGCCCACTTTCTCCTCTGCTTTATGCCCTCAGCATAGAACCGTTGGCTGCCAAAATAAGGGACCACCCAGACATTGCAGGAATTACAGTGGGGTCCGACACATATAAGATATCACTTTTCGCTGATGATGTCCTGCTCACTCTCAGTAATCCTTCTATCTCCTTGCCTAATCTACACCACACATTACAGGAATATAGCTTCGTGGCAGGATACAAGATCAACTGGGCTAATTCGGAGGCTCTCATGTTTCACGTAGGTGGTCAGGCTAAAAGGGCGCTCCAGGAGACTTTCCATTATAAGTGGCAGACATCACACATAAATTACCTAGGAGTAAAACTGACACCACATTATTGCCAGGTATACCAAGCGAATTGGTAGATCGGATTCGGAAAGACATGCAAGATTGGGGGTCCCATAGTATATCTTGGTTTGGGCGTATAGCCGCTGTCAAAATGACAGTGCTTCCTAAACTTTTATACTTGTTTGAAACCATACCAGTTCACCTCCCTGTCACTAAATTAGGCCATATTCAGAAATTGATACTTAAATACTTATGGGGAGCGACAAAACCCAGATTGCCGCGTTCAGTGCTCTTAGCGGGGCAGCATCAGGGGGGCCTTGCGGTACCAGACATAAGCAAATATTACGAGGCTTCACACCTGCACCAAACTCTGGCCTGGTTACAACCTCAGGCGCCTACTAAGTGGGCATGATTAGAAGCCACATGGACCCTCCCCTACCATATCAGCAATCTGATCTTAACTAACCACCCTAGAGTCCAGCTATCAGCATTGGTCCCGAAGCCTATAACTTTCACCCTCTCGATTTGGAAACGTTGCATAAAGAAATATCGGATTAGCAAATACCCTTCTGCCTTACTGTTGCTCTCTGCTAATCCGGACTTCCAGCCTGGCCAAGGGCCATCATACCAATTGGATTGGGCGGCTCATGCGTTTAGTAGGATACATGATTTTACTAACCCGCTGAGGAAGCAGTTATACACATACGACGAATTGTTTAGAAAATGTAATTAGAACACGGGGAAAAAGCTGGAATATCTCCAGATTAAACATTACATTACATCTTTGTTTGGGCAACATCCCCAGATACAGCTGTCTCCATTTGAGAGAATATTAGGTAGCGGTTTCCCTTACAAGGGGCTGATCTCACAATTATATAGCCTACTCAATGCCATCCCGGACGAGCCATTCCCTAAGCACACTTATATGCAATACTGGGAAAAAGCTTGGGGGAGGGAATGGTCCCATTCCCAATGGGGGAAGATGTGGGAGAACGCACGGAAAATGACGGTGTGCACCCAGCAGAAAGAGAGTATTTATAAAACGATGATGAAGTGGTATCTCACCCCGGACCGCCTCTCTAAAATGTTTGCTCAGTGCAGTCCTATGTGCTGGAGGGGCTGCCTACAAAAGGGCACTCTATTTCATGTTTTATGGGATTGTCCGAAACTAACACTTTTTTGGAAAGATATTATTCAGCTGATAACGAAGGTTTTTAAAAAATCTCTGGATATTGAGATGCCCCATTTGCTATTAGCCCTCCCTGTCACTGGTATAGGCAACGCTGGTCAAAGGTGGGTTAACCAGGTGTCGACGGTGGCACGGTTGGCAATCACCTCCAAATGGAAGTCCCCTGCACTTCCCACTATTCGGGAGGTTATTTCTAGGCTTGACAGTAATAAAAAATTTGAGGAAATGACCTCCCGAATAAGTAACACATTGCATTTACATGATAGAGTCTGGGGTAACTGGAACTACTTCCTAACCACTGCAGATGCTCACTCTTACGATAGCTGATGATTCCTTGTGTCTAATTGTACATGTGTAAGGGACTGGCTCCCTGGGCTAGCTCCACCTTGTATACTTGAAGGCATCGAGTAGGGCTGGCTCTTATTTTTTGTTAACCCTTCCCCCCCCTTGTTTGCTATCTATGATTTTTCTTTCCACGGATGTGTATTGAATGTAACCAGCGTTTGCTTGTAATATTCCATTGTTACTTACCTTAACTGTCTGGCATCATTGGAAATGTCTGTACTTTTCTTGTTTTTATGAAAATCAATAAAATGCAAGTTACAAAAAAAAAAGAAACTCTTTACAAAGAATATTTAATCATTTACAGCAATCTCCAATTACAACCTAAACAGTACCTGCAGGTATGGGATCTGTTTTCCGGAAATCCTTTATCCAGAAAGCTCCGAATTATGGAAAGGCCATCTCTCATAGAGATTTATCTAAATAATCCAAATTTAAAAAAAATATTTCCTTTTTCTTTGTAATAATAAAACAGTACCTTGTACATGATCCAAACTAAGATATAATAAATTCTTATTGGAAGCAAAATCAAGCTTTTAGGTTTATCTAATTTTTATATGATTTTCTAGTAGACAAACTATGAAGATCCAAATTGTAGAAAAATCCATTATCCAGAAATCCCCAGGTCCCAATCATTCTGGATAGCAGGTCCCATACCTGTACTTGATCCCAGCTAAGATATAATTCATCCTTAATGGAGTTAGAACAATCCTGGGTTTAATTAATGTTTAAATTATTTTAGTAGTCCTAAGGTATGGAAATCCAAATTACAGAAAGACCCCTTATCTGCAAAACCACAGGTCCTCAGCATTTTGTAGTTAATACCAGCTGTGTAAAAATCTTTCACTACATTTTACAATGGCTGAAAATGAATGCACACCTTTATTTATATGCAATTGCTGTTATTTTGATCCATTTTTGCTGTAAAATATTATACAGACCTGAATTATATTTATTCTGGTAATGCACAGGGGCTGGACTTGGCCTTCGCACAGATATCCCAGCTCAGAGATGATGTCTTTTTTCTTGAAAATACTGTAAATTACTCAAAGCAAGAGCACTTTGGTACAAAAGAATCTACACAGAAGCCACCAAAGAAAGAAATGATGACACAAACAACTACTCACCTGCTTCCAATTGTACCTCAGAGTAAGTATCGTGATTTATTTATGTTTTTTTAAAGTGGATATTTAAGGGGTTGCAAAGCTCAAAGCAGGGTTCAAAAATACAAAAAAGGCCACCAAGGTCAACCCTCCCAATGATATACATACATATTTATACAGACTATACACATGTATAAACCATATACACTAGTACCTCTACTTAATTAACTCACCAGGAAGAACCACCAGGGCTAACTGCTATCTGTCTAAAATACCCTCTAATGTACTTATAAAGAATAATCATGTCCCCTCACAAGCGTCTTTAACAACCCCAGCCTTGACAATCTACCCTCATAATTTAAGTCTTCCGTCCCTCTAACCAATTTAGTTGCACTTAGTCTCTGCACTCTCTCCAGCTCATTTATATCCCTCTTAAGGACTGGAGTCCAAAACTGCACTGCATACTCCAGATGAGGCCTCACCAGGGACCTATAAAGAGGCATAATTATGTTTTCATCCCTTGAGTTAATGCCCTTTTTTATGCAAGACAGAACTGTATTTGCTTTAGTGGCTACAGAACTGCATAACTTGCAGTTTTCACCTCATTTGACATCAGATCATCAGCAGAAACAATACTGTGGAGACATTACTCCAAAGAGACAATGCCAACCAAAAGCCTATGTTTGTTCTTGATCCTGTTTTAAAAATGAGTTTATTTTATTTTGTACAAAATGTATTTTTGCAAAAAATAAAATGCTTGCCAAGTCAAATAAGCACGCCTGTGTATTTGAGGTAAAGGTATAGCTGATTGAAAATAACAGTGGGCACATTTGTATTGGTTGTTATGGGTTATTGCCCAGGTGGAAACAAGAAGTTGGAGCAAGGTGCTCAAATGGTCACGCATGGATCAGACGAATGTGGAGTAAAAAGTAGAAATCTTTATTGGTATAAACTACTCATGCCTGACGCGTTTGGTGTCAGACACTTAATAATAGGCCTATGACTCGCGTCATAAAAAAGGCATTCAAATCATTAGTTACTGGACTTTTCACAAATCTGAATGTATGAATGTTGGGTGGAAGATTAGTAACGGGACTATGAAAGACTAGACTGCACAGGTGTATGTGTACAAGCATGCAGTGTATATATATATATATATATATATATATATATTCTCTTTCCATTTACTCATAAATGAATGTGCAAAACACATAATTTTCACTATATGATAATGGCACATTGTACCTCTAGAGTGTTCACATCAGGGAATTAAAGGAAAACTATACCCCTGAAGAATGTAGGTTTCTATAAAATATATTGCATAAAACAGCTTATATGTAAAACTGTGCTTCATGTTAATACACCATTTTCATAATAATATACTTTTTAAGTAGTATAAATAGAAAATTGCCATTTTTAAGAAACAGTGCATACAAACAAACCATATTTGTTAGGTCACATGAGCCAATTAACAGCAGAGTTCTGTCTTTTGCTTCCACACTTCTTCCTGTTACAGTTAGAGCTGCAGTATTTCTGGTCAGGTGATCTCTGAGACAGCACTGAAAATATCATAAAATGGGGCTCAAGGGA
Source organism: Xenopus laevis (assembly GCF_017654675.1). Taxonomy (NCBI): domain Eukaryota; kingdom Metazoa; phylum Chordata; class Amphibia; order Anura; family Pipidae; genus Xenopus; species Xenopus laevis. Next base: position 58,122,515 of record NC_054372.1, on the reverse strand, counting down.
AAAGATGTAAAAGGGCAATATTTACTGATATTTATATTCCAGTTTGGTAAGATTCTTTGAAAAAGGAACCTTTTCTAATGTTATATTTGCCATACAAGCTCCAGTTTGATCACCATCGCTACAGTTTTAACTTTACTAATGCATGAGAAAAGTGACTCCAAATGGATTCAAATCAAGTCACTACACAAATGTTTACATTTCCTCTGAGGCTATTTCTTATCAGTTATTTGGCACTTCCCATCTGTGTATAGTTTGAGTAAATATATGAAATAGAGCCATTATGTCAATGAATTATTACACACTTGCACACATACAGTATATATATATAGAGAGAGAGAGAAATACACACTATACAGACACACACATACTATATCCCTTTTACCCACAAGAAGCAGAGAACAGTGTTACAATTCAGTTTGTGTAAAGCATTTAAAGAATAAGCTCTTCAGCAAACCAATGCCACACTAGGGGGCACATTTACTAAGGGTCGAATATCGAGGGTTAATAAACCCTCATCCCCTGGGAATGAGAAGGAAAGGGTGGTCACCTCGCACACCCTGGCCGTCCGAATCTTGTGAAACCTGGTGCTCGATGAAGGGGGTATTGGCAGCCTCCACGACAGACAGAGAAGTAGAAAATCACCGGCACAACAGGATATTTCTAGCAGGGAAACCCTTGCTCATTTATTTGCGGATGCAACGTTTCGTGGCGTAACCCCTTACGCCCCGAAACGTTGCATCTGCAAATAAGCGAGCAAGGGTTTCCCTTCTAGAAATATCCTGTTGTGCCAGTGATTTTCTAGGGCTGAGGAATGAGTCACGAGGGGGGAGATTGCAACAGGATATTTGGGCAGCATGGATTTGTGACTGTAGCCTCTTCGGATCAGTGAGTAAAATAAGAGGCGAGTCTGCATACTTCTATGTTAGGAGTGTGTGTTCTCCTGATGATGTCCTAAAATGCGTTCCATACAGACACTACCTTCAATAGTATACATATACAAGAAGCACGAGGCAGCCAGTTACCAGGGGCGGCAAAAAGCCGCCTCTGGTAACTTTAAGAGCCAAATTTCCGTTTTTTAAAACGGAAATTCGGCTCTTCTAGCGCAGCGAGCGAAATAGCGCTCACTGCACTAGCGATGCGGCCCCTCCTCCACCCGCTCCGACGCTGGTAGTTAGAAGAGCGGAGCAGGAGGAGGGGCGGCATTGGGGCTGCTGCCTCAGGCGGCAGCAGCCCCTGGAACGTGCCTGACAAGAAGTATACTTTGTAATGAATGTTTATGCCAAAGTTGCTTAGAACAGCAGGTAACTGGTGCTGTTACAGTAGCTGAAGAAAACATATTACTGGACTGGTGCCGAATGTTATTATATGATCCTCTTGCACTGTCCAGTAGAATTAAGTCTAGAGCAGCTGGACTTACAGTACTTGAATACATAAATCATCATAGGCATTACAATGATTATTTGCATCAGAATTTAACAGGGATGGCTAAAAAACAACTTCTGCACCAAGAACCTGGGCAAGGATAAAGCAACTGACTAAAATCTTTTTGTAAAGCCTGGTTATGGCTGAGATGTAATTTTATCACTAAGCAAAAGAATACAATAATTATCATTTCCAACTGTTATAGCTGGCATTCAGCTTTTGCTGAAGGATACTACGAGAGACTCAACCACGATGCCTTTGTCAAGTCAGAAGGAAATATCTGAAGACATATTTCAAATATCAATACCCTTCTTGAAGAGTCGGTCAGGTAACATATTAAACATAAATACGTTTTTTTTTAAGACATTAACATATTTTCCATTATATTTCCTTTAAAGATACCATTAAATATTACTAGGCCTAGCAAACATTTTATTAAAAATGGAACTTCATTCTACTGACTGTGTTTAGACTTACTGTACATTCTCCCATGAGCCATAGGTAGTTAGTTCTATGGAAGAAGGCAAAAAATGTGAGGTTGTTCATCTTCCAACACTTTTTTCATTTCAGTTGTTTTCAGACAGTTCACCAGAAATAAAGACTTTTTCCAATTACTTTCTATTTACTATGTGTCACCATTTCTCTAATATTGAAGTGTAAAGTTGAAATTTTCACCTTCTAAAGCAGCTCTGGGAAGGGCCGCTGACTAGTGACGTGTGGGCCGGCCCGATACCCGTAGGGGTCAGGCAGTTTCGACCCCCGCGCAAATTGGGCCGGCCCACACAGCGGGCCCTTCCCAGAGCTGCTTTAGAAGGTGAAAAATTCAACTTTACTGTTTTTTTTATTGGTGGGTGGACGGGTCAGGCAGAAGAGACGGCCGCTGGCCATGAAGGTTTTCTGTACAAGTGAACTGAGTGGATTCTGGGAGAATACACTGACAGGCAAGGTAACGGCTATTAGAGCATCAAAACCAGGAAAAAAATGCAGTGCAATTACAAATAGCATTATAATCATTCCCCAAAGCATAGGAAAAATTATAGATTTCCTTTAAGTAAAGAGATAGAGATGAAGTAGGTTATTTATTAAAGTCCTAATGGTAAAACTCAAAATATTTGATTTTTTTTTTTTTTACTATAAAATCCAAATTTATTAAAGTCTGAATCTGAATATCCGGCATCTCAGACCTGCCAAGGTTCTATATAAGTCAATGGGAGAGGTCCCTATGCTATTTTTCTGTGGTCTGCACTGGAATTAGCCTGAAAATAAGATTTTGATAAATAACCCCCGAAGTCTTTTGCAAGGCTGAAAGTGCAAGATCAGACATAGACACTAGGAGGAAAAATAGTTAGATTTTCGAATGTTTTTTTTTGGCTACTTCGACCATCGAATTGGCTACTTTGAACTTCGACTACGACCTTCGACTTTGAATTGAACGATTCGAACTAAAAATCGTTCGAATATTCGACCATTCGATAATCGAAGTACTGTCTCTTTAAAAATTTCTTCGACCCCCTAGTTCGCCACCTAAAACCTACCGAGGCCAATGTTAGCCTATGGGGAAGGTCCCCATAGGCTTTCTAAGGTTTTTCTGATCAAAGGATAATGCTTCGATCGATGGATTCAAATCGTTCGATCGAACGATTATTCTTTCGATCGTTCGATCGAACGAATTGCGTTAAATCCTTCGACTTCGATATTCGAAGTCGAAGGATTTTAATTCGGCAGTCGAATATTGAGGGTTGATTAACCCTCGATATTCGACCCTAGGTAAACGTGCCCCTAGGTCAAGTGAAGCATGTAGAACAAAATATATATATATATATATATATATATATATATATATATATATATATATATATATGCTGTATATACACTTTTTGTCAGACAAATGCAAAAACAAGAGAACTCAAGGCAGGTTTTAATAGAGGAGTGGAGATAAATTCCGGGAAGTCATATTATAATCATATCATAATCATATTATAGTGTATAGTTATAAAATAAGTATTAATTAGATATATTTTTTCTGATTTGGTTAGATTTCCAAGTATTCTTCTATGGAGCAGACAAGGATGCAAATGGCTTTCTTACATATGATGAAATTAAGAAAGTGCTTGGAGACGAGACTCCAATCGAAGACATGCTACTTCAATTTGACAAAGATCAAAATAGAATGTATTCCTACACTGAACTCCTCAGAACATTCCATCTTAAAGGTAAGGCTTTATCCAAACCTTTGCTTTTAATACCAGTTTGTGGCATAAGCAAATGGACAAAAGTATACATAAAAAATCTAAATATTAGTGTAGCACCTATTTGGCTGTATTTAGACAAATACCCACTAGTATGATAGAGCATTGGCTACATGCGACTTACACAACAGGCTTAGGGCCTTCACCAAGTGGAAGCTATCCCTTTAAGATGTAGCATATCACAGAGGAGGGATAGCAGAACATGATACAGCACAATGAAGACTGTCACTCCCATAAGGCATAGTAGTCAAGTGTACATCAGAAGTCAGATATACCTTTGTGGGGATCGGGATCACCAGTGGAGTAGTTAGGGAGACAAAGTCTAAAGCCTAACACCCTATCCACTGAAGCCTTTGGGAAGCTACTCCCTGCTACTATCCTTGATGGAGCACACAGCTGCTATATAAAGGTGACTATATCACTCTCCTAGAGAGTCTATTAAAGATCTGCCCTAATGATAGCTAACCTCGTTCACAGGGTTTCCTGGTTCCTGACTTAGTCTCCAAAGCTACAGGTCCCTTCGGGGCGAATGGCTTTACTGGGGCCTTGGTGATTCCAGGCTCAATGGGAAACACCTAGCTGCACAGACACCAGGAGCCAAAGAAGAAGAGGCCACTCCCTGCACAACACTATTTAGCAGTGTGGCAGGAAATGGTATTACACCCTTTGACCAATAACAAATGGTGTACTATATGAACTGTTACGGGGCTTATACCCAATAATAACAGATATAAGAAAAGTATAAGAAAGGTAGGGAATTAACTCTATAGGGGGCATAGCAAACCTATAGGTCCCTACATTAGTGTAATTAAAAAATGCTATGTTTATCCAGCACTAGAAACTCATGATTGTTGCTTTCAAATTACTGGTAAGTAAATGCCACATGCTGTTGAAGGCTTTGTATTGCATTAATCTATAAATAAAACTGCATGCATCAAAAACATTAGTTATTTTTACTCTGAAAAAAGACTTGTTGTGCAGTAATAGTGAATACTCGGCAGCCATCCTCACCCTGGAATGCTATCTATCCAAGATATTCAACTTGCTTGCTGAAAAGGGGAGGACTTAATAAACATGTTACTTTGAGTAAGTACTTGTTACAAAGCACAACATCAATAATGACTGTAGGGAACACATCTCTCAACTACATAGCTAATCCTTACTACAAAGTAAAAGGGATGCTCCTATTTTTTAGGGATTGATAATAGCATGATTAAACTGCATTTTTTTTTTTTTTGTTGAACTGTTCTATCTTCTTTTCTCTCTTTTCACACTCACGGGCACACATTTAAATCCTTGGTGATAACCCATTAATTGCATTCTTCAGGCTTGGACACATCGTTTTAAATGTACCGTAGGATAAAATTAGAAATGGGTTTGTTTTTTTACAACATCGTGCCATCCCCTGTGCTATAAATTGACTATAATTTCCAATCTTTAATACTACTTTGGTGAATGAAAATATTAATTTGTATCAAAAAGATGAATATCTCTGTGTGCTTCCAAACGTTATAACACTAGTGAATATACATATATTCACAAATATTTTATTCAGATATGGACAGTAATGTTTGAAAGATATTTAGCTTCTCAACTCGTAATGCTTAGAACAAACCAATAACTTTTCAATGACTGTAATCAACCCAGTTCAAACATAAATTCAAGTTCAACCTTTTAAACCTATATAAAACCTGCCTAACTGCTAGGTGATCCAGAGGAAGTTAAAAAAACAAAAAAGTTAATAAATCTCTATATTCATCAGTCATTGTTTTTGCACTAATTAATCTCCTCTATAGTTCCAAACACCCCAAAATAAGTCCCTCTTCAGCAGCTACCAGTGAGTCCCAGAACTACAGTACCTTACCCTCCAATGCACTGAAATCTAAGATCCAAAATCCATTTCCTAGTTTTTATATCTAATTAAAAAACAATTGGTAAAAGTAAAAGCCATTTCTACTGTCATTTTTGAAAAGTCTGCCACATGTCAAACTGATATCAAAAGCTCCAAATGAAATAGCTTGACTTTACATATATAATAATACAACTTCCATTGACTTATTCACTAGCCATGAACTAGGCAGTTTTTAAATGCCAACTTTCTATATTCGAGTGTTCACGGTTTTTGCATTTATTAAATCTCGAAAGCCTGTGTTTCAGAAACTCGAAATTGCAATCACCTCTTCCCAGTGAAAATCTGCAGAACCCCAATATCCTCTTATAACTTCCAATATTCCAGTGGTGTACATGAAAATAGCTTTTTAGTATGCCACTCCAGTACCTCAAAATGTCCCAGTCAATTCCTTAATAGCCTAATTTTTTCCCAGTGCTGTAGTAGCTCCTGGACTTCCAGTGTCCCTTGTTCTGTACCCACCGAATCTCCCACTGTATCCTTGTACTCTCATAACATTTTTAGTGTGCTATTACATATGTTTATGTGTGGTTAATTCTCTAATTTAAATACCTTCTACATTATATGAGTTTTTTGTATTTCTAAGTCTCTTTAATGTCACTATTAATGCATTGATGGTTTACTGTATATTTTAATTTCAGAATAGAAAAACACAAGAGAATATGAAGAAAGCAACAGGCAAGGCAGCAACAGCAAGGCAAAAGGCATTTAATGATTGCTTTGTTCCTTCATAAAGATCCTGAATCATGAGTGAAGAAGTACACGTTATTTTTTATAATTAAAGGGGGGTTTATTTTAATTACTTCATTTAAACAAACAAAAAAAGTATGATTCAAAGAAACAAAATTCATGTTTTTAATAAACTCAAATGAATGTTAAGGCATTCAGGTAAACAGTTTTCTCTTTTTTCCAATTTCATTAATCTTATGGGATTGTATTGTAATGAAAATTGTACATTAAATGCATGAGTCTGGTGTCTGTTGCATGTTCTCTAAGTTTCCGTGATTTTATGGTTATTCATAAAACATATACAATTTATGGTTATTCATAAAACATAGCCATGTTAGTTTTGCCAAAATGTTTCCCAATTCTGTATTTGAAGCAATCCAATGATGTATACAGTATAATAATAACAATAATGGTTATTAGTAATTTTTCTAATATTAGTTTTAAAAAAATACTTTTTTTCTGGTTTACTTTTTCATTATGGCTGCCATACAATTGCGCACACATCTATACATTTACATCTAATGTGTGTTTCTCATTCAAGAGAAATCAAATTTTTTTTTAATGGTTAAAAAATGGTGCAAGGATACAAAACAACCCTAATTCAGTCTTCAAATTAGTTGAGTAGTGTGAACATTTGTATTTAATGTCTGCATCTGTATATATAAACATATGGCACTTGTATTGGTGCCTCTACATGTTCAGTTTATTGTTTGGATTTATATAAACTACTACTGAATATTCTGTTCAATACTGTCAGCTTTTTCATGCCATTACCTCTATTCATTGCTACATACTCCAGTTATTTACTACAGGATTTCTCCTTTATATCTGACACATTGCTATATCATGGAGTCACATTAACTGACCCACCACCATCACATTATGAAACACCAATGCCAGTCATTTGTAGCACAGACTTATAATATATGTAGCACTACTTTGTTTGTTATTGATCGTAAATAGACTGATAGTGTAAGGCTTGGTCTGTAAACAAGGATGCAATTCTCTCCATATACAATATTCTTTAAGTATTATAAAAAGAAATCCATAAAACAACCTACCAAATTATACTCCGACATACTAATGTGTACATATAAATGGGAAAAAACCCTGTCGTTTAATGTAATAGGAAGACAAACATCATATAGTTATCACATATATTTATTGTACACGTTTAGTATAAAGACCCGGATACTCTATTACATATATTATGTAGCTCTTGGGGGAAATAACACTGTCTCTTTCCATTTCATTAATAAATAAGTTATCCTCAGTATCTACATACATCATGCAAAATATGTACAGCTGAAATTCCAGGTATTCAAAGTAAACACTGGGAAAGAATACAGCTCTTGTTCTGACCTACAGTACTTTAGTCTTAGTGATCTTATTTATTTTTTTTTTTTTTGCTCAGTCTCAGTTACAATAATTGGGAGGGATTATAAAATCAAAAACCGAGCATAAATGACATGGTTCCAATAACACATGAAGTCAACCTTCATTTTCTAAAGCAATCAGGGTTGCATAAATACCTGTAATACATAATAAATGGTATCTTAGAAAAATAATTAAGAATACATTAATATTTATGAAAAAAGACTGGTTTCATGATAAAAATATTTCTGAACTGCTTTTATAACAACTGGCCTTCCCCAGACTTAAAAACCATATAGGTTTTTTTTAGGGTTACAAAAACTGAAGGAAGAAAAAATAAAAGCAAAATACTTAAATGCTGTATATAGGGGCAGATTCATCAAAGGTCAAATGTTGGGGGCAGATTTATCAAAGCTCGATGTGAATTTTAGAATGAAAAAAATTCAAATTTCAAGCTATTTTTTGTGTACTTCGACTAGGGAATAGTCTAAATTCGATTTGAATTTGCAAAAAAATTTGAGAATTTGAATCAAAATTGTACTGCCTCTTTAAAAATTTGACTTCGACCATTCGCCATCTAAAACCTGCCGAATTGCTGTTTTAGCCTATGGGGGACCTCCTAGTACCGATTTGGAGTCAATTTGTGGACTTTGAAAGTCAAAGTTTTTTTGGGGAGAAACTTTGAATCGAATTCTATCTAATGCGATATTCCTCCGATTCGTATGATTCTAATTCGGCTGAATACGGACCTATTAGATCAAAAACTGACCTATTCGACTCAAAAAAAACTTTGACTTAATTTTGGTTGTTTTTTTTTCATTCAAATTTCAAAGTTTTTTCAATTAAAAAAATCGACCCTTGATAAATATGCCCCTTAGTGTTTTTTTTTTAATTCAAATGACCTCGAAATTCGAATGGTATCTTAATTAAGTAAAAACTCAAATATCTAAAACTCGAACGAATATTACTGACCAGAAAACTCGAATCTAATTCAACTAAACTCAGAGTTTTTTCTCCAAAAGAAACTCGGATGTCAGGAAGGCTATTAACATCTTCAAATGCGTCACTGGACCTCTCCCATTGACTTTTGCATGAACTTGGCAGGTTTTAGGTGGCGAATAGTCAATTCGAATTGTTCCCAGGGTCCAGGTATGATAAATCTTGAATTTGAATTTGTATTATTCCTAGTTTGAATTTGTGAGTTTTGACCAGAAATCCAACTCAAAAATTCAAATTCTAATTTCCAATTCGAACCTTAATAAATCTGCCCCCTATTGTACAATGGATTACGGAACAAAATTTTCTCGCTTCACCTTTTTAATTAAAGCTATGAACAATACTAAGATATTTAACATGTGAAAAATAAAACCTTTTAGGAAAAATAAGGTTGTAACACCAAATAACTGATGGATTGTGTTCTCCTGAAAGTATCCTGCACAAATGTTTCCAAATGGAACAGCACCTGATGTCACAATGAATCATTGTGCTAAAGCTAAATACTAAATGCATTTCTTTAAATGAATACATTTCTAATAATTTACATTGAAAAGCTTAATATTAAAATGATATCCTATTTCCAGAAAACAGGAAAAACCTTAGTGAAAAATGTAAATATCATTCATTTAGAAAAATACTATCAGACAATATTTCGGATCTACCGTTTAAGTTAAGGGGCTGCCTGGGAAAATATTAAGTAAAAAGAAAATAATTGATATATAATAAATTACATTTCTGTTTTTATAAAGAGTGTACACAAGAGATACATGTGAAACACAAGAAATGATATACACTGCCACAAAATTATGTTCGCGTTTGGTTCGTTTTTGGAGCAACAACATATTTCTGTTACACAAATGGCAGTAGAATAAATCAAATTCATTGTTTTCCTAGTTTAGGTAAAATGGTATTATGTGCATGTAGTAGTGAGGGAGTGTTTAGAGATGCCACTTGAAGCTTTTCCGTGTAAGGAGAGTCTAACGTACATTGGCTTGGATTTCTGAGGTCAGAAGGAGCCACATTGGAAAAAAAGTTTGCTTGGAAGGTGTAGCAAAACAGTATCCTCATAACTGATGCCTGCGGACTTGATCACTTCCAAGAATGCAAACAAGACTTCTCCAGCATTTGCAAAATTATTAAAATGAACTATTAGAATTGCATTATTTCAACCTCATATTTTAACTCAATTCTCTCTCTGTACTCATTTCACCTTCTTTTCATGTTTTATGTGCCCATTTTTTCTATATTTGCCATTGGCTGTGCCATTTTGGCAGTACCCATTGAGGCTGATGTGTTCCTTGCTCCTTGTGTTTTTCCGCATGTTTTTTGCTAACACTGAAATGCAGTACCAGGCTATAGTAACAACAATAAATATAAGTAATATAATATCTAGTAAAAAGTACTGATAGAAAGAGATGTTGTAAGTTGCAGCACGCAGATGATCAGCTCCGTTGTGACGAAGTACATAATTGATCCAATATACTGCCCTGCTCACTGGATGACCTGGCTGGTCTTTGTGAATTTTAGACAGTTTGACTGCCTGTTGTTGGTAACTTCAAAAAAAAAAAAACAATGTTAACAGTGATTTAGAAAACAGGAAAACAAAATGATAGGTACATGTAGGAAAAGGAACATTTCATTCTCATTGTATACATATTTCTTCTGATCTAGACACTGATGGGGAGGCTGGTAACAATGATCTGATATGAATAAAATTGAAAAGAAAATCAGGAAACTTCACTTGCAGACTCTAGTCTGCAGCCCATGATTGATGTACTCTCTCAAAAGGTTGACAGCACAAACACTAAAGTGTAAATTTAAAGCTAAATTTGCTCATAGCCATTATACCAGCAGTTACGAATCACTACTAACTGTACCCACTGGGTGTTACTCCATTGTACAGTGTGCCATTATGTGGTTAAAAATAATTGAGAGCACTGCAAAACAAAAAATGATTTAGAAACTGAAAAAAGTGTCATATGTTCTGCATTGTGATGGCTCTGTTTTGACGTGGGGACAACTGTGCAGAACGTCAGCAGTTTTGAGAATTTCTCAACAAATGGTGCCTCCTGCACTTAATAATAAAGATCATTTATATTCATTTATACACATTTATTGAACAAAGAAGGTAAAAATGTACATTTCTTATAATAACATGTATTGTATTATTGAAATGAAAACTCATGCAATCTATGCATTGTCAATTCAGTGATAATGTGTATTGATTAGCACTTTGGTTATGATAAATAATTTTAAATGCTTAGGTGATTATTAATGTAATAAAGGTCATGAATGGTCTTACCGTAGTTATCTACTGATAACTGTAGTAATATGTCCCCTGAACAAAGTCCTGAATACCAACAGCCACTACAAGGCTACTTTACAAAAGTAAGAACAATGTGCAAACTGTGATTTACAGCTTTATAAGTAACACCTCCTCAAGGCAGGTGTTTATTCCAGGCTTCCCCTTGCATCTATGTGCCATGTATTTTACCCCTTGCATGCAACTGCATACAGCACATTAATGGAAGCCTAATTAGTGCAATGGCGCTACATGCAAGTTGAATGTGCATAGGTACAAGTAACTCTGTTAATAGCATCTCAATAAGCTCCAATTTGGCAGTTGCAGTTGCTTTAGGAAATGAGCCTTTATATTTTTAGTACTAAATTCTTGACTTATTATGTTATTTACAGCATACCTCCCTTTGTTGAGGCTATTAGAGGTACTTTAATTAATCAAATACAATCTGTTTTGTATCTAAAACTCGTATTGTTAAAATAAATGTCGGAATTATTTCAGCTGTTCATTTGATGTGCCTGTATTATTTTTGAATAATAACAATTTACTTGGGACCATTATCGTGACACTAAGGGGCAGATTTACATAGGGTAGAATATCGAGGGTTAATTAACCCTCGATATTTGACTGCCGAATGTAAATCCTTCGACTTCGAATATCGAAGTTGAAGGATTTAGCGCTATTCCTACGATCAAATGATCGAAGGAATAATCATTCGATCGAACTATTAAATCCTTCGAATTGAACGATTCGAAGGATTTTAATCCATCGATCAAAGGATTTTCCTTCGATCAGAAAATTGTTAGGAAGCCTATGGGGACCTTCCCCATAGGCTAACATTGGCCTCGGTAGGTTTTAGGTGACGAACTAGGGGGTCAAAGTATATATTAAAGAGACTATCGAATGGTCGAATATTCGTTCGATTCGATGTCGTAGTCGAAGGTCGAAGTAGCCTATTCCATGGTCGAAGCAGACCATTCGAAATTCGAAGTATTTTTTCTTCTATTCCTTCACTCGAGCTAAGTAAATGGGCCCCTAATTGTTATTACATTTTATGGGATTTTTAAGACTGCTATTGTTGAATTCTGGTACATGACAAGTGGGACAGTTGATCATATGTCTGAGTTGTTAAGTTGACATTTTGTTGCAGGTGGACACCATGTTTTGCGGATTGCAGCTTTAATTTATAATTACTTCAGTCAATGGATCGCATATGGACTGGTTTGGACCCAGGTTGGTCAGAACTGCATTATTGGCCAGTTTAAAATATTTTGTCTCTGTATTCCACCTGTGTGTTAGGACATATTCATCAGTTTTAAAAAAATGATCTACTTTAAATTTTCTGAGTTTAGGAATAGGCAAACCCCATTTTCAACCATGTACAGAACAGGGCTTATAGCTAGTGAATGTGCAGAATGCTGCTGAAATGTTCCCTTTTTAAATGGCAGGTGTAAAGAAACTATAAGCGTTTATTTTATTGTGGAACTGTTTCAGAGATCAAAGACACCATGTGTTGCTCTGTTGTTTAAATTCATTTGTACAGATGCAATAAAACAATTAAAATGAACAACATCTAGATATACAAAATCTTTAACCTCTATCTTCTGATTATATGAACAAACATATTACCTTTGATTATGAATGACTTCAGTTAGCGATGCAAACAGGGAATCCTCTGTCATTCTTTTCCACTCGAGAAGTATTCCCATGCCTTTGGATTGTACCCGCGTCATGGTATCATAATGGTCACCAAACAGTGGGATGCCCACTACAGGCACTCCATGGTACATAGCTTCAAAAATGCCATTTAACCCACCATGACTGAGGAAAGTTTTAATTTTGGGGTGACCTAAATATCAATGAAGCAAATAAACAAATCATTATTAATGCAAGGATGTACAAATATATGTTGTAATTTATATTTTGGAACTCAAGTCTTCCCTGGCTTCTTAGATAAGGCCTAAAGCCTTATAGGGGATGTTAATGCAGCCTACAGAATTGTTGTATAACAATTGTATTTTAGTTTAAGGCTATTGGCTCATGGAGTGTTTGATCACTGCAGTATCAGAGAGAAAATAGTAGCAGAACCTACCCCTCTAACACAGAAGCCCTCAGAAATCCATGGCAAACATGCTGCCTAGGACAAACATCGAGATGATAAGTGAATCTAATTATAAGTGAAATTCTCTCTGAAAGATGGATAGGGACCTTTTGCCTGCATCCTAAAAACCATTAAAATGAATTTGGGCTATGGCATAGTAAGTATTTAACCCCCTGTTATCAGGCAGATACCAGGGGGTTTAATATTGACTATGGCATAGCAGAATTCATTTTAATAGTTTTTAGGAACTGTGTGCATATTTTGGTAATAAACAAAGACTGCTAAACATTTTGGATAGACAATATAATAATTTGATATGGACTAAGTGACCATACAAATGGGAAACTATGCACACATTTATATTGTTATGCTTTTGGCATAAGGGTTTTCGATTGAAGTCTATGAGTTATCTACCACATGTTTTTAAAGGAGTGTTTCTTTAGGTGTGGAGGAGTGACTGCCAGTTTTATAGTGCTAATGAATCTCAGTGCTACCTAGGAGCCCAGTGCAGATGAGCAAATTTTAATATGCTTGTTATTGACAATAAAAAAAGTCCCTTGCAACCGGACAAAAAGCTTGTGTGCATGGAACCATTTCTGTAAAGGAAAGACCTTATAAAACGTGTGCAGTTTAATATGCCTGAATGAGCTTGACTTCCTTCTTTTATAAATCTGTGTTTATACTATAAATATCACAAGCTCAAATGCAAATCTATTTGGAGGAGCATGGACTTATACACTTACAAATCATTGGGAAAATATCTGGCATTTACTTGCTGTTGTTCATATGGAACATTTACTATACATTTGATATATGGTTTCTGGAGCAATACTGTGCAGCTATCATGTTTAGATTATAGTACAGTGTAGAACCATATAAAAGGAGAAGGAAAGGTTAAAACTAAGTAAGCTTTATCAGAAAGGTCTATATGAATACACTTAGGGGCACATTTACTTAGCTCGAGTGAAGGATTGTTTTTTTGGCTACTTCAACCATCGAATTGGCTACTTGGACCTTCGACTACGACTTCGAATCAAACGATTCGAACTAAAAATCGTTCGACTATTCGACCATTCGATAGTCAAAGTACTGTCTCTTTAAAAAAAAAACTTTGACCACCTACTTCGCCACCTAAAACCTTACGAGCAACAATGTTAGCCTATGGGGAAGGTCCCCATAGGCTTTCCTAGCTTTTTTTCATCAAAGGAAAATCTTTCGATCAAAGGATTTTACTTCGATGGTCGAATATCGAGGGTTAATTAACCCTCGAATATTCGACCAATAGTAAATGTGCCCCTTAGTATTCTCAGTGTCCTCTGTCAAAGGAAACACCACATTGCTTTCCTTCAATTGTGTGCTCGTGGGCTTCTGTATCAGACTTCCTGTGTTCATCTTAAAACTCTAGGGCTTGGGCTTGAGCATTGAGCATGAGTTTGCTCCTCCTCCGCTCCCTCCTCCCCTCCCTACTGTAATCTGAGCTCAGAGCTATGAGCAAGCAGGGAGAGACTCAGACGGGAAGTGATGTCACAGCATGCCAGCTGATATCCTTAACAAACAGAGACAGTATCTAGAGCTGTTTACTCAGGTATGGAAATGCATTCTAAAGAATAAAAATGGCATTTTATCTTGTACTGTTGTGACTGACTAATGTATTGGCAATAAACTGCTTTGGGAGCTTTCCTTCTCCTTTAAATTAAGTAAATAATTATTTTTTTTGACAAAGCAAGATCATCATATGCATTCTATAACACTGTACTGAAATATATAGTTATAAATTAGATTTATTTTATATATGTTATGTCTTAGTCCAGCAATGATTAATTAGAATGTGTACTTACCAAGTAAATCATTTTGAGGTATCCATTCAACGAGTTTGGTGTTGTTTCCTACATTTCTTGGTTTGTTTCCAGAAAACCTGAAGTCAGAATGCAAGAAAAGGCAATGACTATGGCTTCTTTTGAATCAGCAGTAAAATAACGATAAACCAGGATAAAATTCCTCTCTTAGTAAAACAAAAAGATTGGCATTCAATGATCCATTCAATTTAGTATTTCCTAACCATAAAACCCATATTTTGCTAACTTAACTGCATAATAACATCATCTTAAGGTCAGTACAACACTAAGCATCACTGCACCTCCTGTAGAAGGCATTGTTCACAGTGACAGGTCTACACCTGGATCACGACTGCACCATGGGGCAAATTGACTAAAGAGTGAAGAGCCTTTTTTTAGTAAAAATTCGCCAAAATAACAAATCCACAGGGACATCGCAAATTTACTAAAAGGCAAAGAAGACAATTTCTCTAGTGAAAAATCTCAGCGCAAGAGAAGTTTTGTGTAGTTTCACCAAACGAATTTTCGCCCAGGTGAACGATCATTAATCATTATCGGAATGTGAACTATTTTCTACGTTACCCTTTTCGCCAAAGTTTATTTTTCCAGGTTCTGACTGGCGATTTGATAAGATGAAGCAAAAATTTGCACATAAGTAAATATGTCCCCATACTGTATATGCAACTTGTCTGCATGGCCTAAATATCCCACTGTCTTCCTAGGTGAGCATGCCAATATTGAGCATACTCCTGAGTGTTGCTTTACTGTTATACAAGTTGGGTTACTTACCGCCAAATCACTTTCTGAGGTAATCTTGCAAGTGCCCCAGCCAGTTTATGTCCAATGTCTTCAGACAAATATTTGACTCCAGCTCCAAAAGAAACCAGAACAAAACCATTCTCATCAACATTGTCCACCCATGTTTGAAGCTCCTTAGAAAAGAAATAAAGTTGCTCACAGCTGGCCAAATACTGATCAACATCAAAAATTACAAAGAAAAATCCATATTATCATTATTTGTTTTAATTGAGTTTAAAACAAAGCATTTGTACAAACAAAGCATGCATAATAAAGTATATATCAAACTATTTTGAATGTCCTAAAGGGGCAGAATATCCCTTTGTTTAACATGAGTAATTACAAGGTTCCCTTGTGTCAATGCATTTAATTAATTAAAGCAGGCCTGATGGGGCAAATTGGTTCTTTCTGCAAGTAGCTTGTAGCATGAATGTACAGAAGTACCTTTGTATCCATTTTTCCACTTTGCACTTAAATTAAGTTTTCTGCTACAGAGACTTTCTTGATAATAATCTTCAGTGAATGGCTCTTTGTTCATACAGGTATAGGATCCATTATCCACAAACCCGTTATACAGAAAGCTCCGGAATAAGTAAGTGAGATTTAGAAATTTATCTATTGCAGTAAAGCAAGCCACGCTTACTTCATTTAAAGACATAGGTGGCTGTCCAAATGGAACTGATCCAATCATTTGCCCCAAGCCTATTTCAAAACCTGCCCAACTGATATTTGGCTTATGTACTAATATATTGGCCAGGTTGAAAGGTATGATATTCACAGACTACTTGGATGCCTAATATAGTAACATCATTTGAGCCATCTATTATAACAAGTAAGAACTTCATGTATGTATATCTCTGCAGCTAAGATGAACAGGCTCAGCCCTTCTGCACCAGGAGGGTACACTGCTTCACTGACATAGACTGTATTCTCTAGTGGGTAGAGAATTCCTTCCTACTGTGTCTTTTACAACATGCATATTTATTCTTATTTTCTAATTTATTTATTATAAAACACACAGACACACGCGCTCTCTCTTTTTTTCCACAAGGAGGCAAGTTCTCTGGTAGCAAGGACTGGAACAAACTACTGACCTAAAGTGCTTGGGGAGTGAGTTGCACCAGCTTCAAAGAGAAAGATTTAACCTCATGCCCTCCACAGATATCTCTAAAATGCAATCGGCCGTTCTTGGCTTCATTTGGGTGAACAGGAGGCATAGAGTTTCTAGGACTACTATGTACTGTTCCAGACTTACGGGGGGTATGGCAGTCCCGAACATTCTGCATTACTTTCTGGCAGCTCAGATAAAGCAGGTTGGAGATTGGGTGGCTCTCAATCCCTCTACGAAATGGGCCACCTTGGAGTCTGACTTTAGTGGTCCCTCGCATTTGGCATCCTGGTTATGGTCAAAACGGCCACTTCCACTAGAGGACAGAGATAAAATGCTCTGCTCCACTATACATACACTAACCCTCTGGCGGAAGACAATGAAAAAATGGAAGTGGTATAGCTCCCCGGCGTACCTCACCCCTCTGGTCAAGAACCCAGACTTCCCCCCAGGTTTTTCAGAGAATTTTGTGATTTTAGCAAGAGATGGGAACTTATTTCATCTGGGTAGATTGTTCCACCCCCTTTCGGGGAAGCTTAAACTGTTCCAGGAGCTGCGAGAGGAGGCGAATCTAGGCAATCTTACTCCAATGCAATACCTCCAATTGAGACATTTTGCACTCTCTCACTGCCCACAGGGTCAAGCCCCAGAAGCTAGCGCGGTAGTGAGAATCTGCAAGGCAGGGTTCTCCCAGAGGAAGCTGATATCTCAGTGGTATGGTCTCCTTAGTGACAGGGATCTCGATTCCGCTCCCCATGTTTATATGAAAAAATGGGAAGAGGCATTGGGTCAATCCATAAATTTAGATGTCTGGTATAATATATGGGAAAACGCAACAAAAACACCTATATGTGTCACCCTGAAGGAAAACATCTACAAAATATTGATGGGATGGTATCACACTCCCTCTTTACTGCATAAGTGGTTTCCACAGTCTGTACCATCCCAATGTTGGAGGGGATGCGGTCAGGAAGGCACATTATTACATATATTCTGGGCTTGCCCAGTAATCAAGCCATTTTGGGAGAGCGTGAAACAATGTTTGCTCAAGGTGTTATTGATAGATATTCCACTGGATCCTTTGGTATTGGTGTTGGGGAAGAGACTCCCTAATGTAAATAATCAAACCCAAAAACTAGCCAACTCAATCTTAACAGCTGCCAAATGTACTATAGCGGGGAAGTGGAAAAGTACCTTTTCTCCAACAGAGGCTGATCTCATGGAGAGAATTCGGTATATCAGGAGGATGGAACAGCTGAATGCACTCCGAAATGATAATATTGATAACTTTAACAAAATTTGGTATAGCTGGGACACCGCTCAAATAGGGGGACCGTTACTTAGTCCAGAGAATAGGGAGGCTAATGCACCCAGCATCCAGACCATTGGACTGGTCTCCTGAGGTGGGAGTTTTGGTGGGGCTGGAACATATTGGGGTCGAGGTGCCTAGGATTTCACTGTGCCCGAGGGGAATACTAGGAGAAGAGGCCACTGTAAGGAGCATATGTGATTTACCTCTATGTACTGATAATTTGTATACCTGTGAGATTGGGTACAGCAATGGAACTATCCACACGTTCGCCCTTAGTACTGACCGTCTAGTGCCCTACAGTCTACAACTACTGTTTACTTATGCTTATGTCTAAATGTAATGTCATTTGGCTGCACCCCCAGGTGGGCTGGGGGCTTACTATACTAGCCTGATGTGACTATATATGTCTACCTCTTGACCACTGGATAACTTTTGTTACTGTACTGTATTATTATTTTTTTATTTTTGAAATGCTTTGTATGGCAAAAAAAATTTTTTTTGGAAATTTCAATAAAAAGAAAGTTATAAAAAAAGAGAAAGATTTAACTTGCTCAAGTGGGGCTGTGGGTCCTTTGGGAAAGGACATGTTTCTTTACCAGCAAGGCTGGAACTATTTTGTTTACTGCCTCCTCAAAGGTTATGAACTTTTATTTTTGTGTGTAAGCTGTTGTGTTATTATTTAACACAGCAGCTTACACACAAAAATAAAATCACATGTAGTGATGGGCGAATTTATTTGCCAGGCGCGAATTTGCGGCGAATTTGCGAAATGCCCACGAAAATTCGCTCGAAAAAAAACGTCCGTATGCCTGTTTAATTGTACATTCAGGTCAATTTAAATAAATAGGACTACCAATTTACATGGAAAAAATATACATGTATTTTCTTCCATTAACAATTTTCCTTGAACACTCGTCCTCTGTATTCCTTCAGTGATAAGTTGCTGCAGCGGCTTAAACTACCATGATGGAAGACAAGAATGCATTGTTCCATGGCACAAGGTGCTCTTTATTCTCTATGGTTTTGCATTTGGTTATTTCCCACAGACTTCAATCTTTTAATGTACAGCTGTGTTACAGTGCAAGGAACCAGCTGGTGGATCCAGCGGAGAGCTGAACAGCAAATGACTAAATGCAACACATAATGACCTATTTCAGCTATTCTGTTTGCAATATACAACCAATGAGTATAAGAAATGAAAAAAATGATATATGTATGAAGTAAGTCAACATAAACATTAAGAGAGTTAAATGGAGTGGTTAGTTTCAAGTCCTCATTAGTGATGGGCAAAATTCTCCCGAAATTCGCGAAACAGCGAACAACTCCCGAAAAGTGAATTTTGCCGCTGGCATCAAAGTATTTTTGACGTAACAATTCCGACGCCCATTACAGTCAGTGGGTGCCTAGAAATGTTGCAGGCGTCGTAATTGTCGCAGGCGTTAAAATAGTCTAAAGCATCATATTTTTAAAATTTTCGCTGCAATTGTGCGAATTTATTCGCCCATCACTAGTCCTCAGCCTGCAATGACTCCTATTTATGCACCAATGCTTGGGGTTACTCTTTCCCTTATAAAACCAAAAGGCCAAAGTAGGAGGGTGTTTAAAAGAGTTCACTCTAATTTTAGCACCAAATCATGTTATGCACCAATGGACCAGTGAATAATAAAACATATCTGCAAAAACAGGCATTAAATTGACACCAACCAATATACATTACAGGACTTAATATTAATTATACAGGTATGGGACCTGTTATCCAGAATGCACAGGACCTGGGGTTTGTTGGACAGCGGATCTTAAGTCTACTAGAAAATCATGTAAACATTAAATAAACCCAATAAACTGGTTTTGTTTACAATAAGGATTAATTTCAGATGTCACCTCTCTGAAGAGTTACAATGTGCCATTATGATTGGATTAGTGGAATAGTTTATATGCTGAGAACTTCCCACACCAGTCAGTTGAATTTAAGAAGCTGCTCGGATGAGTAGTGAAACATCTTCAATGATTAGTCAGCAAGTCCAGTTGTTTTTAGATTTAGTTATATTAGATATGATGAATGAAAATCTTCACAGTCAAGGATTAATTATATATTCATTTGGATCAAGTACTCTTTTATTATTACAGATACAAAGTAAAACCATTTTTAAAAATGTGTACTATTTGGATAAAATGGAGTCTATGGGAGATGGCCTTTCTGTAATTCAGAGCTTTTTGGATAATGGGTTTTGGGATAACGGATCCCATACCTGTAAATACATTTAATTTAAAAATGGCTGCCAGCCTACTATAGATGCTAAAAAACATATGAATAAGTCAAATGACATATGAATAAGTCAAATATCTGGTGCAATCAATATGTAGAGAATAATTCGTTAAAAATATAGAATATGTTTCAAAATATATCAAAATTAATAAATCAGTGCAGACATTTGAAGGAATGGCAGCAACAAGAGCAACAAATGTCTATGGTAGTGTAATATGTTATGATTGTAAAAAAATAGATCATATACATTTATAAAAAATGTATATATTTTTTTTTGTATTTTTAGTATCTAGTATTTTAGCATTATAGTTCAATGCATATGTTCATAATTGATAGTAACTTCTATATTCAATTGGCATTGGTCATACAGAGGTATCATTTGTGCCCAGTATAGTAGTGAAGGGTCCATCACTACTTATACAATGGTTCATTACTTAAATATTAGGTTATGGCATTACATTGACTTAAGTTTGATGATGTACACTAGGATAATATTTGGAAGACATGGAATATGGTGTAGGTAAAGATGCTGTATACTTATACAGTAAAATAGGTTTGAAGATTATTTAAAAGCCACTGGTTCATTAAAGATAAAGGTTTTGTTTTTATTATCTGAAATGTTGCTAGTCTTGAAAAGTGTCCAAAATCCCAGATATCCATCACATGGTCTTAGACGTTAGTACTTCCCTTTGCCAAACTTGCCTTGTGTAATAGAGAGTGAAGGAATAAAATACAGGGACAAAGTGCAAGGGATCCTCTTTTAAAAAAAAATAGTTTTTAAAGCTCTAGTTGCAAAGGATTCCCATTAGCATTGTTATCGATGGGGTATAGGCTCGATGATCTTAAAATAGACCAAAGGAATCAAGGCTTATACCCCATAGACGGAGGGTGATCTTTTAGTTTGAAGAGGTTTAAAATTGCCATAAACTCGCTGACTTAAAGCTAATGTCAGATGTAACAGATTTTTGGTGGTATAAAATTGACCATCCCCAAACTACCTACCACATCTCTCCCACTGATTTCAATGGGAACCACGCAAAAGTCCAGTTGGGGTGCATTTTTAAAGCTAAAATGCTCAGGCACATTATATGACATAATAGACATTGGGTGGCACACAAGCCCATTATATTCAATGGGTACTGACGCATTAGACTTATTATCTATAGCATATGGCAGTGGGTACTGGCACCCTTGCACCCCCTTAGTGCTCTTCACTTGCACCCCATAACCCATGATCTCTAGCACTTGTGATACACTATGGTCATGCTTATGCTAAACTGTAATATGTATTATTATTTCTGGTCTACTTAAAGGGTATTCCAGAGACCTGAAACAAAAGCATATGACCAGCTAATTTTGGCTAGGGGTCAGCCATGCAGGCTACATATAAGAGAACAAGAAAGAGAAAGAACTGACCCATGTATTTGCACCCTCCCATCAAAGCATGTCCACAAGCTCGTATTTATACACCATTAAGACTTAACTTTTATTACTGATAAATAAGATAAAAAAAAGTCCAGTAATAATTAAAACATGGTTAGGACCGGGGAGACGGATTAACTTGGGGTAGTGAGCTGGTGGTATGGATAAGTGGTAAATATATGCTAGTCAAGGTCACCCCAAAACACTCTGTTTAAACACTATTCATCATAAATATGGGGGGTTATAGGGGTAGTAGACTACATGCAATGTTATACAACACAGATTGCCCCCTTAGAAGCACATAACCCAAAGGGTCAGTGGGGCCTAAATTGGTGGGGTTGTGTAAGTCATCACTTAGTTAGCACCCCTGATGTGTACAACATTAGTATGGGTAGAGGTGATGCTAATCGTTGGAGAGGCAGGCTTAGTAAATTCTAGAGCTTGCGTCTCTATTGGAACAACCCTGTTGTGCAGCCCTTGGTCAGCCAACCCCTTCACCCACAGCACAACCCTCCCAATTGATGGATATCTGCTCTGATATGAGCGTTGAAGTTTCCACCTGAAGCAGTACCTTGTAAACCAACCACTTCAGCCACAACGTAGCCCCCACCCCCCAAATTGGCATAGCTGCCTTAAGTTATAATTGGCAGGGGTTATTCTATGAATGTTATTCATAAAGCTCATTCCACAGCTATCAAGACCCCTGGGAACACATTACTTGAGACACAAACAACACTCAAAGTTAAAGAACAACCTGTAAGATTCATAGGTACCTTCTGCAAGCAATGGCCAATGATTAACTCAATATTGAATAAACATTGGCAGATTTTGCGAACTGACCCCGGGCTAAGCACACTATTGGGTCCTCGTCCCCTTACTTGCTAAATTAGTCAGGAACCATTTGCCTAAACTCTGTAAAGAGTCATCACACACTGGCACTTTTGCATGCGGCAAATGTAAAGCATGTAAATATATGCACAACCAGAATACTGTGGTGGACAGATTTGGGAAGACACATCGAATCACACAGGGATTTACATGCACTACCAATAACCTAGTGTACATGTTGATCTGCCCTTGTGATAGGATATACATCGGCAATACCAATCGTGCCTTCAAAAAAAGATTATTGGAACATATTTCAAGTATCGAGAATGCACCAGATCTCATTAAACCAGATTAGAAATTACCACCGGTAAGCTGTCATTATTTAGAACATCACAATCACTCCAGTAATGGTCTAAAAGCCGTGGGTCTTTCCAAAATCTCTTTGGGAATCAGAGGTGGAGATTCTGAAACAGCCCTTTTATCCAAAGAGAGTGAATGGATATTTAATATGAATGTGCTTAGCCCTGTAGGCTTGAACGAGAGTATAATCATGAATGTATTCATATGAGCTGTCGTCAAATGTATATCATATTTTCATGTGTGTTTTATCGCTACCTATATACAGTGTGGCCGTACAAGCTGTCTCCCATATTCACACAATTTGATTATCATGTGCAAGATATTTTGTGATATCTCTGCACCAGGTCTGTATCGCAGCTCTGATATAGTTAAATGTGATGGGCCCTGCCCCCTGTGACACGCAACAGGCTGATTGTCTGGCCCGTCCCCTGTGACACGCAACAGGCTGATTGTCTGGCCCGCCCCCTGTGACACACAACAGGCTGATTGGCTGGTTTGAATTCCTAACTGCACAACAGTGGTCATAAATATCTGTGCGATGCCGGCATTTTTTTGCCTTTGACAAAGCCCATTAGATTTGGGTGAAATGCGCGTCAGGCGCTCTATTAATTTTAAAGCTGGTTAGGCAGAGTGCCGGAACTGACGAAAATAAGGGGCTGACACCACTTACTGGGAGGGTATGGTGTGGTGGGTAACTTAAGGCAACTTTTGCCAATTGTAACTTAAGGCAGCTTTGTCAATTTGGGGGGGGCTACGCTGTGGGTGAAGGGGTTGGTTTACAAGGTACTGCTTCAGGTCGAAGCTTCAACGCTCATATCAGAGCAGATATCCGCAAATTGGGAGGGTTGTGCTGTGGGAGGATTGTGCTGAAGGTGTCGGTATGGAAGTGGTTTTTACAGGCATTTCCCACTAATTTTGCATAGCAGTACGCAACCTACAACTACAACTCTCTGCATAGCTGTACACAATCTGCAACTACAACTCTCTGCAACCACCACCTTCTTGTAACTTAAGGCAACTTTTGCCAATTGTAACTTAAGGCAGCTTTGTCAATTTGGGGGGGGCTATGCTGTGGGTGAAGGGGTTGGTTAACAAGGTACTGCTTTAGGTCGAAGCTTCAACGCTCATATCAGAGCAGATATCGGCAAATTGGGAGGGTTGTGCTGTGGGAGGGTTGTGCTGTGGGAGGGTTGTGCTGTGGGAGGGTTGTGCTGTGGGAGGGTTGTGCTGAAGGTGTCTGTATGGAAGTGGTTTTTACAGGCATTTCCCACTAATTTTGCATAGCAGTATGCAACCTACAACTATCTGTATAGCAGTACACAATCTGCAACTACAACTCTCTGCAACCACCACCTTCTTATAACTTAAGGCAACTTTTGCCAATTTGGGGGGGCTACGCTGTGGGTGAAGGGGTTGGTTTACAAGGTACTGCTTCAGGTGGAAACTTCAACGCTCATATCAGAGCAGATATCCATCAATTGGGAGGGTTGTGCTGTGGGTGAAGGGGTTGGCTGACCAAGGGCTGCACAACGGGGGTTGTTCCAATAGAGACGAAAGCTTTAGAATTTACTAAGCCTGCCTCTCCAACGATTAGCAGCACCTCTACCCATACTAATGTTGCACACATCAGGGGTGCTAACTAAGTGAGCGATTTACACAACCCCACCGATTTAGGCCCCACTGACTCTTTGGGTTATGTGCTTCTAAGGGGGCAATCTGTGTTGTATAACATTGCATGTAGTCTACTACCCCTATAACTCCCATATTTATGACGAATAGTGTTTTATTTGTTATTTACTGATAAATAAGACTTTTTTTATCTTATTTATCAGTAATAAAAGTTAAGTTTTAATGGTGTATAAATACGAGCTTGTGGACATGCTTTGATGGGAGGGTGCAAATACATGGGTCAGTTCTTTCTCTTTCTTGTTCTCTTATGAATTACCACCTGAGCCTGCACACCATCTTCTGTTTTTCTCATTTGATGGGAGGTGCTCCCTAAATTCTTTTCTACAGGTTACATATAAGCAGCCCACATACTACTGCCACCACCCATACATACTCACAGATGAAGCTTTCTATTCTCTTCAAATAACGAGCCAACTGATTCTAACCTTATCAGTATATCATGTAAATGGGTTTTCTGATCAGTTATACGTACAGTAGTAGATATACAACACATATAAATACAGGGCCATCTTTCATTTTTATTCTGGTGTTTCAGTGCAGTAGGCAGAGTGGGGCAAGCAGCACAGGAGTACTAGAAAGAAGAAAGGTTAGTTGCATTCTGCTTGTCATGTCGGCAGGGGCGTTATCATAAATCGCAGGACCCCGTATGTCTAAATTATGTGGGACCCATGGGCTCCACCCACCCCAGGCTCAGCCCCAGACCCATTGGTGCTGGCAAGGGTTCCCCCTACAAGTTAAAAAAAATAATGGTGGCCAGAGCTCCCCCACTACAAATTAAAAAAAAAAGCATTGGTGGGCAGGGTTTCCCCCCAACAAGTTGAAGACGTTGGTGGTCAGCCCCCCCCCCCTCTACAAGTTAAAAAATAATCATTGGTGGTCAGGGCCCCCCTCCCTACAAGTTAAAAAAAAATAACTAAGAAACAAAAACCATCTGGGCCCAGGGCTACCCCTGATGGTGGCCCTGTGGGCCTGTGATGTTTTAAATGTATTCATTTTCTGCAATAATCGTACTGGCTTTTTTTGCAGTTACCTTACTAGCATGTCTGGGGTTTATATGATCATAATGATCATAATCCATTGCTGCAGCGATTTTATTGGCATGTCTAGGGTTAATGTTATTAGAATTTATTTCCTACAGATATTTTACTGGCTTGCCTGTATTAAATGTGCTCTTACTGCATTTTCTGAAGTAATCTTATTGGCATATGAGTGGTTAATGTGCTCATACTCCCATTTTCTGCAGTGATCTTACTGGCATGCATGGAGTTCATGTGTTCATAGTTCCTTTTCTGCAGTGACCTAACTGACATATCTAGGGCTAAAAGTTGTGGTAAAGGGTCTACAAATTACCTGTGCCATTAATGCTATATTACACTTCTTAAACCTCTTTGGCATAAACAATTTTACAATTCTTTTTATATGGCACCATTAACAGTACCCCCGTGTTTAGAGATTCTGTTGATTACTATTTTGTATTGCTCATTTTTACATTTGTTTTTTATGATTGGTTTTATAGATGGCACTAAAGAGTTTGAAGTCAATATAAAAATGTGACCTTTTACTTTGTTCTTCAACTTTGTACACTGTTTAGAAAATTTTGCAAATCATGCTGCTTTATGTAGCACAATGGAGATGTTTTTTGGGGAATGTCATAAAAGTCACAAAGAGAAAAACAATTTGCATAAATAAGAATAAAAAATCACATATGGAAATGTAATCTTCTTGCTTAAACTGTTATTGCATTGCAAGTTTTAATTGCACAGTTTTAAGAAGTGCTTGATAATCTTTTGAAGCAAACATAACTTTTTCAGTAAGAACTTTTATTAAATTCACTGTTTAGTGGCGCAAACCTTCTTCCACTGTCGGAAGAGACCACTAAACAGTTTCCGGGTTCGCACAGGCTATATTAAATTTGCACAAAGGCATAACTTTTTGCATTGCAAATATGTTTTCTTTTTTTTATTACATTCCCCATTTGTGTTTTAAGCACCACAATGAATAGCCGATTGCTCTTATGTCTGCAGCATATTTTTGATTTGGGAAAGAAACGGATGACGTGTTCCACCACTTTCCCATGAGGGTAGGACTAAATCCGCTCAGACTCTAGTGACTGCAGATTGTGCCATTTTTGACGTTATGCACATGGGATGGTTGATAGATCATTTGTTTATTTGCTCAGAAAACATCATGTGTACCATAGGCCTTAAGCCTCTATAGACTACAGTGTTATAAAAGTTAATGATTTGCAAAGTTCTGCTTTATTAGATAAACATAATCTCACAGAGTAAACAAGACTTTCTAAGAAAGAAACATGAGCTGATTGACACAGACAGATGTTAAATTACACTAATGCAGTTTCCTATGGCAACCAATCAGATCATTGCTTATATTTTCTAACTGTAAATCGAATTGCTAATTTGAGTGCTAAGATCAACTGCACTGCTGCCAATTAGCATTCATATTCGGGTGGGCATAAGCTTTAAGGTTAGCTTCTTTAGCGAGATTGTGGCTCTCAAAGGGGTGGTTCACTTTCCAATTAAATTTTAGTTTATAGAATGGTTCAGCTTTTCAGTTGGACTTTATTATTTATTTTTATCTTTTTTGAATGATTTGTCTCATTCTGACTTTTTTACAGTTTTCAAAACCAATGCTCTGAGGCTACAGTTTTCTTGATATTCCTATTTTTTATTAACATCCTATTCAGTCCATTGCCTATTCATATTCCAGTTTCTCATTCAAATCACTGCCTGTTTGCTAGGGTAAATAAGACCCTAGCAACAAGATAGCTGCTGAAATACCAAACTGGAGAACTGCTAAACAGAAAACTAAATAAATGAAAAACCCTAAACATAACAATGAAGACAATTGTCTCAGAATATCAATATTCTACATCATGCTAAAAGTCCATTTTAATCCAGATTCAGCTACTAACATGCTGGGCCATGGGCATAGTCATTTGAGCCAATGATACTACCATAATAGGGACCTAAAGAGACCTGTCAGGAGAGGACTTTGTGAACATGCCAATGGGATCTTTTGCCGAAAGGCTATTTAAGCCTATTTAAACCTGCCTGAAAGATGTATAGCTTGGGTCTGCGCACAAAAGGGCCCTTATACATAGGATGATATTTTTCCCCTTTTCCAGTGTTGAACTGGGATGCCAGGGGCCTACCAGAAAATCTTAGATTATGGTGCCACTCTCCACATTATTTCTGCTCTTCCTCTACTCACTCAACCTCAACCAATTCTCCAAGTCTCTGTTCTATATTTTCCATAATTTAATATTTTATCTATTTAGCCTTTTTGTTCCCATACAGAAACAGGTAATGACTATGAAATAGGCCAAATGGTTAGAAGCAAGAGGGCCCACTGATAGTTTTCCTGGTATTCCAGTGGGCCAGTACCTTTTCACATTATTTCACACACAAATACTTTTCTAAGTTTGATATTATTATCAAGCACAAGTAAAAGATTTGTTTTCATAACCGTGAAACATAATCAGTACAATGAATGGGGCTTGCGCTGAATGTACTTTCTCCTTATAGTTAAATTAGGAAAAACCTGTTATTTCTTGTACTAAATAGGGTAAAATGTCAAAGTGAAATAACTAAATGTCCTTTACAAAACAAATACAAAATAATATAATAAACTAGACAGCTTTTAAGTCTTCTGGTATGAATTCTAGTTCACAAAGCCAGCGGGTGTATAGGTCAGGCTGATAAGATAGTCTCAAAGTCCAAGTCCTGTATAAATCAATAGACAATGAAAGGATGTGACAGGCTTCTCATATTTATTTACCTTTCAGTTGAAAATTGCCTAGGACTTGAAGGTCATCCTTGTCTGACCAGAAAGAATATGTTACAAAACTTGCTAAGGGTGCCATCCTCGCCTCTCCTATATATTTAAGGGGCATATTTATAAAGGTGTTTAAAAAAAGGTTTTAAAATATAGCAAACATCAGCAATAGTATGTCGTCTAAATTCACACATTTATAAAGCTGTATAATTATTTTATGAGAATATCTGTAGAAATAAGTCAAATCAACTGGACTTGCTGTGTTTTTCCTTGAAGACGTTTCAGCAGTCATCCAACTGGCTTTCTTAATACATAATAACTTGTACATAGGATCTTTCTTCAGTATATATCCTCTGGAATGTTGCTCCAATCAGCATAATCTGTTTATCATAATCCACAATGATGTCATTAAATTAGGTGTTGATTGTATTAGCAAGATTGGAGCTATTGATGTGTTATTAATGTGTTATTAAACCTAAGAGGTGCCAAAACAGCATTGTATGTGGCAGATTATGCTGATTGGAGCAACATTCCAGAGGATATATACCGAAGAAAGATCCTATGTACAAGTTATTATGAATTAAGAAAGCCAGTTGGATGACTGCTGAAACTTATTTCTACAGATATACCATGACCTAGAATGATGAATGAGAAGCTTCACAAAAATTTATGCAAATGCATAAGTAAGGATGAAATTCTGTCCTTAAAGGGATACTGTCATGGGGAAAAAAAATTTTTAAAAAATTAATCAGTTAATAGTGCTGCTCCAGCAGAATTCTGCACTGAAATCCATTTCTCAAAAGAGCAAACAATTTTTTTTTTATTTAATTTTGAAATCTGACATGGGGCTAGACATTTTGTCAATTTCCCAGCTGCCCCAAGGCATGTGACTTGTGCTCTGATAAACTTCAATCACTCTTTACTGCTGTACTGCAAATTGGAGTGATATCACCCCCTCCCTCACCCCCCCCAGCAGCCAAACAAAAGAACAATGGGAAGGTAACCAGATAGCAGCTCCCTAACACAAGATAACAGCTTCTTGGCCCATGTCCCACTGAGACTCCTTCAGTTACATTGAGAAGGGAAAAACAGCAGCTTGCCAGAAAGCATTTCTCTCCTAAAGTGCAGGCACAAGTCACATGACCAGGGGCAGCTGGGAAATTGACAAAATGTCTAGCCCCATGTCAGATTTCAGAATTGAAGATAAAAAAATCTGTTTGCTCTTTTGAGAAATGGATTTCAGTGCAGAATTCTGCTGGAGTAGCACTATTAACTGATGCGTTTTGAAAAAAACACGTTTTCCAATGACAGGATCCCTTTAAAGGGGAAGTAAAGTCTAAAATAGAATTAGCCTAGAAATGCTGTATTTTGTATACTAAACATAAACACGAACTTACTGCACCACAAGCTTAATCAAACAAATGATTTATGCTTTCAAAGTTGGCCACAGGGGGTCACCATCTTGTAACTTTGTTAAACATCTTTGCAAGACCAAGACACATGCATGTGCACATGCTCAGTGTGGCCTGGGCTGCTTAGGGATCATCATAAATTATCAAAACAGCACAATTCAAATATTACAGCAAGACTGATTAATAATCAGAATAGGCAGACTGCACTGGGTCATGTGTTGTAATTTAATCTAATGTGGATTTGATACATTTTGTATTGTTTAAGACAAACTTTCTCCAACTATGTAGAACCAGTGGCTGCAGCAAAATAATCCTCCAAATAGAATTCCAGTTTATCTGTTTAAATCTGGCTCCATGATCTTTGTCCCTGCAGCTGGAGTTGGAAACAGTAGAGGGGATGTAAAGGCAAAAATAAAATCCAATACAAATCTTTACACAGTCGCCGCCTGCTCTACAGGGAAAAAACAAAGCTGCTTGAGTTCTGCATGGCTGGGAAGTTAGGCGGGGCTCCCCCTGCTGTTCATAAGTATGATTGTTTCCCTTCAGAGCAGGGACTGTCAGTAGCAGTAAATGAAGGGAGAATTTCACTGCATACAATCAGGTTTCTTATAAAAATGGTACACATTTTTTTTAATTAAAGTATACTGTAAAATAGGTTCCTTTTTTCATTAAAGAAAGTAAAAATGGGATTATCCTTAAAAAGGCAGGAGACCCATAACTTTTTACAATATCTTATATTACTATTCACCATAGAAGTTTTTTGCCAGCTGAAATTGTCTACATTGGTGCGTTGTGTGACCAGCTCCAATGTTTTATTCCCTTCATTGTGTTTAGCCTCCACATGATCTGGCCCAGATTAGCCCATATTCTCTTTTATATATCACTTTAAAATAGAGTGTACTGTTCTATTCCTTTAATCAAAAGGCGCATAGTTTAATTACTTTCATATTTTTGGTGTTACTGTTCCTTTAAAATAAAGGTGTTTAGGTTGGAAATTTCCCCTACCTGACCCTAACCTTCTTTTTTTCAAGTTTTTATTTTATTGCGTTTCCATGTAACAAAACAAAGCATTACATAGATCATAAAACATAATGATACAGTTAATACAGTGTGAATGGAAATTATACTACAGTGCTGCATGCAAACTGATAGAATTATGTATTTAATAAATGCTTTGACCATTACAGCCAGTACATTTTCTTTAGGCTATATTAGGGATTACTACCAGGGAAAAACTACAGTAGCTAGCCAAATGAAAGCCTCCCGCTATATACAGTATGTTCATTTAGCAAGAGCTGTATTCACTAGCTTTAACCACTGTTACAAGCAGTGCAGGGTTCATCATAACTGTCAGTTTCTTGCAAAGTGAATAGTGTGTTCTGTTTTTCTAAGGAGGGGCAATATTGTCCATTAAACAGTCAGGAGTCAGACTCTCACATACGGAAGGGATGGTTGTTCATTAAGGCATTAAATAACCGTAATCAATAAGCTATTATCTAAGGGCACACCCACACCATATGGCCAGCGTCAGCTCTCCCAAACGTGGGGCATGTTTCTGCTTCTTGCATTGTCAGCTTGAGGCATGTTATATACATTTTTAGATATTAGCTGTAGAATATGGTCTTTTGTGGATATTAGTAAGCTATATATGTGTTTATATATATATATATATATATATATATATATATATATATATATATATATATATATATATATATATTATCTGTTATTGGCCCATTGGAATCATCAACAATGTGTTCTTTATTCTTTTGAAAGGTGGGGGTGGCTATTTGCTAACAGTGTTTAGAAATATAAAATAAATAAGGTTCACTACAGTTCATGTAGCCTTCATAACAATTAATTCCAGCACGAGACTGGGTCTGTTCACAGTCAGTTGGGAGTGGGGGAGCCATTTCCCTATCGAGATTTTTAAACAATTTGTTAGTATACATTAAAAAACAGCAAGGCAAATGAAACTTTAAAATCGCAAAGTCTTTATAATAACTTACTGAAACTCCACTTGCGCTCCTCTTCAGAAATCGATCCATCATGCGGCTCTTGATTTCTCCTCCCTGCCTTAGGAGTTAGCCAAGGAAGAGAAATCGAGCTCCACACAATGGATCGTCGCCATGCTGCCTTTTCTGAAGAGAAGCAGAGTTTTGGTAAGCTATTTCTTCATAAAGGCTTTGCCATTTTAAAGTTTAATGTGTCTTGGTGTTTTTTTTAATGTATACTAACGAATAAACAAAAATTTGATGTTACTGGTCCTTTAATGCAGCTGTGATAACAAATACCGAGTCTCAAGTACTCCAAAATAGCTCACATTCAAGCATGTTACAGCTTCCATTTCATATCCTCATCTTAAAGGGTCAATATATAGTGAATAAAGTACCCCCTCTTGTAAAATATAAGGATATTATAAGTTACCGAGGAGTTTCATGATCATATAAAATGGAACTCCGAGGTAACTTCTAAAATCCTCATATTTTGCAACTGGGGGTACTTTATTTATTATAATACACAAGTTTCAGTGAGTCATGTGACAGAAATGACATCAGAACTCACCATTTATAACTGATGACATCAGAACTCACCAATTATAAGTATATAATTTACAAGATATTCATGGCTTTTGTGTATTATAAACCTAAATACACCTTTGCTAAAAATTAGTACGAATTGTATTCTGTTTAATCCCGGAAAGAAAACATTATTTCTAGTGATGGGCGAATTTATTTGCCAGGCGCGAATTTGCGATGAATTTGTGCCGGTGAATTGTCGCCGGCGTCAAAATATGCATTTTGCTAATTTCACAGGAAATTTGCAAAATTCGTGACAAAGCGAAATGGGACAAATACACCCATCACTAATTATTTCCAATATTTTTACATTATAAAGCACTAATGAAAAATTGTCTTCTTTATTACCAATCCCATCCCCTTCCCACAATAAACATGGTAATTATTTATACAAACTCTGTATACACAAACCCCTAAACTGTAGCCTTGGTTAGGCTAGTTTATTAAACTGCAGGCTGAGAAACAGCCTATCTGCTCAAAACTCTTGGCCAGGGTGCAGACACACACAGTGGATTTCTACACTGAAATGCCCCTACTCTTCCCCCTTTGTTGTGACAGTTTTATTAGTTGGAGTCTATTATGCCGAGCGATTATATGTGCATCTGTCACCAGATGAACTACCTTGCAAGGACCAAACATGGAGTACATTTAGTTCAAGAAATAACAAAAACATAGATTTTGTTATTTATACAATAGGCAAAAATTATGTTTAACACAAGCCCCATTAACTGAATTCCTGTTGAGCAAAGAGGTATACTGCCTTTTAAGATGGCATAACCCAGGTCCTGAGCATTCTGGATAACAGGTCCCGTAATGTAGCAAAAACCTGAACAGAGGATTTGCTGCTGACATGCCTGCAGTTGCTATTATACTGTATATCAGAAACCTATAAGATGAATATTTAACAGCATTCCTATCATATAAAAACATTTACACAGCGTCCATAATGTACTGAGCATAATTTCACATACTACATGTCAGAAAAATGCAAAAGAAAAAATGATTTGCAGAGTTAAAGTAAGGCTGCAATTTTATCATTATTCTCTTTGTTAATGTTTATATTTTTGTTCATGCCCTATAAGGTTCAGCTTCCATTCTGACTTCCTAACTTGCTGGCTGGTATAAATATATATAATTTAAAAAATCTAAACAATTTAGACCTACTGCAAACGGTCTTAAAATATTACTGTTTAATCCATACTAAAAGTTAATTTTAAGGTGAACTACTCCTTTAAATGTTAACAAGCCACGATACCAATAGGAGCTGATGAAATCAGTCAATTTTAAAGGCACATTTATCAAAGGTCAAATTTCGAATTCACGTGAGTTTTTAAAAACTCCCATAAACTTCCATTAATTCGAAATTCGACCAATCAAAATGTATTAAAAAGATAATTCATCAAACTCTGATGAATTAAATCGACCCGAAAACTCGAATCGAAACGAATTCGAGTTTTTTTTCCGAAAAAAAACCTTGAATGTCAGGAAGGCTGCAAACAACTCCAAATTGATCCCTGGACATCTCCCATTGAATTGAACATCAATTCAAGCAAGTTCAAGCAAGCAAGTTTTAGGTGGGAAATAGTTGAATTTTAGTTCTTAAAGGGTATGATAAATCTCAAAAATCGAATTCTAATTTTTTTAAAACTCGAATCAAATTTGAATAACTAGTCAAATTTTACAGTTTTGACCATAAAAAAACATTTGAAAATTCTAATTAGTTCCCCTTCAAAAATAATTAAAACAAGTGAAAACATATTAAAATAATAGTTGTCAGTATTATCTGCTGCAAGATTATTTGAATGCTGTAAAGAAAACAATTCAGAGGCTTACCTCAGGCAAGGGGCTGACTGGTTTAGTCAGAATTCCTCCAACATAGACAACATTCGGAAGTGTAGGTCTAGGAAATTCCAATGCTATATCTGTGCAAAGCATCCACAGAGAAGATCCTTGAACTAATTCATACATGGACCTTGTTGAAAAAATTTTATTTTTCTTCATTATCCTATCATATTTCGGCAGCACTAAAAAATTTACCCCAAATCGGGAAATTAGGTAAACAAATGTATTTTTAATCCTGTCCAGCAGGTTCATGCGGTCTGTTAACATTGTGTTAAATTCAGGAACATATGCTAATGGAGCAGGAGCACCAACTTCAGCAGGATACCAAAGGCCAGTAGAAAAAACAGCATACTTAACATCCAATATATTGGCTATTACAAATCCACACATCTCATTAGGATCAACCAAGAGCAAATCAAATTTTTCTTGCTTCAGGCGCTGCATGAGGCCCTGGTTACCCACCATGACATCACAGTTTATGGAGTAGTGGTCAAGAATATCAAAGAGTTCCAGTGCTGTAAACCTCCCAGAGAAGATATTCATCATTTTGGACTGCAGGAAGTTATCCGATGTGCTGCTGTTAAAAATTCCTGGGTAACGCTGAAATTGATAATGACTGGATTGTGGAATGTCTCTTCCTTCAGAAACAAGCAAAACTGTTTGATGTCCTTGCTCATGCAGTGCTGAGGCAAGGGTTTTAAATATATACAAATGGCTTTCAAACATTATTGGCGGCACAATAAGTATTTTGGCAGCCTCTGTTGCTCCGACAGCAATCCATAGACATAATAAAATGGAGGTAAAATGCTTCATGGCTGAGAAAAAAAAACGATCAGAGAGTTAAGATTTTGATTCTTTTTGGTAGTTGACAGACATAATAAACCCTATTTCATTATAATTGTAAAAGTAAACAATTCTATTGATAACTGCAGAACATTTACATTTGTCTCTTTTTGTTTATACATATGGAAGGGTTACTCCAAAAATGCACAAAGTTCATGTAGTTTAGTGCATAATTAAAGTGATGCTGGCAGATTACTGTAATGACACCAGCCCAGCAGTACATACGCTCACAACCAAGCATGGCAACTTATTTCTGACTTCACGGTAATCCTCATAATGAGATCGGCCAATTTGCGCACGCGTAGTTGGAGAAATTTTCTGTTTTGCACATGCGCCGAAACTCACGAAAATTGCCGAAGCGACGGCCTCATTTCGAAGATTACTAGAGGCTAAAGATGGTGCCTGTGAACTTTGCTGCACAGAGGGGTAAGTAAAGAATTAGGGGCAATTGCCTGGGGGGGTAGCTAGGCTGGGGGGGAGGAGGGAGGGGGTCAAAGTAGGGTAAGGGGGTAGGGTGTTTATTAAGGGTTTGTTTCTCCTTTAACTAAAATACACTTTGCATGTTGCACCAACAAAATCAAGAGGTTTATACCTAAAGAATTGAATGCTAACTTACAGTTGGTGGCAGTGACTTGATTTACACTCCCACTGTGCATGGATTACCAACACAGATGCAAATCAGCACACAATGCAGCTGTTCAGGATATTTTGTGGCCACTGCAATTATATAGGAATTTTGAAAAAATAAATGTGTGTTAAAATGGGGTATTTTGCACCATTTGCTTACAGCTAGTGTTAGTACTTGAAACCTAGCATTTGACAAATCATTACAGTGTACAAACTTTCAACAGAAACATGTCATTTGTGAGCATAATGCACTCCGCTCTGCTTTGTAAATGAGTCCTATTGTGTATTCAGTTGAAGCAGTCTCAGTTCTTATGTTTATCTGAATATCTTAATGAGGATGCCACATGGGCCTTATTTCTGTCCACTGGAATGCAGGATGTCTGGTCATATTTCAGTCTATAAACTTTTTTTCGTCATTTCAAACAAAAAACATTGTTCGCATCCATGGCGCCAAGATCCTCACCAACCTAGTGAGAACTCAATGAGTGTCTTGGTATGTGGGATAGATATTTCTTGGCTGAATTAAAATGTCAAGTCATGAAGTTTGCACTTCCCCCAGTTATTGTCTATTGAGGCTGTTCTTAAAAAAAATCTTTGATTTAATTTAAACAAAAATTCTTATTTATCATGTACAATAACACTGATTTTGTGTGAAATATTAAGAATGAGTGGCATTCCTACTACCCTGCATCATATGGTCCTTTTACAGGACGTGAAAACCTTATTGATATGAGAGGGCTCCAGTGCCACATATGTTTCTTGGTCAATATCACATATGATAAGATTGTATATGATAATGTTAGTAACATAGTAATTCAGATAAAGAAAAATTAACACGTCTATCACACCCACCCTCTTTGTCTAAATTAAACCTGCCTAAATGTTTTTAATCCAGAGGAAGGCAAAACATTTATCTGAATTCCAATTTTCTTCAGAAGGGGAAAAATCCTTCCTAACTAAAATTCCCTGGATCAATTAACAAGATTTCATTTAAGGAACTCTGTGCTTTCTCCCTTGCAAAAAAGCTATATAAACCTTTCATGAAGCTATCTAATATATCTGTTTGTACAGCGTAAAAAAATATTTGCATATTAAGATATAAATTCTTTTTTTCAGCTGATGCCCTTGTGTCTACTAGAAGGACCTATTGGTGAAAAAAGCATCAGATGCATCAGTTTAGTGTATGGTCTTGCATCACTGGAAGGGGCAGAGCAGGCACATGAATATAGTAACATAGTAAGTTAGGTTGAAAAAAGACACACGTCCATCAAGTTCAACCTTTTAACTTTTTTAACCTGCCTAATTGCCAGTTGATCCAGAGGAAGGCAAAAAAAAACCCATCTGAAGCCTCTCCAATTTGCCTCAGAAGGGGAAAAATTCCTTTCTGAAAGGCAATGGCAATCGGAATAATCCCTGGGTCAACTTGTACTATGAGCTATCTCCCATAACCCTGTATTCCTTCACTTGCTAAAAAGCCATCCAGACCCTTCTTAAAGCTATCTAATGTATCAGCCTGTGCAACTGATTCAGGGAGAGAATTCCACATCTTCACAGCTCTCACTGTAAAAAACCCCTTCTAAATATTTAGGTAGAACCTCTTTTCTGCAAATCGGAATGGGTGACCTTGTGTCAGCTGGAAAGACCTACTGGTAAATAAAGCATTAGAGAGGTTATTATACGATCCCCTTATATATTTATACATAGTCATCATGTCACCCCTTAAGCGCCTCTTCTCCAGCGTGAACATCCCCAATTTGGCCAGTCTTTCCTCATAGCTAAGATTTTCAATACCTTTTACCAGCTTAGTTGCCCTTCTCTGTACCCTCTCTAATACAATAATGTCCTGTTTGAGTGATGAAGAACAAAACTGTACTGCATATTCTAGATGGGGCCTTACAAGTGCTCCACAAAGTGGAAGAATGACCGCTTCCTGCCATGAATCAATGCTCCTTTTAATACAACTCAAGACCTTATTTGCCCTTGATGCTGCTGACTGGCATTGCTTGCTACAGCCAAATTTATCATCTACAAAGACTCTAAGGTCCTTTTCCATAATGGATTTGCCTAGGGCAGTCCCATTAAGGGTATAAGTGGCTTGGATATTTTTACATCCCAGGTGCATGACTTTACAGTTATCAACATTGAATCTCATTTGCTACTTAGCTGCCCAGATTACGAGTTTGTCAAGATTCTTTTGCAAGGATGCCACACCCTGGATGGAATTAATTGGGCTGGATAGTTTTGTTTCATCTGCAAACACTGATACATTACTTACAATACCCTCCCTGAGTCATTAATGAACAAGTTAAATAAAAGTGGACCCAGTACCGAGTCCTGAAGGACCCCACTAAGAACCTTACTCCAAGTAGAGAATGTACCATTAACAACCACCCTCTGTACCCGATCCTGTAACCAGTTTCCTATCCATGTGCAAACTACTTCATTAAGCCCAACAGCCCTTAGTTTAGAAAGCACTTATTTGTGGGACACGGTATCAAACACTTTGGCAAAATCCAAATTGATCTACTGCCCCCCACTGTCCAGCATCTTACTTACCTCATCATAAAAAGCCATTAAATTTGTCCGGCATGACCTATCCTTCATAAAGCCATGCTGATTGCTGCTCATAATGCCATTCACTAGGACAAAATTTTGAATGTGATCCCTTAACAAACTTTCAAATAATTTTCCCACCACAGATGTCAAACTTACTGGCCTATAATTGCCAGGCTGAGATCGTAATCCCTTTTTAAATACAGTAGAACCACCATTTTAACCCCTGATTTTAAGTTTTCCCTCACTTTACATTGCTGTTTTGCGGCCCCTATATATTATGCATAATACATTACCCTGATTTTACATTTTCCTGGATTTTACATCATTTTTTTCTGGTCCCCTGAAAAACTTAAAATGGGGGTTCTTTTTGGGGTTAATCTTAGCCTTCGCCGCAATGCACTCTTCATTTCCTTTATTTGCCTTCCGGATTGCTGATTTACAACATTTATTATATTCATTAAATGCAGATTCTGTCCCAACAGACTTGTAGTTTTTAAATGCCTTTCTTCTTTCCTATTAACTTCTTTACTGCTATATTAAGCCACATGAAAAATAAATAAAAGCCAGCAGATGGCTGGAGATGGAATGCTGAAGGTGCTGGTGTTGAGCACTGGGATGGCTGTTGAGAGGGAAGCAGGCAGAATTAGGTCCACCATCCACGTTCAACATGTTAGATAATACTAATATGGTCCACTTACATATATATATATATATATATATATATATATATATATATATATATATATATATATATATTATACAGTATATAGATATAATATCATATATTGGGGCACACGCATGTGCATAATCTCTCTTGTGTGAATATGCATGAAGTAGTATCAGAGTACATGCTTACTGATCTACAACATCATCATGAGCAAGCTAGGACACTCGTCCAGTGCTGGGGCCAAAGCACTCAATAGGGGGCTTTGCTTAGAAGAATACTATTGTTTCCCTCGTCCAGATTTCAGGCTCTGTCAGCCCATACCTCCAGTGATAGATGTTTTTTAGCACTTTTACATTGAGAACAGAAAAATTATTTATGATTTAATTTCAACAATTTCTGATCTTTGTGTTTAGCCAAAACCCAACATTCCACTCTATGTCCTAAGGCAAAAGCCGAAACCCAACATTCCACTCTATGTCCTAAGGCAAAAGCCGAAACCCAACATTCCAGTCTATGTCCTAAGGCAAAAGTTGAAACCCAACATTCCACTCTATGTCCTAAAGCAAAAGATCAGGAATATCTGGTAGCCATTAAGTTTGGTCTCCATTAGTATTAAGTAAAAATACTAAGTAAAATGACAGTGGATTGCATAAGCATGTTTTCAGAATATTGAAACCTAACTCTAACCCAATTCAAGTAAAGGTATGTGATCCATTCTGCTGGAAAATCATTGTGCAAATCCATAAAAAATTAACAAAAAAAAAACAGGATAGTTTTGCCACCAATATAGATTCATACAGCTTAATTAGGATCAATACAAGGTGCTTTTATTGTAGTGGTATTACTACAGAGAAAACGGAAATTACTGAAAAAAAAGAGTTTGCTTAAAATATTCTTTGTCTATGATGGGTCTCTAAATAATAGATTAATAATAATTAACCCACTGCATTTAGGCTAGTAATATGTTTTTTATACAAAAACTATTACAACTGAAGTCAGACAGTATCGTTTTATTTTAGTTTAACCCTACCTTAAAGAAACAGTAACTCCACAAAATGATTGTTTTAGTGTAATGAAAATGTAGTGTACTCATTGTGCTGCACTGGTACAACTGGTGTATTTGCTTTAGAAACACAACTGAAGTTTTTATAAAAAAGCTGCTGTGTAGCCATGGGGGGATAATGTGGCCCGCTCGCACACCCTGGCCTTCGAAGGTAAACGTCTGGTGCATGGTGTTGCAGGGATCGGCACCCTCCCGAGCAATCAGTTTCATAGATTAACTGGCACTCGCAGCTGGTTCAAGCAGGGAGATACGTTGTTATTGCAGTGTTTATTTGCAGAAATGCAACGTTTCAGGGTTATATCCCTTTGTCAAGCATGGGGGGAGCCATTCAAAGCTAAAAAAGAAAAAACGGCACAGGATACACAGCAGATAAAAGATAAGCTCTATAGTATACAATGGGGTGAATGGCTGCCCCCATAGCTACAAAGCAGTTTGTTTATATAAACTATAGTAGTGTTTTTGTAGTAAACACACCAGTTTTACCATTGCAGAAAAACACTACATTATACAGGTATGAAGCCTGTTATCCAGAATGCTCAGGAATTGGAGCTTTCCAGATAATAGCTCTTAACCA
The DNA here is from genome assembly GCF_017654675.1 of Xenopus laevis. Taxonomy (NCBI): domain Eukaryota; kingdom Metazoa; phylum Chordata; class Amphibia; order Anura; family Pipidae; genus Xenopus; species Xenopus laevis. Next base: position 58,081,860 of record NC_054372.1, on the reverse strand, counting down.
TAATGTGGATCTTTATACCTTAAGTCCACTAGAAAATCATATAAACAAATAAACTAAAAAGACTGGCTCTGCTTCTAATAAGGATTAATTATATCTTAGTTTGGATCAAGTACAAGGTACTGTTTTATTATTACAGAGTGTTTTTTTTTTATTATTATTTCAAAATTCAGAGCTTTCCAGATAACGGATTTATGGATAATGGATCCCATACCTGTATTGTCATTCTGTTAAAACACTTTCATTTTTAATCCTTTAATTCACAAAACTATCTCTATTAGGTATCTCATCTACAAAAATAACCTTTACTTGTCTCCGAGTGAATGCATAACTGACATGCTGTCAATCCTGATCACTAAACAAACAGGGAGTATATTCTTATATTTAACTAGTTTTTAAATATATTTGTGTAGACATCTGTTGACTTTATTTTGAATATAGCCCAACTCCAAGCCTCAGGGGCCATAAGGACAGGAGTCAGTTAAAATGGTGGCTTCACACTGACTACGTTTTCAATCATGAATTGATAGTTCTACTAATACCCTGGTCATGAGAATTAGAATATGCTTACATTGGTAACACCTACTACATTTTCCTTGTGCACTGCAGATCATTATGTAACCCCCTAAGGAAAATAAAAGGGTTTGACCCCTGCCTGCTTTGACTTCACAAAAATATGAAAAGCAAAGCTGATATATCCTTATGCTTCCCACATATGCACATTGCACTGTGCTTTTTTTACAACTTAGTTCTCTTCAGAGTCCTATTTTATTCCCTTTATGATTTTTTTTCCCAAATATAAAAGATGGGAAGCAATTGAAAACAACAGAACTGAAAAAAAGTGTTTGGAAGGTGAACAACCTCCTTTAAGAAATATGATTGTGTTGCAACATTGCAACAGTTCTTGATGTGAATATCATGTAGCAATTTTATTTGTTTTACAACATTACTTATTAATGATGGTCTCTTTTAAAAAGTCCAGGTAGAACTTGCATATTTTTAACTACCCTGGTTGTTTCTGAGGAGGTCATACAGTTCACTTATTTTGAACCAAGAATCTTTACAAGGTGAAAGAACTGTTTACTTTAATGCAGCAAAACTGCTGGAGCCAGACATTAAAGGGGTTGTTTTTAAATTAACTTTTCGTATGACGTAGAGAGTGGTATTCTGAGACAATTTGCAATTGGTTTTCATTTTTTATTATTTGTGGATTTTGAGTTATGTCCTTTTTTATTCAGCAGCTCTCCAGTTTGCAGTTTCAGCAGTCTGGTTGCTAGGGTTCAATGATTTGAATAAGACACTGTAATATTCATAGGAGAAGGTCTGAACAAAAAGTTAAGCACTAAAAAGTATCAATAACAATACAATTGTAGCCTTACACAGCTTTTGTTTTTAGATGGGGTCTGTGACCCCCATTTGAAAGTTGGAAAGAATCAGAAAAAGAAGGCAAACAATTCAAAAACGATCAAAACTAAATAATGAAGACCAATTGAAAAGTTGCTTAGAATTGTCTATTATATAACATACTAAAAGTTAACTTGAAGGCAAACCACCCCTTAAAAGTTAGCGTCTGTGGGGACAGCTACATGCTTATCCAAAGAAAAGTGATATCCCTGTCACTCACTTATTAGGCTTATTAGAGATCACACGGAATGTTAGCTCCATCGCTCTCTGCCTGTGTTTTTTCTGCAGGCTGAGAGGAGCGGATCTGCTCCCTTCCCCAAATCAGTTTATGTGCACTGAAAAGTACTGCTTGAGTGGTGGTACACAGAGTGAAGCATGGAAAAATGTGAAAGCAGGCATTTTCAGGTCAACCTGAATACCTGCACTCAAAAGGACACTGTACTTTTTAGTGCAGATAAACAGAAAATTCGCTCCATTCCCCAGGTCTCTGAGCCTGCACAAAAAGGAGAGCAGCAGAGTGAACACTGAGGGGGTTATTTATTAAAGTCTGAATGCCAAAAACTCAAAAAAATTGCGTTTTTATCACTATAAAATCTGAATTGGTTGTATATGCCAATGGGAGAAGTCCCGAAGATATCCTGATTTTTGTGCAAAAAAGATTGTCATTTTCGGGAAAAATTTAGAAAATCCTAAAAATTTGTACGATTCAATTTTTTGGACAGTTTTCACGATTATTCGAGTTTTTTCCCGAATTGGAATTTTTCTGCAAAATGACTTGATAAATAAGGGGGAAAAACCCGTGCGGATTTGGTTGTAGTAGTTTTCAGAAAATAATGAGATACAATTTGACTTTGATAAATGGGCCTCCCCGTGTTCCCTCAACCTTACTGGAAAAAAGCCTTGGCTTGTCTTGATTCCCATCATACCATGGACCACAAGAGCCACAATACACAAATCCATGTTTCAAACACACAGGCAATCACAAGAAATTAGATGTAATGTTTTTTGCAGAGGTGGGGGGATGGGGTCCGGGTCGCGGTGCTTTGTGTTGTTACAAGCATGTGCAGTGTTTCATGATGTCACTTCCGCCAATGTCACGTGCATGCACTAGACCAGAATACATCCCTGCTAATAAGTAGGTCAATGTACAGTATATGCTATTTCAGAACTAAAATACCTTAACTGCAATTTCACCTTCCTATTTTCCAATATATTTTGGCAAATTCTGCAGTTTTCGTAGAAATTTTGCCCATACATTGTAGATCTAGCCTCTCAACCCAAGGCTAAATAAACTGATCTCAGGCCAATCTGGCCACACTTCTCCTTCTGGTAAGCCAAATAGCTTCCTGCGCCAACATGCAGCTTCACATGTCTCCACATTTACAGCTACCATAGTCATGATAAATAATCTATGGGGCTGAAACCTTTAACTTCTGACATTTAGATGGTTATTTATCAAAATCAAAATTTTTAAAATAGAAAAAGTCAGAACAAACTAGAATCCACAATTTGCCCTTATTTATCTATTAAAAAAAACTCGAAAGAAATTGGATCTGGAAAAACCGTGACTTTTTTTGAGTTGTTGCATGAAAACCCCCAACTTTGATGCCCAATAACCATGAAAAATGTGAGTTTTCGCAGAAAAACCAGCATCAAACCCTGAAAACTCTGAACAGGGTTAAAACATCTTCAGATGGTTAAGGGGACATCTGCCATTGACTTTTACATGAATTTTGCCATTTTTAGATGGATTCGGACTTGGAACAGCTTTGGGGCATAATAAGTCACAAAAAAATCTCATCTTCTTTTACTGCGACGCCACTAAAGAATCGCTCGTCAATAAATAACCCCCCAAATGTTACTTTAAGGAATTTGAGTTTGATCTTTCTGGCCAACATGTCACTGTAATGCTGATTTCAGAAATTAAAGTAGAAAACTGACCAGTCCATCACCAGCATCCTTTGTCACAGAGGTAAGTTTTAAAAAAATAAGTCATGCAGGTTTATAAGAGTGTCAGACAACACTTATGATTGATTGAGGTTTCAAATGGGTGTCGCTGACTCCCTTCTAAAAAACAAATGCCCTGTAAGGCTACAAATGTTTTGTTATTGTTACTTTTTTTACTGATCCTACTAGTTAGGCCCTCTCCTATTCATATTCCAGTCTTATTAAAATCAACGCATGGTTGCTAGGGTACTTTGGACCCTAGTTAGCAGATTGCTTAAAATGCAAATTGAAGAGCTGCTGAATAAAATGCTAAATAACTCAAAAACCTTCAATAATAAAAAATGAAAACCAATTGCAAATTGTCTCAGAATATCACTCTCTATATCATACTTAAAGTTATATAAAAGGTGAACAACCCCTTTAATAATAAAATTGATAGATAATTTACATATTCTTCCAACTCACATAATGTGTGCAGAATTAGAGACATTTTTTTGAGTGAACCAACTAAAAATGTGCTTTGTTGAAAATGTGTTCTGCCTGTTCTTATTTTCTTTATTTTTTATTATGCATAATAATGGGTCATTGTTTTCATACTTCCTCCCCTTGTAACCCAATATAAAGGGACTCTTCTTTCACCTAAAGCTGGCCATAGACGCTGATTCGTACGCTGATTGTCTGATTCGTATGATTTCAGGCCGTGTGTGGAGTGTCCCGACATTTTTCGTGCCATGGCGATCGTCGTTTCTGTCGGCTGCCGAGAATATCTCTGCATGGATTGCCGATCTGACAATATCATTGGGAGACTGTCACCAGCTTTTGTTGGACCTATCCTTCGTACCATTGCTGTCAGGGGCAGAACATTGTCTGATCTGTTCTTTTACTACTTTATTACATTGTCTGATCTGTTCTTTTACTACTTTATTTGATATGAAAGGTTAGTAGCAGGTCGGGAGATGGCACCGAACGATCGTTCGTCCGATGTGAAGGTAAATCTACACGTCTATGGCCACCTTAATTTTGATGCCTGTGTCTCTATCTTACAGATAAGAAGAAATCAGTATACAGGTTTGTTTGATGATCCTCTGACAAAACAGTGCCAGTCGAAAAGCCTAATGTCTAATTCAGAAAAAAATCATCAACTACAGACCTAGATCTCTGGTACATTACAGTCACATATATATATATGCAACCACTGCTTCCATACTGCATTTCAAAAAAATAAATAAATGTAGATTACAGTGTCCTAAATTGTGACTTAAATATTGCTAAAACCAGATATTTGTCAGTATAAATATCAACACTGATTCTGCAGTCATGTTAGCTATTTATTATAACAAAACGACTTTTGTTGTGAAAACATACAGTGTGGAGTACAGCATTCCAGGGCACTCCAAGCACTATTCAATTTTGTAATTCCTCAAGCCTTTTAGTGAAAGGTAATGAAGTGTAAGTATGGGCATATTGTACATACTTATTTATTTGCTTGCATTGCTCACCTTGATTCCTGTGTGCCTGGGATGTCAGTTTACACAAAAGGAGTGTGAATGTTTCCCAATGAGAAGGACAGAAATTAGGAACAAGTACTCAGAGAATACATGGAAGACTTCTGGTCACAGGTCCGTGCAAAGCCAGCTCCACTCTTGCACTTTTTGTCAGGCGGCAGGGCAAGGGGCTGCTCTTGTACACTGTACTTCCCGAATTTATTCTCCCATAAGAGAGCAGCAGGTGCAGCAAGGAATCCTCCTGTTTCTGTGACTTTTTGTTGAGTGGGTTAATAAATCCCCTTCTTTACCTGACTCTCTCGTGTGCTCTTTGAATAGATGCAATAATAACCCTGCCTCTCTCTCCCTGTATGTATCCTGACTCCCTTGCTCCTGGCTGTCACACCAGAAGGTGTCAGTTTCAGTGTCCTTTTTAACTTTAGCCCATTCTCCAGCTCTGACTCCACCCCCTCCATTGCTGAGCTTCACAGTCATATCATTGATTCCCCAGAGGCATTCATAATTAGTGGCTTTGTTGCTCATTGGGAAGCAGTTTCTCCTTCTGGGCGAACAACAACCCGTTAGTTTTCAGCCTTGTTGTAAAACCCAATCTGAGGGCTAACTGTTGTAGGGGATGCTGGGACAACTAAGGGGTCTATGTTGGTCTTTCCTTGTTCAAAACTTTAAAGCAATTGATGAGGTGTGTGTGTTTATAATAATTATTTTATGTAGTTTAGAATGCAATTATAAAAAGATTACGCTTTTTGCCTATAACTGTGATATTGCTTTTAAATTAATGCATGGTTGCTAGGGTAATTTGGACCCTAGTTACCAGATTGGTTAAGATGTAAATTGAAGAACTGCTGAATAAAAAGCTAAATAACTCTGAAACCTTCAATAATAAAACATGAAAACCAATTGCAAATTGTCTCAGAATATCACGCTCTACACCAGTGATCCCCAACCAGTAGCTTGTGAGCAACATGTTGCTCTCCAACCACTTGGATGTTGCTCCCAGTGTCCTCAAATCAGGTGCTTATTTTTAAATTCCAGGATTGGAAGCAAGTTTTAATTGCATAAAAACTAAGTATAGTGCCAAATAGAGTCTCCTGTAGGCTGCCTGCCAGTTCACATAGAGGCTACCAAATAGCCAATAGTAGCCCTTATTTGGCACCCCAAGGGACTTGTGTTGCTTGTGTTGCTCCCCAACTCTTTTTACATTTGAATGTGGCTCACAGGTAAAAAAGGTTGGGGACCCCTGCTCTACATCATATTAAAAGTTATCTCAAAGGTGAACAACCCCTTTAAAAGCAGTTTAGCAGCTCCTGCGTGTGTAGATAAATAACTCTGTCTGTGCAAAAATATTTTTTTTATGCCCAAATGATATTCTAAAACATTTCTCGAAAAAATGGGAAGTATGTTTTTGCTTTTTCTCTATAATGTAGAAGGCGATAGAGTTAATAAAAATAAAAGTATTTTCCTTGAAACCATTTTCAGTGGCAGAGCCTCTAGCTAGCCTTTAGGAAAGAAGTCCCCAACTTTTTTTTTTTTTACCCGTGAGCAACATTCGGATGTAAAAAGGGTCAGCCGATCGAGATCTGTCAGATTTTTTCTCGGCCAGATATCGATCAGGAACGCCCGTTGGATGGCCCCACACATGGGCCTATAAGCTGACTGTTGGCAGCTTTTATCGGCCCGTGTATGGGGGCCTTAAAGTTATAAAGATCCAAATTACGGAAAGATCCATTATCTAGAAAGCCCCAGGTCCTGTGCATTCTGGGTAACAGGTTCCACACCTGTACATTATTCTTATTATACAGTGTTCTTATTGTTATTTACCTAACTGCTGTCACAGTTACCTCCTTGGTAGGCCATTTTCGTAGCCTCTGGATCCTTAGAGCAATATTACACATGTCCGTTCAAGATACCTTAATATGTGTAGATCTATGAACTTAGAAGGTAGGACAGAAACAGCCCAAATTACCTCTCGTTCCCTGCTATGGCAAACTTAAAGTTTTGTTGCCAGTTGGAAACTCATGCTTCGAAAGCAAACATTTGGATGGCTAAGGATTGCACAAGTAATTTCAATAGAATTCAGCAAGTCAAAGAGGCTGATTTTGGACAATGTTGTGCCACTTTTGTGAACTACTAAAAAACATGGAGAATAAAATGTCCAGCCATTATTCCAATAGAAAGGGCTACAGTATTATCAGGAACACAGCAGCCTCCATTCCTACCTACTGAAGGCAGAACTGGTTATTGCTGGTGTCATATGCACACAAGCAGTGATAAAAATAATAAACTTGTCAGTTATACAAACAATCCTATTTCTGAGAAGAGAAGTCGTCAATTCAAACACTGTTATCTTTTAGTCAAGATAGAAGCCTTCAGTTCAGCATTATAGTAAAACTGCTTTTTTGGTCAAAGGTCACATGCATTGCACTTAACGGCTTGTGTTTTAAATACATTTTCATGGCAATGGTACGGATAAAAACTAATATCAGATAATCTAAATAAAATTCAAACTCATCTGCTTTTAAGTTGGTGAGCCTGGATACTAATTATTTTTGGGTTTTTTGCTGGTGATTAGTGATGGGCGAATTTGCGACGTTTCGCTTCGCTGGAAATTGTGCGAATTTTGCGAAACGGCGCCGGTGTCTCGTTTTTGACGCCGGCGCCCGTTTTTTTTACGGCGGCGGCCGTTTTTGACGCTGGCGTCCGTTTTTTTTCAACGCGGCAAAATTTTTTTTGACGCAGGCGAATTTTTTTGGCCAAATTTTCGCAGGCGTTTCGCAAATGTATTCGCTGGCCGCGAATTCGCGCCTAGCGAATAAATTCGCCCATCACTACTGGTGATGTTAAAATCCAAGCTTCTGTAGTTCATGTAAGTCATCACTGCAAAATATGTCATAAGTTGCAAGTAAGGGCCATATTGTACGGCGGATATGGAACACAGCAGCCATTTTGCATATTGAATTCCAAGTTTTAGAAGGCACCATGGCACAATGAATTCAAATGCTAAAAAAAACACAACATTTATATTTTAAAGTAACTTAGATGATTGCAGTCCAAAACACAGTGTATTAAAATTCCTTTTTGGAGATTAATGGGAATTTTTTTTACTTTAATAAATTTAAATGTACTAAAGTCTTAAATGGGAGGTTGTTTATGAAAAAATGAGAACGTCTAATATTCGATCGAATACTCCCAACCTGAAAATTCTAATCGAATCGAATTTTCCTCTGAAAATAAACTCGAGCGTCAAGAAGGCAATTAACATATTCAAATGGTTCAACAGACCTCTGCCATCGAACTTGGCATGTTTTAGATTGTGAATATTCTAATTAGAACTGTTTCCATGGTTTCCATGGCTTACATATATAACTTGGTAGGAATTACAGTGCAGCTTCGCAGCATGAAACTAGTTACTAGTGATGTTAATTTGCCAAATAATTCACCAAAGAATCAAATAAGCACCTGGGTGAGTTCTTCACTGCAAACAATATACATCAGTTTGACTTGAAGACAAAGCTAATGCTCAAATAAAGGAGAAATGTATTGGAGCACTAAAAAGATAGTTTTGCGCATAGACATTGCTAGCTGATCAGCCTTTCATTCCAGTGTTCCATTCATTTGCTGCTTTGTTACTCAGAATTGAAACAAACATCAAACAGGGTTTCCCATTAAACAACAGGTATGGGACCTGTTATTCAGAATGCTTGGGACCTGGGGGGTTTCAGATAATGGATCTTTAAAACAAATAGGATTGTTCTACCACTGTTCTGTCCTCACTACGTATCACCCGGGGGTAACTGAGCTTGGAGTCTGTAGATTTTACTGGATAGGCAAGTGGAATAGAGGTCAAACTGTAATACAAGTGCAAAGAAATCTGAAAACGTCTTTGATCCGCGGAGCACTAGACCAGGTCGGAGATTTGAAATATTTCCTTAAAGAGGAAGGAAACCTAGTTGGAGCAAAAACCCACCCCCCCACCCGTGTGTTGCCCACCCTCCCTCCTCCCCCCTGGCCTACCCGTCCCGCTGGGCAAATGCCCCTAACTTGTTACTTACCCTTCTGCGCAGGTCCAGTCCAGGGAGTTCACAGACGACATCTTCTTCCACGCAATCTTCTTCCTGCTTTGAACGGCGTTTTGGCGCATGCGCAGTAGGAGCATTTCACCGGTACGGATCTACTGCGCATGCGCCAAAAGTCACGAAGTACTTTTGGTGCATGCGCAGTAGATCGTACCGGCGAGATGCTCCTACTACGCATGCTTTGGTCAAAGCAGGAAGAAGATCGCTTGGAAGAAGATGTCGTCTGTGAACTCCCTGGACTGGACCTGCACAGAAGGGTAACAAGTTAGGGGCAATTGCCCAGCGGGACGGGTAGGCCAGGGGGGAGGAGGGAGGGTGGGCAATACACGGGAGGGGGGGAGGGTTTTTGCGCCAACTAGGTTTCCTTCCCCTTTAAAGCATGGACTGTGTTGTTGCACTGTTGGTGGATTTTTATGTATGTCATTTAATCTTCAATAAATGGAAATATTTCAAATCTCAGATACATTTTGCTACACTCTATCCGGAGGCGTGTCGGCGTTGTTAGCACAGCCTGCTTTTTGGTCGGTGCCGGACTCAGGAGTTTGGGTGAGTGCTCTCCTATTGTGCTACTAAGTGAAAAGAAATGCAATGAATACAAGGAATGATACTGTAGAGAAACGTATGCAGGTATATAACTATAACATGAACTTATGTTCAGGAATATGTATACAGAAATGTCTCTGGGGGTGCTGGCAGTTGTGGAGGTGATTTGGTGCAACTATTTGCTTACCAGCGATGCTACCATGAGGAGGATGAGAAACTACATGCTTCTTCCACAGCATGGACTGTAAAATGGCACTGTGCTGGGTCACATGGTAAGAGTATGGTAGCCTGATTAGACCAAATGCTGTTCTGCCATAAGCCATGTGGCGGTGCAGAATAAACATGAACTGGCCTCCAGCGGAGGCAATGAAATATAACAGCAAGATGACAACTTATGCTGGAGACATGACAACTGCCAATATGGACTATTTTAGTTGGGATCAAGGACAAGGTACTATTGTATTATCATAAACAGGAAATCATTTAATAAAAATTGGATTATTTGCTTAAAATGGAGTCTGTGGGAAATGGGCTTCCCGTAATTCAGAGCTTTCTGAATGTTTCAATTTCATCTGGGAATCGTGTTTATGTGATGTCCATGCTCAACAGATATCAAGTAACCTGTAGGAATGCTGATTTGTAGCTTCCGTGTCTGTTATATAAAGAAAAGGATGCTAAACAATTAAATGGTTTTACTAAAAACCCTTTAAACCCTGTTTACTAAAGGGTGGTCTTTAATATTCTGTTAAATTGTTCAAAAACATGAAGAAAATGCATTAGCTGTTTGACTAAACATTTTCTGATTAAATTTTTGTAATGATTGAACTCGCGCAAGATGTACCACGAATGAGGAATTTCCACAGATTCAGTCACCTAACTACAGAAGAAGACACAGGGTTCTCCAGGGTCTGCTTCCTCAGTGGGTGGGGGGGACTGTGGCTGTCCTGTGGTGCACGCAGAATCATGGGTCATCTGCAATTTTTTTCTGTATCATAGATGACCCGTGGTTTCACATGCGCCTTGGTTCACTCCTGACCAGCAGGTAGGGTGTGGGCATTGGGAAAAAGTCAGTGGTGTACCAAATGCCCAGCAGATCCAGTGACTGAACAGTTTAGTACTAACTCTTGATACAAGGGATGTGAGAGAAGCGAGAACAGTATTTTTTTTATATATACAGGTTATATACAGGGACCTAATATCCAGAATGCTTGGGACCTTTCCGTAATTTGGGTCTTCATACCTTAAGTCTACTAGAAAATCATGTAAACATTAAAAAAATAAACCCAATAGGCTGGTTCTGCTTCCAATAAGGATTCATTATATCTTAGTTTGGATCAAATACAAGGTACTGTTTTATTTTTTACAGAGAAAAGGGAATTTTTTGTAAAAATGATTACAAGTCTATGGTAGACCACCTTTCCGTTATTTGGAGCTTTCTGGATTACGGCAGGTTTGAGATGAAGTATTTTTAATTAAAAGGGTTTAATTAATCATGAAAAAATGTACATTTAAAAAATAGTGTTTTGCCCTTTTAAATGGTGTTTTGCCCTTTGATCAGAAAATACCAACTTTAATAAATAACCCCTAATAATTGGAGATATCACCTCCAGAACAGTTGAGTGAATAAATAGCTTTAAGCAGTTGGACCAGAGTGTAGACATTTTTCTGTTATATCCCCTAATAAAGCCTCTTGTTCTGATGCACCCAGTACGTGTGAGCAGCATTAGATTGGAGGGTGCTCACTCTCCCTTTTGGAAGATGTGGCATGCTTCATAAAAGAATAAAACCGTTCCCTGACCTATCAACTGCTAAGTACAGTAAATACAACATTTAGGGATGTCCTCACTACAAGGTGAGAACTAGAAGGTGTCTCAGACAGCACTTTACCAGGGAAGATCAAAATCCTTTCCTTGGAACTTTAAGAAGGGAAATTCACAACTATGCTTTCTGCTCATTCCCAATGTGGCCCCCTTCTTGCCTGTTTGAGTCTGGCAGAGGTAAACATGAGGGAGGTGGGGTTGTGCACATGTTCCAGAAATGACCCTGTATGATTAATCCCTCCATCAATCTCTATTTGTGATCTTTACTAATTAGGGTTTAAATAGTTAAACGGGGTCAATACTTTATCTATTAAATGTGTTTTATTATATTTCATCTCATACAACCTGCCAAACTATTCTCATGTGAGGTTGTATGTAGATACACCTCATTATCCTTTATTATATTCACTGTTACATATTTAGGAATTTATGACGAAGAAAGAAATGTTTGCCTTTTGGTGGATTTACGACAAAGGGAAATGGGTCAGATTCGCCCCATTACTAATCACAAATAGAAAGAAATAGATAGTAATTGGGAAAAAAACCCTTTATTTCTGGTAAACTATCTGAAACCAACTAATTTGAAAAAAAGTTTTGAAGGTGAACAACTTCCTTTACATACATTTTTATTAATTTCTTAAACTGTATTTTAAACTTTAGAATTTTTTTTTTCTTCACTTGCTGTTCTTTGATGAAGTAAAGTAAACTGTCTGTATGTCTAAAGCTGGCCATAGATGTTGAGATTTTTAAAAGATCAGATCCTGATCGTGAGACCACGATCTTCTCAGAACGATCGTACGATCGTACAAATTTACCATCAACTAAAAAGACCAATTTGCCAGGAAAACAAAGGGGAGCTGCCTGCTTGGCCCTGAAAAATCGTAAGATGTACGATCGTTCGAATCCCACTAACCGCATGATAATTTCGAAGGATTGGTTGGGCTTCTCTAAAATCCGTTGTTCGGCAAGAAGAATCGTCACCTCTATGGGGAGCTTAAGAGCTGACCTTATAGTTTACTACTCAAATGGCATATTTATTATGCTGTGTAAAACAAAGGTTGCCGAAAAAAACTGTTTAAAATAAATGGCAACGGTGTGTGTAATTTTTCCCATGAGAACACCAGATTTGATGCCGTTTTTTTACATTGCTTCTGGTGAAAGTCACATAAGAAAAAAAAGTGTAAAAAAGTTTCACAATTTTTTACATGGTGAAATGTGGCGATGTGTGTCGTATTATCCCTCCGTTTTTTTACCTGTGAGCCACATTCAATTTTAGAGTTCAGATTAAGAGAGACACACAGGCATGCACTGGGTGGAAAATAAGGGTAGTTATTGACTATATGGTATCCTCTATGTGGACTGGGAGCAAATACAAGGATCAGTTTGGCAGTACAAATTGTTTTTCGGCAACTAAACCTTGCCTCCAAACCATGAATTCAAAAATAAGCACCTGCTTTGGGGCCACTGGGAGCAACATCCAAGGTTAGTGAACAAAATGTTGTTCACGAGCCACTGGTTGGGGATCACTGCATTAGAGCATAGTATTACCTGAGTTTGAATACTAAGGGGTAGATTTATCAAAATGTGAGAACTTTAAAAAAAACTCACACAAGTTGCTTTCATTCCTATGGGATGTTTAGAATTGTATTTATCAAAGAGTGAAAGTTAGAACTCATTATTTGATAAATACAATTCTAAAAATCCTATAGGAATGGGCGAGTTTTTATTTATTAAGCTCTAAACTGTGACCCAAATTATAAAGGGGGAAAAGCAAGAGATTAGATCTGCAGTAGAATTGAAGCATCACATTAAAACATTTCATTTAAATGACACTAACAACATAAAAAGTGATTGTTTTCATATTCTGAATTGTACTTTTGTTATCCAGGATCAGCCTGGAAGGCAGAATCCTTTTTTGTACAAAAATGTTTTGATCCTGTAGATCAGGGATCCCCAACCTTTAGAACCCGTGAGCAACATTCAGAAGTAAAAGGAGTTGGGGAGCAACATTAACATTAAAAATGTTATTGGGGTGCCATATAAGTGCTGTGATTGGCCATTTTGCAGCCCCTATGTGGATTGTCAACCTACATTGAGGCTCTTTTTGGCATTACACCTGGATTTTATTCAACCAGAACTTGCCTCCAAGTCAGGAATTTAAAAATAAGCACCTGCTCTGAGGCCACCGAGAGCAACATCCAAGGGGGTGAAGAGCAACATGATGCTCACGAGCTACTGGTTGGGGATCACTGCTGTAGATGTATGAAGAGCCATAAATGGCTTTTGACCCTACTTACCATGACTTAAATACTATACCCATTGTATTCTTAATAGCTTATCTGTTGTATCTTCTATGCTAATTGGGCCCTAAAGCCCTACAGGACCCTGCACAACTACCACTACTGCTACAAAGAAGCTTTTTAAAAAGCTTTTATCAGCATGTATTCATATTTCATGCAGGATAATGTATGCAAAACAATTTCTTTGTGTCCCTTAATTTTCCTGTGCTACTGGCTCTTTAAACTGGGTGTATCGTGCATATTTGAATTTGGAATAGTATATCCCAGTGAAGTCAGCGAGATCAGAGTTGGGGGCACATTTACTTAGGGTCGAATATCGAGGGTTAATTAACCCTCGATATTCGACTGTCGAAGTTAAATCCTTCGACTTCGTAAATCCTTATAATCGTTCGATTCGAAGGATTTTAATCCATCGATCAAACGATTTTTCTTCGACCTAAAAATTGTTCCAAAGCCTATGGGGACCTCGGTAGGTTTTAGGTGGCGAACTAGGGGGTCGAAGTTTTTTTTAAAGAGATAGTACTTTGACTATTGAATGGTCGAATAGTCAAACGATTTTTAGTTCGAATCGTTCGATTCGAAGTCGTAGTCAAAGTAGCCAAAAAAAACATGAGCTAATAAAATGTGAAGAACAGTCATCTTAAAAAAGGAAACTTAAATCTGTATGTCGGGCTGGGCCAGGAGACTAAGTGTTAAGGGAGGCCATGCTGTGCTTTCTGGATTAGCCAGGCCCCCCTCTGTTTGCCAGGGTAAATTGAACCCTAGCAACCAATTAATGGCTTAAATTCCAAACTTGGGAACTTATAAGCAAAAAAATGTAAAAACCACAAAAAAAAAATATTACTGACTACATCATAGTAAAATAGCTTTTATCCCTTTATTTCAGATTTTGAGGGCCCTTCCAATCCTTTAGGGCTATTCCACACGGGGAGATAGCGACGCGTTTGCGGTCGCGGCGACAAAGCGCCGCGACAGTCGCCGCGACCGGCGCAGGCGACAGTTTTGTATGGGCGCCTATGTAAAAACGCCTGTGCTAACCACACGAGGCGATGCGCTTTTCAACAGTCGCCTGAAAATGCCTCGCCAGGCTTTTTCAGGCGACTGTTGAAAAGCGCATCGCCTCGTGTGGTTAGCACAGGCGTTTTTACATAGGCGCCCATACAAAACTGTCGCCTGCGCCGGTCGCGGCGACTGTCGCGGCGCTTTGTCGCCGCGACCGCAAACGCGTCGCTATCTCCCCGTGTGGACTAGCCCTTAAGCACAAAACATCTAAAGAAGGGAATTAACATTTAATATATTGAAATATTTTATGAGTCGTTTAACTACATCATATACTTTTATAGGTTTCTATAAAATCCTCCCCTATATGGCTCTTCATAGGCCTATGGAAAAATATCAGGTTCAGATGCCATATTTATAGTGTAGTCCGCGAGATCAGAGTTAGTATTAGACACCCATGAGCTAATAAAATGTGATGAACAGTCATCTTAAAAAAAAGGAAACTTAATCCGTATGTCGGGCTGCCATCAGGTGGGCACTGGGTGAACGATCATCCCGGAGGCTTTTAAGTGTTAAGGGAGGCCATGCTCTGCTTCCTGAATTAGCAAGGCCCCCCTTGAGTCGCCGATGTAGCAGCGAACCGCCGACGGAAGGAGCTGACAAAGGGATACATTTTTTATGGGGGACCCTGGCCACTAATGTTTTTTACAAACAACTTTTATGAGGAAACCTTGGCCACCATTGTTTATTTTTTTAAACTTTTTAGGAGGGCTGGTTAGCGATTTTTTTTTTTTACTTGGGTTGGCCGGCCACCAAAAGGTTTTTTTTTTATTTGGGGGGAGGGGCTGGCCTCCATTTTTTTTTTATTGTTGTACGGGGCCCATGAATTCTGATGGCGGCCCTGTCTCTATGGATTTAGAAGGTACTCACCTCTGTTCTTTGCAGCCCTCCAGCCACCTGTGATTTCATCCTGGCATACAAAATACTGGAGGGAATATCTATTTAGTGAGGGGGTGGGACAATAGCATGGCAGATACCGGCCTTAGCCCCGCCCAAAGCACCACCCCCTGCGCCTAGCTATTAAAGCCCCCCAGTCACGCTTACGCCGCCCACAAATCTTATCATCACGCGAGAGTGCGCTGCAGCGCAGCCTGCATAGCTGAGCAGGGGAATTTGGAGCAGTTAGGGAGGAGGGAGCAGTGAAGCTGCTTAAAAGTAAGTGGCATTTCTCCCAACAAAAAATCACCGGCCAATGTAATTGCCGGTATTATCTTAATATCGGCACCAGCCTCCATACCTGTTTTACCGGCTAGGCCGGTAATTTACCAGCCAGGTGGCAACCTTAGATGCAGGGAAACCAGAGATTTGAATGGGTCCCTTTCAGCTATTCCCAATAGAGACTGCCCAGGTGAGCAAGGTAGATCTAGGCTGCCAGGAGGAAAGGCCTACAATTCCCATACCACACATTAAGACTGAGCTGCCACCTGCCAAGGAAGCAAAGTGCATAGAAAAACATATTAGCACTCATTTTTAACACATTGCTCCTTGCCTCTTTGTATGTGTGATTTGAGTTATCATTAGTATTAATGTATAGAGTATTAGTTTTACCTGTACAATCTATATTAGTTTTACCTATACAATGAAAAACACACATTTTTCAAGCCTTTTTTCTACATCTGAAGTACCCAGAAAAAAGGTATAGAATTGAACTATCTGTTTACTGCTTACAGACTTAACATCCACTGGTATATAACAATCTACCACTTGGGAACTTGTGCATTAGAGTAAGAAAATGTGCATATGCAGCAGTGATTTTGCAGAATGCAGACATATTGAGATTGCACTAGGTCAGTGACAGGGGGAATGAATTTGTGTATAACTTGCTCTGTACAGCTTGCTGTTGCATCATTTGTGTTACCAAGCAATGCATTTTACTTCTAAGTGGCAGATAACTGAATATAATACACAGTTTTTTTGTGTTAGGTCAGTAGTGTAGGATTTGTGGATGTACAGAATCTTATGTGCATTCATGTCACATTCTCCCAGCATGAAATCATATTACGGACCAAGCTAGCTTGAAGAGCTATCAGAAGGGCTACATACAGACGCACATACACATTAATGGAGAACGAGATTCATATGTTAGCCTGTAAGGAAGTGAAAAGTATGGTTTGCTGTGATTACGTTTATTCTGATGGATGCAGAAAAAGCAGAACAAATAAGTATGTGTTTAATACTGTCATTTGTATAAACCCTTATTTAAATGTTATCAATACTTCTTTGTTGACAGCCCATCACTTCAAAATGCCATTGTGTTTGGTGGAATGCGACCAGAGGCGTTCTGTGCAAGGAGCCTCAGCTGTTCAGTATCAATAACACAATGCATCTATACACAAACCAGAATTAAAATGTAGGCTTCACAAAGAACAATAACTCCGTTGTGTATGGACCAAGTTTTTTTTTTTCTACCTTTTTTTCAGTACAAACTTTCCATGTCTTTTAGGAGGAAACTATGTTAAACTATGAACTGATTGCAAGTGATTTTTTTTAAATGTGAATGACTTCTATACTGATAATTATTAAAACATAATGTAGTTAATAGCACACTGATGGCACCATACTTGCTTTTTTGCCTTCCAATAGCAATGGCATATTTTTAGTTTTAAGCACTGCTGGGAAAATTTGGGGACAACTATTGTGGTCCTAAAAAGAGAGTTGTGTAGGCATGCACCAAATCCATATTTTTTGCATTTGGTTAAATACCAAATACAGATTAGAATCCAAACACAATGGAATATTTCACTTTGAGAAAACTATAAATAAATTGCATTAATTTAGACCAACAGTCATGGCATTCAACTCTCCAGTGCTTAAAATACACATAGCTTTAAGAGTTCAGATTTAGCTACGTTGCATTAAATGAATTATGTTGCATTAACTGAATTGTTTAGCCAAAAATGTAATGTATAAAGGAGTGACTCGATGTGTAACATAATAGCCAAAACACTACTTCCTGCTTTGCAGCTCTCTTGGTTTCCACTGATTGGTTACCAGGCAGTAACCAATCAGTGACTTGAGGGGGGCATATGGGTCATAACTGTTTGCTTTTAAATCTGAGCTGAGGATCAATTGCAAACTCTCTCAACTGTTATGTCCCATGTGCCACCCCCCTCCTTCAAGCCGCTGGCTAACTCAGAGTTAGAGAGCTGCAAAGCAGGAAGTAGTATTATCTTAGACATCCAGTCACTCCAGCCTTTATACATTACATTTTTGATTAACAAACTATATTAAAAACATTTTTTTATTTTACACAGTTTCACACTGAACTGTTCCTTTAAGCCAAATCAGAATTCTTTACTTCTGGATTTAGCCTATGATTAAGGATAGTGATAAGCAGATTTTTTCGCCAGGCATGGATTCTCAGCAAAATTTTACACTTTGCCATCTGCTCATTTTTTTGCAAACTGCGGCAAAAATCCACCACAAAAAAAGTCGCCAAGACAAAATTCTCACAGAGACAAGAAAGTCGCCATAAGTAAAAGCACCCATTAACTTTTATGCATTTGGTCTAAAAAGTTTCCGAGACAAAAAAGTCAACACAAGAAACATGGCCATTGATGTTAATGCATTTGGAGTGAGAAAAAATTGTTGTATGCGTAAAATTTTTTTACTTCAATGAATTCCCTGCATTTTTTTTGCAGTTTCATGAATTTTTGGATAAAGATTCTCTCATTACTAATTAAGGTTACCTGAAATGTGCCAGGCTAAAGTTCCCCATTGAGGCACTGTTGTTTTTAAATTCAGTACTAAATATTGCATTTAGTGGATCCCTAATGTTACATTAATACAAACGCATTCATGAACATAGATTGTAATAAAAAGATTACTGCTGACAAGAAATATATAAAATCAAGGAGTAACATGGCCAAGCAGGTTACTTTGCAAGAGTGATCAATAAGGCCCACAACATATTTATAGCTATACAAGTCAACTGACACTGCTGAAATCAATCCAAAAATCACCTTTATATGTAAAGATGTAAGCGTGGAACACAAACGAGCCAGTTAAACTACATAGTACCTGTACATCTGAGCTGCAAGTGGGACTATAAGGGCTCTTACACATGAGCGTTCTGACCTGCGCTCCCCTGCGTTCCGTTTTTTGGCATTCAGCCGCAGGGGAGCGCAGGAATAGACGCAAGTCATTATTTGAAATGGGGCTGTACTCACTCAGGCGCGTGTAGGCGCCGAAAGCAGGTTCAGACGCAACATGCTGCATTTTTCCTGCGTTCGGCGCCTACACGCGCCTGAGTGAGTACAGCCCCATTTCAAATAATGACTTGCGTCTATTCCTGCGCTCCCCTGCGGCTGAACGCCAAAAAACGGAACGCAGGGGAGCGCAGATCAGAACGCTCATGTGTAAGAGCCCTAATGCTCAGTGCAGTTTAAAGCTCACATTTGTGCAGATAACTGCATCCGTTTAAATGCTATTCACAAGCCTGCATGGGTCAGTACTTGCTTCTCTACACCTTTTCCTTGTGCTAAACCCTTGATTGCCTCTGCTTTGCTGCATAAGTTGCAAGCTGCATGGGTGCTGTTCTTTTAATGCCAAGGGAATTCCTTATAAAAGGAAAACTATAGTAACATTTTAAGCTCTGTTGAAAAAAGACACATCCATCAAGTTCAACCTTTCAAGTGTATATAAAATCTGCCTAACTGCTAGTTGATCCAGAGGAAGGCAAAAAATCCATTTGAAGCCTCTCCAATTTGCCTCAGAGGGGGAAAAAATCCTTCCTGATTTCAAGATGGCAATCAGACCAGTCAACTTGTACTATGACTATGAGCTATCTCCCATAACCCTGTATTCCCTCACTTTCTAAAAAGCTATTCAACCCTTTCTTAAAGCTATCTAATGTATCAGCCAGTACGACTGATTCAGGGAGAGTCCACATCTTCACAGCTCTCGCTGTAAATAAAAACCCATAGAATATATCGACAGAACTTCCTTTCATCAAATTGTAATGGTGGCCCATGTCAATTGGAAGGACCTACTGGTAAATAAAGCATTAGAGATATTAGTATACGCTCCCCTTATATACAGTATTTATAAATAGTTATATCACCTATAGAGGGGTAGTACATAATCCTTGCACTTGCCCCTTTTCTGCAGCAGTTTCCTGTAGATGAAAGAGGCACTGCTGGTGGACCCAGAAAGCTGGAAGGCCCCACCAAAAGCAGTCATTTGGATCAGGCTGGCACAGGGAAGCCAGATACTGTACCTGGAGAGACAGAGAGTGTGAGAGGAATCTGGATTGGAGTAATCAGCATCTACAGGGGATTCCCATCTGAGTATCCAGAGGGGCTGGAGTTGCACTGCATGTCAATATGTGTACCAGCGGGTGATTGTCACACGTGGAGTGTAACATTGACAGAAGGGGTGTCGAAATGGTTACATTTTAGAGGCATTTCTGAGGTACAGCTGTGACCTAGTAGCAGAGAAAGTGAAACAAGATGGTCGTCATCTGTTGAATGTCCCCAGACATTATAGGCCAATAAGTTTAACATCTGTGGTGGGTGAATTATTAGAAGGCTGGTTAGATTCTCGGGAGGAGGGGGTCATTCTTCCACTGGACAGAGCACCGATAAGGCCCTATCTAGAATATGCCGTACAGTTTTGGTCTCCAGTGCTCTAATGGAACATTATTAAATTAGAGAGAGTTCAGAGAAGGGCAATTAAGCTGGTACAAGGTATGGAAAATCTTAGCTATGAGGAAAGACTGGATTCGGGTTGTTCACGCTGGAGAAGAGGCACTTGAGGGTTTATATGATAACTGTGTATAAATATATAAGGGAATTATATAATAATCTCTCTGGTGCTTTATTTACCAGTAGGTCCTTCCAGCTGACACATGGGCACCCATCTCGATTAGAAGAAAGGAGGTTCAGGCTAAATATTTAGAGGTTATTTTTTAACTACTAGAAGTTAGGCAGGTTACATTATATATAAACTTAAAAGGTTGAACTTGCTGGACATGTTTTTTTCAACAGAACTTACTATGCTTCTATGTTTTAAGCTATGCGTGCTCTTCATACTGAAACCAAGCTAAAGTGACAGGTTTGTTGCTTTACTTTTTTGGGTGTGCTCCTCAATTTTATTTTATATCCCTGCGTCCACAACTACAGAGGAAGCACATATAAATGACCTCTAAGGTGTGATACAATGCATAAAATTACAGGAAGTTTTTTTTACATCCAAATGCTATTCACAAAGGTGCTTAGATCAGTACTCTCCTCTATACTTGGAGAAATGTTGGAATTATGGGGGGAAATCCAAAATTGTCAAAAAACACAAAAAATGCATAATTTATCAATGTGAGTACATTTGCATTGGCAAACTGTGAAGTTGTGGCATGCAGTACTTTGCAGGTGCCCACATGTATGCTGGGATCCTAGAAAATTCTCTAGAATTCCCTAGAAAAACATGGTTAATGCACCTTGGACTTCTTAATGATCCCTTATGGTGTTCACACTCTTTTACAGAATAGAAGCAGCTTAAAGGGAAAGTAAATCTGCAATCATGCAAGCAAAGGGGCCATCCTGTGTTATTGGCTAAATATAAGCAAACACAAAAAAAGTAGCACACTGGCTCTTTATGTTTATGGTTAAACACAGCGGCAAAGTAAATATCACAACAAGGGAAGAAAACAGATAAAATGTTGTTGAAAGGGTTGCTTTCTCTGCTCTGCTTTACTTTCAGCTAAAGAACAATATACTGTAAATACTTTTTTAATTGTTTATTTATTAAAGGATTTAGTTGGGTGACAGAAAATTAGGGGTGTGGGTTTGAAAGATATGCAGCTATACATACACAACAAGCCAGAAGTGTTGAGGATAAGTTAAATACAATGCAGATTACTCATGTAGGAGACTGATAAATGTATTCCCCATTTATACTGCAATCTCCTTAAGTTTGGCCTCTAAGGGCCCATTAGTTGCACAGGAGCTAGACTCCATTTCCTCAGTCAAAGCATGACCTGTAATTATCCCAAGTTTAGCCACTAGTTGGCACTGTGTTATAAAAGCTGAGCACACACATGCTCAGGGTCTATTTTGTTAGTCTCCCTATCTGAGCAGGCAGGAAGGGTGAAGTGGAACCTAGACAAGGTCAGGTCTAGCTAGTGATAGGATACTCACTTTCATTGATTACTCTAGGAATAATAGGCTATTTAGCTGAGCAGCTGAGGCTCCACCAGGGAGTGTTGAATGGGATTAGGATTCCGGGTACAAATTTCCCAGAAGTAGGGACTAAGTGGTAAAGGCTAAAACTCGGTGTAAACCTCTGTAGATGATGTGTTCTCTCTCTCTCTCTCTGTCTTACCCCGCGGGGTCTACGCTGACCATTGGTACTTGTGAGTATATGCCTATCCACTGATGCTGCATGTTCTTGTTTCGCTTCACCGAAAAATTCTTCCAAATGCCCTGCATCCACACCTCAACCCTTGAAAAGCAAGGTCTCATCCGGAGCAATTTTGGGGTAAAGCTACTAGTTGAGAGTAACAGTGCTGCTCATTTTTCTATCGTCTTACATTTGGCACGGCCAACTGTGTAGCCTGTTCAGGGTGATATTGTAAAACCACACTGCAGCTTAGTGGGGCAAGCGCTGCAGGTGCGGATATGATAGTTAATAGGCAAGGAGAAGCTGGCAGGTAAATTCTGTGCTTCTTATCTCCCGTGTAAATAGCTTTAGTAATTGACTGTGAGCTTGAAAGACTAAGTACAGAGACAGAGCAATATCAAATATAACTGCAAAATGACCACAATAGCCCCTTATGATGTATTTGTTTGGGCTACTGCAGAAAACATTCATTCTTGGCAGGCTTTTGTGATAGACTATTTGTACTGTGCGGTCGTTTAACTGAGTTTTAAATATTACCCCAAACTGAAGGGTTTCCAACTGCAGTCATGCAGACATGCAGTTGCACTACTGTGGGGATCAAATCAACAATTGCTCCGGCGGTACTCACAACTGTGGCACCCAAATCAGTGCTAGACCCACTACCCCTGAATTATGAAGCAGACAGTAATTCAGAAGTGTCTGCTGCTGTGGCTTCTGTTACTCAACCACCCACACTCATGATGAAATCCAAGGGGGAGAATGCTTTGGTACTGTACCACCTGAATTTATGAGCTTGATAAAGATGAGCTTGATAAAGCCTTGATGGCTAGTGATGAGCAAATTTTTTTGCCAAGTTTCACAGCGAAAATGACACCCATATGGACTCTAATGGTTGAAAACATTTGTGGTGTGTCAAAAATTTGTCACGTGATGGGATGTGTTTAAAAAAAAAATATGTTGTCACCCATAGATTTTCAAGCATTTCAGTGAATTTTTGCAGTTTTGTGAATTTTTCAGGAAAGCAAAACAGGTCAGATTTGCCGATCACTATTGATGGCAGCTGTGGCTGAGGCTGCCATAATTGATTCATCCCCACTTCCCCCAGAAAGTGAAGGGGACAAAGAGGTGGCGTTGCCTGTGACTGTATGACATAAATTAGAACCCATCAAGGATGAGGACTCCACTGTACCTCGACAGCTGTTTCCCTACCAACCTTGCTGCTCCTACCCTCTTGACAAAGCTACGGTTGGTAGTGAAATAGCTGTCGAGGTAAAGTGGTGCACTTGGGAGATGGGGCCCCTCTCAGAGAATTATACCTTATACACTGGTCGGTAAAACCTTTTTCTTTTATTCCTCATGCCCAGGCAGGGCATTTCAGCACCCGGAACCATTTTGATATCTACATTTGGGGCGCTGATAACATTGCAATGGATGCTTGTGACGTTGTAATTTGAGCTTCTGATGAAGTAATATATTGGTCACGAAACGCGTCAAGCTACTCTCCCTGCCCTCGTGTACACTCGGTTTTATTTGGATCAATAAAGATGAAGTTTTAATCTACATTTGGTTCCACCTTGAATGAATTGTTTACCGGTTGCCACCCGCTTGTCAGTATCCCATGAGAGACGTTGTTATTTCATTCTGGCAATTCCTTTGTTTGATGGAATATATTTAAGCTACTAGTGGGTACCTCAATTTACTAGGTGTTGAACTATAACACTCCATTTAACGCCAGAGCACCAATAAAGCCATTACACCTGAACACATTTCTGGAAATTAGGTGCTGAACTATAACAACCCTGCATTTAATGCCAGAGCACTAATACAATGCAGTACACTGGAATATATTTCTGGAAATGATGTGCTGAACTATTACAACTTTTCATGAAATGCCTGAGCACTACCATTTCCTATTTGGCTTGCACTTTGAAGAGAATCAGACACAATTGTGCTGATAAGTTCAAATCCCTTTCAGTGCTTGCCATCAAAATTATATCTGCAGCCAGTCCTGTGGACACAAGTGTGCTGTGTCTATTGATGCAGGTTGTCTCTTAAACCTGCTGCTGCCAGTTTCAGAAGTGGCAACTTGCACATGTAAGTGAGCCTGGTAGTCTATCTTGCTCATAAAAACACCTATATATAACTTATACAAATGTTCCAGAGCAGAAATTATGAATGAAAATTTTGGAATGCAATTGTTGAAGAACTGACTGCAGTAAATGTGAGCAACTGCCCTTAGCAGCAAGGGCAGTAGTGAGCCCTAGGAAGAGTTTATGCCCCAGAAAGAAATCAGAGCTAGTGATGGGCGAATTTGTCCCGTTTCTATTTGCCACAAATGTTTGCGAATTTCCTGTGAAATTCGCAAAACGGGTGAAAAATTTGCGAAATGCAGATTTTGACACCAGCAACAATTTTCAAGTGAGGTAGTCATTAATTCGCAATTCATTAAAGTCAATGGGCGTCCAATAATCTGCGCGGGTGTCAAAAAAACATTAACGCTGCTGAATTTTCTCTGCAAATTCGCAAATTTTTTCGCCGGTGATAAAACGCAGAAATTGGCAGTGAATTCACACCTGGCGAATAAATTCACCCATCACTAATCAGAGCTTGTTTAGGGTAATATCCCTTCATTTTGTTGTACTTGATATCTATGGATTGCAGGTTTCTGGTATATATGAATACAGGGATCTATTGAGTTAAAAGTAATCTGACAAAAAGCAGCATTTTCCCGTAATGCACTTTTTGAAGATTTTGCTCAAATATGAATATGCATTTGCATATTTGCATTAACTTTGATATTCAGACAAAACTCCTGCTAATGGTTTGATATTAGGTGGATTCCAAATGAAAATAGCACATCTGAATTAATTTTTTTGCAAATCTTTTTTGCAAATCTCTGTAATAATTAAACATTACCTTGTGCTTGATCCAAACTAAGATGTAATTAATACTTGGAATCAGAATTAGGCTATTGGGTTTATTTCATGTTTACATGATATTCTAGTAGACTTAAGGCATGAAGATCCAAATTACGGAAAGATCCGTTATCCGGAAAACCCCAGGGCCTAAGCATTTGGATAACAGGTCCCGTTAGTAGGTAATTTTACCTACTGTACAAAAACATACCAAAGCATATTTTTGGTCAAATAGCTCTCCCATAACTGGTCACTTAAGAAAATTAAAGTTGACAAAAATGATATAGCAGATATATATAACAGATTAAATCTTAACAGATATACATTGGGGCAGGGGCGATCCGTGGGCTGCTGCCGCCTGAGGCAGCAACCCCCGATGCCGCCCCCCTCTCTCGCTCCGCGCTTAAAAGTTTAGCATTGGGGCAGGTCAAAAGGGGCTGCATCGCTAGCGCAGAATCGTGTCCTGCTCTTTCTGCACTAACAGAGCCGAATTTCCGGTTTAAAAAATGGAAATTTGGCTTTTAAAGTTACAGGAGGCGGCTTTTTGCTGCCTCTTGTAACTGGCCGTTCACTGCCGCCTGAGGCAAGGTGCTCACCTTGCCTTATTGCAGGAACGGCCCTGCATTGGGGGAAAATAGTGAAGTCTGCATCTGACACATAAAGAGTGCAAGATTTAGATGTGTTTCCTGTATTCATGCTTTCAACATCTCAGGGGTCATATATAAAGAGCTGCCATAGTTGTGGATGGGCAAATTTTGTTTCATTCATTTTGTGAATATATATGTCATTTTGTAATCATCAGATATTTATATCTAAAGGTGCCCTGCGCAGTGCATAATTGTGCTTGGCACTGGTTGGTTCCAAATTATGGCCAGTTCTGCAGTGCATCTGCTAACACAACTTTTCAAGGTGACAGTAGCTCCAGGGGTCGCACACAGGGCCGGGCCAGGCTCAAGGCAGCCTGGCCGGCCACCGTGTCCCCCTCGCGAGAGTGCGCATGAGCCTGACAAAGGAGAGATGGATGGAGAGGAACGTGACAGAAAGGGTGGGAGGCGAGGATAACACGACAGAGGCGAGGAGAACACGACAGAGGGGAGGAGAATACGACGGAGGGCTTGAGAATGTGACAGAGAGGAGGATAAGGTGACAGGAGGAAGGGAGACCCTGGCTAGGGGTAGGCCGGAAAATTTTAGAGGTAGCTGCCCAGCGCCCCTTTATTATTGCACCCTAGGCAGCTGCCTCTTGTGACTACCCCTAGTTCCAGCCCTGGTCCAACAATTGCCTGCGTCAATTGATGCAGCAAACATTTGACTAAAGAATGAAGCACAGATGTAATTTTGATGCACAACACTTGAAATTATAACATCCAAACACCAACCATTTTCAGCACAATTGTGCCCAATTTGCATAAGATGCACATATACAATTGCTGATCTGCTGAAATTACATCAGGTGAATTGTCACCTTGTGGGTGCTATTGCACTGGAATTGTGGGGAAATGCTGCAGTGTGAGTAAAAACGCATGGGCGAGGTAGGATGTACCTATAATACAGAACAGAATATAACTATCTATATAGAAATAATTGCACATGACACCAAGAAATCTTTTGGTTGGACGGTAGGCTGCTGTTTTTATTGGCATTATCAAACCAGCCAGCCTCTGCTCATACCCAGCAGGCCGCCATTTGACTATTCAAAAACTTTCCAATAAATGTCATATTTATTTGTTATGGTCATCCTTTATGCGCAATACTTTCCACCACTTAGTGCTGCAAAACATATATTCCAACATGTATACATAAACTGGTTAGGGGTTGCTCGCTGAAGACCCTTGTTTGCTGGCTGGTACAGGTTTTTATACCCCCTGGGCCCCTACCACCTGACCCAAACCCACCAATACCAAGCCCCTATCCTAATTAATGTCTACCTCACCTGCAGAGTAACACATCCCCAATTAGTTAACCATTCGGTAGGTGAGGATTAAGACCTAACTGGCCATCCACCTGCCCATGGCCGCTCAGGGATAATTCCCTGTGCAGCACATTACAGCTTGTGCCTGAAATTGCATTTTGCACTTACATTAATATACGAGCACTCATAAAGCTGCTGTAAGATTAATAGATTTGTCAGCATTTAGTAGCTGCAACTTTCTTCTACAAAGTGGTTACCAAAACACATTGGGGCTCATTGATAAACACTGGACAAACGTGTACCTGGGCAGTAAGCCATATTAACCATTATTTTCAACCAGCCAAGGCAGAACAATTTTTAATGCAAACATCTGACTGGTTGCCATAGGAGAAAATGTACCCCCCACATAATAGTCTCTACTCTGGAGGATGCAGAGGAGAAACAAAAAGGGTGGGGTACCCCTGAGGTGGCATCCTTACTTCT
This sequence comes from Xenopus laevis, assembly GCF_017654675.1. Lineage (NCBI taxonomy): Eukaryota > Metazoa > Chordata > Amphibia > Anura > Pipidae > Xenopus > Xenopus laevis. The sequence continues at coordinate 58,054,568 of NC_054372.1, read as the reverse complement.
CTACATGCCTTTATACATATATTTGTGAATATTATTAGCAGCTTATTATTCTATAGAATTATACAATGCCCTGGATGCAGGGGCAAAAAAGGGACAAAAATTTGCAGTCATGCAAAAACCGTGACAATTTGTGCTTGTGTTTTCCACTTTACAACATGACTAATGTATTTATATATAATGTTTTTGTGATGGTATTTGCTCCAACTTCAACAAGGGTGAACTTCAACAGTGATTTATTACGTTTTTTATTGCATATACAGGTCTGAACATGTTTATGCCTAAAAAGGTTTACGTATTTATAGGCAACAGTAGACTATCAGTACTGTTTACATCAGATATAATATAATAATTTAATATAAATGATGTTAAGTTTAGCATTTTACATTCTATCTGGGACTTAACTGGTCTCAAACATCAGTGCCCACTACAATGCCAACTCTGTTAACTTTCTAGTGAAGAAAAGCAGTGGCTGCCTGGGTATGGGTTATTATGTGCAGCTTTTCTTATCACTTTGTAATTAGTTACTAGATGAGGTTAATCATTTAAGATCTGTAAAGTACAGAAGGCAATTAGATGTGGTTTGATGCTTCTTTGTTCCCTCAGACCATGTATCTGACACGCAAAACGCAGCTACTCTGTAGTGTCAGAATTATGCAACTCTTCATAAATGTGACTAATGTTTAACTAAGGTCACTCACCTGTTGTAATGCAAAAGATTCCAATTCTTAAGCTGGCCATAGATGTAAAGATTTTTAAAAGATCCTGTAGTCATCGTGAGACCACAATTATCTCGAAATGATCGTAGGATCGTACGAATTGTCCATCAACTTAAAAGTCAATTTCAGGCATATTGCCAGGAAAACAAAGGGGAGCTGCCTGCTTGGCCCTGCAAACATAGATAGATTGCACTGGGACCGACAAAGATTTTTTAACTTGGCCAATCAATTTTCTGGCCGAAAAATCGTAAGATGTACTATTGTTTGAATCCCACTAACCGCACGATAATTTCGAAGGATTGGTCGGACTTCGCGAAAATCGGTTGTTCGGCAAGAAAAATCTTTGCGTCTATAGGGACCTTTAGACAGGTCTACATCCACTCTTATTTTTAGTAACCTGTTGATGTTTCTGGAGGGCTATATGCTTGAGACATGTGGGATGCCCTATATTTTAAATAAAAACATTCAAAAATACCTTTTGAGTACTGACATGTAAGAAGATACCTGATTACCTATCCAGTTTTCCCTTAAAGTGGACCTGTCACCCAGACACAAAAATCTGTATAATAAAAGTCCTTTTCAAATTAAACATTTAATCCAATTTCTATTTTTTTATTAAAGCATTCATAGCTGTTGTAAGCTCATTTAAAAATCTCAGATGTTAATCAAATATTGCCTGCCCCTCCTCTATGCCTCAGGCACTTACTAGATGTCTCTGCTCTCCCCACATACCACTTGTTCTTTTCACCTTTTAATTGTGTAGCCAGGGCATGGGGATGAACATTGGGTCTGGTGCACAAACAAGATTCTGAGATGATGCAAGGCTTGTCTTAATAACAGTTTCCACAAAATGGCTCCTGCCTGCTTGCTATAGTTATGAATTCCCAGACTGAAGGAAACAAGATTCAAATCATTTATATAGTGTAGTGATGGGCGAATTTGCGCGTTTTGATTCGTTTCGAATAATTTGCGAATTTCATGCGAAATTCACAAAACAGCGGAAAATTCGCGAAACCGGGCCGGTGTCTCGTTTTTGACGCCGGCGTCAAAAACGCCCGTCCGCTTTTTCCGTCGCCGGCGGAAAACTTTTTGACGAATTTTTGCCGGCGAATTTTCGCGGGCTTTTCGGCGAATTCGTGCCTGCCGAATAAATTCGCCCATCACTAATATAGTGCAATGGGATAAAATAGGATTTTGAATAATTTTGGGTGGTGGTCCCCTTTAAAGAAGAACCAATGCCTCAATTATAAAAAACCTACCCCCTACCCTACATTGAACCCCCCCTCCCTGCTTCCCCCCAGCCTATGTGTTACCCCTGGTAAATGCCCCTACCTCTTTACTTACCCCTCAGTGCAGATTCTGTGCAGTGGAGATCACCATCTTCTTCTCTTGAGTAATTAAGGGTTTGGTTCACCTTTAAAGGGATGGTTCAGCTTTAGTATAATGTAGACAGTGATATTCTGGGACATTTTGAACTGGTCTTCTTTATTATTTTTAAATTATATTATTATTAGTTATAAATTATTTAAGTTTATCTAGCTGCTCTCAAATTCAGAATTTTAGCAGTCAATCATGCAGCTAAAAGCTGATTATTCTGGACCTAACTGTTAAATCTCCTGACAACATGTGCAATATGTAAAGGATAGAAATAGTAATGTGTAAATAGTATAAATTCGGTTGCAGTCACTAGGTAGTGGATCCTCCTGAGGATGTTCTAGAGCAGGTTCTCCTCTCTGGCAGTAGCTAAAAGTTATTGGACACCACATTAAAAATGTAATATGTTTTTTTCCTAAGAAAAAGGGAATCAAATATCCAATGAAAAATGTGATAAGTACTGTTATATTTCCTGGTATGTTAACGAGTTTACAATCTCTCGCCCATTATCTCATTCCCTTTGGAACCTGAGACAGGGTATAACCTGTTCTTAGTCATTAGCTCTACATACAGTGTCAGTTAGGGTCAGGTACATTTAGGGAATTATCTCATGTAATATGGGAAGGGTTTTTTTTTTCTCTTTCCTCATACAAATATCCAGTAGTGCAAACAAAGCACAGTAACTTCTTGTTCTTAGTCATAAGCTCTGTGTCAGTTAGTGTCAGGTACATTTAGGAAAATATCTCATATAATGTTGAAAGGTTTTTTCTTTTTTTTCCTCATACAAATATTACGTAGTGCAAACAAAGCACAGTAACTTATAATTAGACTTTTGAGGTCATACAAAGAATGACTCTGGAAAGGTGCAGATTTATAGCGTAAACTGGTTATTACAAGCAGTTTTCCTAATTTTTTAAAGACTTTCCTGACAAGAAAGGTTTTATGCTCCATTAGTTCATTCAGATACACGTGTAAATTCATGAGAATGTGTTTAAAGGAGACCTAACCCCTTAAAATTAATTTGGCTAAAAATGCCATATTTTAAATACTGAACTTATTGCCCCCGACCTAAAGTTTCAGCTTGTCAATAGCAGCAATGATCCAGGACTTCAAACTTGTCACAGGGGGTCACCAACTTGAAAAAGTGTCTGTGACACTCGCATGCTCAGTGGGCTCTGAGATGCTGTTGAGAAGCTAAGCTTAGGGTTTGTCACAAATAATAAAGCTGCCATTTAGTAATCATCTGTATTAATTTCTAATCTGTTTTATACTGTGACATTTAAATCACATGGGTACTTTCAGGGGTGCTTCGCCAATGAGGCGAGTTGAGGCTGTCGCCTCAGGCAGCAGCGCCCCACTAGGTACCAGGGGCGGCAAAAATGCTGTTCCTGGTACTTTAAGAGCCGAATTTCTGGTTTTCAAACCGGAAAATCGGCTCTTCTAGCTCAGAGAGCCAGTTAGGCTCTCTGCACTAGCATACTGGCCCTCTCTGCTGCCCTTGTGGACCCCCTCAGGCGAAAAAAGGTAAGCAAATGGGGGAGGGGGGACGGCAGCAACTGCTGCTGCCTCAGGTGACAAAGGGGCCAGGATCGCCCCTGGGTACTTTATATTTTGAGTCGGTGCATGTGCAGTGAATCAGCAGAGAAGAAGATGGGGAGCTACTGGGGCATCTTTGGAGACACAGATCTTCTCTGCTAAAGGACTGTGGTTGCTTTGAGCTGGTATAGAAACCCAAAACATAATGTACAACATTTCTAGCCTACTTCTTTAGTTAAGCTTTAGCACTAAAGTTTGCAGCCAAACCATATTTTGCAGCACCACTGAGCTCTAGCAATCCTCTAAATCATGAGCTACAATTGGTTATTACAGTTAGGACATATGTTTTCTACAGTGATTTCCAGCAGCCCTTTGTGAAAGTAAAAGCATAAAGTGACAAAGTTCTTGCCAGCATATTGATATATACACTCTATATACATAAGAAAAATAAATAAACATGGGACATATGTCCATTTGTGTTTTATTCATAACGTATACAGGCAGGTAAATTCATTATAAAATTGGTGTGACTGGGAATGGGATCTTGGATTGTAAGCTTCACCGGGGCAGACACTGATGTCAATGATGTAACTCTCTGTAATGTGCTGTGGAAAGTGATGGCTCTTTACAAATAAATAATAATACTGGTAATTTCTTTTCCCTTTTCAAAATTCTTAAAATAATAAATCAGCATGCTGGCAAAGAAGTATTTATGGCTGGACAGTTACTCTTGTCTTATTCTTTTTGTGTTTCAATCCTTACTGTGGAAGAAAAGTGAAACTGTAGAAGACAATATAATAATGTTGAATCAATTGCATTTATTTTGATGGCTATTGCTTCCTTTCTAGCCCCACCGAAGCACTCTCGGCGTGAGAACATGCATATGAGTAAAAAAGAGACATATCAAGTGAGCTATTCGAGATGGTTATCAATTGTTAATCGTCTCCTGAGCCTAAACCAGATACCTCAAACTGAAAACATTACTATTAGCAACAGATGTATATATAGATCCTCTGTGCATAGAAACATTGCAAGTTATGTGGCTTCTTTAATATTTTAGGGGCTGTTTCTGTAGTTTGTACCCAAGTTTACTAGAGTAAAGTCACACAGTGCTACTACAACACATATAACTTAAGATAACGTAACCTGTATTATTCATTGTTTGTCCTTCATTATTTTTGGAAGAAGGCCATACTTGGAAGGGTTAAAAAGCAATGTTACCTACCTGTGGGAGGGAAGCAGAGTGCAAGTCGGCACGGGGCAGAGAGTGGGAGTTGGTTGGGGAGTGGGCGGAGTCTGGATGGAGAATGGGCAGGGTCAGGGCAGGAAGTGGGCGGGCAGGAGGATGGGGATCAGAGTGGGCCCATTTGAAGATTTTTTTGCAGGGGGGCCTGGAGCACTCTTGTTATGCCACTGGTAAGACATTCTGTTATATATAGTGAAAGGTACTAGCAATAAATTATCCGTAATTGTGCCATAGCATATAGATAAAGACAGGACCTAACCTGTCATTTAACACCAAGATTGTTGTGATCTAATTATTTTGTTAATTTTAAAAAATTGAAATAATTCATACATACCTAAATTAATATATTCATTATTTTTTAATTTCATAGAACTAAATTTTACAATCCCTCCCTAAGCTCCGATTAATTTTTTTTAATGACAGTTGTTTATTAACATAAGACATGGGTTACTGTACATATACATCCATATGTTCAAATTTTAGGTAAAAGGGTATACAGTAAAAAAAGTTAGTCAAATTGAAAATTATAATAAAAAAAGATTGTAATCTGTACATGAGCTCAACATGGTATATTGATCTAAAGTAGACGGAAGCAAATTGCAGGTTAAGGTTTTGCTGATATTTCTATAGTGACAGAGTAGCATAATTAAATACTTGGGGAAATATATACCTGATCCATATGTCCCACACTGGTCAATATTGCCATTATAAAGACAGAGTTAATTCTATTCTTAGCTCAGCAACCAATAGAGTTGGGGATAACCATGCTTTGGATGTATTTGAGTTCCATTAGTGGAGTTGTATTTGTTAGGTGGATGTACAGCGGGGTTGGGGTTAAGAAAGAGTGGAATGGCTGGAGTATGGGGTAATCTTAAGGTATGTCTGCAAGATATCACATCCCAAGTGAGAATTGTATCACCAGAGAGTTTGTATGAGATTGGAAACTTTTGTCTATCCATAAAGAATGTTGGAGGCTTAATAAGGGATAAGTTGTGTTTTCTATTTCCACCCATGCCTGAGGGTTGGTCGTTAAGTGCCATTTTGTCAGTTGCACTAATACTACAGCATGGAAATAATTGGTATAATTTGGGACTCCCAGCCCGCCTTGCATTCTGTGGCAAAATACTATTGTTCAAGCAATGGCTGGTCTTATATGGCCATAGTAATTTCTGACTCATTTGTTCTAGTTTGTTTATCAGATGAGTTAGTGGGGAAGTTGGTAGGGTTTGTAAAAAATATTAAATGTTTGGTAGAATTGATATTTTAAGTGCAGAAATTCTGCCAAACGTTAAGATGTTATCCTTGATCTAGGTTTCAATATCTTTTTGGAGGGACTTAATTTTTGCATCCAAAATCAAAGTTCAGTTGTAATAGTTTCTTAAGGGGTTGGGGGGAGATTAATACCGATTGCAGTGGATTTAGTAGGGTTGACAGTGAGACCCGAATTACTGCTAAATCGTTCAAGGATATGGTATATACATAGGTTGAGTAAAGATGTTATTGGTTAGTTATTGTAAGTAATATATAATAATCATCTGCATATTGACAACATTTTATTCAGTATTAGCAGTTGTTAGGCCTGGGATGTCAGGGTACTGTCAGTTGGCTTGGCTGAGGGGTTCAATACACAAGGAGAACAGTAGTGGGGAAACCCTGCCTCGTTCCCCTTTGTATGTAGATAGCCTCTGATGTTTGATGTTCATGTGTTTGACCCTAGCACATGGGTTTTGAACAAACACATGGTTTAGGAAGCTCAAAGGAAATTTATATTGTGTTAGAATTTCCTGTAAATATACCCAGGAGAATCAAATGCTTTCTCCATGTTCAGGAAGAGGAGTACTAACTGAGTGCCTTGGCTGTGCAGTGATATTTTCCACCCTCTGTTCATTATCACTAGCTTGGCAAGATGGCATGAAGCCTACCTGATCTTTATGTCCGAATAATTTTTTTAACCCTTCAGCCCCTTTTCCTCATCATTATGTCATTTTGCTCAATAATAGAACAACACAACCAACATGCCTCTACATATTCAATTTTTTTAGTCCAATTAACATCTTCAGCTTCACTGATGGTAAAAGAAAATACCCAGGTACAACTATTTGTTTTTCCACTATCTTCATACCTGTATATCAGTCAAGCATTAAAAAAAAGTTTATTTATGTCATTACAACTTAGTGCAGTTGTTGCCGCATTGTCAGACACAACTCTGTGCCAGAAAAGATCATCTTGAAGTCTTTCTTAACTAAATAGTGTGCATTATACTGCCATGGTTTCATATTCTCTGTAAAATCATGACATCACTTTAAAAAGGTGAAGTGCGCATAAATTATGTATTAGTGTATTAAGTGTCTCTTTACTAAGTCCTTCGACATAACTATTCATTTCAGTCACTAACATTGCCTATCAAAGCAATGGGAAGCAAAAAAACGGATCATTTCAAACCCCTTTCTATAGGTATAGACTAGACCAGCCAATAAAGAGCTACATCTATCCAGTACTAAAATGAAATACCATCTGTTTTTTCTTCACTACGCTGGAAGAGAATTTCTCCCTGTTATAGCACTCATCTCATCTTATAAATGAATTCTGTATCAGGTGTAGAGTATACAAATCAGAACACTATTAACCTTGATAAACACTACTGTGCTCTAATCAGTTGGATCAGATCACTTTCAGCACCCAATACTTTATTTACATTTGTGTACATTATACTATAGCCAATGAGAAGGTTCTGTTACTGTTACCTGTACTATTTACAGATTTTTTTCTAAACCTCTGTTTGTTCACTGTGCAATTTAACCCTAAGCCATTATATGTGTTTACCTCAAAATTTATTTTCTGTTAATGATATAATGTTTATTTTCCAAATAAACCAATAATCAGTATTGTTTTGTTTCCCTTATATTGTCTAACATGATTCCCCTCTCTGCTACTTTACATACACACAGCATCATGTGACCCTAACCCTGCCTGTTAAATGTTTCATGGGAAAAAGAGCCCTGTACCTTTCAGAGAGTCAATGTATTTTATTGCCATAGCTGCTGAAGCAGTGACTGGGTTCTGTGTAATAGATACAGTATAGTAATTTGAGCATATTTTCTGTTTTTCAGTGCTAAATTCTAACAATAGGGAGTGCATCTAAGGACTAATACAATAATAGAGGGAGTCCAGGGAGTGATACTCAGACAATGAGAAAATATAAAGAGTGTAAGTGTAGGATGCTGTGACATTGAGGCTTTCTGCACATGGCACAAAAAATCTATTTATATATTGTAAATACTTGCAATATATATTTATATATTATAAATATTTGTTATATAAAGATAATTATTACAGAGATACATTTTAAATTATAGCACAAATATTAGAGACAAATTATAGCATGAGTATTGTGGACAGAAGTTTTGATGATCAACAAGTATTACTAACAAGCATTTTGTATTATAGCTGAGTATTACAGAAAGAAGTTCTGAATCAGATGAGGCATTACAGAGCCTAGGTATTAATTCCACTTGCCTCTGAATTCCTGTGTTACTCTTGCTACTGTAAGGCCTAACAGATAGGAAGGAGCCACATGCTACTCTTTTCTCGTGTTAAGCCAAGGGAGATTGATAGTCTTTCACCATTTCTATATGATGCCAAACAAGCTTAAAGCTATTGAACAAAAAACACATGCTGAGTGCCCTAAATGTAACAACAAATTTTACAGAATTTTTTTACATGTGGGCCCTCTAATTTTGCTTGTGGAATATCTAATGCTTCCCCAAGTAATATCCGTGAAGCTTGCCTGCTAAGCATGGATGATCCGATGTCTCTAAATATAATGAGAATTCTGTACAGAAATGCTCTAAAGGCTACTAGTATGATATTTAAAAGCTCCCTTATCTTATAAACAATTCTTCCTTGGTAAGGTTATGCATGATGTTCCTAGATTTTCTTCCAGGGGAGCGACAGCAATACATGGTCATAGCCTTTGCCCTGTAATTGTCCCCTGATAACCTCCAACGAGCTGATCAACTTGATAACAAGCATATGTTGAGGAGGAGGAGAGATCATTTGGCTGCTCTGAGGTTTACTTAACGTCAAAGTGAAACCAAGTATCATAGAAAAGCTCTATCTGCAATATAATATGCAAATGTCTTGGTTGGGTTACCTAGTGACATAGGTTGGAAAAAGGCCAAAGTCCATCAAGTTGAACTCCTCCGAATGAAACCCAGCATCCATACATACACTGACCCCTCCATACACACATAAACTATAGACTCATACACTAACTATAGATTTTAGTATCACCATAGCCTTGGATATTATGCTTGTTCAAGAAATCATCCAAGCCACTCTTAAAGGAAAACTATACCCCCAAAAATCAACAGTTTACATCTTATTAAGGGGCATATTAAAGAATCTTACCAAAATGGTCTATATATTTAAAAAAAATATTGCCCTTTTACATCTTTTGCCTTGAGCCATCATTTCGTGATGGTCTCTGTGCTGCCTCAGAGATCACCTGACCAGTAATACTACAACTTTAACTGTAACAGGAAGAAGTGTGGAAGCAAAAGACACAACTCTGTCTGTTAATTGGCTCATGTGACCTAACATGTATGGTTTGTTGGTTTGTGTGCACAGTGAATCGTATGATCCCAGGAGAGGGCCCTTATTTTTTAAAATGGCAATTTTCTATTTATGATTACCCAATGGCACATACAACTAGAAAAGTATATTATTAGGAAAATGGTTTATTTACATGTAGCAGGGTTTTACATGACATTTTTATGAGCTGTTTTATGTGATATATTTTTAGAGACCTGATTGTTTGGGGGTATAGTTTTCATTTAAAGGCATTAACAGAATTACAAATAGATAATGAAGGGCTAGCATATACCAGACCACACTATGTAAATTGATGTAGTAAAAAAAGTATTTATTTAAGCAAAAACGATCACAGAAAAGCCTTACGCAATTTGTGCCTTAGGGGCATTAGTCATAGGCATAGATTATGCTTGTTCAAGAAATCATCCAAGGCACACTTAAAGGAATTAACAGAATCAGCCATCACAACGTGACCCGGCAGTGCATTCCACAACCTCACTGTCCTCACTGTGAAGAACCACCTACGTTGCTTCAAATGAAAGGGGTGGCCTCTGGTACGGTGATCCTCTTTATGGGTAAAAAGGTCCCCTGCCATTTGTCTATAATGTCCTCTAATGTACTTGTAAAGTGTAATCATGTCCCTTCTCAAGTGTCTTTTTTCCAGAGAAAACAACCCTAACCATAGGCAGATTTTCATTAAGGCTTGGAGAGGCTAAGCCTCCCCAAACCTGTTTTCCTAAAGAATTAAAAGAAAAGTAAAAAAAAAATCTTGTCTCACCAATGTACAGTATCTATTTGAGCTTTTCTCGAGGGAGGGGCAGAGGGTGCTGCTGACTAGTGTCTTTAGAAAAAAAAATCCCTATATGGTGACTCCAGTCAGGGCCGTCCCTGCCATGAGGCAAGGTGAGCACCTTGCCTCAGGTGGCAAGGAATGGCCAGTTACAAGGGGCGGCAAAAAGCTGCCTCCTGTAACTTTAAGAGCCGAATTTCCGGTTTTTAAACCGGAAATTCGGCTCTGCTAGTGCAGAAAACGCAGTACGTGCTCATTGCACTAACGATACCGCCCATTTTCACCCACTCCGATGCTAAACTTTTAAGCGTGGAGCAGGAGAGTGGGGCAGCATCGGGGCTGCTGCCTCAGGCAGCAGCAGCCCACGGATCACCCCTGACTCCAGTGATGTGATCCTGAGATTTTGCACTGAAAATCCTGTAACATTTCAGATGGGAAAGCTTATGAGCTGATCTGAGTGCCGAGCACATTTAGGGAATAGGTGAGACTGAGCTTTACCCAGGATGGTTGTTTGTGTTGGGGATCAGGGCCAAGAGACAAAGCAGCTGCTAATCCTCCACCTGCTTGTCTGATATGTGCAATTTACATTGCATCTGAACTCATCCTGGATAAGTGGTTTTTGGAATGAGTTATTGAAAGGCGTTATTAATACAAAACATAATGATCAATGGTAGTTCCATTAAACTATTCAGGTAGAAATTAGCTGAAACTGTGAAGGTATCATGCAGTTGTTATGGTGCCATTGTGGCCAGATGACACTTTCCCACTTTGTGATTTTTAGCTAATACCTACCTGAGTAGTTAAAGGACCAGTAACATCAAAACATTTTTTTTTAAAAATTAGTTAGTATACAACGAAAAAGAAACACTCCAATACTCGCCGTATACCCACAGCCTCCTTCACATGCTGTCAGTAGCCAGGGAGAAGAAATCAAACACTGCAGCATGGATGGTAGCCCTGTAGCCTTTTTTGAAGAGGACCGGAAGTAGAGTTTCGGTAAGTTATTTCTTAATAAAGACTTTGCTATTTTAACGTTTAATTTGTCTTGGTGTTTATTTTTCGTTGTATACTAACGAATTTTCTTTTTAATTTTTTTTGATGTTACTGGTCCTTTAAATGGAACCATTGTGATTGGATATTGGTGACAGTTTCCTTAAGGGGTTAAATGCCTTCTATCCTTAGCTGCATATCAAATAAATATGGCATTCCTTCTTACTGCCTTAATTTATATCCCAGATAGGACTGCAGCACACATGCCTTTAATGTATTTTCCCTTTCTCTGGGTCAGCTAGCAGATCAGTTATGCTACTTTCCCTTAGTTTTTATTCAATCTCATCTACTACTATATTGTTTTAATTAGAAATTGCAGTAAAAAAGCAGCTACTGTTTTTGCAAGGGAACCAAAATATTTATTATTTTGCATTACTTTCTGCATGTAAGATGTCTCATAAATGACACAGTTAGCATATCCGTGTGTTTTATGTGAAAGTAGACCAATAAACATAGTTTACTGATTTCCAGTAATCTGTATGAACTGAACTTTTTCTATAATGTTGATAGGAGAGTGCTATGCATATTATTTTGAAAATATTCTGGACTTCATCCATGGCAAGTGGAAAATTACTTAGTACTTAACCAGGCAGCTTGTGGGCCCATCAGTTAGTAGCTCTTAAGTCAGACCATGGGATGGATTTCAGATTGCAGTGTATTTTAGGTAAAAAATCCTTCCTGTGTGCTCAAACAGGTGAATTAAAATGTTTGCTGGTGAAATTCGCTGGTGAAGGAACTGTTGAAGTAACATTAGACTTAGCCTACCCAAATAAAAAAATCACCTGCCCACCTATGACCCTAACCATGACAGCCTACCCTCATAATTTGTCTTCCATCCCCCTAACCAGTTTAGTTGCACATCTCTGCACTCTCTCTATCTCATTTATATCCCTCTTAAGGACTGGAGCCCAAAACTGCACTGCATACTCCAGATGAGGCCTCACCAGGGACCTATAAAGAGGCTTTATCCCTTGAGTTTGTGCCATTTTTATGCAAAACAGTACTTTATTTACGTTAGTCCAATGTACAAAAATAAAAAAGCAGTATTCACCATATTCTCTTCCTAAAGGGTTTAAATACTAACATACTATAGTTATGTGTATAAAATCCTCCTTTGAAATTCATTTTCAATTTAACAGTGACAGCACTGTCATTAATTTACTCCCAAATGAATAATTTTGGAGTAAATCCAGAGATCCAGAAATGTACGCCTTAGGCGACAGCAGACCCACAAATGCCCCTGCTTACTTTCCTCTTGTTTTTACATTTTATACATGTTATCAGTAAAATTTAAATTTGAATGCGTAAACTTTATTAATTTAGTTTACTCTGCTTGGTTTCAGCTTCGTTTTGTAGTCGTTAGGCATTTCTGGTGTATTGAAACTGTAAAATGCAATTAAAATGAAGGCAGGGCCAGATTCCTCGGGCAAGCGCCCCTAGGCCGATCGGTCCGATCACCCTCAGCCCCCCCCCCACCGCAGGCACAAGTGCAAAAGTGTCCGCGAACGGAGATGCAGCTAGGCAGGCACTCGCGGGGATGCAGCTAGGCAGGCGCGCGTTCCTAGCACCTGCACTACCACCTCCTGCTGCGCATGCATGTGTAAGGGTATGAAGCCATGTTCTACAATATATTTGTATTTAATTACCTGTACTAGTCAGTAGGTGGCAGCAAAGGAAATGGAATAAGTACAATGCTGTGTATAGTAATGAAAGTTTATATTCATTCACCTCTCAAAACGTGAATAAGGCTAATTTAGGGGAGTGATCTGAACCCCACAAGTGTGCTACTGAACTGTAATTACAGGTTTGTGGTTGTATGAACAAGTTCGATTAATGCATCACAGATTATCTAAGGAGGTGGAGTCCTGAGAGGAACAGGAAGTGATGTGTGGCTCCCTTCTGCAGCACCTAAGGACAGTTTTGCAGTGAATGATCCAGGGTTTCCTGTCTGTGTGGTTTTGGCCGTGGAAAGACCTGTGGATTCAGAAGGAAGGATGGAAAGCTTGCTTAAAGCACCCAAGGAACTGTAAGCGCAGCCTTGCTGCATCATAGTGCATACCAGTGACATTTTGTATATTACAGTACATTGCTAGAGACATACTTCGCTGGGCTTGGAACTGCATACAGGGAAGCCTCGTGTAAAGAGAAGGACACATTACCTGTGGATTACAAATAGTATTGCGCAATACTTAAGGGTGCACCCCGAAGACAAAGACCGGGAAGGAACATTTAGGGGCAGCCAGGCTGCTTCGCGGACTGTGAGGGAATATTTAGCAGGAGCTAGTTTTAGGTTAGGCAATATTACTGTTACTGTGTGAATTATACCTTGTTATCTGACTGTTTATACATGCCCAGCTATTTATTGTTTATTATTGTTCGGTAAACTTCACTGCTGGGTAAGAACCGTTGTCTGTGTGGCATCGTGTACCCTCTGAATCTGTGAGCCCACCCCTCGCCCCCGCTTTCAGTTGGCGCTGCGAGCAGGGTACATTGATTGCCATGCAGAACCCAGCCGGTCATGAGGCCGCTCCTGCCATAGCCCCTATTGCCCCTCCTGCCATGGGAGTAGCTCCGACCATGTGTTTGCCCGCAGGAGCAATACTGAACCAGCTAGTACGGTTTGACGGCCAGAACATGCTGCTAGAAGACTGGGCCACTTACCTTAAAAGTACCCTTAGGTTGTACAATTTGACTCCTGATCTGCAATCCGATGTGGCGCTGAACGCCCTGGAAGGGGATGCGAGACGCACTGTAATGCTACGCCCAGAGGAGGAGAGGAAGACTCTGGAGGCCATAATCTCAATTCTTGAGCCTATCTACGGAGAAACAGCCGGTACTGGCAGCCTTAGGTCTCGCTTATTCACTCGCTTCCAGCGTGAAGATGAGACTATCCCCCAGTTTGCGAATGCTCTTCAAGAGATATGGGCACACATACAGAGAAGAGAGGCCAATGGCGCTAATGTTCTTGGAACTGGAGACCAAATCCTTCGGGACCAGTTTGTTCTGGGATTGCGCAGTCCCCCCCTCCGCCAGATCCTCAGGGAACGTATCCTGGTGGATGCTACGCTGCAATTTCACAAGGTACAGGCTGAAGCGGTGGCCAGAGACAAGGAGGAGGCCTACGGGGCTTACACCGTGAGGATGCAGGCTGTAAGAAGTCCAAGAACTCTTTCTGAGGAAGGGGAGCTGCAAGAGACAGTGAAGGCACTCAGTGCATCCCTGGGAGAAATCCAGAAGCAGTTGGCACAGTTGCAAGTTTCAGCAATGGCCCCAGTCCAGCCGGATTACAGGCAGAGGAGTGCCGCCCCAATGGGTCCCCCTCGATATCCCGCGGCTACAGAGGCCAGAGTGAGAAGTTCCCCCAGGCACTGGGCTGACCGGACACCACCTGAAGAGGCACAGTCGTGGGGCCCTCCCAGGAACCGGAGAACTATGGGCCCACAGTGTTGGGTTTGTCAAGAAAGAGGACATATCTCCCGTCAATGCCCGCAAAGGGGCCTACATCCAGAACAGCCGCCGTTAAACGGGAATCCCTCGCGGTAGTGGGGCACACCGCGGGGGAAGCCAGGTGCCAAGCTATTCCTAATGACCCCCGGGACCTGGTGGCCGAAAGCCCCTACCTAACAGTGCAAATTGAAGAACAGATGGTGGGATGTCTTATAGACACAGGGTCAGAAGTTACCACCATGCCAGTGGAGTTCTTCGAAAAGCACTTCGGACACCTGTTGAAACCTGACAAGGGTACTGTGATTAAGCTGACGGCGGTAAATCAGACTGCTATACCAGTGTTCGGAGTGGCTTGGATGCGGATGAAGCTATGTGGACAGGACGTCGGCAGGAAGGGAGTGGTACTGGTAGAGAATCCGGCTCGGTGTGGAGCTCCCGTGGTATTGGGGATGAATGTCCTGAGAGGGCTAGATCAGCTCCTGTTTACAAAGGAGGGACCGGGCTACTGGAAGAAAACGACTTCCCACAAGCCTACCCAGAGGGTATTCCAGAGACTGATCCGGACCTGCGGTATCTGCAAAAGCACCCCTGAAGATAAGCCAGTGGGAGCAGTGTATGCCCCATATGGAAGAGCCTGTATCGTACCCCCGCGACAGGAAAAGATTATACGAATACCTGTCGGAGGCTGGCGGAAATTGAATGGGATAGGAGTGTTAGTAGAGCCACTGGGTGTGTCAGAAGCTGGACGGAGCCCAGTGATTGCCAGAACCATTGTGACAGTAATGGACGGTCATGTGGTAGTCCGGTGTGTCAACATACACGACCATGAAGTTACCTTTCATGCTGGAGAGAAAGTGGCTGAGCTACATGTTCTGCAAGGAGTACCACTCACAGGTAGACAATTCGCCCTACGGTCAGTTGAAAATGATATCTGGACCCTGGCAGTGGACCAGAACTCAGTGGAAGAGCCCACGCCTGAATGGAATGGCAGGCGGATCTTGGAGCAAATGAAGATCGACGCCGACCAATTCACCGCCGACCAGTTGGAGAAGATCAAAGCAGTAGTATGGGAGTTTCAATCCACTTTTTCCCGGTGTGAAGAGGACTTTGGCTGTACCACAGTTATAGAACATGAAATACAGACTGGGGATAATCCTCCAATTCGAGAAAGGTACCGGCAGATTCCGCCCACTCTCTACCAAGAGGTGAAGACAATGCTGTCTCAGATGTTAGGTAGTGGAGTAGTCAAAGAGAGCCAGAGTCCATGGGCGGCGCCAGTGGTCTTGGTGCGGAAAAAGGATGGGTCCTTGAGGTTTTGCGTGGACTATAGAAAGTTAAACGCTGCCACAGTAAAGGACGCTTTTCCCCTGCCAAGGATTGAAGAGTCCCTGACGGCACTACAGAGGGCCAAGTATTTCTCAACCTTGGACTTGGCAAGTGGCTACTGGCAAGTACCTATGGCAGAAAAGGATAGACAGAAGACAGCCTTTATCTTACCTATGGGGTTGTATGAGTTCAACAGCATGCCTTTCGGACTAACAAATGCTCCGGGTACGTTTCAACGCCTAATGGAACACTGCCTGGGTGAACTGAACTTTGAGTCAATTCTGATCTACCTGGATGACATAATAGTCCATGCTCCGACGTTTGAAGAACATTTGAGAAGATTGCGGCAAGTGTTAAGTAGACTCCGTGCCCATGGTCTCAAGATCAAACCAAGGAAGTGTCATCTCTTTCAAACAAGCTTAGAGTATCTGGGACACGTTGTATCAGCTGAGGGAGTTCGTCCTGCAGAGAGTAAGATAGAGGCAGTGAGTAAGTGGCCAGAGCCTAAGACACTTCGAGAAGTGAAGGCGTTTCTTGGACTGGCTGGATATTATCGAAGATTTATAAAAGGCTTCGCAAAGATCGCCGGACCACTACACGAGCTCTTGAGAGGGACCGCCCAGGGTCCGAAGACACGACCCATATCGTGGGGGTTGTCGCAGCAGCAGGCTTTTGATGAGTTGAAGAGAGCCCTGATCAGTGCCCCCATCCTGGCATATGCTCAGTATGACAAACCATTTATGCTCTACACAGATGGAAGTCTGCATGGATTAGGAGCGGTGCTGGCCCAAGAACAAGACGGGCAAGAACGAGTCATTGCATATGCTAGTCGCTCCCTACGGGACTCTGAGCGCAATCCGGAAAATTACAGCTCCTTCAAACTCAAGCTGTTGGCGTTGGTCTGGGCAATGACTGAAAAGTTCTCGGGGTATCTCACTGGAGCAAAGGTCCTAGTAAGGACAGACAATAACCCCTTGGCTCACCTGCAGAATGCAAAGCTGGGCGCCTTAGAACAGAGATGGGTGGCAAGGCTGGCAAAGTTTGATTATACCATCAAGTACCGTGCCGGTAAGGAGAACGCAAATGCAGATGCCCTGTCCAGAGTCACCTGGGAAGCCCCAACAGATGAGGTGGATGAAGAAGATGAAGGGACTGAGACACCCGATCTGGGCCGAGTGCCACGGCAGCCACCCATAGCAAGCTCAAGTGGGGTGGCTACCCATAACACGGTGTTGCTGGGAAAGACAGAGGAAGAATGGGCTCAGGTGCAAGATGATGATCTTGAATTAAAGAAGATCAAACATTGGGTGAAGACAGGGATATGGCCCAAAATGGAAGAGCGAAGTCGCTTGTCCTCAGATGGATGGAAGCTGTTGCAACAGTGGGATCGGCTGCAAATCCGAAATAGAATAATGTACCGGAAGGTGTTTCTACCTACTGATCTTGAGGAAAGGTGGCAGATGGTGATACCCAGTAACCTGGCTCGTAAAGTGGCCCTCGAGGGACATGAGAAGGGTGCTCACTTTGGCGTGGAGAAGACATACAAGTGGGTACAGAGATTAGTGTACTGTCCGCAGTTGGAGCAGATTGTCCGTGAAGTATGTCAGAAGTGTCGAGCATGTGAGCTGGCGAAACCTCCTGAACAGAGGGCACCAAGTCAAGTTATTAAGACATCGGCGCCACTGGAAATCTTAATGATTGATTATATCTTGATTGGTCAGTCAGTGAGTGGACACCAATATTGTCTTGTGATGACTGATCACTTTACAAAGTTCGCTGTGGCGGTACCCACCCTTGACCAGACGGCAGGGTCAGCTGCCCGTGCAGTGTGTCAACACTTCATACAGGTGTATGGATGTCCGAAGCGGATTCATTCCGACCAAGGAGCTTGCTTCCAAGGGAAGTTAATGGAGCAGCTATGTCGGTTGTATGGGATGGAGAAGTCAAGGACGACGCCATATCACCCACAGGGAAATGGAGCCTGTGAAAGGTTCAACAGAACGCTTCTACAGATGCTTCGCACTCTGGAGAAAGAAAAGAAGCTGCGCTGGCCCGAGTATTTGCCTGAACTACTATGGGCATACAATAATCGTGTTCATAACACTACCGGCTATACTCCACATATGCTACTGTTTGGTCGCCCAGGACAGGAAGTTGCCGAAATGAATCTGGGTCCACTGTCGGAAGAGTCCCCTAGGACAGTTGACTCATGGGTGCAGGAGCACCAGGACAAACTGAGAACTGTATATCGGCTGGTCAATGAGAAGTTGCAACAACTAACCACTAGGGATCACCAACCGGTGCAGACTGCACCCTTGACGCCGGGTGACCGAGTATTGGTGCGTGCTAAACGGCCCACAGATAAATTGGATGACCGCTGGGAACCACAACCATATATTGTAAAGAGGCAGGTGTATCCGGAAGGCCCAGTCTACGACTTGCAAAAGGAAAACTCTAATGGACCGATTCGAAGATTACATCGCAACATGCTCAGGCCCTGTCTCTCAGAGAGTTGCCCCACGACAGACAATTCTGGAGATGTTCAGCAGCGACCTTCGAAACCTCTGAGTCCAAGAGATGTCAGATGGTGTGTAATTACTACATTTCCTTCACAAACTAGTGAATCACCCGCTCCCAATGGGGCGGCAGCGGAGGCTACCCCTGAGAATGCTCTACCACCCCGGGAGGAGCCGGGCCTTATTCCTACACCAAGTACAGAAAACTTAGGCTTACGCAGGTCGGAGCGCTCCACGTCAGGTATTCCCCCTCAGCGCTATGCAGCAGATGAGTTTATTTGGTGAAGCTGTCGGGACGCCAATGTTTTAGTGGGGTGGCATGTAAGGGTATGAAGCCATGTTCTACAATATATTTGTATTTAATTACCTGTACTAGTCAGTAGGTGGCAGCAAAGGAAATGGAATAAGTACAATGCTGTGTATAGTAATGAAAGTTTATATTTATTCACCTCTCAAAACGTGAATAAGGCTAATTTAGGGGAGTGATCTGAACCCCACAAGTGTGCTACTGAACTGTAATTACAGGTTTGTGTTTGTATGAACAAGTTCGATTAATGCATCACAGATTATCTAAGGAGGTGGAGTCCTGAGAGGAACAGGAAGTGATGTGTGGCTCCCTTCTGCAGCACCTAAGGACAGTTTTGCAGTGAATGATCCAGGGTTTCCTGTCTGTGTGGTTTTGGCCGTGGAAAGACCTGTGGATTCAGAAGGAAGGATGGAAAGCTTGCTTAAAGCACCCAAGGAACTGTAAGCACAGCCTTGCTCCATCATAGTGCATACCAGTGACATTTTGTATATTACAGTATATTGCTAGAGACATACTTCGCTGGGCTTGGAACTGCATACAGGGAAGCCTCGTGTAAAGAGAAGGACACATTACCTGTGGATTACAAATAGTATTGCGCAATACTTAAGGGTGCACCCCGAAGACAAAGACCGGGAAGGAACATTTAGGGGCAGCCAGGCTGCTTCGCGGACTGTGGGGGAATATTTAGCAGGAGCTAGTTTTAGGTTAGGCAATATTACTGTTACTGTGTGAATTATACCTTGTTATCTGACTGTTTATACATGCCCAGCTATTTATTGTTTATTATTGTTCAGTAAACTTCACTGCTGGGTAAGAACCGTTGTCTGTGTCTGTGTGGCATCGTGTACCCTCTGAATCTGTGAGCCCACCCCTCGCCCCCGCTTTCACATGCGCATATGAGCGGGCAAACGGCACAGTTGAATGGGGACGCACTGGTCCCCATATTGTGGCTGGGCCACATGCCGCCCCTAATTTTTTGCTACCCTAGGCCCGGGAATATGTGGCCTCACCACAAATCAGGTAGCAATTGTGATTGAACAGCACCACTCATTCTATTTGAATTAAAATTGCCTTTATTGTAGACTTTTGGGCATCACAGCAAACAAATCTGGGCCTGAATGAAGACACACATAAATCATTAACTGAGATCTACATACTTTGCAAGGCACATTGTTTCCAACACTGGTAATGCTCTTTAAACTCCGCTGTCTTTATCCAAGCACAGATGGGAGGAAAATATACACAACACAAAACATGTCTATACTGTGACACAATAATCTTTATACAGAAGCACACAGGGAATGATGGCTATAAAATCAATGAGACATTTCTTGATCACAGATCTATAGAATATGGAATATTTTAAGGGCAAATGCTCTATCTAGTTTACTGCCTTTAGGGAGGCATAATTATATCGGTGTTATCTTTACAGCAATTGTTGATATGCACATCAGTGTATGGAAAAGTGAGGGTTGGGTTCTATAATTCTGGTGGAGCATTCATTAAAAGAAAACTATACCCCTAAAATAACTGTGCCAGGAAGAAGTGTGGGAGTAATACTTGTCCATTAATTGGCTGATATGACCAGTGTATGGTTTGTTTAGTTTGTTTGTGTGCCCCGTGAATCGTATGGTCCCAGTGGGCAAGTCTTTATCTCTTAAAATGGCATTTTTCTAGTTAGGATTACCCAATGGCACATACTACTAAAAAAGTATATTATTTTGAAAATGGTTTATTTACATGAAGCAGGGTTTTACATATGAGTTTTTTTATGCAATATCTTTTTTATATTATACTTTAAGTTAGTATAACTTTTGAATTTTCCACAAGGTATCTAAGTCTCATGCCAAAGGCAGAGATACAGTATTAGACTTCCTCTTAGGGACCTTATTGTGCTGTGTAAAATGAAATTCACAGTAAAAACAGTGTAAAAAGTGGTGTAAATTAAATGGCGAATATACAGTGACAATTTGTGTTTTATTTTACGCCATGCAAACACCAGATTTGTTGCCATCATTTTACATTGCTTCGTACTTTTGTAACTAAGTTCTGGCAGAAGTTGCTCAAAGAAAAAGATCACACCATTTTTACGCAGTTTTTTTATATGGCGATGTGTGGTGAATTATTACACCACATAATAAATCTGGTTCATAATTTAGTTAATACTGGTTTTAATTGTATGTAACATTCTGATGCTTAACATTCTGATATAATTTAAAATCTAATCTGAGTTTAGAACTCTAGTTCTTTTTTAAACACTGCCCTCTAGTGACAACAAATGGTATACTTTTTTCACTAACTATAATTTAGATTTTATAACATTTTCTTGCTATAGACTAAAAATACATTTTCAAGCTTATCAAGCATCCACACACCTGTATTCCTGAATATGTGGTTAGACCACAGTGGCTAGGTATAGAGATTTTCAAACACATTACTTGTTACAGGGGTCTGTCCTTGGCCCTTTGTTTTTTATTTTATTTTTGCCGATGATACTAAATTACATACTAAACTCTATAGTTAGTATAGGTATGGGTATATAGAATTTATGTGAAAGTAGGGAGGGGTGTGTGTATGGATGCTGGGTTTTCATTTGGAGGGGTTGAACTTGATGGACTTTGTCTTTTTTCAACCCAATTTAACTATGTAACTATGTAACATACCCTCATGCATTTTACATTGTTTTTTTTTTGTTCCCACCCATTTATAATGCATTTCAGTCAGTGTTTTCCTTGAATTTACATAATGTTTTTTTAAGCTCACCTTAAGTATGCAGTGCAGTTTTGGGCTCCAGTCCTTAAGGATATTAATGAGCTGAAGAGAGTGCAGAGATGTGCAACTAAACTGGTAGTTGTAGTTGATTTAGTTTAGAAGATGTAAACTATGAGAATAGACTTGCAAGGTTGGGATTGTTTTCCCTGGAGAAAAGGCTCTTGTGTGGACTCATAATTACTCATTGCAAGTACAGGCATTATAGACAGGTAGTGGGGGACCTCTTTCCCTGAAAACGAACCAGAGGTCACTGCTTTAGATTAGAGGAACAGAAATTGAATTTGAAGCAGTGTCTGTGGTTCTTCAAGGTGAGGGCAGTGAGGTTGTGGAATGTCCAGCTGAGGTTGCTGTGGCTGTCTTCCGTTAATGTGGGTGCTGAGTCAGTATTAAGTATGTAAAATATTTAGTAGGAGCCACCACTCCAGTGTAAGTGAATCATAGTGCTTTAATGTTCATACTTGTACATCCTACGTTTCGTCCCACATTAGGGCCTTATCATGCTCCTTGATAAAGGCCCTAATTTGGGCCAAAAACATTGGATGTACAAGTATGTGTGCACTAGAGGTCAATTGGAGTGGTTGAACCTGGAGGACATTTGCTTTTTTTCAACCCAACTTAATTATGAAACACTGGACATGTAACAAAAATACCCATGTGTCAGTTTTATTAGTGCTTATTAGTTCTATTCTTTAAATATATCACTATGTTTTTGGAGAGTGGTAATACAGTGCTAAATCAGGGAGCCCCTAGGGGCAGCTATTATCATTCACCAGAATGAGAAGAAACTGCCTGGAAAAAGAATATTTTGACTATCTGTTCAAAAAACCCATGTAATCCATGTAGCCATTTCTACTTTTTTGCATACCCAGTGCCCTTAGTTTCACAACCATTTTCGGCATGCACAAAGTGCTTTGCAAAGCATTGTCCTTGCTCTTTGGCCTGCAGCAGTTGATCTGGATGGATGTCAGTTCAGACTGGAGTCAACAAGGCCCCAAAGGGACAACCCCTTTAGAGAAGTCAGGGAACAGTGAATGAGGTTAGCCTAGTGTGCAAGATAGCCACTGTAATAGCACTCTCTATGAGGAGTGAGTCAGTGAGCATTAGTTAGTGAAATCAACTTTGAGCTCCACCAAGGAGGATGGATGGGAATAGCTCTTTTTCAGGCTCTACTTGCCTGTAGTGAAGGGAACACAGTACTGTCAAGGATAGTGATGGGCAAATTTATTCGGCAGGCGAATAAATTTGTTAAATTGCTGCAAAAATTCCCCGACATCAAAAAAAAGGATGCCGGCGTCAGTTTTTTTGGATGCTGGCGTCAGTTTTTTTGGACGCCGGCACATTTTCGCCACCGAATTTGCGCCGGCATCATAAAAAGGATGCTGGCAACAAAAATGGACACTGGCGTCAAAAACGAGACGAGTTTCGAAAAATTTTCGCCATTTTTGTGAATTTAGCAGGAAATGTGTGAATTTTTCAGCGAAACACCCCAAATTCACCCATCACTAGTCAAGGGAAACAGGTTATTGTTCTATACCTGTTCCACATCTACTGTAGGGATCAAGACCACATGAAATACTGACAACCTGGAAGGTGTATACTTCAACTCCCCCTGCTATTCCTTCAGTGGTGCCATTCTATCTGTATCTGCTACACCTGTGAATGTACCTGCCATTCATTGATCTGCCTCATGTGCTGTATTGGAACCCTGTGGCACTTTACATTGAATAAAGCCTGTGTTATTTTGTTTGCAAATAACCCCAGTGTTCCATTTTTAATATTTTACACTTTTTGTCACTTTGGAGGTTTAACAATACCCTCACATACGCTTTCCACATAGTGAAAGCCTATCATGCTGAAAGAATTTCCAGTGTAGTCCATGCTCTACCTCACTAGTTGGTATTTGCCTTTTAAGCCAAATGAGGGTTAAATACATGTATACATATGTATAGAATGTATAGAATAGTACCATTTCATTATTTCAGAAAACATTTTTTCAGGAAAAATTTTTGGGAGCATTTTAGCATCCAAGAAAATGTACGCGAGAGATAATAAATACACAAATAAAGCGGTTTCTCCCTTAGTAGTGATTAGTAGCATTGGTATAAATGACTAGTGATGGGCGAATTTATTCGCCAGGTGCGAATTCGCTGCAAATTTGCGCGATTCGCCGCCAGCGAATAAATTTGCCAAACGCCCGCGAAAATTCGCGGCAAAAATTCGCCGGTGTAAAAAAAAATTTTTTCGAAAAAATGGGCGCCGGCGTCAAAAAAGGGCACCGGCGTCAAAAACGTTTCGCGAATTTTTCGCCGTTTCGCGAAATTCACGAATTTTCCGGCAAAGCGAAACAGCGCAAATTCGCCCATCACTATAAATGACGATTACCAAAAATGTGTATGTATTTTAATATAATGTAACTACACCAGTGGAGAAAACAACCCATCTGACACTGGCCGTGCTCTGCAACATTATGTTTTAACTTCAGAAAAACTGAATAAACTGCTGTCCCACAGCAGCCAATGGGACTGGGAGCAATCAGTCAAGTTGAAATTGGGCTATAGGCCACTGATTTACATTGCAGATGAACTGTATAAAATGCAATGGCTTTAGTTCTCGTGGAAAAATGCATAGAGTGTGGTACATGCCTCTCTATAGAATTATAGAATGAAAACTTTCATATAAAAAAATATAAAGCAAGTGTTTTGATTTATTTTTAGAGGTGCTTGATGAAACTCTAATAAACTCCGGCTTCTGACATATATTTCTTAATTCTACATAATACCCACAAGGGGGTGCTTGAAGGATAGAGGAACATATGTTTTACCATTACCATTTATTCTGCACTAAAATGAAGGTTCCCTCATCATCCTACAGATATGGGAAGATTGGAAATATGCAAAGCAGAACTCACTCAGAAGGATCTCTCCTGTTCTTTATATTCTGCAAGTGTGTATTTTCCTGTGCCAGGAATAAGAATGATATACTACTGATGAAAATGACTGAATGACTAGAATGTTTTCTAGCAAAGAGAATGGAATACACTTGCAGCAGGGCTGAAGGCAGGGTTTTAACATTTAGTATGTTTTGCTGTCAATTTTTTTAGGGAAGCCAGATTTATGCTTTTATGCATAATTCACTCAATGATAGTTTGACGTTTAAACAAAAATTCTTCATCTTTGTCTAATGCTTTTCTCCAGCTGCGTAACTATAAACGGCCTGTTTGCACAATGAATTGCTCATTCACTTGTACACAATATTCTCCTGACCTGACTTGGCTCCAGACATCAGTGCAGTTGCACGTCCTGCTGTTCCCACAGTAACTAAGCCAGGATAAATCTATATTTATGGCCAAGTTGATTTTTTAAACGGTTAAGAATTTTTGTTTAAGCTATGGTGATCCACATTAGACACTAGAAAGAACTGTTATTCCGAAAAGGCCAGGTTGCAAGCACGCTAGATAATGGATCGTATACCTTTACTCTAGGCCTCTCTCCCTGTAGATGGCAGCAGACATCTGTTGAGGAAGAAACAAGTGATGCTTGTTATATATTCCAATTACATTTTTAACATTTAAATTTTAAGAGTACAAGCTTAAACCCAAATAGATGTCTCTAGGTTTGTAAAGCCTTCCTTAGATGATCGTTTATAGCAGGGTTGCCCAAAAGATAGATCGGGATCTGGTGATCAGTAGATCTCAAGACTCTGTCAACAAACAGCTTGCCTATAGCACCCTCTTATTTCATGCTTTTCATTCAGATAATTATTATGTTAAGGTTACAAAAGAAATAGTTGTTTGTTAAATATAGCAAGATACATTTTCCAATAAATCCGTATTTAAGTAATATTTTCCATGGAACAGAATGCTAACAATGCTTTTATGGATGTAGATCATAATGGGACAACATCACTAGATCTCGCATTAGTAAAGTATGGGCACTCCTGATTTATAGTATCTCTGGTTTACAAAGGCTGTACTGGTACCCTTTACATTTACAGTAACTGACACAATTTATAATCTATGCTAGGAAGAGATTCCCTTACATAGCATTATCACACAGAGAAGGAATTTACCAGTGATTCCCCCAGGATTCCATCATTATTTATTAAATGAATATTGCAGATACAGTAACACGTCACTCATGCAGCCTTTTGCCTTTGTCAGTAACAAACAAGGTAAAAGTGGCTGCAAATTACCTGCAGTATTCTGAAAGGTCCTGCAAATAAAAGGAATGATTATATTTACAGACGTTACACGTATTTTTTAAGGTCCATATTTCTCTGGTGAAATTATAATGAAGCAGGGAACCTCCATAAGGTATCCGGAAACAGCTGTTGGAGGAGTGGATTTCACTAGGGTACTAGCAACTCAGGTTACCCAAAATTCTATCTATTCTAAAGGCAGGGTAGGCTGCATCTAGTTTTTTCTGTTAGTGTGAATAGCCTGGAGTGGTGTAAGCCCCACAAAAAGGTCAAACTGGGAAGAAGACCATGAGTGAGGATGATGTGTGTGAGGCAATGGCAATTTAACACAACTTAAAGGAACAGTAACACCAAAAAAAATGAAGTGTTTTAAAGTAATGAAAACATAATGTACTGTTGTGCTGCACTGGTGTGTTTGCTTCAGAAATTCTGTTATAGTTTATATAAAAAGACTGCTGTGTTGCCATGGGAGCAGCCATTCAAAGCTGAAAAAGGAGAAAGGACAGAGGATACACAGCATATAACAGCTAAGTTTTGTAGTATACAATATGATTCTTCAGAACTTATCTATCTATTGTGTATCCTGTGCTCGAATGGCTACCCCCATGGCTACACAACAGCTTGTTTATGTAAACTATAGTTGTGTTCTAAAGCAAACAAGTTTTACCAGTGCATGGCAACAATACATGATATTTTCTTTCCTTTAAAACAATTAAATTTTTTGGTGGTACTGTTCCTTTAAACAGTGCTGTTGAGCTTGGTAGCCATACATTTATAACAGGAAGTGTTAGTGGGTTAGTCTCCCAGTTGTTACAACCAAATTAGGATCATAATAGTTAAAGGGGACCGACCTGTTAGCCAAAAATATAATCCCCAGCCAAAAAGCCTGGGCTCCGGTTGGTTTTTTTTTTTCAATTGCTCTGCCAGTGCTAGGACACCCACCTGCACCAGGAGGAATCATCCTGTGCAGAGTAGCCATGTCACGCATCGCACATGCACATATTGCACTTCTGACACTATGCACATAATGTACAAGGCACGGCATTCGCTAATTATGTAATGTGCAGTTGGGAATATTTTTGGCCAACAGGTGCCCTTTAAGTGAAGGCTAGAGAACACCTTGGAAGATTTTTGACAATGGATGTTGTCAACAGTTGTGTGAAAAACTGCCTTGTTGAGAGCGGCACCTCACTTTTGTATTTTATTGTTTTTTGCATTGATACTTTTATATTAAACACTATTGCACTACTTGCGCTATCTTGGGCTATATTAGTCCAAAAAGGGTTTACAATAGAACAAGGGTTACACTTGACTCTAACATAAGGCAGGGCCTTCGCTTTGTGGAAAGTAGGAAGGAATGGTGCAGTTGAACTAAAACTCACACAAACTGCAGTGCTTCAAAATAGTAAGGATGCCAGGAGGTTTTTGTAGCAAACAAAATAACTTTTATTGTCTAGACCCACAGAGTTAATACTCATGATCCACAGAGGAGGCAAGTTATTGCAGATGTTAATATGCCAGGACAGTTAGGCAGAGACAGCACAATGTGGCACCATATGGACGTAGTCAGGGTAGTTAAGGTACACCTCTAGGATGGAATGCCAAAGTGTGGTCCAGATCCCATACAGCTGAATAATCAGGGAGAATAAATCTAAACCTGATTCCCTATCCAGCAGCGGTCCCTTCACTACAGACAAACTCAGAGCCCAGTGGAGGCTACTCCCTACTACAATTCTTGTAGGAGCACACACTGCTCATGCTATTTAACCTCTCTATTTTACTCTCCTAGAGAGTACTATGAAAGGAATTGACCTGTCCCTAGCTGGCCTCATTCACAGGGTCCCTGCTCCCAGACTTATCACTGGAGGTACTGGTCTCTCTAGGGCAGAACATCTTTACTGGGCCTTGGTTTACCCAGGCTCCCTGGAACAGATCCAACCAGGTCAGCAACCAGAAGCCAAAGAGAAAGATCCACCCCTAACCAGGTACTATGTTGAAGTGTGGCAGGAAGTGGTCAAAGACCAGTGGGCCAATAACAGAAATATGTAAATGAAGTAACTAGATACATGGGCATCTGCCCAGTAACTAAGGTACATTTGGGTACAGGTTGTACTTGTATAGCTTTTTATGTGCTGTATACAGGAATCTCTCTCACAGGATATGGTAATGCACTAAGCTGGTATTAACAATATGACGGAGAAACTACAAGCTTTCCTAAAGTCTACTTAAAGGAATACTGACTGAAATATGTGGTGTCAATGTAGAAATACAATTTGTAAACAGATCTGTTTCATAGCCCAGTGTGTTCCCAGGATTATAATGTCTGCTCCATTGCCTAGAGGCAGAATGCAGTATTTGTATTTGTGTCTATGAATATGTTATAGTTATAAAGTAACATATGACCATATCATGTATATAATGCTTTAGTTCTTATTTCAGTTCAACTATGTTTTTAAGCAGGGGAATATATTTTCAAGTACTCATATGGCTAAGATACCTTTGTTTTTCCAAAGAAGAAGCCATCCTGTCATGGCTGAGATTGTAGCTAGAGTATATCTGCAACAAAACACCTTTAAACCTGCAATACAGGGGAACATTGTCTCATTTTATTATAATTGCCCAATTTTGTCATTCTTGTGGCGGGCCAGTTTGGGCTGATCCAGTCGCTCTGCCGACATGCTATAGTAGACCCAATGGGGTCCAAGACAAACAGGATTTTCCAGAAATCCCATCTGGGGATTTCCAGTAAATAATTGAGATCTAATCAGTTATTGATCAGTAGGATATCACTCTGGGTTCCCTTCCAGTGGCCACGGATTCTTTCTGAAGGTCATTGTTTAAATCAGTGTAGCACTGTAGCCTTTAATGTCCTTACTGTTAACTTATTGTGATTAGAAAAGTACTAAAAAATATAGGTTAAGATCAGGGCTGTAGCTGTCAAGACACAGTCTTGCTGTATTATAGCATATACACCAGTGATCCCCAACCATTGGCTTGTGAGCAACATGTTGCTCAATTAACCCCTTTAATGGTGCTCCCTTTGGCCCAAAGAAGATGCTTATATTTGAATTCATGGTTTGGAGGTAAGTCTTGGTTGCATAAAAACAGATGTACTGCCAAACATAGCCTCCTATAGTCTGCCAGTCCACATAGGGGCTACCAAATGACCAATCACGGCACTTAGTTTGCACCACCCAGGAAAATTTTTCATGCTTGTGTTGCTCCTCAACTCTGTTTACATCTGAATGTTGCTCACAGGTAAAAAAGCTTGGGCACCCCCGATATATATCAAGGGGCAGATTTGCTAAGTGTCGAATTTCGAGGGTTAAAAAACCCTCAAATTCGACACTCGAAGTAAAATCCTTTGAATTCAAATATTGAATTCGAAGGATTTACCGCAAATACTTCAATCGAACGATCAAATAAAAATCGTTCGATCGAACGATAAAATCCTTTGAATCGAACAATTTTTATTCAACCACAAAAAAATTAGAAAAGTGCTGGGGAAGGTCCCCATAGGCTAACATTGAACCTCGGTAGGCTTAAAGTGGTGCTTAAAGTGGTGAAGTATGTAGTCTAAGTATTTAGACTACATACTTCGGCTATCGACTATGGAATGGTCGAATAGTCGAACGATTTTTATTTCGAATCTTTAGAATCATTCGATTTGATCGAATTTGACCCATTCGATGGTCGAAATTTAATCCTTCCTTATATCATCCAAATGTACATGATAAAGTTTGGAAGCCAAGTCTCTTGAACTTTGGACTGTCATGAGCAAAACGAGCTTTGAAACTTTCTCCAAAGCACAGAGCATTTTAAACTCATAAACAAAATGCAAATGTTATTGCTTCACTGACAGCCTGTTCATCTTGTGGTGCTAGCTGGAACATATTATAATCAAAATTCACAAAATGTATTCCTTTTTCCCTTCACCTTGTGGCACACAGAAAACTATTAATATTTGGCAAATACAATGCTCACATTATTGTAGAGATTGCCTATAGGCACTTTTCTGTTTGCCAAGGGAAAAAGGATCATTGTGTAATAAAGAATTGATTCTTGTTATTCTTAGTGTTTGCGTTCTCTCAAATATTGAAAGATAATATATATATAAGCCTATACTGAAATTAAATATTTTTGTGTATAAAATAAATTAAATAAATAAAGTCTAAAAGTGAGAATATATATAATAATTGAATAAGATACAGTGCTGCTGTAGATTTACATTATATAGATGGGCTGCCTGTATAACTGGCTCCCACATGTAATAAGAGCCTAGCAGTTTGCAGTTGGCATGGAGTCTTCTCCAACATGTACATGGTGTGCATTGTAAGCAAGAGTTATAAAATTGACCACCTCTTGTGTATGTGGCAGATTTAACCAGTTTACAGTAAGCCTGTTTTCCCAATTCAGTATACTGAAATCATGAATGGCTTCTCTCTCTTTTTGAGAAGCATACAGAGATTCTCCAGTGGATCTTGACTCTAATGTCAACACCTAGCTGCTAGTTTACTTAATTATTTTCCCTAACCTAGGAAATGAGCGTGGCAATTATCAAACTAAGCTGAAATGTAAATATAACTGCTGCTAAGTAATGGACTAAACGCATTAGGATTCTTAAACATGACATTCGTGTTCTTCATTCTGAGCACACAGTCAAAACTAGATAAATAAAAAGAAAGTCTGCCATGTGCAAGGAGTCTAAATCTAAGCTTATATGTAAATACCCATTAGTTTGTCATGAGTGCCAAATGAGCAGTCATTTTCCTGATTTGACTACTTACATGATGGGCTAAATTGGGCTAATTTGATAAATTGGCCTCAGACTACTGTTATGCTTTGGGTAGCTGAGGATGAGTAGAGTATAATAGAATATAATAGTCTCATGCAGACATCACACACCAGTAAGCTTTCACTTTCAAGCTGTACAGAAAGTCCTGTGTATGCACAGTACATGTCCTGTGCACAGTGACATCCGCAGGCCATTTGTATAAACACCACAGCTACTGATCAGATAACACAGGCCAATTGGCACCTATTATGAGAGGACTGCATCAATGGTTACATGTTGTCCTCACTCAACAGAACTTAGCAACCTGCCTGATAAATAATTGAGCTTGAAAACCAAATGAATGAGACCCAGGCTTAAGATTGTTTCATGTAAATGGTAATTTTAGGGTCACTCCTAGGCTTCTTTCCCAGAATTTCTTCTGTATTGCATATAAAAGAGAAACGTCTTTCCTAAGCCAAAATGTTTTTTTTTAAAAAATTATGTATATAGTATATATATAAATCTTCCAACTGGGTCGCACACCGTTCTAATAAAACTTAGCATTTATTCTAAAACGCAATAAAAGTTTGTATATCGAACAGTAAACTTATCTGAACAGAGTCGGTATGTATAGCAGCGTTTCAGAAACATCTTGTCCCCTTTACCAAGCTCGTCTCTGTTACAGCATGTCACAGGTTCAAACATCCCTTTTCAAGATCATGTTAGTGAAGAAAGATGGAAGTGACATATCCGGTTACCATGGACACACCCATCTTGAAGAGTCACGTATGCATGGAAGCGGACACACCTACTGGCGTCCCAGTAACCACAGATTATTAGCATAGCAACTGGCAAGTTAGATATGCATATAAGTTAGTTTAAGTTAAACAATGTAAAGCACATCAATGGTACATATAAATTAAGTTGCAAATACTTAGAGATGTCACTTTACAAAAATAAATGCAAATCAAAGTGCATTGCCAAACTGGCGAATTGCTAATGTGGTGCCTCTATTTAAAAAAGGATCCCGTTCTCAGCCTCAAAACTATAGGCCAGTTAGTCTGACGTCAGTGGTAGGAAAGCTTTTCGAAGGGTTAATAAAGGATAAGATACTGGACTTCATAGCAAATCATAATACTATAAGATTGTTCCAGGATGGTTTCATGCATAATAGATCTTGCCAGACTAACTTAATTTCTTTTTATGAGAAGGTAAGTAGAGACCTCGATTCTGGGGTGGCCGTGGGTGTGATTTACTTAGACTTTGCTAAAGCATTTGATACAGTGCCACACAAAAGGTTACTGGTTAAATTAAGGAATGTTGGCCTGGAACATAGTCATTGTACCTGGATAGAGAACTGGCTAAAAGATACACTACAAAGAGTGGTGGTAAATGGAACATTTTCTAATTGGACCAGTGTTGTTAGTGGAGTACCGCAGGGCTCTGTACTAGGTCCCTTGCTTTTCAACTTGTTTATTAATGACCTGGAGGTGGGCATTGAAAGTACTGTTTCTATTTTTGCAGATGATACTAAATTGTGCAGAACTATAGGTTCCATGCAGGTTGCTGCCACTTTGCAGAATGATTTGTCTAAATTGGAAAACTGGGCAGCAAACTGGAAAATGAGGTTCAATGTTGATAAATGCAAGGTTATGCACTTTGGCAAAAATAATATAAATGCAAGTTATATACTAAATGGCAGTGTGTTGGGAGTTTCCTTAAATGAGAAGGATCTAAGGGTTTTAGTAGATAACAAGTTGTCTAATATTGGGCAGTGTCATTCTGTGGCTACTAAAGCAAATAAAGTTCTGTCTTGCATAAAAAGGGCATTAACTCAAGAGATGAAAACATAATTCTGCCTCTTTATAGGTCCCTGGTGAGGCCTCATCTGGAGTATGCAGTGCAGTTTTGGACTCCAGTCCTTAAGAGGGATATAAATGAGCTGGAGAGAGTGCAGAGACGTGCAACTAAATTGGTTAGAGGGACGGAAGACTTAAATTATGAGGGTAGACTGTCAAGGTTGGGGTTGTTTTCTCTGGAAAAAAGGCGCTTGCGAGGGGACATGATTACACTTTACAAGTACATTAGAGGACATTATAGACAAATAGCAGGGGACCTTTTTACCCATAAAGTGGATCACCGTACCAGAGGCCACCCCTTTAGACTAGAGGAAAAGAACTTTCATTTGAAGCAACGTAGGGGGTTCTTCACAGTCAGGACAGTGAGGTTGTGGAATGCACTGCCGGGTGATGTTGTGATGCTGATTCAGTTAATGCCTTTAAGAATGGCTTGGATGATTTTTTGGACAGACATAATATCAAAGGCTATTGTGATACTAAACTCTATAGTTAGTATAGGTATGGGTATATAGAATTTATGTAAAAGTATGGAGGGGTGTGTGTATGGATGCTGGGTTTTCATTTGGAGGGGTTGAACTTGATGGACTTTGTCTTTTTTCAACCCAATTTAACTATGTAACTATGAAGTCACGATTTATCCCCTTTTGGGGCTAAGGTCTTTAGCCTATCAATCCACTGAATTTTAGTTTTCAAAATCCGATCGACACCTCTCTTATGAGGAGGAATATGTTGGATGACTTTAAATCTGAGATCCTCAAAGGAATGTCCTACTTCTATACAGTGACTAGATACTGGCAAAGATTTATTTCTTGTATTGATGGTCGATCTATTTTGGGAAAACCTATCTCTCACTATTTGAGTGGTTTCCACAACATAAGGGAAACATTTACTAAAGGGCGATGTGTGGCCTGGTGGAAGTACATCAATGACGTGTTTCTCTTATGGCGGGATGACCTGGAGTCCTTGTCCGTCTTCCATGATGTAATTAATACTGCCCATCAAAGCATTAAGCTAACGATGACAGCGAGTCTTCAAGAAATATCATTTCTAGATGTACTTATTTCACGCTCAGGACATGGCTTTCAAACCCATATATTTACGAAACCTACAGATAGCAATCAGTTACTTTCATATGACAGCTGTCATCCTCCTGGAGTTAAGCGATCAATACCAATTAGTCAATTTTCAAAAGTATGTAGAATTACAATCGACCCATGTGTTTGGGATGAGGATCTAAAAATTATGAGCAGTAAGCTTCTAGATAGGGGCTATATAAACCACATGATACAGAAAAATAAAGAGATGGTACAAAAAAAAGAAAGAGAGCGTCAAAAATATAAACATAGAAGTCAAAATCAAAGGGTCACCTTTATTTCACAGTATAATGCATTTTGCAATAACTGTAAATCAATCTTATATAAACACTGGCATCTTTTGAGAGATGCATATCCCTTTATTTTGGATTTTTAACAGTTACCGATGATGTCATTTCATAGAGGTAATAAATTGGTACATGCGGAGGTACGTTCATCCCCTAGAAAAGAAACATTCTTAGGTTCAAAAGGGAAGGCATGTTTAAATGTAAGGGCTGTGCTCAATGTAAATAAGTACTGGTTGGTCCAGAGTTTAGTGATACAGACAACACAGACAGACAACGGACAAGTTCAGACAACGGACGTTTGAACTTGTGACATTCTGTAACAGAGATGATCTTGATAAAGGGGACGAGATGTTTACGAAGCGTCGCTATACATACCGACTCTGTTTAGATAAGTTTACAGTTCGATACACATGAACTTTTATTGCGTTTTTGAATAATTGTAATAATTGTAATAAAGTTTTATTAAAACGGAGTGTGACCCAGTTGGAAGATTTGTATGCAGTTAAAAAGTGGATTGACTCATCGCAACTTGGGCAGACCCACCCCATATATCTTTCCTATCTCTATAGTGCATCACATGTGTTGGACTGCCATCACTGGGAATGCTAAATGGATATCCACTTATGGATTAAATACCTAATGTATTGGTTTTCATGGATGCTACGCCACGGCTGTTAAAGGAACCCATAACTTGTTGGTTTCTCAGTGGGTGACAGGTAATTTGTTACAATATATTACAATATATATAAACAGGGATTTTTAGTTAAAAATTATGATTATAAAATAGGCAAGCTACCATACCACATCAACAATATTCTGAGATGATGCAAGGCTTGCCTTAATAACAATGTCCACAAAATGGCTGCTGCATGCTTGCTATAATTATGAATTCCCAGATCAAAGGAAGCAAGATTCAAATAATTTATAGAGTGTAATTAAAGTTCATTTTGTTTAACTGACTAACAGACTAATGTGATAAAATAGGATTTGGAATATATTTTTTTGGGCGACTGGTCCCCCTTTAATCCTTATTGGTTTATTTAATGTTTAAATTATTTTCTAGTAGACTTAAGGTAAACTTAGAAAACCAACGAATCTAAAAATATGATACAGGCTGTTAATAAAGATTCAACTGAGAGCTGAACAGCTTGTCATGTGATATAGAAAATATATACATTTTAAGAACATAATCTTATGTGAACATATGGAATCCTCATTTTTCCATGATGCATGCAAATTCCATAAAGAAACAAGCAATATTATTAGAGCTTTAAACTTATTATACAATGCTCGCTGATAATTAAATATGCATTTCAGCTAAATTTTTCAAAGGAAATCTCAGATGAAAAGTGACATGTGTGGTTATGCTTTTTGCATTTGTTACATTAACACTGCTTTGAAGATGAGAGGTATAGGGACTTTAGCATCACTCATTTCCTAATTCTAACCAAAGACTCTACAACTGCTTTTTCAGTTGTTTTAACCAAAGCTGTATAGTATAAAATGAGATCATATCCTTTTTAGAGAAAAGATTTCTGTTACTTAGCTGCAAAATGGACAGCATCAGTCTATAAGCAATTTGTTGACTCAAGCAAACAGAACTCATTGA
Source organism: Xenopus laevis (assembly GCF_017654675.1). Taxonomy (NCBI): domain Eukaryota; kingdom Metazoa; phylum Chordata; class Amphibia; order Anura; family Pipidae; genus Xenopus; species Xenopus laevis. The sequence goes on along the minus strand of NC_054372.1, from coordinate 58,019,075 downwards.
GAATCTAGCTGGTGCACATTGAGCACCTACAGAGACTTCAAACCCAAGAGAGAGGGAGCAGGCAGGGTTCCATTGTGCATGCATTGTTCCAGCAAAAATCTTTCTTTGCTAATTGGAAGTGGTGGCTATTCCCACCAGAGATGCAAAAATGCTTTCCTGAAGCAGCTTAATGCTACCTTCTCATGCACACATGCTCCTGCTGATGTCACTGAATCCTTATTGTACATTGATGTCCCTGATGTCCTGGGGGGGGGGGGGGAACAGGAATGTCCTGTCTAAGGAGAACCTTGAAAAAAAACTGGAGGAAAGCGGTATGGTGATGGAAGACTGGGGGAGGAGACAAAAATAGGTAACTTCTGATGAAATAGCGGGAGGCGACAGTTATACACCTATAGAAGCATCATGCAAAGGGAACCCTGTTCTTACCACTTGCTCAAAACAGTTAGGTAGGAGGCTTGTGCCGAAAAAAAGTTGCACCTAAAGCACCTTGCGCAACAACTTCGGTATAGATAGGTTCTACCACCAATTTGCATACAAATGTATTCTCATTTTTGCAATCCTAATGTGCCATGTAGTCTCAAATAATTTATAATACTTGTGTTATTTTTTGTTATTGTGTGTCAAATAACATTTGCATTTAATATCTAGCTTTGCTGACTAGACAGAAGCAGGGAAGCCTTGCCTCACAGTCACAATCATTCCGCATGGAATTTCAATTCCCCTGGGACTTTCATTATAATTAGTTTTCACATAACGGAATGACAAAAAAACTCTTGCATTTATCCAATTTTTGTACTCATTTGGTTCTGTCATTGGGAAGAATCTTTGCGTAGTGTGGTGTTTACATGTGGATGTTGTCAGTCAAGAATTTTGTTTGTTCTACTTTTGCATAATAGATTTTTTAGCATAGAGCTGGTTTATAGGAGGTGTTTAGTTCTACTTGCTTCTGCACACCTTTGTATTTACTATGTAAGTGTGGAGCAGCATCTGCTGCCTCTATAATATGCACCTGATAGTAGAAATGTCCTTAATGTGCCGATGCCTGCAGACTTCTTTACAGTTTCATTGGAGGCATAAGAGAGAGAGAGAGAGAGAGGGAGAGAGAGAGAGAGAGAGAGAGAGAGAGAGAGAGATGAAATTTTATAATAAAAAATGGACTGTCCCCACAGCCGCCCTCTTTACCACAAGCCCACACGTGTTCTACAGTTCCTCATTGCCAACCCTCACTTTGCTTATTTAAATGGATTAATGGTGTACTGGAGAGGACAGATCAATTTACTAAAAAATGAAAAATGTGATAAAGCTCAGTCAAATTGCTGTTTTAATTGCTAGCATGTTTACAAAAAAACTTGCTTGCTTGTACTAATATGTGGCAAAAAAAGTCGGTTGCTGCTAAAAGCACATTATTTATTGTCATTTATTGTTATGTCTTTAAAAAGATTTTTCAAATCATGGGGAAATCACTGTCTTAAATTTTAATAATTAGGACCAGGTCCGGACTGAGAATTAAAATAGTCCCTGGCATTTCAGTTACACAAAGGCCCAAACAGCCCCCACCAGCCCACTAAATACTGACTTTCTATGGCACCTTATAGCAGCCCCTCTGGCATTTGCCAGAACCCACAGATTGCCAGTCTGGGCCTGATTGGGACCCAAGTATAAACTATATAGAATTAAACAGAGGCTGCTTTTAAGTGGGTTTATGAAATTTAAATCAGATTAACAATATTACTTAATATTTCCTCTGAAGGCATTCTGTGCTAGCTGCAATTAAATATGGTGACACAGTCTAGACAGTAGGAATTAAGAGGGATGGATGTATAATAATCTATAATTTTATAGATCACCCTATAAAATATTAACAGTGAAGCATAACTGCACATTATAAAGTTCATTAAAAAATAACTGAATTACATTTTCATTATGGTCCATATATTTCCATTCCTACCTGGTCATTGCACTAGATCATCTTGAGTTTTATATCAATACATGCAATGATGCGGTTTATATAATATACTGCTAATATACTGCTAATATAAAGTGTATGTTTTATATCACTTACTTCGCTTTTCTTGTTCCTGTATGGATATGAGTCTATCAATTTAGTGTTAGCCTATTGAAATATGATGTTATGCATGGTTACTCTACATGGGACATGTATAAAATGTCTTAATAACTTGATTATCTTGTGTCATGAATTGGTTATAAATATGTAGCACTAATTCACTTTTGTATTTGTACTTGGAGGTAACAACGATGTGTGTGTGTGTGTGTACTACCATATGTTGTAGAAGTATTACTGTATATTGCATATGGAATTTATACTATTAAAGAATGAGAACAAAATTTGGTTTGTGCACAACAGGATATCATTATATTAAAACTCCATTCTGTACATTTTAATAAACAATCTGTCTCACAAGTGTATAACATCCATGTAACAGACTCCGTTATGTGTAAAATTACTTACAGAATTAATTATGTAAAAGATAAATGGGCAGACTACAGAATGGTGTAACTAACTAGTACATACCACATACCAAGCTAGATTTTAACTACGAAATAGATGCTTGCGACAGAAAGCAAGATTTTATAGCACAGAATTTATTCTAACAACAAAATGGAAACGGATAAAAAAAACATTCTGTGAAACAATACTGCCAGTCACATTACTGAACCAATTAGAACAAAGTTTTTGCCATATAACAAAGAAGATGAAAAGTTGACAGCTCTGCTCCACCTGGCTGAATCATCCCTAATGCATGGGATACTGGCCTGCTATAGAGGGCACCTTCTAATGTCCCCTGTGCTGCATAGCAATACACATTAACAAAGGACAACCATTTCCTAACACTACAGGTAAAGGAGACATATTGTGTCATATTCATATTTCAGTAGTATGTTCCCCTTTCTCTAAAATGTATAGTGCTACTGTAACTAATCTGAGCTATCCAGACCACAAATAGTTAACGTCTAGCTAGTGATATGAGCATGGGTTACATTGAGACTCAGACATCAGGATCAGGGCCTTCGCTATATTGAAGTTTCCCATAAAGATGTAGTGGAACTACAACACTCTGGCTACTGTACATAAAAATAGGAATGATTGGACGACAGGAGGTTCTTATGGTGAAATAACAGAATGGTAGTTTATTGTTACAAGAACAATGTCCCCAGGTTTACTCACTGTTGTTAAGATGGTATAAGTAGATAAAACATCACATGGTAGAATAGTTTGGATAACACAGCGGGAGAGGAATGTTACTCCCATAAGGCATTGTAGTCAAGTAGTAATCAGGAATCCCAGGCAGATGTACCTTGAAGTGGTCCAGATCCCACCCAACAGAGTGGTCAGGGAGAAGGAGTTTAGCCTGACACCCTATCCACTGTGGTTCCTTCACTGAAGCTAATCAAGAAGTCTTTGGGAAGCTACTCCCTGCAACAGATCCTCGATGGAGCACAAAGCTGCTGTTGCTATATAATCTGTCTATCTCACTCTCCTAGAAAGTCTATAACAGATATAACCTAATTCTATCTAAACTCATTCACTGGGTTCCCTGGGCGGTGGCTTTACTGGGCCTTGGTGTACCCAGGCTCAATGAACACAACCAGTAGGTAAGGACACTAGCGTCCAAAGAGGAAGATCCACCCCTTTCCAAACACTATATGGAAGTGTGGCAGGAAGTGGTCATTACACCTCTTGGCCAATAACTGATAGGTGAATACTTAAACTAGATACATGGGCTTTTGCCTAGTAACTAGGTGAAAAGGAGGAAGGGTAGGGATTTAAAGCTATAGGAGCATAGCAAATCCTATAGGCCCCTACACTACTGTTAAAAGTTATTATACTGGAGCCACAGAGTTTCTTTCTCTCCTTTGTTCTTATTAGTTCAGAAATGTGACATTATTGTTTCGCAGAATGGATATTTTATCAGTTTTGTGAAATTGAGTTTTCATTTTTTTGATAGAATAAATCCTATACTACAAAATCTTTCTGTCACAATCATCTTTTTGCCATTCTGTCATTAAAATCTAGCTCAACATGCATTAGTTAGTTACACCATTATATATTCTGCCTGTTTTTTTACATAATAAATTCTGTAAGTAACTTTGCACATAGCTGAGTCTGTTACATGTATGTTGTACATTTGTTAGGCAGATTGCTTGTTAAGATTTACAAAATGCAGTTTGTAATGATATCCAGGGCCGGAACTAGGGGTAGGCAGAAGAGGCACCTGCCTAGGGCGCAACGAAAGGGGGGCGCTGGGCAGGTATCTGACTTTTGCCTACCCCTTATGTTCGCTGCTCTCCCCGCCTTCCACCCCTCCGTCGTTCCTCCCTGCCTCCCTCCCCTCAGTCACTTTCCCCGCCTCTCCCCTCCGGCGATCTTCTTCGATTCTGTGCATGCAGATTCGCGCATGTGCACGCGAGCGTAAGTTTGCGCATGCGCAGATTCGCACAGGCGCCGCTACTGCCCGGCTTGCCTAGGGCACCTGGACAGCGTGGCCCGCCTCTGATGATATCTTTTTGTAGATTTTTGTAGATTTCTTTAATAGAATTCTGTGTACAAGGGATATTTTTGTATACAGAATATATTTGGGACAAATGGCAACCCATATAATTGGCACAATATTTGTTCTATCATGTGCTCTGGGATGCATGAACTTGGCAATGCATTTATTTTGTTCTGAAATATTACACATATACTGGGAGTACACACTTCTTAAAAAGTGTTTTATATGAAATTGCTACTGCAATTATACTGCAATGAGTTCGTCACCACCCCTAGATGGCATGGGTATCCCTACCAGAACATGATACCCATCTAGACATGAAATTTCACATTCTGGTGGGGATCTTTTCAATGCCCAGGATCTTTTCAATGTGACTCTTTACTCCATCCCATTTACTGAGGAATTATGTTAGAAGAAACCATCCTTGACACAAAGGGGTCTATTTTGCTAACATTTACATTTTTATTTTTCTCACAAATCTTTTAAAATATGTCTTTTTTGTATTCTGCTAAAACTCTAATAATTTGAGCTATATTAAGGGGCAGATTTATCAAGGATCGAATTGAAAATTTAAATTTTGAAATTCAAATTTCGAGTTAACTTTAGTGTATTTTACTAGGGAATAGTCTAAATTCGATTCTAGTTTTAAAAAAATTCAAAAATTTTGAAATTTATCATGTATTGTCCCTTTAAGAATTTGAATTTGATTATTCACCATCTAAAACCTGCTGAATTAGTGTTTTGGCCCAGGGGGGGCCTCCTACAATCGATTTGGAGTCGTAAATTTTGATTGGTCTTTTTTTTTTTCAAATTGATGGGAGTTTTTAGAAACTCTCATAAACTCGAAATTCAATCGTTGATTGTAAAAACCACAACAATAAACACAAAAATCCAAAAATGTCTCCAAGTAAAAGCAGTCAAGGTCCTATACAAGTCAATGGGAGCTGCTCCTACTGGACCATTTTTAATCAATTTGGACTTTTAGAGGTTTCCTGATTTATTTTTTAGCTAATTGTCAAAATTACTAAACTTTTTTTGGTTTTTTTTGATGTATTCATATTATTTAGCGGATAATTCATCATTTTGTTTTTTTTTATTTGTGCTTTTTATATTAAGATGTATTAATAACCTTCATGGCATTCATGGTTTTAGAGAAAATTTGTTTATTTGTGGTTTTAAAAAACATAGACACATGGGCAAAAGATAGCACAAACCACAAATTTAGACAGACAAGTTCAATAGCCCTGTACTATCATCTGCTATTCCTCTCTGGTATATCTATGGTATCACCCTTCTTCACACTGTACACAACCCAAGCATTGCTCACCTCTTATAAAGGCATATGACTCTACTATAATTTTCTGCTGTGGCGATTTGTTGCCACCGGTACCTCATTAATGTTATTAATTCCTTGGTAAGACTGGTGATTCTTTGTCTGGGTTTTCAAGGTTGGTTCACAAATACATGTTTTTTTGTTGTGTTTGGGGGGTTTTTATGTCCATTTAAAAAAAAAAACCACGTTGTTCAGAGCTTTGTGATTGCAGCTAAGTATGTTCCTCGTCATTTATTTCTATATAGTGTAACTAGCAAATTATGTAGGGCTTTGCTTTTCAACGTTCACCATATAATTTTTTCTTTTTCATTTCCTTTCTCTACCTATACTCCTTTACTCCCTTTATTTTCCCTTTCCCTGTCTCACTAATACATGTGGTGTGCTGATGTTTATGAGATATTCAGTCTCATGGCACTAAATAACCCCAGACAGAGCCAGAACATTGGAATGTTTTTACATTACAGCCTGCCTGAGATCAGTTCAGTGCCATTTTCCATGCTTTTCTTCCTTAAATCAGCATTGCCTGATGCAACACATCTACACTCTACACAAATGTTGCTGAAGCTTTTCTAAATGCTTCTGACAGGGGCCAGGGAAGCCACGTGCTGGGAATTAAACACTCTGGGAAAGAGCAACTATACAAAAATAGATTAAAAGAAAAAAAACAATAGTACAGTCCTACTGTAGCCACAAATACAGCCAAGGGAAATCTGGCAGTGCCATTCAATCTTCATGGGCGTTGCAGTCGACATTAATAAACAGAAACAATTTCTTCTTTCGAGTGAAGCATACTTAGAAGACTCTATTCATTTAAGGTCCAACATAAAAGCAACATGTAGCGGATATCAAAACATAATAAAGAAAATGCTAATTAATACTGCGTAGAAAAATACTCATTTACTGTATGAACAATAATTGATTAAAACAGTTACTGGTGTATTATAGAGGTCATTTGCGGCCTCAACCAAAGTTGTGGTCGCATAAAAATTCACATAGTGGTTGGGCGAGTTTATGCCATTAAGGCCTCTTACACGTGGGAATTTTTGCCCTGCGCTCCCCTGAGTTCCGTTTTAATTGAAGGATTAAATGCATCTGATTATGGGCACATACTCTTGCAGCTGCTTGTAAAGGGAAGCGCAGAGCAAAAACTCCTGTGTTTAAGAGCCCTAAATGTACTTGCATCTAAGTACCTTTAAAGGGCACCTGTTTGGCTAAAATGTTATGCCCAACCAAAGGTGCAGGCTAATAGAGCCTTTTTTTTTTTATTTCAAAAAATTTTCCCCAGCCAGCGCTAGGACACTCACACTGGGAGGGAGCTCCTGGTGCGAGTGGCCATGTCAGTCAAATGCACTTCTGATGTCATGCACAGATCATAGTGTGCATGCATGCATGCCCCAACATGGACGCTCGTACCAGGAGGTCCACCCCGGTGCGAGTGTCCTAGCGCTGGTGTGGAGCAATGTTTTGATAAAAAGCTTCTGTTACCCCCAACTGGAGTGCTGGCTCAATTAGCCCACACCTTTGGTTGGGGATAACAAACAGGTACCCTTTAAGTTGTGAATGAATCTTTATTTATTACATGGAAGTGAAAAAGACAATCTGTAAATATACTGAGTATTCAGGTATGGGATCCATTATATAGAAATCTGTTATCCGGAAAGCTCTGAATTACAGAAAGGTCATCTCCCATAGACTCCATTTTATCCAAATAATCCAAATTTTAGAAAACTATTTTTTATTTTCTCTGTAATAATAAAACCTTGTACTTGAACAAAGATATAACTAATCCTTATGGAAGCAGAACCAGCCTATTGAGCCATGTGAATGTTTTTTTTTAATATCCTGGGGAAGGTACTCTAATAATATGCATATTTTCAATTTTATTAGGACCAGAGTTGTGTTTGGATTGATTTACCTTCATAACTATTTTTTTTTGGCTAAGTCCTAAAAATCCCATGCAAACATTGGATGGAGAAAATGACATTTGTCACAAGAATGGAATGACTTTTATCTTTCCTTTATGGAAACAGTACATGGTCATATGGTTTCAAGAACATATTTTTGGATCTTAGAACACATTACAGATATACCACATCAAAATTTGTCTGTTAATTATTGCTGGCTAAAAGCAAGCAGAATAAGATCAAATTATTCATCATGTGAATATATAAAGGACATAGAGGGGCAAATTCACTAAGATTCGTAGTTGCGCCAAGCGTAACTTCGCCGCACTTCGCCAGGCGCAGTTTCGCCAGCGCTTCGCAAATTCACTAATATCCGAAGTTGCACTCAGGGGTAGCGTAAGGTTGCGAAGTTGCGCTAGCGTTGATTCGCTAAGTAAAGCAAAGTTACGCTAGCGAAGGCTAATTTGCATACGGCGCCAAATTCAAATTTCAATGGAGGAATACGTATCAGCACTACAAATGGCTACACATGTGCCCACTGTCTAGGTAAGTTGCCATGAGTCAGGAAATGTAGGGGGGAAGGAGGGGAGCCCCAAAAAAAATTTCGATCTTTTTCAGCCTATCACCCATAATGTAGAAAACACGCCAGTGTTTTTTGGGTCTTAGAAAGATTTTTGACTTTTTTTGAAGCAATCCCTATCTACTCTATTGCGCTTCGCCTGGTCTGAGGTGGCGAAGGAAGTCTAGCGTAAAAGGTAGCGTTCAGTACACTGCGCGCGTTAGTGAATTTGCGTAGTTACGTCGCTAGCGAAACTTCGCCAGGCGTAAGGGTGCGAAGTAACACTAGCGAAACTACGCCAGCGTTCGTTAGTGAATTTGCGCAGTAACGAAAATGCCAAACGCTAGCGAAGTAACGCTGGGGTTCGGTGCTTCGGCGCTTAGTGCATTTGCCCCAGAGAGTTTTAGGGGTGGTAGGAATTTTACCGATTTGAATGCTGACCCCAAGTAAAACCTACAGCCTAAAGATACAGTTTATTGTATGATACCACCTATCACCTTTGCTTGCAAAATGGGTAACCAAGTTTAAAGTGAAGGGACACTGAAAGGATTACATGGCACAGCTGAATTCTATATTATTCCACATCAAATGGTATTGTTAAAACAGCCATCAAATTACATTTACTGAGATAATAAGATTAGATCATATTATTATTAAAAAGTTCTCTCTATACTCTTGAGTCCCCATTTTGTGATGGTCTGTGCATTCCCTCGCCTGACCTCATCACCTGACCAGAAATATTGCAGCTCTAACTGTAACAGGAAGAAATGTGGAAGCAAAAGACACAACTTTGTTAATTGGCTCATGTGATCTAACATGTATGGGTTTGTTTGTGTGCACTGTGAATCCTAGGATCCCAGGGGGCGGCCCTTATTTCTTAAAATGGCAATTTTCTTTTTAGGATTATCCAATGGCACATATTGCAAAAAAAGTATATTATTATAAAAATGGTTTATTTATATGAAGCAGGGCTTTACATATCAGCTGTTTTATGAAATATAAAGACTTACATTGTCCAGGGATGTAGTTTTCCTTTTTAAAAAAAATGGATTCACACTCGAGTAAGTGCACTTAGTTTGAAATAAGAAGTGTACAGCATAATCTACTGTATATCATTGTAACACTATTTTGGGCTATTTACACCAACGGGGTTAATCGCTAGCTAGTAAACTAGAAAATGGGTTACACTTGACTCTAAGGCAGGGCCTTCACAAATTGGAAGAAGTGAAGGTGCAGTGTAGTGCAACTACAACTCCCACAGGCTACTGTGCATAAACCAATAAAGAAATGGGCACCAGGAGTTTCTCGCAGTCAAACAGAACAAACTTTTATTTGTCATAGACAAAAATCCACAGGTTGCCACAGAGGCCCAACACATAATTATGATAAGGCTACACCATGTCCCTCAGAGACAGCACAGTGGAACTCCTGAGGCGATAGCATAAGACCTTTATAGATACCCTATCAGGATCTCAGCACCGTGACCTGGATCCTCACACGTTGTATCAGGGAACTCACTAGCCCTAATTCCCTATTAGGCTGTGTGCCTATACTATAGACCAGTCTTGCCTGAGGGGAGAGCTACCTCCTTACTATCCCTCCTAGTTGGAGCAAAGCTGCTCTTGCTACCTAACCAACCTATCTTAGTCTCCCAGAGAGTACTATTACAGGTAGTATCGTATCATTAGCTGCCCTCATTCAAGGGGTCCTTACTCTCTCTTTAGAGTTTCAGGTCCCTCCAGAACAAACTGGCTTTACTGGGCTTTGTTGCACCCAGGCTCCCTGGAAACATCCAGCTGGATCAGCAACCAGAAGCAAAAGAAGAAGATCCATCCCTTCTCATTCACCAGGAAGCAGTCACAACATCTCTTGGCCATTAACTGGGATATGTAAATCACAACTAGCTACATGGGCATCTGCCCAGCAACTAGGGAGATCAGGAAGTGTAGGGATTTTAAGCCATAGGGGCATCTTAACCCCTATGGGTCCCTACATCAGGATGGGGAAAAAACTACCTGGTTGTAATTTCTAGAATTTCAACATAATTATTTCCACTAAAACATTCTCATTGCTGACAATGAGCATGATGACAATGGGAGCAGACAGAGGGTAACTTTGGGGTGATTTTTATACTAAATAATGTTAGCTGAACCAACCCCCTTCCCCCCATGCCATTATTCCTAGTTTGTATTCAGTCACAGGATCATGTTGCTGACTTGCGATTACTCACTGGTTGGGTTTATGAATATACAATCCAATGTCTTCTCTGTGGAAGCTGCCTGAGTTCTGTGGAGTTAGTATGACATTCACAATGTTGTCCTCTGAAAATTGCAAAGACTATTCCTTCAGGAGCACAATCATCTGCAATGAAAGCATTAATATATGTGGATTCATTATATTTCAGACATGAAAATTAGATAACCCCTGTATAAAATATTTCAAAAGCCTTTCAGTAGTGTAATTCTCCAAAGCAGCAATATTCAGCACTTTCAGGATTTTGTTATTCAAAGCCAGTTTCAGCAGCATGGTCCTGGAAAATCAATTTGCTTTTTTATACATTTCTTAGAAAATATATGTCTCAGGAGGCTGAATGGGCAGGTATAACGCAGTAGGACTTATCCCAAAATACGTTAGTAATGGATGGATGAAAAAATGACACATATCAAAAGAGAATCAGGTTTGTTTTACTTACATTTTACTAACATGTATTGGTGCTATCCATTTTACACTTTTTTTAAATAATTCAGTTTGCGTAAGGAGCAATTACTGGGCCTAAGGATGCAATCCTAATCATAAATTGCAAACACTGGGGATATTCGCTGGAGATACAATATTTTTTTTAAATTTCCCCATTGATGATGAAAATTTGCATGAATAAAGGGGAGGGGACAGGGGCGACAAACGGCAGCGGGCCTAGGGGCGCCCTCTATGTAAATCCGGCCCTGATTGTAGGGACCCTTAGATTTGGGTTACATTACTCAGGCAGTTCCCCTTTAGTATTTGGACGCCTAAGGGTCCTTTAGTTAACTTAGGCAGCTATGTCCCTGGCTGGCTAGTTCACGGAGATTGTCCACTAGATGGCACTGCTTGTCAATATAAAGGGGTTTAGCACCATGTGGTCGGGGTCTGTCCTGGGGGACTTTGCCTTCAAAGTGCTTGTGAACTATGACCTTGCCACTGTTCTCTCTGTTAATAAACAAGTTATAGTTTACTGCAAAGAAACTGTCTGGCTGAATATCCTGCTGCATTGATCTACACCAGGTACAGGGAGTTGCACTGGTACACTGGGGGTCCGGGGCACACTACAAGCAGTTTTAGCCTGGTCACACACAGACTTAAAGGGGACCCGTCACCCAAAACAATTATTCAAAATCCTATTTTATCACATTAGTCAAGCAAAATGAACTTAAATTACACTGTATGAATTATTTGAATCTTGTTTCCTTCAGTCTGGGAATTCAAAATAATAACAAGCAGGCAGCAGCCATTTTTTAAGGAAAGCCTTGTATCATCTCAGAATCATGTTTGTGCACCAGAATGGGGGACCCGATGTCCATTCCCATGCCCTGGCTACACAATTAAATGGTTAAGAGAACTGGGGGAATGTGGGGAGAGCAGTGACATCTAGGAAGTGCTGAATGGAAAGTGAAAGTAATTGCCTGCCCCGCCTCTATGCCCATGGCATAGAGGAGGGGCAGACAATATTTGATTGACAGCTGAGATTTTTAAATAAGGTTACAACAGCTATGAATGCTTTAATAAAAAATAGAAATTGGATTTCAAGTTTAATTTGAAAAGGACTTTTATTATACAGATTTTTGTGTCTGGGTGACAGGTCCACTTTAATACACAGCAAAAGTACACTTAAGTGTGTGCTACAGAATTATGGTAGATGTTTCAAAGAATATGTTACTGGGAATATCATGATGTGTTTAAGCAATAAATATATTGCTGAGTCTGCAATAAAGGGGATTTCTTATTTAAAGGGATACCGGCACGTTCCTATGAAAATCATATTAAAGCTTAATACTCTTTTGCAGCTGTTGGTTATGCTGGGCTGGGGGGCTGCACCCCATAGGCTAGTTATGAATAAAAACAATACTACAGCCTATGGAAGGACTGCATTGCCTGCAACCAATCTAAAACAACTGCGGAAGGGTCGCCTTCACTAAAGTGAGCTGGACTGGGAGTTGTTTTGGTGGGCCTTGCGAATATTTTGCATGTAACATCTCTTTTCTGATACTGACATTTTCTGTATCCCTTTAAAATTAAATTTTAGCATGCTCTGCATTTTGATAATTCATTTTATATACCGCTGTCATTTTTGAATATATACCATGATCTGATTTCTAGCATCCCACTCACCCTAGCAACTATGGTGCAGTATGAATGACTGGAAGATGAATAAAAGAGGGCCAGGAGAGCAGCATAAATCCTAAAAGAATTATGATATAAACATAAAATCTATTTCAGAATCATTTTGTTGCTATGAATCACTTTACCCTCCACAAGTAGATTTTTCACCATGTTTCGCCCATAGACTACAATGCATTATGTACAGACAGTAAAATCCAATTAGCCCTGCATATTAAACAGGTTCCCTTTCAGCAACAATTGCATTCTCCAACTTTGAAGCAGATTGTGTTTTAAAATGTTAAAAACTTGGGTCAATAGAAATGTTAAAAAAAGTTGGAATGTAATTCATATTCTACTCATCATCAGTGGGTCTACCAACTCTCAAAAAATTGAAAAACTCGAACTTGCGAAAAATTGCTTACATTTTGTCTAGCTCAATTCCTACTGACTTCTACATGCCAGCTTTTAAATGCCAAATTGTTTGTTTGTTTTTTTAATTTGCACTTCATAAATCTCAAAAATATGAGTGATTTTGAATATTGCTGTAAAAACTTGTGTAGGGCCCTATAGGGATACAGGCCCTATAGAGTTAATCTTTTCACCATTTCCTTGGGTTATTGGGTAGAATCCCTGTTACAGAATAACCTTTACAGTGATAGGCTGAGAGATTTGATGACACGACACTGCTCTGACACACTCCTATATAGTGTGTACAGGGAGTGGCCTCTTCCTCTTTTGCCTCTGGATGCTGATCCAGCTGGATGTGCTCAGGGGGACTGAGTGCAATAGGCCCAGAAGAAGGCATTTGTCCAAGTCGGGGACCAGGTAACTGGTGAATGAGGAACAGATATACTAGGCAGACTTGTCATAGTCTCTCTAGGAGAGAAAGGCAGATAGGATAGAGAGAAAGAGCAGCTGAAGCTCCAACAAGGATTTGCAGTAAGGGAGTAGCTTCCCAGAGGCTCTGTGTGTTGCCTCCAGTCAGGGACCTCAGTGAAGAGGGACTGTAGGGTAGAAGCTGCTTCCCTGACAACTTCCAGGAGGGAAAGGTTGTACTGCATCTTCCTGTGTACTCTCTGTGTGAGCCTGCCTTGTTCTGTGTGAACTCTCAATATGCTGTTTTCCTCAACTCCTGCGTGAGTATTAAACCTGTGGTCATTTGCCCTTTTTGGCATAATAAACTGTTCCTGATTGTTAAGAACCTCCTGGTGCCCAAGTTGTTTTTGTGTGCACAGTAGCCTGGGGGGGATGTAGTTGCACTACACCATAGAGGGAACACTTCCACTTAGCGAAGGCCCTGCCCTGGGTGTAAGTCACGTGTAACCCATGCTCTAGTGTTCTAGCTGGTGAATTAACCCCGAGTGGCCCAAATAGGTGTTACACTTGGTTTTGAAAACTGATTAATTCGCCCCTAACTCTCTCTTCTTCCACTTTCAAACTCTTGTTTCCCATCTCCCTAGCTTGTCCCAAAAAATATTATTTCCCTTTATTTTAAAAGCCAGGCCCTTAATTTTGCCTCTGCACATTGGTCATTGCATTTAACACTACTTTTTTTCACCTTGGCAGGTCTGCAGAATGGAAGATAAATAGGGATAGGGTTTGCCCAGAAAGAGAATCAATAACTAATCATTCTGCCAATAAAAAACATTTTGCAATCAATCTCCTTTCTGGCTGCAAGTAAACATACAAAACAGTAAAAAAGCAACAGTAAAATGAACATGGACTGTGAGAAACATTTACTGTATGTGGTTTGTGATCTCAGGATGTTTGTAAAATGCCCCTTATACAATAAGGGTAGTGTCTTTGTATAAAAAATATCATATGATAAAGAAAAATCCTTTTTTAAAGTAAATTATGCCTACCTTCAATGGTAAGTTCACTTGATAGGTTTCCTGATGTGGTGCAAAAGTAATATATCTTATTAAGCTACTAAAGCCGCCTGAATGTTATATTAATTGCTGAGAATGGTTCATTAGGTTTTATATATTAAGTTAAATGCTCAAGCTCATATTAATTCCCCTAACAAATGCATCAGTGTCTTTCTGACATTTAACAATAATTTTATTTACTTTTGGACAGCAAGATGTGATGATTTTTGCCAAGAAAATGAAAAACTGCAGTGTAATTAAATATTAATCAGTTGGGTAAAGATTTAAGATCCCTTTAGAATGCCATGATCATCTGTTTTTATTAAAATAACAAAATGGTTCCTTGCTTATAATCCCAGTATTTTACATGACTTTTTTTTAAAGTACCAGCTGTAGCAGATATTTTCATATTAAAGGCACACTATCATTGGATTCAAAAATATAGGTATGGGACCTGTTATCCAGAATGCTCAGGACCTGAGGTCTTTCCGTTATTTGGGTTTTCATACCTTAAGTCTACTAGAAAATCATTTAAACATTAAGGCGGTTATTTACTAAAACTTGTTTTTTTTGTTCATATTTTACCAGAAACAAACTCGACCTAACTCCCATCCACGAATTTGGCTTATTTACTAATATTTCAGGTCGAAAAAATTGGATTGCGAAAAATTCAAATTTTTCAAGGTTTAAAAAAAACAATAAAACTAGGGTCTATGGGAGACATTGTACCTACCATTTGGAGCTTCCTGCATAACGGGTTTCCAGATAACAGATCCCATACTTGTATATACATTTTGTTTATGGATCAAACTCATTTATCTGACTAAAAGGAGACAAAGGGGTAAATTTACTTACCTCCGAAAATCTGCCAGCGCTGGCTTCACGCACATAGCAACACTTCGCCAGGCGTAAATTCGCCTGGACAATGCTAATTCATGAACATCCAAAGTACACGGTACCGAATGCTTGCGAAGATGCGCTAGCGATAAGACGATCAGTAGTTCGAAGTTACGCTAGCGTTGGCTAATTTGCATACGACATGCAGTTAAAGTACAATGGATATATATGTTGCAGCAAATACATTACACTACACAAGGCCAGGGAGCCTTAATAAAATAAAATAGAGTTGTTATATTGCCCTATACATGTGCCCACGGTATAGTTTATGTGCCATATGTAAGGAAATGTAGGGGGGAAGCCGGGTACCCTAAAAAAAATTTACACACTTTTACAGGCTATCATCCTGAAAAAAGGAAAAGACGCTAGCGTTTTTTTGGAACTTAGAAAAATTTTCAACAAAATTTCAAGTACATCCTATCTACTCCATTGCACCTCGCCTGGTCTGAGGTGGCGAAGGCAATGCTGAAGAGACACTGAGTGATGGACTGTTGATTGCAATGATTCTTTAGGGCCTACCTGAATTATTTAAACCCTTTGATATCCATATTACACAAGGTGATGGAAACGTGACTTTAACTGAGTTTAAAACACAGTTAAGAACTTTTGAGGACACTGAGAAATACTGTATCAGCCCAAACACTGATAATGTGATGCAGGTCAGCACCCCTTTTACAACAGTAAGGGAGAGAGGCAACATTAACCCTGTCTGCTACAATTGCAACCAAAAGTGCCACAGAGCTAACACATGGCCAAGCAAACTAAATAAAAGAAGGTCACAGTGGTGTAACTATTGCAAGAGCCCGACACATAAAGAGGCATTTTGCAGACACAAGGGGTGGGGCAATGTAAAGCAAGCAGATGATGACACAGAGCAAATGTTTGCCTTCAAAATAGGTGAGAGGCAGTCAAGCAGTTGAACACCAAAAGAACTGATGGTGGATACAGGAGCAACATCATATATAATTATACACATTAAAAAGTTTAGACCCATAGGGTTAAATGCCCCTATGGCTTTAAATCCCTACCATTCCTCCTTTTACATAGTTGCTGGGCAAAAGCCCATGTATCTAGTTTATTTTAACCTATGCTAGTTATTGGCCAACAGGTGTAATGACCACATCCTGCCACACTTTAATATAGTGTATGTAAAGGGGTGGATCTTTGGCTTCTGATGTCCTTTCCAACTAGATGTTCTCATTGAGCCTAGGTACACTAAGGCCCAGTAAATCCTATTGCCCTAAAGCAGGGGTCCCCAACCTTTTTTTACCCGTAAGCCACATTCAAATGTAAAAAGAGTTGGGGAGCAACACAAGCATGAAAAAATCCCTTGTGGTGCTAAAAAAGGGCTGTGATTGGCTATTTGGTAGCCCCTATGTGCACTGGCAGCCTATAGGAGGCTCTACTTGGCACTATACTTTGTTTTTAAGCTTGCTTCCAAGCCTGGAATTCAAAAATAAGCCCCTGCTTTGAGGCCACTGAGAGCAACATCCAAGGGGTTGGAGAGCAACATGTTGCTCACAAGCTACTGGTTGGGGATCACTGCCCTAAAGGGACAGCCCTTTAGTGTTTGAGTTGGGAATCAGGGACCCCTTGAACGAGGTTAGCTGAAAACAGGGTTATATCTGTTATAGACTGTCTAGGAGAGTGAGATAGAGAGTATAGATAGTAAGAGCAGCTATGTGCTCCAACAAGGATCTTTAGGAGGGAGTAGCTTCCCAAGGCTCCTAGATTGCCTTTAGTGAAGGGACCACAGTGGATAGGGTGTTAGGCTAGACTCCTTCTCCCTGACCATTCCACTTGGTGGGATCTGGACCACTTCAAGGTACATCTGCCTGGAGGTCTGCCTTACTACTTGACTACAATCCTCAGGGGAGACACATCCCTAGCTGTCTCAGCCTGCTAATATACCTGCTATATACTGTACCTCATGTTTTGTAAGTAACCCTGTGGAATATTTGTCTTGTACAAATAAATTGTTACGCCTTTCTTTTCACCTGGCGTCCATTATTCCATAATTTTTTCTATTTTATTGCACAGTAGCCTGGGGTTGTTGTAGTCACACTACACCACACCATAAATATTCCACTTAGCGAAGGCCCTAGCCTGAAGTGTTAGAGTCACATGTAACCCATGCTCTAAGCACTAACTGTAAATTAACCCCTTTTGGTCTGCCTAGCCATTACACAAGCAAAGATGAAAACTTTTGGGTCAGAATGCTTTGCATACCAGTATGACAGAAAGAAACTGGGCTCAAAGGGAAAAAAGGAAATTTTTGTAGGATATGACAAAAATAGTCCCACATACCTAGTGTATTACCCAAGCACTGGAAAGGTATTTAAATACAGGCTAGTAAAGTTCATTACAAAGAGAGTGATTTAGAGACAAACTCAAACTGATGTGTTAGATGCTGATGATAACATTTATAGGGAAACATATGTACACTCTATATTAAACCCAAATCCAAGGGAGGACCCGGTATCTGAAGTTGAGAGTGCAGAGGGCACTGATAATGGCCTAATACAGGACAGCCATTGTACAAGATACCCCAAAAGGGACAGAAAAGCCCCTCAGTACTTAGAGTAGAAGACTATTTACTAAGGTTAGATTGTAATGATCAGATACTGATAAACATAGACTACTGTTACATAGCACATGATGTACCACAAACTTTTAATGAAGCCATAGATTCACTCCAGTCACAGATATGGCTTAATGCAATAAAAGATGAAATAGATTCAAAAGAGAATGATACGTTCACACTGACCAGAAGGTAAGAATGCAGTGGGGGTAAATGGGTCTATGCAATAAAAAGCAATGCAGATGGACCTGAAACATACAAAGCAAGATATGTTACTAAAGGATACAGTCAAGTAAATGGAATTGATTACATGGAAACTTTTTCTCCAACTGTAAATTTTACTTCTATACGCATTTTGATGCAAACGGCAGTACAGTTCGATTTTGTTGTTCATCAAATGGATGTGAAAACAGCTTCTTTACATGCCCCAATTGATTGTGATATTGATATGGACCAACCAGAGAGATTTGAGATCAAAACTGAAACAGGTGAAAGGTTAGTTCTAAAATTGTATTGTCTGAAACAATCAGGTAGAAACGGGAACAAAATGCTACTAAACTACCTATACACAAATGGATTTGTACAGAATTCAGTAGACCATTGTGTATACATAAGGTCGTCTGGAAATAGAGAGTAATACTATTGAGATGGGTTGATGATCCAATTATTGCTGCCAGTAATGAAACACTACTCAATGATGTGAAAGCAATGCTCACTACAAGGTTCAAAATGAAAGATCTTGGGAAGCTCAAATATTCAATTTTGGACACCTGGTGAAGTGATAAAAATGGATCAAAAGAAATATATATCAAAGATACTTGAAAATTTGGTATGTCAGATTGTAAACCAAGATTGACTCTTTGCAAGCAAAAAACTGGAGTTTAATGACAACAGTGATCCTACAGATGCTAAAAGTCAGGAGGTAGTAGGCAGTTTAATTTACGTGATGACATGTACAAGACCAGAATTGAGCTGGGTGATAAGTAAACTGTCTCAACACTTTTCAGAATGCAATATGAGACAGTAAAAATTTTTAATAATTAAGGTGCAATAGCTCTCGCAAAGAACCAGGTTTGCCGTCAAATGTGCAAACATGTTGATATCAAGTGCCATTTTCTTAGATCTGTACTAAGCGATGGAAACATAACTCTTGACTATTGTTCCACAAACAAAATGGTAGCAGATGTTATGACTAAGTCAGTAACAAGGTTTAAACTGGGAGAGTTTGTGAATTACATATTTGGAGTATAAACCTATATATTATGCTAAATATGTCTTTCTGTAATATGAAAGCAATTGAGGGTGTTAAGATATGTATTAATGGGTGTGCTGTCAAACAGATCCCATAGTAATCTGATACTGAAACAGTGTTATGTGACATGATCTTTGTCTGCTAATGCAGAAGTGCTAATAAAGTTTTGTCTTCTTGAAGCAAGAGAAGCATGGTGTCTGTGTGCAGTTTCTCCTCTGTCTAAAAGAAAGCTGCTGCTTCATGTGAGATTGAGCTACAAGTTATCCCATCTCTTAAAGGAGAATGAAAGCTTAATTAAAGGAGTAGGCTAGAAATGTTGTACATTATGCTTCGGGCTTCTGTACCAGCCAAAGGCAACCACAGCCCTTTAGCAAAGATGCCCCAGTAGCTCCCCATCTTCTTTTCTGCTGATTCACTGCATATGCTCTGTGCTGCTGTCACTTACTAAGTTTAGAGACCCACTCACAATATACAGTACACATAGAATATAAATGTCACAATATAACGCTGATTAGTAATTAATACAGATAATTACTATATGGCAGCACAGAAACCAGTCCAACTTGCATCAAAATTTAATAATCAGCCTTGTAGCATCATCTTATTTTACCGGCCACCTCATTTTCTGCTTGATCATTTGCGATGACCCACTGAGCATGTGAGTGTCACAGACACTTTCCAAGATGGTAACCCCGTGACAAGTTTGAAGTCCTGGATCATTGCTGCTATTGGGAAGCTGAAACTTTAGGCTGGTGCAATAAGTACAGTATATGAAATATGCCATTTTTAGCTACATTCATTTTTAGGGTTTAGTTCTCCTTTAAGCAGAATGGAAATAGGGTGTGAGTCATATATAGTATACTAGAGGGACATACCACATCCAAAATCCAGCCACATTATATAAGCCTTAAACAGTTATCTACATTCCTTTGTACCAGGCAAGCACAACGAATCATAAAGCATTTCTTAATTCATACCTGTTTCAGTGGCATTGCTTATAGGTGTGTTCTTTGTTCTTCATTAAATGACTTGACTGAAAAATTCTGTACTGCCATAACAGCATGTTATTCACTGCCTACTTTAATGTTTCTTTGTGTGCTTGTTAAAATGATACTGTCACAATGTAGATATGATAGCTGTTTGCTAACACTTGAAATAAAATCTAGTACAAGTATGAATCAGTTATCCGGAAACCCATTAGCCAGAATGCCCTGAATTACAAAAAGGCCATCTCCCATAGATTCCATTTTATCTGTATTATTAAAAGAGTACCTTGTACTTTATCCAAACTAAGATATAATTAATCCTTATTGAAAGCAAAACCAACCTATTTACCTGTTTTCGTGATTTTCTATTAGATTTAAGGGATGAAAATCCAAATTACAAAGAATTACAAGATTCATTTTCCCAAAAAAAGTCGTGAGCATTCTGGATAATAGATCATCTATTTGTATAACGCTGCTTATGTCTGGGATGAAACAAGTTGAGGATTTTACAATCAACAGTTCAATGGTCTCTTCCAGTTAGTAGTTTTACTACAATAGTATTCAAACAGGTGACAATAGGATCTAAACAAACAACTTTAAATGGGTATGCCCCACAAAAATCATAATGGAAAAAAAATCTTAACCTAAGCCATTTTCAGTTTATAGTCATTTTTATAGTTATTTTCAATTATTTTATAGTCACTTGTAAATGAAAGTGCAATATAAAGTAGTTTTGACCACTCAATTTGGCAAGCAAAGCATTGTATGACATATAATCAGGGCCTCATTTACCTGTCCCCCTAAAGCAAGTGCCAGAACACAAAATCACTAAATTATGTGTGGGGCATGCCAAAGGTGATAAGGACAGTGTTTCTTTGCACCCAGCTCCTGGCGATACACCCTAATTTACGTATCTTAAAGGAGAACTAAACCCCACCCCCTCCACTGCCTGCACCATTGCTCCCTAAACTATTCCTTTTAAAAGTCTGCCTGTCTCCTAACCTGCTACACCCTAATTTATGTATCTTAAAGGAGAACTAAACCCACCCCCTCCAATGCCTGCTCCATTGCTCCCTAAACTATTCCTTTTAAAAGTCTGCCTGTCTCCTAGCCTGCTACACCCTAATTTACATATCTTAAAGGAGAACTAAACCCCAACCCCTCCACTGCCTGCTCCATTGCTCCCTAAACTATTCCTTTTAAAAGTCTGCCTGTCTCCTAACCTGCTATAAATTGTTGTGCATCGGAGTTCAAAGGCGCCATCTTCTGTATGTCTCTGATCCTCTGAGCGGTGACACTGATCTTAGATGAGCTTGTGCAGTTGAATCTAAAGGTCCCCATAGACACAAAGATTTTTCTTTGGTGAATGACCGATTAAAGCAATCCGTGATATTATCGTGAAGTTAGTGGGAATGGAACGATCGTACATCTTACAATTTTTTGCCCAACATCTGTCAGAAAATTGATCGGCCAGGTTAAAAAAAAATTATCGGTCCCAGTGCAATCTATCTATGTTTGCAGGGCCAAGCAGGCAGCTACCCTGAGTTTTCCTGGCAATATTGCTTGAAATGTTTTTTTTGGTTGATGAACAAATCGTACATTTAAACGATCGTTTCGAAATAATCGTGATCTCACGATAACAAAAAAATCTTTACATCTATGGCCAGCTTAAGTCCTGAATAAGCTTTGACTGAGCATGCTTCCACAAGATCCATATCAGCAACTGACCGAAGAGGATCAGAAAACAAACAGAAGATGGCCCCTTTGAACTCCACTAAACAACTCTACAGTTTTATAGCAAATCAAGATACAGGGAGTCTTTTAAAAGGAGTATACAATATATTCTGCAGGGAGGAATCTTGGATGTACGGCAATTGAGCAACAGTGGAGGGGAATAGGGTTTATTTCTCTTTTAATGGGGTAGGGTGTAGGAGAGTGGAGATCTATGTGCCTGCTCTGCATGAATTCAGCATTGCCTACATGGGGGAAATTCATGCATTTGTGCAGTTTGTGTCCATGGTACAACATGTGAGCTGGGTTGCAGAAGTGCAAAAAAATATATGGATATATATTAGAAAGTTGCTTTTAATTATATTTTCTATCATTGTCTTAAAAGCAGTATTTGGTTGCAGACTAGTTCCGTTATTTTGTACCCCACCAAGGATCAAGTACAAGGAAATGTTTCATTATTACAAGAAATACATAAAAATTTGAATTATTTGATTAAAATGGAGTCTGTGTTAGATGGCCTTCACATAATTCAGAGCTTTATGGAAAAATGGGCTTTCAGATAATGGATCCCATACTTGTACAACCCAAGATGGAATGTGGTTTATAACAACACAGGTACATGACTGCTGATAAGAAATCCAAAATGTAAATAAAAGATCAAGCCTAGAATGGTATATAATAAAACACTAGAAGGGAAGTGTGCATATTGCAGAGAATTTATCCCAGAAGTTTAATAAAACCGATAAACATTCTTTATGAAATTAGAAAGAGAGAGCCTAAGGGAACGTTGTTCTTCTGAAGATTAATGGCTGGAAAACATTGATGTGCGGTTATTTAACAAGAATCTGCTTTGCTTTATGTGGAAGCTGGTGAAGGAACATTTAACAGCAATCTGGATTCCATTAGCAAATGTGTCTAATAGAATATTGTGCAACTTTTAGCTTTTTCTGGTGATTGTTATTATCTAGGATCAATTGTTAGTGTTTCTATGAGAATCAGTTTGCCTGCATAGGGATGAAAATCTTGTGTTATCATTCACAGAGGCAGAAAGACTGAGTAGTTCAGTCGCAGCACTGAAATCATTTACAGAAATTTCAGGGTTCATTTATACACATTTAAGGGGAAGATATTAAAATAAGTGTACTGTACATTTTTTGTGTTTTTGCCTTTCCATGGGGTGGGCTGTATAGACATTGTTTATTCCAGGTTATGTTTCTTGTAGCCATGTCTTTAAAACAGGCAAAAGGATTAACACTTGGCAGGTTCACTTTAATATTTGGGGGCAGATTCACTAAATGCCGAATTTGCGCTAGTGTCTGATTCACTCACATCGCAACACTTCAACAGGCGTAGATTCAACAGGACAACGCTAATTCACTAAATCCTGAAGTTGAGTCCAGGGCCAAATGCTGGCGAAGTAGCGCTAGCGTTACTGTGGCAATCGGAGCAAAGTTGCTCTAGCGTTGCCTAATTTGTAGACGTGGGAAGTTAAAGTTGAATGGACGTATATGTTGCAGCAAATACAATAAAGTCGAGTTATTATATTGCCCTACACATGAGCCCAGTGTATAGTTTATGTGCCATATGTTAGGAAATGTAGGGGGGAAGTCGGGTACCCCAGAAAAAAATGTACACTCTTTTGCAGCCTATCACCCTGAAAAATATAAAGTCGCCAGCCTTTTTTGGGACTTAGAAAAATGTTCAACTATTTTTTGAGGAAGTACTATCTACTCTATTGCACTTCGCCTGGTCTGACGTGGCGAAGCCAAGTCTGCCACAAGAGGTAACGTTTAGTAAAATCCGCATCTTAGTGAATTTGCGTAGTTACGTCACTTCGCCAGACCGCAACTTCACCAGGCGTAAGGGAGCGAATGACCGCTAGAGGCTATCTCCTTCACTAGCAAAGTTACGCCTGCGCTCATTACTAAATCGGCGAAGTAGCGATATTACATCACGTTGGCGAATTTTTGTTAACGTTAGTCACTTCCCCCTTTAGTAAATCTGCCCCCTGGTCTTCACATCCAATTTTGTTTACTGCATTTCTTTGTTAAGAAGTTGACTTAGATCGCATTTCACTTTCCCTGACCCTTAATGTATTTTGAATATCTCTAGTTAGAAGCTGCTGTACACTTACTAAGCCGGAATGCTCAGGACACAATTTTTGCTGGGAAAGGGAGGAGAAAGTGGGGAGAAAGCTCTAAACCCTCTAAACCCATTTTCTAAATGTTTTAGCTTCTGGGATGTTGGATTTCCATATCTATACTCTTTATGTAGCCATGTCCCTGGTGTTTTTGTAATATTTGTGAGTATTTAACAAAGAAGAAGTAATAAGGTAAATATAATAAAGGCTAAACATATAATATCATATAATTTAATATAATAAGCACAAATTGCAGTTTATTATATAGAATTAATTGCCTCACACCAGGTACATTTTGAAGTGAAACCCAGGATGAATGAACTTTTTTACAATTAGTTTTGATGTTTAGAGCTTCTGAATCTCTATACAGCATGGGTGTATGCTATGCTTTATGAGTTACTAAAACTTTCTTTACTGTGAGTGATTTTTTTCAACATTCAGGAAACCCGATTAGCAAATCACTTATTGCTTTTATAAATGTAGTAATTCATCAGATTATATTAAAATGCATTGAGCAGCAAAACTCAGTCCTGTAGGGTGTTAGAACATCAGAGGCATTCAACGTCAGTACTGTGGGCCTCATGTCACCCACAACAGATTTTTATGGCCACAGTCTTCACAGTCCTCTTTGTATATCATCATTATCATCATTTTATTATGATCTGGTCCACCAAAGATGTGAAAAAGTGAATAATTGACCAATGACATGGAAATGATTGAACTTAACTAAATAAAGTTTCAGAAGCCAAAAAGATATGGGTGGTTCACTGTCTGGAAAATATTTTGTCAAATGCTTTAAACTGTAAGAATCAAAATTATAACTTTCCACTGGATGGGTCCCAACATTCTATCCATAACTGTTCTTTGACTGCAGTTGTCTTTATACGCTAGATATACAAAGGGAAGGGTGCTGGTCACAATGGGATACAAGTACAGAATGAAAGAAAGAATTGGGGAAAGTTTTGGAGGAGTAACTCTTTCCTCTCATCTAAAATCCCCTTACAGAAACAGTCTATGTAAGCAACAGCGTGGGGCCTACTGTATATAAGTCATTGAGGAGACCCTATCATCACATTTTAATAGCGAGGGTTAAAATAACTATTTTTTTTACAATAAACATGTTTCAGTGAGTGAGTTTAATACCCTTCCCACACCTTGCTCCACATACTTTTCATAGTCAGTGTTGCACAGGTACACTGGAAATGAGGTAAACCTATTGTTAGTGGAATTTTGTCAATGAATCTAAAGTTTGCTGCCTTCTAGAACAGTTCTTTGGAAATTTGTAATGTAATGTTGGGAGTGTTTTATCCAAACAAGTCAGAAATCTCCATAAACGACATATTTGATATTGGCATGTTTGAGAGATGTGGGTCTTTTCAAAACAGTATTTTCACATATAAAATATTGTGCAAAAAAACTGTTTTAAATATGTCACTGTACTATAAAAATGTTGTTTTTTTTCCCCATATTTCAGGGATTTAGAAGACTGTATCATTACAGATGTGGAATTACACAAAGATTCCAGCAAAATTTGAAAGGCTAGGTTGTCCTGAAAAAAGAACACTGTTGCTAGGTAAAATAAAATCCTCTGACAACCTCATTCAGGAAATGCTACTAAAGTAAATAAACAAACATCTGGTCGTACGTATAACCAAAGTGTGAATTCTGGCAGTGAATGAGTTAAAGCACCCTCATGAGTACTGACATAGGCTCAATTACAATATATGTGTGCAAAATATTAGCAAAGGCTTGAGGGCCATAATATAAGTTATAACACAAGCCTGGCTTGGTTCAGTTACTTTTATTCTGTCTTTACAAGTCCTTCCAGGCAAGATCTCAGCCATTATTTATCAGGGAATAACGCCAAATAGATTCTTAACTGGTAAATAACCTATTCTATTTCCGACAGTAAAGGTTTATATGAGAAACATAAAGAATGACCCAGGAAACTGTTTATTGCGGCTTGTGGAAGCCTTCAGTGATCTAATGCATTCCTTTTTCATAGATAGCATTGTAAAAATTCAACCCTTTTTCCAGGTCTGTATTAGATAGAAATCAACAGACCTAAAACAGCTTTCGTTGTATAACAAAGGATATATGTATGTATAAAGAATGGAAATGGGCCTTTAATAGATCCTATGGTAGAATACAGAATTAACATTTTAATGGTTGTCTGAGTAATGCACACAGCACAATATTTAAACATGTACAATTAAACTTAAAGGAGAGCCCCTTGTTTCTATAAAAATATATTTAATAAAACAGCTCATATGTAAAACCATGCTTCATGTAAATAAATCATTTTTATTTTGCTTCCACACTTCTTCCTGTTATAGTTAGAGCTGCAGTATTTCTGGTCAGGTGATCTCTGAGGCAGCACAGAGAATATTATAAAATGGGGAGTCAAAGGAAAAATATGCAGAAGGGCAATATACTGTATATATATATATATATATATATATATATATATATATATATATATATATATATATATATATATATACATATATATATATATATATATACATATATAGTTATGTTTTGGGTAGCCGAGGATGAGTAGAGTATAACAGTGCTTTATTAGCAGAGTCATGCAGCCATTACACAACAGTAAGCTTTCACTTTTAAGCTGTACAGAAAGTCGTGTGTGTGTGTGTGGTGTGTATATATATATATATATATATATTCTGGTTTGATAACATTCTTTAATATTCCACTTAATGTAATAAATCTGTTGTGTAAGTATTTCTTTTTGGTCGTATAGCTTTCCTTTAAAAATCATCTGTGAGAAATATTTTTGTTATATTTATCAAAAAAATTAGATAAAGCAGAGCTGGCACAGCTAATCATCATTTCATAATGATAATCATAGTCGTTTTGGTTTTGAAACATTTGCCGTTTGCTGTTTCTGCTCTTAATGCCCTTCTTGTGCTGCTAGCTGTCTGTAATATTTTCTGCTGATGAGATCCAACAAGGATGAAACAAGTCTGCAAGTTTGGAGTTGTGGTTGTTGTAAAGTTGTATCTTTAACTGTAAATCATTAAAATACATAATTGTATTGATGTTATTATTTAAAAATGTTTGAGATATATGAACTTCAGATATTTTCATTTGGTTTCAAATAGGTGCTATGTTAATTAGTTTCATACTCTTTGATGTACCTGCATTTGTTTCTTTAGTCATAGTTTCAATTCTGGTATAGAATTTTTTTTATTTTATTTTTTTTTAGCTCATGCAGTCACCTGCTACAGGTATGGGATCAGGACCTGGGGCCTTCCACATAAGGGATCTCCATACATTTAATCAGTGGTGCCCAAGATGATGATTGCAGTGTACCAGACAATCACTGTAAAGTTCCTCATAGGCCACTAGGGTTGCCACATTTTGGCCCAGTTGAATCTGTGCAGTGGGAAGGGCCATGGTGCAATGGAGGCAAGTTGTGATGCTGCAGGGGTGGGTTGTTGTGTCAGGGGTGGGGCTATGACGATCAGCGATTGGCTTATTGCCGCATCAATCATATGGTTTACCTAGTTTTGATCCGGACAGCCCTTCTAAAAACCGGGCTGTCTAGATCAAAACCGGACAGATGGCAGCCCTATAGACTGCAACCACATACTTTAAATGTGCACACACCCTTCCTTGTTCATCACTTTGTCACACAAGGCAGCTACGTGCTGTTTTACATCGCTTGTATATGTGTAGTTGTGGCACCAAAAATCTTGCTAGATGAGATTTGTGGCACTGAGATTAGCTGGCACATAGGAACCACAGCAATGGAGGACCTTAATGGCATTGCGGAAGATTAAAGCAGTGATCCAGGCATGCAAAAAGCAGGTTGTTGGGCAGTATGTTGAAGTTCAGTTCCTAATACACCCTGTGCACCATTGCACTAAAGGTATCAGCTGCTAGTTTATTGGCTCACAGAGTTGCAGGGTTGCATGCACATGTGAGCTTGGCTGGGTGGAGCTTTGGGCTGATGGAACAAATGGGATTTCTTCTGACTGCATTGAACGGTTCTATTTCTTCACATATTTATTGTGCCTGGCACTCTTGGCTAAATCTATATTTCCCTGAATAAAAACAAACTAATAATGTAAATTGTATCCAATATAATTCAATGTACATTCAATGTAATGTATTCAATAGTGGAAATAAATTCTGGGTTTTGGGCATGGCTAATGTTTGCATACAAGTGAGTGGCGTTACTACTAGATTGCCCTTCTTTTTGGGGTCAGAAAGGATTTTTTTCAAACAATCTTTTTTATTAGATTTTGCAAGCTTACAATATACTGTACAGTATAGGCCTCAAGGCCACTGCAAAATGAGATAAAGTTATAAGCTCAAGATTTCAGACCATGAAAGTTGAAAAATAAAAGAAATAAAAAAGCTAAAGGAAGAAAATAGCACAGGTAGAATTAACCATTGTTCAGTAAAAAATTTTTAAAGATCAATAATTTACAAATATAATCACAGTATCAGTCCAAGGTGTTTTGTAACAGGAACCAGGAAGGATTTTTTTTCCCCTCTGAGGCACATTGGAGAGGGGGTTGGCCATCCTCTGGATCAACTAGCTGTTTGGCAGGTTTCATTTAGACATAAAGGGGCTGATTCATTAAGGGTCGAATATCGAGGGTTAGTTAACCCTCAATATTCAACTAGGAATTGAAATCCTTCGACTTCGAATATCGAAGTCGAAGGATTTAGCGCAAATACTGCGATCGTACGATCAAAGGATTATTCCTTCGATCGAACGATTAAATCCTTCGAATCGAACGATTCGAAGGATTTCAATCCAACGATCGAAGGAATATCCTTCGATCCAAAAAACTTTAGAAAGCCTATGGGGACCTTCCCCATAGGCTAACATTGGCTTCGGTAGCTTTTAGCTGCCGAACTAGGGGGTCGAAGTTTTTTTTTAAAGAGACAGTACTTTGACTATCGAATAGTCAAACGATTTTTAGTTCGATTCCTTCGATTCGAAGTCGTAGTCGAAGGTCGAAGTAGCCCATTCGATGGTCGAAGTAGCCCAAAAAATACTTCGAAATTCGAAGTTTTTTTACTTCGAATCCTTCACTCGAATTTAGTGAATCGGCCCCAAAATGTTGAACTTGATGGATGTTTTTTTAAACTAATTTACTATGTTATATTACAGTCTGTTTAAACTTTCTTAAATGGGAGCAAGAAATATATTTCTGTTTCTGTATTTTCAAAAAAGGTTCTATGAAAAAAATTAAAATGTAAGCTATTTATATCTTGGCAAAAGCAAGTTCTAACATGCAGATAGAATAGAAAATTCACGGCAAGGGTTTCTTTGCCTCTCCTAGAATTCCAAGCACCACTTACTGTGTTTCTTCCTGCATCCATTCAATCTAAAAGTATCTTTTTATATCCTACAGTTTATGCCTATGTAAGTGTGTAATTCAGACACAATAATTGGCTCCTAATGAGCCGTTGAGTGTTTTAAAATGTGCAGATTCCTGTTTGTGAGTAATTCTAAATACCTACTGATTTCTATTTATGGAGCAGTGAGAAGTGGGATGGAGGAAAAGAGAACATAAAATAGTCTTTCGTGAAGTATTTCTGTGATTTATAAATATACAGTTGTGTTCGACATCACTAACCTGATCTATCACTGTTTTTTATAGAAATTATATTTCTAATATATAGCTAATAATTTACTAGTAGGTGTAGTAGAGTCATAGAAAACCAATAGACCCAACAGTCTTGACATGCATGCTGCTGATTCTGTGTAATTGAATCATTAATTGCTCAATATAATACCAGTGCTCACAATAACAGCGTGTTCAAAATAATAGTAGTGTGAAGTTCAATTAGTGAGGTCATTCATTCTGTGAAAAAACAGGTGTCAATTACGGCCCATATTAAAGGAATGTTCTTAAATGCTTTAAAATGGTGAAATCCTGAAAGATATGGAAGAAAATGGAAAATGACCAAATGGATTGAAGAATTATTATTATTATTATTAACATATATTTTAGAGCCTTAACATACAGCAAAAATGGCAAAGAGAACACATTGACTGGCCTAAAGAGAAATGGCCCAACATTTTGTGGACTGAGAAAAGCAAGATTGTTCTATTTGGGTCTAGAGGCTGCAGACAGTTTGCCAGACGACCCCCAAACACTGAATTCAAGCTACAGTACACTGTGAAGAAAGTGAAATATACAAGCATCATGATATGGGGATGTTTCTCATACTATAGTGTTGGGCCTATTTTATCAAATACCAGGGAATCATGGATCAGTTTCAGTATCAAAATACTTGAAGAGGTCATGTTGCTTTATTCCGAAGAGGAAATTCCCTTGAAATGGATGTTTCAACAAGGCAACGACCCCAAACACACCAGTAAATGGTTCTCAGCCTCAAAACTATAGGCCAGTTAGTCTGACGTCAGTGGTAGGAAAGCTTTTCGAAGGGTTAATAAAGGATAAGATACTGGTCTTCATAGCAAATCATAATACTATGAGTTTGTGCCAGCATGGTTTTATGCGTAATAGATCTTGCCAGACTAACTTAATTTCTTTTTATGAGAATGTAAGTAGAGACCTCGATTCTGGGATGGCAGTGGATGTGATTTACTTAGACTTTGCTAAAGCATTTGATACAGTGCCACACAAAAGGTTACTGGTTAAATTAAGGAATGTTGGCCTGGAACAAAGTATTTGTACCTGGATAGAGAACTGGCTAAAAGATAGACTACAAAGAGTGGTGGTAAATGGAACATTTTCTAATTGGACCAGTGTTGTTAGTGGAGTACCGCGGGGCTCTGTACTAGGTCCCTTGCTTTTCAACTTGTTTATTAATGACCTGGAGGTGGGCATTGAAAGTGCTGTTTCTATTTTTGCAGATGATACTAAATTGTGCAGAACTATAGGTTCCATGCAGAATTCTGCCACTTTGCAGAGTGATTTGTCTAAACTGGAAAACTGGGCAGCAAACTGGAAAATGAGGTTCAATGTTGATAAATGCAAGGTTATGCACTTTGGCAAAACTAATATAAATGCAAGTTATACACTAAATGGCAGTGTGTTGGGAGTTTCCTTAAATGAGAAGGATCTAGGGGTCTTTGTAGATAACACGTTGTCTAATTCTGGGCAGTGTCATTCTGTGGCTACGAAAGCAAATAAAGTTCTGTCTTGCATAAAAAAGGACATTAACTCAAGGGATGAAAACATAATTATGCCTCTTTATAGGTCCCTGGTAAGGCCTCATCTGGAGTATGCAGTTCAGTTTTGGACTCCAGTCCTTAAGAGGGATATAAATGAGCTGGAGAGAGTGCAGAGACGTGCAACTAAATTGGTTAGAGGGACGGAAGACTTAAATTATGAGGGTAGACTGTCAAGGTTGGGGTTGTTTTCTCTGGAAAAAAGGCACTTGCGAGGGGACGAGATTACACTTTACAAGTACATTAGAGGACATTATAGACAAATGGCAGGGGACCTTTTTACCCATAAAGTGGATCACCGTACCAGAGGCCACCCCTTTAGACTAGAAGAAAAGAACTTTCATTTGAAGCAACGTAGGGGGTTCTTCACAGTCAGGACAGTGAGGTTGTGGAATGCACTGCCGGGTGATGTTGTGATGGCTGATTCAGTTAATGCCTTTAAGAATGGCTTGGATGATTTTTTGGACAGACATAATATCAAAGGCTATTCTGATACTAAGCTCTATAGTTAGTATAGGTATGGGTATATAGAATTTAATTAAAAGTAGGGATGGGTGTATGTATGGATGCTGGGTTTTCATTTGGAGGGGTTGAACTTGATGGACTTTGTCTTTTTTCAACCCAATTTAACTATGTAACTATGTAACTATGTAACATCTTGGTTCCACACCAACAAGATTGATGTTATGGAGTGACCAGCCCAATCCCTGGACCTTAATCCAATAGAAAACGTATGGGGTGACATCAAAAATGCTGTTTCTGATGCAAAAACAAGAAATGCAGAAGAATTATAGAATGTAACAGGTGCCAGAAGTTGGTCGACTCCATGCAACACAGATGTGTAGCTGTTCTCAGAAACACTGCTTATACAACTAAATATTAGTTCAGTGATTCAAAGGAAAGCATTAGATTTTTGGAATAATTTATTCCTGGGTCAGCACAGGAGGGAAGGCGCAAATGCAACCCCATACCTGTCCCCTGACTTGGACATTTTTCAGATGTGCAAATTAGTGAGTGGCAGGTGGCAATGCCCTGTACTTACTTTCATAAGACAAAGCAACTACCTGCAACATTAGGTTCAAATGCTGCTATTACTTGTGATGGACACAATGATGCTGGGAAAACACTCCATGGTGTGTTTTTGTACTTAGTACCGGTAGTAAATGTTCACATATACATCTTTATGTTCCTACTGGCAGGTCATTTACATTAAAGAAAAATAAACATTTCTTACAATTTCCCTTCTCAGTGTATCTTGCTCTAACCCTCCCTAAAATTATCCCCATGTTGCCATTTATGTCCATAGCCACTGTGGCTTGGGCAACCCCATAGGTCCACAATCTTGAATTTTAGAAATTAGAATAAATACTTAACAGTTGTGCTGTACATCATGTAACCCAGCAGAAACCATTTTTTCCAGTCTAGTTATACTGTATTGTAAATCCCCACCTCTTCCTTTTATAATGACGTAGAATATTTTTATAGTGAGGGGGCTGATGCAGCAGGTACCCCAAAATTTAGAGCATGTTAATTTTTTTAAACTGTTAAATGGTATACTTGGCTATCTTAACAAAAAATACCCAATAGCAGCTTTTTATACACATATATTACACGTTTGGTACAATAATGGGTACATACTCTCTTTATATTGCTGGAGTGTATTTCAGAGGTTTTGCTGTCACTGTTGATCTACTAACTGTAAAATGTAAAACCTTTGTTTTGCCTGAAATGTAGTCTCCATCTAGGTTCCATATGGAAGATTGCCTATTCTTAAAAACAGTGTTGAATTTATATATATATAGTGGATAATGTACCCCCTACTGTAATTTATAAAGATATTATAAGTCACGAGGAGTTATGTGACCATATAAAAGCACGAGGCCGACAGCATCAAATTCTGGTTGCGCGTTGCTGACGAGCCAGTATCCATTATGGACGAACGGCATCCGTTCCGCGCGTCAAATTCGAACTCGCTGCATCAAATTCTGCAGCCTGGGGCCCCTGTTATAAACGGCACGTTCTGACGTCAGAACGCACCATTTATAAGGATATAATTTACAATCTGGTCCCATAGGGAAATGACCAGACTGTAGAATATATATATATATATATATATATATATATATATATATATATATATATATATATATATATATATATATATAAAAAACAAAAAACAAAAAAGTGAGGTGCACACCAGGAACGTTTCTTAAATGGTTAAAAAAGTTAAATTTTATTTAATGCATTTAAAAAAAGGTCAACGTTTCGGTCTGTGTCTAAGACCTTTCTCAAGACTCAAGATGTATGGTCTTGAGAAAGGTCTTAGACACAGACCGAAACGTTGACCTTTTTTTAAATGCATTAAATAAAATTTAACTTTTTTAACCATTTAAGAAACGTTCCTGGTGTGCACCTCACTTTTTTGTTTTTTGTATACTGCTAATGAGAGTAGCACCTGGGTCATTATTTCCGTCATGGTGTGCTGAACGTTCATGGACTATGTATATATATATATATATATATATATATATATATATATATAAACAGCAAATATATATATATATATATATATATAGTGATATACCTTCAGTATCCGCACTCCAAACAAGCGATTTCAGGGGTGCACGGCCAATTTCAATTCATATACATAAAGACAAATTTGATGGATAAGAAAGAGGACTGCAGTTTAGATGCGTGTATTATCAGATTCTGCATCTGCACAGGGTTCTTGTGCTAATGAATACATTCATTATTTATAATACATTATTTATAACTGGGTCTCCCTAAGTATCAGGGAGGCTACTCGCTCTGTACAGACCCACGACCATTACTAGATATTTAAAATTCAACCGTAGTGACTTTCTTGAATTGATAAAATTGTAAGGAGTATGAACTACTGAAAATAAAGCATTGCTGCAATTGCAACTTCTTCTAGCAGCCAGAATTATAACAGGATTATAGGGGAAATGATGCAATGTGGGTAAAAAAAAACATGGCAACCTGCATCCCAAATTGCATTTTTCACAGTACACTTTTAAATGAGACCTAATATGTATAGTATTGTTGTGTCACATGAATTTTGTCATGATTATCCTAGTTATGTCTGTGCAACTATATTAGTAATTTCTTTACAAGGAAAACATCCCTTTCCCCAGAGGAGGTTACAAACTAATTTCACTACCACAGAAACGTACACATTGGGCTCAATTCCATCAAAAGCCAATGCTGCTGCCAGTTTTTGAACTAAAACCCAGGGGAAAGTCTCAAAAGCTCAGGAAGAACATAGAAATTCCCTGCTTTGTTCTATGTCAACTTTGTGACCTAGTTACAAAGCTTGGCAGGTTTATTAAGGTTTGAATAGTAAATTCGAATTACTCACAAATTCTAATTTAAAAGCACCAACCCGAAGGTAAATTTGAATGTAAGATTCCTCACACCACACCACCTTAAACCTGACTAATTAATTTACTAATCAATGGCAGAGGTCCGTTGACCCATTTGAATATGTTAATGGCCTTCCTGACATTCAAGTCAAAAAAATCGAATCAAGTTTCATTCGAATTCCATTCAAGTTTTTGGGTTAGTAACATTTGTTCGAATTTTAGATGTTCGAGTTTTTTTTAAAATAAGATAACATTCAAGTTTTGAGTACATTCAAATTTTTTACATTCAAGTAAAAAAATTCACAGAAATTCTAATTTGACCTTTGCCCCTTGGTGTGACATGCTGTTTGAGAAAGTAACATCCCCTTAACATTTCTACAATCCACTTCCAGCACAAGGTTTAGGGTTTTTTTCAGCTTTCACAACTGCATTTTTAATGGAGATTCTTAGAAAATACATGAAATGGGGAAATATGTAGCTACAATATATATTGTTGAATTCCTCCCCAAGGAATTTCTTGGCGATAACATTGGTTTTTACTGGCTACTACTTGCATTTCTCAAGTCTGAATAGTTTTATTACTAAAGTGATGTTTTATTTTTTAAATTTTTGAATGTCCTAGTTTGTGTTCTTTCTGTGATATTTACCTCATTAATGTCAACTTATCCTATGAAAAAAATGGAGTAGCTCTAAATACAAACACACAAATGGATAAATATATCTTTTTAAAACTGTTGGACTCCATATTTCTGTATATGACTTCACTATTATTGAGTCCAAATGCCGTGTGTTTGGCAGACAGAATGTTCTGCTTTCCAAAGATACAAATGTTTTGCAGAAGAAAATAAACATTATTTCACTCTGCAGTGTATTTCAGTTACGTTGAAATCCCTTCTTCCAGAAGTGCTGCATCATTGAGAATTAGGAAAATATTCTTCACTGCTTCTATCTTTTTGTTCTGCAGAATATGTTATGTGGAGATGGGGCTAAAGGACACTCACTCTTAATTTAAGCAGACTGTGTTACATAACAAAGTTCTTTTCTATCAAGGAGTTCCCGAAATTCAATCCTCTAGCCGTTTCTTTCTGTTCTCCAACCGGTATAAATAATGATTAATCAGAAATATAATGAAACAGAGCTCCCTAAGAAGCTCAGGAAAAGACAAGAAAAAAAATAAAAATAATATATACAGTATATATATATATATATATATATATATATATATATATATATATATATATATATATATAGTTTATATAGTGTAACACCTTTTTGTGCTCCCCTTTCATTAATTACTCAGTTCCTTTTTTATGAATAGTGAGATAGGGTTAACTTCCCCTTTAAATCCACTTAAATTCATTTCTACACAAAAGGCGGGTGGGTAAATGAGAATTAATGCTGATAAATGTATGCACCTGGGATGCCAGAATATCCAAGCCACTTATACCCATCCTTAATGGGACTGCACTAGGCAAATCCATAATGGAAAAGGACCTTGGAGTCCTTGTAGATGATAAACTTGGCTGTAGCAAGCAATGCCAATCAGCAGCTTCAAGGGCAAATAACGTCTTGAGCTGTATTAAAAGGGGCATTGATTCGCTGCAGGAAGGGGTCATTCTTCCACTGTATAGAGCA
Source organism: Xenopus laevis (assembly GCF_017654675.1). Classification (NCBI taxonomy): domain Eukaryota; kingdom Metazoa; phylum Chordata; class Amphibia; order Anura; family Pipidae; genus Xenopus; species Xenopus laevis. The sequence continues at coordinate 57,982,750 of NC_054372.1, read as the reverse complement.
CTTGTAAGGCCCCATCTAGAATATGCCGTACAGTTTTGGTTTCCATCACTCAAACAGGACATTATTGTATTAGAGAGGGTACACAGAAGGGCAACTAAACTGGTAAAAGGTATTGAAAATCTTAGCTTTGAGGAAAGACTGGCCAAGTTGGGGATGTTCACACTGGAGAAGAGGCGCTTAAGGGGTGATATGATGACTATGTATAAATATATAAGGGGATCCTATAATAATCTCTCTAATGCTTTATTTACCAGTAGGTCTTTTCAGCTGACACGAGGTCACCCATTCTGATTAGAAGAAAAGAGATTCCGCCTAAATATTCAGAAGGGTTTTTTTACAGTGAGAGCTGTGAAGATGTGGAATTCTCTTCCTGAATCAGTGGTACAGGCTGATACATTAGATAGCTTTAAGAAGGGGTTGGATTGCTTTTGACCAAATGAGGGAATATAGGGTTATGGAAGATAGCTCATAGTACAAGTTGATCCAGGGACTAGTCTGATTGCCATCAGGAAGGAATTTATTCTCCCTCTGAGGCAAATTGGAGAGACTTTTAATGGGTGGTTTGCCTTCATCTGAATCAACTAGGCAGGTTAAAATAGTGTTAAAAGGTTGAACTTGATGGATTTGTGTCTTTTTTCAACCTAACTTACTATGTTACTATGTTACTGCACATGCATCTGCCCTGGAAATTTGAAGAAAGAAGAAGCCAGAAGAAGATTGCTCCATTGTGCTTGGTGGAAGAACCCCCGGATCAGTGCAGTTTTCTGCTGAAAGGAACACCGGCCCAGGGTGTCAGATAAGTAAATCCAATCACTTGGCGGTGCTTAACTTTTGACACTCCCAAGTAAAAACACATTTCCTTCTCCTTTAAAAGGCAAGTTGCACCTGCTTCAAATAATTAACAGGTAAAAAAGGAAATTATGTTGTTCATCCACATGATTCAAATAGACTCTGGAATTTCTTTGACATAATTTGTCCATAATGTGTTGCAGTTGCACTTTTTTACAGTATTCTTGAAAGGTTATCTATCTTCAAATCAAGAAAAAATCTTGTCTATAAAGATTACCCCTTTATGAAGCATAATTTTCTTTCTCCGATTTTGAGGTGCTCCTTTCTTCCTTTTCTTCCTTTCCTTTATCACGACATGGCCATAGAGAAGGAGACCCTGGCAAGTCCAAAAAATTGGATAAAAACACAAAAGAAAACATTAATTTCTGGAAGTTTAGCCAGTGGCTCTCCTGTGCATTCCTCTTGCATGTACTGTATGTTGTGTTGAACTTCCCTGATGTATATATTGAAAATATTCTACATTTTATTAGACAATGTTATTTTTCCTTTGTACTTGTGCTTAGTGGTTTCCCAGATAACAACCTGTTGATTCTGGGGCCCAGATCAAATGTTTTTTCTTTGCCCCAAACTTAAATCAACCCTGGAATCAGACCCAGAGGAGGTACAATCTGTACTACTTAGAGAACATTTGCTAATAAGCCATTTATATTTCAAAAAACAAATATTTCTGAAAATGTATTAAGCATCCAGTACAGTTTAGCGAGATTTATTTTATAATAGTGACAGTTTCCCTTTAACATTTATATCAGCTAAATTATACCATAAAACACATTTCTAATTTTATGTAGTGAACCGCAGTCCATCAGGAATAAAGATACAATTGTCTTTTATTCCTATTATTTCTTGTTACATGGACATAACTGAACTTCTTTTATTTAAACCAAAGATCTTCTTTAAAAAGCAAACAGAACTAATTTGCAGAACACTGTGCAGATGTCCAATAGTCAGATATGCCTTCTGTTCTTTCACCTTGACAACAATGGCATACTCCAATACAAGGGCACACTTCAATCACAAGACCATGACTATTTTTTCAAGCAATTAAAAAAAGGATATATTTGGGTGATAAGTTCTTTTCAGTTGAATATGTATTCTAAGTATTTAAAAAAATAATGTTTGCCGACATTGGAGAAATTATTTGCTTTTCGAACGGACTGTAGTTTTAGTTTGAAAATATTAATTTTCGAATGTTGTACATTTGGGTTCTAGACCAACTTGCATCTATTCAAGTACTACAGTATGTGGGTTGATAACCTAACTGTAATATCTGTATTGTTACCAACAGTTTCAACAGCTCATTCCTCAGGATTTATCTCTATCATTTAACATTATTATTATAATTAACTACTGTCAGTGACATAACTAACCATAGCTGGGCCTGTCATCAAAAAAAAATCTCCAGAGGGGCCAGGGCATTGTGCAGAGCATCCCACCCATTTCTCCCTCCCAGTGATTTGCGTGGTTCACAAATTTTAAATTAGAAGGTGGCTGGGGGCGGAGTTTTTTTGCAGCAGCATCAGACTCCCTGGTCTGGGCCCCAATGTTCCCCCGCCCCTGTGACCCCCCTGTTATGTACCTGACTATTTTGACATATTGTCAAGCAGACATTGTGATATGTTGTGGGACAGGTTCATTGGCGTAAGTATAGAGGAAGCAGACTCTGCAGTCACAGGGGGGCCTGGGGAACAAGGGGCCCCGGACTGTGGGGTCTGCTTCCTCTATAGCTAATAAGAAAACCCCCTCCTCCCTAGCTGCACTCTTTTTGTTGAAGAAGGGGACGCAAGTCTGGACAGGAAGTGGGCGGAGTTGGGTGGAATGTGGGGGCGGGATGTGTGCGGTGCAGGAAGTGGACAGGAGGATGGCGATAGGAGTGCGCCAGGCCCCCTGCAAAAAAAACCTTCAGAGGAGCTCGGCGCACTCTAGTTATGACACTGGACAGGTCTTTGAAATTCAGCAGCAGAAGAGATGGGGTTTTATATTGGTAATCGAATTAGCTACCTCAACAGGTGGACTAGCTTTAGTTTCCATGTTTGCCCTTTTTTTACATCAAGAAATAATGATGCTGAAACCATAGGCAAAAATATTTGCCCAAGCCCTGTTCATTGAACATATGTTGAACAAGAGGGCATATTGCCCCTTTAAGTTGCCACACACTGCACACCAAAAATATTCAATGGCAGTCTGATATTAAAGTGATACTGACACTAAAAATGTTCCTTTCAAAATATTTACATCTACATTAAAAGCTACCTATAGGTCACGTCGATCGTTTTTTGCTGACAGTTCTGCTTTTTTTTAAGTAATTATTACTTAAACCTGACTGTTTTGCCAACCTGACTGTCCCTTCTTAACCTGTCAGTTAGAGTTTCTAATGCTAACGGACTACTGCTGCATAAATATGGCAGCCCCCTCATAGAGGAACAGGGTAGTAAGAAAGGTAATATAAAATCATTAGGGGAATACTTTTATAGCAAAATTATAAATAGCATTCAAAGACAATGTTATGATAGCTAATAGAAAAGGTTATTTTTAGATGTCTCTTTAAAGGAGAACTAAACCCTAAAAATGAATATGATTAAAATGCCATATCTTATAAACTGAACTTATTGCACCAGCCTAAAGTTTCAGCTTCTCAATAGCAGAAATGATCCAGGACTTATCACAGGGGGTCACCATCTTGGAAAGTGTTTGTGACACTCACATGCTCAGTGGGCTCTGAGCAGCTGTTGAAAAGCTAAGCTTAGGGGTTGTCACAAATTTTCCAGCAGAAAATGTAGTTTGTCTGTAATATAAGCTGATTCTACAAGGCTGATTATTATATTCTGATGCTAGTTGCACTGGTTTCTGTGCTGCCATGTAGTAATTATCTATATTAATTACTAATCAGCCTTATGTGGTGACATTTCTATTCTATATGTACTGTATATTGTGAGTGGGTCCCTAAGCTCAGTGAGTTACAGCAGCACAGAGCATGTGCAGTGAATCAGCAGAAAAGAAGATGGGGAGTTATTGGGGCATCTTTGGAGAAATATCTCCCCTGCTAAAGGGCTGTGGTTGCATTGGGCTGGTACAGAAGCACAAATCATAATGTACAACATTACTACCTACTGCTTTAGTTAAGCTTTAGTTCTCCTTTAAGTCTCCCCTAAGCCTTTATGAATGTGCATCGAAAGGAGTACAGCAACACACGCCTGCTGATCCCTAGGACCCATACGCACCATTTTAGGAAATGATCATTAGTACATTGTGCCTTGCTATGCTTCATTCATGATTAAAATAAGAAAACCAAAATATAATTTGCCTTTGCTTTTAAACTTTCCATTTCCTTTTTGCCAGGCAATAACTAGACCTCCCTAAATAATCAATCTCCATTGCATTTTGTTTATTCTACCAGTGTAATGTCTGTCAACTTTGTATTTCCACTGAGAAGCAGCTCTTTAAATACAAGCTCTCTTTCTCTTTCAGAGTAAGCTAATGACAGCAAATTGCCCCAACAGAGATCTCTGAAGTCCCGGACATAGTCGTTCCTCAACAACATGCTGGCTTTGCGTTTCTGGTGTCACTAATTAATCTGTCTCTGTGTGGAAAATATGTTTTTGCTTTCTTCCATTGTTTGTTTTATTTCATCATCTCTCCTGACATTTTCAAACTCCCGGGAATAATCTGTAATGTACAGAATAAGATACTAACAGTCGATGTCATCAACATGTTTGCTGTGTATAACGCTGGGGTCTTTTTCTTAGTTTGGTTCTGTGTAAGAAATAGGAATTTGCCTTTTTCATGACATTTCTACTATCTAACATATAATGGAGTGTATGCCATGTAGCCTAATTACTCATGTCAATAATCTTGTTCAATTCTGATTTGTAAGGGGGTGGTTTTATTTCAAATTGTTTACATGGCAAATAATTCACTCTACCATTTAAAATGTTATTCTTGAACCAACAGATGTATTTTAGCTGTAAAGGTTAGTGATGGGCGAATTTATTCACCAGGCGCGAATTCGCGTAGAATTTGCGTGATTCGCGAAACGGGCGCGAAAATTTGCTGACGAAAGTTCGCCAGTGTCAAAAAAAATTGTCGCCGACGTCCAAAAAAAAACGACGCTGGCGTTAAAAAGTCAGTGCCAAAAACGGGCGTTGGTGTCAAAAAAACGGATGCCGGCGTCAAAAACGAGACACCGGCGCAGTTTCGAGAATTTTTCTGCCGCAAATTCGCCCATCACTAGTAAAGAGGGCAATAGATGTTACAATTATGATCTTCCCTGTGACCAATGGTTGCAGGAAAGATCGTTTGTTTTTAGTAGTCTTGGAGCTGATTTATCAGATATACAAATACTGTAGAAACAACAGAATTCTACCTGTATCTGACGAATGAGCACTAACAATGGCCGATGTTCAGGCTCCTTAAAAGGCTCCCGACCAAATTTCCCGACCAGCCCGATCAACGAGCCGCCGATATCCTAGTCTTCTGCCGATATCTGTCGTCTCATCTAATGCCAATGTAAGGGCCACTCACCCTGGTGGTCCAGTGGGCCGGCGGGGACTCCCGCCGTGTGGTGTTGATCCTTCGGTATCCTGTGATGCACTGCCTTGGGGCGCATGCGGGGCGCACTTCCGGGTTTTCTGTGCACAATCACACTGGCGTGATTACGTCATTGCGCAATAGCGCGAAATTCAAATCGTTTAAAAGGCGGATTTGGGCTGCTTTATAGGTTATCTCCTTGCGAGTTTCTGGTGCTTCTGTGCTATTTGAGCTTCTGATATTCTGTGATTTGACTACCTGTTGTGACCCCTGCCTGCTTCTGACGATCCTGACCTCTGTATCCTGACCCTTGCCTGGTAATCGACTTTGCTTATTCCGTATCCTTGCTGATTGATCTCCTGGTTTGACCTTTGCCTCCCTGACTCTGTTTATACTCTGCCTGCTAAATGCAAGTTATACACTAAATGGCAGTGTGTTGGGAGTTTCCTTAAATGAAAAGGATCTAGGGGTCTTTGTAGATAACACGTTGTCTAATTCTGGGCAGTGTCATTCTGTGGCTACTAAAACAAATAAAGTTCTGTCTTGCATAAAAAAGGGCATTAACTCAAGGGATGAAAACATAATTATGCCTCTTTATAGGTCCCTGGTAAGGCCTCATCTGGAGTATGCAGTGCAGTTTTGGACTCCAGTCCTTAAGAGGGATATAAATGAGCTGGAGAGAGTGCAGAGACTAAGTGCAACTAAATTGGTTAGAGGGACGGAAGACTTAAATTATGAGGGTAGACTGTCAAGGTTGGGGTTGTTTTCTCTGGAAAAAAGGCGCTTGTGAGGGGACATGATTACACTTTACAAGTACATTAGAGGACATTATAGACAAATAGCAGGGGAACTTTTTACCCATAAAGAGGATCACTGTACCAGAGGCCACCCCTTTAGACTAGAAGAAAAGAACTTTCATTTGAAGCAACGTAGGGGGTTCTTCACAGTCAGGACAGTGAGGTTGTGGAATGCACTGCCGGGTGATGTTGTGATGGCTGATTCAGTTAATGCCTTTAAGAATGGCTTGGATGATTTTTTGGACAGACATAATATCAAAGGCTATTGTGATACTAAACTCTATAGTTAGTATAGGTATGGGTATATAGAATTTTAATTAAATGTAGGGTTTTTTAGATATCTCCAACTACGCCATGCCTTTAAAGCTCAGTTTGATACTCTGGAGGTGAAATTCAATATTCCTCCAGTAGAGGTAATACTTCGAGATCCAAAGAGGGATAAATTGATTTCTAGGCTTTATCAGATACTTATAGGTCAGGGGTCCCCAACCTTTTTTACCCATGAGCCACACTCAAGTATAAAAAAATGTTGGAGAGCAACACAAGCATGAAAAAAGTTCCCGGGGTTTCCAAATAAGGATTGTGATTGTGTATTGGTAGCCCATATTTGGACTTGAAGCCAACAGGAGACTCTGTTTGGCAGTATACCTGGTTTTTATGCAACTAAAACTTGCCTTTAAGCCAGGAATTCAAAAATAAACATCTGCTTGGAGGCCACTGGGAGCAACATCCAAGTGGTCGAAGAGCAACATGTTGCTCACGAGCTACTGGTTGGGGATCACTGTTATAGGTACTATTCCTCCACCATTTAGTAGGGCCCAGAGGCGTTGGGAAAAGGTATTTCCTGCTCTTAGTGGGGAACAGTGGGAGGAGGCTATTGACTCACTTTATTGTGATTTAATTTCTTTGCGTGACAGGCTGGTCCAATACAAATTTATCCATCAATTATATATAACCCCTAAAAAGCTTCAGTTAATGGGTAGAGAATTGGAAGCCAGATGCCCAAGGTGCCAGGAGTTGGATGCATCTTTTCTGCACCTGGTGTGGCATTGTCCTCCAGTGCAGCAGTTTTGGAAGGATGTGTCACAGTATTTGGCTGATAATTTAGCGTTTCCCCAGGTGCACTCCCCGGAAATTTGTTTATTGGGATTGGTGGATGATCTTGTACCCTTAAGCAAAACTAGAACACTTATGAGGGTTATACTGTTCTATGCTAAAAAGTTGGTGATAATGAACTGGATGGGTAAAAATAGTCCCACTGTCATTCAATGGGTTAATTTAATTAATAAAATACTTCGGTCTATTAAACTTACTTATCTGGCTAGAGGGTGTATGGGGAAATTTGAGAGAATATGGGAATCGTGGCTGGATATTAATCCGATGGGGAATTTTTAGGAAGTGGAAACAATATGTCAGTTTGAGGAGGCACCTATATAAGAGATAGCATATAATATGGGCAGAAGGTAGGGGGTGGCATAATATAGTGTATTTATGGTGGCAACAGTTGCTTTTTATGTGAGGGCGAAAGAAGGTACTATTGTTCTACTATTGTTCTACTCCTAATAATATGCGGATTGGGCCTGTATTGGTGGGAGAATCTTATTTGTTTATAATTGCGACAAGAAGATATGCGATAGAATACTAAACATGAAAGCAAGATAAGTGAATTCCCTCCCTCACCCTTTTTGGGGGATTTTTGGTTTTTTTTTTTTTTCTTTTGTAAATGTCTCTGTGTTGTCGCTGGGTTTGTCTTTTTATTTTTGTATGTAGTGAGGGTGTGTTTTAACTGGGTACAGCTGAGCTCTGGAAGGAACAAATAGGGTTGGGGGTTTTTTGTTTTTTTTTTTGGTAGGGAACCAACATCCCTAAAGAACACTTGCACTTGTTAATCATGAGTAAATTCACGAGCACTAAACAACAAGGCGTTAATATGGGTTAAGTAACAAGGGCAATGCGCCGCAGTACTACAAGTAATTGGTGGGTATTTTAGCACTGGCACTGGCACTATTGTTCACTGGCATTAACTAATTATTTTTCCTTCTTATTTAGTACTATTAGCATCGCCACTTGGTTTTAAAGGGGAAGAAGAACTAATAAATGGAAGGATATAAGTTATTAATAATATATGTTAAATTCACAACAGTAATTTAAAACAACACTGGTATTTTAAATTGATAATGCACAAGTATCATGTATAGGTATGGTGAATTGTAACAATACTGGCTGTATACTGAGACACTTATTAATAATATCACTTTAAGGGAATTTTAATCGATTGGGGTTCAATTGTATGATGGGATGCTCCTTTTAAGATTCTATTTTTCATGCTGCTGTACTGGAATGTATGTAATTAACTGTTGAAAAAAAAAAAAAAAAAGTAGGGAGGGGTGTGTGTATGGATGCTGGGTTTTCATTTGGAGGGGTTGAACTTGATGGACTTTGTCTTTTTTCAACCCAATTTAACTATGTAACTATGTAACTATGCCCCGACCCGGCCTGATCTGACTACTACTACTTTCTGTCTGTTTCTGCCTTGTACTGTGATCTTCTGCCCAAAAGACTTTGCATAACCATTGTGCCCCTTTGTTCGTTCAGAACCCTTTGCTTTGCACCTCTCTTAATAAGACCTGGCGGCATCCGATTAGCTAAGGGCTCCTCCCGAGGTGAAAGGCGGCTGTTAAAGGTGGAAGCAAGAGCCGAGAACAGGGTGCTAAGCATCGGTTCTGAATTTAGGGTGACTGTGACAGCCATAGATGCACCAAATATTGTATGAAACAATATCATTGGTTCGTCTATGACAACCTTAATTGTGATGTGAAGGCAGCCATCTCAGTGCATTGTGCCTGATTCTGAGCTTTCACAAGGAGCCAGCACTACACAATAGAACTGCTTTCAGATAAGCTATTGTTTATCCTACTCAATGTACTATGCGACCTGTATAATAGGAAAACAGGGGTTCTCCTGCTTGGATGCTATTCTCATGTCTACTTCTCAGTGGGACATGGGAACATGTTTAGCAACAAACCTTATACTGAAGTTCTCTACAATGATCTTCTTCAGCTTTCAGGAAACCTGGTTTTTAAAAGGGTAAGGGGAAATTATTGACTCTCGCTGTATTTAATGTATTTGTGGTGCCATTGCCCTCTGTGTCTTGTATTTAATATATTTTGGGTGCCTCTACTTCTGCCCATACTGTATAATATGTTTAGGATCTGGAGTTATTGTTCATAGAAACCAGTGTAGAGTATAAGAGAGGTACAGGGGCCCTGCTACAATCCCAATTTCTGGTGCTGTGTGCTGTTTCACATGCACTTTGCTTTAAAGACATTGGGTGGAGGGGTTAAACACCTTGGGGCAAATTTAGTCACTTCACCCTTTAGTAAATTTGCCCCCTTATGTCACAGCTGAAGAGGCTCTCAATTGACTGTTTAGAAGTGGTTGTGTCTGCCATTGTCTTCATCAATCACTGTACAAAGTAAACAGAATATTTTAGTTATATACAGTAGATCTGTGGTTGAAATTAGACAGACAAGGAAAAGTTGTGCTCACCACTAATTTTTAAAACCATTAGGTGGGGGTGCTGTGACCACAAAATACAAATAGACAAATACAAGAGGTCCTCTGCACTCAACCCATTATCAATATATTTAAGACAGAGACATTTTGTGCATACTGCTACTGAAAAATGCCTTACCCTTTAAACAAAACAGGGATTGTTTGTCCATATATTGCAATATATTTAAGCTGGCCAACTACTTCAAAGTCATCCCATATCTGGCCAGTCCTACGCTTAATTTTCATCTGATTCATTAAGAATTCTATTGCTTCATTATACATTTTACAAAGGGACTAAGTTTTACCTGCAACTTACTTGCTGCTTTCAAAGTAAAACTCCTAAACTTGGCTGCCCTTTTATTAGACACCAGACTATAGTTGGCTATCATTGCACCCCCGCCTAATGGTTTTAAAAATTAGTGGTGAGCACAACTTTCCCTTGTTTGTTATAGTTATACAGGAGCAGTGACCAGCTCCATGTTGTCAGGTGATCCCACTGGTGTCTAATAAAAGGGCAGGATCTAACCCATCTCTAGTTAGTATTCATTAATGGGGTCCCCTTGCCCTAACTTGGATTCTACCTGCTGCCACAAGTTCACTCACTTCTTCTGTAGGATCTGAACTTGATCATCTGCCGCTATGTAGCTTTTAGTTTTTTTTTATTTAAATCCCATTTATTTATTGATTAGATAAGTCATGGTTCCCTTTTTTTCTCCAACATGCGTTTTACTGCTATATGTTGTGTTAGAAAGAAAAGGGATTTCTAGATATAAGCTATAAGCAACTATACAGGTTATTACTTTTATATTTTTTTTTATTTCGAAGAAATAAAAAATAAGCTGAGAGAACATGTCTCTATCTTTCTTTCTGATTGAATTTTATATTAGAAATGTTAGCCTTATAAGAAACAATGCCTTCTTTACCTTTGGCTGATTTTCCTGTTGGTAAGTAATACAGTGAACTCTCTCATCCAGCTTAGCTGATATAAATACCAACAGTACCATACGAAAAACAGACACAGCAATTTCAAACAAAGTAAGCTTTGGTTAATCTTTTTTTCTTATTTTCTCTGCAGAGAAGAAATATCCACACAAGTCCATGTGTTTTTTTTTTTAAATAAGGGGAAAATCACTCTACAACAAAAACTCCCATAAACTTGAAATTCAAAAAAAAATTACCAATTTAAATTTATTTATGAATTTTTTAAATTCGGGTGAATAGGATCACCAAAAAAAAATAATAATTTTTTAAAAAAAAGGTCAGTCATGAAAAATTTTGAAATTCGAATTTCCAATTTTTTTTTAAACTCTAATTGAATTTGGACTATTCCCTAGTCGAATTACACTAAAATACACCCAGAATTCTAATTTAAAAATAAGGAATTTTCAATATTACCCTTGATTAATCTGCCCCTTAGTGTAGTGTAAATCTAGTATGCAGTGTTCATGTCTCACCCATAGACATTCTGCTCTCTTATCCATTCGGCATGATGTGGCATTCACACGTGTATCAAAACTGTCACAAAATGAAATGTTTTCTAACAAAAGCAGGAAATTCCCTACCAGAGAATTCAAAGAATGTAAAATCTTCTCTATTCTACCTAAAACAAAACCCCAGTTTCTAAAAGCATGCAATAACCAATGTACATTTTAAACTACCCTGTCTTTAAAATAGAGAGGACATCTTGCAACTTCTGTTCTCTCAGGTTATATAGAGTCTTTGATATAATTATCTGACAAGGTCACAACTTATTGAACACGGGTAAAGTGGCTTCTTTTATAACCTTCCATTTCTTTCAAACACAAAGTCCCACACATGTAGCAATGCTATATTTTCTAACAAAGAAACAGAAATAAATCAGCACTCGGGACATAAAATTGCACAGCTATTATGACTGTAGATACAGAAATTGTTTTGTTTTGTTCAGGAGTACACATGAATTCAGGTTTGAGGTTTTAGTTATTACTAGAACACAATGATCTTTTCTATAAAATACTTTTCATTAAAGTCAGCGGGACTGCTCGTTCAGCTTAGATCAGAAGCTAAAACTACACTTATGGGATAATCATAATAAAAACAGAATATAAAATGAATTTAAATTGGATTAGTCGAGGTGTAATGGGAGGAATTTGCAGTCTCCATAATGCAATATTCACAAACACTATAAATTAAATGCATTGAAGTTCACTATGTTGTTCAAATCAGTGATTCTTTGGTGTGTGATAAAACTGCTTCATGTATTTTCTTAAATTGCACAGCAATCTGAGTTCCTCAAAAATAAATATCAAGGATGTAGTTAATTACGTTCCTGTTATATTGCTTTATAAAACATTGTGGCTCTACATTTCTAAAGGTTTTAAAGGATAAGTAAACCTTGAAAATAAGTGAATGTAAAATTGATGAGGGTTCTATTCTAAGCACATACATTTGCCTTGCAAACACTGATGTCAAGACTTGCTTTTACTGAAGGGTTTAGGAAGGAAGGCCTCTGACGCCATCTTGGATGGTTGCGCTGTGGCCAGAAATGTACTTTTATCTGGCATTCTGGAGTGACTAGATTGTATGGAATAAGAGATTTCACTCTTCTTCCTTTTTGGATCATGGTCAGGCGCCTCAAGGTACAGGCAGTTTACAGATCATTATGTGTCCTGGTTCTTTACTTTTCACCTTCACATGTCAACCAAACAGCAGTTTACCCAGAACTCCAGTATAATAGTGGGCATCCACTGCAACTTGTACAATATTCCACAAGTGTGGGGAAAGTCAGGAACAAGTCTATACCAGCAATTCATTTCACAGCAGGATGGACCTAAACCAATGTCAGTGGGCCTTTTAACTTGCCAAAGCATTGGGTGAAGTGGTGCGTATGGACCAGCCTGGCTTCTTGGTATAGGCATTATGACTCAACTGCACTGGTGTCAATTCACCTGTGGTGGGTGTCACCAGTTGAGGTCAAGGGGCAGATTTACTAAAGGGTAAATTGTCGCCAGCAACCGCTTCGCACACATCGCACCTCTTCGCCAGGCAAAAATTCACTACCACTATGCTAATTCACTAATATGGAATGCTGCGCCCTGGGCACCGAATGCTGATGACTTTTCGCTAACGCTACTTTGGCAGTGCGAGCATTTCATAGCAAAGTTGTGCTAGCATTCGTTTGTGCCTAGCGAAAATTCTTTAGTGATCTTGCACTTAAGTCAATTTGCATCTGACAGGTAATTTAAATGTGCTAGCGACTGTCTCATTCACTAGTGAATTGGCGCTAGAGCCTGTTAATGAATTGGCGATGTCCCTGCGGGTGGCAACACTAACGAATTGACGTAAGCGCTAGCCACTTCGCTCTTTAGTAAATCTGCCCCCAAGCCTCACTGGCATTCCCTGTGGGCTGCTATGAAGCAAGAAATTAATATACTTAAAATCCAAAATGGTACTCCAGTGAACAAAATGCTGTAGCTTATTCAAAAGGCTGCTAGGAAAATAGGGCTTAATGCGACTTAAGTATATTGCGTAGCCTAGGATAAATGACATTTCGCCCAAAACATATTGGGCCGTGCGTTCCTGGCAGCATGATGCATTTTATTCTCCACAGTGCCAGTTTGGAGCTTGCTTAATTGATTAGGAGTGCTTGTAATAGAGCACCAAGTGAGACGTGATAGGCAGCAGAGTGTAGGGAGGAACGATGCAACAGGTGAGTCTTGATCAAATTTTTTTTCATGAATGGAAATAGGCTTGGGAAGCCTAAACCAACACCATTGCATTTCCACAAACAGAATGGTTTTGTGTTCTTGAGTTATTGTTAATGAAACTGGTACAACAATTATCCTGAAAGATTTTCAGAAAGGTATTTTACATGAAATTGCCACTTTGTTTATTCTGCCTAGTGTTCTGGAGTAATATCCATGGAACTGCCCTTGAATATTATTAAGGAATCTGTGTAGGAAATTTCTTTAATCAAATTCCCCCCCCCAAAAAAAATCACCCTCCACCTCTGTAAAGTACTTTTGTGAATCCCAGTTTGCAATATTAAAATTGCGAAATTTATTATGTACTGACCATTTAAGAATTCAAATTCAACTATTTGCCACCTTAAACCTGCCGAATTGCTGTTTTAGCCTATGGGACGTCCTGGAATCAATTTGGAGTTGTTTGGAGACATCCTGAAAATCTATCTTTTTTTTGGTGAAAAAACTTGAATCCAATTAGATTCAAATTAGGTTTGCAGGTCGATCCTATTCACCCGAATTTAATTTTTTTTTTAAATTTCGATTGGTCCTTTTTTCTCTGATTTTCGAGTTCATGGGAGTTTATGGGAGTTTTTACAAACTTCCATGAACTCGAAATTCGACCCTTGATAAATCTGCACCTTAGTAGATTTACAAGGTTTGGGGAAATATTGAATACATAAATTGCCAACTGATCAGTATGAACTAAAACAGGGACATTTAAAACAGGGAAATTTAGGAATAACAGGCACAAAAACACATACTTTTGCATTGGACTCTGGTGTCAATTTAACACCTTAATATATATAACTACTCACTTTCTACCATAACACAGAGAACATGTCAGACTCTTGCCAATTTCGCAGTTGTTTCTTGTTTTCTATCATTCTCATAACATTTTGCAGTTCCATTAACATCAGCAAACAGCTGCAATATTTTGCCATTACTCTCATTAGAAAACCGTCCTAGCTGACGTGTGATACCGACCAATGACTCTTAGAAACTCTAAAGTAATCTGGTTCAAACATTTCTGGCACAAATTAAATATACATAATAAATAAACCTGGAGAAAAATGCTCAGTGCCGTTTTCCTGAACTGCTTTAAAATCTTAAGCTTTTAAAAGGATTTCATATCTTCCTGCAGATTGTGTCTAGGAGTTACGCCATCATTTTCTTTTCTGCCAAACCACAGTAGGAGGAACTTCTGAGAAAGAGAGACATCACCTGCAGCAATCCATAAAAAGGTAATTGTCAAACCATTTCTTTTTCTTTTGTTTGAACTGTGTTGTGGGAAATTCTGCTTACATCAAGCCGAAAAAATAAGAGCTCACAATACATCTGTCTTGAATTACATAATTTAGCTTCACACATATGCTTTTTCCGGAGAGGATGAGATTAGAATTGGCCCAGTGTTAAGCAAATTTAATTGGATCTGATCCTAAAACTATTATTGCAACAGACAGTACTTATCCAGAATGAGGTTATCAATTTTAATTTAATATTAAAAGGTTAAAGGTCACTGCAAAGCAATGATATCATTCAGATTTGCTCATTCATTTGAAGCTCGTTAAAATCGCATCTCAAGTATAGTGATGGGTGAATTTGTCTCGTTTCGCTGAAAAATACATGCCTGGTGAATTTATTCGCCCATCACTACTGAAGTATCAAGAAATATTATGGTATAAAGGGAAGATGTCGATAAGGGGATGGAAGGGAGAATAACACATAGATTAGTGGTAATCAGGTATGGGGCTTTATGTTGACAAGGAGCAAGATCTGGCACAAATTTTGCCCTGGAACAATGGAACTCTAGCTACTGTACTGACTCATTTTCTTATTTATTGCAATAGGAAAGTTTGTAGCCTCCAGTTTATACTGCCCTAGATTATCTGCTAAGTTTGGCTTCCTAATTATGTGCTTAGCAGACTTGGTTTGGTTTTGATTTGAACACTAGCTGTAATTGGGGTAACTTTCATGACCGATATGATCCATGAGGTTATTGTGTGTCTTTTCTGTAATGCTAGTAATAAAGGACTTCATTTAACAATAATTCAGCAGGACAGGAGCATTAAGGGGCACAAAACTGCACCTCATTCATTCATTCCCACTGGACTTGTGGCAGGGGCTCCTCTGTGCTCTGCACCATGTGCTGGATTTGTGTAAAGAGGAGTCAGGTGCAAGGTATTTCTGCCATAGATCATGCAGTAGGTACTGTACTCCTTTGCACCCTGAGATCATTGGTGCTCCCCAACTTCAGAAGTACTGCCTGTTAAAGGGCAGGTAAAGGCAAAAAATTAAAATCCCATTTTTAATTTCTTTAATGAAAAATAAACATATCGTCAATATACTTTAAGTACAAAATGTGAAACCTGACTGTATACAGTGAAATTCCCCCTTCATTTACTGTGGATAGGAATTGTCAGACGGTCCCTAACTGCTCTGCAGGGAAACAATCATACTTATGAACAGCAGGGGGAGCCCCTGCCTTACTTCCCAGCCATGCAGAACTCAAGCTTTGTTTGTTTCCCTGTAGAGCAGTCGGCAACTGTGTAGAGATTTGTATTGTGTTTTATTTTTGCCTTTACATCCCCTTTACTGTTTCCAACTTCAGCTGCAGGGACAAAGATCATGGAGCCAGATTTAAACAGATAAACTGGAATTCTATTTGGAGGATTATTTTGCAACAGACACTGGTTCTGCAGAGTTGGAGCAAGTTTGTATTAAAGAATACTAAAACTATAAAATATGCATTACATTACATGACAACACAGGACCCAGTACAGTCTGTATATTCTGATTATTAATCAGTCTTACTGTATCGACAGTGCCGGCCCAACCCGGCCAGGCAAAGCTCCCAAAACGCGAGTGCGCATGCGCGAAAAGCCGCAAGTGCGCATGCGCGAAATGCACAAAACAAACATTAAACACGTAGGCCAGAATGGGGACTGGACTAGGGGGTAGGAGAGGCACAGAAGGTGTGTGCCTGGCGCCCTTCCAGCTTTGCGCCCTAGGCACGTGCCTGCTCTGCCTACCCCTAGTTCCGGCCCTGTGTATCAGCTTCTGGCAGATATTATTTGACTTGTGCTGTTTTGATCATTTATGATGATCCCTAAGAAGCCCAGACCACACTGAGCATGTGCACAGTCTTGTCTTGCAAAGATGTTTTACTAAGTTACAAGTTGGTGACCCCTGTGGCCAATTTTGAAAACAAAAATCATTTGTTTTATTGGGCTTTTGGTGCAGTAAGTTCATGTTTATGTTTAGTATATAAAATACAGCATTTCTAGCCTTATTCTATTTTAGACTTTACTTCCCTTTTAAGGGGTAGGTAGAGGCAAAGCATCAGGGAACATTGAAATAATGAAACAGGCACAGGTCATTACGCTCCATTTCGCATAGCAATGGCCTGCAGCTATTCCAGACGTTCGTTGTCTAATAAACTACAGTTATGGGACCTGTTATCCAGAATGCTCAGGACCTGGATTTGGTTAGGGATTTGGATCCGTAAAAAGCACACCGAGTTATTAATGGATAAGTAAACTTTTAAAATAAGTGAATGTTGAAATTGAGATTGGTTGAAAAACTGACCAGCAGGTGGTGCTGTTGTAACAAAATTAGTTCGTATTAACAGCAAATGTATGCCTTAATATTTTGGAATAAAAAGAAAATAAATATTGAATGTAAATTACAAAAGAGCTTAGAATAAAACTCTCTTCAATTTTACACACTTATTTTAAAGGTTTATTTACCCTTTAACAAATGCAAAATAAAAACTAAACATCAATGCTTAATTTTAATTGTTTTATGAAAATACAATACAAATAGATATATAAACATAGATGCAGTACAACTACAGGTATGGGACCTGTTGTCCAGAATGCTTGGGACCTGTGGTTTTCCAGATAACAGATCTTTGTCATTTGGATCTTTATACCTTAAGTCTACTAGAAAATCATGTAAACATTAAATAAACCCAATAGGCTGGTTCTGCTCCCAATAAGGGTTATTTATATCTTAGTTTGGATCAAGTACAAGCTACTGTTTTATTATTACAGAGAAAAATGAAATCATTTTTAAAAATGTGGATTATTTAGATAAAATTGAGTCTATGGGACACAGCCTTTCCATATATGGAGCTTTCTGGATCACAGTTTTTTGGATAATAGATTCCATACCTGTATTTCCATACAGTAAACACATATTGGATACCCTATAAATTATTAAATGATTCACTGAAGCCAACTATGCTGATGAAATCAAGCCAAGATTTGACTTATTTTCAGACATTTACTAGTTTCTCCTTGAATATGCAGAGAAAAGCAGTAAACAGGGTGATGTTTCTATGATTCACGAATAATGGAATGTAAGTATATTTTTCTAATGCTAAATCAAGAATTTTGTTTTGCATCCCCTCAGTTATAAGTAATAATGCCAAAAATGTTTCAACAGAATGAAAGAATGCAGATAGACAGAACAGTGTATGCTAAAAGTGCATGTGTTGGACTATTTTCTTGTAAGTGAAAATATTCGTGGTATCACATCCTGTTTGAACTTTTTCATGTGCTCTTTCTACAATTATTAGGTTTCTGCCCCAGTACTTGTAATTTGTATACATGTAAGGACATGTGGTGCCCAGTACAGAACACATCTGTGTTCCAGCACTCTTCCCATATTTACAAATTGACATTCATAAGCTTTCCCAGAATATGTGGCCAAATTCTAAGTGAAAAGGGAAGGTGTAAATAATTGGCACTAAATAACTTTTATGTAACATGCTGTGCAAACTATAAAACATACCATTTGTGTATTTTATGGTGGTTGAGATGCTGTAGGTACACCAAATATTATTATATTGAAGGCGTGCAAATGAAAAATTGTCTGTACATAGAAATATTCACAATGAGCAGATTTTTAAGAGCAGATGAAACTGACAACTCTTACCATGTAATATTGAATGATTTTTTTTTTTTACACATTCCTGCATGTTTATCAATGTATAAATATAAATTCACAGTCCTATTTAAATACAATAGGCAGGACTGTAACAAAGGGTAGGCAGAAGAGGTACCTGCCAAGGGTGCAAGAATAGGGGGGTGTAGGGCAGATACAGTACCTGTTAAAGTGTATTCTGCCTACCCCTAGTCCATGTTCACTGCCCTCTGTCACTCTACCCTCCCTTCCCTCCCCTCCGTCACTATCCCATCCCTTCCCTCCATCACTCTTCTCTCTGTTGCTCTCCCTTCTGTCACTCTCCATCCCTCCTCCAGTCCTCCCCACCCCTCTTCTACTCCTAGTCCATGTTCACTGTCCTTTGTAGCTCTACCCTCCCTTCCCTCCCTCACTCTCTCCTCCTTTCCCTCCCCTCCATCACTCTCCCCTCACTTCCCTCCCCTCCATCACTCTCCCCTCTGTCATTCTCCTATCCCTCCTCCTTTCCTCCCCAACCCACCCCTCTCCTACTCCTAGTTCATGTTCACTGCCCTCTGTTGCTCTGCCCCCCCCCTCCGTTCCCTCCCTTTCCTCCCCTCCATCACTTTCCCCTCTGTCGCTCTCCCATCCCCTCTGTCACTCTCCCCTCCCCCTCCTGTTCTCCCCACCCCTCTCCTACTCCTAGTTCATGTTCACTGCCCTCTGTTGCTCTACCCTCCCTTCCCTCTGTCACTCTCCTATGTGTTGCTCCCCCCTCCTGTCCTCCTCTTTGCTACTGTGCATGCATGCAGATGTTTGAATTTGGCCACGGAAGGGGGCGTGAAGGACGGCAGGGTTGCCTATGGAGTCAGGTTGGCTTGGCCTGGCCCTGAAAATAGTAGCAGATCCATTTTTTCCCAGTCAGTGGTCTATATAACACAGGACCCAAAGCAATGGTCTCCAAATAGCCCCTGTAAAGCTGAAAATGCTGCAAAAATTGTTTCTCTTTCTCTGTTTACAGCTTCCTCCAACCCAATGCTTCTCTGTTTCTGAAAGATTGTGAAAACATATTGGATCATAATAAGCTTGGCCTTGTTCTGTGGGAATCCACATTCCCTTTCTGGATCTTCTTGGTAAAAAATGTAAAGGCATGTACCAGATATAAGTGTATTTATTAGGATTTGTCTGGGAATGGCAAAATATCAACAATGATTACAAATAAGGAGAGGTTTGAAACTCATAAAGCTAATAAGTCTATTCTGTAACTCAGTCTGTGGTCAGTGTTGCCACTTGAAGTGCAAAAGTAATTTATCATTCATATGGTGAGATCTTGCACCAATAGGTAGTCTAATTTTCTAGCCAGTTCTTTGTTGATGTTGCTGCTAAAGTTATACAGAAAGGCAAAGCTTTAGAAACATGTATTTTAAAAAATCACACCTGCAGGTGCATAACTATAACATTTTGGTCTGATTAATCCTCTCTAGCGATATACTTGGGAAAGTCATGATTAATGGAAGTCTACCACAAATAAATCTAAATATGTTTATATGTAAATCGGCAAATACTGTACTGTAGATAATTTCATGCATATTGTAGATCATTCTGTTCTTATGTAAGACTTACAATACCATAAGTTCTGAAAATTGCAGGACTGCACAGCTTCCAGGGGCCTTACCACGTTGCACAAAGACCCGCACCTTTCCCATGTATACAGGGTTGAATGTGTTTCACCAGACTGTAATCATGAGGGCAGGCTGGGGTTGGTACTTAGGAATCCTTAAAAAAATGCATAGAAGGCATAAAGGGGAAAATCCACATCTCACAATGTAATATTGTTCTTTAAACTGTTATTTTATTTCATCACTTGTGCTTGAAGGTGTCGTAATCTTTTGGAGCAAACATAACGACTTTTTCAGTAAGAAGTTTTATTGCTTTGACTGCGCATTCGTGCAAACTATCGGTCTTCCACTGTCAGAACAGTTTTCGGGTTCGCAAAAGTTATATTAAATTTGCGCAAAGCAAAATTTGTTTGCGCAAAGGCATAACTTTTCACATTGCGAATAGTTTTTCCATTACCGACTTTTATTACATTTCCCCAATAAAGCAAAGGTATGCATCAACAGGCTCTGCACTTTGCAGTTAAATACAGTATGTCTTTTTACTTTAATTTTTCATTATTTAGCAAACTTTTTTTTTTACCTGTTATGAATTTGTGTCAGGAAACACCAGGAATCGAACCCTTGTCTATTTGTTGAACCATACCTGAACCATTCTCCTGAGCCACTGGGGTCCCTTAGAGTCAGTGTGGGTTTATGATTTTGATGGGCTTGTGCTATTTCTCTGCTGTTGTCTTGCCCCTCCTTCCTTATTAACTTCAACTGTTGCAAATTAACAATTTTGTTACAAGCAACTCCCGGTTGTTTGATCATTAAGCTCCCCAGCCAGATCTACCCTGGGATTCCTTGTTCCTTGCCTTGTTCATAGTTCCTAGTCTCTGAGTCCTCTCCCTGTTCCTGTACCCTTGTTCCTGGTTCCCTTTCTGCGTGTGGATCTCCCAGTACTGACCTTGGACTGCTCTCTGGACATTCTCATTAACCCCTGCCTACTTCATGTGGATCTCCTGGTACTGACCTTGGATTGCTCTTTCCCTCTGGATTTCTGCCTGTCTCAACCTCAGTTTGTTTATTGGACCTTCGCTGTAAGCGTTTGGAATGGACTTTGTTTTGCCTGCTGGTATCCCAGGTTATTCAGCTTTTTCACTGGTTACTATTTTGCACCTTGTTTAATTAAGTCTTTTACTTTTTCATTGCTTTCAAACTCTGTTCTCCTATTTATGGTTATACCCTGGGTTATCCAGTATACAGACTCCCTTCTTCCTATCCAGCGCCGATTCAGACCTAAGCGCCGCCTGAGGCGGCTCCTGCAATGCCGCCCCCCCTCGCTGACTTACTTGTCGGGAGGGGAGGCAGGAACACTCATTGGCGGCGCGCCCCTGTTCCTATCTGTCCTCAGTGGCAGATTGTGACAATTGTGACAATTTGTCATAATTTGTACTTTCCAAAAATATGGCATTCTCAGGTAAACGTACTTGTATGGGCTTTTTTTGTTACCTGTTCTGAATTTGTCATAATGTCTACTTTCAAAAAATGTGGCATTCTTGGGTCAACTTACTTGTACTGGATTTGTTCGGCTTTGCTAATATTTACAGTCATATATCTTCAAGGCACTATCAAATCTGGAAAGTCTTGGTTGAAAGAACTATAGTGCTTGAATAGTGCTCCAGGGTAAAAAAAAAAACAAAAAACACACACACACACACACACACACACACACACACACACACACACACACACACACACACACACACACACACACACACACACACACACACACACACACACACACACACACACACACACACACACACACACACACACACACACACACACACACACACACACACACACACACACACACACACACACACACACACACACACACACACACACACACACCCACCCACCTAAAATTAAACAGAACAAAATCATCATGTCGAAATTTGGCACCTATTGATTTTTTTCTTTGCATAAGTTAACTATAGCTTTTGTGAACCTGGAAAAATGATCTTTGCCCCCAAAAGAATAGCATTTATTAAAAATGCACTCTGCGTTCACAATGTGATAACTGTCTAATGAAGAATGTTACATTGTAATATGTGAATTTCTGTTCTTATTTTTCAGTTTACGACTTTTATTACTTTTGCCACCTTTGTATTAAATATACAAAAATCTGTGGAACTGCCAAGTACTGTAGCACTGCACTTTGTACAACATCATACTACAACATACATGTGATGGATGGCAGTCTTTAAATTCCCTGGTACAATTAATTTATAACATCAAATACACCTTTCCACCTCTTTTGGCAGCAGAATATTGCACAGTTCCATCTGCTTACTCCACTCGACTCTGTTAGGTCAATTTGCCAGGGGGAAATGTCCTTTCTACCTCCTTCCCTCTCCAGCCAGACATTGAACATCTCATTAGTATAATCGAAACGATTGAGAAAAAACATATTGCATCCATACATGTGTCCTTAAAAGTTTCAGAAGTACTTTTTCAGCTAAGTGACTTTTTATTTGCAGAAACTATAATTCTAATAGATGTCTGAAAAAGTTTTCATTTTTTTTATAGACATTAAAGAAAGGAAGCAATTTCTTTGATCAGAGTTAAGTAAGCCTTCAAGGCTGCATTTGTAATCCTGCTCTATAACCAAGAGCAAATTGTTCCTAAGTGCATAGGAAGAAGGCTTGAAATGTTCTCTGCATTTAAAATAAGAGAACATTGAATAAAACAACAGAAATTAAAAACGTAGGCTTAGAAATGCATTTATTCAGGGCAGTTCAGAATAAAGTCATTCAATAATGTAGGTATATATGCGATGGCATTTTTATATTATTTTTGGGGTTTGAATAGTTTGCCCTTAATCTGAATTTATTTTACTTAAAGTTTAAAAATCCTTGAACTTTTGTAATAATGGAACTTATAGGAAAGCACTATTTTCACTATATCACAAATAAAAAGGACAGTTATCGGCTTATAGTATGAGCAATGAAAAAGGACCAAGACACACTCCTACTTCTCATGGCCATGTGTATTATTGGGTTTGTTTCTGAATAGAACACTACCTGAAAGCTATTTGTTTGATCTCATGGTTTTTGGTTTATGATTCTTCTCATAGGGCAAACGATTGCTTAACTGTGTTTTGTATGTGCTTGTGGCATGGAAACAGGATCACATGTTGTAGGAACAGCACAGAAAAACAATAAATAACAGAACATAATGTTGTATGTTGATTGTGTAGATTTAGGAATAAATAAGATTGGTAATTGTCGCAAATATTGTGATGTTCTTATTAAGTACTGAACAAAGACATTTCCAGGATCCCTTTTAAACTTAGAAGTACAGTGTTTATTAAAGGGAACCTGTCACCATAATAAATCATTTCATATTGTTTTCTATTGTGCTAGTCAGGCAAAATAAACATTACTAACTATATACAAATTATTTAAATCTTGTTTTCCTCACACATCATTTGCAATGATCTACTTTGTAGATCATTACTGGTTATATATGTTTTTTAATGTGAACTTTTTAACTCTATTCATAAGGAAATACAAGAGGGTCCTATTCATAAAGGCAGTAAATGTTATTGGGGGGAAAAGGTGCCAGATTTCAGCAGGAAAGTCAAAGAATAAAAGCCTATTTGCTGAAGTTTACATTAGACTTGGGCGGTTCACCGATTCTGGCATTCTGGTTATTAGTTGCAGTTCACTGACCGGTTCGGTAATCGGTATTTGCTTTTCAGAGCCCCAAGCTGCTCTGACAGGCATATTTAGTACTGTGCTGCCTATAATATACAATATTATTGTCAACATAGTAAGTTAGGTTGAAAAAAGACACACGTTCAACCTTTTAACTCTATTTCAACCTGCCTAACTGCTAGTTGATCCAGAGGAAGGCAAAAAACTACTAACTGACTCCAAAATTTGAAGCCTCTCCAATTTGCCTCAGAGGGGAAAAAAATTACTAACTGACTCCAAAATGGCAATCGGACCAGTCCCTGGATCAAATTATTATTATATTCATTCATAAAGTATCAATATATTCTGCTGCACTGTACATAAAGGTACATAATTATATGATACATTCAGTATCTGATGCTATAAGGTTGGGGTCTCCGCCTTTTTTATGCATGAGCCATATTCAAATATAAAAAGAGTTGGAGAGCAACACAAGCATGAAAAAAGTTCCTGGGGGTTGCCACATAAGGGCTGTGATTGGCTATTTGATAGCCCCTATATAGACTGCCAGCCTACAGGAGGCTCTGTTTTGGCAGTACACCATTAGTCGCTGGGCGACTAATCTCCCTGAATCGAAGCGTGTCTCTGCCCTTAGGACTTGTGGCCTAAATAACGTTGGATAGGGGCTCAATATGATAACACCTCTCCCTAAAAAAAAGCATTAGTCAAACCACTGCCAAAACGGCTTTATATATCACCACTACCTAATGTTGTCAAGGCACCTCTCCTACTGGGTTTCTTCTACTGAGTTAGGGTTAATGATTCCTTTAGAACCGTAGAAAGTAGTTTTTATATCAATGAACCCTAAACATTACCACTAATACATTGTCTGTCCTTCAATTCTTGAGCCTCTTCATCTCAGATTTGTACTGTTACTAATTGGAGAAAAAGTGTCAGGCTTGGGCGGGTGCGAGTGGTTGAAGGTCGGATATCGGGCTGGTGAGGGGTGGAAAAAACACGACCTGCACATCACTACCCAAAAGGTTATATTCTGGTGTCTTGCTGGTCCAGTCTGACTCATGATCCCTGCAATTCTACCAAACTCAGTCAGTGGGAAAAGGTCTTAAAGGGATACTGTCATGGGAAAAAAAAATTTTTTCAAAACGCATCAATTAATAGTGCTGCTCCAGCAAAATTCTGCACTGAAATCCAATTCTCAAAAGAGCAAACAGATTTTTTTTATTCAATATTGAAATCTGACATGGGGCTAGACATTTTGTCAATTTCCCAGCTGTCCCTGGTCATGTGACTTGTGCCTGCACTTTAGGAGAGAAATGCTTTCTGGCAGGCTGCTGTTTTTCCTTCTCAATGTAACTGAATGTGTCTCAGTGGGGCATTGGTTTTTACTATCGAGTGTTGTTCTTAGATCTACCAGGCAGCTGTTATCTTGTGTTAAGGAGCTGTTATCTGGTTACCTTCCCATTGTTCTTTTGTTTGGTTGCTGGGCGGGGAAAGGGAGGGGGGTGATATCACTCCAGCTTGCAGTACAGCAGTAAAGAGTCATTGAAGTTTATCAGAGCACAAGTCACATGACTTGGGGCAGCTGGGAAATTGACAATATGTCTAGCCCCATGTCAGATTTCAAAATTGAATATAAAAAAATCTGTTTGCTCTTTTGAGAAATGGATTTCAGTTCAGAATTCTGCTGGAGCAGCACTATTAACTGATTCATTTTGAAAAAAAAATGTTTTTCCCATGACAGTATCCCTTTAAGTCTAAGGCCTAGTCACATGCAGCCCCAACAGTCTAGTACATGTTGCTTTTTTCACATACCTGGATGCACAAACTGTTCCAGTCAGTCTACAGTTTGATTAGATTATATAGAAAGCTTTAAGAAAAAAAAAAGTATGGCCTTTGCTATTTACAGTGGCCTTTTGAGCTCATAAATTATGAGCTCCCAGAAAATCAATAGGGGAAATAAAACAGGATTTTCATCCCAGCTCAGTTGGATTAGATATAATTCTCTTAGAACTGCTAGGCTATTTATTTTTGGCAGTTTTCTGTACCGCAACCTTAACACAACAGAACAAAAATCCTTACCTTTTGATATAATACAGGTATCATTCTGAAATACTGTGAAATAAAATAAAAATTGAACACACAAATAAAGATAATTCACCGACCTGTCCACAAATCTCTCAAAAAACTATATTCTATGACATATTTTTTGGAAAATGATGTCTAAGGTTAAAAAAAGAAAAGTGACAAATCATGCAGAAAGGTTGGCTCCTATGCAATGAAGTGGCAAGTATTCAGTATTATTCCACAACTTGTTACAGGGGGTTTTGACTCACATTTGGTATTCTTGAATTGCTGTACTGTATGTCTGCTGGTTAATAAGCAAGTAACTGAAATATTTCTTCCTGCCATCACTCATGATTTGTTCATTTCCAACATTTTCCAACAGTTGTTTTTAGAAATCCTGATTCCTTTGAAAAGAAACTTTTAAGTACACTCATTCATTTGTGGCAAACGAGGGGTCGATCCAAGACTCAGATTCAGTTCAGTGAAATATAAGTACAACCTCATGTTGTCGTTTATCTCCACGTTGCCCTAAATGGAGTGATATTTTGTTCAACTCAATTAGTAACCACGAAGAATGAACAACACAGTACACAAGGGAATGGAACAGCAATCGGTGTATATTCTTTAAATATGTATCTGTTTGCTTGAGTGTGTTTCCAAAATTATGTTATTTCATACTTAAACATTACATCTTATCTTAAATATGTGAGACAATTTAGTTAACTACTAGGAGCTAATAGGCCATATTCAATTCAATTGGATAAACGTATCTCCTGTTTTTTCTCAAGAAAACTCAATAGAAGCAGGGCCACTTTAATAAGCGAGCAAAGTGGGCATCTGCCCAGGGCCCACTTGTATGGGGGCTCACTGTTGACTGCAAACTTTTTTTTTTGTTTACAAATTTTTTTTTTTGTTTCCCGTTCGATCCTCTCTGCTTTTGCCCCCCCCCACCACCACCCGGTGTGAAGAGGAAGTTGCCACCGATGTGTGGGAAACTGGCTAAAGTATAAATAGGCAGAGAGGAATCTCCGCCTGCTGCAGTGCAGAGAGGGATCCTGGAGGTGGAGTCGAGCATCGCGTTGATGCGTCACACGCCGTGCTGGCCTGTGCCTATACAGCTGCACTTAACCGCCATGAGCCAAGGCCAAATGGTCCAACCTTCTGATCTTCTATGGTGCTACCCGACCACACACCACCACCGGGGTGTAGTCTGCACACTCACAACTCACCCCAGCCAGCTGCTGAACCAGGTCCAGGCACGTACACTCATAGGAGCAAATTCACTAACCTACGGAGTTGCGCTAGCGCAGGCTTCGCCGGACTTTGCCTGGTGAATTTTTGCCTGGCCGCCGCTAATTCACTAAAAAAAGTTGCGCTCAGGAGGTGAAAGGTAGCGAAGTTGCGCTAGCGTTAATTCGTCAGGCTAAGCGAAGTTGCTCTAGCTAAGGCTAATTTGCATACGGCGCCAAATTTAAATTTGAATGGACATTTATGCTGCAGCGTATACAGAACACTACACAAGCCCAGGGAAACTTAATAAAAGTTTAAATAGGTGTTCTAATGCCCTACACATGTGCCCACAGTATATGTAAGGTGTCATATGTTAACAAATTTTGGGGGGGAGGTGGGTACCCTAAAAAAATTGTTTTGCTCTTTTTAAGCCTATCACCCAGAGTAGATAGGAGTTTTTTTTTTTTTTACAAACTCCTATCTACTCTATTGATCTTCGCCTGCCCTGACCTGGCGAAGTAAACTCTGGCGAAGGAGGTAACATACGGGAAAAAAAAAAATCGTAGTAAATTTATGTAGTTTCGCCCCCTTCACCAGAGTGCAACTTCACAAGCGTTAGGGTGTGAAGTTGCACTAGGCTATACACTTCGCTGTGAATTTTTGCCAGGGTCACTAATAGTAAATTTGCAAAGTGGCAAAATTACGTCACGCTGGTGAATTTTCGCCAGCGTTAGCCACTTCGCATTTTAGTAAATTTGCCCCATAGAGAGAGTCACGCACCTTGTCCATCTATCCTGATCCATTTTTAGAAGCGGTGAGTGGCCATCTCATGAGACCCTGCCAATTTTGCCACAGACTTCACTTTGCCACAGACTTCCCAATTCTGATCGTTGACATTTAGGGGCACATTTTCTATTGGTCGAATATCAAGGGTTAACCCTCGATATTTGACCCTCAAAGTTAAATCCTTCGACTTCAAATATCAAAGTGGAAGGATTTAGCGCAATTCGTTCGAATGATCAAAGGAATAATGGAACGATTCAAAGGATTTTAATCCATCGATCAAACGATTTTCCTTTGATCCCAAATTGCCTAGTAAGCCTATGGGGACCTTCCCCATAGGTTAACATTGGTGCTCGGTAGGTTTTTAGGTGGCAAAGTAGGTGGTCGAATTTTTTTTTTAAAGAGACAGTACTTTGACTATCGAATGGTCGAATAGTCGAACGATTTTTAGTTCGAATCATTCGAGTCGTAGTCGAAGGTCGAAGTAGCCAAAAAAATACTTCAAAATTCGAAGTATTTTTTATTCTAATCCTTCCTTCGAGATAAGTAAATTTGCCCCTAAATATATTGTAGTCACTACTGTCTGTCTATGCTCAAATCAATGCGTGGTTGCTAGGGTCGTTTGGCAACTGGAGAGCTGCTGAATAAAAAGCTAAATGATTAAAAAAGGGAAATAATAAAAAATGAAAACCAATTGCAAATTGTCCCTGAGTATCCCTCTCTACATCATACTAACAGTTTAAAGGGAACAACCTCTTTAATGAACAGTGAGTTCCACTACATACAGTAATAAGATTTGTTTTCTCAGAATTGCTTCTCTCTTGGCAACAAGCACAGACAAGGTAGCCTGTTAGTCGCAGATACTTTCTGTTCATTGGCAATGTTTTAGTGATCTTAGTTAGCCCCACGAGTTAGCTCTTTGCCCAGGGCTCACCAAAGCCTTAAAACAGCCCTGAATGGAAGTCTATGAGGAAATGTGGAATTTAAGTAGTAGATACATTGTTTGCAACACTTTGGCAACAAGCAGCTTATGCCAATAGGAATGTGTAGCACAGCTTTGTCCCTCTCAGCATGGACATAATGGCTTGAGATTGGGGAATTTTCCCCCACTTCTAAGGCAAATTGGGAATGAACTAGAAGCTCTAATTTATTTCATAAAAAGTTCAACTAAATGGACACATTCATATACATAACTAGGTCACTGCTATTAAACATTAGACTGATTGGGATTTTACAGGTGGAAAAGTGTGTTTTTTTCTATTATTATACAAACAAGTACAAATCTAATCCCTGGCCCCACTAGTCCCATAATAATGTTGTGTAGATACAGTCAACTGGATGCACATATAGTACTTTCACAATTTATATCTATTTGTTCCATCAAAAGATTGAAGCTGCTCATGGTAAATTGGCAAATCTCAGTAATTCATAGTCATAGGAATCACTAATTCACTAAATTGCGAAGTTGTGTCTCTGCAGCCAAACGCTGGCGTAGTTTCGTCAGCACGAGCATTTCATAGCGAACTTTCTCTAACATTCATTTCTGCCTAGCGAAACTTCGTTAGTACACTTGTGCTTAGGTCAATTTCAATAGGGCGGGTACATATAGGTCGTATATATGTCTTTATTAGAGATGTTGGTGCAAATGCTTGAAGTGGCCACTTATTATTACAAATGTACAAGGAAGCAAAATAAAGATCGTGAAAAATAACTTAAAACGTAACTTTTAATCCACATAAGTTAAAAGCACACCCGCACCCATACAGACAATGCCGAGACTGACTCGGCATTGTCTGTATGGGTGCGGGTGTGCTTTTAACTTATGTGGATTAAAAGTTACGTTTTAAGTTATTTTTCACGAACTCTATCTAATATTTTCATCTGAACTGGTTAGCTTGGAGTGTACAGGGTCCTAAAATCCTCTACTTTCCCTGTCCCTCTGGTGGTTGTTTATATTATATTGGTTCTTTAATGAACACTAACCTGCAGAGAATTCAGGTCTATAATTTGATTACACTCACCTGTGTGAAGGAAGCAAAATAAAGACAAAATAGATCCTCTAATGCCCTAGACATGAGCCCATCCATGCCCCTCAAATGGTTTAAAAAAAATGTTAAAACATTTTTTAATAATTTGAACTTTTAAAGACAATCCCGCTTTAAAATATGAAAAAACGCCATTGCTTTTTAGAACTTTTATGACTTTTCGGCATACGGGATATGATGTCACTGACATAAGATTGAGGAGGATGTAGCTTCATCTTATCAGTTCGCCAGATTTAAGGTGGTGAAGAAAACTCTGGGGAAAGAAGTAATGTTCTGTAAAATTTGCACTTTAGTAAATTTGAGTAACGATCGTTCGCCTGAGCGAAAATTTGCCTTGAGATAGGGCGAGAAACTTAATTACCAATTAACTCTTTCGCTAGCGAATTGTCCTCCTCTACGCCTGTTGGTAAAATGGCGATGTCCCTGCGGATTGGATTTCTGGCAAATTGTGGCTAGTGACGGCCACTTCGCCCTTTCATAAATCTGCCCCCCTGTGTCTGCACTGAGGAGAGCTGAGACCTTGAGGTGCCCTAAAACTTAGGGAACGTCATTATTAATTTGAATTGTTTTACTGAGGACCCTTATGCATAGTATTTATAACCTGTTAAGTACTGTGATTTAAGTATATTTTTAAATAGCATGTCATTGATTAAGAGCTGCTATATGTTGGCATGTTTGCATATATACTATATGTGTGTGATAGTTTTTTGTATTATACCATACAATAACACTTGAGTAGGTTATAGTTTCTTTTGGAACCCACTTTATGTCTTGAATCCATTCTCAGTTATTATTTTTGTATGTAAATCTGTATATTCAGTGGATACCCGCATTTATTGTACAAAGTTATGGCATATGTTGGTGCTGTATATGGACTTATGGGTTAATCTTACATTCTCTTATGGCGGAAACATTAAAAAGGCCCTGCATGAGAACGCATGGAAAAAAAAGGCTGTGTGTATGTGTATATTAAAAAATTTGAATCTAAGAACTTGATTGAATAAACAAGTGAAAATGAAAAAAAATTCATCAAATTTATATTTTACTCATCATTTTCAATGGGTCTGCAGACTCAAAATAGGGTTGTGCCACAAGTAAAGACGACCCTACTCCTGAGAGGTAATTATTGCTTGTCTTTACTTTGCATATTTGAATTTAATGTATGGGAGTCAGTAGCATAATTTTAAGCATACATATAAGTAGCAGGGCTTTTCAAAGAAAATAAACAATTCTGGCAGAATTCCAAGCCATCGCTTGTTTTATTGTATAGATTTTTTTTCTACAAAAACCAGATGTGGTGCACTTGTGTCTTCTGCAACAAAGACATATGAATTGTGTTTCATGGGTAGGGAAATACTTCCAGAGATGCCTCATTGTAAAGGAAATGTATTTTAGCAACATAGTACCTCCAAAAGACAAAATGCTACTTGAGATATCCATGTGTGGATTTGGCACTAGAACAAATGTCTCTGCACACACTCCATCTACAATTGTCAGTCTGTAAGTAATCAAAGTAATATTGTTTTTACAGTGCCTGTTGTAGTGAGTATCTTGTGAATTGATCTTATTTTTAAAGCACAAAAAGTAATACTTTTGTTGTTGATATTGTCAGACTTTTATACAGGGGTCCCTTAGCACATTACACCTCTAGGCATTCAGACTTGCACCTACCAAATAGCCTGCAGGTAATGGGTGTGCAGATGAACAGTTACCTTTGCAATTTGCGCCCTTTGAAAAATGTACTATTTCATTGTTATCTCTAACTCAGTCTCACCTCAGAAAGAGTCAGTGCTGTAAACTCCCTTTGCTCTCTACAAATAATTATTGCTAATGCCACATTTATGTTGCAAAAATTAAAATGCTATAACAATAGGGTAGAATGAAGTACTGCACAATCAATCAACGAAAGGAGAGCACTTCAATGCAGATTTACTGCTAATTCTTCTTTAGCCCAAAATTGAACAATATTGGGCTGAGCGTATAGAATGAAGTACAGGTATGGACCTGGGGTTTTCCAGATAATGTATCATTCTGTAATTTGGATCGTCATTTGATCAGATTCAGGGAGATTAAGTCGCTCTGCGATAAATTGCCACTTCTTCGGGGGCAACTAATCTCCCCCCGAACTGCTTCCCAATGGCTAGAATGTAAATTGCCAGTGGGATGGCACTTGGAGCACTTAGTTTTCCGAAGACACCCGAAGTTTCCTCGTGAAGCAACTTTGGGCGACTTCAGAACACCGATTGCAATCCCGCCAGCGATTTACATTCTAGCCAGTCGGAGGCAGTTCAGGGAGATTAGTCACCCCCAAAGAAGAGGCAATTAGTCGCCCCAAAGCAAAGGAGATTTGTTGCTGGGCAACTAATCTCCCAGAATCTAAGTGTTTGTCTCTGTCCTTAAGGTGTTATTCACCTTCAAACACTTTTTTTTCAGTTCTGTTGGTTTCAGATAGATCAGTAGAAATAATGACTTTTTCCAATTACTTTCTATTTTCTATTTGTGGCTGTTTTTCTAATATTGAAGTGTAAAGTTTAATTTTTCACCTTCTAAAGTAGTTCTGGAGGGGGAGGGGGACGCTGACTATGTAAACGGTTTTAAATTGATACATTTAGTTGATACATTTAGTTGATGCATTTGATATCTTTAGCTGTTGAGTAGAATCCCTACATTTATTAAAGGCAGCTGTTAGAATTGATACAATAGTTGCTAATATTCCACAGATACTGCTGAGAAATGTATCAACTCAATCTATCCACTAAATGTAGCAAATTGTAACATTTCAGAATCTACTCCTGGATCACTGAGTTGACAGACTGAAACACCGGAGACGGGAACATTAAACTTTAAACTTAAATTTTGTTGAACTGGTAATAAATAAAAGATGGAAAGCAATTGAAAAAAGTATTTGTTTATGGTGAACAATCTGTAAACAACTCAACTGAAAAGGTGTTTGGGAGGTGATCAACGTCTACTAGAAGATCATGTAAACATTAAATAAACTCATTTGGCTGATTTTGCCTCCAATAAGGATTAATTATATCTTAGTTTGGATCAAGTACAAGCTACTGTTTTATTATTACAGAGAAAAACAGAATTTTTTTTAAAGTTTGGAATCTATGGAAGACTGGCTTTCTGGATAATGGGTTTCTGGATAATGGATCCTATACCTGTATATTGCCTTATGTTGCCCAACTTATCCCATTTGTCCCTAATGCTACTAGTAAAACAAAAATCACATTTATTTTAGTTTATACATGTGGTCAGTGGCAAAACATCCACAGATCCAACCAGATTTAACAGGACTTTACAGCATGACACCGATCATAACAAAATTAGATGCATATAAAAAAATGGGTGAATTTACCACTAAATTAAAAAGAAAATCCATGTGTGCAGAAAATGATAATCTTCCTGTTGCTATGGACAGTTTGCCTATCGAAGCTCCTCTTGCAGATGTGAAGGGAATCTGTTAGCAGAACATCATAATGAAACAGCGGTTGTTGCAGCTCACACTAATTAGTATGAAGTTTATTTCTACTCTGCTTAAAACATGTTTCCTTACAATCCAAGATTGATGTAGAAATGTCATTTTGCTCTGTATGCTCTTGAAAAGATCACCAATGCTGAAAGTGCAAAAAATGCAAAGGCAGCTCTTTATTTTGTGGTTAAAAAAAACTGCCATCTCAGATCTTTCTGTTCTTAGAAGAGTTCCTCTTTTTTTCTAAAAAATACTTGGATAACCAGAAATCATAATGAGAGCTTGCCTAAAGCTAAACATTGTGTAGGGCAAGTGCAAAACACAAGTATTACTGGAATATTTCTCATCTTATATGGGCTGATACCAATGATTGTTACCTCCAAAAAAATAACGCAGACTCCATGTTAAATAATTCCAGTGATCAGTGGTGTAACTAGATGTTGCTGGGCCCTACAGCAAATTAATTTTAGGGCCCCCAACATATCCAGTGTTTGTCCTGTTTTACCAATATATGTTCAAATTGCTCATCAATGAGAACCTCATGGGGCCCCCTGTACCTCCTGGGCCCCCCTGCAGCCGCAGGGTCTGCTTCCTCTGTAGTTACGCCCCTGCCAGTGATAATACAGTCAAAACACATTGGCAGAATATCATTTGTTATCAGAACAGCACTCAAAACTGGTTTCAGTGAAACTCCTAATAAATAAAATAATCTTAATTAATATTGGAAGGTCTACATCACCAAAAGTCTTTGCACCGCAAGCAAACCAGAAGGTTAGCACAGTCCTTACCCTATAGTCTGTTGTAGACCCAACATACACAGGTACTGTATGAGATCTATTATCCAGAATGCTCAGGACCTGGGGTTTTCCAGATAAGAGATCTTTCTGTAATTTGTATCTTCATTCTATAAGTCTACTATAAAATCATGTAAACATTAAATAAACCTAACAGGCTGATTTTGCTTCCAATAAGGATTAATTATATCTTAATTGGGATCAATACAAGGTACTGTTTTATTAATTTTAAAACATTTAGATTAATTATAATGGAGTCTATGGAAGCTTTCTGGTATGAATATACCTAATATGTCTAATAAGTTTCTGGATAACAGATCCTATACCTTTACTATTAAAATTTAAACATAACGTGTTGTTATCACAGCATGAGGTGTTGATGTAGACCTACAACTAACTAAACACCCTATATGCCATGTAAATTTACCATTATCTGTCCCTGGTATTTTCATTTATGTAAAAAATATCTCCATCACATCTTTATGGCAGGATTTTATTATTGATTCAGCCCACTCCTTTACTCTCCAAATCCTCTAGATCATGTCCTGTCATTTTCACCTTGGTAGCTTTGCAGAAAATAACGCCTACCTCACAACAAATACTTGTCTAATTAAAATCCTCCCCCCCATTATTTGGTCATTCACTCTACTATTAAAGCTAAGGCCAGACGACGCATACCATTGCAGATTCTCCGCAAGTAGAGAATCCACTGCCCTGTTGTTCCCCTTGTCTTTGGAACTGCGAGTGGATTTCAGAGTGAAAAGCAAAATGTCACATTTTGGCACAGAAATCCACCACGTCTGTCTGCACCAGAGTGGAGACAATGCTTCCGGTTGTAGGCAAAGCAGGACTGAACGAGCAGTGGAGGAGCATAGAGTCAGACTAGGCTGGTGGGACACCGGGAAAAAAACAGCCCAGACCTGCTCCCCCAATTGGCTGTGCCGCTGTGATTGTGCATGTGTTGGGCGCATCGGAGTTGGGATGTGGGGGAGGGGGGTTCGCGGTTGAGGAAGTCAGGAGGGGTCCTGTGACTGCAAGCAGGGCCCACCAGGTTGCAGTCCTGATGGGCCCCAATGCTCCAGTCCAACCCAGGAGGAGTGGATTTTCAGCCTGTGAAGAAACACAGGCTGAGATCCACAGTTGTCTGACCCTAGCTTACCCTGCTACAGTCAATTCTAAATACTTCAACAATAGTCCTCTATCTTGTCATTTTCTGCCTCCCTACACCCTTTGTGACCCACTATGTTGTTCAAGGAACATTTTTATTAGTTTATACTTGGTATTTGGTGGGCAAAAAAGACTTCTTTTTTTTAAAAAAAAAAAAAAACCATATTCACATAATTTTAAAAAGAATTAAAGGAGTATATGTTTTAACCCTTTAAGTGCCAGCAGAATTTCACATTTTGGTTACGCGAAATGCCAGCCGTTTTTGAAACATTTTGTGCTCTCTCACTTTAGGGGCATTTTCTGAGGGGAAACCTATAGTTTACCTAGGAAAACTATACATTGTTTTTTTTCGGTAGAAACTGAGCTTTCTAAATCTGCCTGAGTTTTCATGTATTTCCACCTGTGCAAAAAAATTTATAGTGCTAAATACCAAAAAAAAATGAAAAATTACCATTTTTCATCGTATATCAATTTATACCAGAAAAATATTTCATTTTACGGATGAAAATCCAACTGATTTGGAAAGCCTTATGTCTCTCGAACGTGCCAATACCAGATATGTATAGTTTTAGGGAGATTTAGGACTTCTGTACCTCAAAAACTCCCGGCAGTATATTGCCGAATTTTGAAAGCACTAAGGCAGAAAACGGCATGCTTTAGATTCCAAGGCAAAAACTCCTGAAACCGTAGGTTTACCCCAGAAAACCATACATTTTTGAAAAGTACACATTCTGCCGATTACAAAATGGGTAACTATGTCTCTCTAATCCCAACTACCAAACATAAAAGCTTGTCTGAACATAGCGGTTTTTTCAAAAAAAAATTCAAAATTCTGAAAAATCATTGCAAAGGTTTTATTTTGCTGCTCCGCATATCCCAAACTATATTAGGTACCAAGAAAAAGCACCTGAAATATGATTGCCAGGGGTCCACTGAACAGTTTGATACCCATTATGCATAGGTTTACCAAAGTATCTGGCATTTAGAGACACCAATATGAAGTTAGCACATCCAAATTGATCAGGACTTTACTTCAGCTACTGAGAAATCAACACATTGACTGCATTTTTTGTGGGGTAAAAACACAGAAATATATGTTTACCCCCCAAACCCATATATTTTTGGAAAGTACACATTCTACAGAATCTAAAATGGGTACCCATGCCTTTCTGCTCCAAACTACTGAGTCGCAAGGCTTTCCCAAAATTGTCGGTTTTGGTGAAATATGTGAAAATTGCCTCAAACCTTCAACTTCCCAGCACCATATCACCCATGTATCATTATGTACTAAGAAAAAGCACCCTAAATATGATTGCCAGGGTTCCTCTGAACATTTTGGTGGCCATTGTTCATAGGTTTACCAAAGTATCTGGCATTTAGAGGCCCCAAAATGAAGTTAGCGCATACAAACAGTCCCGTGGGTAACTTCAGCTAATGAAAAATCAAACACATTGACTGCATTTTTGTGGGGTAAAAACACAGAAATATATGTTTACCCCCAAAACCCATATATTTTTGGAAAGTACACATTCTACTGAATCTAAAATGGGTACCCATGCCTTTCTGCTCCAAACTACTGAGTCGCAAGGCTTTCCCACAATTGTCAGTTTTGGTGAAATATGTGAAAATTGCCTCAAACCTTCAAATTCTCAGCACCATATCACCCATGTATCGTTACACACCAAGAAAAAGCACCCTAAATATGATTGCCAGGGTTCCTCCAAACAGTTTGGTGGCCATTGTTCATAGGTTTACCAAAGTATCTGGCATTTAGAGGCCCCAAAATGAAGTTAGCGCATACAAACAGTCCCGTGGGTAACTTCAGCTAATGAAAAATCAACACATTGACTGCATTTTTGTGGGGTAAAAACACAGAAATATATGTTTACCCCCAAAACCCATATATTTTTGGAAAGTACACATTCTACCGAATCTAAAATGGGTACCCATGCCTTTCTGCTCCAAACTACTGAGTCACAAGGCTTTCCCACAATTGTCGGTTTTGGTGAAATATCTGAAAATTGCCTCAAAGCTTCAAATTCTCAGCACCATATCACCCATGTATCGTTACGCACCAAGAAAAAGCACCCTAAATATGATTGCCAGGGTTCCTCCAAACAGTTTGGTGGCCATTGTTCATAGGTTTACCAAAGTATCTGGCATTTAGAGGCCCCAAAATGAAGTTAGCGCATACAAACAGTCCCGTGGGTAACTTCAGCTAATGAAAAATCAACACATTGACTGAATTTTTGTGGGGTAAAAACACAGAAATATATGTTTACCCCCAAAGCCCATATATTTTTGGAAAGTACACATTCTACCGAATCTAAAATGGGTACCCATGCCTTTCTGCTCCAAACTACTGAGTCGCAAGGCTTTCCCACAATTGTCGGTTTTGGTGAAATATCTGAAAATTGCCTCAAAGCTTCAACTTCTCAGCACCATATCACCCATGTATCGTTACGCACCAAGAAAAAGCACCCTAAATATGATTGCCAGGGTTCCTCCAAACAGTTTGGTGGCCATTGTTCATAGGTTTACCAAAGTATCTGGCATTTAGAGGCCCCAAAATGAAGTTAGCGCATACAAACAGTCCCGTGGGTAACTTCAGCTAATGAAAAATCAACACATTGACTGCATTTTTGTGGGGTAAAAACACAGAAATATATGTTTACCCCCAAAACCCATATATTTTTGGAAAGTACACATTCTACCGAATCTAAAATGGGTCCCCATGCCTTTCTGCTCCAAACTACTGAGTCGCAAGGCTTTCCCAAAGTTGTCGGTTTTGGTGAAATATCTGAAAATTGCCTCAAAGCTTCAACTTCCCAGCACCATATCACCCATGTATCATTACGTACTAAGACAAAGCACCCTAAATATGATTGCCAGGGTTCCTCTGAACATTTTGGTGGCCATTGTTCATAAGTTTACCAAAGTATCTGGCATTTAGAGGCCCCAAAATGAAGTTAGCGCATACAAACAGTTCTGTGGGTAACTTCAGCTAATGAAAAATCAACACATTGACTGCATTTCTGCGGGGTAAAAACACAGAAATATATGTTTTCCCCCCAAAACCCATATAGTTTTGGAAAGTACCCATTCTACCGAATCTAAAATGGGTACCCATGCCTTTCTGCTCCAAACTACTGAGTCGCAAGGCTTTCCCACAATTGTCGGTTTTGGTGAAATATCTGAAAATTGCCTCAAAGCTTCAACTTCTCAGCACCATATCACCCATGTATCGTTATGCACCAAGAAAAAGCACCCTAAATATGATTGCCAGGGTTCCTCCGAACAGTTTGGTGGCCATTGTTCATAGGTTTACCAAAGTATCTGGCATTTAGAGGCCTCAAAATGAAGTTAGTGCATACAAATAGTCCTGTGGGTAACTTCAGCTAATGAAAGATCAACACATTAACTGCATTTTTTGTGGGGTAAAAACACAGAAATATATGTTTACCCCCCAAACCCATACATTTTTGGAAAGTACACATTCTACAGAATCTAAAATGGGTACCCATGCCTTATTGCTCCAAACTACTGAGTCGCAAGGCTTTCCCAAAGTTGTCGGTTTTGGTGAAATATCTGAAAATTGCCTCAATGCTTCAACTATCCAGCATCATATCACCCATGTATCATTACGTATCACAAAAAAGCACCCAAATTGTGATTGCCAGGGGTCCTCCAAACAGTTTGGTGCCCACTGTGCATAGGTTTACCAAAGTATATGGCATTTAGAGGCCCCAAAATGAAGTTAGCACATACAAATTGTCCTGTGGGTAACGTCAGCTAATGAAAAATCAGCACATTGTCTGCATTTTTGTGGGGTAAAAACACAGAAATATATGTTTACCCCCCAAACCCATACATTTTTGGAAAGTACACATTCTACAGAATCTAAAATGGGTACCCATGCCTTTCTGCTCCAAACTACTGAGTCGCAAGGCTTTGCCAAATTTGGCGGTTTTGGTGAAATATCTGAAAATTGCCTCAAAGCTTCAACTTTCCAGCAACGTATTGTCCATGTATCATTACCAGCATAAAGCATCCTAAATATAAACATAGGGGTCTACTAAATAGTTTGATGCCCAATGTGCATAGATATACCAAACTATGTGGCGCACAGAGACCCCCAAATGACAATATGTATAGACATTTTCACGGCTGACGCGCTGGCTGCTGCAACATAACCACCCGGTGTGTGTATTATGCGACATTAGACCACCTAACAGTACAGAGACCCCAGAAAACCATATATTTTCAGAAAGTACACATTCTGACGAATCCAATATGGGTAAATAAGTGTTTCTACTACAAACTGCCAAACTGCAAAGCAATGCTGAACATAACGTTTTTTATCAAATTTCTGAAAATCGTCACAAAGCTTGAATTTTACCCCATTATATGCCCCACATTTCGTAACTTATCAGCATAAAACATCCTAAATATGAACGCCAGGGGTCTACTGAACACTTTGATGCCCAATATGCATAGATATACCAAACTATGTGGCGCACAGAGACCCCCAAATGACAATACTGTATATACATTTTCACGGCTGACGCGCTGGCTGCTGCAATATAAGCACCTGGTGTGTGTATTATGCGACATTAGACCCCCCTAACAGTACAGAGACCCCAGAAAACCATATATTTTCAGAAAGTACACATTCTGACGAATCCAATATGGGTAAATAAGTGTTTCTACTACAAACTGCCAAACTGCAAAGCAATGCTGAACATAACGGTTTTTATCAAATTTCTGAAAATCATCACAAAGCTTGAATTTTACCCCATTATATGCTCCACGTTTCGTAACGTATCAGCATAAAACATCCTAAATATGAACGCCAGGGGTCTACTGAACACTTTGATGCCAAATATGCATAGATATACCAAACTATGTGGCGCACAGAGACCCCCAAATGACAATAGTGTATATACATTTTCACGGCTGACGCGCTGGCTGCTGCAATATAAGCACCTGGTGTGTGTATTATGCGACATTAGACCCCCCTAACAGTACAGAGACCCCAGAAAACCATATATTTTCAGAAAGTACACATTCTGACGAATCCAATATGGGTAAATAAGTGTTTCTACTACAAACTGCCAAACTGCAAAGCAATGCTGAACATAACGGTTTTTATCAAATTTCTGAAAATCGTCACAAAGCTTGAATTTTACCCCATTATATGCTCCACGTTTCGTAACGTATCAGCATAAAACATCCTAAATATGAACGCCAGGGGTCTACTGAACACTTTGATGCCCAATATGCATAGATATACCAAACTATGTGGCGCACAGAGACCCCCAAATGACAATAGTGTATATACATTTTCACGGCTGACGCGCTGGCTGCTGCAATATAAGCACCTGGTGTGTGTATTATGCGATATTAGACCCCCCTAACAGTACAGAGACCCCAGAAAACCATATATTTTCAGAAAGTACACATTCTGACGAATCCAATATGGGTAAATAAGTGTTTCTACTACAAACTGCCAAACTGCAAAGCAATGCTGAACATAACGGTTTTTATCAAATTTCTGAAAATCGTCACAAAGCTTGAATTTTACCCCATTATATGCTCCACGTTTTGTAACGTATCAGCATAAAACATCCTAAATATGAACGCCAGAGGTCTACTGAACACTTTGATGCTCAATATGCATAGATATACCAAACTATGTAGCGCACAGAGACCACCAAATGACAATAGTGTATATACATTTTCACAGCTGACGCGCTGGCTGCTGCAATATAAGCGCCTGGTGTGTGTATTATGCAACATTAGACCCCCCTAACAGTACAGAGACCCCAGAAAACCATATATTTTCAGAAAGTACACATTCTGACGAATCCAATATGGGTAAATAAGTGTTTCTACTACAAACTGCCAAACTGCAAAGCAATGCTGAACATAACGGTTTTTATCAAATTTCTGAAAATCGTCACAAAGCTTGAATTTTACCCCATTATATGCCCCACATTTCGTAACGTATCAGCATAAAACATCCTAAATATGAACGCCAGGGGTCTACTGAACACTTTGATGCTCAATATGCATAGATATACCAAACTATGTGGCGCACAGAGACCACCAAATGACAATAGTGTATATACATTTTCACAGCTGACGCTCTGGCTGCTGCAATATAAGCACCTGGTGTGTGTATTATGCGACATTAGACCCCCCTAACAGTACAGAGACCCCAGAAAACCATATATTTTCAGAAAGTACACATTCTGACGAATCCAATATGGGTAAATAAGTGTTTCTACTACAAACTGCCAAACTGCAAAGCAATGCTGAACATAACGGTTTTTATCAAATTTCTGAAAATCGTCACAAAGCTTGAATTTTACCCCATTATATGCCCCACATTTCGTAATGTATCAGCATAAAACATCCTAAATATGAACGCCAGGGGTCTACGGAACACTTTGATGCCCAATATGCATAGATATACCAAACTATGTGGCGCACAGAGACCCCCAAATGGATATATAGTAGATAAAATTTACAAGGCAAAACAAAATAAGGCAGTAAAGAGTGAAATGAAAAAAAATCCAATAAAACCACAAAAATCAATGTTTTTTTTCCAGAATAGTGTTATCGGCCGTCAGAATCACAGTTTAAATATTTTAGCTGGGCCAAACAGGTTATACGGCTAGAAACAAGTGAACACAACATATGCAGAGCTGAAAATGCAATAAAATGGCTAAAAATTCAATAAAATGGCTAAAAATGCACCAAAATACCCAAAATTGCAATATAATCACCGAAATAACATACAAAAGATATTGCACAGTACGGTTAGCGAATACGCTATTCGTAATGGCAATAAAACATTTTTTTCAGCCAAAAAAAGAGACGATGCGATAAGAAAAAAAAAAAAAAAGCCACAATGCCATGTATGTGCGTGTGCGTGTGTACAAATGGTAAATTACATGTTATGTGCGCGTGTGTGCGTGTGCACATGTGTGTAAGTGCAGTGAGTGTAAGTGACCCCCCCAATCCCCAAAAATGTATGTGTAAGTGTGAATCTAAGTGTGTATTACTGTAATAAGTGTGTGTTGGTGTGTTTGTGTGTGTAATTGTTGCACTAACCTGAAAAAGTCGCTGAAGACTGTTGCACACGATGTGGAGGGGTCCCAGGAAGACATCTGCGACGATCCTCGTGTTCCTGTGCTGTGGGGGCGGAGATCAACGGCGCAGTGCAGGCTGCAGCAGCAGGACACATAAGTAACACGTGCCTGCTGCTGCTTTTGGGCCCCTGGGCGATCGCGCCCCAGGGGCCACTCGATCCCCTGCTCTGCTCGTTGCCTAGGGGCAGGGGATCGAAGCGGAACGGAGCGAGCGGCTCTAACAGCCGCTCCTCCGCTCCACAACCCGGAAGTGCTGCAGAACGTAGAATCTACGTTCTGTGGCATTTCAAGTTACTTTTCCACAGAACGTAGATTCTACGTTCTGTGGCACTTAAAGGGTTAATACTCAGTACAGTATGAATTTGTCCATTTTCTCGTATCTATTTTGTTTACCACTTTTTAATTTCCCTTCTGTGGAATGTAAACATTGGATGAATCATTCAGAAACCATGTTTAAAACCCTGTTCACGTGGAAATTCTCCACTTGTCCACTAAACAGCTGGACTCCTGATTGTAGCAATAAACTGGAAATTCCTAAGATCTAGCAGGAGATTCCTAAGGGCTCTTACTGACGAACGGTTGTAGCTGCGCTCCCCTGCGTTCCGTTTTTCTACCACCACTGGTGTGACTTAGTTTGGAGTCTTCAAATGAAAAGAAGTGCTGGAAGGGAAATGGCTAAGGGCTCTTACTGACGAGCGGTTGTAGCTGCGCTCCCCTGCGTTCTGTTTTTCTGCGTTCAGCCACAGGAGAGCGCAGGAATAGACACATTACATTTTTTCCAATGGGGCTGTACTCACACAGGCGCGTGTAGGCGCCGAACGCAGGAAAAATGCAGCATGTTGCGTCTCAACCTGCGTTCGCCTCCTGTGTGAGTACAGCCCCATTGGAAAAAATTTAATGCGTCTATTCCTGCGCTCCCCTGCGGCTGAACGCAGAAAAACGGAACGCAGGGGAGCGCAGCTACAACCGCTCTTCAGTAAGAGCCCTTAGCCATTTCCCTTCCAGCACTTCTTTTCATTTGAAGACTCCAAACTAAGTCACACCAGTGGTGGTAAGACTAGATGGATTAGAAAGAAGCAGGTGTGTAGTTTGGTTTAAAGGAGACTGCTACTCCGTTTCATCAAAGAGTGAAAAATAACTTTGAAATGGTCCTGCAAGGTTACTGTGTTGATTATGGGGTGGTATTAGGTTTATATAGAAAGGTTTACAGAAATGGCATTACTTGATAAAATAATAAAAACAATACATTAAAAGTTTATGAATGTTTTGGGGCTCATTGTACATTGTTTTATGCCCTAAATGGCAACAAGTTTATGCAGAATTGGTGCAAAAATGTTTGCAAATACTACCATGCGTACGCATGAGACTGTACTTGTGCATGACATCACTTATAGCGGGGCTTGGAAGGATGGTTGGCAGAAATATCCCAGAAAATATTTAGGATTTAGGCCTGTTGTACATTATCTATACACAATGTATCACAAACACCAGTAAAAATATTCAAGCTCTTCAGCTGCACTTTAGTGCTCATTACATTTTTTTTAGAGAAGATAAAGTCCATATTATGAAAGAGAAAACTACATTTCTCTGCCTGTTATTTGAGTGAAGCTTCCATGACTGCTTGCTGAGACTCCTGGGAGGTGTTGCTAAATTACAGCAGAAGAGACTCAGGTTGGATATATTTGTTTTTGGTAAATAACGCACCAGTTAGAGGACAAGGCTCATTAACTGTTGCAGCCACAAAAGTGGTCACACTAAGATGGACACAGTTGCTGTGTGCATTGTGCTATTTGTTTAAGGTACTTGTGTTCATACACGCTCCTTGCACTTGTGAATAGTTGTGCTTCTTTTCCTGTATCTTCAGCTGAATCACATGCAAGTCGAGTGTGCTTATTAAGCTGATGGAACTCTGGAGTTATTTCTGCCATCACTAATAATTCTAGGCTTCCTACACTAAGGCTGCATCAGTAGGTGAAATGCACCCAAAGAATCACATGCAAACATCATAACATTGATCACTCAAATCACACAATCATTACTCTGACAACTGGAACTTATGTTAGGACTCAAACTGACGAGCACTTTTCCCTGCACTCCCCTGCGTTCAGTTAAAATGCGTTTAGCTACAGGGAAGT
The DNA here is from genome assembly GCF_017654675.1 of Xenopus laevis. Taxonomy (NCBI): domain Eukaryota; kingdom Metazoa; phylum Chordata; class Amphibia; order Anura; family Pipidae; genus Xenopus; species Xenopus laevis. Next base: position 57,938,219 of record NC_054372.1, on the reverse strand, counting down.
GCAGGAAAGAGCGCAGCCAACTCTTCATTATGGCCCCATACTGAAAGCTACACTGCGGCTGAACTTTTTTAAGACCCTTACTCGCGGGCGTTTGAAGCTGCGCTCACCTGCGTTCCGGTTTTATGCATTCAGCCGAAGGGGAGCACAGGGGTAGACGCGCATTTCAATGCAACTGTACTCACACAGACGCATGTAAGCACCGAACGCAGGTAAAATGTAACATGCTGCGTCCCAACCTGCGTTCGGCGCTTACATGCGTCTGTGTGAGTACAGTCGCATTGAAAAGAATTCTGCGTGTCTACTTCTGCACTACCCTGTGGCTGAATGCATAAAACTGGAACTCAGGGGAGCACAGCTTCAAACACCCGTGAGTAAGGGCCCTTAGGGCTCTTGCACATGAGCATTTTTTTTTTTTTCTGAGATTTTCAAATGCTTGCTGAGTGCAAAAAAACGCATATTGAGTTTATACATTTTTTTTTTTCAAACACAGCTAAATGTGTTTTTGTAAGTTCCAAACGCAACTGTCTACTGTCTCTGAACACAAGTTAAGTGTAAGAAGATACAACATTTCGCAAATGTGTTTTGGTCAGCTCTAAACTGCGTCTGAAAGGCGTGTTAAACACACATCAAACGCCCGAGTTTAAGAGCCCTTAAACTGACTGAGTGCATGGGTATGATGAGCCCTTACATATGCAGTTGCATCAGTTTTAATGCATCTGGCCCAGTTGTGGAGGACACAAATCCACCCATGGTCTAAATTATGTTGGAGTTTTTGGGGGAAACTCTGCAACAAGTCAAAAATGATTCAAAATTGTACTTTCATTCTGCACTTGCATTCATAAATGACCCTTTATGGGGTGAGTCTCTCTTGCCATATTTTAACAGTTCAAGAAGCTTCTGACAAACGACAGGGTGGCATTTTGGGGTTGTATTTTGGTGCATAGGAATTTCATAAAAACAATTGGGTTTTACCTGTATTTCCATAATAACAACTCATAAGCAAACTCCCCTTCTGCAAGTCTTTAGCTGTCAGGGGATGCTGGGAGTTGTGTCTTATCAACAACTAATCAGTAACAGTTTTGACGTGCTTGATTCATGGAATGCACAACATGAACTGTTTGTGACTTGGAAAAAAAAAGAAAAATAATTGGGGTAGATACAAAATGATGCTGCAATACACTCCAATACACTGAGCTCTCATACAGATAATATTGAACTACAAATTTCAGACTCCCCCCCTAAGCCAAAGCTGTAATATAACAACAGCTGTAATCTACATGTTTCATACTGATATAAAGTGTTACTGTATCAGACACCCTCAGAAGAAGAAATGAATATAGGGGGTTGCAATAAGGTTTGTTTCTGCTGTGCCCAATGCTGATCTGTGGGGGCCATTCCCAGTGTAGGGCTCATTGCTCTTTCCCCATTTCTGCAGCCCTTTCTCATAGACTGCTTTAGCTATATAAGAAGTGTATTAGGGGTCTGTTACAGATTTGTCTGTGTTTCCAGATTTTCAGGATAAGCTACAATAGGGGAGGGATTGCTAGTGGTGCCTGCTGGTTTCCCAACAGGGAACAGAAAGATACAGTTTGCAGATTCTTGACTTGCTTCTTTCTGAGTTCCAGCCCCAATAGTGCCTTTGTCTGGACTGTTTGGAATAAAAGAGCATGGTGTGAGCCTGATGTGCAGTAGGGAAAGGCAAGAGCCCTGACACTCCAATCACTCAGCACATGGAAGGAAAAACCTGGGACCCCTGACAGACACTCACATCCCAACTTTGTTAATAATTTCTCTCTGGTGGGCGGAACCCAGCAGTCTCTCTCTCTGTAACTCCGAGCACTTTTCTTACTGCTTCTTTTATTGGTGACTGACCGGCTGGCATCAAGCAGCAGCAACAGCAAGAGAAGGGATGAACTGCGGCGCAGGCTGAGGAGGAGACTGGCTTTGTGCTGCACTGAGAGCTGCTGTTACATAGTTCAGTTGGGGGAGATGTTGAAGTGAGGGGTACAAGATCATCAAGCAGGACAGGCAGGCAGCTTCCTTGAGCTGAGATGTGCCTACATACAGACAGCTCTATGTGGCTCTGCTGGAGAGTAGAAAGAGCTCCATTCACTGACTATAGTCTGTAGTACAACAAAGGGGCTCAGCTGGGACTCACCTAAACTTGCATATATTTGGGTGGGGGTGGGGTGAAGGCATCCCAACCAGATGGACAGTGCACTGACCCCAGAGCAGCCTATGGCTTTTATAGCATGCTGACCTGCTATGAGTTCCTGCTGCTGCTGCTGAATGGAACAGACTGAGTAAAGATGCTGGGGGTGCTCACTGCCTTCTCTGCCCTGAGTCTCATGGCTTATGGATACCTGTCCTGGGACCACGCCAACTCTGTGCTGGAAGATCAAAAGGCAGCAGGCAAAGGGTCCCATGAAGAATCTCCGCACAGGGAAATTGGACACCAGCCCCACATTGTCTTCATATTGGCTGATGACCAGGGCTACAGAGATATAGGCTACCACGGATCCGAAATCAGAACTCCCACACTGGACAAGTTAGCTTCTGAAGGTGTCAGACTGGAGAACTACTATGTCCAGCCCATTTGTTCCCCATCCAGAAGCCAGTTTATCACTGGGAAGTGAGTATCACCATTCATCCCTTTTCCATACAATGCACTCATGTGCCTCAGTAATACATATATGTACTCAATAACATGTCAACTCGCCAATGTACCCCGTCATGCATTCTCACAATCCATCATCTAACCTAGCTTGCTTGTGACTGGAAGCATTCCAATTAGAATTCAGTATATTTGTAAGTTGTAACAGTTGGAATCTAGTCACTCATTTCCACATCTAAAAGTCAAGGTAACGTAACATACCTGTGCTTTCATTGCTGCATCCCATGTTTCCTTAGCAGAACTTTATTAGCCTAAACCTCACACTACTTTGCTTTTTTTCTGGAATTGTTGTCAGAGTTAAACTAGGAGCAGTGATTCATCTCTGAATCCATGTACTTCTAAAAGGAAATCTCTTACTGGTGGATATGGTACATGATGATCTCATTAGCTCTTTAGTTACTCCGTGCACAGTAAATTATGCCCAGTGTCTAACAAGCTGCAGAATTGTCTATAAAACCTAAACCATTTTGATTCTTGCTGAAACGCCCATTTTCCAATGGAAAATAATCAAGTCTATCTATCTATATAGAACTGTTTAAGAATATCTCCCGAGTAATGGATTTGTTCAGTGTTACTCACCTGCAGGCTGTTAGTTGCCAGAAGCAGCATATTTGTTGTTTTAGATTAACTAAAGCAAATTAAATATTGTATAACAAAGGTGCTGTTCATATAGGGGCAGATTTATCAAGGGTCGAAGTGAAAATTCAAATTTAAAAAATTTGAACTTCGAGCTAATTTTTGTGTACTTCAACAAACTAATACTCCAAATTCGATTAGAATTCGAAAATTCGAATTTCGAAATTTATCATGTATTCGTACAATTCGAATTTGATCGAAAACTGACCTATTCGGCCAAAATAAACTTTAATTTCGGTTGGTCGTTTTAAATTCGAAGTTCGACGTTTTTCAAATTCGAAATTCGACCCTTGATAAATCTGCACCTAAAATGTGGGATTCACCAAATCCAGTATCCAATTCAGAACTTGTCTGAATGTCAGTGTTTTTTGTATACCATAATACTTTGCATTGGACTAGTTTGTGAGGTATATCCTATTGTGCAAGAAAAAGTGATCTGTTGATTATAGGAGACCCACAAATATGTTTTTTTGTATTAAAAGAGCTGACCTTTGGGGGGATAGCTGCAAACAAGGGCAACTACCATAGGCCCTACACTTGCCAGTATGGGTATTGGCAAAAATTAAAAAAAAGCATTGGACCCCATAAATGAATGTCTTTTTTGAGGGGTGTTTCACATGCATGGGGCTGGCAAAAGCATCATGGGACCATTTATATCTTGGGGCTCTGACATTCTTAGTTCAATAACCGCTAAAGAGCTAATAATTAGACAGCTAATAATGATGTGGCCCCTATACAGATCATTAAATCTTAGTTGGGATCAAGTACAAGGTATTGTTTTATTATAGAGAAAAGGGAAATCATTTTTAAAAATTTGGATTATTTGGATAAAATGGAGAGACGGCCTTTCCAGAATTGGGAGCTCTTTGGATAAAGGGTTTCCAGATAACTGATCCCTTTCCTGGAATGACTCTCTGTGAATCGCAATAACTTTGGCTGTAACATAATTTTGCATCTACTGTAATTCTTTTCTGTGTTTCGTTTTGTTAAGTCAAAGTTCATGTTTTTCAGTCTCTAAATCAAGGATGTTAAAACTTTGTGACTGTCCAGCTGTTGTTAAACCACATGTCCCAGCATTCTATGACAGCTGAAGGCGGATAAATAAAAACATGAGACTTTGCTTTTGCATTATGAAAACACAGGTCAAATCCCTTTAGTTGTTAATGATTTTCCTGCCCCCAAATAAACCCAAAAGCTCAAATCCCGTGACTGGCCTCTCTTTTAGGGCAGGACTCCACGGACAATTCCGTCGCGATCCGACGCGCTTCGCAAAAATGCAGGCGTCATGTCGGATGCGACGGAAATAAGGTACTGTAAGTAATGCTATTGTCGGATCGTGTCGCATCATTAATGCGACTCGACTGTCGGATGCAGACGTTGTCTTGTCGCATCAACAATGCAACACCATCTGACATTAGCATTACTTACCTTATTTCCGTCGCATCCGACGTGACGCCTGCGTTTTTGGGCAGCGGAATCTTCCATGGAGTCCTGCCCTTAGAAAGTGAGACTCATACACTAAAAACATGTACTGTTAGTTGAGAGTCCATCAGCTGTAGCAAAACAAAAAATTCCCAGTAGCCTTGGCTATAACAGACAGAATCTCAGGTGGAGAAATGTAGTTGGGACAAACCCATTTGTGCGCAAGCTGAACATTTATGCCGTTTAAGGGCATTTAAAAAGTGTTGCAAGCCCTGAATACTCAACCTGTGACCCTCTGACTTTCCCTAAATAGGTCCCAGAACCAATGTTGGACTGGGATGTCAGGAGCCCACCAGAAAACTTTAGACTGTGGGCCCACTTTCCAAACTCTTATTCCTTGTCTCTTTACTCAACTTCTTTATTCTCCTAGTCTTTTATATCTACTTAATATATTCTTCCATTATTAAGCATTTTTCCCATAAATAAATAGGGAATGACTATGAAATAGGCTAGAAGCAAAATGGCCAACTGACACCTGGGCCCACCGGTAGTTTTCCTGATATCCCAGTGGGCCAGCCCGACACTGCCCAGAACCCCCTGAACAACTACTGGTTGGGCATTTTTGGAAAAACCTCTACTGAGAAAGACTTTATAGGTGGTCACTGGCCAGACCATGGTATTTTGGCACCCTAGGCAAGTGCCACCTCAACATCTTCAATTTAAAAAATCTTACAACACATAAATAAAAGTAGAATAAAAGCAGCAGACCCCCTTCACCACCAGTCACAGCACACCTAACATCACCAAACATTCCCAGAGGAAGATGGGGCAGGCAGCTGTTTCTCACAACAAGAATAAACTTTATTATTATTGAAGGTCATGTAAAACTGTTAAAAACGAAAAAAAGTTCATTGAAAATGTTTCCTTCCTGAGAAATGCGTCCTTCTGTGACTGCGCCCTAGGCACGTGCCTTCTCTGCCTACCCCTAGTTCCAGCCCTGGCCACTGGTTTTGTTTTTTCTGCTTCCTTTGGTTAGTACAGCATCTTAAAAACAGAATCAGCTCTTTGCCATGTTGACACAGTTAAATTAATTCTTACTCTTACTCATGGTTGGGATTCGGAAACAGACCTTTATTAGCACTACAAATGTTTACCATCAGTTTTTATTGACAGAAGAAACAAAGGCACAGTTTGTACAGACTAATTACTATCAGGGGGTTCCCAACTCTTTTGTTGCAGGCCAAAAAAAGGACTGCAACTCTACTGGGCTCATTGACAAACTAAGGAATTCTAATAATGTTTCAGATGCACCGTGTCAGGGCTGGACTAATGCATCTTGTGTGGCCTGAGTTTTGGCACTTGCTCTGCAATTTTTCAGTGTCTGAATACATACTGTAAATTACAGAGATTAAAACAAAAATCAATTATGGGGTAGCTGCTGTCTATACAGCGAGTACTGTGCACAGGTCCAATTAAACCAAGGTAAATATCAAAGACATGCACAGTTTCTCGCTTAAAAACATTTATTGGTGCATATTAACCACAAAAACTAACATGTCAATGTACAATTCACACACACCACAAAGCAGTGTCTCCCCCCCAGTCTGCCTACCTGTTGTTAGCCACACCCTCCTGACGCGTTTCGCGCTATTGGGCGCTTCATCAGAGGATGATGAAGGCGCTCCTCTGATAAAGCGCCCAATAGCGCGAAACGCGTCAGGAGGGTGTGGCTAACAACAGGTAGGCAGACTGGGGGGGAGACACTGCTTTGTGGTGTGTGTGAATTGTACATTGACATGTTAGTTTTTGTGGTTAATATGCACCAATAAATGTTTTTAAGCGAGAAACTGTGCATGTCTTTGAAAATTACAGAGATTCCCTTTGTAATTTATGACTATAGTAATTTGTAAACTATTAAATATAAGTTAGTCCTCATTTGCAGAAAGTTTTATTGGATCTTTTGACATGGTTTCTCATATCACTTTTCTTGTATTGCACAGAGCAGCAGAAATTGTTGCCACCATATAAATACTAGTGTCTCTGCCTAAATTAGGTGAACTTCAGTTATTGTATTATTATTATTATTAGTATTAAAATGTATTATTACAATGTATTATTAAAATGTATTATTATTATTAGTATTATTATTAAAACCTCCACATTATTATTCTCAAGAACACAGTGTAATTGTATGCATCAAGTGTACACGTTTCCATGTTTAATTTTTTTTTTTTTTTTGGATGAGCTTTCACTAATAAATCTGTCACTTCAAGCAGTATTTGCAAAACAGTGGAAAATTACTGAAACACATCAAAGTCAATGGATGTTTTTTTTCACGCTAATCTTTTTCTTTTTTTGCCAACATTTTTTGAGCAAAATATATTGGAGTCTGTGGGCATTTTCCCAAGTGACTGTTTCAGTGCAGAATACATTGGAGTCTACAGGCGTTTTGTTCTGTTGATTGTTTTTTAGGCAAAATACATTGGGGTTTATGGGCATTTTGTCACAGATTTATTTACATTTTGCCGCAGTGTTGCAAAAAATATTTTCAGATGCCAATAATCCATGCCTGGAGACAAAATTTTGTTCATCACTAGTTTTCACACACTGGTCTCTGTCTGCATTGGAATGTGTTGTGTATTTGTACACACAGGTTTGGCATAGAGGGAATGTTGGCTTTGGCCATATTCTGCAGAGTAGGCCAGAAATAGGCTAGTGAAAATTGTCACTTCTTTAGAAACAAAAAAAGAAAACAGAAAAAAACAAACACAAAGTGGGCTTAGACATAAAAAATAGGCTGCACTTTGGTCATATTTTTGCACTTTGACCACTGTGCCCCTGCCCTTAGGATGGAACTGCTTTCTGGTAGGCTGTTTGTTTCTCCTACGCAATGTAACTGTATGTGTCTCAGGAGACCTGGATTTTTCCTGTCCCTACTGACTATGCCTTACCTTGTGCACTTTTTCATCTCCAATTTGTACCTGTATGTTAGCCTCCCATCCACTTAGACTGTAAGCTCTATGGGGCAGGGACCTCCTTCCCACTATGTCCACATAGCACTTAAGCTCTTTGTCCTATGATGCTGTATATATTTATTATGTGATTTGTCTCCCCCATTTATACTTTTATATATATATTGTACTTTTATGCACTGTACATCGCTGCGGCTCCTTAACAGCTCTTTACAAATAAAGTTAAACATGCATACATAGATACACTATTATACAAATAGCATTCCAGAGCACCTGCAGACTGCACCTAGAACTGGCAGCGGGGGGAGGCACATAAGACATTAACCCCTCCCACCCACTTTTCGGCCATTTAGAGGCACATCATACAGAACTGCAAGAGGCACAGGCTGCATTAGGGCCCTGTCCTTACCGCCTGGGATTACGAATGACCCTCTATACGTTCTCTGATACATTGGATGCTTTACAATGAAATACACTGTGAAAGCTGCATATCCTAATAATGAATATTAAATCACCGTAATCAGTGAACCCACCTGCTTTTAATGCACAATATACAGGTATAGGACATGATATACAGAATGCTTGAGAGCTGGGGGTTTCCAGATCAGGGATCTTTCTTTTGGTCACAATACCTTAAGGGGGTTATTTACTAAACTCCAAATGCAAAAATCCTGAAAAAATTTAGATTTTTATAATAAAATCAGACTTTAAAAAAAATCACACATTTTTCAGAATTTATTAAACCCCGAGGATGAAAAAGTCAGAATCACAAAATCCGGCATCTCCGACCTGTCGAGGTTGCATGTAAGTCAGTATGAGAAGTCCCAATGATTTTTTGATGTGCGCTGGGTTTCGTGAAATACCCTGACGTTTTTGGGCAAAAGGCATGAGTTTTCAGATGAAAAAATCAGATTTTTTGTTTCCCTCAAAGCAAATTTTCGGAAAAATGTAATAATAAGCGTAAAAAACCAGAGCGAATTTGATCGGAATTTGTAGCAGAAAATCTTGAGAAAAAATCAGTTTGATAAATAACCCCCTAGGTTTACTATTTATTTTTATTTCCATAAAATTAAGTCTATGGATGAAGGCCATCATGTAATTCTGAGCTTTCTGGATAATAGGTTTCCAGATAATGGATCCAATAACTGTAGTTGCAAGTGCAGTTTGCTCATTTAGACCTAGCAAATAAACTCAGTTTGTTGGGTTACATACCTGATATCCATCAAAAAAATGTAGACTTAACGGTAGCGATATTATACAGCTGTGTGTTTTGTATCTATATAAGGCATGGTGAGACATAAGAGTAATGGATCAGAGTCGTGGGGCTATGTAATACAGATAATAAGGGGGAACTGTAATAAAATTCACAAAGAGAACAAATTTGAGCACAAACAAGAATAAAAAACATTCTTCTAATCAATTCTAATCAAATGGCTTTATTTCAAATTAAAATCCTGGCACATTTTGTGTTATGCAACACACAGGGGCACATTTACTAAGCTCGAGGGAAGGATTCGAAGTAAAAAAACTTCGAATTTTGAAGGTTTTTTTCGGGTACTTTGACCATCGAATAGGATACTTTGACCTTCGACAACGACTTCGACTTCAAATCGAAAGATTCAAACTAAAAATCGTTCGACTATTCGACCATTCATTAGTCTCTTTAAAAAAACTTCGACTACTTACTTCAGCACTTTAAACCTACCGAGCTACAATGTTAGCCTATGGGGATCTTCCCCATAAGATTTCTAACCTTTTTTTGATCGAAGGAAAATCGTTCGATCGATGGATTAAAATCCTTCGAATTGTTCGAACGATTTTTCCTTCGATTGTTCAAAGTATTTTGCGGTAAATCCTTCGACTTCGATATTCGAAGTCGAAGGATTTTACTTCGATGGTCGAATATCGAGGGTTAATTAACCCTTGATATTCGACCCTTAGTAAATGTGCCCCACACTATCTGCTCAATACATGTGTTAAAAGCACTACAAAACATTCTGACAAATTGACACAAGTACCTTATTTGATTAGTGGCCATTTAACCTGAAACAAATTATTATATGTTGAAATGTTCTTTATGTCCCACAATTTGCTTTGTAGACGGTTATCACAGCTTGGGAGGGGACACTGCGCTGAGCTAAGGATGAAAACGTTTTGAAATTTGTTAGTTTCTTTTGAGTATAAGATTATTAAGGGATTAATATTTTTCAAGTTTTAAGTTCTTTCTGTTTAGGTTTATTGGCAAAAGCTGTTGGCAGCTTTGTTCATAACAGAATTTTAATGCCACACGCCAATCCCAAAAATACTTTCAGTGTGAGCAAATGCAAGAACATTTGAGGGATTTGCGTTTAGTGTTTTTTGCTTGTCTCTCTCTCTCTCTCTCTAAACATTAAATAAACCCAATGGGCTAGTTTTTCTTCCAATAAGGATTAATTATATCTTAGTTTGGATCAAGTACAAGGTACTGTATTTTTATTACAGAGAAAAAGGAAATCATTTTTAAAAAATTGGATTATTTGGATAAAATGGAGTCTATGGGAAATGGCCTTTCCGTAATGCAGGGCTTTCTTATCCCCCAAAAGATCTTACCACCAGACACAAGGGCATGCATTGAAATTAGAAGAAATGCAGATACAGCTTAAGGTGGAAGGCTTTTTCCTTTTTTTTACACTATGGGTTGTGAGGGTGTGGGAATCTTTCCTGAACACCTTATACAATTTGCCGAAGAATAATCTCCCTCTGTAGCTAAGTCAACAAAACAGACCAAAACTGTCTTATCTGGGACTACTTTAGGTGTTATTGCTATACATGTGAAAAATTTAATTCTAAAAAGAAATACTGTATGTGCATAGGAAGTAAAAGGTCAACTCAAAATAGGAAAATGTTTAATACGACAAAGGATTTGTAGCTTCGGAAAGGGATGGTACAGCTCCTTAATTAGGGGAAAAGATTGATGATAGTTTGAGTCCACATAGACCTTTACCTTCAACAACAATTGAGTGACTGCCCTAATATCTGATTGGTGTTACCATTCAGATATTATAAGAAGAAAGCTTCACATACACATTATTTAATGGGACAAACTGACCTAATATTTAAAGTGGTTGTACCCCCATATATAGTATTTTGTATAACGAAAAGAGTTACTCTCAGCAATTTTCCAATATTCATTAATTACATATATCCAATGACTTTAAAACGTATAGCTTCCGAAAACAGTATCTGACTTGTGCTTTTTCTTGCACTACTGGTTCTACTGTTTTTTGTTTTAATTTTTGAGTGAAGTGTGCCATAAGGACCATATATCAGGAACAAAATGACTAGAAAATTAATCAGAACAAAAGCAAAAGAAAAGCCATAGACATATGTGCATTTTTGGAGCAAACACAGAGTAAAAACAGATCTTCAAAAAGTTATTCAAAATGCAGTAGTCAGAATAAAACAGCTACTCAAGATCAGCCTTTGCTACCTTAGCTCCCCCTTTTCTCCTGGTGATTTACTTAAAGGGTTGTTCACCTTCAAACACTTTTTTAATTTCAGCTGGTTTCAGATTGTTTACCCCCTGGGAGGGGGGGTCGTCAACTGTAAATTGATACATTTAGGTGCAAATTGGTCGAATATCGAGGGTTAATTAATGCTCGATATTCGACTGCTGAATTGAAATCCTTCGACTTCGAATATCGAAGTCGAAGGATTCAGCACAATTCGTTTGATCGAACGATCGAAGGAATAATCCTTTTAATCCATCGATCGAAGGATATTCCTTCGATCAGGAAATTGTTAGGAAGCCTATGGGGACCTTCCCCATAGGCTAACATTGGCCTCGGTAGGTTTTAGGTGGCAAACTAGGGGGTCGAAGAAATTTTTAAAGAGACAGTACTTCGACTATCGAATAGTCGAACAATTTTTAAGTTCGATTCAAAGTCGAAGGTCATATTCGAAGGTCGAAGTATCCATATTCGACCATTCGAAATTCGAACTTTTTTTCCTCTATTCCTTCACTTGAACTAAGTAAATGGGCCCCTTGGTTATCTTTGTCCCTGCTGAGCAGAATCATTGAATTTCATTAGAGGCAGACACTGCTGAGAAATGTATCAACTAAGGGGCAGATTTATCAAGGTTTGAATAGTCAATTTAAATTCAAACTTTCAAGTTTAAAAATTCACACATTTTGGGGCATATTTATCAAGGATCTAATTTCAAAGTAAAAAAACTTCGAAATTCGACCATCGAATTTGAGTACTTCGATAGTCTAAGTATTTTTCGCAGTGAAAACGTCCGTATTCGATCGAAGTGTGATCGAAGTAAAATCCAACGATCGAACGTTTTTTTCTTAAAAAACCTTCGACTTCTCAAAACTTGCCCAAAAGCCTCAGGTTCTAGGAGGTATCCCATAGGCTAAACAGCAATTTGGCAGGTTTTAGGTGGCGAAGAGTAGAAGTCAAAGTTTTTTAAAGAGACTGTACTTCGATTTTCGAGTGGTCGAATTTTCGAAGATTTTTCAATTAGAGTCGAAGTCGAATTTGGCCTATTCGATGGTCAAAGTACCCAAAAAATACTTAAAATTTCGAAGTTTTTTAATTTGAAAATTCACTTCGACCTTTGATCTGCCCATAAATTTTAATCCCCTATTCGAATGTAAATTAGAATGTGAGATTTATCACACCTCTACCATGGTAACAGTCCTAATTAGCATTCGATTGAATAGTAGCCATTCGTATTTTTTTTCTTAAATAATCTCCCAGTTAAATTGTGAGTATATTCAAATTTAAAAAAATTCAGATGAATTCAAAACTAGACCTTTGATAAATGGGCCTCCCCGTGTAGCAAATTGTATCGGTTTAGCATGTCACTGAGCGGTCAGACTGAAACACTAGAAACTTGAAACTTTTAAACTTAAATTTAAGAAAACGGTAAAAAATAAAAGATGGAAAGCAATTGAAAAAAGTCTTTGTTTATGGTGAACAATCTGAAACCAGCTGAACGCAAAAAAGCATTTAGAAGGTGAACAGCCCTTTTATAATAAAGCAAATAAATAAATAAAGCAAAAGATGGGTGACTATGACTACCCTACATGGTTTTTGGAATTTGCACATGGTTAGAAAAGTTGATGTACACTACATTTTTTACATTTTTTAATATGGTCTTTTAGTTGAGTTTGCAGATATCATGTGGTTTAATATTCCAGAGATACTGTATGTTTTACCTTTTATACATCAGCAGTTTTTTTGTTGGCTTTTTATTTAAACCATGATGACATTGAAAATGAATTACATTTTTGTCTTCCAGCTTCTTTTAATTGAGTGTGAAACCAGAGCCAATATAAACTGAACTGTGTCTGGTTAATATATTATAAAAGTAAAGTATTTCTGAATGTTCAGACTTAACTAAACTCTCTTGCATCTCTTTCCATATTTTACATACAGTTTCCTGCGTAATATATCTAGAAATCGGTTTAAGAAGAATTTGCTAAGGGGCCTAACCCAATTTTACTGGAAAATACAGGGTGGGATTTAGATAGTGGTCCCCAATTACTGTATATACAGTATTTACTTGTTTTCATATGCAAAGTACAGTACATAAACAAGAAAAATGTATGCAAAATATATATTAAAGGGGAACTATTGCAGAAATTAAAATATAATCTTATGTAAAAAAGACTTATCTCAACATATAATTGGAGAACACAGAGCAATGATGTAATAGAGCTGTCAGTCAAACTCTCCTGCACGAAGAGAGAATTTAGAAAAACAGAACTGCAATTTGTTTCAGAAATTGTAACAAATTTTAACTGTTTATATTCTAGATATTTTTTCATGAGATAAGGCTGATATAACAATTGTATTCAAAATTTTATTTTATCTTTCTGAAATTACTTTGAATGACTTATAAAATCGGTCTGGAAATAACAGTCCAAAATATCTCATAATTTTTGTTAACATTTTGGGCTACATATAAAAAGATGCTGGTGATATACAGAATGCTTGTTAAAATTTGCTTTTCTGCATAAAGACACTGCACAAAACTTTACACAATGGAAAGGCAACATTTTCTTCTGATACTAACCATTATTTTTAGGGATGCAACGAATCCAGGATTCGGTTCGAGATTCGGCCAGGATTCTGCCTTTTTCAGCAGGATTCGGCCAAATCCTTCTTCCTCTGCCAAATTCAAGGGGAGGGAAATCGCATGACTTTGTGTCACAAAACAAAGATGGTTTTTCCCTTCCCACCCTAATTTTAATAAATTAGGATTCGGTTCGGTATTCAGCCAAATCTTTCTCGAAGGATTCGGGGGTTCAGCCACATCCAAAATAGTGGATTCGGTGCATCCCTAATTATTTTACAAGCAGTATAACTCTTTTTACCTGCCTATAAGGTGGACTAACTTTTAAGTCTTCAGCAATTCTGCAGGACCATCTACTCAAGTGAACATAAGCATCTGCCTTCCCTATAATGCTGAAAGGTTATCTAGAAATAGGTAGAATTTTTAGTTTTAAAAATGGGAGTATTTCCAGTTGCAGTTTATGGTTAAAAATTTTTTAATTTCTATCTATTCATTTTCAGCACTCCTTTAGGTATGCAACCCTAAGGGTCATGGCACACAGGCAGATTCGGGAAAATTAGTCGCCCGGCAGAATCTCCCCCCGAATCTGCATGTGTGCCCTAACCCTAAAAGCATAAGATGAAAGTTCTTATGTCATTGTTCAGAATAGATACCCTTAGGGGGTGTTATATTTCTGTTGTGATTTATAAGGTCGAAGCTGATTTCTGCTAAATCTCAGATAATGTTAACAATAGGAATTTTTGTTCACAAATCTCCCATACTATGCTGCATACAAGCTATGCTGAGCCTACTATAGTAGGCTCATGTTGGTATAATCAGTAAGGGTCAGATGTGAAGAAAAAGTGCATACCCCTGAATTGCCATGGCCAAATAACCCTGTGAATATCTCTTAAGGGCTAAGTAGGCAACATCATAAAGCATTGTCTTGAGAATTGTTGTCTGTCCTTACCATTTCAGTGCTAAGTGGCAGTATCTCTTTTATTCTAATAAATGGCTTATCTAGTGGTAACACTGGAATGCTTTCATCTTCTCAAAAGAAAACAAATGACTTGTCCTAACAAGACACAAGTCTTCATGAATGACATCTGTGAAACCACAAAAAGTGGTAGAGTGTTATATTTCACCAATGCGAAGTTGATAAAAGCTGTGTAATCCTCTCCAAATAAGCAAAAACAAGCATTTTTTTTTAATTTGAAAGAACCAAACCTTGTCTTCCCTCTCTTGTTTCCTCTAATCCTGTTGTAGCTCTATAGTCAGTCTCCAAATGCTCTAATTGCCAATAAAAGAGATTAAAGAGGATTAAGCCCTGTTCAGGGCACTGAAAACGGATGATCTGGTGATTTGTCCCTATCACTGCTTCTCCTGACAGATGAGCACCAACAATCAGTCTCTGTGGTTTTAAAGCTTGTCATAGCAAATCCAAAATACAGTACAAGACAATCTGTACTGAAATGCAGAGATGTCCTTTAAATAATTGTGCCCTTGTATCTACCCCTTTCTTCAACATTTCATTTGTCAACATTGAAATCTTTGCACCAAGCAGCAGAACCTTTACTTAATCATTTAATACCTCAAAAAGGAAAATGGTACATTTTAAAAAAGTATTCTAAAACAAAAGTAAAAATCTGAGGTGGAAATACAGTCACAGATACTTTAAGAAATAGTTTGCAAACTGTCTGTGAAATTTGGACCAGGCCCGGACTGGCAATCTGTGGGTTCTGGCAAATGCCAGAGGGGCTGCTGTAAGGTGCCATAGAAAGTCAGTATTTAGTGGGCTGGTGGGGGCTGTTTGGGCCTCTATGTGGGCTGATTGGGCCTCTGTGTACCTGGGGCCTATTTTAATTCTCAGTCCCGACCTAATTTGGAGAAATATATTTCCCTAGCAGGAAAGAACAAATGTTTCAGAGTTTGATTATCATCACTATTGCTGTCTGTAGAATGTGGGCAGATTTTTGGCAGTAATATTGCTTGAGGCAAAATGATATGCATTTTGTTCATACTGTGCCTTTAAATTGCACAACAGACATGGTCTTATTGAGTCCCAGCTTTTCATGAATAAGAACTCTGTATCTGCCCGTAGCTAATATAAGTTATATATCTACAACAGCTTAAGTATTGTAGGTTGCCCAGTACTAAAGAATTCAATTGACATTTTCAAACAATAACATTTGTAATCCACCTATAAATACATCACCAAAGAGGAATATTTACACCACCAGGAAAGCTAAAGTTCTGAATGAATCAAGTTGAGGTTATTTATATCTTTCTATTTCCTAGGTAAGAAATGAATTATTTATATAAGAAAATGTTAATGTGAAACTTGTCTACACACCCACAATATAAATGTCCCAGAAGCAAAATTAACCTCACAGGCAAATAAAACCCATCATGTGATTTATTGAAGTGTTGCATTTTGTTGAATACTTGTCTTTAATGAAAGTCTTAACCTTTGTCATTACTGGAAGGAACTGTTGTTCCAGAGGCAGTCGAAGGGCCCCTAGAAAAATTGTGTTAGTCATGACACCGAGACTCAACACAAAGCATTAGAGAATGTCTTATGTGGGAACTGCCAAGTAAATATTTAGATAGGCGCTCCGCTTGGACTGCACACTGATGCCATGAAAAGTATTAAATGACTAGTTTATTGTTATTTGAGACAAAACTCACCATTCCCTTTTTGCCTTCATAGATGTCTAATATGTGAACAATGATCATCAAATGCAGTGAAGCAAAGCTCTCTCAGATGAGAAGGTTTAATTCTGCAATTATCGGTTTTGGAGCTACAACTTACAACACTCATTGACGGTCTTTGACTTTCAAAAAATAGTGTCAGTTTGGGATGAGAGCCTTGGTTCAAAAGACGAAAGGCCCTAGTGCAGACTAGTTCTGGCTAAAATGAAGAACGATACTAAAAAAAAATATCTACTCAGTTGTCAGTATTCTGAACAACCTAGAATGGAGAAAATGGAAGGAGACTGACATTCACTGAATAATAATAAACTATGATAAAAGACAGGTTTTCTTAATGTTGCATCAAAGACATTTTGCAAAATAAGCTTGATTTTATTAGTAATTTAATATGAACAGTTTTATTTTGTAGTGCAATTGTTCATGTATTTTCAGACATTTCTTCTGCAGTCTTTTGCTTCATTATGTATAGAGCTAAAAATATTTCTTTGCAATTGCTAGCTGGTGGGCGGACAGCTCCTACAGAAATGTGCTCAAATTAGCTGTAATGTAATGCGGGCTTTGTTATATTATTCATTACAATGCAGTGACAATTCATCCCTGATTAGGGGCATTTTAGGCAAAATAATTACCAAGCAAATCATTTTCAAGATTAATGTAAATCAGATGTTACCATTGCAGCTGCTCTGAACATCTGTCTGGGGATGCTGGGTATTACAATCTATAACCAATAAAGGTCAACTTCTTGAGTATTCAAGACACGAGGGTCTATTATGAATGCAGCACACACAGAAATGGGTGCAAATGTTGCACATATTGATGTCATTCGTTAATGGTAATTTCCAAACATGCTCCTGTTTCTATCCTGCCTCTTCCACTGAATCATGTGCAAGAATTCTCATGGTGGGCTGCATCAATAGGAGCAACAGGCTTGAGCCCAGAGAATCACATGCAAATTAATGTAATTTTATCAACAAAGGGGCCAAAAGTGACACAGGTTTATATCCTTGCATCCAAACTTGCTCTTTACACTTCCATATAGTAGTGCTAAGTACCATGGTTTTCTCCTGCATCTTCTACTGTCTGTATTGATGCTGGGAAACTGGAAGCTACCCCCACCATAAACATACCAGTAATTACAGGCTTCCCACAGCGAGGTTCAATAGGAGCAGCAGATTTGCAGATAAAAGAATCACATGCTAACACCACATGCCCTTAGCATGTTAGCGTTAATTCGCTAGCGTAGCGCTTTTTCGGTAATTCGCCGATTCACTAACAGACGCTGGCGTAAATTCGCTAGTGTTACTTTGCACCCTTGCGCCTGGCGAATTTGCGCAACGGATGTAACTACGTAAATTCACTGACGCGCGCATTTTTCTGAACGCTACCTTTTACGCCAGACTTCCTTCGCCACCTCAGACCAGGCGAAGTGCAATAGAGTAGATAGGGATTGCTTCAAAAAAAGTTCAAAATTTTTCTAAGTCCCAAAAAACGCTGGCGTTTTTTCTTTTTTTATGGGTGATAGGCTGAAAAAGATCAAAATTTTTTTTTGAGGCTACCCTCCTTCCCCCCTACATTTCCTAACTCATGGCACCTTAACTATACAGTGGGCACATGTGTAGGGCAAAATAAAAAATGTATTTGTTGTTTTGAATGTTTCCCAGGCTTGTGTAGTGCTGCTACTTATACCTCCATTGTAACTTCAATTTGGCGCCGTATGCAAATTAAGCATCGCTAGCGTAACTTTGCTTTGCTTGGCGAATTAACGCTAGCGCTACTTCGCAACCTTACGCTTCCCCTGAGCGCAACTTCGGATTTTAATTGAATTTGCGTAGCGCTGGCAAAAATACGCCTGGTGAAGTGCGGCGAAGCGGACGCTGGCGCAACTACGAATCTTAGTGAATTTGCCCCATTATCTCCACTATGAAAATGTAAGCTGCAGCCTGCACCTGATTTGCAATCAAGCACACTCACGGTTGCAACCATGCATCTTCTGCACTGTTGGTGAAAAGCATGCCAATTTGCCAGTGGAGTAACTAGTAGATGCTGCCCACCCACCTTCTGTTTGTGCTCCTCACTCGTGTGCTGCAGTGGGTGCACTTTTTCAAGATTGAAAAGTTGCTGCAGAGGGGGGGGGGAATTTATGTGCAACAGACCGTGTTGTCTAAGTACCCCTGTTCCCCGGGCCCTCTGCAACTGTGAGGTCTGCTGCCTCTATTGTTACTCCACTGCAATTGGCTTTATTCATAAATGACCCTTCTAATATAGCTGGAATATTATCAGTAAACAGTAGGCATTTAATCATTATTGTGCTGTAATTCTAGCTCTATACAGCATCCCTATTACATGATATACTGTAACATGTATTTTGTTTGTGCCACTAGGTGTCTTTTATGTCTATTACTGGATTTTGATTCAATATTTAATATTTTTTATTTCATATTTTATGTCTATAACTGATTTTTTATTTAATATGTACTCAACTTATTTTATATTATTAATTAAAGACAAACATTTTGCCCCATGAAAACAAATTATAGTTCTATACAATACTGCCAAGTGACATTCAAATGAACTTCATATTATCTAATTTGCAGAGCTATTCTATGCTGTAATTATGAAATAAAATAATTTTTAGCTGTCAACCGTCAGACCACTAATTTCAGTTAAACCCTCCTAGAAGTCGTATCAGCTGACCTGCAATCGCAGTTGACAAAAATAGGCAGTTTAATAATAGTGTATTTTAAAGTCTCTTTTAGTAGGCAAGTAACAGTTTCCAGTTTTACACCAGTTGCCAAGCAACAAAATGACCTCTTCCAATCTGTTTCTAAAACGATAACTTATAAAATATTCAAAGCTAAAGCTATGAACACTTTTAAACCACTAAAAGACATTTTTGGAGACAGAAGGAGTTTTTGTTTTGCATTTTATGGAACACATAGATACAGTATACTGTTAAAAAGTAGACTACAGTAGCTTAAAGAGATACTGACATCGGAAAATAAACTTTTTTATATCCACCATAAGATTATCTTTAAATGCTATTTAAAATTTTGCCCTAAAAGTATTTGTCTGATGCTTTTACATTACCTTTCTTACCCCCCATGTTCCTCTATGAGGGGGCTGCCATATTTGTGCAGCAGGAATCCGTTAGCATAAGAAACTCTGACAAGTTAAGAAGGGACAGTCAGTTTACAAAACAGTCAGGTTTAGGAACTTCAAGTAATTATATACAAAAGCAGAACTCTCGGCAAAAAAGGATCAACATGACCTATATGTTACTTTTAGTAGATTAATATTTGGAAAAGAAAATTTTTAGTGTCATTGTCACTTTAATACATTTAAGGCAGAGCAATAGTTTAACATAAGCGTGGATGATTAAAGCAAAATGAAAGCTACCACGGCAGTTTATTGTCAATAGATTAGCCACAACAGTGCAAGCTAGAATGCCATTTATATTTTTTAGAATGCTTTACCATACCTGTGTAAACCACTCTAGAAACTGTTTCTATTTGTTTAGGATATCAGCTGCCATATTAGCTTGTTATGACATAACTTCCTGCCTGAGTCTCTCCCTGCTCAGTCATAGCTCTGAGCTCAGATTACAACAGGGAGGGGGAGAGGAGCAAACTGAGCATGCTCAAGCCCTAGCCCTGGAGGTTTAAGCTGAAAACAGGAAGTCTGATACAGAAGCCCATGTATACACAATAGAGGGAAATGTGGTGTTTCATTTGACAGAGGACTCAGAGCAGCATCACTTTGAGGGTTTACTGATGTATTTATATAGACCTTTTTGATAAAGCTTATTTACTGCAGTTTTCACCTTTCCTTCTGCTTTAATAACATTTGTAAGGAAGAATGATAAAGAATACAAATTTGAGGGTTATTAACTTTTTTTGTGTAAGATTCCCTTAGTATTTTGTTAATTAAACCAAAGATCTGTAGACAACCCCAATCCTATGTCAAACACATACACATAACAAATAAGCAGGGACATTATGAGCAGGATTGTACCCTAACATGGACACCCACACTGAGCAATATTTGGTTGACAGCTGAGATTTTAAAATGATTTTACAACACCTATGATTGCTTTAATAAAAAAAGAATTTGAATTTTATGTTTCATTTGAAAAGAACTTTTATTATACAACTTTTTATGTCTGGGTGACAGGTCCGCTTTAAAAAAAATCTTACAACTGCCTTGCAGAGATTATACATTTTTATCTGGATTCATAGGGGCAGATCTACTAAAGTGCGAAGTCGCTAGCGAAAATTTTCCAGAAATCCCATCCGCAGGTACATCGCCAATTTACTAACAGGCGTAGAGAACAATTTGCTAGCAAAAGAGACCGTCGCTAGTTTAGTTTCGTGCCCTATCGCCAGGCAAATTTTTGATCAGGTGAACGATCATTAGTCACTAAAGTGCGAATTTTACAGAATGTTACCTCTTTCGCAGAATTTCCTTCGCCAGTTTAGACCTGGTGAACTGATAAGATGAAGCTAGATCCTCCTCAATCTTATGTCAGTGACATCGTATCCTGTATGCTGAAAAGTTATTAAAATGATGGCGTTTTTTCATATTTTAAAGCAGGATTGTCTTTAAAAGTTGTAACTATTAAACATTTTTGTTTTAACCTTTTTTTAACCATTTGAGGGGCATGCAACATTTGTTTTAGGGTGGGCTCATGTCTAGGACATGAGATGATCTCTTTTTTTCTTTATTTTGCTTCCTTGGACATTTTTAATAATAAGTGGCATTTTCACCAACATTACTAATAAAGACACATATATGACCTATATGTACCTGTGACCTAATCGTAAGTATACCATGAAGTTTCGCTAGGCAGAAACGAACGTTGGCTAAAGCTTGCTATGAAATGCTTACACTGGCGAATTGACACTAGCGAAACTTTGGATGCAGAGATGCAAGTTTTTGTGAATTGGTGTAGTGGTGGCGAATTTTCGCCTGACAAAGTGGTACAAAGTGTGGCGAAGCCTTTGCAGGTGCCCCTGGTAACTATTGGGGCGCTGCTGCCTGAGGCAACTTGTCTCATTCTTTTTCATTCAGTCTTCTCCAAGTCCTTAGATAAGTCTAGTCTTCATTGACAAAAAGCACATAACAGAATTGAATTTGGCAACAACCCCCATAGGAAACAGATGGCATTATGTTTGCCCAGGAGTGTGACTATGCAGATCTGAGGGTGTCCATTCTTTTTCATATTGTTTTAGGTGTTTGGTCGACCTAATGTTTGGTCAGGAGGGTGTAAATTATTATATTTATTGAGATACGCAGTAAAGGGAACGCAATTACACAGGAGGTGTTAAGTGTCTGTCGATATAGATAAATTATACAATAACTATGTATTTTGAATGGCTTGCACTGTATTTTGTTCATGGCTCCAAAAAGGCTAGTTTTATACCAGTTAAACGTTCCCCAGTGCAATCTTTTTCTTTTAATATAAAATAAGTGTTTCTGGGAGCTGGGTAGTATCCCTACTGAAAGAATGCTTGGTACTGAGAGGCATTTAGTCCCTTTCGTGTACTCGATAGTGAGATTAAAATAAAAGAATTTAGCTTACATGAAAAATTAACATTGTTAGTGTACAATTGTTTTAATAATGCATTTAGTCATGTCCAGTGATAAAATTATTTGTATATGTACAGTGTCTGAGTCTAGACACTAAAACATCAAAAGATAATAGTTTATGATATGAATGCAGGCTTATGAATTAGGACTTTAATTGCACATTCTTCAGCATGTGGCATGTTAGCTATGTGGGCATAAAATACTTTTGTGCACACATTTTAATTTATGTTCTCAAGCTACTGTATTTCATGATTAACTTGTCTAGAAAAGAAGATTCCATTTGTTAGCAAACAATTTAAAGTTGGTGAATTCTTAAAGGAGAACTAAACCCCCCAATAAGAAAAGCTCCATCTACTACCCCCTCCCTGCTTCCTACCCGCATAGTGCATTATTCCAGAAAGGGTCCCTGGACAGCATGCTCACTTATTTATGCAGAGAAGGGCAGCAGAGATCATGGGTGACATCTTCAGGGTCTTCAGTCTTCTTCTGTAAAGGAACACCATATTTGGCACATGCACAGTTGGAGCATTGCTGAAGGGAAGGAAGAGAATTCCGAAGAAGAACGGAGATCTGGAAGATGGCTCCAATGAGCTCTGCTACTGTCTGGCGACCCTTTCTGGAATAATGCACTATTTGGGTAGGAAGTAGGGAGGGGGGCCCCACAAGGCCCTAATTCATATACAGTTTCAATAAATATTGGTAAAACAAGTCAACCGCTAAATATTTTGGGGGTCTGAAAAATAATTTGCTATAGGGCCCAGTAATATCTACTTACACCACTGATTCAGAATATAATAAACAATATATAGGAGACTGTCTCATCTTTCTCTTAAATATTTAGACATCACTGTAATTTTATTCTAGTTGGCATTAATTTCTTTCTTCCCCAAAGGACTGGTGAATAAACCATAAAAAAGAATAAATAAAGCATAACTTGAATACACAGTTGTGATCAGGGGCGATCCTGGCCCCTCCGCCGCCTGAGGCAGCAGCAGTTGCTGCTGCCCCCCCTCCCCCGGAAATTCACTCTTAAAGTACCAGGAGCAGCATTTTTGCTGCCCCTGGTACCTAGTGGGGTGCTGCCACCTGAGGCGACAGCCTCAACTTGCCTCATTAGCGAAGCACCCCTGGTTGTGATAAACACTCCACTTAAAAAAAGGGGCTGTTACATTCACTTTGCTGTAAGCTACTACTATGTAATAACACTAGGTTAATATAGAAGTTGGTTCTGCTGCTAAAATATTACTGCCATGGGTGTTTATGGACCACTTGAGCTTAAAGGGGAATTTAATATAAACTTCATCATACTGAAATAAGAAACTTTCTAAATACAATCAATTAAATATTCTGTACTGTTTCTGAAATAATCAAGTTTATCTTCACTGTTCCTCTCTCAGCATCTGTTTCTCCTCATTCTGTCTTCATTTAGGAGTTGGGTGTCAGATGAATGATCCAATATATCTTATAGGGGGACTCCTTTTGTTTAGAAGATGTATTAGAGCTCACTCTATTAAAACCACCAGACATCATGTCTCTCCAAATGCAGGATTTGTGCAAAAGGCAGTTATTTTGTTAGATTTTGTTTGTACTGGAATCAGTTATTTGAGTGAGCTCTAATATATCTGCTAGGAAAGGAAGCCCCCCTATAAGATATATTGGTTCATTCATCTGACACCCAACTCATGCATGAAGATGAATGAAGAGAAACAGATGCTGAGAGAGGAATAGTGAATATATATTTGATTATTTCAGAAACAATGCAGAATTTTTAAACGATTGTATTTAGGAAGTTTCTTACTTCAGTATGAGGAAGGTTATCTTAACATGATAATAGTTCATGTTATACAATGAAAGTTACATTCTGTTCAGGAGCAAGTATTCTTTTGTCTGACTTAATTCAAGCCAAATCAAATGGTTCTTTCTTCCATTTTTTCACGGTTTTATAATGACCCTAATACTTATGGGCCTATTTATGAAGTTTGAAAATTTTTAAAGGGGAAAAAAATCAGTATTTTTAGAGTGGGGAATTGAGTTTTATTATACGCTAAAACTACTAAAAATGAATCCAACAATACCTTAGTTAAAATGTGGAACAATAAGGTTTAGGCAAGGAACACTGGACTTAGGCAAGGAAGAGCCTGAGAGGCAGAAAAACTGCTCAAGTGAATTTATTTATGTTTCGCACTACATGTTTCGAGCCTCCTGGCTCTTTGTCAAGTGTAATACACAGAATGCTCAATGAAACTTTTAAAGCATACAAACAGGAAATGACCTCAATGTGATCCTCATTACCAATTTTCACCCTCCCCCTAAAGGTGAACATTAAATCGAATAACAATGTCCTTAAAGTCCATGTAAATAGTCCAATGTGCAAGAGGTGTAGTCCAATTAAGAACCCTGTGAAAGGTGCTGGAAGTAAAAATTAATCATTAAAACCAATTAAAAGCATTGTAACTTTATATAAGTAAGATTTACATGGTACTGTTACCAAACTTTTAACCTACCACTTACTCATAATCAATTTTCCTTGCACAAATAGCTATCTAAAATCTTCAATAAATATTTCAAATTTTAGCAGAAAAATAACCCATACTGAATGGGCAAAAATTCAAGGCCTGCGAAATTAGTTAAAATGTGTCAGTCATGTTGAAGTCAATGGCAGATGGTTTCTTTTTAACAGCTGGAACATATTTTTTGCCTTCATGTTTGCAGAAAGTTTTGCGGACAATTTTCTATCCGAATTAAGATAGATATTGGATGGGAGTTTTGTTGAATTTTTATTATTAAAATGATGGGAAAAATGTAAGTTTTATTTAAGAAATAAAGCTTAACTAAAGAAGTAGGCTAGAAATGTTGTACATTATGTTTTGGGCTTCTGTACCAGCCCAAGCCAACCACAGCCCTTTATCAGTAAATATCTGTGTCTCTAAAGATGCTCCCCATCTTCTTTTCTGCTTTTACTGTCACTTACTGAGCTTAGGGACTGACTCACAATATACAGTACAAATAGAATAGAAATGTCACAATATAAGGCTGATAAGTAATTAATATAGATAATTACTACATGGCAGCACAGAAACCAGTGCAACTAGCATCAGAATTTATCAGCCTTGTAGCATCAGCTTATATTACAGGCCAACCTCATTTCCTGCTTGATAATTTGTGACAACCGCTAAGATTAGCTTCTCAACAGCTGCTCAGAGCCCACTGAGCATGTGAGTGTTGCATAACTGAATTATTTGCTTTCATTATGAGTAAAATTCAATATTTCCTTTAGGAACTTGAAGAGCAAAGCCTTAAAGTATAATGATTTTACAGACTTTTCAATAATTCATTTTCATGTTTTAATGAAAGAAAATGAAATGGAATTAATTTAGCAATTTCATTCAAATAGTGGTGCTTTGGATTGGTCATTCTAAACATGTTTCCAATTGGTCGCTTTCCAACCACTGTCTTTTTGGATTGGCTGTCTGGAACACGATTTTGATTGGTCCTTTTTTCATTTAAATATGACTACATTGTTTGATGCTAGTCAGCCTATGTAGTGCCCCTAAGGCTCAAAATGCGTAAGGCTTTGCTGTGATGTTCTTTGCTTAATAAATACTTTTTAACTACATCAACTTAAGGAGTGTGGTCTAATATGTTGCAGCCAACCTTCATTATCTACTTGCATTTCATTCAAATAGTGTTGTTTTAGTTTAAAAGAAAGAGGCATACAATTTTAAATATTGTGGTTTCCTGGATAAGGATTTTGGTATTGTATTTAGATTCAGCTCTAGCCAGATTTCAGCAAAGTTAAGGTTGGAGAATATTACTTTTATTAAGGAGAATGTTACCTGGCAGTAACATTGTATAGACCTCTTTTGATTTCAAATTTTTATTGTGTTATGGCTTTATGTAATCACATATTTTGTACCATAGCAACCAATCATCACATAGAAAACATTGCTATGGATAACTAGACCTGGAGCGAGCTCTGCACATTTTTACAAAAAAAACTTAAACTTGAAAAGCTCCATCTTATTAATGATAATCAACTTGCTCCATTTCTTTTTACAAACTGTTATAAAAAAAGCTCAAACAATAAAAGAACTTGAATGTTGAAAAAACACCTGCCGTTTTTCCTTTTGAACTCTGAGGAGCTTTTTGTTTAATATATATCTCTAATTAGATTTCAGAACACCCGCATCTGAAAAAATGGCTCTAATTTGAATGAATAGGCTCCGTACTTTTAACAAACGTCTTTTAATTCCTCTTTTCTAGCAGCAATATATATGCAGACCATGAACTGTTCTAAGTGTTTAATCAAGTACGAGAGCCTCATTTTTTCTACGTTGATTATGAAGGAAACTTGATTAATTAGGAATGTCACAGGAAGATTTGCCTGTAAACCTTCATCCAATGGATCTGACACAGCAATCAATATTCAATAATACGATTTTTGTATTTCAGCTCCAGTGCGTTTATTTTGTGACATGAATTGAAATACATTTGTTTAGGTTTTTTTTTTCTTGTATGAAATGTGATTTCATATTCATCACTGTGGAACAAGCTTCCACTAGTTCCCAAAGCAATTACCAGAATTTTATGTTTACAGCTCAGTAGGAGGAAGTAACACAGCAGGGCCTTGCTATGTTCTAGCTGTATTTCACATCAGCATAAAGCAATGTCATCCCTCTTCATCAGCACTAATATTAAAGTTATACAGTGCCATAAAGAGTATTGACCCCTTTTTCCATTTTTTATTGTCATAGAACATGAAAGTACGCACTATATAAGTATATGCAAGCAGTTATATCACTTTGCAGAGATCTGTTTTTACTTTGACATGAAATAGTCTGTTTCTGTAGATCATTGTATGTGCTGTGAAGCCATGTTCTATGAAAATAAAACATGGAAACTGGCAGATGTTAAGTTCAGCACCGTCTTGCAACCAAATGTGCTGCACTCTGCATCTAGCTCCAGATTTTAGTACAACATTCGCTGCAGAAAGCAGTTAGACCCCTGATGAAAATGCTTTTTAAATGAGCACCAAGGAGACTAGATCTTAACAAAATGTAGGCTTTAAGGTGGCCATAGACACACAGACAGAGCCGGGCTGCGCTGGCCAGGCGCCCTAGGCAAGCCGGCCAGTCGCGGCGCCGGCTTAGCATGCACGAATGGCCGTTCGCATGCGCTGATTAGAGTTCTTGCACATGTGCACAAGAGCAAAAATGCTAAAATACCACAGCTAGTCGGGCAGAGAAGGGAACCGGACTAGAGGTAGGTGACAGAGGCGGTACGTGCCTGACGCCCCCCCAGCTTTGCGCCCTAGGCACGTGCTTACTCTGCCTACCCCTGGTTCCAGCCCTGCTCACAGATAATACCGTACGAAACAAATTTTCGTACTATATTCGGCGCGTGTATGGTGGGAAACGAGCTGACCGATATCAGCAGAAGACTTGGATATCGTTTGGCTCATCGATCGGGCTGGATGGAAAATTTTGATCGGCCATTGTTAGTTAAGTGCTGAATCGTCAGATACAGGTAGAATTCTATTGTTTCTACCTGTATATCTGACGATTCAGCTCTACACGTGTGTGTTGAAATGAACGATCTTTCTTGGAAAGATCTTTTCCAAGAAAGATCGTAATTGTTACGTCTATGGCCACCTTTACTATACATGAGTGTTACTTGAGCCTTTACTAAACTAAACTTGCCTATAGCTCGAAAACCTTGAGAGTAGATGCTGACCTAGGGCCAGTGCTAGACATCAACAAGATGAACAATTCATGAGAGTCTCACTGTTTACCACTTTTTATGCTACTAATTCAACTGGTAGAAATTACTCTTGGTGCAAATGCTCTACTTTAAAAGAACGATTATAGAGATAAATGGAAAACCCTTTTTTTTTCTCCTGGTTCCTAAACTGAACTAGATTCATGACTTATGGCCAAACTGAAACACTTTTTAGTCTAAGGACTCTCAGCTAAAAAAAACCATCAGTTATTTTTGACTTCATGTTAGTCTAGAGAGACTGTTAGGTCATGTATATGGAAACTCAGCCATAAATTAACACATGGCTCCTAAACATGATGGTGTGTTGTACTAGGCAGTATTTTACAAGTAAAGCAATATGGTTCCTCCCAAGTGTGTTATATTGAATCAGTAAGTTGGTAGAAACACTGATGAGAGAGTTACTGTAATAAAATTACCTAGGGTGCGGCGGTGTGGACGGCCGCCACGCCGCCGCACTCCTGATCCGGCGCCATCTTGAGATTCTAGGGCGCGCGCGGCGCCTGCGCGCCTCTTAAAGGTACAGGCGCGCTGGCGTGATTGCGTCAGCGCGTTTTGACGCTCGTTTTGGTGCCAATTTTGAATGTATTTAAGGCCCATTCTGACCCCCAGCCAGTGCCCGTGATAGAACTTGTTTCTAGTGGTTTCCTGAGCCTTGTGCATCTGTTCTGAATCTCGTCTGTCTGATTATCCGTGTTTGACCTTGCCTGTATCCTGACTATTCTGAAATCTGTATCCTGACCCTTGCCTGCCTACGACAACTCTACCTGCTTAACCCCTTGATTGACAACTCGGTTTGACCCTTGCCTGCCTGACGATTCTGATATCCGCCTGCCTCGACTCTGCTTGTCTGACGATTCTCTTGCCTGCTCCATTTGTACCGTGACCTTCGGCCCAAAAGACTCTGCTAACTGCCGTGCCCCTTCGCCAGCCAGAACATCTTGCCTTGCACCCCTCGTTAAGTCCAGGTGGCACCCAAGTAAGCTGAGGGCTCCTCCCGAAGCCCAACAGTGGTCACACTACTGGTGAAGCCGAGCCGAGACCAGGGTGCTTGGCATTTGTTCTGGTATCGGGTGCCGGTCGTGACAGTTACACACAATGGAGTGGCATCAAGAAAAGACTGGAACAATCATCAAGGCTACCCATAGGCTAACATTGATGCTCGGTAGGTTTTAGGTGGCGAAGTAGGGGGTCGTAGTTTATTTTAAAGAGACAGTGCTTCGACTATCGAATGGTGGAATAGTCTAACGATTTTTAGTTCGAATCATGCGATTCAAAGTCGTAGTCGAAGGTCGAAGTAGCGAATTCGATGGTCGAAGTAGCCAAAAAAATTCAAAGTATTTTTTATTCTATTCCTTAACTCAAGCTAAGTAAATGTGCCCCTAAGTAATATTTTCCATGGAACAGGATACTAACAATGCTTTTGTGGATGCAGATCATAATGGGACAACATCATTAAAAGTAGGCCTCACATTAGTAAAGTATGGGCACTCCTGCCATTCACCATATCTGGGAGTCTTTAAGTTAACTTTTAGTATGTTATAAAATGTCCAATTCTAAGCAACTTTTCAATTGGTCTTTGTTGTTTATTTTTTATAGTTTTTTTCCAGCTTTCAAATGGTAGGTCACCCCATCAGCCACCCCATCTGTAAAGCTACAAATGTATTATTATTGCTATCTTTTTATCACAATACACATTAGTGATTAGTGAATAACGTAGTTTGTGGGGCCAATTCTGTGCACATAATATATTTAGCTCACATCCTCCATCTCATTCATACCTACTGTATTTGTCAGGGTTATTATTATTAACATGTATTTATATAGCGCCAACATATTGCGTAGGGTTAAACTGGTCTCTGAGAAATTCCCTGGAATAGAAATATGATTTTATTTTTTTGTTAGCTGCAAATATTTGTTGTGCTGGAGCTAAAGATATAACATCACCACACTCACAAGCAATTGTAGTGGACATAAAAATGTTGTATGCCTGCAATTAAATCACTACTTGCTCATCACCAGCTACCAGCTTTAATTGTATTATATTAATATATTATTCTTCTACATAATCTTGCACTCTTCATCATTCTGATGTATGATAAATGCTACTTACAATTACCATAGAGAACACTGCCTGAAATTAGACTGCTAGTTTTCATGAAGTTAATGGAAAATGTATACAGTACCACAAATATCAAAACAGGAGGGAATAATTAAACTGATTACTGACTTTTTGCTGGAAAATACAAACACTTCCTGTTACTAAAAGTTGCTGATCATTTCGGAAATATGCCTAAACAATTATAGAAATGTAATCTAATTGCCATATGTTGCAACCAGCAATAATGTTCCTTAGACAGTATGTTGTATTGGAAATTTTAATTTGTATGTGCATTTTAATATCTATATGAAGTTAGCGTAATTTTTGGGGCTCGCAATAACTGTGATTTCATTACCATTTATTATACATATTCAGATATGGTTGAGAAGATTGTTCCAGAATATAATATATATTAAGTACTGGAGTGTCCGCCATAAGGAAAATATTTTTGTCTGCAATATTATCAGTTTCATTGCTTCTGGTGATGCTACCAGTTGGCCAGGCCCCCTAGGCAACTAGCACAGACGAGTGCACGAGCCAAAGATACATCCAGGATATGAGAATTTATGCTGCAGGTGGGAAAACAAGGGTCTGAACTATGGGAAGGCAGCAGAAGAGATATGGTGCCTGGCTCCCTGGGGTTTTCTGGATAAGGGGTCAAGCCATAATATGGATCTCCATAACTTACTTTACTCCAATAAGGATTAATTATATCTTAGTTTGGATCAAGTACTGTTTCATTATTACAGAGAAAAATCATTTTTAAAAATCTGAATTATTTGATTTAAATGAAGTGTGAGAGATGGCCTTCCAATAATTTGGAGCTCTCTGGATAATTGGTTTCTGGATTTCGTACCTATTTTTCAATATTAAGGGGAAGATTTATTAAGGTTTGAATGGTAAATTCAAATTTGAATTTTGACTTTTTTTGGTCAAAATTTTAATTTTAAACTACTAACTCAAATTTGAATTTGAATATGAGATTTATCACACCTCGACCATAGAATCAGTTCTAATTCGAATATTCGCCACCTTAAACCTGCCGAGTTCATGTACAAGTCAATGGCAGAGATCCGTTGAACCATTTGAAGATGTTAATTGCCTTCCCGACATTCAAGGTTTTTTTTGGAGGAAAACTTGAATTTGATTAAATTTTCAGGTCGTTCCTATTTGATTGAATATTAGATGTTCAAGTTTTTTCATAAATAACCTCCCATTTGAGTTGTGAGTCAAATTTAGAGTTGAAAAAATTTCACGTAACTTCAACTTTTGATAAATCTGACCCTTACTCTGAAAATAAATAGCAATGCTGTTTTGTATTTGTATTTTTACTAGCTTTAGCATTTTTAATACTTTTTTTTTTTCTCTTTCAGGTATCAGATCCACACAGGTCTTCAGCATTCTATAATAAGACCTTCACAGCCTAACTGTTTGCCACTGAACAATATGACACTGCCTCAGAAACTCAAGAAGGCTGGCTATAAGACACATATGGTTGGAAAATGGCATTTAGGATTTTATAAGAAAGAATGCATGCCAACTCAGAGGGGATTTGATTCTTTCTTTGGTTCACTTCTGGGTAGTGGAGACTACTACAATCATTATAAGTGTGACAGCCCTGGTATATGTGGATATGACCTTTATGAGAATAATAATGCCGCTTGGGATCAGGATAATGGTATTTATTCAACAGAAATGTATACACAAAGAGTCCAGCAAATTTTATCCAAGCACAACCCCAACAATCCTTTATTCCTTTATATTGCTTATCAAGCAGTTCACTCTCCTCTGCAAGCCCCTGGAAATTACATGGAAAATTATAACTCAATAACCAATGAAAACAGGAGAAGGTATGCTGCCATGCTGTCATGTTTAGATGATGCCGTTAATAATGTAACAACTGCTTTGAAAAAATATGGTTTTTATGACAACAGTGTTATAATTTATTCATCAGACAATGGTGGCCAGCCAATGGCTGGAGGCAACAACTGGCCACTACGTGGGAGTAAGGGGACATACTGGGAGGGGGGAATACGGGCTGTTGGATTTGTACATAGCCCCATTTTGAAAATGAAAGGTTTTATTTGTAAAGAGCTTGTTCATATAACAGACTGGTTTCCAACATTAGTCACTTTGGCAGGTGGGGAAATTGATGAGGAAACACAATTAGATGGCTATGATATTTGGGAGACTATAAGTGAAGGAAAACATTCCCCAAGACTAGAAATTCTGCACAATATCGACCCCATGTATACTAAAGCAAGAAATGGCTCTTGGGCTGCAGGTTATGGTATTTGGAACACTGCAATTCAATCAGCAATAAGAGTAAACCATTGGAAATTGCTAACAGGAAATCCTGGTTCTGGAGATTGGATTCCTCCCCAAAGCTTTAGCAATGTAGGAACCAACCGCTGGAACAATGAAAGAGTGACTCTAGCAAGCGGGAAAACTGTATGGCTTTTTAACATAACAGCTGATCCATATGAAAGAATAGATCTATCTGAGAGGTACCCTGATATTGTAAAGCAGCTGTTAAGAAGACTTGCACAGTTTAATAAAACTGCAGTACCAGTGCGGTACCCACCTAGAGATCCAAAAAGCAACCCTAAACTTAATGGAGGTGTATGGGGTCCATGGTACAAAGACAACACAAAACAAAAGAATAATAATGCAAAAAAATCTAAGAAGACAAAGAAAAAACGAAATCATAGGAAACAACAATATTCTGGTTGCCAACCCGTTTCAGTGATTTCATAGATCCAGTGAAAAGTAAAAATAAAATGGTGCTAGCAGAAAAATATTTCTGCCCATAAAAAACATATCAAATGAAAGTGAAATTATATTTTTTTCTATAATTAATTTTTTTAAATAATAATATTAGAAATCATGGGTCAGAGAAGAATGGCAAGCATCATACTTCAGAATATCAGCCTTAACAAATAATCAAGTATAATTGATGTAGTAGTGCTACACTGTACTCAGGAACCGCATTTCACTTATGCCCCTTAAAGGAGTTGTTCACCTTCAAAACACTTTTTTTTTCAGTTCTGTTGTTTTCAGAAAGTTTATCAGAAATCTTTTGAATCAAAATATACAATGTTGAATTACAGAAAAATGCTTTCCAGTGTACTCGGCAAGTTGAAAGCCATTTTATAAAGCACTGCGTATCTTGACAGCGCTATATAAATAAATGATGATGATAAATGATGATTTTATCCATCGGGTCAGTATTAGCTATAAATAGTGATGGGCGAATTTGCCGGAAAATTCGTAAATTTTCTGCAAAATTCATGAAACGGAAAATTTGCGAAACGGACGCCGGCATCCATTTTTTTTTTACTCCGCCCGAGAATCTCGGGAATTCGCTGCAAATTCACGTCTGGCGAATAAATTCGTCCATCACTACCTATAAAGAGGTTTTGTAGTAATGAGGCACCAGACCACTAACCCATAGCAAAAATCATATGTTTGCTTTGACCTGTTTTGTGTAAAATTAAAGCATATTTTGATAGATTTTTTTGGGTTCCTGGAATAGGATCATATTTCCCTTGTTATTGTCTATAAGAATATAAGAATTATTGTTGGTTGTTAAGTCTATGTATTAATGATGCACATACATACAGTATTGGCACATTAGGAATTGTTTTATAGGCATGGAATCCGTTATCCAGAAACACTCAATCAATTATGGGAAGTTCATCTCCCATAGACTCCCATTTTAAAAAATAATTCAACATTTTAGAAATGATTTCCTTTTGCTCCTTAATAATAAAACAGTATATTGTACTTGATCCTAACTAAGATATATCTAGCCCTTATTGGTGGCAAAACAATCTTATTGTTTTTATTTAAAGTTTAAATTATATTTTAGTAGTAATAGCATATGGAGATCCAAGTTACTGAAATATAATCAAATTCAAATTGAGTTTTCCTCTGAAAAAAAACTTGAGTGTTAGGAAGGCAATTAACGTCTTCAAATGGTTCAACTGACCTCTGCCATTGACTTGTAAATTAGCTCAGCCATTTGAACCTTAATAAATTTGCCCTAACATGTCAAAAATGATGTGGAATTATTGTACAATGATGCTCCAAATACAGCAGATTGGAAATATAAATTGAATTTGTTAAATGAAATGCAATGATAAATGTACATACTGAATTCCTCAGTACATGTTTCGTCTCTATATCATGTTTTTTATGTTTCAACTTCAAAGCCAAAGGAATCAAGTGTTGATGATGTTAAATGAGACAAATAATAATGTTATTATAATGTTATTATAATAATGTCACAATTTTAAAAAAATAACTGTATTGTAAAAAAATTATATTTAAATTATTTTATTTTTATGTACAAAATGTTTTGGAACATAGCGATTTAAATGATTTAAACATATGCAATACCATAAAAAATAGTAAGTAAGTAAGTAAGGTATATAGGGCTATCATCTGCATGAAAACTATGGATAGGAATTGTCAGACAGTCCCTAATTGCTATGCAGGGAAAAAAATCATGCTTATGAACAGCAGGGGGAGCCCCCACCATACTTCCCAGCCATGCAGAACTCAAAGCAGCTTTGTTTGTTTCCCTGTAGAGCAGTCGGCGACTGTGTAGAGATTGATATTGGATTTTATTTTTGCCTTTACAAATAAAAAAAAAGTGCTGAAATACACAAATATACCTCTAAAAATTCAAGTTTTTTAGATTATTACTAGCAACAAAAAAATTCAAAAACCTGTATTTCTGAATGGCTAAAGTAAGATAAGTGCAATGTTTTATTTTTTGCTTCCATTTCATTCTAACAGTATTAATATTGAGTGACACTGACCAAACTAAACTGTGGACACATTTTCCTAGGAGAGCTACTGTAATTACTAATGTTTTTGGAGCATTCAGTCCCATAACATTTTGGCGCTGCGCCAATGAGGTTAGTTTAAAATAACGTCTTTTTGTCATTCTTTATCACAAGTTGTACAATACATTTTTAAAAGTGGTTTCAAGTGTAGTATTCATGATTACAGAGCACAGATTTTTGGACATGATAATCATGATGTTACCTGTAAAAACCATTATTCAATAGGATCTATTATCTCATCTCTTGGGGATGTTTGGGACCTGGGGTTTTCCAAATAAGGGGACTTTTCATAATTTGGATCACTGTGCCTTAACCAAAAAATTAAATAGTTTTGACTACATCCAGGTGTATATGGTGTGCTGCTTATGGCTTTTTGTCTCTCCTCCTGCACCTGGTACAGCTGTAGTATAAGCACAATTCACAATATTTGTAGTTTAAATAAAAAGCTGTCTTTTTCAGAGGAAGTGAGAAAGGGGGTTGAAATATATCAAGGGGGTCAAATATTTTGTTATGCCCCCTTTACAGTTCTACAACAAATAAGCACAATAAAAAAATACATTTGCAATTTGCATTCTACACATTTTTGGACACTGCTCGAATGCTTGGGACCTAGGGTTTTCCGGGTAAGGGATATTTTTGTAATTTGGATCGACATAGTCATGTAAACATTAAATTAACCTAATAGGATTGTTTTGCCACCAATATGAATTCATGCAACTTTCTTGCCATCAAGTACAAGGTACTGTTTTATTATTTTATTAAAGGAAAGTAATCTTTCAAAATTAGACTTGATTAAATTGGAGTTATGGGAGATAGGCTTCTCATAATTAATATATGTACTACAAACCTTTTTTTTTCTCACTGTACTGTACTGTGAAAACTTTTCATGCACCTTTTGTTTTTATGCATCTTGAGGCTTATGCCAAGTTCAGTTTGCTGAAAAGGTTCACACAAATAAATTCCTGTTACACTGCAGAAAAATCATGCTGATGTTAATGCATCTTTAAATAACTGCTCAGAAGAGTTTGTTTGCAATTATGGTCTATTGATAAGGAAACCAAAACAGTCAACATTTGGAAAGCAGTCAGTTTAGAACTGCTGCATAAACAACATGGAAAACTGGACAACAGGATAACTTTGTATAATATTATAGGCGTACTGTATATAGGTTTAGTATCACATACTAGAACACAGTACAAGCACTGCAGTGCAATGAGCACAAATGAACACTATTACTACTATTATTGTATTTTACTTGTTTATTCTGTTAGCTGGACTAAAATTCCAGCTGAATTTAAATTATTGTGATTTTATAAATTAGCTCCGGTTTCCTGATATGGGAAATGGCATATAGGTAAGGTACAAGCAACAAGTCATTTTAAATGCTTCTAAATAAAAAGCAAGCTTCCCCTCTTCAAATAGGTTGTGTCCAACTTACAGTACAATGCAGTAAGGGATGGATTTATGTAATGACAAAGTTTGCCCAGTGCTGTAACCCATAACAAATAATCAGAAGGTAACATTCATTGGTCACCTGTTTTAGTGCCTTTTACGTATAGGGATTTATGTCTAAAACTGTTTTTTCTGGTTAAGTGAGTAGATTAGAACATTTCTCATATCTTTCATTTCACCTATTGTCATGGATTCTCTATCATGAATCTGCAGTGGTCGCAGACATAAATTTATCCTACCCATTTATGCTACCCCTAAAACTATTACTGGTTATTCAAGAAAAGGAAAGAGCACCCCCTACTTAAACCAAAAAACACAATTACTAATATCGGTGCCAATAGATGTATATATCTTACAAAAATGTGCTTTAGTAAATGGGTCCAACACACACGGTTCCCATTAAGGGTTGTGTCAATAGATCAGAAGATAAGGAAGCAGGGCTGACCAGCACTCGAACGGATCCACAAGACCAGAGATATTCAGTTAAAAAATACATTTATTGGTAGAAAAGTTAAAAATATAGCTTCATCTCCATCCACCAGCCCATGACTAAGCACCCTGAGGGGTGTGAAACTCGTAGGGTGGATGGAGATGAAGCAATATTTTTAACTTTTCTACTAATAAATTTATTTTTTAACTGAATATCTCTTTACCCCATTTTACCTCCATTTCTTTACGAGAAGAAAGAGAGGTTAGAAAGATGATATTATGTAGGGAGAAGTTATTAAGAGAATAAAGAAAGTTTCTAAAGGAGGAGTGGGCTCACAGGGGTGTGCATGCAGTCTAAGGTTTCAGATAGGCCCCTAGTACACCAGTGTAGCACTTAAAGGTCCATTTATTAAAGGTCAAATTTTAGTGGTATTAGAACTTTTTGAAACTACGTTAAACATGTTTTCTCTAAAACCACAAAGGCCATGGAATTAAATTAAAAGATCCAAATATAAAAAGTGTGAGTGGAAGAAAATGCTGAACTATGCACTAAGTCATATGAATCACTCTTAGGCTATGAGCACACAGGCTGTTGGCTCTGGCTGTTTTTAACCTGCGTATGTTTGCAGGCTGAGAGAAGCTGATCTGCTCTGTGCCCCTGCTCCATTGATTTGAATCTGATCAGTCTCTAAAAATGTTGGTTTTTCAGACAATTACTAGCAAAAAAATAAAAAACTTATAAAAGTCTGAATAAATAAAAACAAAAAAAAACAATAGGTCCAGCACAGCTCCCATTGACCTTGGCTGGTTTCACTTGGCAAAGTTTTGTATTAGAGTTTTATGTCGTTTTTGTGATGTTATAAATCTAGAAGAGTTTAAGGAAAGAGTTAAATTTTAACAAGTTAGAGGTTGCGGAGCACCATCCATCTGACGCAAAGGATAGTGTGCAGGGTCAAATAATTAGTAATACAAAAAAGAAAAGCAAAAGAGATGACCCATCTCATTGCACCTTCCCATCCATGTGTTGCACAAACTCCAGTGAACTGTTACTTAAAACTTAACTTTTAATAAAGCATTAAAAACAATTGTCTAGATAGCAAGATTAAAACAGAGGTTCGATAGGGGGCTGATAGACTGATTAGCAAGGGGTAGGAGGGGTGAAGTCACTTGGGAGTGACGGTTGGTTAGAGAGAACCGATAAATAGTATTAAATGTTTGACCATTGATCACTCTATGTATCTATAGAGTCCACCAAATATTAACCCCCATCAGGCCACCCCTTCACCCACTTCAGGATCCCTCCCTCCAGGTGTGCGGTCGACCTGCTGATTGATTATCAAGGCCTAAATTGCATACGGTTCTTACAATAACCAGGTGTATCAAGATACTAGTAGCGAATTCTGTAACCCACGGATAGTCCGATGAACCGAAGGCTTTATGCCTTTGATAAAGCCCGCAAACTAGCGGGTGAAATGCACGTCAGGCGCATTTTTAGCTTTAGGTTAGGTAGGCGTCTGATAGGGACAACGAATCTATAGCTGGGGTGACCGGATCGGGAGGGGACTCTGGAGGGTGAAGGGGTTGGTTCATCGGACGATCCGTGGGTTAGAGAATTCGCTACTAGTATCTTGATACACCTGGTTACTGTAAGAACCGTATGCAATTTAGGCCTTGATACCATAATCAATCAGCAGGTCGACCGCACACCTGAAGGGAGGGATCCTGAAGTGGGTGAAGGGGTGGCCTGATGGGGGTTAATATTTGGTGGACTCTATAGATACATAGAGTGATCAATGGTCAAACATTTAATACTATTTATCGGTTCTCTCTAACCAACCGTCACTCCCAAGTGACTTCACCCCTCCTACCCCTTGCTAATCAGTCTATCAGCCCCCTATTGAACCTCTGTTTTAATGTTGCTATCTAGACAATGGTTTTTAATGCTTTATTAAAAGTTACGTTTTAAGTAACAGTTCACTGGAGTTTGTGCAACACATGGATGGGAAGATGTAATGAGATGGGTCATCTCTTTTTCTTTTCTTTTTTGTATAAATCTAGAATATTTATAGAGTTTTAGACATATGGAAAAAACATACATTTTTAGAGAAAGTAAATGATTCATGAAAAAATTAGAAATCTGAATGTTAGTAAATCGGCTCCTGCACAGTTATAAGTGAGAAAGACCATTTGGATTAAAAAGATGTGACTGGCTAAAAGAAACAAGGAGTAAGAAGGGACAGGACAGAGAAATAATTTAGAAGGAAGAAAAGGTAGTCTAAATATAGATGCAAAGGAGAAACAGGGGGAATATTTGTAAAGAGAAGGATAGCAAAATAAATGAAAGAAGAAGATGACAAATGTCAACTCCCACGCATGTAATCCAAAGCGATCCCCCTCTGGTGTAATCTGCTACATAATTGTTTTTGCTAGAATATCCTTACCAGTTTCCTCTCCATGGTGAATTTCCTATTACTACAGTCAGTCAACAGAACTGAGCCACGTTGGCTCCAGCATTAAAGTCCGATCACGAAGGCTGAAGTGGCTGAAGCAGAGACCTTAACTGATTTACAGTCTGGACATCTTTGATCTGACAAATTTGATTATCATAACTGAACATCACGGGCAATGTTTTTTTTTTTTCCATTTTAATGTTCATTTACATTTTTCATTCGATATGCAAATAGCAAGCTGGCTGTAAATAGACAATATAAAAAATGTATGTTGCTGGATAAATATTGGCATAATGTGGAATTTATTTGGTTTCTCTTGGGTATATATTTTTTAGGTATGAAAAACTTCAGCAGATACTGTGAAGGCGAGGTTATTCTTTTAAAGTATTGGATCAAACATGACGAGAAGGCTAATGTTACAGAGAGTGGCTATTGTGCTGCATATAATGCCAAGGAAGGTTTTTCCTTTACTCATCTTGAATCTTCCAGATCCACTTCCCAGTTACATCTAATTTTAAACTAACTTTAGTTTAGTTGATTTATAATCAAATTCCAGCCCTGTTGTGATATCCCAGCAGATCCCACTTACAAGTGAATACTGAGGTATACATATTGCCTTTCAACAGCCTCTGATACAGTTGCATCAAGACTAGTAAAGTAAATGTAACCAATCCCTTAGTGATTCATTCTTAAGTCACCAGTCTCATGTCTGACTAGTGATGAGCGAATTTCTCCCACGAAATTCGCAAAATGTCGAAAAATTTGTGAAACTTGAAAATTGACTCCTGCTGTAATTTTGGACGCGCGGCCGAAAAGTTGCTCGCATCAGTTTTGACGCCAGTGTTCTAGTCAATGGGCGTCCGAATAGTGTTGCAGTGCAGCAATTTTGACGCTAGCAACTTTCCAGACACACATCCAAAATTTTTTGTTGTCAGCAAAATTTTATAGGGGAGTTTTGTGAATTTATTTGCCGGTGGCGAAACGCAGAAATTCACAGCGAATTCACTCCAGGTGAATTTATTCGCCAATTACTATGTCTGACTAGACTTCAGCAGTCATAGTTTATCTCTACCTCCTCAAATCCATCCCCCACAATCATGAAAGTGTTAGGCCCACACGTGGGGCAATTAGCTGCTACCATAATTAATTTCTCGAACAGAGGAAAAAAGATTTAAAGCGAGTATAATTCCACAAAGTAAAAGTGAAACAATTTAATTAAATATAGTTGCTTTTAAAGATAACAGAAATGAAATATTGAGGTTGTGCAATCATCTAAACTCAAACGTGCAAATACAAAATACAAATCCTCAAAGATATTACAACCATATTGTAATGATGGAATAATGAAGTTAACATTTACTCTGTGTTGCAAACAAACTCCCAACTCTAACCACTCTCTCCCAACTCAGACCAGGCTGGGATCCTTTATAGACCAGTGACAACCTGCCCATCTTTGGTATCAGGTGGTGAGAGAGAGATGCAGGTATAAAAATGAATTTGCCTCTTGGGTCTACCAGGATGTTTCATAGTAATTATGGGCATCCGTTATTGAGAAATCCATTAGCCAGAAAGCTCCGAATTACTGGAAGGTAATCTCAGACACAGTGCATTTTAAGCAAATCATTTTTAAAAATGATTTCCTTTTCTCTGTAATAATAAAACAGTACCTTGTACTTGATCCAAACTAGGATATAATTAATCCTTATTGGAAGCAAAACCAGCCTATTGGGTTTAAAAGACTTAAGGTATGGAGATCTGAATAATGGAAAGTCCCCGTTGTCTGGAAAACCACAGGTCCCGAACATTCTGGACAATAGGTCCAATACCTGCAGTAAGGTTTTTATTTTCATTGAGTTCTATATAAAAGAATACTGTGAAGGGCATAAGTGTGCTTATATATGGGGTATCAAAAAAAATCATCATCAAGAAATTAACAATAGCAGAATTAATTATGAAGCGAAAACTAAGAAAATCTCTACCACTTTTCAAAAATCTAGTTTTAAAAAAACTTAAGGAAGAATTACTCTTACAGGGCCCTCATTACCTACTGTATTCGTCTGTCTATTATTTACCCTGATGTACAGTATTCTTTTTTAAAGAGACAGAATTTGGATTTTAAAATGTAAGCTAATACCTATGGAGAAGGGACAACTAGTGCTTATGTGTTACAGACGCTTAAAATGCTTAAATTATTAATGGGCTTATTTATCAAAAATCAAAAATCTAATTTGATAGGTTTTTTTCTACTTTGAAAAAAAAGCTCACATGTATGAAAAAATCTGATTGTAATAAAAACTTGAATTTGTAGAGTTTATAGGCTTTTGTGCAAAAAAATTCTAATTGTGGCAAAAATTTTAATTTAATCTTGATAAATCACCCCCTTAATGTTTTTACCATGCAGAACCTAGAAAAGTCATAGTATTAGAGTAGGTTGACTATGTCATAGACCTGCAAATTCAGGTAGGGTTCTTAATGATGGGACTATTATCAGAAGAAAGCCATAACCATCAACCTCTGCAGGATTAAGAAATGACATGGGATTATAGTAGTACATTTTCAAGTGAAAGAAGTAAACGCTACTATTGTCCGAATTGTCATCCCATTGCTAGTGATGGGTGAATTTATTCGCCAGGCGCGAATTCACGGGTATATTTGCGCGATTCGCCGTCAGCGAATAAATTCGCGAAACGCCCGCGAAAATCCGGCGTCAAATATGGGCACCGGCGTCAAGCGAAACGGCGCAAATTCGCCCATCACTACCCATTGCCCGGAATGATGGGCTAATTAGACATTGACAAGGGGAGCCCACGCAGACCTGGATATCTAATAGGAAAGGCAAGGGCTAAAGGACTAGCTAGATCTCCCTGTTTAACTGCCTTGACAAAGAAACTGATTTTGCAACTTGCAGGCAGTGCAAACATTCAGCAAGAAAGGGTATTATAGTCAATCCTTTTAAGAATATACTGTATAAATAAATACTGTAGGTTTCATTTAATACTTTGAATAAAATTCACTTTATTGTCCTCACAGCACTACCTCGCAGAACAACTCTAACAGCATTTTTACTTCTCTAGGCGATAGAGAATATTTCAGGAGCCAAGACTGGACCCAGGCAGTGTGACCTCATATATTAAAGCAGGAAAGAAAAATCTGGTTCTGTTCAATAGAAAGCTTTAATGAGGACCAAAGCTGTGCTTTACTGGCATCTCCTGTGTATCTGATGACTTCTACTTATGTGCTTCTTATTTCCCTGAAGAGGCTGTGATTAAATGCTGTATATGGAAGTGCTCTAGGCTGTATAAGCTGCCTTTTCGAAAATGCAGACATTAATTCATTGAGTTATACTGTCAATAGTGTTTAATTATTGTTTTCCAAGTACCCACTGAGAGACTGACAATCAGATTTAACCCTCTTTATCTGTGCCATTCAAACGGATGACTGAGCCTTATACAATTGTATGCAGCCATCAAGCAATCTGGGCAGCCTTTAGTTTTTTTTGTTTTTTATCTCTCAGTCACATTGCTATGTGCTTTATTATTTCAAAATTAATATCTACTCTGCAGCATTCCTATTTGCTTTGGGATGTGACATTATGAAGGGGTTTTATTGGGCCTTTGGAATATTTTCAATCCCCCATATACATGATTGACATTGAAGTGATCACAAGGGACTAAGAAGAACTGCAAAGACTTGGCAGATGGTTGTCAGGCAAGGACAGTAGGAAAAACAGCAACATGATGAATAGAGACAAGATTTACTCTTCATTATTTAAAACCATTATACTGGCACGACTTCTGAAAATAATAGCTCTGGCTCTGCATACTGTGTCTACAATAGGGTTAGATTTATGTGTTTTATTTGTTATTATTTGTGTGTGGTTACTAATTGTAGGCAGCAAAGCAACCTCATCAAACCTTTTATTTAGGCCCTCTGCGTATATACTGCACCTTACAGAATATACAACTCGTTACATTAGAGTTCTTAAATGCTGCATTTTCAGGACTTGACTTGAAGAGACTGCTCCCCTAGCACCGGACCCTACCCTCCCATACCCTACCCTCACAGCAACATGCTTCTTCTTGCCCATTGCAATCTCTTCCACTGGGAACTGGGTGGGTGTGGAATTCAAACCTCTGTTGAAATCTCATGTCCAGTCCTCCAGTGGTGATGTGGTCTGCAGGCAGAATGCCCCCCCCCCACACTTTTTCCAGGCCTTTGTGGCCTGCCCACGAATCTGGGCCTTTTGTATATTTTATCATTTGGAAATAAAGGAGTTAATTGACCCAAGTCTCTTTAATGGCATTGTACCCAATAGAGCTCAGGTTTACATGAGTACTGTGCCATAGAGACTCCAATAGATTTTATTACTTAGCATAGGCTGTAATTCTCATACTCCTAGACCATATCACATATT
Organism: Xenopus laevis; assembly: GCF_017654675.1. Lineage (NCBI taxonomy): Eukaryota > Metazoa > Chordata > Amphibia > Anura > Pipidae > Xenopus > Xenopus laevis. Next base: position 57,894,698 of record NC_054372.1, on the reverse strand, counting down.
TCAGTAGACCCCTCAGGCTAATTCCTCACCTTAGACTCATATAACAGGGATCTTGCTGCCCCCTGGGGGGGGGTAGAGGTAGGTGGGAATAATGCCATTTCTGACTCTGATTTTTTTGTTAGTCAAATATATTTGTGTAGTGAGTTCCTCTGGGATGCTCACCCAAAGGCTCTTATAGACAGGGAGCTGAGCCACCATCTTTACCATATAAATGCGTCATAATAAGCATACAAGACTTGTCTGAAATCATCATAATACAACGTAATTAATTTATAGGGCAGCAGCAAGTTATGCTCCATCCTAAAAAAAGGATTTACTATAAATGAATAAAGAAATAGAAGAATGGTCTGTCTATATGCAACATACAGTGACCTTGTGATAAGCTGGAAATGGTTTATCTTAAAAAAACACCCATATTGTATATAATCACATGCCTTGGCAATGGTACCGCTCACAATTAGAGGGAATGCAATGAAATTCTAATTTCAAAGTTTTCTGAACCCACTGGGTGAATAGCTCTGTTAATAGCATTATCTGATCATATTGGTAATGGGTAACAGTAGATCACAGCTTGTCAATCAGCATCTCTGAGCCTCCTTGGGAATCATTATCCTTGTCTTACTGTTGCTCCTAACTGCCAATAAACTGGAAATAAATCTGCTTTGATACTGTAACTCCAAAATATAAGTAGTATGTGTTGATTTACTGAATATTAAAAATAATTAAATAAATGTTAAACCGTAACATAAGGCCTAAGGTACATGTACTACTGTTGCAGAAAACACTAGGAACAGTAGGGAACAGGAAGAGACTAAGCAGGAAAAAACCCAGGTCCCGAGCATTCTGGATAACAGGTCCAATATTTGTATATGTTTTTTGTTTTCAAACATCTATAGAACACTAGGATGTAATCAAATGTGTCTGTTGTAGAGTGATAACTTGGAAAATGATAGAATAAAGGTATATCCCTCCCAGAATCCTTTAGCAGTGCAGAGGGCTGTGGTAATGAGGGTCTGTCCAGGCATGAGGGCTGACGATTATCACCTGTAATTAAAAGGTGAGCAACTGGAGCTGTTCTGGGGAATTGAGAAAACACTGCGTGAAACAGTGAGTCATTTGCTAAACAAGGTAAGCTTTGTTCGACAAATAGTTTCCTCTTAGATATCAGGGATTTTAAGAGGCAGAATTTCCTGGTAGCAAGGACTGGTTACTAATATTATTTGCTACCCTAAAGCCTTGGGAGTGAGGTGCAAACTGCTGAGAGAGTTTAGTTGTGACTGCGAGTCCTTTGAAAGCACTAGATTCTTTGCCAGCAAGACTGCTAATTGTTGCTTCATGGAGAAAATATAGGGACTTTAATTCTTCTGCCTAAATTGTGTGAAATAAGAACACAATCAGAGATCAGTTTGGAACCCCGTGAACCTGTCTCTTATCTGTGTAAATCATGAAGCCGCTACTACCAAAGGAGTGGTTTCTCCAAACTGTCTAGAATTTTGGGATTTGATATCCAGAAACCCATTATCCAGAAAGTTCAGAATTAAAGTAAGGCCCCCTGACATAGGCACTTGTAAGAGCTGAAAACAAACAGTCAGTATAGACTAGAATAGAATGCTTTTTGTGGTGAAATGCATTAAAAGTGATGACGGGTGGGGGGGGCGTGCCCAGCCAAGCAGCAGCGCAGATGCATTTTCAAGGCACTCCCAAGGTCCCAACTGCAATCCACTGCCATCTACACCCCACAACAAGCCCAGCTCTCATCATGCCCCCTCCAGACACCACTAGGGGCCCTCCACTACCAATTGAGCCCAAAACCAGCATTCCAGCACCTCCTGAGCACCAAAGCGGAACGTGACCTAGCAGTGCGAACAAGGCTGCAGACTTGGAAGGGATCAAGGTAGACCTATCAATCCTTCAGAATCTGAGAGACTGCACCACTGCAGTGGAAACCTGTGTTTCATCTCTAAAAGACACTGTCAATTCCCTGGACAATGATATGACCTCAGTGAAGCAGCAAATTCAAGCACTGATGGAAAAAACCAAGGACCTGGAAAACAGACTAAAGGAGGAGTGATGTTTGAATCGTGGGGCTCCCTGAGAGAGTGGAAGGTTAGCACCCAGAGGCCTTTATCACTAAGGGGCTACAGGATGTATTAGGAGTGGACACATTCTCCCCATTATTTGTGGTGGAAAGAGTCCACTGAGTCCCCCCAGTCCACCCCCACCAGGAGCACCCCAAAAACCATTTCTACTTAAATTCCTCAACTTCAGGGACCAGAATGCAGCGCTGAGGGACACAAGGCTTAAAGGCCCAATCCTATATAATGGCACTGCAATTTCTCTATATCCGAATTTTTCTCATTCACGAATGGCTCAATAGAAGGGGACGATGCCACTCCCATCCGAGGGAACAACGATCACCAGCTAACAGCCCTTGCTAGGATCGGGGAACACTGTATGGCCTGTTAAATATGCCCTCTAATTTTGACCAGGTTGTTTCTGGGCCTGCTGATAAAAGCAGACTGAGGACCAGCCTGACCGCTCACTTCTGGCAGCACTGCCGGGGGTTCAGGTGGGGAGCAGGTCTGGCCAGCTGGGTCCACCGGCCCAGTCCAAACCTGACTTCCAGAGTTGTTAATGTGAAAACACGCTAGAGTAATCTAGTCTACCTGGCATAGTTTAGTATGAGCTATTTCATAAAATAGCTGGGAACATCTAATCATCCCTCTACATATGTTCTCTGGTTTCCTTGCATTAAATTCTCTTCATTCCTTTTTGAAGTGTCTCAGCCAGTATATTCTGTGATTGTATCCTGTGATTATATTCATAAAATATGCAACAGGAAAAATTGGGGATTGGGGCTGTGCCACAAGTGTTCAGTAATAATGCTGCGGCTGCCTGCTGAGAAACTAAGAAATACTATAAGGCAGATTATTCTTTCATTCATGCCTGCTGTGACAAATGGATTCACACATTTGTCCAAGAATTTGAAACACTTAGTTCTATTCAAATAGATGTTATGTCCTCCATATTTGAATAATCTTTATAACATATAGCATATCATTTATACGACAAGTTGAGTCTCTTTAGCACTAAAACCCATGGATTCAAATAAAGGTTTCTAAAACTCTAATGTTTAAGATTTAGTAGGTTTGAAAATCCTTGAATGTAAAAATGTGTCATCTAAAAAAAGCTGGAGAGTTCATGTAGACGTTAATGGGAGGTGTGATGGTATTTTTAGTAGTACCATTTTGACCTAGTGTAAGACAAAACTCAGTAAAGGAAAATCTTTAGTAATTGTCAGGCAATTTATTCACACAGAATACAACATAACAGTTTTGTCTGGGTAAACTGTTGGATTAACACACAGAACGTCACCCAAGGACTCACCAAAGACACACCTCTTGGTCCAAGCGTGTTATAGCTTTCAGAAGGCATTTACAGTAATTGTGACAAGGGGTACACGGAAATGCCATACGTGGTCTGGCAAGGAGACTTACTGGCATATACATTTATACATTCCTATAAGATGTGCAGTTTTACAACATAAGAGTTTTCTGGTTCCAACTGTCCACAGCCTCGTAAACGTCTGTTGGCTAAACCTAGCCATTGTGGTAAAGCCAGTAATTGAGCAACACTTCTGCAAATGGCCATAAGAGACATTCTGACACTATGCTGACACTCTTCTAAGTAACAGAGTAGAGATCATTTATTTGTATGGCCTAGTATAACTTATATGAGTGACTATTGTCCACAGTTGACCATTAGCCCTTATAGTCCATCCTGCCTTGGGTCCTATAGCATTATGGCATCATAGAGGGCTGGGGTAATAGATATCAACTCTCTGACACTAGCCATTCGTCTGTCATAGGAAATAGACCGTTCCAGATATAAAAGATATAAAATATATAAACAGGTGTTCAAGTTTTTGGAATTTTTTTATTGTAAGTTGGTAGACTTATTGATCCAGAGTAGAATTTTGTGGCTCAATGGGTAATAATTCTCTCTTGGGTGCTGGGTTTGATTCTGACCTGATCACTATCTATAAGGAATTTGTATTTTCTACCTGAATCTGTGTTGGGTACTGTAGTTTCTTCCCACACCCTAAAAACATACATAAATTGACCCTAGTGTGAATATAATACTGTTTACACTACAGACCTGTAGGGAATCCCAGAACCATTCCAACAATGGAAAAAATATATATCAACGGTTAAGAGACTTCCTGAATTAGCCCCACATGTGGCGAGTCAACCCCCAGGGGAAAAAATGCAAAACCAAAAAAAAAAACCCACACGAGAAATGGGGAAAACCCCCTTAACAAACTCATAGCTCAAAAACTGTGTTTTTGCCGCGACTGGCAAGAGCAAGAAGTGCATGGTGCGGAACTGGAACGGGGGCCCACCAGGTTTTTTCCCGGTGTCCTGCCAGCCCAGTCTGACCCTGAACCCATATAAAACACACCTTTATTGATTAAAAACATTACACATTAAAAATAGAAATGGGGAAAACAGGACAATACCTTATAATATAAGTGCCCCCACCTATACAATATAATTATCCTTGAATATCACAGTCACCACATACACATGTACCCGGTTACCACAAGCTGCAACGCATTCAATTGCACCATTTAACATACATGCAATTATGTATGGAGTCACAGACTTGAGAGATTCAACTGTAACCGATGATAAAAGGGAACAAATCATGTCTTAGTGGGAAATCCTATCTGTTCCAGCTAACTTCAGTCCGGATCCACCAACTGTCCAATACGCATTTTGACTTGCTTTCTCAAGGGCACATTTCATGCTGTATTTTCAAACCAGGTCCTTTTAGGTGTCCAAATGCTGTGCCAAACAAAGTAAGGCAGTCCCCGGGTTACAAATATTCGACTTACAAACAGAGGCTATTACAGTAACATACTGTAGGCTTGGCCTTTATTAGCATTTAGCTTTAATAAACCACCCGCCCCAAACCCCTCTGGCATGTGTTGTCTACTGTGGAGCACAGAAATTTAAAAATAAATACTATGTTAAGACAAACATCTGTCTAAGTTGCATTTAATTTAAAATGTACCTGTTCCAACTTACATACAAATTCAACTTAAAAACAAACCTACAGACCTTTTCTCGTATGTAACCTGGGGACTGCCTTTATTTGTCAAACAGACAAGATCAATAAAGTTCTGGCATTCAAATGGCCACACAATCATCACAATAAAGTGTGGCAAGACACAGCTGTAGATATCAGAGTTTAAGATTTAAGCCATAAGTGGTTATTATCAAAGAACAAAGATTATAGAACACAACACTAGTTACAGAATTGCTGTATTGTAGAAGAAGCTCAAGGTTAAAGGCCATTCTGTTATTAGAATGTAGAATGTTTGCACAGAACAAGGAATACATCTGTTGTCTCATGTCACAAGTATAGCGCAAGGCCAAGCAAGACACATCGTCTCAGAAACTACAGCATAGATACCATTCTGGACACTCTGCTGACACAGTAGTTGTACCTTATTTGGCTTTTGTACTGAGACTGGGAGTCTGTCCCTAAGATGGAAATAGTGACACAGTTATGCTAAAACAAGAATGATGATTGGATCTCTCTGGATCAGCCCCATGGAAGAAGAAATGGTTAAATAGTCATCTGTTTTATTGCTTATTGTCCCCCAACGTCCTCACGAGCTTTCAGGGCGTGTGAGCTATTATTTAATACTCTGTTTCGTAATACTCTGTATTAATGTATACCTCAAATAAAGCTGTCTGGTTAATTTCCTGAGAGAATCTGTTTGGTTCAAGTCAGGCCCAGGGGGAACTTCGGGGCAAGGCTCGATTTGAGTAAGTATTTATTTAAATCCAAGAGGGACTTACTCATCGTGGCTGAGAATCTTATATCCCTGGAGGACTATAGGAGCATAAATCCGACAACAGCCAACTCAAAGAGGAATGCCCTTTTTTATGTGTTCCGCACAAGGAAAGTCCTTCATAATGCTGCATCTCCGGGATCGTCACTTGGTTATGTACTTAGAACATGATAGATTGTAAGCTCTGTTGAGCAGTGAATGAGTAACAATTACTGTACATACTCTATGAATTACAGATAAAATAATACTAAAAAAATATGGCAGTTAACCAAGTATAAGTTACTCTCTCTTTTGGAAAAAATAGGAATTGTTTAAATAGGACACATTCTTATTCAGAAAGCTCTGAAATAAGAATAATAATAACCAGTTTATAGATAATTGATACTATACCTGATGGTAATCCAGGGCATCGTTTAATATGAGAGAGTTATACAAACCCAAACCGCTTTAAATGTTGGCTGTGATATTGAATTATATATTGATATTATTTATATGGCCTTGACAAAAGCATAGAGATAAACTAGAACAGAGAGCCATAAAAAGGTCAGAAATAGAAGTGTCACATAGAGATCAAGCTGTTATGTGAGAGTGAACATTGATGAGTTTCCTCTTCAGTCGCCTTTCTATTAGTCGGGATTTCTGACCCTTTATTCAGCCTGACAGACTGTTCATCTATATAACACATCTGTTTAGAGCTTTGTGGTTCACAGAATGAAACTGCCTTTATATAATATTCATGAATATAGACCTATTTTCAGCTGATGGCTTTCTTTAAAGGAACCGTTCTGTGTAAATATAAAAACTGGATACATAGTAAATAATAGGCTGTACAAAACAAAAAAATGTTTCTAATATAGTTAGTCAGCCAAAAATCTAATGTATAAATGCTGGAGTGACTGGATGTCATAATAAAATAAAACACTACTTTTTGCTTTTTAGCTCTCTAACTCTGAGTTAGTCAGTGACTTTAAGGGGGTCACATGCGACATAAGTGTTTAGTTATTTTTACACTGAACTGTTCCTTTAAATTAACTTAAAGTATCATGTAGAGGATGATATTCTGAGACAGTTTTCATCTGGTTTTCATTTTTTATTATTTGTGGTTTTGGAGTGATTTAGCTTTTTATCAGCTCCCCAATTTGTAGTTTCATCAATCTGGTTGCTAGGGTCCAGATGACCCTAGCAACCCTGCACTGATTTGAATAAGAGACGGCAACATGAACAGGAAATGGCCTGAATAGGAAGATGTGCAATAAAAAGCAATTACAATAAAAATGTAGCCTTACAGGGCGTTTGTTTTAGATGATATAAGTGACTCCAATTTGAAAGAATGCAAATCATTTAAAAACCATTTTAAAAAATGAACTTCAATTGAAAGGTTGCTAAGAATTTGCCATTCTACAACATACTAAAAGTTGAAGGGGAACCACCCCTTTAAGTGTAACGACAATGGTAGTCGCACAACACTTGCTGCAGACATTGTGGGAATTGGCAGATATTGGGGGTCATTTATCAACACTGGGCAGATTCGCCCATGGGCAATAACCCATGGCAACCAATCAGATTGTTGCATTCATTGTTCTACTTGCAGTTGGCTTTAAAAAGCTTGCAACATATTTTACTTCATTTCTTGTATTTTTCTTGTTTCATAATTATGTCTGTCTTTGTGTCTTTTCACAAGTCTGTCTCCCTTTTATATTTTATATGATCCCGACCCTCTACAATTGTATTTGCGTCTGTCTTTTGCTTTTTCCTTTCCATTCATTGATGCTCCTCACAATGTTGCTTTTTCTCATACACCCTATTATTCGCTTGCTTCCTCCCTAAATTAAAGACGGCTTTAGAGGTGCAATAAATCACAATACAGCACAAGATCTGTCCTTTTTTTTTCTTTGCCAACAAATTCATGAAACAGTTAAAATACATGAAATGCAGTGAAGTCAATGGGTATTTTTCCGCACAACCTTTTATGGCGGTGACATATTCTGCACATACATTGGTGTCTATGTCACAGCAAAACCTGGTAAACCCTAGGCACAACATATTGTAGAGGTACACCATTCATTACAATAAAAAATATGGTGTGTGATGCAGCACACATACTAGCCACTAGAATGTAGGCAGTCCTGTGATTGGCTTAGAGCTCAACTTGAAGAGCAACATCAAAATAGTTATTCTTCAACACCTACTGATTGTCTACCCTATTAGTTTATTTGAGTAATTATGCCACTAATCTGCCCTTTGATTTACAGTTTATAAACCTGTATCTCCCATTCTATATATGCTCAAACTGGAAGTATAGTAGAATTATATTTATAGCCTTAGCAAGAGGCTAGAAAAAAAGTCTGTTTCATTTTTGAATTTCAATTCAGGGTGGCTTATTTAAATTACCAACAGCTCTCTGTGTGAGCTCACGTTCAAAAATGCGTGTGAATGTAATAGTCATTTCTGTTCCCCAGGCATACTGTACATTAAAACCAGATGTAAAATGTAAATGTATCTGTGCAAGTATAATATTTAACTAAATAAATTATGTGATCATACGTTAGGCTTCTGCTGAACTGCTTAGTTCTAAAGGACCAGATTTGAAAGTCCATTATTAGCATAAGCGTCAAGTCAAATGTCACTATTTTTAAAATGTGTTAAGTCCATAGAACAGCAAGTTTTTCCATAGATGAGCAAATTTTTAGTAAGTGGTGAAAAATTTGGCAAATGTGAGATGGAATTTTGCCATGAGTTCTACTGGAAAAAAAAGTGTTTTCTAGCATGGGAAAAAACACCAATGGCAGTACAGGTATGTGGCACATAAGTATTGGTGCTGGGCACACTGGTACAGGTATGTGGCCTGTTATCCGGCATGCTCGGGACCTGGGGTTTTCTGGATAACAGATCTTTCCATAATTTGGATTTTCATACCTTAAGTCTACTAGAAAATCATGTAAACATTCCCAATAGGCTAGTTTTGCTTCCATTAAGGATTAATTATATCTTAGTTTGGATCAAGTACAAGGTACTGTTTTATTATTATAGAGAAAAAGGTAATCATTTTTAAAAATTCTTATTATTTGGAGAAAATGGAGTCTATTGAAGATGACCTTTCCCTAATTCTGTGCTTTCTGAATAATGTGTTTCCGGATAACCGATCCCATACCTGTACTGGAATTTTGACATACATTTTATTTCACCAGAAAAAAGTCAGGGTTTTGTGATAAAAACAAACCACAAGAAAAAAAATGGCAACAGTATTATTAATTAACATTAATATTATTAATTAACATTAATTAATTTATTAATTAACATTAATATTATTAACAGTACTCTCCATGTTTTTTTTACATCTATTGATTCCACTGTATTTGGTGAAATGTTACATTGTTTCAGAAATTTTTCAGTGAAATGGGCAATTCCACTCCTCATTAGTTATTAGGCATACAAACATTCTTTCAGAGATCACTGCATAGATAATTCTCCTTAGGCAGCAGATCCAGTCTTTTAGTTATTAATAATAATTAATTAATAATAATTATAATGAAACATGGAATGTAAAGATGATTACAAATTATAGTATGGCATCCAATTCTTAGGCAAAAATTGCACCTCTGAAAGAAAATTACTACCCACTATTCACTAGCAAGTACAATATCTGTAAGTTATACTGTAAGTACAATATATATAATTTAATGTAAGACGCGGTATCCGAAAACACCATTATGTTTTATAGCAAATAAATGTGCCGGTGTATGGACATTTCTTCAAGAAAATGCCTTACGGTCCAATTCTAGATTAAGACCATATGCTGTTTATTGTTTATAAATCCAATTGGTCTCTTGTCGCAGTTTTTGAAATTCATCTTCCCTCTGTGTTTACTACTGATATGTTCCAACACCATAATCCTCATGGATCTCTACAAATTGTACGAATACATTTAGCAGCCTATTACTTGTATATATCATCTTGCATGGACATATTTGTGTATTGTAAAAAAATGACACTTGGCTTTATATTATGAATCATTTCAGGCATATGGGGCATAAGCAGCAGTTAAAATACACTTGTCTGCCTGTCAAGGCTTAGAATCTTTAAAGGAGAACTTAGCTTAACTAAAGAAGTTGGGCAGAAATGTTGTACATTATGTTTTTGGCTTCTGTACCAGCCCAAGGCAACCGCAACCCTTTAGCAGTAAAGATCTGTGTCTCCAAAATGCCCCAGTAGCTCCTCATCTTCTTCTCTGCTGATTCACTGCACATGCTCTGTGCTGCTGTCACTTACTGATCTTAGGGACCCACTCACAATATACAGTACACATAGGGGCTGATTCATCAAGAGTCGAATATCGAGGGTTAATTAACCCTCGATATTCGACTAGGAACTAAAATCGTTCGACTTCGAATATCGAAGTCGAACGATTTAGCGCAAATCCTACGATCGAACGATCGAAGGATTATTCGTTCGATCGAACGATTCGAAGGATTTTAATCCAACAATCGAAGGAATATCCTTCGATCAAAAAAAACTCAGGCAAGCCTATGGGGACCTTCCCCATAGGCTAACATTGAGTTCGGTAGCTTTTAGCTGCCGAACTAGGGGGTCGAAGTTTTTCTTAAAGAGACAGTACTTCGACTATCGAATGGTCGAATAGTCGAACGATTTTTAGTTCGAATCGTTCGATTCGTAGTCGAAGTCGTAGTCGAAGGTCGAAGTAGCCCATTCGATGGTCGAAATTCGAAGTTTTTTTAATTCGAATCCTTCACTCGAGCTTTGTAAATATGCCCCATAGACTATAAGGGGCAGATTTATCAAGGGTCGAATTTCAAAGTACAAAAAACTTCGAAATTCGACCATCGAATTAAAAAACTTCAAATTCGAATATCGAATTCAAAGTTTTTTCAACAAATTTACACAATCCTGCAGTCGAATAAAAATCGTTCGATCTAACGATTCGAATGATTTTTAGCAATGGATTGAAGGGTTTCTATTCAAAAACCGTGCTCTGGAAGGTCCCCATAGGCTAACATTGCACTTCGGTAGCTTTAATTTGGCGAAGTATGAAGTCGAAGTTTTTTTTAAAGAGACAATACTTCAAAGTCAAATATAGCCTATTCGATGGTCGAAGTATCCAAAAATTTACTTCGAAATTCTAACTTTTTGAAATTCGAACCATCACTCGAGCTTAGTAAATCTGCCCCTAAATGTCACAATATAAGGCTGATTAGTAATTGATAGTAATTGGTAATTACTACATGGCAGCACAGAGACCAGTGCAATTAGCTTCAGACTTTATAATCAGAAGTGTAACATCCGCTTATATTACAGACAAACTTCATTTTCTGTTTGGTAATTTGAGATGACCCCTAAGCTTAGCTTCTCAACAGCTGCTCAGAGCCCACTGAGCATGTGAGTGTCACAGACACTTTCCAAGATGGTGACCCCCTGTGACAAGTTTGAAGTCTTGGATCATTGCTGCTATTGACAAGCTGAAACTTTAGGCTGGTGCAATAAAATGGCATTTTTAGCCACATAGGGTTTAGTTGTCCTTTAATTTGATTTATAATAATTAAGACAATACTGTAATACTGCATTTTTGTGCTGAAAGCACATCTAGCTGTCAATTATTAATGCTATTAATATACATTATATAAACATTTATGTGTTGAAAAAAGCATTGCAATCAGTACTATAGATCCTTTTTCATTTTTAACCTTCTGTCTACCAATATCCCTTTAAAGCATCCATAGCGTATTGTTCTTTGACCAGTTCAGGTAGCAGTTTTTGGTTCTAAATCTCTATTTCATCAGGCCCTCTTAGTTCCAGAAGCCTGAGTGTTTCCATAACCCCTGCAGCAACTACAATGAAGGCTATAGGAGTGAATCTTTCTGAGGATATAGCTAGCAATGAAGTACTGTGGATGACAAGGTTACGTGTAAGGTCAAACATATTAATTGTTGTTAATTTTGGCATTGTGGGAATGAGTTTAGCCTCTTACAAATACACTGTTTCATTGGGCTGATTCTGAAACATTAAAAATGCATTAATAGACCCAAAATGTATTTGACATAATAATATTCATAGAAACGATAATCCATAAAAATACAATTACACATGAAAATCATAATAACCCTTAATGGAAGCTCCAATGCAGTTTTGATAAGATATGAGATCAGTAATTCCAAGAATATCCCACTGCAAAGAACAGGGTCGCTATATATTTATTACATCTTTTGCAAAAAGAACAGCACAGCATTAATATATTATTCGCCACTCAATTTTGGACTGAATCTTTCACTCTGCCCTGACTCTGTGGCTAAAGGGTCAGTCCCAGGCCGTTAATTATTACTGCTAAGCAATGAGGTACTGCTGAGCCACCTACAGGAAGCAAATGAAATTGCAGTATGAATTGAGTTCAGCCTGTCAGTGAAGTGCTGCCACATAATCTAGAAGACAGACGTGATCTCATCTAAAGCAATTTAATGCAGAAAATAAGAACAATTAAACTCAAGTGCCTGAGATTTGAGCAGATAGAAAGAGCAATAAAGTATTTTTGATTAATTAGTGTAGCTTATGATTAAGAGCTACCCACTCCATGCAAAATACATTTATATTGGCCTATTAAAATGACTTAAAGCTTAGGTTCTCAGTTTCAGCCCTTGTCTAATGTCAGGAGAGGAAGACATGGTGAATCATTTTATGTGTAATACTTACAGACGCCTGAGCTGCTGCTTCCGTGAGTCCTTATAACTGTAACTGAGACTGCGAAATTGCACTTCTCACAGTGTGCTCAGGAACTGCAACTGTTTATATGCATGTTGGGGGTTTATTATTAAAGTCTTTTTTCCTTACCTGTATAATAATATATGAATTCCTTCAGCATGTTTTTATCATTTCTACTACAGTATCACTGTATGGGCACTTTTTCTGCTAGTTTTTCTGTTTTATCCACGGGTTTATACAATGGTGACCACTGGTGAAATATTGATAACACTTCAACTACTGCTTATATTATTTATAGTTTTTTGGGGTTGATGATTGTATGCGCTGTATTTCTCGTTGCTATTTCTCTTTGGTAAATCTTTGTTACATATTGATAGTTATTGCACAATGCTATTTAAAGGGGTTGTTCACCTTCAAACAACTCGTTGTTTTCAGATAGATCACCAGAAATAACGACGTTAATACTTTCTATTTTCTATGGGGCAGATTTATCAATCTCGAAGTGGAAAATACTTCGAAATTCGACCATCGAATTGAATACTATGAAATTCAAAGTCAAATTCGTAGGATTTATTGCATCGCACGATCGTATTCCGATCGTAGTATAATCATATGATCGTACTCCAATCGTACTTCGAATCGTACGATTCGAATGATTTTATCGTACGATTGTACGATTTTTCTTTGAATAAAAAAAACAAAACTATGCTCTGGAAGGTCCCCATAGGCTAACATAGCACTTCGGCAGGTTTAAGTTGGCGAAGTATTGAAGTCAAAGTTTTTTTATAGAGACTGTACTTCGATTATCGAATAGTCGATTTTACTTTGAATCAAACTCATAGTAGCCTATTCGATGGTCAAAGTATCCAAAAATTACTTTGAATTTTGAATTTTTTAACTTCGAAAATTCCCTCGATTTCACTTCGACCCTTGATAAATCTGCCCCTATGTGTGACTGTATTTCTTATATTGAAGTATAAAGTGTCATTTTTCACCTAAAGCAGCTCTGGGAGGGAGGGGTCACTGGCCCCGTAAACCAGTGATCCTCAACCAGTAGCTCGCGAGCAACAAGTTGCTCACCAACCCCCTTGGATATTGCTTCCAGTGGCTTCAAAGCAGGTGTTTATTTTTGAATTCCCAACTTGGAGGCAAAGTTTTAATTGCATAAAAACCAGATACACTGCCAAACAGACCCTCCTGTAGGCTACCAGTTCACATGGGGCAACCAAATAGCCAATCACAGCCCTTATTTGGCACCAAGAAGAACTTTTTTCATGCATGTGTTGCTCCCCAACTCTTTTTACATTTGAATGTGGCTCACGGGTAGAAAAAAGGTTGAGGACCCCTGCTGTAAACTGTTCTAAATGATAAATTTAGTTGAAACATTCTTATCTTTGTCCCTGCTGAGCATTTTGGAATCTCTGGGTTTCATTACAGACAGCTATTAGAATTGATACAATAGTTGCTAATACTCCAGAGATGCTCCTCAGAAATGTATCAACTAAATGTTGCAAAATTGTAACAGTTCAGTACCTGAGTCTGCACCTGAATTACTGAGCTGCCAGACTCAAACACCAGAGACAGGAACATTCAACTTTAAACTTAGATTTTGGAAAAACAGTAAAAAAATAATGGAAATAATTGAAAAAAGTCTTGATTTCTGGGAAAACAACTGAACTGAAAAAAATGTTTTGAAGGTGAATAACCCCTTTAATGTGTAGGACACTATCTCCTACAAACCATTGTATTGTGCTGAAACAATTTCAGAGAGAAGGCAATACCCTGTATATTCAGTAAATTCTGCACTGAATGAAAGTAGGCAAACCGATGGCAAAGTGATCTATATGTAAGAGCTCAATTCATTTACAGGTTAGCATGCTTTGCTTTAAAGGGACCTGTCACCTTAAGAAACAATATCAAATCCTATTATATGATGTAAGTCCAGCAAAATCAACTTTACTTACACTATAAAAATTATTTAAAGGACAAGGAAAGGCAGAACAATAAAACCCCATTTTTACTTTCTTTAATGAAAAAGAAACCTATCTCCAATATACTTTAATTAAAAAATGTGTACCATTTTTATAAGAAACCTGACTGTATGCAGTGAAATTCTCCCTTCATTTACTGCTGTGGATAGGAATTGTCAGATGGTCCCTAACTGCTGAGCAGGGAAACAATCATACTTATGAACAGCAGGGGGAGCCCCCGTCTTACTTACCAGCCATGCAGAATTCAAGCAGCTTTGTTTATGACGATCCCTAAGCAGCCTAGACCACACTGAGCATGTGTACAGTCTTAGTCTTGCAAAGATGTATAATAAAGTTACAAGATGACAGCCCCCTGTGGCCAACTTTGATAGCATAAATCATTTGTTTGATTAGGCTTTGTGGTGCAGTAAGTTCATGCTTATGTTTAGTATACAAAATACAGCATTTCTAGCCTTATTCTATTTTAGACTTTCCTTGTCCTTTAAATCTTGTTTTTTTTAGTCTTGGAATTCATAATCACAACAAGCAGGCAGCAGCCATTTTGAGGGCTCTGTTATTAAGGCAAGCTTTGCATTATGCCTAAATCTTATATATGTGCCACAATGTGGGGCCTGACGCCCATGCCCATACTCTGGCTACACAAATAGATAGTGAGAAGTAAGGGGGATGTGAGGAGGGCAGTGACATCTAGGAAGTGCAAAATGGAAAGTGAAAGTACAGTAATTGCCTGCCCAACCTCTATGCCTTAAGCATAGAGGAGCGGCAGGCAAAATATGATAGTTGAGAGTTTTAAATGGGTTCATAACAAGTATGGATGTTTTCACAAAAAATAAATATGGGTTCCATGTTTATTTTGAAAGCGACTTTTACTAAACAGCTTTTTATATTTGGGTGACAGGTCCCCTTTAATTTCTGCAAAGTATGTAGCTATACATAAAAGAAATGCACTGAGCTGTAGGCTCAATATTTTATTCTTGGGATAATAGAAGTGCTAAAGCTAAAACTGCACTGATGCATTTGTCAATAGTAGCTAGAATCTGAGTTTGACACGTCCATTACAAGGATAGATAACTAAAGCAAAGATCTGATAAACTGCTATAGGTACCTTTACTGTAACAAATGTAGCTTAAAAATATTACTAGTATCATAGTCACTAGCAAATTCCAGATGCCTTCTGCAGTTCTTATTTAGTAGGAAAAATACTGGGATAATGTAAGAAAATATGCAGTGATTGCTCAAGGTCTAATATGCCACATCAACCAATCAGCAGGCTCTAATAAATTATTGGGTAATAAAGACAGTAGGGCTCATTTATTGTGATTATAGTGTAAGAATGGAGAAAAACTGCAATCCTTACAGTTCATACAGGAAGGGGGCCACATGGGACATAACTATCCAGTGAGTAGGGATGGGCGAATTTGACCTATTTTGTTTCGCCAAAAATTTGCCGCCCGCGAAATGTCGCCAACGCCCATTAAAGTCTATGGCCATCAAAAATATTTTGTTGCGCGGCGAAATTTTTTCTATGGGCGTCATATTTGCGACTTAACAAGTTGAAAAAATTCGCCCATCCCTACAGCAGTGAGTTCACAATTGATCCTTAGCATGCAGCTCAGATTCAAAAGCAACATATATGACCCATGTGGCCTCCCTTTAAGCCACTAAGTAGTTACTGCCTGGTAAGCAATCCGTGGAAACCAAGAGAGCTGCAAAGCAGGAAGTAGTGTTCTGGCTATTATGTTGCACATCCAGTCACTCCAGCCTTTATACATTACATTTTTGGCTAGCTAACTATATTAGAAACATTTTTTATTTTGCACAACCTATCTGTTTACTCCATTTTTATTTTATTTTTTTTTATTTTATTTTTTTTAGTTTCAAAAAAGCTTTATTGTAAATTATCAGCGATACAAAGCTGTAAACACATTAACAGTAGTACCATGTAACATACATCTATAACAGTTGAGCAAGCATCTACAGTGTCTCATACAAGTTTGCCTATGGTTAGAGTTTGCAAAATGACAAACTTATAAGTACGAGTCAACAGTGTTTCACATCGTAACAGCCAGAAATCAATATACTCCAAAATAGAAAGAGTCATACATAAACGAAACAACAGTAGAAGTGTCCATTTTTATTTTTATACTGAACAATTCCTTAAAAATGCCTTTATTATTCCATGGTTTAGGCCAAAGACACCGCAACCTTTTGAGCTATTCCCCGGCTCTTTTGCAAACTCGAAACATCGCTGTGGCTTTGCTCTAAACCATGGAATAGTAAAGGCAGTTTAATTTCTGATAATATGTTTTACACAATATTATATTTATAATAAGAAAACATTCCAGCGAACATAACTAGTAAAGACAAACCTGATTTTCCTGTGCTTTTGTGTCACACAAGGCATTTTAATCACTGCTGTTGGGGAAAAAACACTGTCCTGTCACTAATGTTACTGAATGCTACTGAAGTCACTAAACTGAGATGGGTGAATATCTTCTCAAAAGACATTTCCTTTACACTTAAGCTTTAATAACATTAGCTGAGCTATTAGGTGGAAAGGGGCATTTTGACCTGCTAATAGTGATCAAAATGCCCATGAAGCCCCAACACATCGAACTTCCATTGAATTCATCCCCCTTTCATTTACTCCATTCCCATTATATGACCTACTGTCCAGACAAGTGTGTAGATCAGGCATTGATGCTAGAACTGAGATATCTCCATCTGACATAACAATGCTGACAATCACTGGGTTACAACTGATTTGTGTGTTGCCATCTGCCAGCTATCTAATACGAGAAAGCTGCTTAGCTCTCTTCCTTGTCATTCAAAGACACACTGTGGTGCAGTTGTATCAGTTAGCTCTTTAAGGAGAGATTATAATAGTGATTTGATACAGTAACCATCTGTAAGACTTAATAATTTCCTTTCTTTTTACTTCTTTACTTGGAAGGTATTTGTATGCATGTCCAATGGGTCCCATTATTCTCTGGGGACATGGTTAGAAAGTAATTTTTTTCAGAGCTTTTAACGAAAAAAAAATATTGTATTGTAACTCTATCTTGTCCCAGAAAGTGGATTCTAGTTTAGGTCGGTAGAACATCCATTACAATGGACTAACTTTCTCATTCGGGCCCTCACAATGTGTAGGAGGAAGGGAGCAGTGTTGTGCAACTATACCTCTAGTTTGCTGCAACAGGGTGTAAGGACATAGGTTCTAAAACAGGTAGAACCGTTTATTTACCATATTCCACTGGATCCAATCTCACAATCACTTGATAAAGATAGATAGATAGTATTCAAGTAGAGAGCAAAACAATATTGCATGACTGTGGGGACAGTCTGGCAAGCTGTAAGATACAACTTTTTAGGCTACAAGCTAGTGGTCCTGATCCCCCCACAGTAGAAAACTCCACAAAAACATAACTTGAGCTTTTTGAAAAGTAAACATAATCAGGTAACTTTGCAATATACAGAACATCAATTATGGTTTCTGACAGTTCCCTAAGCCTAGCCCCCTGCTCTTCTGCTGATCGTTCTGACTACTTTGCTGAGCTGGCTGACTACTGTTACTTTGTATCAACAGCCAGTTGTCCTTAGACTGCATCCTCCAAACCCCAAAATTCCCTGCACATGTGATTTCTATATAGGGACCTATAGTGCTAATGTGCCCATATGGCTTTACTTCCCTATGCTTTTCCCTAGTTACTGGGCAAAAGCTCATGCATCTAGTTTAAGTATTTGCATATTCAGGTTATTGCCCGAGAGGGGTAATGATCACTTCCTGCCATACTTCCATATAGTGTTTGGAAAGGGGTAGATCTTCCTCTTTGGCTGCTGGTGTCCTGATCAATTGTTTGTTCCCATTGAGTCTGGGTACAACAAGGCCCAGTAAAGTGTTAGCCCTAGAGGGACCTGGTCCTCTAGTGTCTGAGTCGGGGAGAAGGAAACCCTGTGAATGAGGTTAGCTAAACACGGTTAGTTCTGTCATAGACTCTCTAGGAGAGTAAGGTAGAGAGGACAGATAGTAAGAGCAGCTGGAGCTCCATTGAGGATTGTAGCAGGGAGTAGCTTCCCAAGGCTTTTGAATGCCTTTAGTGAAGGGGCCACAGTGGATAGGCGTCAGGCTTAGAATTGTTCTCGCTGACCACTCCACTGGGTGGGAGTCGGACCACTTTGAGGTATACCTGCTGATGGTATTGATGTACAACTTGACTACCCTGCCTGATGGGACTCACTTTTCTCTGCTGTGTCATGTAACCTGTTTCAGTCTGATAAAGCACTGTGTATGCCTTGACCTCTGTAAGTAAACCATGGGCTAATTTGTCTTGTACAAATAAACTGTTATTTTTTTGGTTCATCACAAGAATCACCTGGCGCCCATTATTTTTATTTGGTGTAACATAGTAGCGAGATTGTTGTAGGTATACTACTCCACCTGTGAAATCTTCCATGTAGCGAAGGCCCTAGCCTGAAGTGTTTTGAGTCGCATATAACCCATGCTCAAACAACTAGCTGGATACAGCAGACATCCACCTTAGTCAAAATATGGAGGCCAAAAAAGGAAGAACCAGGGTGTTACAGTCACTTTATTAAAGCTTAATGATCTTATACTACCTGGGCCAATGAGGAATACTAACCCACCAAGGTACAGGTATAGAAGGATATATTAAATAGGGGATAGACCAAGCCATTGAAGTTAATCCTATGGATTCCTACATTACTTTCTAATAAGATCATGATCAAATACAAATTTAAGCATGTCAATAAATACAAAAGTGCATTGGTTTGAGAAGGGACGGTACAGTGAAGAGTGAAGTGTGGGTAAGGGAAGCTGACAGTAAGGGGCCGATTTACTAAACCGCGGCATTTTCAGGTCAGGCTTTTTGTCAGTTGTGGGGGAAAAAGTGTGACTTTCCTGGATTTATTTTGCGACAAAACTGCAACAATTCCGAATCCAAAAAAACTCCAGCTAAAACTTGCTGAAATCATGTAGAAGTCAATGGCAGATGTCCCTTTTACAACTAAAAGATCTTTCTTTAATACATGCATTTTGAGATTTTCGTGTGTTTTTGACACTAGCTTTTATGTAAAAAAAGTGAAAAAGTCTTAGTTATTGTGTAACAAGTTGAAAAAATTGAAATTTTCAAGACTTTTGTGCAACTTTTTCCTGTTTGTCCTTTTTCAGTTTGGATCTTTTTATAAATGACTGACATTCGTAGAAATGAGTTAATTTGTGGTTTCAAAAACCTCTAAAATCACTCAACTTTTATAAACAGGCCTCTCAGTCTTTGTATTAAATACAGGTATGGGATCCATTATATGGAAACCTGTTATTCAGAAAGCTCCAAATAGACTCCATTTTATCCAAATAATGCAATTTTTTTTTAAATTATTTCCTTTTTCTCTGTAATAATCAAACAGCGATCCTAACTAAGATATAATTAATCCTTACTGGAAGCAAAACCAGCCTATTGGGTTTATTTAATGTTTACATGATTTTCTAGAAGCCTCAAGATTTGAAGATTCAAATTATGGAAAGAACCATTATTCCGAAAGCCCCAGGTCCTGAACATTCTGGATAACATGTCCCAAAAATGTACTATACTTTATATGTTTGTAATATTTATTTTTTGTTGGTGAACATTATTGTAAGGAATACTATGTCGCTATGCTGTAACTCAATGAATATGATTCTTTTTGCTGTAGCATGAGAAATTCAGTATCTTTATACTGTAAGGAAATGATTGTGCATCGAGCCATCTGTAAGCCTGCAGGACAATACCTTATTTACTCCCTAAATGTTCTCGCTGCTTGCAGTTTGGAATAAAACATCACTCTCCCACGCCCTATTAGAATTTATTTAATCTAAACTGTCCTGCTGTGATCTTATCTGATTTCTAAGACACAGAACAAGCCACAATATTGCAATAGTACACTAGCAAATCATGCTGCAGCTAGGCTATACTCTACTAGAGAACATAATCATCCTCAGCTTTGGTAAATTACTACTGTATGTAAGAGGATAAAGAGCAGTATAGTACTGAGGTTTAAAATGGAAGTTCTGGGGAAATTTATTTTTTAAAGTCACTTAGTGATTAGGCATAGTGAGCTTAGCTGAGAAACAAGTGTAGGAGGTAAGTGAATGTGCTTAATCTGAATACTTAGAAAAATAATTATTCAAATTGTACACTGAGTACTCAAGAATATATGCCTGTTATATATCTTTAAAATCTTTACTGCAAATATTTTATATTCATGCTGTTTTTGTATCTATGTTTGGTATCCAAACTGTAAGGGATGCAATATACACATTAGCTTTAACATTATGTGCATTCAAACGTCAACTGTTTATAAAGGTGCTTAAACAGTATTTATTCCTTTGAAAACATGTAAATATATTTCATCCATTCCCCACCCCCCCAAAAAATATTAATGCATGGTGACCCTATAACTGTTCCCCTTATTCAGTGGAATAAAACTACTTATGGCACCAGTATCCATAAAGAGCTAGGGTGTACTACACTATATTATAATATAATAATATATAATATATTTATATACTATAAAAAACAGAATTCCCCATGCATAATGGGATAGTGAAAATACATAAAGAAGTGGTTTAGCACCAACCTCAACTCCTATAAAGGAAACAGGTGATGGACAGTCTCTCTTCATCTTGAACAATCCATTCTTGGATGGAGGATGAATGGGAATCCCAAGGTTCCACTCATATGGGGCGTCTTGAGGTCATAAACCCATGCTTCCTCAAAGCTCTAAGCTTGTTGAATTTGAACAAAAAAAACCATGCACAGATCTTCCTAGGCATTCCTAAGCAAAAAATTAATGGGATTGTAAATGGTATAGATCTTCTAAGATACATACCCATATGAATTGGAGGCAATCAAATAGAATATCCCTTATTGTTGGGCGTAGTGTTGGATTTGTAAAGTTCTGTATGGTTTGCTGTAAGATTGAAAGAAAAGAAAACTCAATATTAAAGAATGTAATTTCATTAGTACAATATCTGACTAAATGCTCCAAATCTAGGAAATGCTGAACAACATCCTACATTATTCTGCTCTTTTGTTGACGTTTTGCTCTTTTGTTGAGGATTGTTGACATTACATTGAAGCAACTCATAATTAAAAATAAAAAGCTCCTCTGACATCCAGTGGCTTTGCACAAAACTAGCACACATCCATTATAAGACAGGAATAATATGTTTCTAAACTACAGCCCTTAACATGCTGTGATATGGCTTATTCTGCCAGGAAATGTTAAGTAACTTCTCATTAAAAATAAAAACACACATAAGTTCATTTTACTTTGCCCAAACTGAACTTGCATCTATAACAAGGGAATTAAGATTCCAGAATAAATGCAACATATTATATTTGCTCAAATACTGATTAGAAGAGTCACTTGTGCTCTAAACTTGTTAGGATCCCTGTTTTTATCAAGTCACACTTGCACCCTAAACTTGTTAGGATCCCTGTTTTATCTACTCAGAGAAATAAAGGGAAATATATTTTGATATTTATTTACACACATGCTGAAATATTACTGGAGCACTCCACAAACATTGTCCTTTTGCTTGTGTGAGTTACTATAATACAGTATACTGTATATGATTATATGAATAAAGGAACACACAAGCAGAAGAAGAACACTATACAGCATTGCTTTTTGAACTTTTTGTTCAAGGCAGCCCCGATGTCCAACATTTGGTCAGGGCCCCTAGTTTCATTATAGAGTTATAGATATATAAGTCATTCAAAGTTCCAAAAATATCTAGCACTGAAAAGTGTTCATCCTAAATCTCACCCTAACTGCCTTCTAAGTCAGACTGGTTGTGTGGCAATTGCTTATTATGCACATATTTGTATGTTTTCAAACTGGTGAAATAAAAATTGCCCTTTATCAATATGAATTCCACTGTAGCAGCCACCACCACCCTACTTAGGCAACCACATCATGTGCTGCCAACTTTCGAGAAAATATATTATATTTGCAGATGATAAACTTGAGTAACTTGCCGCTAGGGATGTAGCGAACGTCGGAAAAAAAGTTCGCGAACATATTCGCGAACTTGCGCAAAAATGCGAGCGGTTCGCGAACGGTTCGCGAACCCCATAGACTTCAATGGGAAGGCGAACTTTAACATCTAGAAAAGACATTTCTGGCCAGAAAAATGATTTTAAAGTTGTTTAAAGGGTGCAACGACCTGGACAGTGGCATGCCAGAGGGGGATCAAGGGCAAAAATGTATCTGAAAAATCTGCCTGTGTGTGCTTGGAAGAGATAGTGTAGGGGGAGAGCTGTTAGTGATTTCAGGGACAGATGATAGTAAGTTTGCTGGCTAGTAATCTGCTTGATACTGCTCTGTATTGGAGGGACAGAAGTCTGCAGGGATTTGAGGGACATTTTAGCTTAGGTAGCTTTGCTGGCTAGTAATCTACTGTTCTCTTTAAACAACTGCCATACGTTGACCTTGTAGGCATTGTTTGCCCAGTTTTTTTGGACGCAGCCACTGAAGCACAGTTGCCATAAAAAATATGCCATATAAATGCTGAAAATAGTAATTTTTCGCCATACGTTGACCTTGTAGACATTGTTTGCCCAGTTTTTTTGGTTGCAGCCACTGAAGCACAGTTGCCAGAAAAAATATGCCATATAAATGCTGAAAATAGTCATTTTTTGCCATACGTTGACCTTGTAGGCATTGTTTGCCCAGTTTTTTTGGTCGCAGCCACTGAAGCACAGTTGCCAGAAAAAATATGCCATATAAATGCTGAAAATAGTAATTTTTTGCCATATACGTTGAGTCAACGTATGGCAAAAAATGACTATTTTCAGCATTTATATGGCATATTTTTTCTGGCCTCTGTGCTTCAGTGGCTGCGGCCAAAAAAACTGGGCAAACAATGCCTACAAGGTCAACGTCGTTGACCTTGTAGGCATTGTTTGCCCAGTTTTTTTGGCCGCAGCCACTGAAGCACAGAGGCCAGAAAAAATATGCCATATAAATGCTGAAAATAGTCATTTTTTTGGTCGCAGCCACTGAAGCACAGTTGCCAGAAAAATTATGCCATATAAATGCTGAAAATATGCATTTTTTTGGTTGCAGCCACTGAAGCACAGAGGCCAGAAAAATTATGCCATATAAATGCTGAAAATATGCATTTTTTTGGTTGCAGCCACTGAAGCACAGAGGCCAGAAAAATTATGCCATATAAATGCTGAAAATATGCATTTTTTTGGTCGCAGCCACTGAAGCACAGTTGCCAGAAAAATTATGCCATATAAATGCTGAAAATATAAATTTTTTTGGTTGCAGCCACTGAAGCACAGAGGCCAGAAAAATTATGCCATATAAATGCAGAAAATATGCATTTTTTTGGTCGCAGCCACTGAAGCACAGTTGCCAGAAAAATTATGCCATATAAATGCTGAAAATATAAATTTTTTTGGTTGCAGCCACTGAAGCACAGAGGCCAGAAAAATTATGCCATATAAATGCTGAAAATATGCATTTTTTTGGACGCAGCCACTGAAGCACAGTTGCCAGAAAAAATATGCCATATAAATGCTGAAAATAGTCATTTTTTGCCATACGTTGACCTTGTAGACATTGTTTGCCCAGTTTTTTTGGTTGCAGCCACTGAAGCACAGAGGCCAGAAAAAATTAAACCAGTAGGGTTTGCACCCTAGTTTGTAACGGTGGCGGAGGGAGGAGGAGGACGCTAAAGGACAGCTGTGTGTGGAGTCATGAGGCTTGAAGAGAAGGACAGCTGCATAGAAGTCAGAACAAGTCTTCCGGCGTGCAGTAACCCTCCGAGATCCACCCCTCATTCATTTTAATAAAGGTCAGGTAATCGACACTTTTGTGACCTAGGCGAGTTCTCTTCTCAGTTACAATCCCTCCTGCTGCACTGAAGGTCCTTTCTGAGAGCACACTTGAGGCTGGGCAAGACAAGAGGTTCATGGCAAATTTTGACAGCTCTGGCCACAGATCAAGCCTGCGCACCCAGTAGTCCAGGGGTTCATCGCTCCTCAGAGTGTCGATATCTGCAGTTAATGCCAGGTAGTCCGCTACCTGCCGGTCGAGGCGTTCTTTGAGGGTGGATCCAGAAGGGTTGTGGCGCTGCCTTGGACAGAAAAACATTTGCATGTCTGACGTTACAGACTGGCCAAAGGGCTTTGTCCTTGCAGGTGTGCTCGTGGCAGGATTACTGGCACCTCTGCCCCTGGAATGTTGATGAGTTCCTGAAGTGACATCACCCTTAAAAGCATTGTACAACATGTTTTGCAGGCTGGTTTGTAAATGCCGCATCTTTTCGGACTTGTGGTATGTTGGTAACATTTCTGACACTTTATGCTTGTACCGAGGGTCTAGTAGCGTTGCGACCCAGTACAGGTCCTTCTCCTTAAGCCTCTTGATACGGGGGTCCTTCAACAGGCATGACAGCATGAAAGACCCCATTCTCACAAGGTTGGATGCAGAGCTATCCATCTCCGCTTCCTCATTATCAAGGACTGCATCATCCACGGTCTCCTCCCCCCAGCCACGTACAAGACCAGGGGTCCCCAAAAGGTCACCACTAGCCCCCTGGGAAGCCTGCTCCTGTTGGTCCTCCTCCTCCTCCTCCACAAAGCCACCTTCCTCCTCTGACTCCACTTCTGGCACCTCTCCCTGCGTTGCAGCAGGTGCCTGGGTTCGTTCTGGTGATTCCGACCAGAAATCGTGCGCTTCCAGCTCCTCGTCACGCTGGTCTACAGCCTCATCTGTCACTCGTCGCACGGCACGCTCCAGGAAGAAAGCGAAGGGTATTAGGTCGCTGATGGTGCCTTCGGTGCGACTGACCATATTTGTCACCTCTTCAAAAGGTCGCATGAGCCTGCAGGCATCGCGCATAAGCACCCAGTAACGGGGGGAAAAAATCCCCAGCTGTGCAGATCCAGTCCTACCACCCAGTTCAAAAAGGTACTCGTTGACGGCCCTTTGTTGTTGCAGCAGACGTTCCAACATAAGGAGCGTTGAATTCCAGCGAGTCTGGCTGTCAGAAATCAAACGCCTGACTGGCATGTTGTAGCGCTGCTGAATGTCAGCAAGGCGTGCCATGGCTGTGTAGGAACGTCTGAAATGGGCCGACACCTTTCTGGACTGGGTGAGAACGTCCTGGAATCCTGGGTACTTGGAGACAAAACGTTGGACTATTAAATTTAACACATGTGCCATGCAGGGCACATGTGTTAAATTGCCTAGTCTCAACGCTGCCAACAGATTGCTTCCATTGTCACACACCACTTTTCCGATCTGCAGTTGGTGTGGGGTCAGCCACCGATCGGCCTGTGACTGCAGAGATGACAGGAGTACAGATCCGGTATGGTTTTTGCTTTCCAGGCACGTCATCCCCAAGACAGCGTGACAACGGCGTACCTGGCACGTCGAATAGCCTAGGGGGAGCTGGGGGTGCACAGGTGTGGAGGAGGAGAAGGAGGACCCAGCAGCAGAGTAAGAAGAAGACGAGGTAGAGAGCGATGGAGGAGTAGAGGTGGTGGCAGAACCGCGTGCAATCCGTGGCGGTGACACCAACTCCACTGTTGTTGTTGAGCTACCCATTCCCTGCTTCCCAGCCATTACCAAGTTCACCCAGTGGGCAGTGTAGGTGACATACCTGCCCTGACCATGCTTGGAGGACCATGCGTCAGTAGTCATATGGACCTTTGGCCCAACACTAAGTGACAGAGATGCGGTAACTTGGCTCTGCACATGTTGGTACAGGTGTGGTATTCCCTTTTTAGAAAAAAAATTGCGGCTGGGTACCTTCCACTGCGGTGTCCCAATTGCTACAAATTTGCGGAAGGCCTCAGAGTCCACCAGCTGGTATGGTAAAAGCTGGCGGGCTAAGAGTGCAGACAAGCCAGCTGTCAGACGCCGGGCAAGGGGGTGACAGTCAGACATTGGCTTCTTACGCTCAAACATGGCCTTCACAGAAACTTGGCTGGTGGCAGATGACTGGGAATGGGAACAGGTGGTCAAGGTGGAAGGCGGAGTGGAGGGTGGTTCAGACGGGTCAAGGAGAGCAGAGGTAGAGCAGTAAGATGCTGGACCAGAAGGAGTGTGGCTTTTAGTTTGCCTGTTGCCTTTGAGGTGTTGCTCCCAAAGTGCTTTGTGCTTGCCGCTCATGTGCCTTCGCATAGAAGTTGTACCTATGTGGCTGTTGGGCTTACCAAGGCTCAGTTTCTGACTGCACTCATTGCAAATTACAATGCTTTTGTCAGAGGCACACACATTAAAAAAATCCCACACTGCTGACTTTTTGGAAGTGTGCGATCTGGCGGTAACAGTAGAAGTTGGCGGCATTGGCGGCAATGGCGGGTGCGTTGGCCGGCTGAACACAGGTGCCGATACATGTTGTTGCCCTACTGATCCCTGCGGGCTGTCCTCCCTGCTTCTTCTAAGTCTTATTCTCCTACTGCCTCTCTGACTCTCCGTCTCTCCATCTGAACTACCCTCCTCTTGCTCTCTTCTACTAGGCACCCACAAAACATCAATCTCCTCATCATCATTCTCCTCAGATGCATCAATTTCTTCTGACACATCACAGAAGGAAGCAGCAGCGGGGACCTCCTCCTCATCACTCATTATGTCCATCTCTATCGTGTTCTCTGCCAGAATTAAATCTGGTGTAAGGTCCTCATCTCCTTCATCTTCTTCTGGCAATAATGGTTGCGCATTACTCAGTTCAAGAAACTCATGGGAAAATAACTCCTCTGACCCCAGTGAAGAAGGGGCACCGGTGGTGGAGGAAGTGTTACGTGGGGTGGCCATAGCAGTGGAGGATGAGGAGGATGTTGTGGTAAAGTTAGAAACGGTAGAGGATGGGGTGTGCTGTGTAAGCCAGTCAACTACCTCTTCAGCATTTTGGGAGTTCAGGGTCATTGGCTTTTTAAAACTGGGCAATTTGCTAGGGCCACAGGATTGCATAGCAGCACGGCCCCTAGCACGGCCTGCCTGCCTTTGCCTGGCATTATTTTTAAAAAAACAACAACAACAACAAAAACTCAGTTGGTTTTTCTGGAAACGATAATACACACAGCTAGATGGCGGGTTGAAGAAAACAGTGTGCAAATAATGCCTACAAGGTCAACGTATACACTACTACAGCGGTGGATACGGATTACGTAAAATATATGAATGCTGCTTGAAAAAAAGTAACTCAAGTGGTTTTTCTAGAGACGATAATATTATCAATATTTAGACAAAATGTGAACAAGCTCACACAGCTAGATGGCGGGTTGAAGAAAACAGTGTGCAAATAATGCCTACAAGGTCAACGTATACACTACTACAGCGGTGGATACGGATTACGTAAAATATATGAATGCTGCTTGAAAAAAAGTAACTCAAGTGGTTTATCTAGAGACGATAATATTATCAATATTTAGACAAAATGTGAACAAGCTCACACAGCTAGATGGCGGGTTGAAGAAAACAGTGTGCAAATAATGCCTACAAGGTCAACGTATACACTACTACAGCGGTGGATACGGATTACGTAAAATATATGAATGCTGCTTGAAAAAAAGTAACTCAAGTGGTTTTTCTAGAGACGATAATATTATCAATATTTAGACAAAATGTGAACAAGCTCACACAGCTAGATGGCGGGTTGAAGAAAACAGTGTGCAAATAATGCCTACAAGGTCAACGTATACACTACTACAGCGGTGGATACGGATTACGTAAAATATATGAATGCTGCTTGAAAAAAAGCAACTCAAGTGGTTTTTCTAGAGACGATAATATTATCAATATTTAGACAAAATGTGAACAAGCTCACACAGCTAGATGGCGGGTTGAAGAAAACAGTGTGCAAATAATGCCTACAAGGTCAACGTATACACTACTACAGCGGTGGATACGGATTACGTAAAATATATGAATGCTGCTTGAAAAAAAGCAACTCAAGTGGTTTTTCTAGAGACGATAATATTATCAATATTTAGACAAAATGTGAACAAGCTCACACAGCTAGATGGCGGGTTGAAGAAAACAGTGTGCAAATAATGCCTACAAGGTCAACGTATACACTACTACAGCGGTGGATACGGATTACGTAAAATATATTATGGCTGCTTGAAAAAAGTCACTCCGGTGTTTTTTCTGGAGACGGTAATATTATGGATATTTAGACAGAATGTGAACAAGGTCACACAGCTAGATGGCGGGTTGAAGAAAACAGTGTGCAAATAATGCCTACAAGGTCAACGTATACACTACTACAGCGGTGGATACGGATTACGTAAAATATATTATGGCTGCTTGAAAAAAGTCACTCCGGTGTTTTTTCTGGAGACGGTAATATTATGGATATTTAGACAGAATGTGAACAAGGTCACACAGCTAGATGGCGGGTTGAAGAAAACAGTGTGCAAATAATGCCTACAAGGTCAACGTATACACTACTACAGCGGTGGATACGGATTACGTAAAATATATTATGGCTGCTTGAAAAAAGTCACTCCGGTGTTTTTTCTGGAGACGGTAATATTATGGATATTTAGACAGAATGTGAACAAGGTCACACAGCTAGATGGCGGGTTGAAGAAAACAGTGTGCAAATAATGCCTACAAGGTCAACGTATACACTACTACAGCGGTGGATACGGATTACGTAAAATATATTATGGCTGCTTGAAAAAAGTCACTCCGGTGTTTTTTCTGGAGACGGTAATATTATGGATATTTAGACAGAATGTGAACAAGGTCACACAGCTAGATGGCGGGTTGAAGAAAACAGTGTGCAAATAATGCCTACAAGGTCAACGTATACACTACTACAGCGGTGGATACGGATTACGTAAAATATATTATGGCTGCTTGAAAAAAGTCACTCCGGTGTTTTTTCTGGAGACGGTAATATTATGGATATTTAGACAGAATGTGAACAAGGTCACACAGCTAGATGGCGGGTTGAAGAAAACAGTGTGCAAATAATGCCTACAAGGTCAACGTATACACTACTACAGCGGTGGATACGGATTACGTAAAATATATGAATGCTGCTTGAAAAAAGTCACTCCGGTGTTTTTTCTGGAGACGGTAATATTATGGATATTTAGACAGAATGTGAACAAGGTCACACAGCTAGATGGCGGGTTGAAGAAAACAGTGTGCAAATAATGCCTACAAGGTCAACGTATACACTACTACAGCGGTGGATACGGATTACGTAAAATATATTATGGCTGCTTGAAAAAAGTCACTCCGGTGTTTTTTCTGGAGACGGTAATATTATGGATATTTAGACAGAATGTGAACAAGGTCACACAGCTAGATGGCGGGTTGAAGAAAACAGTGTGCAAATAATGCCTACAAGGTCAACGTATACACTACTACAGCGGTGGATACGGATTACGTAAAATATATGAATGCTGCTTGAAAAAAGTCACTCCGGTGTTTTTTCTGGAGACGGTAATATTATGGATATTTAGACAGAATGTGAACAAGGTCACACAGCTAGATGGCGGGTTGAAGAAAACAGTGTGCAAATAATGCCTACAAGGTCAACGTATACACTACTACAGCGGTGGATACGGATTACGTAAAATATATTATGGCTGCTTGAAAAAAGTCACTCCGGTGTTTTTTCTGGAGACGGTAATATTATGGATATTTAGACAGAATGTGAACAAGGTCACACAGCTAGATGGCGGGTTGAAGAAAACAGTGTGCAAATAATGCCTACAAGGTCAACGTATACACTACTACAGCGGTGGATACGGATTACGTAAAATATATTATGGCTGCTTGAAAAAAGTCACTCCGGTGTTTTTTCTGGAGACGGTAATATTATGGATATTTAGACAGAATGTGAACAAGGTCACACAGCTAGATGGCGGGTTGAAGAAAACAGTGTGCAAATAATGCCTACAAGGTCAACGTATACACTACTACAGCGGTGGATACGGATTACGTAAAATATATGAATGCTGCTTGAAAAAAGTCACTCCGGTGTTTTTTCTGGAGACGGTAATATTATGGATATTTAGACAGAATGTGAACAAGGTCACACAGCTAGATGGCGGGTTGAAGAAAACAGTGTGCAAATAATGCCTACAAGGTCAACGTATACACTACTACAGCGGTGGATACGGATTACGTAAAATATATGAATGCTGCTTGAAAAAAGTCACTCCGGTGTTTTTTCTGGAGACGGTAATATTATGGATATTTAGACAGAATGTGAACAAGGTCACACAGCTAGATGGCGGGTTGAAGAAAACAGTGTGCAAATAATGCCTACAAGGTCAACGTATACACTACTACAGCGGTGGATACGGATTACGTAAAATATATGAATGCTGCTTGAAAAAAGTCACTCCGGTGTTTTTTCTGGAGACGGTAATATTATGGATATTTAGACAGAATGTGAACAAGGTCACACAGCTAGATGGCGGGTTGAAGAAAACAGTGTGCAAATAATGCCTACAGGGCAAATAATGCCTAAAAGGTCAACTTATACACTACTACAGCGGTAGTAAAATAAAAAAAAGTAAAATAAAAAAAAATGAATATTAAAAAAAAAAGTTGGTGCTGCTGAACTACTAGGAGCAGCAGATTAGCACACCAGTCCCACTCCCCAACACTGCTAGACTAATAGCACTGGGCTCTTATAGTAGTAGTAGTAGTAGTAGTAAAACAACAAAAAAATAAATAAAAGCAGTCCTTACAAGGACTACTGTTATTGCAGCAGTCAGCAGATGAGATCAGAAGCAGGACAGCTGCCCACTGCAGCTACATACAGAGCACTGCAGTAGAAGGTAGATTACTAGCCAGCAAAGCTACCTAAGCTTAAATGTCCCTCAAACCCCTGCAGACTTCTGTCCCTCCAATAACAGAGCAGTATCAAAACGATTACTAGCCAGCAAACTTTCAACTGTCCCTGAAATCACTAACAGGCAGCAGCTCTCTCCCTACACTATCTCTTCAGCACACACAGGCAGAGTGAAAAAACGCTGCAGGGCTTCGGTTTTTATAGGGAAGGGGAGTGGTCCAGTGGTCCAGGGGAGAGCTTCCTGATTGGCTGCCATGTACCTGCTGGTCTGGGGTGAGAGGGCAAAAAAAAGCGCCAACAATGGCGAACCCAAAATGGCGAACGTCGCGCGACGTTCGCGAACTTCCGGCGAGCGCGAACACCCGATGTTCGCGCGAACAAGTTCGCCGGCGAACAGTTCGCGACATCTCTACTTGCCGCCGCTTTTCCTTGTGTAACTTGATGATAAGACCTGAAGCACTGTACACTTATTTAACAAACACTTGTTTGTGTGATTGTTTTTCATGTTACAAAAGAAGACTTCCTTTAAATATTAAAAAGGGTCAATCATAATTAATGTTATAAAAAATTGGTGGTCTCCATGGGAATGAATAAACCTATTACTGGTAAACATTCATCTCCGTTTTCATGCATTTAGAAATGTAAACCCTACATATTTTTTGTGAGTTACTGCTTTCAAGTTTAGATGGTGAGATGAAGAAAAGACAGACATGGGACAAAAGTAGAATATGTAAACTTCACTTCAAAATAATAGCTCCCATGTTAATTTTCCCCCAATACCAAAACATGTAAGGTAGTAGGATTTATCATCCTAGCAATTTTTTTAAGTAGTTTAAAATGTTTCTAAGAGCCTGCCTAGCCAAATAACCCCTTCACAGGCTGGGGATAGTGTATCTTATAATTAGTATTATCTTTCCACCACTAAACCTTTCTACAGTTATTGGAGTTTCTGCAAACCCTGATGCTGATTTTAACATCATCTCAACAGCCATGAAGGAAAGAAACAAGGTGTCCAAATCGTGGAAGGTAAGGTAAACTAAATATTTTTTTTAAATGTCTCCACTGCATTACAACAAAGAAGGGTGAGCTAGAAACCTCTTTACTGGAAACCTCTTTCACAACCGTTAGTTCAGGAAGTTATCATAAGAGTCAACAATCCTATTCATATGGAAAAACGTTTCCAAAATAACTTACACAAAACAAACTGTAATAAAAATCAATGGGATTCTTGGTTGAGCTGGATTACAACAAATCGCGTTAATTTGCAAGTACAAGGGAATTAGAAGTAATAGAAAATAATTGGGTCAATTATATAATATATGAACAATATGATATTTTGTAAGTATGATTTAGAAAACTATAAAATATCCCTAAGTGCATAATACTGACAGGGTGTAATAACAATAGCATTATTGTACGATTGTTTCCTTGATGGTAACTTATTGCAAATTTGTATGGCATAATGAATGTTATTGCATTTTTTCTTTTTTCTGTTTTTCTTGTTGCAAATTAAAACTTCAATAAAAAGATTATGTTAAAAACTAAACAAAGATGGGTGCTTAATCATTTAAAAATGGACAATTCTTTGTTTTGTGAGCTGTGCTATACATAATAGACTAAAATAAAGACCTGAAATGTTCAATAATGATGATACATTGCTACATTGTATTGAGAAATAAAGAACAAACTACAGATGAACTGTGAAAAATGGCCAAGTAAGCAGATCAATAGACTTTATATTAAGCAAAAGATGACTGAATTAAGCCATGCTAGCTGCCTAGTGCTAAGGACTAACTCTTACATTGCTTATTATAGAAATAAGCATATAGTTCAGTGTTGCTAATATTTTGGTTTTGTAATGTAATTCAGTTATCATTTGTGTTTTTTGGTTTTTTTAAGATTATAATTCTTTGACAGCTTGCTGCAGGACTAGTGTGATTATTTCTACTTTATCTTAAGGTGTTTTTAGTAGTAAACATGCAATGCTTTTGTTTTCCAGATGATGTAGTCTCTAATAGCATAGTTTGCTGAGCAACCCACAACCCATGCATTACAGTTCCACATTGGTTCATGTTTTTCACTAGAAGGTGACCTAATATAAAGGAACAGTAGGGCCTTTTGAAAGGTTAGGTTACTGAAGGTCTTGAAAGGACCAGGGATCCAGCACTTGCAAATATAAAGCTTAGCTGTAAGATGATTCTCAAAAAAAGCAGAGGCTTGTGAGATGTTATGTCTGGGATCCTGTTGCACCACAATTTATGTGGCACTGGGAATCATATAGCGATGGAAAGGTAAGCATACCATCAGAAAAGTGCACCCCTATTTCCAGCATGCATGGTGATTTATTGTTTTTTAAATCATATAAAAATTGTCCAAAAGATCCTTGTAGTTCTCCTTTGTTCCGACTCTTCTAAAACTCGTTCCCCCTTGAGTGTATATTGTGTAAAAAATACCAAAATAAAGAGTCAGCACTAACCGCTCAGGAGACTGAGTACATTGCAAATTAGACCTCAGTGCTCCTAGTTTTTTCTTATAAAATGTTTACATTTACTTAACATTAAAAAGGTGAGAATGAGCTAACAACTGCCTTGATTTCTGTAGAAACGTTTTTAAATAATTTATGAGGTAAAGCATAAATAAATTATTAATATATTGTTTTTTTCAATTTATTTTTTTTAAATAGATTAGTTATTTAATTTTTAATTGTGGTAGTATGGGTGCCCCTCATTTCTTGAGGTATCCCTCTAAATGCGTTCTTTCTCTCTCTAATAAATGAATGCCCATATCTCAATAACTACCATTTTCAATATAATCAAGGATGCTACTAATGTCTTCTTTTTCCGATAGTTAATTTTTGATCCTTAATTTTCAGTGTATGAATTTTACGTAAGCATTCCATCTAAGCATTCCAGGTAGTAACGGTGGAACTAGGTGTTCAATTTTAGCATATCACCTGCTAGGCTGTGAGGTGTCATTTAGGGGCAAATTCACTAAGATCCGGAGTTGCGACAGCGATAGCTTCGCCGCACTTCGCCATGCGTAGTTTCGCCAGCGCCACGCAAATTCACTAAAATGCAAAGTTGTGCTCAGGGAGGCGAACGGTAGCGAAATTGCGCTACCATTATTTCGTCACGCAAAATGAAGTTACGCTAGCTATGCCTAATTTGCATACGGCACAAAGTTAAAATATAATGGACGTATATGTTGTAGCAACTACATTACACTACACAAGCCCAGGAAACCTTTAAAGAATAAAATAAAGGTGTTCTATTGCCCTACACATGTGACCACTGTATCGATGAGTTGCCATATGTTAAGAAATGTAGGGGGGAAGGAGGGTACCCCCAAAAAAATTTACGCTATTTTTCAGCCTTTCACTCTTAAAAAAGTAAAAGACGCCAGCGTTTTTTGGGACTTAGAAAAAATTTCAACTATTTTTGGACAAACTCCTATCTATTGTATTGAACTTCGCCTGGTCTGACCTGGCAAAGTAAAGTCTGGTGCAAGAGGTAACGTTCAGCAAAATGCGCAAGTTAGCGAATTAGCGTAGTTACGTCCCTTCGCCATAGCGCAACTTTGCCTGGCGTTAGGGTATGAAGTAGCGCTAGAGTAGGTCCACTTCCAGCACCTGTTAGTAAATCGGCGATGTAAAGTAATGACGTCTTGCTAGCGAATTTGCGCTAGCGTTAGCCTCTTCGCACTTTAGTAAATTTGCCCCTTAGAGTCATAGCCATCAGATATTGTCTGCTCCTAATTTCCAGAAGTAAAACTCCAGCAAGAAGGGCTGCTGCTGAGTGAATGATATTGTGCAATAAGAGTCAGTTTTAACTCCTCTTTACCATATGTTTAAAAGCTTTATTATTTAGCCAGGCAGTGTTTGCAGACTAGAACACTGTACGCTGTGCAAACATTCTTATTTTGTCCTGACAAGTTCCATTGAGTCAATTTGCTTTAATGGAACTACTAGATATGTAAATAGCTTGTTTTTATTTCAAATGAAAAATTATGTTGTCTATTCTCCAGAAAGCTTGACCTGTGGTTTCTTGAAGGAATTCTTTACATATTTAAAATGTTTAATTTAAAAAAAACGTTGACATCAACATGGGTGTCTACCTTAGTAATCATCAATGTATTACCTTACTATTAAACACACAAAGAAAATCAGTTGAAAAATGATTACTTGTTTAAATAGGATATTATGTGAAAGAGTATATTAGAATTTTATCGATAATGGTTTCAGGGTAAAATATCTTAATTAGTGATGGACGAATTCCTTCGGCAGGCGCGAATTTGCGAGATTCGTCGCCAGCGAATAAATGCGCGAAACGCCCGCGAAAATTCGCCGGCATCAAAAAAAAATTTTGCCGCCGGCGTCAAAAACGAGACACCGGCGCCGTTTCACAAATTTCATGTGAAATTCGTGAATTTTTCAGCGAATCCAAACAGCGCAAATTCGCCCATCACTAATCTTAATCTTATTCTGGTGCATTGCTAGATTATGGGGGGGCATTTAATCCAGAGGGTAAAATACAAATTGTATGCCCCTTTAAAATGTCAGCAACTGTGCTTCTACCTGTAATAAATGTGCCCTATTGGCTCACTAATAGAAGCCACACATTGATGCCATGCAGGGGATTTGTAAACTTCTTGTGAAAGATTTCAATACACTTATTGCAACATGTCACATTTATCTTTTTTGTAGGAGAAAAGCAAATGGATGTACCAATTAATATGCAATCGAAACATGTTATAAGCAGTTGCTGAAACATCAAACTACTGTAGCTCATACCGTATATACTCGCGTATAAGCCGAGTTTTTCAGCACCCAAAATGTGCTGAAAAACTCAACCTCGGCTTATACGCGGGTCATACCGTAGATACGCTCCTTCCGCGGCCCCAGCAGGACTGTCTGTGACTGACTGTCACGATCGCCGCCCGGAGCAGGTCCAGGAGCTCCGGGCGGCGCGTCCTTCCCTGCCGGCGTTCGCTCCCAAAATGGCGGCGCCCAAAATTGTCTACAAAATTGTCTACAAACTTCTCAATATGATTTTATCTGTTAAATCATTTCTTTTAAATGTAAAAATGAGCTGACTTTTATGTCTCGATATTCACATTTTGAAATCTGACATGGGGCCCCTAGGCTTATACACGAGTCAATACATTTTTCCAGTTTTCTTAGGTAAATTAGGTACCTCGGCTTATACACGGGTCGGCTTATACACGAGTATATACGGTATACTCCATACGCCATTTAAAATGTAGTCCACATCCACACTATATGGGTTATTCATCCTGTGTATTCTCTTCTCTGTATAACCGAGGGTTGAAATCAGACGAAGTAGCAATTAGATGACACAGAGATGCAGCCCATGATAAGTGGTAAAATCTTCTGTAGCTGCAGTGGGAAGCTTAGTCATGGATGAGCAAAAATTATTATCAAAATACAATATTCATCAGATTTATTTACATCTAAAGCCATCTTATTTTTTGGATCCACTGTTTATATCTAATTCACTTTTTAAATCTGCTTTCTGGACTGAAGAGTTTATTTTTAATAGGTACTAACAGGGATTTACATTAGATTTACACATTAACAGTTTTAATAAGTGGCAAAAAAAACCCGATATTTACTTTTGTCATAATCCAAGTTAAATTTAGATTTAAATTGTGCAGTGTAGTTGTTTTCATGCTATGCTAATATGCAAGTACATCCCTACTATGGTTTCAAAATAAAGCTCTCAAAATTAAATTGTCCATCTGAATAATGACAATACTAGAAGGCATATTTATCAGGAATCAAATTTTGAAAATTCAAGTTTTCTTTATAAAGCAAAAAACAAAAAAATTAAACTCAACAAACTGGAATATTCACTTTTTATTAAATAGCTTGAACCTTAAAAACTTGATTGCCTAAAAACATGAAAATAAATCAGGAATGCAATCTACTCATTTCCAATGACTTAAAAAAAAAAAAACTCAAATCACTTGAATTTTGCTAGGACATTTCCTATTAACTTCTACATGAATTTGCCAGCTTTTAGTACTTAGTAACATAGTAACATAGTAAGTAAGGTTGAAAAAAGACACATGTCCATCGAGTTCAACCTTTTTTTTTAACTACCTATCTGCCAGTTGATCCAGAGGAAGGCAAAAAGCCCATCTGAAGCCTCTCCAATTTGCCTCAGAGGGGGAAAAATTCCTTCCTGACTCCAAAATGGCAATCGGACTAGTCCCTGGATCAACTTGGACCATGAGCTATTTCCCATAACCCTGTATTCCCTTACTTGCGAAAAAGCTATCCAACCCCTTCTTAAAGCTATCTAATGTATCAGCCATGCTGATGTTTTTGAGCTGTTTATGCGTAATACATTTCAAACATTCGAGATTTGGGAACTTGGTTTGTCGGCTTTAATTGATTAAAGCAAGCTTGTATGTTCAATTTTTTTGTTAATTTATACATTTTTTGTTTATTCAATGTATTTATTACACTATTGAATATATTTCTAATTTATTTAGTAATTTGTTGAATGAATTTCATCTTTGCAACACAGTAAAATGCTTAGATGGTGGACTTTGATGCCCATGGAATTGTCTGTTGATCTGGTCAGACTGATCAATCTCCACTTGTTTCTATTTGGGGTGTTTCACTTGGCCTGATAGATCCTTGGACCAGTGGAGTGACTTTTAAGTTCCGTTTGTGCACCAATGAGCTTGTGATGGGGCTGTTTCTGATAGTTTTTTGACTAATAAAGTGACTCCTTCATTTTGACTACACACCAATGAACTTGTGATGGCACCGTAACTGCACTTGAAATGGGTTTGACGCTGCTTAATGATACAACTCCTAAAGAATCCTGTGCGGCGATACTAGTGGAGTATGGCGTCTCCCCAGCCCTTGCTTCCTAGGCTTGGACTGCCTTAAACTATTGAACTGATTTTTGTTTATATTTGGCATTAAGAAATCGAGTAATTTTTTTCTTATTTGTATTATCTTTTCTTTATTATCTTATTATGTGTGAAGCTTGAACAACACATCACATTACCACTGAGGTAATGTTTAACATTATTTATCAGGCACATTATAGCAAGCTTATCAGTAGAGATAAAGAGACACCTGGTGTGGGAAAGGATATATTTTGCCAAAATATCCTTTAAAAGTTTTAGAAATTACTTTCATGCCACTAAAACTTAAAAATGCCCATTTAGCAATTAACCTTCTGACTTTCTAGAACTCGGCATGGAATGTTGTAACTGAGTACATGTCATTTTAATGAAGTACGTGTCCAGATACTTCTGGTTAGAAATGTGTCCTGATATTTTTGACCATTTAGGGGGTTATTTACTAAAGTAAGATTTTCTTTTCTGGTTGGAGTTTTAGGGCAGAGACACACATGGAGATTCTGGAAGATTAGTCGCCCGGCGACAAATCACAAATTGCTTTCCCGCCAGCTAGAATAGATATCTCCAGCGGGATAGCAGTTCGAGGAGATTAGTCGCCCGAAATCTCCCTGAATCTCCACGTGTGTCTCTGCCAATAAAGGGGAAAATCAAAATTTTTTCCTAGAAAATAATTACAAATTTTCAGATTTTAAAAATAACCCCCTAAGTGTGCACATTTCCAGTAAATAGCCTATAACAAATAAATGTCCTTTCTTTAGTCTCATTGCAATAACTGTAATAAAATATTAATTACTATTGGTTACAGAACTAGGGCAAAAAAAACCCATATATGGATTAAAGGAAAAAAAACAGATGCAGAGGTGACTCCAGGACAAATAAGAACATTTTATAGCAACTGCTTCAGTAATTTAGGCCTATATTTAAGGGTTATTTGTATATATCTGTATAATACACAAAAGCCATGAATATCTTGTAAATGATATCCTTATAAACGGTGAGTTCTGATGTCATCAGTTATAAACGGTGAGTTCTGATGTCATTTCTGTCACATGACTCACTGAAACTTGTGTATTATAATAAATAAAGTACCCCCAGTTGCAAAATATGAGGATATTAGAAGTTACCTCGGAGTTCCATGACCTGTATAAAAACACTCGGCCTTCGGCCTCGTGTTTTTATATGGTCATGAAACTCCTCGGTAACTTATAATATCCTTATATTTTACAAGAGGGGGTACTTTATTCACTATATATTGTATGGTATTTTTCTCTATTAGTTTATGTTAGGAGTGGTTTAGAATGCGATCACATTTACCAGTTCTCTAGCACATGCTATTACCTGGCATAGTACTATGTAAAAACTACTGAATATTATTAGATTCATAACAATAAAATGCATCAAGTTAATGCATTCCCTGCAGGTAAGGTTTGCCAAAAGATATTTTTTTCTTCAGTAATATAACCTTTGTATTTATTTGTCTTTTGCTGTGCAAGCACTGACTGCTTAGGAATCTGAAAGGAATCAATAATGAAAGCTGGTCTGCTAATAATACGTTTGCATTTATAATATTTTACTTTAATACTATATAATAACCATTGCAAATGCTACTCTCAGGTAATGATTTTGCACGTGTTTAGATGTTGAGATTAAAGTGGAGAGGAGTAAAAAGAAAAAAGGAATTTTTTGAATTTATGCAGAATATTTTATTAGAGAACTTTCCTGCTCCAGTAATTAAGTGATTTTGGCTATTACCTATGAAAGTGTTCACAGCACCACCTGAGCAATGCACTGTCCTGACAACCACTGAAAATGAAAGAGGACAATATTAACATATTGACATCCAGAGACTACTGTGTGCAAACTGAAAATTTTAAAGGTGAAGTAAAGTCGTATCCCACTTGGGAGTGCCAAATGTTAGGCACCCCCACGTGAATGTATTTACTTACCTGAAACACCTGGGCCGGTGCTCCTATCAGCAGAAAACTGCACCAGCCCTGGGTTATTCTAGTGAGCACCACAGAGCGATCCTCTTCTGGCTTCTTCTTTCTGCAAATTTCCCGGGGCAGGTGCATGCACAGTAGAACGAAATAGCTGACTTTTTTTGTTAAAGTTTGGCTTTTCACTCTAATGCACATGCGCAGCCGCTAGGCAAGTTGATCCATAGGAAGGTAAAAATCCTTCTTTTCTAATTTGCCTTAGTTTGAACAGTCCCTTGATAAAACGTTATACCAAGAGCTATTTTCGATAACTCTGTATTTTCTCACTTGCTAAACAGCCATTCACTCCTTTTTTGAAGCTATACAATGTCTCTGACAGTATGGCTGATTCAGGCAGAGAGCACCACAGCTTCACAGCTTTCACTGTAAAAATCTTTCAAAATTGGCCCTTGTGTCTACTGAAAGGACTAGCTGTAAATATAGAATTAGAGTATTATATGTTTCAGTGTTTGTTTAGCCTATGACTAAGTGCCCCCAAGGCACGAAACGTGTAAGGCCTTTGCTGTGATGTTTTTGGCACAATAAAATCCTGGACCCCCCTTTTTATATGTATTATATGTTCCCCTTATATTTTTATACATAGTTATCAGCGCCTCTTCTCCAGAGTATGCAACCCCAACTTAGCACTGGAGACAACCTGCACAGCAAATTATAGATGGGGCCTTACCAGTGCTTTGTAAAGTGGAAGAATTACTCTCTCCTCGTCCTTTCACATACAAAAAAATGTAATACATAACCTGTGCTAGGTATACATTTCCATATTGACAAGCAGGTAAATGCGATAAGGTGGCTGGAGACACTTATAACTAGAGGTGGAATGCAGTCTTAACTGAGTGTTCCATTAACTTGATGCAATCATTGATCAATTATAAGAAGGATCTTGTTTAAAGATAAGGACACAAGTTCAACAAGACATGAACATAGTAAAATATATTCTTTGTGACAAGCTCAATCAGAACTTGATGCTTAAAGGGATGCTTAAATGGGAAAACTGTCTTCTTTTCAAAACGCATCAGTTAATAATGCTGCTCCAGCAGAATTCTGCACTGAAATCCATTCCTCAAACAGATTTTTTTATATTTAATTTTGAAATCTGACATGGGGATAGACATATTGTCAGTTTCCCAGCTGCCCCCAGTCATGTGACTTTAGTCAGTCTTTACTACAAGTTGGAGTGATACCCCCCCTCCCCAGCAGCCCATCAACAGAACAATGGGAAGGTAACCAGATAGCAGCTCCCTAACACAAGATAACAGCTGCCTGGTAGATCTAAGAACAGTGCTCAATAATAAAATCAAGGTCCCACTGCAACACATTCAGTTACATTGAGTAGGAGAAGCAATAGCCTGCCAGAAAGCAGTTCCATGCTAAAGTACTGGCTCTTTCTGAAAGCACATGACCAGGCAAAATGACCTGAAATGGCTGCCTACACACCAATATTACTAAAGAAAAATACACTTGCTGGTTCAGGAATTTAGTAGTGTAAACAGTGTAATTTAGAAATAAAAACTACGTCATAAATATCATGACAGCATCCATTTAAGGTTAAGAAAGAGGAGGATTTGGTTATAGAAAGTAAAATTAAGTAATACCATCAAGACATGAGAGATGATGAAAAAGTAAAAGTTAACATGTGTGAGTCACAATGTGGTTTTGTGAACAGAAAACCAAAATCTATATTAAAATTTCCGGGGCTTCCTTAGCATGTCTTCTTTTAATGCACTGATGACTCATATGGACAAGGATACTTTCTGCTGCTCTTCTCCCTCTTCTGTTTCCTCACAGAGTGATTGTGAGAGTAAGGCTTTACAAGCAACATCACAGCCAACTAGAGATCATGAAAAAGTAAGAGCAAGCTGGAACTACAAAAAGAAAGAAAAGAGTCCAGTGTGAAAGAGGAAGATAAGTGGATCATCAGAAATATATGCTGCAAAAAAAAAAAAAAGACGATTAAACCTGTCTAAAAAACTTTCATCCCTGATCAACTAACATTTTGTCTAAGGGCTTATAATGTTTCCCTATGCAACCCAATATTCCCATTTTCTACCACCTCCCAAAATACACAAGAGTAAATGTTGTCTTGAAGAAAGACCAATCCTTTCTTGTGTGGGGTAAATGAGAGTTAATAGATGTGTTTGTACCTTGAGGTTTTATCTGAGAGACACTTAACATGTCCTACATATATTAGATGATTTTGTTTGGGACACTGAATAAAGTTGGGCCACTGTATGTGGTGGGGTTACACACTTGTATACCTCACAACCAAGGTTTGAAA
This sequence comes from Xenopus laevis, assembly GCF_017654675.1. Lineage (NCBI taxonomy): Eukaryota > Metazoa > Chordata > Amphibia > Anura > Pipidae > Xenopus > Xenopus laevis. Next base: position 57,852,118 of record NC_054372.1, on the reverse strand, counting down.
ACTATAGAGTTTCATTTGGAGTGTTATAACGACTGTAATATGGAGATGAAGGGTTTTATTTTAAAGGTGATATGGTATCTTTTCATATTTTTAAAAATGTGGGTCTTTTTTTTATATAAGAGATACTGCACATATCACTTTACTTTGTTTTTAATTACAACACCTTACTTCTACTTTCTAAAATGGGCACTGGTTAAGGCAGTCTCTCCCTCTTAAAAGCCGCTCAGCAGTTGGCGGAGGAGGATTTAGCACAGAGTTTGAAACCAAGGCACAGGAGATGTTTACATAAAGAATTGGTACTATACAGAGAGGTAATATTCCTTTTTTACTATGATTAGAGATAAATAAGTTAGGGACCACCATGTGGGGTTTTACCTTGACATGGTATGGTGGCTTATCAATATTATGATCATAACTTTGTAACAAAAAAACCCTGTTTCAAAATTACATGCACTTGCATATTTACTTGAATTATTTAGACAGGGCTTTAAACTTTTTGAAATTGGCCTCAGGTGTGCATCCACAACCCCCCATAGTTACTTCTTTTTATATAGATGTCCTGCAGTGATTCTATGGCAATTTTTAGGGGAAGATTTATCAAGGGTCAAATTGAAAATTCTAATTTTTAAATTCTAATTTTGAGTTTATTTTAGTGTAATTCGACTACGGAATAGTTCAAATTCGATTTGTTTAAAAAAAATTAGAAATTAGAATTTTGAAATTTATCCTGTACTTTCTCTTTAAGAAGAATCGAATTTGACTATTTGCCATATAAAACCTGCCAAATTGGTGTTTTAGCCTATGGGGGACCTCCTACAACCAATTTTGGAGTCATTTGGTGGACTTTTAGAAATCTAATTTTTTTGATTCACGTTTGCAGGTCAAACATTTTGATTGTTTTTTCCCCCAAAATTCCGAGTTGATGGAAGTTTTTAGAAACTTGATAAATATGCCCCATAATGTCACAATCTCAATCTAAAGTTCACTAGTAGTGAGGAATTGATTTTTTATATTTATTTTATCTGGTGTTGGAAGAAGGTTGTTACCACAATTTTACAGGAAAGAAAGTATTCAACTACCTGTTGAGAGCCAAGTCTTGCCATCCCAAATACAGTTTAGGGGCATTTCAATTGACCAGTTTTAATGACTCTGCTGGCAATGCAGTAAAGATTAGGCATTTTTGTTGAAAACATTTGAAATGCATGATCCTTTTTTGGCACACAGTTACTCCTTGGAAGTGTTAAACAATGCATTCTTAAGAGCTTATACTGTATATATAACAGACATGATATATTTATGAATCAGGAGAATCCTTGGAAAAAATGCAAAAAAAGGTCACATGGTGAGGGCTGCCAGTAAGCAGTAGAGGTAAAAAGGTCCCCCTGTTTATTACAGCAAGCAATATGAGGAGATTAAAGGTTTTATTTATCATAATTAGCATTTGTGTAATTTTAGAGCTTTTTTTTTTTTTACCACGAATAAACTTACAATTTAATAACGCACAAATGTTTCCTTAGTTATTAAATAATCTGAACATAAAAAGTATGAATAAATAAGATGGCATAGTTTAATATTAGTTTCTCAGGGTTTTTACACATATTAAATTATTAAAAATTGTGGTTTTAGTGTATTATTTAAATACATGATCAAACAAAAAGTTTGATTTGTGGAAAAACAAAAAGTATCAATGTTAATCGGCCCCTAAGTGAATAATTGCATACTGGTTCTTTAAAACAGTATATTTATGGAGTAAATTTAATCAATGTATACGCCCATTTATTGTACTGCACAGCTGCCAGAATATGTTGGCACTTTATACATAACGTATATACTCAAGTATAAGCCGACCCGAGTATAAGCCGAGGTACCTAATTTTACCTACGAAAACTGGGAAAACTTATTGACTCAAGTATAAGCCTAGCAACAACTACAGCCCTGTCTCCCAGCAGCGCACATTCTGCCAAAGCGACCCCCCCAGCGATCAACCGGACTTCTTTGCAAAGTTGATGGTGACAGAGAATTGCCAAACGGATTACTGTGTGCAGAGGGTGCTGTGTGATCTTGCCATCACTGTTAATCTTTTGTATAACCAACAGAGGGTGCTGTGTGATGTTGCCATCACTGTTAATCCTTCATATAACCAACAGAGGGCGCTGTGTGATATTGCAGTCACTGTTATCCTTTCATTTAATAAGTCTCTCCCCAAGCGAACTGTTGGTATAGAAATGATTAAAAGTGACTGCAATCTCAGCTACTGCCCGCTAACTCGATTGCATTTTGGATGCTGAAAAACTCGGCTTATACTCGAGTATATACGGTACATGATAATAATTCTAGGCTTATCAGGGGAACAAAATCTCAGGTGATCTTTCTTCAATCCAGAATCACTGAGCTTCTTCTGTACACCAGGCTTTTCTCATCACTTAGAAATTTTCCTTTTAAGGACCCTCTGTCTCACAATTCTTTGTAAAGAACTAACCCTCTGTGATACTGAGCCATTCCATGCACTTGATTATTTACTGCTAAACTTTTGCCAGACTATTAAACCTGGGAACCTTTCCTGGCTGTCCAGACCATGTCTTAACTCGAGTCTATCTTTGCCCACCAATTCTGTACCTTGCTTTCATATTTTGCCTAGCAGGGGCTATTACTAGTGATAGGCAAATTTATTCGCCAGATGCAAATTCACAGCGAAATAAATTTGCAATTGTCGTGAAAATTCCCTGGCTTCTTTTTTTTGATACCACTGATGCAGTTGATGCCAGTGACAATTAAGATGCTGGCGACGATTACCAGATGCCCTTTGACTTCAATGGGCGCCGGTGTCAATGAATTGTCACCGGCATCGCTGTGAAATGGGACAAATTCGCCCATCACTAGCTATTACTGCCCAGCACCCCTGCCACTCTTCCTCAGAGCATAACATGTTCTCATCCTCAGGAGCTGTTCCCTGTGTAGGACAGACTACCCCTCCTTCACTTGCTCCCTGAAAACCAGCCCTTTTAGCCATAATACAATTAGAATCAATATCTTATTAAATGGTTAACAGTACAGGTGTGGGACCTGTTATCCCAAATGCTTGGGACCTGGGGTTTTCCAGTTAAGGGTCTTTCTGTAATTTGAATCTTCATACCTACTAAAAAATTATTTAAACATGAATAATAATGATTAATTATATAGTATATAATTAATAATAATAATATTTAAATCAAGTGTGATGTATTGTTTTATTATTACAGCAAAAAAGGAAAGTGATCTAATTAGCCTCATAGTTTACTGTTCCCAGAGAATCTCTTACATATAGGAATTAGATCCCTTTATGATGAGCAGAAGGTTTGCTACAAGGCTTGCCTAGAAGCAGTAGATATGATTATCTTTATTGAGATATAACTATACTAATTATATGCAAGGCTGTATACCAAATAAATCAAATATGATCAGAAAAACCTAAAAATGTGATCACTCCTGCGCTTCTGCTTGGCTCACATGGAAGTGGATAAGAGCCACAAGAAACAGCCTAGGAAAGAGATTGTATGGCACTATATTGAGTGATAATAATAATACAATGTGATTCTCTAGTGGTACTCTTTACAACACCTATTAAATACTGCTGGGCCAGTATAGTTTAAAAGTCTTAAGGTGAAAATATTATCAATTTTATATTTGTGAAAATATTATCAATTACACAAATACAGCGAATTCTCTGATAACATTTTAGGATTTATTGTTATTTGCCAAGACCCAATTCCTTTATGTTTAACTCAGTACATTCAGAGAGAGCAACACTGTGGAGTTTAAATTTGCCCCATCCTAAGCCAACCTATATATTATCTGGGTTGATGATAGGAGAAAATACTATTAATTATATCTGTTATATCACAAACTGTTATATGTGTATGGCAGAGCAATAAGGCTCAAGTTAGGACTTTTTCTAATCTCGAATTCTAATGATTTGAAACTACATTTTTTGGAAAATTAATATAGAGGACATAACATTTTTCTTAACATGCAACTTTCTAATAGTCTTAAAATATATATAAAAATATATTTACTTCATATCCCACACCATTATAGCAGTGTTCATATACCTTTCAGCGTCTCTAACTAAGAATGTAAAGGGGGGAACAAGGTGTAATAGATCAATAATAAAAAAAAAAGAGAAAAAACTGGATGGCCACCAATTCCATTATACACATATATATATTATTATGACATCTTACAAAGTACAATGTATATGTTGTTTATTATGTCCTAATATTAGGGCCACATAGAGCATATTTTTGTTCATAGTCCAAATATCAGTTTATAATATTCAAATGTGTATTAAATTTAGTGATCAATAGTTATATCATTGCATTAATTAAATGTGCTTTCAACATCACAAGAAGAATCTCACTCCATCTATTGCATATTATAGCGCATATTATATATATATATATATATATATATATATATATATATATATATATATATATAATGAACTCGAAACAGGCAGACGGCACTTCTGGAAAGGATTTTATTGGGGTTACTGCTGTAGAACCATACGCGTTTCGGGAGTAAATCCCTTAATCATAGGTTAAGGGATTTACTCCCGAAACGCGTAAGGTTCTACAGCAGTAACCCCAATAAAACCCTTTCCAGAAGTGCCGTCTGCCTGTTTCGAGTTCATTTGATGTTCGCATTTGGGACACTGCTCGACAGAGCACCTGGTCAGGAATAGCGGTGAGCAGTAGCAGTCCGTTTTCTTTGTTCTATATATTAAAAGTCAGATCTTAACAGTAGATTTGGTTTTCCAGTGCTGTGTGGGTGGAACAATCATGTTTAGTGAAGACTCTGAGACTGACATCTGCAACACACGCCACCAATATCTGTTTTGCTCAAGCAATTAAAAGGGAATATATATATATATCTATCTGCCTGCGACGTTTCGGGCCTGCAGCGTGCCCTTTCTCAAGCATAACAGGATAATGTCAGTAACACATGCCAAACATTTAAACATCTCAACAGGAAATGACATCAGGCTTCATGAATATTCATTGAATATTATTTTAAGATGTAATTACTTCACCTTTAAAGATCAGTTCTACTTGCAGCTCCGTGGAACCGCGATGGGGTCCAACGCCGCCCCGTCATATGCAAATGCCTTTATGGCTAAACTTGAAGAACAGCATGTATATTGCAATGTAGACTACACCAAGCATGTAATTGCCTGGTGGCGCTACATTGACGATATGTTTTTGCTGTGGCGGGGTGACGCTGAGTCCCTATCGCGGTTTCACGGTTTTTTGCAAACGATGCATCCTTCAATCTCATTCACATTGTCTTATGATTTTGAGAAGATACAATTCTTAGATGTACTTGTGTATAGGAATTCCATGAATGGGATAGAAACATCAGTATATACAAAACCCACCGACCGTAACCAGATTCTCCATTTCCATAGTAACCATCCACCACATACAAAAAAGTCTATACCTATTAGCCAATTGATGAGGGTTGACAAAATTGTAAGTAACACTGAAGAAAGGGCGAGACAACGTCAATTAATGTGCAAAAAATTTATGGATAGGGGATACCCTGGGAAAGTGCTTCAAATGGCACAAAAGAAGATTGCGAGCAATGTAACACAACAGACAGGCAGGAAGAATACAGATTCGGCGAACAAACGTATTCCGTTTGTATCTGAATTTAGTAATTCCAGTGACAACATAGGGAAAGTCTTACGCCGCCATTGGCACATTCTAAGCAAAGCTTATCCTCAAATAGGAGAATTTGTGGCTCCTCCAGTCATGTCATACAGAAGGGGTAAAACTATCGGTGGTATGGTCACTTCGTTTGAGGTCAAAACGCAATCCAAGCGGAGTGATGCCTTCCTAGGAAGGAGAAAATTAGGGATGTATCCCTGTTTGGGATGTGTACAATGTTCACATGTTATTAAAGGAGAAGCTTTTATACACCCCAGTTCGGGTGAAAAGATATCATTGAGAGGACATTTTACTTGTGTGTCCAAATATGTGATATATGCGTTGACCTGCCCATGTGGTTTCATATACATTGGGGAAACCACACAGATGGTCAAGTCACGCATATCTCAACATAAATCCTCCATCAATTTGGGAAACATGAGACTACCTGTCTCCAAACATTTCCTAGAAGCTGGCCATGTAGCAGACCAATTAAAATACATGGTTCTGGAGGGAATTCCACCCCTCAAATTTGGAGGCAATAGGGAATTAAAATTAAAGCAAAGGGAGGTGTGGTGGATTCACAGGTTGAAGACACTGGCACCATCCGGGTTAAATAGGGACTGTGATCTGTATTTATTTCTGTGATACAATGTAGCAGCATGACATGAAGTAGGTGTGTTAGATTTGATTTTGGAATTCCCAGAGGTGAATTGCTTATGACTCTATGTAACAACAGGGATGGCAGAGAATGGGTTAAAAATGCTGATAGCTAATGAGCCTGATGTCATTTCCTGTTGAGATGTTTAAATGTTTGGCATGTGTTACTGACATTATCCTGTTATGCTTGAGAAAGGGCACGCTGCAGGCCCGAAACGTCGCAGGCGGAGAGATGTTCTGCCACTAACAGGTCTTGTAATGAACTTTTAACTCAAATACACTTTTTTCACTTTTTGATATAACGAGTGCTGCCTTTTTCTTGTCTACTCTGTATTTGTATGGGAAGCCTACGGAAGTCTCCCTAAAGGCGCTGCACCAACCACACTTGTTAAGCTGAAGATACAGTGAGTGCTGCTAAATACTTGTCTTTATATATATATATATATATATATATATATATATATATATATATCTCTATCATATCATAGTTTGTGTTATGATAATACTCCTTACCACAGGAGGGATTGCTAGGTGAAGCTGCGTGATGAACCATAGTTCTTGGGTGTGTTTGGACTAACTCTGGGAGATTGAGAAGTAGATGTGCTTAATAGACTGCAGCTGCCAATTATTAACCTGGTAACTAGCAGTTGTTTGTGTACCAGTGTACCTTTTTCAGGTTTATTGCACATGTAGCAATTTGGTGTCCTTGGAGAAGTTGTTCTGATAGAACATTTGCTGTCAAACATCCCTTCCCACAATACTAAAGGGGAATAACAATTTGGCAAACTGTTGCAACTAATGCTAGAAAATATGTGCTCGGTGGCACTGGGTGTTTACCTTGTTCATCTTAATGTTGCACAGTTTATATAATTGATTGGGGATTCGTCAAATATGAGAATAAAAGCCTCACTTTTCAGAATGTCTGAGGCAACATTAGTAAACAAGCCCCACTGGAGGTTTTGATATTGCGTTTTTTAGATCACCCTGTCCACTGCACTTTCCAAATAATAATAATAATAATGTTTTTCCCTCAGTACAGTAAACTGACACTGTTGCAAGCAGAGTAGTTAGTTACTCCATTACATAAAACAAATGACACTGGGACAGTTTTAAGCAATAGATAAATGTTGCAGGGAGGTATGCAAATAATTGCTTCCCTACAGAAAGTGCTAGCACCGAGTGTTCCCTGCAGACTGAACTATTCCAGACAGCTAAATGCTTTTTACATTTTTAAATATCTGGTTCCCTGATGCTAACAGGCCAAAAGGGTTTACACTGCACAGTCAATGCAAATACAGACAGAAAGCATTGATAGGAATACAACTTTGAAGTGGTGATATTTATGCTGCATGCTAATAAAAGGAACGGCAGATTCTTTGCAGTTATCTCTCCCTAGAAAATATAGGAGTAGATTTAGAATGGTGTGGGTAAAATTGGAAGCAAATTACTGGCACATTGTGCAACCTTATCACTGTATATAGATTATACACTCAGTTCAGTACTGAATGTTATGAAAACCACAATTCTCAGTGTGTGGTTCTTCCTGTAATCGCCGAAGTGTTGCATTGCAGCTGGTTCTCAAAGGGCCATAACCAAAGCCTTCTCATAATTGTGCACTGTTCTCAGCTGACATTTCTACACCTTGTGCAGGAAAGGTAAGTGGCACATATCCCAGAGAGGCTTTCCAACTGTACAAAGCCGTCCGCCATTCACTGCCCCATCTCTGTACCTGGTAGTGTGGAGAGTTAGTGGCTGCAATGTCTGACTGCATCATATCTGGTACAGAGGTTACCTGTGGAGCCACAGCACTGGATAAAACAGAGCACCCGTTTGTGGTTGACTTTTGTCAGTGCCTCAATATGGAATCAATAACAGCATTAGTACCACATTCACTTGCCACAAGCCAGTCGCAAGTGGATATTGACACAATGCACTAAGGCCAATTCCAGACGTAGTGGACCTCTGCCTGCAGGGTAGCCCAGGCCGAGAATACACTCCTCCTCTGTTGATTGATGTGCCTGTACCTGGATGTTGAAATCCAACTTGTCTGCCTGTACCTGGGCCATATAATGTATTAGGGTGCAAGCACAACAAACAGCAGCGGAATGGATTCTCTATCTGCTTTTCTTCTTAGGTGTAGGTCTACTATGTCTGGCACTAGCCTAAGGTAGGTCTGGACTGAGACTTAAAATAGTCAGCACAGATTCTATGTCAAAAGCCACCTGAGGCCACCCCTCCCAAGCACTTACCTTTCCTGCTCTAGAGCGGTGCATTGATATTGCACTAGACAAGCCCTCTTGCACTAGAAGAGCCAAATTAAAGTTACCAGGAGTAGCTTTTTCCAGCCCCTGGTAACATGCTCTGCACTGCCATCTGAGATGAGTTTTATGGCTCTTCTCATTGGTGCAGTGCCCCTGAAACTAGTTCCTGGCATTCCAAGTAGAGATGTCGCGAACTGTTCGCCGGCGAACTTGTACGCGCGAACATCGGGTGTTCGCGCTCGCCGGAAGTTCGCGAACGTCGCGCGACGTTCGCCATTTTGGGTTCGCCATTGTTGGCGCTTTTTTTTGCCCTCTCACCCCAGACCAGCAGGTACATGGCAGCCAATCAGGAAGCTCTCCCCTGGACCACTCCCCTTCCCTATAAAAACCGAAGCCCTGCAGCGTTTTTTCACTCTGCCTGTGTGTGCTGAAGAGATAGTGTAGGGAGAGAGCTGCTGCCTGTTAGTGATTTCAGGGACAGTTGAAAGTTTGCTGGCTAGTAATCGTTTTGATACTGCTCTGTTATTGGAGGGACAGAAGTCTGCAGGGGTTTGAGGGACATTTAAGCTTAGGTAGCTTTGCTGGCTAGTAATCTACCTTCTACTGCAGTGCTCTGTATGTAGCTGCAGTGGGCAGCTGTCCTGCTTCTGATCTCATCTGCTGACTGCTGCAATAACAGTAGTCCTTGTAAGGACTGCTTTTATTTATTTTTTTGTTGTTTTACTACTACTACTACTATAAGAGCCCAGTGCTATTAGTCTAGCAGTGTTGGGGAGTGGGACTGGTGTGCTAATCTGCTGCTCCTAGTAGTTCAGCAGCACCAACTTTAATTTTTTTTTTTTAATATTCATTTTTTTTTTATTTTACTTTTTTTTATTTTACTACCGCTGTAGTAGTGTATAAGTTGACCTTTTAGGCATTATTTGCCCTGTAGGCATTTTTTGCCCAGTGTGTTATTCAACCAACTGCCATCTAGCTGTGTGACCTTGTTCACATTCTGTCTAAATATCCATAATATTACCGTCTCCAGAAAAAACACCGGAGTGACTTTTTTCAAGCAGCCATAATATATTTTACGTAATCCGTATCCATCGCTGTAGTAGTGTATAAGTTGACCTTTAGGCATTATTTGCCCTGTAGGCATTTTTTGCCCAGTGTGTTATTCAACCAACTGCCATCTAGCTGTGTGACCTTGTTCACATTCTGTCTAAATATCCATAATATTACCGTCTCCAGAAAAAACACCGGAGTGACTTTTTTCAAGCAGCCATAATATATTTTACGTAATCCGTATCCATCGCTGTAGTAGTGTATAAGTTGACCTTTTAGGCATTATTTGCCCTGTAGGCATTTTTTGCCCAGTGTGTTATTCAACCAACTGCCATCTAGCTGTGTGACCTTGTTCACATTCTGTCTAAAATACGTTGACTCAACGTATATGGCAAAAAATTACTATTTTCAGCATTTATATGGCATATTTTTTCTGGCAACTGTGCTTCAGTGGCTGCGACCAAAAAAACTGGGCAAACAATGCCTACAAGGTCAACGTATGGCAAAAAATGACTATTTTCAGCATTTATATGGCATATTTTTTCTGGCAACTGTGCTTCAGTGGCTGCAACCAAAAAAACTGGGCAAACAATGTCTACAAGGTCAACGTTATGGCGAAAAATGACTATTTTCAGCATTTATATGGCATATTTTTTCTGGCAACTGTGCTTCAGTGGCTGCGTCCAAAAAAACTGGGCAAACAATGCCTACAAGGTCAACGTATGGCAGTTGTTTAAAGAGAACAGTAGATTACTAGCCAGCAAAGCTACCTAAGCTAAAATGTCCCTCAAATCCCTGCAGACTTCTGTCCCTCCAATACAGAGCAGTATCAAGCAGATTACTAGCCAGCAAACTTACTATCATCTGTCCCTGAAATCACTAACAGCTCTCCCCCTACACTATCTCTTCCAAGCACACACAGGCAGATTTTTCAGATACATTTTTGCCCTTGATCCCCCTCTGGCATGCCACTGTCCAGGTCGTTGCACCCTTTAAACAACTTTAAAATCATTTTTCTGGCCAGAAATGTCTTTTTTAGATGTTAAAGTTCGCCTTCCCATTGAAGTCTATGGGGTTCGCGAACCGTTCGCGAACCGCTCGCATTTTTGCGCAAGTTCGCGAATATGTTCGCGAACTTTTTTTCCGACGTTCGCTACATCCCTAATTCCAAGTACACACAGGCCCAAATAATCCTCACAGGCTTAATAGTGACTGTCTATGGCAGGAGTGTCCATACTTTACTACTACTTAATTGTCCCATTATGATCTACATCCATACAGTCCCAGTGGGCCAAGGTGTCAGTGGGTCCTCATGTTGCTAAACATTCGGCCTATTTCATGGTCATTCCCTATTTCTATGAGAAAAAAAGGCTAAATAGGTGGAATAATGGGTTATAATATGTAAAGAAAAGAGACTAGGAGAATTAGGTTGAGCGAGGATAAGAAGAATAATAGAACTGACAGTGGGCCCCTGGTCTAAGTTGTTTTTGGTGGGCCCCTAGTCTAAGGTTTTTGTGTGGGCCCCTGGTGTCCCAGTCTGACACAGCATCCATAAAAGCATTGTTAGCATTCTGTTGCATGGAAAATATTAAATATTGATTTATGAGTAAATGTATATTGGTATGTAACCTTATGTAATTATGTAAAATAATAAATATCTGAACGAAAATAATGAAACACAAGGGTGCTATATAAAAGCTAGAAAAGCTATTTGTTGACAGTGTCTTGAGATCTATTGGTAGATCCGGATCTACATTTTGGACACCCCTGGTCTATGGTATCTTGCAGTAGCCCCTCTGACATTTGCCAGAATCTACAGATTGCCAGTCCATGCCTGCACTAAGGGAGTTCTGGTCATGGTGAATGTAATTCCAGGATTCCCTTGTGTAAAAGAGTGCATTTGTGCATAACTAACAGGCCGAAGAGGTACGCATGGATCTAAATGCCTGTCTGAATCGATCAATGCTTGCATGATTTTGCATCCATTTTGGCATTTTGCACTAGTGCTTGCATTCATAAATGAGCTTTAGAAGGGGCATTGCTGGAAAACTATACCCTTAAAATGAATACTTAAGCAACAGATTAAATTAAGTGGCATATTAAAGAATCTCACCAAACTGGTATATATATTTAAGTAAATATTGCCCTTTTACATCTCTTGCCTTGAGCCACCATTTTGTGATAATCTGTGTGCTGCCTCAGAGATCACCTGACCAGAAATACTACAACTCTAACTGTAACAGGAAGAAGCGTGGAAGCAAAAGACACAACTCTGTCTGTTAATTGGCTCAGGTCAACTAACATGTTTGGTTTGTTTGTGTGCACCGTGAATTTTAGGATCCCAAGGGGCTGCCCTCATTTTTTTAAAATGGCAGTTTTCTATTTATGATTATCCATTGGCACGTACTAATAAAAAGTATAGTATTATGGATATGGTTTATTTACATGAAGAAGGGTTTTACATATAAGTTGTTTTATGCACTATAATTTTTATAGAGACTTCATTGTTGGGGGGGTATAGTCAGGGGTGCAACTACAGAGGAAGCAGACCCTGCGGCTGCAGGGGGGCCCAGGAGGTATAGGGGGCCCCATGAGGACCTAATTAATGAGCAATTTCGATATATGTTGGTAAAACAGGACATCCTGTGGATATGTTGGGGCCCTAAAATGAATAACATCTCGTTACACCACTGGGTGTAGTTTTCGTGTACGGAGCAAATATCCTGTAGCTGACACACAGTTCCCCATATATGAGATCTACAGCTACAATGTATTGGGGTTTTTTTTTTGGGAAACAATTCATAGGCGACCTTCCTGATTAGATGCAGCCTGTACCGTCATTATTATATAGAAGTACTGGCGCCCTGTATCTTTCACGTTGCTAATTTGCTCCAACAATGTTTATCTCAACCGCCAGTCAGAGAATAACAAACAGAGGGATTTCCCGGTGAAACACGCAGCAAGGGATGATGATGTTATTATACCCCGTCCGATATCTCAGTGGACGCGTCTGCTGTTGTTGAGTCGCTAGAGGGAGGCGCGTTCCACAGAACAGCAGAGGGGGGAGAGCGAGCGAGCAGCTCATACACCACTCACAGAGCACTAATAACCCGCATATAACATAACTGTGAGCTCTTTCCTCACGGGCTGCCATTAGAGACAGCGGGTCGCGACATAAATCCATTAGCCTGCGCTTTTTTTTAAAGGACTCATAGCGTCGTATTTCAGCGACGCTCACCCACCTGCGGCGCGTTTTCGCCTTGTTTATAGTTTGACCTGATGTGTTACTTTAAATCGCGTTGTTAAAAGGAACCAGCAGCTGTTTGTGACACTGTCATTTTAGCGCTACGTTCTGTTGTGCTGCACCGCGCTCCCCACAGGGACAGGGAAGCGAAAGTGAAGCAACGACACTGGCAGTAAGGCAAAGCTAAGAACTAGAGAGCAGTGACCCTGCTGCGTGCAGAGAGGCGGAGAGGAGGAGGAGGAGGAGGTGGTGGAGGAGGAGGAGAGGGGTACAGGGAGGAGGGAAAGCCAAGCATCATCCCCAGGCTCAGGTTAGGAGCGACTCTGCGCCCTGCTGCTGCCGCCACTTCAGGATCCCGGCGCTGCCGCTTCTCTTGCCTGTCGTTGCGCTGCTGCGCTTTGCCTAGCACCCCGACCCTGCACCAGCAGCGGAGAAAAGCAGTGAGACCAGGAGGAGGAGGCATGGCTTCAACTACTTGCACCAGGTTTACGGATGAGTACCAGCTCTTCGAGGAGCTCGGAAAGTAAGCGGCTAGATCTCACATATATATATATATATATATATATATATATCTATATCTATATCTATATCTATATCTATATCTATATCTATATATATACACATACACTACTATATATATATATCTATATATCTATATATATATATATATATATATATCTATATATCTATATATATATATCTATATATATATATATCTATATATATATATATATATATATATATATATATATATATATATATATATATATATATAGATATATAAATATATATATATACATATATATATCTCTGTATTGTTTGTGGCCCAGTAGCGCCTCACCTGTAGCCCTCCAGCCTTATATAGAGTTATAGTTTATCAACAGCAAAGGGGCTAGTTGGGCATGTCTGGCTTACACACACACACACTAGCTCTTTCATATTTCTGATTGAGAGATTTATTTTGTTATATATATATATATATATATTATACACACACACACACACAGATATATGTGTGTGTGTGTGTGTATACATTTATATATATGTGAGTGTGTATATAATATCTATGGATATATATATATATACACACACACACACACACACACACACACACACACACACACACACACACACACACACACACACACACACACACACACACCCCCCCTTCTGTCCACTAGTGGTGGCTGTAGGGGCAGCATATCTAGATGCCCATTTGATTTCATTTTTTTTTAAACATTTGCCCAGAGGTGAACTTTGTGGGAAGAACAATGTTATATCATGTATGTTCTTTTTGATCTGCTCTTTTTCTCGTGATCGGTATGGCAGACACCTGGCATGCTCTTGTATTAGAATGATCGAAATAAATATTACACAGGCCATTTATATTGGTAATGGTTCGCTTCTCGGTCCAGCCGACACCAGCACCCTGTTCTGTCGCTCTGTTGGTGAAATGGTTAATCGCCTAATTCATTTATTTATAGCATATGTGGGGAAAAAGTGACGCATAGACCCAGCCTGTGCCCAAGTATGTTTGATTGTGCCTATCTTCACTAGGAGGCTTGTGCCAGGAAATAGTCCATTGTGTTATCAGTATTGCCAGTGGAAGTGTGCCGTTTAAAAAGCACATGGATGAAAACTTGTTTCTTGGACTGCAAGGAAAAGCAATTGTGAGGTTACAGCAGAGGGAATCCCTACCGTGTATATTCTTTACACACCTCTATCCAGAAAAGATAATGAAAAAATTCAACTTTTTAATACATGTTTAAAATTAAAAAAATCAAAGTGATTTGTTAATGTAATCGCAAAAGCAAGCAATGTTTGTTTATCCTTCTCTGGTTGTGTGACTCTGTAGAAGTAGCTTTCTTCTGCTACATGGTTTCAGCAGGCACAACCAGAAGTGCAGCGAACATAAGTAGCCAGACTAGGGTTGCCACTTGGCCAGTATTTTAACGGCCTTGGTGTTGAAAAAAGATGCCTGGTGTCAATGTTATTAATAGGGAAGAAAGATAAAAATCTATTGTAAGGTTTGTATTTTTTTTTCCAGAAAAGATGGCAACTCAAAGCCAGACAGATTGAATTTACAAATACCTATTTTTTCTTAATACTATTTTCTTTCATTATGCAAAAAACATTTTTTTTTTTTTTATGGGAGGTGGAAATCCCCTTTAACAACAGAGGCTTTATACCAAAATAGATGCCATGCACTGAATGTTCAGCAACGAGAAATGCTGTAAGGACAAAAAGCCAAGACTATAAATAACAAAAAATGTAATAAACTGCTGGAGGCCAATGTTGCCTGGCAATATAGAGAGAATGCGGTTGGCCAGATTCAAAGCTTCATCCAGTGGCTCGGAAACATAGTCTGGATACCTTGTATTTCTCAGGGGAAATGAGGGAATTCTTCCAGCTATCATCGCTGGTGACTCACACTACAGAAATTCAGGTCAGTGTGGAAACATCTTGCTTTCCTTAGAACTGATTAAGTTGCCTCTTTTGATGTATTCACTGTGTCTGGCCACTTGCATTCTTCACCTATCTATCGATCTCTGTATTGTGTATTGCCCAAAACATAATCGCACTAATGATAAATATTCACTCTTGACAAAGACATGGGAGAATACTCCATCCTGATGCTGTGGTGTACCCTTTAGGGTGTCAAGGTCCCACAGAAACAATACTCTCTAAAATAATAATGTTTTTTGTTGCTGATATTACCTGATAGCCACTCTCCATTCTAATGCAAAGCAGTATTCACTATGTCTTATCTCTAAAACTAGGGCTCCATAGTAATGCTGACTTTTAGCACTGTAAAGACAACAGCATCCATCATTCACTTGCATGAAGCACATTGAACTTGTAAAGACAACTGCCTTAAAGGACTACTACTGTTTATGCATTTAGGAAAGGGGGGTCATTGACAGGATCTAGGGAACCACTGGCACATTCTGGAACGATCTACATCAGTGCAATTTACAACATACGTATAGCAAAGTGGAAAGAGAGGATGAGAAAAAATACATCATTGTTCCCTTTCTGTAACATTATTTTCTTCATCAGTAGCATACTGGCTATTGTGCTTGTCATTTGTAGTATAACATTTCCAGGGCCGAATTTACATAGCTGGAGCCCCTAGGCCAGCTGCCATTCGTTGCCCCTGTCCCCTCCCTCCTCTTTTTCATGCAAATTTCATCGGGACCGGAGCGATGGGTATTTGCACACAGAAAATGTTTGTATCTCCTGCGTATCCCCAGAGTTTTTTAACAAATGTGGCTGGGCAGAATGCCACCCCCTAAAATCCTGCCGCCCTAGGCCTAGGTGGCCTGTCCACAAATCCGGGCCTGAACATTTCTTTATACTGCACTTAAAATACATGTGTGTGTTTTGCGGAGAATGCCCATTGGGTATTTTTGGCAGAAGCTGTATGACAACCACCTTGGTGATTTGAAAGCCAGTTGTTTACTGTTAGCAGAAGGCTATGAATGACTGTGTAGAAAGTATACATTTCTTCGGTTTAGCTTGCAGGACTTCTAAAATTTGTAGCTGCTACTAGGCTGAGGGCAGGAACCTTAGAGGCCTTAGCAGAATTAATTAGTTCTTGCATCACAGAAAATAATGGATTTGTAGGTGTCAATTGGGGTGGGAGGCAAGGGTTGGTACTTCAGACCCAATGTACCTCTAGTCACCTGTTCTTCCTACTTAGGTGCATCATCTGACCAAATGTTATGTTGTCAGTAAAAGGACAGTTGAGGAGACCTTTATATTGACTGGTAGTAATAATAATGAAAAGTAAGTTTTGTCGTTTGTATGTTTTAAGAACACAGGACCATTTCCCTTGTTGAAGTTTAAGATAAAGGTGAACTAAAACGTTCTGCTTGAAAGTTTGTAAATCCTTTAAAATGTTCTATATTTTTATATGAATGTGGCCTAAAAAATAATCTGATTTTCAAACAAGTCCTTAAAGTACATGAAGAAAAACTAGTTAAATAACAAAAATGATTATAGTTGGTCATGTATTTATTGAAAAAAAATCTTTCAATAACATATATGCTTATGGCAAAAGCAAGTGAATCAGTATTCACTTAGTGTCGCATTTGGTGTGACCCCCTTGTGCAGCAATAACTGCAACTAAACGTTGCGGCAACTGTATTAATTGGATTAAGGTCAGGATTTTGGCTTGGCCATTCAGAGCATTCACTTTATTCTTCTTTAACCATTCTTTTGTAGAACGACTTATTTGTTTAGGATTGTTGTCTTGCTGCATGACCCACTGTCTTTTGAGATTGATTTAACAGAAAGACCACTTGACATTTTCCTGTACAATTCATAGTTCAGAATTCATTGTTCCATCAATGATGGCAATCCGTCTAAGCCAAGATGCAGCAAAACAGGCCCAATACAGAACACTCCCACCTCCATGTTTCACAGATGGGATAAGGTTCCAAACTCATGAACATTCACCAATGTGAGACAGGCCTTCAGTTGCTTAGATGTTACCCTGAGATCCTTTGTAACCTCTCAGACTATTAGACACCTTGCAGATGGTTATCCTTGATGGTCTTCCACTTCTGAGTAGGGTAACAACGGTCTAGAATTTCCTTCATTTGTACACAATCTATCTGACGATTGGTGGAGTCCAAACTCTTTGGAGAGAGTCTTGTAATCTTTTCAAGCTTTTTGGGCATCAATGACTCTTATTCTGATGTCTTCAGACACCTCCTTTGTTTGAGCCATGATGCAAATACACAAATGTGTTATATGTGTTAATCAGGCTTTGCTGGATCCGCGTTCTTTAAATAAAACAGGGTCTCACCTGGTCACAACTGATTGTCATCCCATTGACTAAAAACAACACACTCCCCTTCAAATTATTTGATAAACCTAAGGATTCACTTACTTTTGCCACATGCAGATATGTTATTGGATCTTCTTTTTTTTTTTCCAATAAATTCATGACTGAATATAATACTTTTTGTTTAAATGGGGTATATACTTTTAGAACTTTTTTGAAAATCAGGAGATGTTTTGGGTCACATTCATATAAAAATATAGAATATTTTAAAAGTTTCAGAAAGCACCACTGTATGTGGTTGGCTTCTGTACCAGGCCAATGCCAACTGCCATTTAGCAGTGAAGTTTTGTGCCTCTGAAGATACCAATGGTGGCTCCCCATTTTTTTTTCTGCTTATTCATGCCCATATAGCATTTCAAGGCCTAAAAATTTGTAGACGTCTGTTTTTATTTAGTGTCTCTGTGCTGAGATATATTCCACTTGTGAGTAACCTTACTTTACTCTAAAGCTGGCCATAGATGTTAAGATTTTTAAAAGATCAGATCCACATCGTGAGACCACGATCTTTTCGGAAAAATCGTACGAATTTACCATCAACTAAAAAGACCAATTTGCCAGGAAAACAAAGGGGAGCTGCCTGCAAACATAGATAGATTGCACTGGGACCGACAAAGATTTTTTGACCTGGCCGATCAATTTCCCGACAGATGTCGGCCGAAAAATCGGAAGATGTATCGTATGATCGCTCGAATCCCACTAACCGCACGATAATTTCGAAGGACTTCCCTTAAATCAGTCGTTAGGCAAGAAGAATCGTCGCATCTATGGGGAGCTTAAGCCTTATTTGCAAACACAGCGCAGATATGTGGAAAATGGAGTTGTTGGACGTAAATCGCCATGATTCTTTCCACACTGCTGCTTTTTTCCCCCATAATTCCAGCATCATAGCAACAGCTGCAAGTTGCACCCTCTACAACGCCACCCTATGCGTTTAAACGAGTCCACATTTTTCCAGCTAACATTTTCAGAATGCGAACTGTGTCATTTCTGATGCATGGCTTAAAAATAGCATTCGCAGGGGATTCTTTTGGTGCAAGTTGATTGTAGCTTTTTGACGCGTACATCTTTGGAAAAAATCACGCATATAAAAATTGTCTATTGCGTCAAAATTATTTCGACGCCCATTGAATTCAATGTGTTTTGCAAATTTTTCGGCGAAGTGAAACGTGACGCATTCGCTCATCACTAGGCACCACTTCACACTGTTAAAATCTGCATAGTCAGAGTGTTTTTATATTGTTATGAATGGGAGGTGGTGACAGCCAGGGAATGGAAATTATAACTCATAGTGTTATGTTTTGGGTAAATGAGGATGAGTTGAGTATAACAGTGCTTTATTAGCAGGCTCTCACGCAGCCATTACACAACAGTAACTTTCACTTTAAAGCTGTCAGGAAGTATGCACAGTATAAGTCTGGGCACAGTGACATCTACAGGCCATTTGTATAAACACCACACATAGTCCTAAAGGCAAATACAACACCACAATATTAAATGGTTTTGTGTGCATTCAGATACGTCATCTTGGGTTGGTACAATTGTGTACATGCATTAATAATCTACAATATACTGTAGCTATCAGGGTTGCTTTTCAAATGTAGCTGTAGGGCCTACATTTTCACAGCATGTAACAGATAAGCTATTTAGAATACAATAATTCAGGTATTTAAGTGAACATTAGCAGAGGTTAATTCATGACACTACAAATCAGTAGGAAGAATATGACCACAAAATGTACTGTAAAGGCAGTTTTAATATGCATGTTCATTGACTTGAAGGAAACTGACTCACAGGCATACTGCATCTGTCCATTTGGACTGAAGAACTGATGTCTTTCAGTTTTTCTTAGTTGTGACAACTGCAGCACGACAGGCCTTTGTAGTCATATAATATACGTTATCAGTATTAATAGAGAAAGCTATATAGACACAGCTTAAACTAATACTGACATTTTTCTGTCATTAATAGAAACATGACACTATTATTAGTAAGGGAGAACTGCACATTTTGTTTCTTTTAGAAATACCTGACCTAAGCTGACGGTTACCTTCAGTAGATTGGAGTATTGCTTAGACCATATACACACAGAAGTGTAGGCTCCACTGCTCTCAGCCTGTGTATTTTTTGCAAACGGATCCACCCCATGCCCCCGCTTCCACTTGTGTGCAGTCGGATAGAGTGGCGGTAGGCCCGAAGATGCTTCCCGCTTATTTGGGCCGATAGCTGCGTGAGAGGCAGTAGAATCTAATTCAGATCAATTGAGATGGGACAAAGAGTGGATCCGCTACAACTGCATGTGCCAATGACCTTTCATTTATACGCCAACCTATAGAAGGATTTTTACTGCCCCCTACCCAGCTCTGCTTACTGAAGACAGTTCATTTGCATTGATAAGCCAAACATTATAAGATCTGTTCTTTTGGTGACCTTGAGGTGGGCAATTTTGGGCAGATCCAATCTTTTGGCTGATTTCAACCCCTGTGTGGCACTAGCCTTAACTTTTTCTCCTCTTCCATGCGTGCCCTCTTCTTTTTTTCTCCTGTACTGTATTCAGATCAAATTGTAATGGGTCTTATGAAACCATATTGGGTGTGAGTTGTCTGGATCTGACTTTGGTCAAACTAACTCAAACTGGAGTAGCTTAAAGGTGCAGAAATACAAATCAATGGAGGGCACACCAATAGAAATACATTTAAACATATTCAAAATATTATATAAGGTGCAACTAGCCCAAAAGTACCCCCATACAGATTTACTTAATTAGCACTATTTCAATGTACTGGACTTGCTGTATTGCTATCTAATAGGGTTGATGTATAGCATTTGGTGATGGGCCTAATTTTAATTGTGTTCACCTTAATGGTAGACCACCTCAACTTTTAAGTTTGTGAAAAAAAGATTAGTTTGTTTGATTAGATATTAATTGGTCTTTGCCTGAATTTGCCACCCAGGTGGTGGGCCAGATCAGGCTTGTGCAATTATTTGGCCCAGGGTCAAAGTATATCATTGAGCCATGGCAACAAGATTTTCCAGCAGATATTACAAGCAAACAACTCTTTCTATGATCACCAAATATAATGTGTTTTACATGTGGTGATTCCAACTAATGTGAAGAGGCAGGTATTGTCAGGCACTTTATCAACTGTGGGAGAGGAGATTTCCTGCCAGCCAACAATTTTAAGGAGAATTGAAGTATACAGACAAGTATTAGTTCAACACAAATAACTGACACAGCATTTATTTCCTTTTGATAACGAACTACATTGTGATTAAAGGGGCAGTTCACTTGTGACACCTCTATTGTTCACACCCCTAAAACCCTGTACTGTTCACACCTGAAACCCAGAATGAAACTAGGGCACCAGCACTGTGTCACTGTATGTAGTACATATTAGAGTGGTCCTGATCAGTGTCTCCAGCTCTGTTCTGCCTTCCCTATGCTCCCTGTGTGTGTGTCCTGCTCTGTCTGCGTGTGCCTTGCTCTGCCTGTGTGTGCTCTGCTCTGCGGCTGTGCCCTGCTCTGCCTGAGTGTGCTCTGCTCTGCCTGAGTGTGCCCTGCTCTGCCTCAGTGTGCCCTGCTCTGCATGTGGAACATAAGCCTGGTATTTGTTCTGGGGGTTTAACATTTGAAAATAAATTATTGTTAGGGGCCCTTAAGGTGTTGGGAATACTGTGTTATCCAAGGGGAAGAGGAGGCATATGGATTTAAGGGTATATCTTAATATGACAAGTTTTTTCACATAAGAAATGTCCCAGCAGTGCGCACCAACCATTTGTTTTTTTTGTGTGCTACCACAATTAATGCGGATATGGTCTTGTGATAACATGGGTGTGGTTTAAAAACAGAGAGTGGTCAACACTGGCTTCAATTATTGGCCCTCCACTCTGAGGCCGGAAAAATTTTGTCTCTCAGTGCCACAGAAGTTGGACAGCACTGTTTTAGAAGATGTAGTCAGTGACATTATAGGACAATTTGCAATTGGTATTTATATTTATTTACATTATTTAGCATTTTATACAGCAACTCTATGGCATTTTAGCAGCTATTTCATTACTAGGGCCCAGTTTAGCCTAGCAAGCAGGCGGTGGTTTGAGTGAGAGAATGGAAGAGGAAAGGGTATGAAAAGAAAAATATAATTAGATATAACAATACAATAGTTGCCTTTTAGCAATAGAGAACAGTGACTCTCTTTTGAAAGAGGTAAAAGAGGAAGGCTAATAATTAAAAACGGTAACAAGTGAGGAGCTGTCAAAAAGTTTCTAAAACAGGACATTCCATACATCCCAACTGTCCTGTTTTTCATGGGACACTGCCGATTTTGACAACTCAACCCGTAGCCCTGGATTGTTGCTGAAATGTCCCGACTTTCTCTTTGATCTATTGCACTGAACAGCTAGAAAAAGATACAATGTTTGTAACTTAATTGGCTTTTGGCAGAGAGCCCAGAATACTGGAAGGTGCACTTATAGATACTGTTGTAACAATTTAAGATAATCAATTAAAGACAAGCAGGTCTCTTGGGGAAACTGTGACTTGTAATTTAAAGGGGAATTCCATCTTTTAAACCAAAATTTTATAAAGAGGTCCATATAACACAATGGACAAGTATGACTAAATGCCATTTTCTATGCTGAAATCCAGCTGTTTAACAGTTCTTCTCTTTCTGCATCATTTGAAATCCTGGCAGGGAAGGAGGGACTAAACACAGATGTTACAAATTGTAACAACTTCTCCACAGCTTACAGAAAGCATGCAGGAACTACATAACCCACAATGCATTGCACTGGGATGTTGTGTTCCTTATTGAAATCACGTGTGCAGGAAATTGTGGGGTTTGTAGGATGCAGGCTAAGGACAGATGGCTGCTGATATAAAGTAATAGTAGTCAGCCAGCTCAGCAAAGTAGTCAGACAGATCAGCATGGTACTAGGCTTAGGGAACTGTTCCAAACCCTTTTTTAATTGATGTATATTGCAAAATTGCTTGAAATTATATTTACTTTTCAAAAGCTTCAAAAGCTTAAGTTATGTTTGTATAGAGATGTATGGGCAATTCAACTTCATTAGCAAAACTGTAATAACACCTAAGAACCACAGAAATGTGTTCAAACTTTCATAATCTACAATTTTTTTTTAAATGGACATGGTAATTAAGGGTTGTGGTCAAAAAATGTCACCACGCTCAGCATGGCAATCTTTTTGTCCCTCTTTCTATTTCCAGAAAATTGGGAGGTATTCATTCTACAACATTAAACATTACTGTAATAGTGAACTACACATTTAAGGCTCTGTGCTCTCTGAAAGGCCCATGTCATAGAGCAATTTTAAATCTACATCTTTTCTTAGTAAGAAATGAGCATTAAAAATACCACGGGTCTACTAACAACCACTTTTCATTAGTATAACATTTTCTGTAACAAAATTTAGTTTACAAAAGGAATTTTTATACTGATTACTTTTATTTTGTAGGGGAGCATTCTCAGTGGTGAGAAGATGTATAAAGATCAACATAGGACAGGAGTATGCTGCCAAAATTATAAACACCAAGAAGCTGTCTGCGAGAGGTAAGCATTAAGAATTGATCATTGTTAGCAATTCTAATTTGTAATTAGACTAATTTTAGAACATGTATCTTTAAAGTTGTATTCTATTTCTTTTTTTTTTTTTTGTAAATTTGTTGCCAATGTACAGTATGCTCTGCCTCTTCTTTTAAGTAAACAAAACTTTTTCTCTATTTCATTATAGGTGTTAATGTATGATTGCTTTGTTTTTAAAACCTTTGCTACCTCCCATCCCCTGGCATTAAATAAATCACTCTCTACCCCTGATTGCTGCCCTTGTCTCAAGTAACAAATAGGGAGGATATACTGATGAAAAGCAAAGTGTTCTTGGTTGATACTCTAAAGACCAATCAGTGGTTAGTAAACAGATTGCTAAAATGTGAAAATAGGTCAGACCTTGAAGGGACATTGCCATTATTATAAGCTGTTTTGTTGGTTTCTGAAAGTATTTCTGAATAAAGAAGTGTTGGAAAAGGAAGGCATTTGTTCTACTTTCTTTCACTTGTCTACTAGCTTTCATACTTATCTCGTTTCCTAGGATAAAACAAGACATGTTTTTTCCAAGTTCAGCCTGTGCCGGATCTGCTTTCTGTTAGTTCAGACAAAGGCAAACAAAAGTCTTAAGTCTTCAGGATCTTATTCCGTTTTTTTGTTAAACGTCCTTCCAAAAAAAGCAAAGTCAACTGTGATCAGACTTCTGATGATTAAAAAAGTTCAGTATTTTGGGATTTCTGTCTTATACTGCTCTGACCACCATTGGAAAGTGGTATATCTTCTTTCTATATCATTAGTCCTTTAGGGTCAGGGCACACAGGCAGATTCAGGGAAATTAGTTGCCCAGCGACAAATCTCCTCTTCTTCAGGGTGACTAATCTCCCCAAACTGCCTTCCCCTGCCTTCCGCCAGCTATAATGAAAATCGCCGGCTTGAATTCTCTTGGAGTGCTTCGTTTTCCGAAGTTGCCTCATGAGGAAACTTTGGGAGACTTCGGAAAACGAAAGCCAATATCTTCCGTACACCAGTCTATCTAACAACTCTTTCACAGACCAAGGGTATAGGTACAGAAGTAGTGTTACACTTGGCAAATCACCAGTTCTAATCACCTCAAAAATGTTATTGTCTATGGCCAATAACTTCACGTACTTGCCATTTACACTAGTTCAATATTTAATATAATTGGAACTGATGTGTGACAATTCCATTCCATTCTGTGTTGCTCAGGCTATTAAAGTAAAAATAGACAAGAAATGTTGCATGCAGCCTTCTATCAATAAACCATTTCAACGTATTTCTCAAAGTTACACATCAGAAAGGGCAATAAGAGATACATGTAGTACACGAATAAAGCATATTGTCTCTCTGTGTCAAGAGTTTTTTTTGTACTCCATAGTTCTTGTCAATGCGTATGCTTTAGTGAAGTGTTCAGTGGATAGGTTGTTGTTTTTATCAAGTGTAAATGCAGGTGTTGCCATGATACACATGCTGCATATTCATAATGTAGCTACGGGAGCAGATGGAGCTTCTTCATGATATCCATATTTGAAATCTAGTGAGAGTTACCAGTGTAAACTCTCATTTGCATTTTAACCACTTCAGAATATAATTTTGTGGTTCAAGTAGCCAAAGAGCTCTCTGAATTATTTGCATTTGATATCAGATTTTTCTTTTGCATCTGGTGTGTGTTAAACATTTCTAATGTTTGTGTTGTGATCTTTTTCTTTTCTAAAAATGTTTTCATGCATTAGTAAATGCATTTGTATTTTATGCTTTATTATTATTATATATTTTATTATGCTTTATTATTATTAGTCTTGTTCTTGAAAAAAGCAAAAAAAAATTAAGAAATGAAAAAATAAGATTGCTGTATGCAGTTCAGAAAGAACATCTATTAGGAGATTATAGAGCAACTAAACTAACTGCCATTTTTCTTAAGATACCTACACCCATCAATTTATTGTTTCTGCAAACCCCTCAAGCTGTTCCTCCTGGATGTTTTATTACGGTAGCATGTTACTTGTATTTGTTACTATGTATGCCAATTGAAACATGTACATTTTAGTTTAGTTTAGTAAAACAAATTGAATGTTTGTACTAAGCCAGGAGTGCCCATACTTTACTAATGTGGGGTCTACTTTTAGTGATGTTGTCACATTATGATCTACATCCATAAAAACATTGTTAGCATTCTGTTCAATGGAAAACATTACATAAATATTGATTTACGAGAAAATGTATTTTGCTATACTCTACAAACAATTATTTCTCAAGTTACCTAATCCATACCTGAATGAATAGGAGGGTGATTTAGACAAGCTGTTTGTTGACAGTGTCTTGAGATCTACTGATCACCAGCTAAAGGTCTACTGGTAGATCCCGATTTACCTTTTGTACACCCCTGTACTAAGCAGTATTGATGCACAGGCCAGAAAGGTTTTACACTCACCCAATTCTAACCCAACCTTATAAAAAATGTACCAGCACTGGTTAAAACCACAGGATAAATGCTGGGGTGCAGATGTTGTGGCTAAGATATAGGCCCAACAAATACTGTGTTTAAACAGTGTTTGATACAGACTGTAGGAGGAAGAGATGGGAGTTAGGGTGGCCAGTTAGTAGAAGGTTACAGTAATCTAGTCTGGATAGGATGAGAGCATGCATGAGCGTCTTGGATGTATCAGGTGAAAGGAAGGGGCGGATTTTGGCAATATTGCGCAAGAAAAAGTGACCGGTTTTGACAGTGGTGTTAATATGATCAGAGAAGGAGAGAGAGGAGTCAAAGATTACCCCCAGACAGCGTGCTGAGTTGACAGGGTTAATGAGCATGCCATCAATAGCTATAGTAAAACGGGGAGTAGGTGGAAAGATGATAAATTCAGTTTTTGTTAGGTTGAGTTTGAGGTGGGGCTGGTTCATCCAATTTGAGTAAGCTAGAGGCAGTTAGAGATTTGAGCCTCTGTTTCAGCTGTTAATGAAGGGGTAGATAAATATATTTGGGTATCATCAGCATACAGATGATAATTAAAGCCAAATGATCGGATGAGATCTCCCAAAGACAGAGTGTACAGGGAGAACAACAGCAGGCCAAGCACAGAACGTAAACGTCTTCATTGATTACTCAGCAAGTCCAGCTGTTTTTAGATTTACCTATACTAGATATACCATGACCTGGATGAATGAAAATCTTCATAGTCGTTAATAAGGGTACTGTAGTACTCTTGCTTGGCCTTCGACAAGGCAGAATTGAGGCAGGACAGTAGAAATGTATAGTGAATGAAGTCTGCTTTTGTACGGGATTTCGGAAGCGTAACAAGACTGGGCGGGCCCTGGCGCAGGACACGCTGCCGGGCCCCCGCCCCCCTCTGTACACCAGGAAACTGTCCGGGGTATGCGTCGCGCAGCTGCGCGCGGACTTCGCGGACTGCCGGGAGGCCCTGAGGGGGTGCGGGCCCTGGCCCGCTCGCACCCCCTGCTCCCCCGATAGTTCCGCCACTGCGGGATTTCTTCCACATACGTTCAGCAGAACTTGTACAGGAGCGCAAGAATCTGGTTTTTGAATTCAGCAGAATTTGAGCATGTGTACGCTTAGCCTGTAAAGGGGAAAATGAGCCAATTGTTGAGGATAGTATGTGATTATATTCACTTACCAGGGTATCAGGGTCAGACGTTTCCTTAAAGGAAGTGAGACTGGATCTGAAAGACTGAGCTAAGGCTGGAAGGTCAAAGTCACGTGTATCTCAAACTAAGACAGTAGGGGAAGAGGAAGGTGGGCACGGAGAGTGAGAGATGGAAAATGTAACCAAATGGTGATTGGGAAGGGTTCACTGTTAAAACCAGAGAGAGAGTTTTTTTTAGTAAAGACTAGATCCAGAAAGTGGCCATCCTTATGAGTAGGGGTGTTTGTCCACTGCTGGAGCTCAAAGGAGGAGGTTAGGCGGAGAAAACGAGAGGGCCAGGGTAAACTGTAAACTCTTCTTATAAAGTAAACTCTTCTTATCTTTTTCTCTGCTGAGAATAATTCATGAGGCTTATTAAAAGCAACTGTTAAAATTGATACAGTAGTTGCTAACAATTGCATAGATTGCTGAGAAAAATTATGTAACTGCTATACTAAAACAGAACAGAACTATTTTTTTATTATTATTTCTGGTGTACTGTCTTAAAACAACTGCACCGGAAAAAAAAATGTTTGGTTGTTGAACAACCCCTTTAAGAACTACTGGTGCCGAGCAATCTTTACTACATTTGCACTACTACTAGGTACCTAGAGCAGTGATCCCCAACCAGTAGCTCGTGAGCAACATGTTGCTCCCCAGCTCTTTGGATGTTGCTCCCAGTGGTCTTAAATCAAGTGTTTATTTTTAAATTCCTGGCTTGGAGGCAAGTTTTGGTTGCATAAAAACCAGATGTACTGCCAGAAGATTGCCAGTCCACACAGGTGCCATCAATAGCCAATCACAGCCCTTATTTTGCCTTCACCCAGGAACTTGTTTCATGCTTGTGTTGCTCCCCAGCTCTCTTTACATCTGAATGTTGCTCATGGATCAAAAAGGTTGGGGACCCCTGACCTAGAGCATATGGCTGCATGATGCTGTTTTGTATTGTATCATTAATAGTATCCTATTAAAATAATTTATTTTTGACCAATTGCTTTCTGTCTGTACTTATAGGTCAGTTCTTTGTATCTGATGTTCGCTAAGCAATCTGAAATCAGTGTAGGGGTTTTTAAAATTGTTTTATTTAGTAGCCTTAAGACTTGCTGCTTCGCATTACAGAAAAATAGAGACCATGTGCCAAGCATTAGGGCAGTGCCACACAGAATGCTTACCCCATAAGCAACAAAGCACCCTAAAATACCTTTATTTCAAACCATGCGAATTGATGCAACTTTGAATCTTGCAGTTGCATGTGAATGCATAAGAAGGCATTGTTTTGTGATTACACAATTTAAATGTTTTACATATGGGACAGCCTGCCTAGTTCATGTAAGTCAATGGGAGAGGTCCAGGGACCAATTTGAACATGTTACTAGTTCCTGACATTGGAGTTCTTTCGGTGAAAAAACTTGATTCTAGTTTAGATGAATTCGTTATGAGTTTTAGGGACGGTAATATTAATTCCAGTTTTACATATTCTATTTTTTTATTATATAACCCCCCCACAATCAAATTTCAAGTATGTTCAAATTTATTAGAGTTAAAAATAATTCACATGAATTCGAAAATGTCTCTTTGTATCAGTTTAGTGAAGCCCACATATGCTAGGTTTTATAAATATGTTCTGTTATGTCCAGATCTAAAGTAAAAAGCAGCATGAAAAATAAATTTTACCGAGGGGTGGTTGTCTAGCAAAACAGACGCAAGACTGAGCATGTTGTGTAATAACAGTAGCTCATCTAAATTTGTTTTCCAAATAAGCATGCATTTTATGTTCTAGAATGAAACCTCAATCAGAGATACATGAATATATATTATTTTTAAAGATTATTTTTATGAGACTGCTATATTTGTGCATTATTAATATGCAGTATGATGGCTACAATGACTGGGATACATTGGAAAGTGGACTAGATTGTCCATATAGATCATGGGGAATTGATTTGTTATATGAGATCTGATGAGGGGGAACTGAATAAAAGGTTGGAAAGTCTAACTATTTACAAAATCCTAAAACGCAAGAATAATACATAATGCATATGCATTGTTATCAAATAATAATGTAGAACACCTTCACGTGATTTGTTTCTTCATCAGGAAATTTTCTGTTTAAGTCGCAACATTACTACTGTATTTGGCTGATCATACTATGAGATCATGTATACAGTTTAACGACTAATCTAGATAGATATATATATATATATATATATATATATATATATATATATATATATATATATATATATATATATATATATATATATAAAAAATAACCTTCTCTATGAACAAATTAAAGGTTCTCCTCTCTACCATCCCAGCAACCTGCTTTTGACATAACATGATTCAGCGCCACTGAATACAGCTGCTTCCTTTCTTTGACTTAATAAATCCTTTGCTGTTTAGTGTTGGTCACATAATATTATTGTGGAAATGTTGTGAGTGGTTCTGAGACGCATCATTTGTAAGCTAATGAGAAAAGCAATGTATTATACTATATTTGCTATGCTGAATATATGCAAAGTGCATCTTTCATATGAGGAATTCACCTCTGTATGATGCAGGGTATTATCTATGATTGATAAACTCTTTGTTTTGACAGCATTTGCCTATTTCTCTGGGAAGTTGTATTTAGATTTTGTGCAGACTGAATATGCGGTAGCCTTCAAAGCAATTATTACTCCCCAACCACCCAGTCATTTCTTTGTCCTTTAGGTTCCATGTTTTTGTTTATTTAGCTTCTGCTTGGCTCCTTTCCCTTCTGCCATATTGGAAATCTAGTACGAAAATAAGGTGGTGGAGGGCACTACCAACATTCACAATAGAAAAAATACTTTTTTAAGGTATATGAGGTGCAAAGAACCCCAGGTAATCCCACAGTCAGTATTTAGAAATGGAGAGGGGTTGCACACAATGAGAGAAATAACACTTAGTAGACAAAGGTGGTATTAAAATCTTTTTTCTTTCATAGTAAATACCAGAGAAGCTGGTATATCAAATACAACAGTATTAGCAGAAATATATACATACCACCAAGTAACAAGATCAAGGCAAAAAGACAAACCACAGGGAGCAGATACACATGCCAAAAATGCGAACATCCCAACGTTTCGGCACTATAGCCTTTGTCAAGGAGAATTCATTCCAAGCTATCTGAAGTATAAATACTCCATTCAATTAGACTCAAAAAAACTCAGTTTTCGCACGCTTCCCGCATTATTACGTTACGTTATTACGCTGGCGTTATTGCGCTGAGTAAACGCCCAGCATACAGTGAAATAAGGGTTTTGCTCATCAAATCTCTGTACCAAAAGGCATTCAGTTAAAAGGAATTGAAAAAATTTTTTTTGCTATAAAAGAAAAAATTTGTAATACCACCTTTGTCTACTAAGTGTGCAACCCCTCTCTATTTCTATATATTGGAAATCTAGGTCAGTGATCTATTTATAAACCCTGTCATATTTTTCACTTTATTTACACTAAGCTTAGTTTGCGAGCTTAAAGGCAACCATATCATAATATGCACATTGCTGGTGCTATGTTTCACAGAACATGTACATTCATAGCATTCATAATTGTCATCCACAGGTGAGCTCCACAGATTTTGCCCATCATCTTAGATACTGCGTAGCAACGTTAACGTTGTATTTCATGTGTTGATATAGAGACAATAATTACTCATGTAGGCCTTCAAAAATATACAGTAAGTTCAATGAATAGGACTGTTGTTTGAACTGTTTAAAAGGTTGTTTTTGCCTCTTTAAAAGGATGGTTCTATTTAATTTCTTTTAGCTTTATCCATTTAACACCTGTTCTATATCATATAATATAGATATTAAAACTAACTCTTATGCTGAATAATCTTTTCAGCAGAAATCTAACCCCCCAAATAGGGATAATCTTAGATAGTTGGGATTTTGTAAACTCCCTCTAACCTGCTTATTGGCTTCTTGTACCTGCTTAGAGTGGATATGTGGTGCCTTGTTTCAGAGACAGACTACTATTTTTCAAGCTGCAACCAACACAACCATGCTGTGAGTTGCTTACAAATGTCACCTGTTCTAGGATTGTTCAGCAGCTTGCAGTGCCTGTTGACACACATCATAGTTGAGTTGTTGCAGTAGGGGCAAAGTGTTGGGTTGAAGGGGCACTCCAAGCCACCATTTATACAAAAATACAAGACCGAAATACATATATCCATCTTTCAGTTTACTATTTGTATATGCTACTGTTATGTATTTAAAGGAAGGGATGTCCACCTAAAACCTCTTTTTCATAATGAAAGATATAATTCTAAGAAGCTTCCCATTATACATGAATTTTCACTTATTTGAAAATTGCTATTGAAAACTATCTTTTTGGCTGTTTGTATTCTCAACATTTCTGGTCAGTCTTCTGACTGACTGATGCCATATAGGGATAAGAAATTGCATAGAACAGAAAGGCATAGAACAGAAAGGGATAAACCAATATTGCTTTCATTATGCAAAAAAAGTTTTTGGAAGGGTATTACCTTTAAATTTCAGTAAGCAAAATTACCAAACCTACCGAGGTGTATGAACAGAAGATCAGCACTCTCTGTAGTACGGTGAAAAACGTGTTGATTTATTCACAGACTTTTACATATTATCTAAGTGTGTGAATAAATCAACATATTTTTCACCATACTACAGAGAGTGCTGATCTTCTGCTTATATACTACAGCATATTTGATCGTGCACCTCTGGCTATCTTTTATTGTTGCATCATTATCCAACGTTTCGGTCCCGGTTGGGACCTTTTTCAATCATTTTTCAATCATCCTTGAAAAAGGTCCCAATAGGGACCGAAACGTTGGATAATGATGCAACAATAAAAGATTATTTGTTTTACATAAAAGGGAGTGGTGGTCTGAAAAACATTGGTGTATACAAGACTTACCATGCACCCCTGCTTCTATTAAGACCCATGCTTCTATTATGACCTTGGAGTGCAGATACTCGTCAGAGAGAGAGAGAGAGAGAGAGAGAATCGGCACTCACTTGGTTGATTGCTGGGTGCTAACCAATCAATACTTATTAATTCACAGTCCATGAAAGCACTCACAGCAGATGCCATCCAGCGTGTATCAAAAGGGTGCATGGTGTATCTACCATGATACACCATACACCAATAAATAACCTTTTGATAGACGCTGGATGGCGTCTGCTGTGAGTGCTTTCATGGACTGTGAATTTATAAGTATTGATTGGTAATAGAATAATAATGTGAATTTATAAGTATTGATTGGTAATAGAATACTGGAGCAGTTTGCTTGGTAGATTCCCCCAAGTATAAATTGATGATGCTGGCATCCGTGTACCTAGAACTCCCAACATTTTGGAAATGAGAAGAGGGACAAAAAAGTTGCCACACGTAATTACCATGGTCATTTTACAAAATTTCTCAGGTTAATTTCTCAGGTTATAAAAGTTTGAACATATTTCTGTGTTTTTTTTTTCCAGTTATTACAGTTTTGCTAATGAAGGTGAATTGCCCTTAAAGCTGTGAGTCTTAACATTTCCCAAGGGACCTGTTATCTTATATTGTTACAATTACTTATTTGCTTATCTAGATTGCTTATCTAGATACATTTGAATTGTTACAAATGTATCTTATCTTCTGTTGTGGCTGTTCTGGGCCAAAAGCCAATTAAGTTAGAAACTTTGTTTCTTTTTCTGGCTGTTCAGTGCAGAGAAAAACTGCACTTTCCAGTACAAATGAGGGACTGCAGGTTGAGCTGTCAAAAGAGGTACTGTCTCTCTAAAAATGGACAGTTGGGAGGTATGCCTAGAACAATCTGAAACCAGGATGTTGAGGGGTGTACAAACTCTGTTCCAAAGCTTGCATTTTGCCATATTTGGGAGCAGGTTGTCCATATCCCACCACCCTATAGAAGAGAGGGTAAGGGCCTTATTTTTAAGCATAGTTCTCTGAATTGCAGGAAAAGCCCTTAACCCAGCTTCTAGATAAGGGACTTCATTGCCTGTAGTCCACATCCATATTCATGATTTAGGATCCAAATAGTATCTGTCGTTGTTTTAGATTCTTTTTCTTCTCAAGCGTTTTTCCTAGAGCTACTACTACATGTACTGCTGTAGGACATAGAGCTTATACTGTCATGACTGGGTCATTTACCATGCAAAATATACAGAAACATGTAAAGGTAGGTACAAGTCAGCTGGAAAGATTATAGGCAATGTAGTTAGGTTTCTTGAATGTTATAACAAAAGCAGAAATTGATGCATATCTATACTGATATTCGTAAGAACAGACATGTTATACAGGTATGGGACCTGTTATCCCAAATGCTGGCAACCTGGGGTTTTCTGGATAACGGATCTTTCCGTAATTTGAATCTTCATAGCTTGTCTTATAGAAAATCATGTAAACATTAAATAAACCCAACAGGCTGGTTTTGCTTCCAATAAGGATTAATTATATATATTAGTTTGGATCATGTAAAAGTTATTGTTTTGTTATTACAAAGAAAAGGGGATTCATATTTAAATTATAATTATTATATTTAAAAATTTGGATAAAATGAAGTCTATGGGAGACAGCCCTTCCATAATTCTGAGCTTTCATGATAAAGGGTTTCCGGATAATGGATCCCATACCTGTACTGCAAAACCAAATAAACATCACTTGTAGCAGTTATTTGTCTGCTACAAATAAATGTTATACTATATTAATATGGATGTTTGAAAAATTGTGACTGCTGGTGATCTGCTGAATATTATTGTGAATGCTGATTTTATATATACAGGTATGTGACCTGTTATCCCGAAAGCTTGGGACCTGGGGTTTTCCGGATAACGGATCTTTCCGTAATTTGGGTCTTCATGCCTTAAGTCTACTAGAAATTCATTTAAACATTAAATAAACCCAATAGGTTGGTTTTGCTTCCAATAAGGATTAATTATATATTAGTTGGGATCAAGCACAAGCTACTGTTTTTATTATTACAGAGAAAAAGGAAATCATTTTTAAAAACTTGGATTATTTGGATAAAATGGAGTCTATCGGAGCTTTCTGGATATCAGGTTTCCGGTAAGGGATCCTATACCTGTGTGTGTGTGTGTGTGTGTATATGTATGTATATATGTGTGTATATATATATATATATATATATATATATATATATATATATATATATATATATATATATATATATATATATATACAGTGTCGGACTGGCCCGGCGGGACACCGGGAAAATAAAAATTATCGGCGCTGAGCAGCGCCGCCTGCGCATGCGCACCGAGCGGCTTCCTTGCTGAGCCGGCGCGTCACAGTGGGGGGACGGGTGGCCGGAGGGGGGCCCTCGGCAACAGTCCCGGTGGGCCCCTGCTCCCCCCAGTCCGACCCTGTGTGTATATATATATAGATATAGATATAGATATAGATATAGATATAGATATAGATAGAGAGATATAGATATAGATATAGATATAGATATAGATATGCTTGCAGGTAACAACAATCTGCTGTGATTTCTGGGATAAGTGAAGCACCATTGCTACTTTATTCTTGACCTACTTTCTAAAGCATGTATAAATTCCCCTTGGAAACAGAAAAGGATACCTCAATTCAGTTTTCTGATAGCTTGCAGCAGTTCTGGATATATTTAGAATCTGTCACATAAAGCAGTTTTCTTTTGTTGAAATGGAAATAAATTGGCAGGTTCGAGATGTGCCACTAAAAAGAATACTAAATGCACTAAAAGAAGACCTATACCTATAATGTAAAATATTTATGTTCCATCTTTATTTTGTTTTTGATTTATAGTTATTTTTTTTTTATTAAGTATGAGCTTTAAAGTAAAAGTTACATGGGTAGTAAATAAGACCAGTGCCAGGCTTAGGGTTATGGGCATCCAAGTCAAGCACCCTCCAGGCCCCAACCTTCCCCTGCCCGTTCATATGCTCACATAACTCTGCACACTGAATCATGCCAAACCCATTGTGCCATAGGCAGGTGACTCTTCTGCCTACCCCGAGTTCCAGCCCTGAATAGGACCTCTGTCTAGAGTGGTAGAATTGGCAGCTAATATCAGCCACTGTATGGGCAGCTTTGCACCTTCACAGAAGCCGTAGAAAGGTCTTTATTTTTTGCTGCCAGTTTCTCCTTTCAACTGTTTTTTGAGGTTCAGGACTTTGATTATTGATTTAATTACCTGAACCTTGAGTTCGCACACCCAGTATTTAACAAATTGAAACACAAATATCACTGGGTGTGGAAAAATGCCAGGAATGTGAGTCCAACAGATATGAATGCTAATATTTACATGAATCTGAAAACAAAATGCATGGGCTTGGATTCAGAGATAAAGTAGCCTCTAATCACAGCTGCACCCATAACAGTGCCGTGCACTTAAAGGGCTACTGTCATGGGAAAATAATTTTTTTTCAAAATGAATCAGTTAATAGTGGTGCTCGAGCAGAATTCTTCACTGAAATCCATTTCTCAAAAGAGCAAACAGATTTTTTTATATTCAATTTTGAAATCTGACATGAGGCTAGACATATTGTCAATTTCCCAGCTGCCCCAAGTCATGTGACTTGTGCTCTGATAAACTTCAATCACTCTTTACTGCTGTACTGCAAGTTGGATTGATATCACCCCCCTCCCTTTTACCCCCCTGCAGCCAAACAAAAGAACAATGGGAAGGTAACCAGATAACAGCTCCCTAACACATTCAGTTACATTGAGAAGGAAAAACAGCAGCCTGCCAAAAAGCATTTCTCTCCTAAAGTGCAGGCACAAGTCACATGACCTAGACAAAATGTCTAGGCCCATGTCAGATTTCAAAATTGAATATAAAAAAATCTGTTTACTCTTTTGAGAAATGGATTTCAGTGCAGAATTCTGCTGGAGCAGCACTATTAATTGATTCATTTTGAAAAAAAATTTCCCATGACAGTATCCCTTTAAGAGTTTGTCTTAGAGACTTTTTCGAATTTTCAGGTACTGTATAGTAATGCAAACAATTTTATATTGGTAATGGCTTTCATATATCATTATTTAAAATATAGATGTGGAAAGTCTATCAGAATGTGAGTACACAGAATGTGTACTTTCCAAAAATATATGATTTTCTACGGTCTCCGTGCTGTTAGGGGGTCTTATGGCACATTTATTGCAGCAGCCAGTGTCAGCTGTAAAAAAATATTTTCATTTGGGGGACGCTGTACACCACATAGTTTGGTAAACCTATGCACAATGGGCATCAAAATGTTCAGTGGACCCCTGGCATTCATATTTAGCATAGCATGGTTCCTAATGCTATGTGGGAGATAAGATTCTAGAAAGTGGAAGCTTTAAGGCGATTTTTAGATATTTCATCAAAACCTATTTTGGCAAAGCATTGCAACTCAGTAATTTGGAGTAGGAAGACATGGTTACACATTTTAGATTCGGCTGAATATGTACTTTCCAAAAATATATGGAGGGGGGGTCAACATATTTTTGTGTTTTTAGCCTGCAAAAAATGCATTAAAGGTGATGATTATTCATTTGCTGAAGTGACATCTGAGACATTTTGTATGTTCTAATTTCTTTTGGGGTCTCTAAAAGCAGATACTTTGGAAATCCAATGCATAATTGGCATCAAACTGTTCATTGGACCCATGGCTTTCAAATTTTTTTTTAAAGGTTTTTATTTTGCATTTTTAACAGACACGACAAAACGACAGTAAGGTATTATTGAAGCAGTATATTTGGTCACGCAGGACCACAACTAATTGAATTTGGAGCATTGAAAACAACATAGTGTGTCCACATGGGGTAGACAAACTTAGGTTTAGTCACAGAGGACATAAAAAGCATTAGGGCTATACAACAGTAGCTGGAGGGAGAATAAACATATTAAATACATTATCCCATTCATTTGTATTATTGGGTCATCAGTCTGCTTCTGGGCAGGCCTCTAGCCAGGGTTCACATATTTTCTCAAACTTTTCCTGGCATTGCCTAGCCAGATATGTCCGCTTTATCATCGGGAGATTGCTATTGACTAATTTCACCCATTGTTTTACCATGGGGGGCTGAGGGCTCATCCACTTGATAGCAATCTGTTTTTTTAGCATAAAAAAGGAGGGTGCGCATCAGGCATCTCATTTTGTTCAGCGGTACCAACTCATCAACTAACCCCAGTAAACATACCTCTGGCGTTGATATTCCAGGGAGCAGGATTTCGTTGGACTAATACACCATTACCTTGGCCCAAAACCCATGAATTAAAGGACACGACCATAACAGGTGGAAGAAACTGGCATCGGATTGTTGACATTTAGGACAGTTTCCATTGGGATTTCTACCCATGGCCTTAAGCTTAAGTGGGGTGATATATGTACAATATATAATATGAAATTGTACCATTTTGTCTTTGGTAGAAATCAGGAAATTGTATAGTACTCCTATTGCATCTTCCCATGTATCGTCATCCAGGGTAGGAATAATGTCATTCCATTTTCTTTTGGCTTTACTGAATGGGTTATTGAGGGAGGATATTAGTATCTTATATAGCCCAGACACTAATTTTTTTCTGGGTTCCACAGCCTATCTTCATGCAGTTTGGTTCCGGTATTGACAGTCAGGGCACCAAATTGAGCTGTGAATGCATGATGAAGTTGGAAGTAGCGGTGCCATGCCACGTCTGGGTGATTCAGTTTTGTCCCATGGCATTCATATTTACGATGTTTTTTCTTGGTACCTAATGCTGGGTGGGAGAAAAGAACTTGCAAAGTGAATGTTTTGAGGTGATTTTTCAGAATTTTCATACATTTTCATAGAAACTGCTACGTTCAGAAAAGCTTGGATGTTTGGTACTTTGGAGTAGAAAGACATGGTTACCCATTTTGGTTTCGGCAAAATGTGTACTATTTTATACTAAATATATTATTTCCTGGGGTAAAACTAATGTTCCAGTATGTTTTGGCTTTGGAAGTTAAAGTATGCCATATTGTACTGTAGTGATTTGAAATTCGGTAATTTACTGCTGGGAGTTTTTGTTCTATAGAAGTCAGAAATCTCCATAATCTATACATATTTGGCATTGGCATGTTTGAGACACTTGAGAGTTTCCAAATCAGTTGACACTTAAAATAAAATAATTTTCTGGTATAAATCCCTATATCATGAAAAATAGCAATTTATTTTTGTATATGGTGCTCTAAATCTTGTTCCAGAAGTGGAAATACGTAAAATTCAGGCTGATATAGAAAGCTCAGCTTCTGATGAAAGAAAAAATGTATAGTTTTCCTAGGTAAACTAAATCACCCCAGAAAATGCCCCTAAAATGTAAGAGCACAAAATGTTCAAAAGACATCTGGCACTGAGTGCAATTTTTCCGACACCTAAAGGGTTACAGTTACCAAATGTTGATGTTAAACAGAGGAACTTATTTAAAGAAAAAAAACAATACAATTTTAATAAACATTTTTAAAAATATTTTCTAGGTAGGTTAACCCTTTTAATATAAAAGAGGGAGAGAAACCAAAGATCCAACTAAACGGCACTCAGATCAATAAATTGACAACCTTCTGGATTTTTTCAGTACAATTTAAATTTACTATGGTTACATAGAATATACATTTAATACAGACAATGCTATACACAAAGCTGATTAACGGAGAAGGAAAGCTACCAAGGCAGTTTTATTGCTAATAGATTAGCTACAACAGTGCAAACTAGAACACCATTTTTAATCGTTAGAATGCTTTTCCATACCTGAGTAAACACTGTCTCTGTTTGTTTAGGATAGCAGCTGTCATATTAGCTTGCTTTGACATCACTTCCTGCCTGAGTCTCTCCTTGTTCACTCATAGCTCTGGGCTTGGATTACCGCAGGGAGGGGGGAAAGGGAGGGGGAGAGGAGCAAACTGAGCATGCTCAAGCCCTAGCCCTGGAGGTTTATGCTAAAAACAAAGTCTGATACAGAAGCCCATGTGTACACAATAGAAGAACAGAAATGTGGTGTTTCTTTTGACTGAGGACACAGAGCAGCATTAATTTGAGGGTTTACTAGTGTATTTATATAGACCTTTCTGATAAAGCTTACTTGGTTTTAACCTTCCCTTTTTCTTTAATGATTCCGATTTACATTGCATGGCAGCATGTAAACAACTGTATTTTATGAATTATGGCAAGTTTTCTTGCAACACAGTTCAAATATTTGTAGCTCATTGATGAGAACAATATATTTTCCTGACAGTGTTTTTTCACAGTAAATCTTCAGCTGGCATAAGCAACTACATGCAGTATACCATTCACAGATAATGCTTTTTTCATGTGTTTGCATTTGCCTCTAATTGCTGTTTTTATATGTTTGATCCTCGGCTGTCTTCGAAGACATGCTGTTTTGATTGTTCTACTTTGATATTCTATATATGATCCTAGAGTCGTGCTCATGTCTACCTAAATTGTGTGTAGCCCTTATTCTAGCATTTTAAATTGTTGTGTCAGAGTTGCCTAAAACTGATAACTAGTCCCCACTTGACGCATGTATTGGGCTGTGATCAGCCAAGGGCTATTTGGTTAAATGAGTGCAGGTGGACTATGTGTGTAACTAAGTTCTATGATAGCAGCATTTTAAATTATACATATAATTGTTTGGATAGCCTAAAAATATCCCCTGTGGAGAGATTTCTTCATTATGTTTTGTATTATGTTTGTATTTTATGTGGGGATTTAATGCCTAAACCTTTCATGAAAAAATGCCTAGAATTGTAACTAAGTGAAATGGAAGCACATTATCAATCTTTTTTTTGGACTCCGGGCATGTAATCTTGCTGAAAATGTTGCCAACATAGTGTGCTTTTCATTTTGTTTGGAGACCATTCCAGTCCAGACAATGTGCCACTGCAATGTGTCTCTGTAAACGACAAATCATCTCATCATTTGAATATTGTTTTATGCTTTTGGTTTTCTTTCTGTTCTCTGTTCCAGGTTAAGTACATTTGTTTACCTAGCTCTTATTTCTTGGTACTAAGTATGCATAACAGCAGTTACTTAAGAAATGACACACACTCTTTGTTTTAGTCATTTAAGCCGGATTTCATGTTAGTTATAGTTGCTAAATGTGGAATTCATGTTTGCTTTAAGATTTTTAAGGTCTTTTTTTAGATCTTTTGTGGAAACTTGTAATAAGATGGAACTAATGCATCATGTATTGTATAGGAGTGTGCAATATTGATAAAGTACAATTTGAACTTTATGCAAAATTGGGAATGGCTTTATGGGTTTTGGTTAGCTTTGTCAACTTTCCTTATGTAAAATCTACAAGCAGCCATACTGTGAGATTACCTGGGGGCGTGACGCTCTCTATTTTCACCACCCAACGTAGGTTCTGTTTTGTAAGTTCCTAGCTGTGATTCCGGTATTGATTCTTATGTCTGACTTCTGCCTGATATTGATGTTGGCAATTGCTGCCTGTCCTGACCATGCTGCCTGTTCTTGACTACATTTTTGGTTTCTGATTTGGTACTTTGCTGCCCTCTGTTATTGACCCCGGCCTATCAACTGACTATGCTCTGCTTCATCACGTTCCTTCTGTGTATGCCCTGATTCCCTTGCCTGCCCGGAACCTGTGCCCTGGTTCTCTCACTTTAAGACCTGGCGGCATCCAAGTAGCAGAGGGCTCCTCCTGAAGCGAATGGTGGCTGTTTTAGGCAGAAGTGTGAGCTGTGACTGGAACCTTGGTCCTTGTTCTGGGTTTTGGTAGGCTTCCAGGAAGCTTTTAAACCTAGACTGCCAGGAGGACTGGGGAAAAAATAAGGATGATTGTAGGATAAAAACAGAAGCAATTGCTTGTAGGTCAGGGTGAGAAGAAAGCAAAGCAGTCCATATAACTTTGATTTGCCCAGTCAGTGTTCCATTACTGTATATACATGGGCATTAGAGGACCAAATATTGTAACTTTAGCTGAGGTAAAGTAAATATACTTATGGCTTTATAAATATATAAAATCTGAAAACGTTAATATTAAATAAATTACAGATTGTATAACATGAATTAAATGGTATTATAGTTGACACTTATTAAATTATGTAATTATTGAATTACATTCTTGATATGCAGCTTGATGATATTGTGCTCATTGTGCTCATCTGATTATCACATTTATATACGGTAGATATCTGTTTTTAATTAGAATGTGAATCAAAATAATAACCCTAATAGACATATTTAGGCAGCTGCAGTAGTTGCTGCATGGGCAGAATGTCATAATACTAGCTGTCCACACAACTGATAATGTGAATGTTTATTCAGCCATCCTGCCATGCAAACTACCTTTGTAAAGCTGGTGCATAAATGACAAAAACAAAACCAGAGCGCAGATGCTTGTTTAATTATTTGCAGGCAAGGCTGGGTCTGAACATTCTAATCTGTTTTTTAAGTGGGGTCTGGTTGTGTATAAAGCTGTTTGGATCTGGATACAATTTAAAGTTTTTATCCACCCACTTCCTATTGCATTTTCCTTTTGATCATTCTTGACATTAATACATTGTTCACCGATTCACTATAGGTGTTTCATGTATGGCATCAACATCAATTACCTGAAACACATTATTCAGAAAGCTCCACATTATGTCATTATCATTTCGCCTATAATTCTATTCAAACTGTTTTTTGACTAACTTGCTTTTATTGTAATACTGTAACAATACCTTCACTAAACTTGCATAAATGTGTGATAATAGCAAACCAATTCCTCTTTTAAAAAGCTTTTCCTGCTGAAGGCTCTTATGCTGCGAGTTCCTAATAACACTTGCTGTGGTGTGTATCAAAAGGAGAAACTGGTACTTTTATGGCAGTGGTGTAGATTATATGGTGGATGGCACCTAAAAGATATGTTTTCTTAGTCTTAATGTAAAATATACCACTCTTTTTCACTAGCTCATTTAGTTGGACTGTTTCTTATTGGTAACATATTCCTTTCAATCTGTGGAATCAGGTGTGTCTGTGTAACAACAATTATTTATATTTATCTCTGGAAGTTCAAATAGTGTTTACGTTATAGTTTCCCTTTGTCATCGTTCTCATTACAAAAAAATGTGTCTGGAAAGCCCCAAGCATCCCAGATAATATATCCAAACCATTACAGTCAGATTCCGGTGAAGAAGCCGCCTGAGGCGGCTCCTCAAAATGCCGCCCCACTCGCCGGCTTAACCATCTGCAGGGGAGGCATCCGAGGCAAGAACACTAGTGCAGAGAGTGCAACCGGAAATTCGGCTCTTAAAAGTACAGGAGCGGCTTTTTGCCACCCCTGGAAATGTATCTGACGCTGCTGCCTGAGGCTGCCTCATTGGCCGAGCGCCCCTGATTACAGTATAATGTAGTGTATAAGTGACATGAGATTCCACATGATTATACACCTGCATTTGGATCTACTAATAACCTTTTGGGAGTTATGCAAAATAGTACCTAGGTAATTATTTCATTCCCCATACCTGTTTAAACACAATAGATTATTTCATCAACACTTGTTTTAAAGATAACTTTGCCATTTAAAAAAACAGCAATGTCAAACCCTGGACCCAATTTCCCTCTGGAAACTTTTTCCCAAAATACTGATTTTGGGAAAAAGTTTCCACAATAGATTTACACAACACTTGTTTTAAAGGTAACTGTGCCATATAAAAAACAGCTGTGTCAACCTCAGAACCCAATTTCCCTCAGAACCCAATTTCCCTCTGAAAAATGCTGATTTTTGGTTGTACAGCTGCATGAACTTGTATTCCCAATTCACTAAACATTGCATACACCCCACCTCCAAAGCACTATATTGTGAGTGATGCCAGAAATTTGGCATGGCAATAGAAGCAGACATTGCAAGTATGAATAAAAAATGTCAACCACAAGAAACTGAGCTACTGATATGCTACATAAATGAAGTTAACCGAGTTCTAATGCAATCATTTCTACAGTTTTGAACTTTCAGTATTGCATGCATCCTCATGGCTGGCTGATGCAATATGTTAAGTTGTTACTCCTTAACTATAGGAATGAAGTTAGAGAGGGCTATTGAGCATAGATAGTCTGTTGTCCCAACTAGGACTGACTAGTTGGCAGATAGAGCTCCCCTAAGGTGATTATGTGCCAGTGTAAGGGACTAAGGGGCAGATTTATCAAGGGTTGAATTTCGAAGTACAAAAAACTTTGAAATTCGACCATCGAATTAAAAAACAAATTTGGCAATCCTGCGGTCGAATAAAAATTCGATTTGAACGATTTTAGCGATCGATCGAAGGATTTTTATTCAATGTGTAAAGACTTGGAAAAATGTTGTAGAAGGTCCCCATAGGCTAACATAGCACTTCAGCAGCTTTAATTTGGTGAAGTATTGAAGTCAAAGTTTTTTTTAAAGAGACAGTACTTCGATTATCGAATGGTCGAATATTCGAACGATTTTTACTTCGCATAGAAGCTGAAGTAAATTCGAAGTCGTAGTATTCTGTACGAAGTATCCAAAAAATTACTTCGAATTTCACATTTTTTTTACTTAGAAAATTCCCTCAAATTCAAATTCACTTCGACCCTTAGTAAATCTGCCCCTAAGTGTGTAGGTTTAGTTATTGGGGACCTATGGTGGAAGCACTGTATATGCGGTCATGGTAGAAAAATGAGGAAAGAGGACCCCCTGGAACAGCTAACGGCACTCTGTGTGTGCATTCCCATGGGACAGGGGCCTTGGAGGCACAGGGAGACAGAATTTTCAAAACTAATAAGTATTGTATTATCATCTCAACCAGAGCCCCATTCTTAATTCTGCTTCCCTGCAAGAAGCTGTTCATCAATAAAGTGTT
Organism: Xenopus laevis; assembly: GCF_017654675.1. Classification (NCBI taxonomy): domain Eukaryota; kingdom Metazoa; phylum Chordata; class Amphibia; order Anura; family Pipidae; genus Xenopus; species Xenopus laevis. The sequence goes on along the minus strand of NC_054372.1, from coordinate 57,808,327 downwards.
TTTAAGTGTTTGGTGAAGATGGCGAATTGTTTCAGTGAAGTCCTTGCATTTATATCATACATTAATGGGTGCCCACTGGCCACACATGGCACAGTTACATGCATGTTTGTCTTTTCTGTGACTTGCACATTTGTTCAAATACTGCCTTGATTGACTGCTTTGAGATTTGGCCACACATTTCTGCGTTATAGTACTATGCAACATTTATATGACACATTTTAAATAATAAACATGGACTTCCATATTAGATATTTAGCTGATCCTAAAGTAGGGCATTTTCTTTAGAGTACTTTTAAAGAAGTACTAAAAATTAATATGGCTATATGTGCCATATTTTATATAATGAACTTATTGCACCAGCCTAAAGTTTCAGCTTCTCAATGGCAGCAATGATCCAGGACTTCAAACTTGTCACAGAAGGTCACCATCTTGGAAAATGTCTGCAATACTAGTGGGCTCTGAGTAGCTGTTGAGAAGCTAAGCTTAGGGGTCGTCGCAGAAAATGAGGTTGGTATGTAATATAAGCTGATGCTACAAGGCTGACTATTAAATTCTGATGCTGATTGCACTGGTTTCTGTGCTGCCATGTAGTAATTATCTGTATTAATTACTAATCCGCCTTATATTGTGACATTTACATTTGTGTTATGTATATTTTGAGTCCGTAAGCTTTACTGCTAAAGGGCTGTGGTTGCATTGGGATGGTACAGAAGCCCAAAACATAATATACAACATTTCTAGCTTAATTCTTTATTTAAGCTTTAGTTCTCCTTTAAGTACCCCTATTATCATTTTGCTAAGTCAGACATTTTCTGAAACATTCTTACAGTTGTAACTTGATATAGAGGAAACTTGTCATTACCTAGTAGGGCGTGTAGTAACACTTCCATTGTTTCATATTACCTTAACAGCATCCAGGTGATGAACATAATACAGTTCTTTTTCATTGGTCAGTCTGCCTTTGCCTGGGTTTTCTGTGCTAGGATATACTGCCTATCTCAATGCCAACATATTTACTTTCAGGTTGCTTTCTTCAGTCTATTTCCAGACTTTTTAATTCATTTTTTGTGGATAATGCATACCTCCCAACTGTCCCTTTTTCGTAGGGACAGTCCCTCTTTTGACAGCTCAACCTGCAGTCCCTCGTTTGTACTGGAAAGTCCCTCTTTTCTCTGCACTGAACAGCCAGAAAAAGAAGCAAAGTTTCTCACTTTTTGGCTTTTAGCAGAGCCCAGAACAGGTGCAAATAAGATACTTTGTAACAATTTTGAGACACAAAAAAACAGTTTAGATGAGAAATATTTAAAATTTTTCATAACCTGCCATATTTTGTAAAATGAACATGGTAATTAGGGGGGTGTGGTCACAAAGGGGCATGGTCAAACAATGTCGCTGTTCTGTGTGCGAAGACAGTTTTTGTCCTTTTTACTTCCAAAATGTTGGGAGGTATGGATAATGGCACATAAAACTCTTAATAGCATTTTGTCTTGCAACTTCTCTCAGGGGAAAGACATTAAACATTAAAACATAAAAGAGTACTATGTCAGAGAAATGCAGTTCTTATGGCACAAACAACAACTGGCAAAAATGTGGCCATTAGCTTTTGAGGTGATTAGTACTACTTATGTAGGGCAGTTTAAGAAAATATATATTCTATTATACTGCCTTTATCAGCTTTTAAATTGGCCTAGGTTAATTCCTATATACTGTATGCTCATATAAAATAATCGTGAAAATGAATTTTCAAAGCTCAGTCCTTATTTTACACTAATGTGGACCTGACATAACCAACTAGAGTCAATGGGATTTATTAAGGCAACACATTTATGCCATGTGAAGTGGTGTAAAATTTGGTGTAAAGTGTTGACACTGTGTTTGATGCTGATTTTAAAATAATACTTTTTATATGCTACAATTTTAAACTGCACATTTGCAGTGTAAAGTAACAGGAGTTGCTTGCCCGCACACAGTGACATGGTCAACTACCGTGGAATTTCATGTAAATGCTACTAAAGCAGCAACTCCATGTTTGCTCTTGTTCTTCTGGCCCAGAATGGGATCCTATTTGTATTTTAAATCCACAAAGGAATACATATATTGTTATATACCCTTTTAGTTAAAAACTAAGAATGGACAGCCAGTCAGCAACTTCATAAATATCATTACAAACAGCAAAAGCTTTCTGAGAGATCATTGCATGACATTTCAGTTTACTGTATTGCCTTTTTCTGAAACTTCAGAGAACTGAACAAGATTAGACAGGAATTAGTATATGCATTCTGTTTGATTCTCAAGCTGACCCTTTTCATGTTGTACACCTGTCTATTGCACCTGAAAGCATAACCTTTCAGAATTTAGAAGAAATATGCTGTGTATTTCTAGTAGATGTTAAAATTAAGTAATTTTTCTAAGGTTTGTAACATCCTAACTGGGCCCTAGAATATCCGCCATGTGTGCTTTGGCATTAAACTCCGTGCACAAAATGTCTTGGCTACTGTATGATTATAAACGTGTTATAAAAAACTCCTCTTTATTTATGCACTTGCAAAAAATAAAAATATGGGGCTGCAAATATGCATCAATCTTTTTTTTTGTTCTATATAAATAAATGATTAGAATTAGGGATGCAACAAATCCACTATTTTGAATTCGGCAAACCCCCGAATCCTTCACAAAAGATTAGTCCGAATACCAATGCGAATCCTAATTTGCATATGCAAATTAGGGCGGGAAGGGGAATTTTTTGTTACTTCCTTGTTTTGTGACAAAAAGTCATGCATTTTCCCTCCAGACCCTAATTTGCATATGCAAATTAGGATTTGGATTAGGTTCCATCGGCCAGAAGGCTTTGGCCGAATCCTGATGAAAAAGGCAGAATCCTGGACGAATCCCGAACCGAATCCTAGATTCGGTGCATCCCTAATTAGAATTAGAATTGAAGTCAGTCATGTGGAATTTAGGAATTCTCTTGGGAACATGTCACCAGAATGAGAGCTTGTATAGAAATAAAAGATCATGTTTGTACTAGTGCGTTATCACCTTTCACCTCTCCTTTTGTCCTGTTAGACTTCCTTAAAGGCAACACTGACATTTTTCAAATTAAAGGAATTGTTTATTATAAAATAAAAACTGGGTAAATAGACTGTGCAAAATAAAATGTTTTCAATATAGTTAGTTAGCTAAAAATGTAATGTATAAAGGCTGCAGAGACTGGATGTCTAACAGAATACTACTTCCTGCTTGGCAGCTCTTTTGGTTTCCACTGATTGGTTACCAGGAAGTAACAAATCAGGGGCTTGAGGGGGGTGGGGGCACATGGGTCATAACTGTTGCTTTTGAACCTGAGCTGCATGCTAAGGATCAATTGCAAACTCACTGAACAGTTCTGTCCCATGCGGCCCCACTTAAAGTAGCTGACTAACTAAAGGTGGCCATACACGTGCAGATTAAAGCTCCCAACATCTGTCCTTTAGACCGATTCAGCATCTTATCTGCCAGTGTATGGGGGCTTCCGACGGGCCTCATGATCGATATCTGGCCAAGATATCAATCAGGGAGGTTTGATTTTTCTGGCAATCGACTTGTTGACTAGGTCATCAAACAGGTTGATCTTTTTGTGTATAGCCACCTTAAGAGAGAGAGAGAGAGAGAGAGAGAGAGAGAGAGAGAGAGAGTAGTATTATGTTAGATATCCATTCACTCCAGCCTTTATAGATTACATTCTTGGCTAATTAACTATATTAGAAACATTTTTTTATTTTGTACATACTATATATTTACCCAGTTTTTTTTTTGTTTTTTTTTACACTGAACTGTAACTTTAACACCTCACTAGCAGATCGGGTTGCCACCTTTTATGTTCCCGGAAAAACTGGCAGGGAGCGGATGATGTTGGGGAGGTGGAACGATGGATTGGGCTGATGATGTGCTAATAAGCGATTCACATGTCATTGACTTTAATGCCCTGTCCGGATTTCCTAATTTGAAAATCCGGATAGGAAGGTTTCACCCAGACAGCCCTAGTTCCAAATACCAGGTTGTCCAAGTGAAATCTGGAGAGGTGGCAACCTCTCCAGTAGATGTTTTGGTAGTTATCTCCATGTATCTCAAACGTCTTATCACTTTATGTGTAGATAAACATTTTTTTCCTTTTTGAAAGCTTTGTAAGTTCTACATTCTGCCAAACAGTTTTTATAAACGAGAACATGCATACTCATGTATTCCATAACTATTGAAACTAGTGTAAAGACAAGGATACAAGTACAACTCCTAGCCCTTTATATTCCCTCTCATATTTATCCTGAATGTGTCTCATGCACAATGAACATTTTATGAAATTAAGCTAGACATATTTTTTAATGTCAAATTGTGTTTTTTAGTTCATTTTCTGTCATAAATGCATGCTGCCCAGTTCTAGGCCTTGCAGAATATAGGACTACAGCCATGTTATAATAAACCAGACCTTATGTGTTAGACCGAAATAAGAAATGCTTAAAATCAAGAAGAAAGGTGAAACCGAAAAGAGAAGATTGTATCCAGACCATATTTATTAAGAAATTCTAAAAGGAATTTTCATGTGCATATGCAATACTAAACCCCAGTGCTGTCAAATCACTGCACCACAAAAACATATTATATTATATTAGAATATAATTAGGCATCATATGGAGACTGAAATGGGATGCAACAAAAAGCTGTTTGCCACAGTACTGATAAATGAGGAAGTGCCCATTTTAGTAAAGGTGGCTACGAAACTGCAGTCCGGAAATGGGATTTTGTGTTTCATAACATCATACATAAATCAGAGCCAGACGGGCTTAATGGAGCCTTTCATTTTCCTGTGTTTGATTATTAATAAGGGCTTATATCGTTATATATTTATTTATTGTTTTCACAGTTGCATGGCTTCATTAAATAAATAAATAAATATATATATATATATATATATATATATATATATATATATATATATATATATATATATATATATATATATATATATATATATATATATATATATATATAGTTTGAGAGAGCTACAAACAATTTTTTTACAGATTTGTGAGAAAAATAGAATTTTGAATGTTAATAAATATTCCCCTTTGTGTCTTGTAACCCCTGTAGTCTGCAAAAAAAGCTGTAATCTACTATGTCTGTAGCATTTTGCACCCTGCCCTTAGGAGGCACAAAGCCACCCTTCTTCCATGCCTAATATGCACGTTGTTCGGATTCCCAGGTTAGGGAGTAGTAAGGACAAGGCTACCTTGTCCCTGTCACTGCTGCACTTTGAACTGAATTTTTTTTAATCTGGCACAAACCTGGATGGTGATGTCACAGAGGTGTGGCAGTTATGTAGAGGCAAAGGCAATCAATAGATTTCTACCTGTATCTGGCAATTTAACTGTAAACCCTGGCCGATTTGCACTTTCAAAGGTGCCAAATGAGCCAATTGAGGAGCCAACTGATATCCAAGTCTTTTGCCAATATCCTTCAGCTCATCTCCACGCACAGCATATTATGCAAGATAATATATGTGCGTCTATGGCCACTTATTTTTGGGATCAGATTAATGTAGCTATGGCGCAAGGATTGGCCAGATCCCAAGTCCCAACCACAGCAGTTGTCCATGTTACAAAGCACTGAAACCTGGGACAAAAATGTTTTCAAAATGTGACTGGTGGCAACACTACATTATAATAATAATAACATATCTGTGTGTTGGTGCACACAATAATTACATAATCCTTAATACTTCAATTTTAGGATTCAAGATTTCTAGTAGGTTTGAAGAGGCATAATTAATGTGACACTTGTTATAATAATTGTTCTAATTCTTCATTGTGTACTACTCAGGGCTTCCAAACAATAGGCATTTGTTACTCAAATGTAATACTTTTATTTAATAATATGATAATTTTATTTGTTTGGGATTAAATATCTTTAAATCATTGAAAAATCTTCAAAATCACAAAACCTTTTTTAATTAATGGGTAATAGAATATCACTCATCTTTTGAAAGAAAACAATACATCATAACTGACATAAAGAGGAAAAATCTGAGACAGACAGTTCTTAGAATGCTGCAGTTGTGTAGTGAGTATTGTAGGGATGTCACAAATACCTTTTTGTATCACTAAAGAGAGTTTATAAACCATAACTATAGATGCCCTTTCATACATTCTATTTGTGGTTACCAGTGAATCATTCTTTAAGTCTTGGTAGGGAAATCCATAACCTGAGTGTCATTACTATTCCACAAAAATGTTGATTGATGTTAAGTTTTCCTCCACCAAACTCAACAGGCGTTGTCTACAGTTGACTTTGTGTTGACTGGTATGTGATCATATCTACCCGAAAACACTACAACCATAGTGTGCTTTATTATAGGGGACCTTAAAGGAGGACTAAACCCTACAATGAATATGGCTAGAAATGCCATATTGTATATACTAACTTGAACATGAACCAACCTAAAGGTTCAGCATGTCTATGAACAGTAATGAGCTAGGCTTTCAAATTGTCCCATCTTGAATTTTGCTATGTGCTGCGACATGCACATGCTTGTTATGCTTTGAGCAGCTCTTGAGAAACTAAGCTCAGGGGATGTCATAAATTATCAAGCAGAAAATTAGGTTTGTCTGTCATATAAACTGATGCTACAGGGCTTATAAATTCTGGTGCTAATTCATGCTGTACCAATGATTTGAATTATTTACTAATCAGTGTTATCAGCCTTATATTGTGACATATATATATATATATATATATATATATATATATATATATATATATATATATATTTATATATATATTCACAGATGAACCCCCTATTTTCTCAGGAGTTATTTTTGGACATCACCCCCCCCCCCGTCTCACGTTTGCTGCATGTTTAAGTTCTGATTTTACACATGCAGTAAGTATTATGGATGTCTCTTTAAGACAGTGCGCATGCGCGGGTAGAAATCGGTGGCTTCAGGGAAGAGATTTGCGCATGCACGTGACGTCACTTCTGGGTTGACCCACTGCCATGACGGCTCTTCTGTGGCTGCTGAAAACTTTCCGATGTGCTCTGTGAACAGTCTCCTGGGTAAGTATCAATGAAAGTTGACAGCTCTGCATTCAGTATGTTATGAGTCCATCCCTAAGCTCAGTAAGTGACAGCGGCACAGAGCATGTGCAGTGAATCAGTAGAAAAGAAGATGGGGAGCTACTAAGCGCATTTTTGGAGGCACAGATCTTCCTTGCCCAACTGTCCTGTTTTTTGCGGAACAGTTCCGTTTTTGACATTTCAACCTGCAGTCCCGGATTGTTACTGAAATGTCCCGAGTTGCTCTTTGATCTCCTGCATGGAACGGCCAGAAAAAGATACAATATTTCTAAAACTTAATTGGCTTTTGGCAGAGAGCCCAGAATGCTCCCCATGTGCACTTTAATACTTTTATTACAATTTAAGATAAGCAAAGAAACAATTTTAACAAATTAAGATAACCAGGGGAAATTGTGACTTGCAGCTTAAAGGGCAATTCACGTTCATTAGCAAAACTGTAATAACACATAAAAACTACAGAAATGTGTTAAAACTTTCATAACCTTCCTGATTTTGTAAAATGAACATAGTAATTAGGGGGTGTAGTCACAAAAATGGGCGTGGTCAAAATTTTGCCGCTCTTAGCGCAGCAAAACGTTGTCCCTTTTTCCATTTCCAAAATGTTGTGAGGTATAGCTAAAGGGCTATAGTTGCCTTTGGCTGGTACAAACATCATACTTCTTTAGTTAAACTTTCCTCTTTAAGAAGTACAGTAATTCGAAATCCTATGTATGATGTTAGTCAAGCAAGATAATACACTATAGATATTATTGAAATTTTTATTTATTTTTTAGTTTTGGAAATCACAATCACAGCAAATGGGCAGGTGCCATTTTGTGGATACTGTTACCTTGGCAAGCTTTGCATCATGACAAAATCTTGTTTATGTGCCAGAATGAGGCACCTGATGCCCATGCACTGGCTATACAATTAAATGGTGACTATGTAGGGGGAATGTGGGGTGTTCAGTGACACCTAGGAAGTGTAGAATAGAACTTGAAAGTTTTGGCCTGTCCCACCTCTATGCCTAAGGCACAGAGGAAGGGCTGGCAATATAGGATTGACAGCTGAGACTTTTAAATAGGTTTATAACTGGTATTGATGTTTTAATTAAAAACATACATTTTATGGGTTTCATGTTTAATTTGAAAGGGATTTTTATTATACAGCTTTTCATGTCAGGATGACCAGTTCCCTTTAAAGGAAAACTATACCCCCAAAATGAACAAATAGCAACAGATAGTTCATATCATATTAAGAGGCATATTAAAGAATCTTACCAAACTGGAATATATATTTAAGTAAATATTGCCCTTTTACATCTCTTGCCTTGAGCCACCATTTCCTGATGGTCTGTGTGCTGTCTCAGAGATCACCTGACCAGAAATACTACAACTGTAACTGTAACAGGAAGAAGTGTGGAAGCAAAAGACACAACTCTGTCTGTTAATTGGCTCATGTGACCTTACATGTATGGTTTGTTGGTATGTTTGTGAGTACAGTGAATCCTACGATCCCAGGGGGCGGCCCTTATTTTTTAAAATGGCAATTTTCTATTTATGATTACCCAATGGCACATTCTACTAGAAAAGTATATTATTATGAAAATGGTTTATTTACATGAAGCAGGATTTTACATATGAGCTGTTTTTATAGAGACCTACATTGTTTGGGGGGTATAGTTTTCCTTTAAATGTGCCCTAAATTCTGCTTCACATTTCAATACCTGTTAATTAAGATTACTTTTCCTCATTGTATAAAATGTTTTTATAGTTGGATCATCATTTTAAAAAATGAAAGGTTACAGTATGTGTTTGAAATGTTGGACTGTGCAATAAACTATTTGCTGGTTTTAAAGTCCTGTGACTACATAAGTGCAGCGATATATTTTGTGTGTCTTAGAATGTTTTTTATATTTTTTTTAATTAGATACCATCTAAATGTACTTAAATGTAAAGTGCAGACTGTGGTCAGAGAAGTTGGAATATTTAGTCATATGTGTTCTATTTCTAACGTAACAGATGGCAGTTGGTACTATTCATTCATAACATTTCATTCACAGAAGAGATTAGTGGCTATTTAAATGCTCTCTTTATTTTTTTTAACCAGAATATTTAACATGTTGACCTCAATAAACCTTTTAGAATTATCAACAAATTTAGGTCAGTTTCAGACAAGCCTTCTATCAAGCAAGTCTGTTTTCCATCCCAAGTATTGATCTTCTACTGTACATATTGTATAAGCTAAATTAACCCTTCAGATAACAAAAGGCTAGGAATACATTGTTTTATGAGATGTGTGTCCTGCTGTGTATGTTTGTAATATACAGTATTAAGGAAACAAGATCTTGCACAAACAGAGTTTTGCCAACAATATAATTTTTTCAAAAACCAAGTTTGAGGGGATTGTAGCAACGTGTAGCAAAAAGAAATAAACCACATACAGACTGACTCTGCTTGTGACCAGTTCATATAGGTTACAAGGGCTCATTGGGCCTGTATCCTCTATAGCTTGAGAGAAATTCTCCCTCTCTGGCCGCTATCTGGGATGCAATGGGAGGGAGCAGGCAGGTAGAGAGGACAGATGAGGGGAGGGCAGGGGCTGTGTTGTATGTTTAGCCTCAGAACATTTTTAATCAAGGGGAGGAGCCATTATGCGATTAGGCTATGGCATATGTTGACATTAGTCACTTGCTATAAATCCTACCAATGTTTTCCCACCAATAATAATGTACATTTCCAGTGGGAATTAGTAGCTAAAATTGCCTTGTAAGGAAACTTTGTCGTACCTCAGAAAAATGACATGTTCCCACTGTCGATTTACATTATTGCGGATGGGCAGGGTCAGACTGGGCCGTCGGGACACTGGGAAATTTGGGAGGGCCCCCAAAAAAACAACTGTGGCAGTGCGTGGTGGACTGTGTGCATACACACCGTTTTTTGCGCAGGGACACCCAGTGGTTTGTAACCCCGTGGGCCCCCAATGTCCAGTTCGACCCTGCTGGTGGGAAAGCAGATGTAGGAGATTAGACACCTGTGGTAGAGCAGATTTATTGTGTGCGACTAATCTCAACGTGTGGCATCGCCCTGACAGGTGACAAGGTCAGATTTTGGTGGTTTTTGAAGCCACAGCAAAATTCACAAACTTTAAAACCACGATTGTCATTAAATATATTAATAGATCTGAATATAAAAAGTGCAAACTAAAAAAAGCACTCGATGCAGTAAAAAAAAAATACCTGAAAAATCTCTCAAAATTTGAGTTTTTCGGACAATTCATAGTGAGAAAAAAATCTGAAAGCCTCTAAAAAGTCAGTCCATAAGATCAGTGCAGCTCTTGTTGAATTCTATAGCACCTCAACATCTCTAGAGTTTTGTAACATAGGTTTTCGTGGTTTTTACACTTAATAAATCTCGAATTTCAGAGGTTTTTTATAAATATAGCAAAACCACAAATTTATAGAGATTTGTGGAAAAAAAAAATTAGCTTGTTAGTAAATGGGCTCCTATGTATTTGATGGTATATTGCAGAGGTAGCTTCATTGTGCAGCAAGCTTTCTCCCCATGGGGACTGTGTGTCCTAGTAGTTATAGGGGAAAACAAAACAAAGACAGATGAAAGAGAAATAATTGAAATGTTCAAGGAGTGATGCCTATAGAAGAAATCAGTAAGGATAGTATTTCATTTTTGTACCTAAGGACATGTGGGTTATATAGGTCAAGTTTTGAGGTCATTTTCATACATTTCATAAAAAAGCTAAACCTTTTCTGTTTGGTTGTTTGGAGTACAATGACACTTACTATTTTAAATTCATCAGAATTTGCAGTTTTAAAATATCAATGGTTTTCGGGCATCCTATCTTACAAATAGGCCATGGTGTGGATGGAAGATGCATAGGAGAGTTCCTCTACATGAAAAGAAATAGAAAATAACAATAAATATATAGGGTAATTGCAAAGGATTCAGTTTCATTTGGTTTGTTTAATTTTGCTTCCAAAGTTGCATAAGGGAAATAAAGAAACAAGAAAGAGCTATTGCTCTGTACTTAGACCAATCTATAACATAATACAATGTTTTTTTGTTTTTTTTGCTTTGCTTGTCTCTCCTCCACAAGCATTTTTGTTGGAGGTATTAATAAATTGCTACTAAATTTTTAATGTTGCTCTGTATGGTCAGACAGTTCTAATATATACAGATGTGTTTATTAGAAAGGCTGGGGGTAGTGTTGCTGTAGTGTTCTTCAAAGGGATTTTTGCCCTGATGCCCACTAGCACTAAAAAGCAGCCTTGATGCCTTTGTTGTCTTTAACTCTGTGTATCCCTTCTTAAATGCCAGTGTTTTTTGTTGAGTACATTTATGCTTTAGTAAATCCTGCTTTAGTTCTATTGTAGGTCATGTTTAAATGACTTTGATAGCAGTGCAAGTCATCTTATATAATTTCTTTTACATTATAGATCATCAGAAATTGGAACGTGAAGCAAAAATCTGTCGTCTTCTGAAGCATCCCAATATTGGTAAATTAAACTTTATTATCCTGAAAAGTTCAAGAAATGGGGACTGTTAAAACAATTTTGATATTCTGTGTGACAGGTGCCAGCAAGTGTTTAAAGAAAACCAAAGCCTGAAAAATACTTTAGCTAGAAATGCTTTATTTTGTCAACTGAATTTACTGTACCAGGCAAAAAGATCAGTAGTCCTGTAACTATGTTAATGGTCAATGGCTTTAAACTTTACATCACACCTCCCCATATTTGAATTTGCTAGGCAGTCTTTTGCAGGACAATAGCACTGCATAAGCTCAGTGCTCTCTGGTTAAAGAAGCTAAACTTAAGTTAGCCATAGACGCAAAGATCCGATCGTACGGATCATTGTACAATTTGACTTCCCCGTCCCCAGACCTGCCATTAACCATTCCGATCAAATAAAGTACAAAAAAATAGATCAGCTGATGTCCGACCAAAGCTAGTGACAGTCTCCCTCTGAAAATCGTACGATCGGCAATACATGCAGAGATATTACCGACCAAAATCTTTTAACCTGTCCGATCGACCAAACGACCGATCTCCACCGGACGAAAAATGACGGGACACACGCGGTCCCAAAATCGTACAAATCCTTGATTTGTACGATCTGATCTTTGCGTCTATGGCCAGCTTTAGAGATCTTCTAAAATTATCAAAACATTAGACAGTAACAGTAAGGATACCTCTATCATAGTTGCTAATGCTTGAGCTGGGTCAAGTCATTTTTGCACCCGTGGCAATACCTCATGCGCCCTACCTCTCACTACCTGTAACACCCAATCCTGCAAGTTTACTTACACCAGAATTGTTACACAAACCCACTGAAAGACTGTTCTCCAGATCCTCCAGCCATTTCATGCACACTTCCAGTACTGCAAACTAATATCATTCCCCCAATGCACCCAGTACCTGAGGCAGAAATGGTATGTGCCTAGGGACAGGGCTAAATTTAAACTTTTTGCGTCCCTAGGCCACTCTGTTGTTCACACCACTCTAACCCTCCTCCACTTGCACCTGTCCCTCCCACCGCTTGCAACCCTCTATCCCACCTGCTAGTCGTTCCATTTGCCACTGTTCCAGCATGAACACTCCTATTTTTAATATCTATAGTCTCTACAAAATAGAAATCATGCTCTGTTAACAACAATTTTGCAAGAATAATTTATATCTGGTGTCCCTTTACTAGAGATCATTTTTTAAATAATTGGTTTAATAAATACTCAATACAACCATTTTTTGGCTTTTGTGTAAGGTAAATTTTGGCTTCTTCTCAAAAATTCACAATGACTAACAAGTGCCAACTAAGAGTAGGCAGTAGCCAAAATCAGTACCATCTGTGAAAGCATAACAAACTGTATAAAGCTCTACCCAGCATTAATAAAAATAGCCACTGTAACACTCAAGTTATCACCAAAATATCTATAAATCTGACAATGCTGTATCAGAAACCGCTTTTGTTGTACAAATTCTTAAAAATGGTGCTATTCATCTTTTTCTAATAGTGAACCATACATCTAATACCAAGCATTTCAGGAATGATTGTAGTCAGAGAGCCACAAGTCTTTAGTTTGACAGCAAAGATTTCGATTTTAAAACTAGCTCAGATCCTTTTGTTACAAATTTCTTGTTTGTAGTTTATCATGTATTTTATCATTCTAAATGATAAATAAATAAATGCAATTTTTTTTTTAAATTTGATTTACTAGGTGGTTAATTACTAATATCTTTCATAAAGCAGTAAAGAAAGCTTAAGTTGGAGATATGTTCCTAAGTTATTCACATAGTCATGTATAACCAGATTTACACCTGAGTGATCATTGCCGAGTTCTGGAAGCAACGCCAGCACAAGAACTATTTGTAGGAATGGTTAGGTTTCTATGGGCGATCAAAGGCAAACAAGCATAACATCATCATGTGCAATGTCAATCATTGGCTGAAGTAGTGTAAGGTCATTGCAATTGAACAGTACATGTTGCTAATTTTGCTGACATATGGAACCCACCATGTTTTTAAAAGCACATAATTCTGTAAAGACCCCTAAAATGTTTTACACATGGCTATAATTATCACTAAATTTGGCCCACTGACTGGCACTCTTTTTACTATTCTCCTCATTTGAGCATCATGCCACCATATTCAAGAATTTCACAGGGATCACGTGTGCTTGAAAAGTATAGTAAAATGTCTGTTACTATTCTTTACTTGCAGTAACAAAATCAGCTATTCTAGCTTGGTTCAGAAATTAAACCAGGGGTGCCCAAGATGACGATCATGGTCTACCAGTCTTTAAAGTTTAAACTTTAAAGTTCCTGGCAGACCGGGTAAAAATTAGTCTCAGGTAAAAATTTGTTGCACCTAAAAATTTGTCACGTGTAAACATCACCCCTAGACTTTCAATGAATTTTGGGAAATTGGGGTACTGGGGGTATTTATACATGGAATCGCGTCTGTGCCATCCTACTATGAGTTCTTAAGGTAGATCTCATGATGGCATCAGGTGGCAAGAATAGATGGAGAAGTGACAAAATCTGGGCACCCCTGGATTAAACAATGTATTGATAAGCAGTGCCAACACATCTCTACATTTCAGCTATATAATGCCTATAAAAAGTACTCGGCCTCTTGTAAGATTTTTTTTTTTCTGTCATAGAATATGGGATTTCATTTTATTTTGTATTTTACTCTAACAAAACAAAAACAGACTTAAATGTCAAAGTGATTTCTATTAAATTAAAAAGAAAACACACACAAAGGTCCCAATTCTGGTTAGTCAGTATCATGGTAAATCACTGTCTATAACAGTATATAAATAAATCCTAAAAGAAATGGAGGGAGTATGGAACAGATCTGAATCTTCCAAGACCATGTTGTACACAAAAACTGAATGAATAGTGATAGGGAGTTGCAAAGAGACCTATGAGGCTATGGACACAGTGCTTGATATATTTGACATGATTTTATATCGATAACCCAGCAACAGCAAGATTTAGCTGATCTGTATATAGCCATTAAAGCAATCATATAGAAATGGTATGATGTGTTTCACTGCAGGACAGAAAATATTTTTCTTCTTGGGTATTTTGTATGTTTCAGTGAAGCAGAAGGTTGCTAAACAAAAGTAAACTAAAAAAAATCCCTATTGTCTTTGTTAATATTAATAAAGTTGCAGGGTAACGGGTATTTTACTGACTTTTGGAACCTAACTGAAACTTGCACAGGTTAAGACTGAGCAAGTTTTGTCTCCTCCTAAATTATGTGAAAGAATATTACTTGGCTAACAGATTATTAGTTTATATTGCCCAATAGTAACTGATAACTGAAGCACAATCTTTACAACGCTTTGTAAAAGGTTCATATAATTAGTTTTATTTAAAAAAAAAAAGATAACATCTTTGGTTATTGTGTCACTTAAATTCTGTCAGCCTCAGGGCAAGAACTAGGGGTAGACAGAAGAGCCACATGCCTAGAGCGCAAAACTTGGGGGACACCAGACACGTACCTCATAAGCAGCCTACCCCTATTCCCCAATTTAGTATGGTCAAGCGGGTTCCGCTCTCTTCCCATCCACGCACAGCCGTGCGCGGGGCATGACGTACAACGTGATGTCCAAGGCAACCCGGCTGGCACTGCCTGCCACTGGTCAGCCTTTTTGCCTTACAAGTGCGATATATATTATCTGGCTGAGGGATTCTCTATAGAGCAGATGCAATGCACTTAAGCAAAGTAGCAGAGAGAATTTCTTTATTCTAATGAATTCTGTGGAAGATTAATCTGCACTCAGACCCGTCCTTTCAAACTGTGGAGAAGCATTTTCATTAAATATATATTACCATCTAGTATTGAAAAATTAGTTTTTTCCAATCTGACAAGTGATTTGTCAAATAAAATCTATGCTACGGAAATGACTACATTATTTATCATACTTTAATTATTTCAATAATTAAACTAGGGATGCAAAGAATCCTCTTTTGTGGGATTCAGCCAAACCCCAAACTAAATCAAACCCCTAGTTTGTATATGCAAATCAACATTAATATTTAATTAAAAATATTCATGTTTTGTGTGGCAAAATGTAATTTTTTTTTTGGCTAGGCACTTAGATTTATCTGAATCCAAGCAATACATATGAATTTAGGGATCAGTCATGCTTAAGTAACTGTTTTAGTGCAAATAAATTTAAGTAAACACAGAAAAATGTTTGTGGATAAAAAAATTTACTCCAGTATAATTCATTGATATATAGTCATATGAAAAAGTTTGGGAACCATTCTTAATTCTTTGGAGTGTTGTTTATCATTGGCTGAGCTTTCAATGTAGCAACTTCCTTTTAATATATAACATGCCTTATGGAAACAGTAGTATTTCAGCACTGACATAAAGTTTATTGGATTAACAGAAAATATGCAATATGCATCATAACAAAATTAGATGGGTGCATAAATGTGAGCAGAGATATTACATCAATACTTTGTTGAGCCTCCTTTTGCAAATGTAACCGCCTCTAGAAGCCTCCTATAGCCTTTGATGAGTGTCTGGATTCTGGATGGCGGTATTTTTGACCATTCGTCCATACAAAATCTCTCCAGTTTAGTTAAATTTGATGGCTGCCGAGCATGGACAGTCTGCTTCAAATCAACCCTTAGATTTTACATGATATTCAAGTCGGGGCACTGTGACGGCCATTCCATAATATTGTACTTTTCCCTCTGCATAAATGCCTTTGTAGATTTTGAATTGTGTTTGTCTTGTTGGAATATTCAACCCCTGCGTAACTTTGTGACTGATGTTTGGACATTATCCTGAAGAATTTGTTGATATTGGGTTAAATTCATCTGACCTTCTACTTTAACAAGGGTCCCAGTCCCTGAACTAGCCACACAGCCCCACAGCATGATGGAACCTCCACAAAATTTGACAGTAGGTAGCATGAATAGATATGAAGATTTCTTCTGTGGGCTGTAATTAGGATTTTACAGATCATTCTTGTTCATCCCACATTAAGTTGTGATGGATGAAGTATATGTGATATTTGTTTTCCCTTGTACTATCTGAATTTAGATTTTTATGCATATGACCAGTAATAATGTGTTTGTTTTTAACTAGTGTTACCAGTGATGCTCTGCAAATCTAAATACATGTTATATGGCACCTGTTGTCTAGAGTGCTCTGGACCTGAGGTTTTCTGGATAACCGATCTTTCTGTAATTTGGAACTTCATACCTTGTCATGGAAATATTAAATCAGCCCAATAGGCTGGCTCTGCTTCTATGAGGAGTCTATGAGAGATGACCTTTCTTTTATTCTGAGCTTTCTGGCTAATGGGTTTACGGATAATGGATTCCATACCTGTACCACCAATTATAAATTAAAGGAGAACTAAATTCTAATTTGAATAGGGATGCACTGAATCCACTATTTTGGATTCGGCCGAACCCCGGAATCCTTTACAAAAGATTTGGCCCAATACCGAACCAAATCCTAATTTGCATATGCAAATTATGGGTGGGAATGGGATAACATTTTTTACTTCCTTGTTTTTTGACACAAAAGTCAAGCGATGTCCTGCCCCTAATTTGCATATGCTGATTAGGATTTGGTTTGGCCGAATCCTGGATTCAGTGCATCCCTAAATTTCAACCAGAGGTTCACCCTGCCCTGGATCCCTACTTACAGCAAAATGACTGGCCTTTCTCACAGTAAAATGGCCATCATAAGAGGCTGCTTGTTTTTCAATCCTTGTTTTCATAATCTCATTGGTAAAATCTGACTTTTGTATACTCTTGAATTCTTTTTTCTACTTTTTTTTTAGTCACATTGTGTAGCTACTTAGATTTAAATAAATACTGATTTCTAACTTGTTGTCAATTTTTATAGATACATAGAACTATAAGAAGATCTGAGGGGTAGCAGTTGAGCATCCTTGAATAAAAATACCTTGTCAGTATGAGGGACAAAATCCTTCATATCTTGGGCATTGCAAATCACATTATTACTAGGGATGTATCGAACGGCGGAAAAAATGTTCGCGAACATATTCGCGAACTTGCGTCAAAAATGCGAACGGTTCGCGAACGTCGCGAACCCCATAGACTTCAATTGGAAGGCGAATTTTAAAAGCTAGAAAAGACATTTCTGGCCAGAAAAATTATTTTAAAGTCGTTTAAAGGGTGCAACGACCTGGACAGTGGCATGCCAGAGGGGGATCAAGGGCAAAAATGTATCTGAAAAATACATTGTTGACACAGCGCTGCGTTTTGTGCTGTAAAGGGCAGAAATCACACTACGTCACTCAGGTGATGTTTCTGGACACGGAATGTGAAAAAGCTCACACAGCGAGGTGGCACTTGGTTAAAGACTGGGCAAACAATGCCTGCAAGGGCAACGTATACAGTAGTGGATACGGAATATATTATTGCTGCTGTATCACTCAGGTGATGTTTACGGACACAGAATTATTATTGTTATTTAGACAGAATGTGAAAAAGCTCACACAGCTAGGTGGCACTTGCATACCTCCCAACTGTCCCTCTTTTGACCACTCAACCCCCTGTCCCTCTTTTGTACTGGAAAGTCCCTCTTTTCTCTGAACTGAACAGCTAACTTAATTAGCTTTTGGCAAAGAGCTCAGAACAGCTAACAGGTGCAAATAAGATACTTTGTAACAATTTTGACTCTGGTTGGTGCTGGTAGTGGTGAACTACTAGGAGGAGCAGCACACCAGTCCCACTCCCCAACACAGCTAGACTAATAGCACTGGGCTCTTATAGTAGCAAAGTAAAAAAAACAAAAAATAAAATAAAAGCAGTCCTTACAAGGACTATTGGGTTACAGGCAGCAGTCAGCAGATGAGAGATCAGCAGCAGGACAGCTGCCCACAGCAGCTACATACAGAGCACTGCAGTAGAAGGTAGATTACTAGCCAGCAAAGCTACCTAACCTAAAATGTCCCTCAAATCCCTGCAGAGTTCTGTCCCTACAATACAGAGCAGTATCAAGTAGATTACTAGCCAGCAAAGTTACTATCAACTGTCCCTCAAATCACTAAACAGCTCTCTCCCTACACTAGCTCTTCCAAGCACACACAGGCAGAATGAAAAAACGCTGCAGGGCTTCAGTTTATATATGGAAGGAGAGTGGTCCAGGGGGTGTAGGGGTGGTCCAGGAGGGAGAGCTTCCTGATTGGCTGCCATGTATCTGCTGGTCTGGGGTGAGAGGTCAAAAATAAGCGCCAGCTAAGGCGAACCCAAATTGGCGAACGTCGCGCGACGTTCGCGAACATTCGGCGGACGCGAACAGTCCGCGACATCCCTAATTATTACACAACTGATAGTATAAGTGGGGAAATTATACCTCATCCTATACTGTTGGTTGATTATACCATCAGTTAGCTTTAGGCCCTTTAAATTGACCCTTTAACTCCTGTATCTATCATTTTAATATGTATATTTTATGCATGTGCCCCTCTATTGTAGGGCACTGAAGAATGTGTTGGCACTTCATATATGTTAAATCTTTTTGTTTTGTTTTTTTTGATTATTTGTTTTAAACATGAGGGTATAAACTGTTCTATATAATGTTTTGCCTTGCCTTCATTTTACTCTAGTAAAAACTTTGCTTTCCATTATAAATTCTAATAATACTTTTTTAGGTGTTCTAATACAGTTTGTAATACATTACTTGTGTTTACAAAATCATACATTTTGTTTTCAGAATGGTACTGAATCTGATGCTTTTCTGCATTCCAATGGATTTCAAGAATGAATTAGCTTCAGTATGTAGCACACTTGGCTGAAAAGGGGAGAAAGCTACACTAGTATTGAGTACTGTATAATTAATGAATTACTTTGTAAAACATCTGAATAGCACAAGAAAGCATATGACAGACAGCAGCCATACCCGTTCCCTCAAAGCTTTGGGAGTAGGCTCTGCTATACAAATTTATCACTGTCAGGGTGCATTTTCAATAAGAAAATTTCTGGCGACTGAGGCAGATTGCATTATAAAATTAAACTGTGATTAACTGATTTGGCAAAACATTATTTGGATTACCATCTGGAATGCTTGTTTTCTTAAACTTTTTCCCAGAACTTTGAGAAAGCACTACTCTAGTAATAAATATACCCAGGACTGTATTTAGATCCGATGCTGCCCTAGGCACCGGACCTAAACACACCCCCTACGTGGCGTGTGACGTCACTTCCGCCAACAAGCACGGCCCACAGCTTTTTCACCGGATTTCCTATGGAAATCTGTGGAAGAGGCTGGGTTTTTTTTTTTTTTTTTTTTTTTTTTTTAATTTAAAAAAAATTATTTATATGCCTTAATATAAATATGGCCCTGAATAGACCACATGTTCATGGCTAGCTTCATAAATGTTCTTGAATGAAAAAAATAGTCATAAGGTAAAACATTATTTATTTTTATTATATATTATTACTAGTGACCCTATGTGCCAGTTGAAGAAAGATTGGCAATTGTATAATTTGCACCAGTGCTCAGTGTATGTAAAAAAATCTGAAGTTATTTCTGTGGCAAAAAGATGGCACCTTTTAAAGGAGAAGGAAACCCCCTGGGCACAAACCCCCCCACCTCCCCTGTGTTGCTTCCCGTCCCTCCTCCCGCCTGGCCTACCTGTCCCGCTGGGCAAATGCCCATAACTTGTTACTTACCCTTCTGCGCAGGTCCAGTCTACGGAGTTCACAGACGCCATCTTCTTCCAAGTGATCTTCTTCCTGCTTTGACCGGCGCATGCGCCAAAAGTCACTGGGGCTCATTTATTAACGCAGCGCAGCGCTAAAAAGAGCGCAGTGGCCAGACATTTGCCCAGCGCATGCGAGTATTTAATAATGTAGCGCACGATACCTTAACAGTGCGATTTGTGCGCTAATGTAGACACAAGACAGGTGCGACGTGTGAAACTGCGTATCAGCTGTCGCAGTGCTTATAATAAATTGTGCGCACAGGAAGATACCGCAAAGGTAAGGATTAGTTGTGCTCATGTATGAATGCGCTGCTTTAATTAGTTGCGTCACATATTGCGCATTTTGCGTTCACTTAGACGCATCTGCATTTGTTTCTGTGCTAATATTTGTTTGGTTGCAAAGGTGTTTAGCCTACCTGATACCCTTAAAGGAACCTTGGTCAATATAAACATGTTGGGTGGAAGGCTTGGTTAATATGCACTTTACAAGGGTTGTTCATCTTGAATATACTAGCGCAGCTGGGCAGGAATGCGCATTTTGAAGAGCGTTACTATTACGCCACGAAGAGGCAGGCGTAAAAATTGTGGTGCTGTTGCCCGGGTGCAGTTTTGCACATATACAGACGCAAATCTGCGACGGCCACAGTGCAAGCGCATTGTAGCCACGCCCACAGCCACGCCCCTAACAACCACGGCATCGCTTGCGACATAAATGCCCAATCTTTTGCGCAATGCGCATAAACAAAACCATCGCAAAAGCTCTGTGTTATGCGCAATATCACGCAAATATATTAGCGATCACGCTTGTGATGGCGCAGACAACCTTTTGCGTCCACTTATGCGCTGCGCTGCTTTAATAAATGAGCCCCACTAAGTTTTCCGATTTCACTTTGTGAATTTTGGCGCATGTGCAGTAGATCCGTACCGGCGAAATGCTCCTACCGCGCATGCGCCAAAACGCCGGTCAAAGCAGGAAGAAGATGGCGTGGATGAAGATGGCGTCTGTGAACTCCGTGGACTATACCTGCGCAGAGGGGTAAGTAACAAGGGGGGAGGAGGGAGGGGAAGCAACACAGGGGAGGGGGGAGGGTTTTTGCGCCCAGGGGGTTTCCTTCTCCTTTAAAGGTGGCATCTTTTTGCCACAGAAATAACTTCAGATTTTTTTACATACACTGAGCACTGGTGCAAATTATAAAATTGCCAATCTTTCTTCCACTGGCACATAGGGTCACTAGTAATAATATATAATAAAAATAAATAATGTTTTACCTTATGACTATTTTTTTCATTCAAGAACATTTATGAAGCTAGCCATGAACATGTGGTCTATTCAGGGCCATAAAAAAACACTAAAGGAACTCTAAAAATTCAAGTTATTCGAACAATTCCTAGCAACAGAAAAAAATCCCAAAACCTCTAAAAGTCAGATTTGATTAAAAAGCAGTCCAATGAGATCAGCGCAGCTCCCACTGACTTCTAGAGCACCTTGGCAAAGTTTAATAAAGGTTTTTGTGGGTATTTCACTTTTAATACATTTAAGAAGTTTTAGAAATATATAAAAACCAAAAAATTTTTCAAGATTCGTAGGAAACAAATCACAATTTGATTGTATGTAAATTGACCCCTATTGAGTTACAAACAGGTTGTGGATGTTAGATCTTTAGTGGCTTGTAGAGTTAATGAATAAAGGTGGCGAATGTTAGGTAGTCAGAAAGCTGAGATGGGGGAGGTATGAATAGAATTGGACTGGGGCATTCAGGACCAACAGGAGTGTGAATTTAAGGGAATTCAATGGGAACACAACCCCCTAAAGGGTCTTCCTCCTGCACCCAACCTCTCTGCTCCTCCTAACACATGCGCAACGCACATACTTCCCCCTTTCCTTAATTTAGAGTTATCCGGTTTGGCCAGGGGAGACGAGAAGGTGTGGTCATGCTGGGAGCAAGCCTGGGACAAAGGGGCCCATGAGGTGTTTATCAAATAAGGGGGGGGCTTCACTGTGTCAGCAGAAGGTAAGGGGCAGGGGTTGAAATGTATCCTTTAACAGTTCTGCATGCAACCATGACCTTCTGTTAGTTGCCACCTAAAGATTTAGAAATTAAAGCAATGGCAGAGGATGACAATAAAAATATTTACTGGAATTGCTTCCAGTACTGAGTATATGCTTCAAAATACATTTATTTTGGTAAGTCGTCAAGAGGTTTGCAATATTGTAAAAATTACCATCGCAGAATAATAACAGTATTGGTCTGTAGTACACAAAACAAGAGCCTATACTCACTAAAAATCATGTTGCCATGTAACTGACAGAAGCAACTGGCCGTGTATGACCAGTTAGGTTAATGAAATTAAAGGCACAGTATGCCCAGGTCTAATAACCCATAGCAACTAATAATATGTTTTACAATCAGCTGATATATATATATAACCAGAATAAAGCAGTTTTCTAAAGGTCCTCATTAAAATTCCCTTGAGATGAACCTTCGTTGTAGAGTGAAATGCTGAAATGTAATCTAGTGGATTATCTCAGTCATCAGTGAGGTCTCAAACACTCTACAAAGTCAACAGAAGTATTCTGTTAAGAGTCACACGGTTATTGTGGCATACAACTTGTTCCTAGATTGATAGTATGATTTCTTGTATGTCTGCTTTACTTTCAAGCTCTTTTTCATGAAACCAAGAACAAATAACTGGTTCAACAAATAAATACTGATAATTCTGTTTCTTGTTAAATGTTTCTTTCTATTTTTAATCTAATTTGATGGGGCAGGACTCACCCTAAACACTGCAAATGTGATAATGGTAAGTCAGTGGTTTAAACGATTTTGTTGCACCATGGTCAGTCCGTATTTTCCCACAAATTATTGCATAAATGCATAGAGTTGGACTGGCCTACCAGGAAACCGGGAAAAAACCCATGGGCCCCCATTCTGGTGGTCACCGAACTCAACTGTTGTAATAGATTAACGAAGCTTGCAGAAAAAATGCCTCTGAAGGTGCACTACTGATGCACGCTGATGATTGAAGTGCTTTTATGTCGAAGAGAGTACATTCCAAGGCATTTGTTTTGCTTCTGCAAGTTGACAGTTTGGCAGGAGAACTACTAAATTATTTGAAGGCTGGGGAGCGGAAGTGGGTGCAGGCAGGAGGAGGGGGCAGAACTTGGAAGGGGACGCATCAAGTCGAGTTGAACATCAAGTGCCTATGGAAGATATAGTACGGTAGAATGAAAGGGAAACAGGGCACAAGAATAGTACCTGCATGGAGAGGAGATTTTGCAGCAAAAAAAACGAGTTAATATGATTGCAGAGCAAAAAAAGTTGCGAGAAAAGGGAGGTAGAGCAGAAAGCACAAAAGGTAAGGACAGAGAACAGCAAGGAAATGGGAAGGCATTGCCAGTGCAGGTACTATTTATTTTCCTGAAGTCTAATGCTCATTTATCTGTGCAGCATTTAAATTAGTTAGTTAATGGGAGAAACCCAGTACTTCCCTTACACCTTTCTGAAACACACCTTATTACAAGTTACTTGTGTTCTTTTCTACCAGAATTAGTAAATTACAAAATGTGTGAAAAGTCCTTCATTAAAAACAATGTATGCTACACAGTCCCTTGGGCAAGCCAACTCATAAAATAAGTTTGTGATAGGAAAGGTTTAATGTAAGACTAATATGGTCAGGGAAAATACAGAAGTCCCATTTACCCAAATCACTTTCAAAACCAGTACCTACTGTACTAGGCTATATTAAGGAGTCAAATGTTGACAATTAACCTTTCTGTTATGGGCATACTCGGCAAGAACGAAATCTAAAGGGTCACCAATGATTGGTGGGCCCTCCATATCAGGTTCTCTGGTGGGCCCTTGGTATCACTGTAGATGCAGGTTAGATTAAAAACAATTCTTATTTCCCATGTTTCTCTATTTAGACAGGGCACACCCAATTAGTGTACTAGAAAAAGTAAAAACAATAAACTGACCTTGCTGAGCTTCATTTTATTGCAGTTTCTGCTCTAGTTAGCCATAATTTATCTATAGACTAACCATAGTCCCTCCTGGCCTATTAAACAGACCTGGCCAAATAAAAGGGTCATGATATCAATGGCTAGCATACCTCCCAACTGTCCCGTTTTTCCCGGGACAGTCCCGATTTTGACAGCTCAACCCACAGTTCCGGGTTTGTTACTCAAATGTTCTGTCTCCAGAATACGTGGCAGGTGCACTTAGATACAATGTAACAATTTTTGATAAGCAAAGGAACAATTGTAACAATTAAAGATAAGCAGGTCTCTTGGGTAAACTGTGACTTGCAGCTTAAAAGGCAATTCACCTTCATTAACAAAACTGTAAAAACACATAAAAACAAATTTTGTAAAATGAACATGGTGATTAGAGGGTGTGGCCACAGAATGGGAGTGGCCAAACATTTTCAACTAACTCTACATGGCAAATCTTTTTGTCCCTCTTTCTTTTTCCAAAATTTTTAGAGCTATGCGCTAGTGTTAAGCTCGCCATAGACTTGATGATCTGCCTGTTTGGCGAGGTTGCCAAGTGTGAAGATCTTTACCCGATATGCCCACCTTGATGTGGCTGTTATCAGGCTGATCCTCGCCAAACCCGGGTCATATAACAGTAATACAACGATCTACAGCAGTCCTTGTTCCGACTGGATAAACCTGTCTTATCGATATCTTCCCGCTCGATATCTGCCCAATTCTCAGCCACATAACGATCAAGAGGGCCAATAAGCTGCCGACATAACCTGTAAGCAGCCATTGTATGTCCACATTTAGATGGCAAATGTCTGATATGCCACCAAGAATTGGAAAAATAAACATCCATATTTCTAAAACCACTTTTTTTTTTTTTTTACTACTGTAAGGCAAAATTAATCTTGTATACATATAAACATATTTTTCTTTAGACAATCAAGTACAGGTTTATATCTTATTCATATTCACAGAGTATAACATTTCTGCAGATTTATAGCTGGTTTGCTGTTTTAATATAAAAATCCAATGCAGATGTACTCTATTGCAAATATTCATTATATATATATATATATATATATATATATACCACAATAAGATTTGTGCTATAGAGAATACCTCTGGGGAGGCAATCATTAGGCAGCTCATTCTTGTGCTTAATAGCAACTTTAAAGATGGAAAGTTTTGTACACAAATGAAACTATGCTCGGTTATTATGTTGGCTATTTTTATAAAATGCATTATCTTGCCTCATTAGAAAAAAAATCTATTTTTCTTTTAAATAGTTTTTTCTGATGAATATGCTCTAGCATTAGAACTGAATGGCATTTAGTGACCCTTTTACACTCCGTTTTTTAATCTGCAAAAACCTGAGAACAGATGTAAGCACCTGGCCATATTATCTTGGCTTTTTATTAAATATTTATCAAAGCAGTATAAAAGGCTATAGGTTGTGAAAGCAACCGCTTGACATTTGCAGTTCAGTTTTGTTGTTACTTTTAAGGGCAGTTCTCATTTATGTCTATTTTTAATGAGCCTTTCCTATCTCATTACCCCACTTCTCATTCCCACTTTCTTATCTCTGACTGGTTTTCAAACACATTTCTTTGGTTGAATTACATAGTGTGAGCAGACAAGGTTGCCAGAATATTATAGTGAGCAAAAGTATGTGTTCATTATTTATATAATTCCATTGATTGGGGCGATTCTGACCCCTCTGCCGACCTGAGGTGGCTTTCCTGCTGCTGCCCCCTCTACCCCCGGCGCTCACCCTTTTAACTCCAGAGAGGGCAATCGTACACACTGCACTAGAAGAGCCAAATATCCAGTTTTAATACAGGAAATTCAGCTCTTAACTTGTGTGCTGTTGTCTGAGGTGAGTTTCTCAACTCGCTTCATTGGCATAGCTCCTCTGTCCTTTGAACCCACATTTGCTGATTTAATTATTTGTAGTAATGCATAATTAGGTTTCTTTATTACATTTTTAGTTGTAACTGCACACACACATATAACTAGTCTATATTTATTTTCTCTCGGCATATAAATGTTATGAGGCCTAGGGATGGGTCGAAGTTAACCCGTTGTGCTTAGCCAAAAATTCTCCAACAGTAAAAATTTGCCAAAATGCATTAGGTGACTATTAGGTCTATGGGTGACTATTTTTTTTCGATGCACAGCAAATATTTTTTACTCCCATTGAAGTCTGTGGGCGCCATTTCCGTGACGAAATACAGTGAAACAATTCGCTCATCCCTAGGGACAGGTCCTTTTTACTGCAAAGGCCCTGCCGATCTGGCACCAATAATTTAGCCCTAACCTTATAAAATATGAAGTTTCTTGTCTTGAGCCACTCTACAAATACATTAAAACACACAATGCAACCTGCTCTTTATATATGGGATATATTATCTGGAAACCCATTATCTAGAAAGCTCAAAAATATGTGAATCCCATATTCCATAAAATCTTGTGCAAACAAGTTGCTATTTTTCTGCACTGAAATAATAAATCAGAACCTTGTACATGATAGTAATGACGCTTGCATACTACAAGTATTTTTAAATAAATGCATTCTTAGAATGATTAAACATGTATAAAATAATTATTTTCTCTGTTATCATGAAACAGTACTTTCCTAGTAATAGTAACAAAAACAGTATTTGTACATTCTAAAGGAATACAATCCTATTTTTTTTATGTTTAAAGGAGAAGGAAAGGCTAAAATTAAGTAAGCTTTATCAGAAAGGTCTATATAAATACACCAGTAAACCCTCAAAGTATTGCTGCTCTGAGTCCTCTGTCAAAAGAAACACTGCATTTCTTTCCTTCTAGTGTGTACACATGGGCTTCCTGTTTTCAGCTTAATCCTCCAGGGCAGGGCTTGAGCATGCTCAGTTTGCTCCTCTTCCCCTCCCTGCTATAATCTGAGCTATGAGTGAGCAGGGAGAGACTTGGGCAGGAAGTGATGTCACAACAAGCTAATATGACCGCCACTATCCTAAACAAACAGCTTCTAGAGCTGTTTACTCAGGAAGGGTAAAACATTCTGCAGAATAAATATAGTGCTATAACTTGCACTATTGTGGCTAATCTATTGGCAATAAACTGCTTCGGTAGCTTGCCTTCTTCTTTAAATGTTTTTTTTAGTGATATAGTTATTCAAAATCCCTAATAATCCTTATCTGTATAACACCACGCTCCCCAAGCATTTTGAATAATAGATCCCATAGGTGTTGTAGGTGTCCTTTTGGAATAGACATGGACAGTAAAACAACATGCTGAATATTGTATACTGAAGGTATTCT
Source organism: Xenopus laevis (assembly GCF_017654675.1). NCBI lineage: Eukaryota > Metazoa > Chordata > Amphibia > Anura > Pipidae > Xenopus > Xenopus laevis. Next base: position 57,780,727 of record NC_054372.1, on the reverse strand, counting down.
TGCAAATGATTTTTAAACTTTAGCGGCAATGCATTGATACATATGCTAAACTCCCTGTCTCTCTGAACATTCATTTATCTTTCAATAAAATTCAGTGGATGGGAATGGCACTGTTGCAATCTGTGACACTGTGTCTCATTTACACATCCAATAGTTGATTCAGCTGTAAACTGCACGACACTTAAGGATAACATTGAGGTGACTGAGCCCTCAGTCATATTGCTTTCAAACAGAATGCACTAAATCAGCATCAAGGTATATATTGTATGAAACATTTCTGTAAAAATAACTATGGAGCAATAGGAGTTGCTATGGTACAGCAAGGCAAAGCAAAATGCTTCTTTATTGCATTATAGAAAGCCACTGCTCCTGAGATGTCAGTTTGATTGATTGTGTAGGCTTTTATTATCTCTGTTTGCAGATTTCTTGCTCAGTTTCCAGCTGCATTATGCAGAGCTGGAAAGCGTTTTAACCTAGCCACTTTTAATATTTGACCTTAAAAGTTATGTAAAATATCTTACAAAAGAATGTGTAGCTTCACAGAATTCCATGGAAGAAGGCTGTTCTGTATAGATTTGCAGGGCATGCTGATGCATGTCTGTTGTAAGGCAGTGAGTGGGCTAAGGTTCTTGTGTAGTTAAGGCTATTATTACTATTGGTTATTTATATACATATTCTGCAAAAATAATACCTAATTCTTAGCAGTCTGCCCCAAGCTAAGGCACCTATCACAGTTACAGAACATATTATGGTCAATTTAATCATTAGTCAATTAATCTTTCTGTATCAATTAACTGAAGTACCGGGAGAAAACCTGTAAAAGCACAGGGAGAGTATTGCATAGTCCTAGTTAGAAATGACTCCTTGTTACCAGTGCTGTTAACCACTGTGCCGCCTTTTCATGGAAAAATAATGGTCTTGTATCCTAGTAAACTGGTTAATACCAGTTAAGTGCCAATGTTAGTTGGAGCAAGTACCACTGGCCTCATCAAAATGAACAGTATACTACTGCTACTGTTATTTTGAAAAAATGTGAACTTTATGGAGCACTGTTTAGGCATAAGTTCAGTGGTGAAACTAAACACACACACAGGCTCAGGTGCAGAATTGGACCCCTTTCTGCAATGCACCACCCACTATCCCCTTAACAATAGCAATACCACCACAGTTGCTGGGCCCCTGAGGGCCAAGCCATTGTGTAGTTGCCCATGGCCCCATGGTTGTTATTCCACTGCATAGGTTTATTTTGTACAATTTTAAGTGTTTTATAGAGAAATTGCTCATCCTAGATGATCACATTAACACAATAAGCACAGTGGTTATACGTTTGAAGTTCCTCTTACTGCTGCTTTATTATCCTTCAGAGTGAGCAAATATTGTTATGGCTGTACTTTTAACTCTACATATTAAGACGTCATTAGTTGAATCCTTTTCACATTAATCCATTTATATGAGATACATGTTTAATAAGCAAAATTAGTTTGCCTTCACCCACGTGACCTGTTTGGGAATGCCCATGCATTTAAAAAAATGGAAATCACTGTTAGAGAGTCCTAGCTCAGAATAGGTTCTTGAAAGCAGAAAATGTGTTGAAGGCTTGATTATGAAAACTTTTTTTGAAAATTTTCTATGGAGGACAGGCTGTTCCTTTTCATTTTTAAATATGTCACATAAGGACTATAATATTAGGTTGTGTATTTCAAGTTTTTATGATCCAGGTGCAGAATATGTCAGTTGCTCTTCTGGAAAGGTTTATTTTGGTTGGTTGTTTTGGGAGAAAACGTGTAATTTTCTTCTGAGAAGTATGTAGTTGTTCTGCAGTCAGGGGGCTGGTTTCCTCTTTTGTTTTTTAATTCTGGTATTACAACATATAGAAGTTATTTTTATACTTTGAGAAACTTCATGTGTTATCTGTATTACTTATTTACACTGGCTTTTTTTTTTTTTACACTTTTTTTAGTGGTGCTGAAACTGTATGCAAGGCACGTTTGCATATAATACATAATTCTCCATTGGGTCCCCTTTTTCCTTTTGACAGAGCTCCCAAAATGCTACTAGTACTAGTTGTATTAAATTGAGACACATCAGGGCATGAGATGACTGTGACCTACATCAGAACTTTCTTCAGACACTCTTAAGTAATACCAGTTCTAAGCAACTTTCAAATATACATTAATAAATAACTATTGCTATTAAAAGTAGCATTTATATATTTTTGTTTCTGTTCTCTGAAAAGTTATTTTTCTTTGAGTTGTTAATCAGCTGTTTTTTGCTGCATTGTTTCAATGGTAAGAATCAATGTTGATAATAGGGACACTATACATATGGCTACTAATGTACGATGAAAAGTTGCATATTCTTTTATTATGCAAAAAAAAAAGGCAGACATCTTATTTAAGACAAGGATTTAGTATTGTGACTGAGAGTACTGGCCCTGTAACACTGAACTGCATTTCCTTCTAAGGCCACTTAACTGAATGGATTCAAGTAGTTAAACAACTTTGAAATGTGAAAAAGGAAAAAACTAAGTAACGTAGCATATAATGAATTTATTTAATTATTTTTAAAAAAAGTAAATGGCTTATTCTCATCACATTTACAAGCCAAAGACAGATGGACAGTGCTATGAATGGAGCCAGCAACCCTGCAGATGGTCACATTTACTTCAAGCTTCAAATATTGCAGTTCCAAAAATTAGTCTTGACAGACCCACAAAATTAATTTATTTCAGCAGTATTGTAGAGCTGAATCAAATAATACTTGACATTTTCATAATTCTGTCCAGTAGTATTTTCAGTTAATTATTGTTGTGGTAAAAAGAAAACCCCTTTTGAAAAATGCTATGCATGTTTTTTGCTTTCTACTTTAAGGGCTCTTTACAATAGCCTTCCTTTCCAGTTCTTAAATAGATTAACATATTTACTTACTTTGTGCTGACCACTGGCAATGTTCAAATCCACCCACAGTGTCTTTTTTTTTTCTTGAAATAAATTTATAGAATTCTATTTTAATGGGGGTTACACAAAATAAAAGGCAATGTGAAACAGAGTATAAGCATTGAATTAGCTATAAACAGGGTCAGACTGGAGGGGAAACCCTCTTTGTTTATCGTAAACAATCTGAAAACAACTGAAGTGTATGGAAAATGAGCAAACCCTTTAAAAAAAAAAAAAAATTCTCTCAGAAGTATTGGCGAGAATATCCTTGAACTTTTAGCCAGTCACAGACAGACAAAGGTCATTTGTTAATATTAAATCAACAGCAAAGGGAAATATGTTCTTATTTATGACCAAACAAGAACTAGACACTCCACCTCAAGACAATGTTGGATACTTGTTTAGGAAAATAGACTGTAAGAATATGAGGTCCTCTTTATGGACAGGGTCGGACTTAGCTGGCTGGACACTGGGGGGGGGGACCCAGGTTCCGGCTCAGTCCGACCCGGTCCATAAACAGGACCTCATTTACTTAAAGTATATTTTCTTGGAAGCTTGGTGTAATCCTGGAACATTCTGAACTGTTACAATTTGCTACAATTAGATGTATCTGTGGAGTATTAGCAACTATTGTATTAATTGTAACAGCTGCTTTTAATGAAACTCAGGGATTCAGCTTATCAGGGCCAAAGATAACACACGTATCAACTAAATTTAATTTAAAACAGTAAAAGAGTTGTCAAGCAGAATCGCTGAGTTTCATTACAGGCAGCTGTTGGAATTGATACAGTAGTTGCTAATATTCCACAGGTGCTGCTGAGAAATTTATCAAATAATTAGCAAGAGACAGGAACATTAAAGGGCACCTGATGTCAAAAAATATCATCCACAACTAAAGGTGCAGGCTAATAGAGCCTAAACTCCAATTTTTTTATTGCCCCCCCCCACCAGTGCTAGGCCACGCAACGGAAAGGGACCTGCTAATGCCACAACTTGCTGACTATGCACATACACGTGATATCAGAAGCATTATGCACTCCCGGTGCAAGTGTCCTAGCGCTGGAGGGGGCAATTTAAAAAAAAAAATACTGTTACTCCCAACCAGAGTGCGGGCTCTATTAACTCGCACCTTTGGTTGGGGATAATATTTTTTGCCAGCAGGTTCCATTTAAAATTGAAGCTTCCATTTTATTAGAAAACAGTAAAAGATTAAAAATGGGACGTAATTGAGTTTCTGGTGAACAAGAACTGAAATAAGTGTTTGCAAGTGAACAGCCCCTTTATCTAGTGTGCATATATGATATATGGAGCATGTCCAACATCTCATTCTGAAACCAAAGGTACAGTTAGACCCATACATCTTTGGACAGAGACAATTTTTTTCTAATTTTGGTTCTGTACATTACCACAAAGAATTTTTGTTCCCCACATTTTTATGCAATCTTTTTGTTCAACCCACTGAATTAAAGCTGAAAGTCTGCAGATCAGCTGCATCTGAGTTGTCTAATTTAAAATTCATTGTGATAATGTACAGAACCAAAATTAGAAAAAAGTTCTCTGTCCAAAGATTTATGGGCCTAACTTTATTAATATCAAGTTAGGCCTTTTCTGCTGTAACAGCCTTTACTCTTCTGCAAAGGCTCTTCACTGAATTTGCTTCCATTTAGTCACAAGAGCATTAGTAAGGTTTAGGCATGTGTCTTGAGCGCAGTCGGCAGTTCAGTTTATCCCAGGACAGGACCTAAATTTGGTAGCAGTCAGGGCTCTGCACAGGCCACTTAAGTTTTTGTAGTTCCATCTCCGCAAACTACACAAACATTGCATTTTTGCATTGTGACAAAGCAGGAAAGGATATTCTAGAAATTGCACAACATGTAATTGTACTCTGTAGAATTTAGGATTTGTTTAACCTACCATAAGGAATTGTTATTAGTTGAGTAAGAGACCATTATGCCTGTCCATTAAAATTTACATTTGAAATTATTCATACAAGCAAGTAGCATTGACTAGCATTTGGCAAACCCTGATTCATCCACCTGATATAGTTAAACAGGATTTATCCCTGCAGAGAATCATTTCCACTGTACCAGATTCCAAGAGTTGCTCCCTTTACACCAGTCCAGTGACTTCTGGCATTGTGCATGGTGTGATTAGCTGTGTATGTAACTGCTTGTCCATGAAAATTGATCTCCTTATGTCACTGATAAATATTTGTTGTGTTCAAGCTGCTTTAAGATACAGTTTGATACTCGGCAAAAGTTTGCCAAACGAGCGGATCTTTCCCTTAGGGTAGGGGCACACGGCGCGATTTCGCCGCGATTCTGCGCTGGGCGAGTTGTCGCTGCGTTTTTTAAGCCGAAATAGCTTTGCTAACTTTGGCGCTGGCGTCAATGCAAATCGCGGCGAAATCGCTGCGCTAATTCACACGCGGCGATTCTTTTTCTACTGTCGCCCGGAAACGCTCAGCGAGGCAACTTCGGACGACAATAGAAAACGAATCGCCGCGTGTGAATTAGCGCAGCGATTTCGCCGCGATTTGCATTGACGCCAGCGCCAAAGTTAGCAAAGCTATTTCGGCTTAAAAAACGCAGCGACAACTCGCTTAGCGCAGAATCGCAGCGAAATCGCGCCGTGTGCCCCTACCCTTATATGCCCACCAACGCAAGGCTATATTCTGAATGTTCAGCCCTAGGGTCTGGAACGATCGTATTACACGGAAGCCCCATACACAGGTCTAAAGGACCAATATCGGCAGCTTTAATCTGCCTGTGTATGGCCACCATAACTGACAGTGATTATCTGACACCCAACTCCTGCATGAAGACAGAATGAAGAGAAACAGATGCTGAGAGAGGGATAGTGAAGATAAACTTAATTATTTCAGAAACGGTACAGAATTTTTAATAGATTATATTTAGAAAACTTCTTATGTCAGTATGCTGAAGCTTATATTATGTTTTCATTTTCATTGTAGTTCCCCTTTAAAGAAATGATCTTCTGATGCAGGTTGCTGAGCGTGCAACTTCATTTGACTTTGCTGTTATAGGTGTTCCAGAATTTGAGATAATCATCAGAAAACAGAGATGGAAATGTCTTTATACAGTTGGTCTACTGCCCAAGAAAGCCATTACCTTGTTTAAATGGACAATTCTTTTAAAATTTAAAATAGTGTTTGTTGCCCCGTAATTAAGCAGTATACTCTGACATACATTTAATAAGCATGATCATTTTAAGACTACATAAAGAGACCGAAGGTTCAATAGACAGTTCAGTACACATTTTGGGCATTGTTGTATTCATTTTTAAGCAGAATGATTATCATTTAGCTATTAAAATAAAATAACTACAGTAATTTGCTTCGAAATGTTCTGCTCCAGCAGACTTCATCTTAAATCCAGGCCTAGAGCAAGATTTGTTCTGTGATACCTCAAAAGTCAAAATTCTGCTTTAAATTTTGGGAAGATTCCCATGAGAATATATATATATACACACTCTTTGCTTGCACTGCAGATTTTCTTGCTAGGGCCGAAAATTATCAATACATTTAATGTGTTTGTTACCTGCTCCCCCTGAAAAAATAAGATAAAGATTGTTGCCAGTCCAGTCTCACTGGAAAAGCAAAATTGATGTAGTCCTCAGGCAGCACTTAATATTTAATGATGTAAAAGTATTGCTAAACCCCTAATTGTATAGCATTTACCCTACAAATACAATTTAAGCATTTCAAATGTAATAATGATCCTTACATTTTAATATAGCATGGTATGTACGTATGCATGTCTTTCTGTGGATTTGTGCATTAGCATACCAGCCAACATTCCTATTTTAACACACACATCCCACACCGATATGGCAGGACCACATATTTTTATGTCCAGTCATTGCCCTATTACTCCCAAATTCTGGCAACTTCCAGTATATTTCCAACCATTTATTATTAGCAATCTGGAACAGTCATACTAAAATAAGAGCGGAATGCATCTTCTGCTTTGGTCTAAAACATATCACTTAAATTATTGCCATTAAGTATAGAAAATTGATATTGTTTATTAAAATATTTTTTTCCCTTTTTTGACAGTTCGACTCCATGACAGCATATCAGAGGAAGGATTCCATTATTTAGTCTTTGACTTGTAAGTAAAATGTTTACTTGGCATCCAGTTATACAGATGAATGCTAATGACACAAAGGGAACTTGACTTTCACTGCCATACTAATACTGATGAAAAGTGTCCTGTTTGATGCATATGGAGCAACGATAGGTGAACTTCTGTGCTTGAGCATCTTTGCATGGAGGTCTGCCTCAGACAGGGTGCTTCTTATTGATTCATTTATCACAATTGGTGAAATGGGGGCATTTAATCCACCAGAGAAACTGACTGTAAGCCATAGGCCTTGTGTCAAACATTTATTAAAGGGTTTACCTTAATAACTTCTTGTTCTTTTTCTATCATGAATATCTTGAGCTTAACAATACCTAAACAAGGTAATTCATGTTTGGTTCTTGCAAAGTTGATAATAGAAAACACATGACATACTCCAAACCATACAGGGAGTGTTTCCAGTTTCCCTATTTGCCTTGCTTTGTTCAAGAAATAACACAATAAATTAAAACAACAGGCAAAAAGTATATTCAGCACAAGTATTATTCATTAAACATATGTTAAAAAAGGGTTTGGTTTTGATGTGATATTTGTAGACGTTAGCAAATTATATAAGCCCTCCTAAGTAATTTCAAGAGTTATCTGGTTGATGTAAGTCAGTTACAAATACATCTTTGAGGCTGTATTTTCATAGTTAATATTAATCATGTACCTATCTGTTTATACTCTCCCATATTTATCTGCCAGTCTGCAATTCAGCTTGTTTGCTAGGGTAAGTGGGCCCCAGTAACCATATATTGGTTTCAATTGCAAACTAGAGAGCTGAATAATTGTTTTTACAAAAATACAAAGAACTGAAAAATGAAAGTCTTAAAATAGTAATGTTGACATCAACCTAAATGTTTATTTCAAGCTGAACATTGCTTGTTAGCTTTATGATACTGATATTTTGCAAACAATATATATATATATATATATATATATATATATATATATATATATATATATATATATATATATATATATATATATATATTTGAAAATGTATTCAGTAAATAAAACACACAATGACCTTTGGTAGTTCGGTTTTTAACCATTCCTATGTGTATGGTACTAATGCAGTGGAAGTGCTGCATTACAGCGTTTCTTGCTAAGCAAGGTTGCTTTTCATGGTGTACATTACAATTGCGGGTTACCTCTTAGTTCAGCAGATTTTAATCTGGGAAATTTCCAGGACGGAGACATGTTACAGTCCAGTAGTTATAAAGCTGTGTTAAAATGGTTGGAAAAAAAAATAGTATGGTTAGTAAAATTTGGTTTACATGGTTTACTAACCATGACAATTCCTTTTCACTTCATACATTTAAAAGAGAATTTAAGTGTATAATTGTGGCATAAATTACTGTGTAATTGCTTAAACATTTGCTAAATAATAAACACGGAAACTTTACAAATGGAATTTGCTCTAAAGGGAAATGTTTGTGGAAGTACAAATTGATGCAACTTTATAAATTGGACATCTTAATGCCTTTGCTTTAAATTGTAGGATGGGTACACAATGTGCTAAAATGTTTCATCTTAACTGTGTCCTATAGATTCAACGTAGGATTAAGCTTTCCTAAAACTATTGTCACACTTGACAACATAGAAAATATATGTAACTAGGCAATTATTGCTTATGAATACAACTCCTGGAGTGCTCTTTCTAATGCTGATGCATTGACAGTGTTGCACTTTCACCCCTGTATACAACTGTTCCTGATTTAATCATTGCTTTTAGGATCTACCGGAATTAACTGTGTTAGAGAGGAGTATCTTCTAATGTCGTATATTAAGAAAAAAGGATCCTTCAATTAATGAATGAATTTTACCAGTAGCTCTGGATTGCTATGGAATTGCTGCCAGGGATAACTGTTACTAGCATGGGCGTCGCAGGATATTTTCTGGGGGGGGCGGCAAGGAAGAAAACATATTACACAAATTACTTGTACCCACATATTGGTTTCCGCACAAACCCAACAACATCTTTTCTATAAATACATAAAGTATTAACTGTTGCACATGTATAGCATTGCCATTCTGTTAGTGACACTGTTTGCCAGGACAACACTTGGTATTTTCTACTTTCTTAACAAAATTACTTGCCTGCTGTTTGTAGAATGTTATTCCCTCTAGAGTTTTAGTTACAGCTGGATACATACAGTGAAGCCTCCATTTTACATACCCTCATTTTAAGTTTTTCCATATGTTATACCATTTTTTGTGGTCCCACCCATATATAACGCATAATACATTTCCCTGACTTGACACCATTTTTTTCTGGTCGCCTGAAAAATTTAAAAAGGGGGTTGTACTGTACATAAAGTAGAATAACAACAGAAGAGGTTGTGCACAATGAGATGTCCCTAGAATAGAATGTATGTTTATTCATTCTGTTTCAATCTAGGGGAAAGTTGCTTTGTTTCCAGAGTGGCAGAAGGGTTAAAAGATAAGTCATCCAAAAATAAACAATGGGGTGGATGCAGGACAGGAGCAGGAGAGGGGGTGAGGTGCAAAAGTATATATTATGATGATATAGATATTTTGATTTATACAGATATATATAGTGAGGCCGAGGGTTATAAGTGACAAATAGGTGAATGTGGGGGTAACTCAGCAGAATGAGAAGGGAAAGGGTAAAAGAGGATAGTGAATAGAGTTAATGTAGGGGTTAATGTGCTTTGTTGCAAATGCACCGAGAGAATGGTTGTAGTCAAAACCCACAGCCAACCTGTACCAATAAGATTCAATAATGAATGTAGTTACACAGCTATACACAGGTTCATTTATAGTCTCTATAACACACACAGGGTTTGTCAGACCTTTTTAAAACACAGTTGCCTTTACACACATTAACACAAACAGTTAATTTACACACAGACATAGATACACACAAAGACACACACATACACTGGCAATGACACACACATACACTGGCATTCACACTCTAAGCTTAAGGGCTAGTCCACACGGGGAGATAGCGACGCGTTTGCGGTCGCGGCGACAAAGCGCCGCGACCGGCGCAGGCGACAGTTTTGTATGGGCGCCTATGTAAAAACGCCTGTGCTAACCACACGAGGCGATGCGCTTTTCAACAGTCGCCTGAAAAAGCCTGGCGAGGCATTTTCAGGCGACTGTTGAAAAGCGCATCGCCTCGTGTGGTTAGCACAGGCGTTTTTACATAGGCGCCCATACAAAACTGTCGCCGGTCGCGGCGACTGTCGCGGCGCTTTGTCGCCGCGACCGCAAACGCGTCGCTATCTCCCCGTGTGGAATAGCCCTAACACAACAGATTCACACTCATCTGCCCTGGGAAAGAAGCTGGTGCATCAGGAGGAGATTCTCTACTGTGATTCTCTCATTCCTCATTTAGTTGAGGCGCAGGAAGCTTCTCACAGAGGGAAGGGGCTGGGCTAAACCGGACTGCTGCTCAGTAGAATAGGCATTGGGATGGTCCATTATTTGAAGGGGTGCTGACCACAAGATGTAAGCCTTGTATAAGCTTATTGCAGGCTCTTAATAGTAATTTTAAGAAATCTGTTCTTATAAAAAAGAACAAAACAATATATATATATATATATATATATATATATATATATATATATATATATATATATATATATATATATATATATATATATATATATATATATATATATATGTGCAAGAATGCAAGACATGGCTCCTGAATATCCTGTAATTGATATCCCTATCAACGGGGGTTTATAATCAGTGCTTATTGATGATATATCACAAGTCACTTAAGTTATAATACATACCCCCATATGTAATAAAAGGCACTAAGTTTGCCCAGGAGCAATAACCAATAGCAACCAATAAGATGTTTGCATTTTAACAGGTGACCAGTAAATTCTACCTGCTGATTGGTTGCTATGGGTTACTGCCCCTGGGCAAACTTAGTGCCTTTTATTACATAATCCCAAAAGAGTGTTAAAACATATAAGAATATTAGAAATCATCTCAAGAGTTCCGTGGCCTGTATTAAATCACTTGGCTTCAGCCTTGTGCTTTTATATGGCCATGAAACTCCCCTGTGACTTACAGTATAATAGCCTTATTTTTTGAATATATATATATATGTGTGTGAGTGATTGTTATATTACACATGTCTATAACTTATTAATGGGCTTTGTAAATTTAAAAACGTTTAATTGTCCATTAATAAGTATATGTTTTAATCACATTTTTATATTCATTGATATAAGAAAAATTGTAATTCAGCCTATGTGTTTGTACAGTATTTAAATGCCATTTTATTCATAAAAGTGGAAACAATGTTTGTGTATATGGTATATACATTCTTGTGTGTGTGTGTGTGTGGACCAGTGTATTGATTCTAACACTAAGTAACAATTAATCAAGGCACTACAATGTAGATTGTCTCCTGGATATTCACTGTTAGTCAGTACAGGATTAAAAATCTCTTGTTCAGTGTGCCTATTTTAAGAACAAAATCAATACTGTAATAGATAAAAGCTCTGTTCGAAGATCTTTTAACCTTTATCAAGTAAAGCAAAGGTACACATTTAAAGAAGTGATTAAAATTACATTATTTTTCAAGGAGACCTAAAGCATAACTAAAGAAGTAGGGTAGAAATGTGCATTCTGTTTTGGTCTTTAGTAACAACACAAGGCAACAACAGTCCTTTAGTAGAGAAGATCTGTACCTCCAAAGATGCCCCAGTAGCTCCCCATCTTCTTTTCTGCTGATTCACTGCATATGCTCTGTGCTGCTGTCTATAACTTAACTTAGAGACTGGCATACAAGATACTGAGTATATATAATATAAATGGAAATTAAGCAGGAGACAGTGCGCTGTTGGATTGATTCACTTAAATACCTAAATGGAAAAAAAAGAAATCCCAATAGTGTATTATCCTTGTGTTAAGGGTAACTTCCGCTTCACGAATTACTCACATATATACTTATACTTTATATAATATAAATGTTACAATATAGCATCTGCATGTAATAATAATTATAATGTAATAAAAGTCGGTAATGGAAAAAATATTCGCAATGCGAAAAGTTCTGCCTCTGTGCGAACAAATTTGCCTTTAAGTGAATTTAATATAGCTTTTGCGAACCCGGAAACCCTTTAGTGACCACTTCCGAAAGTGGAAGAAGGTTTGCGAATGTTATACTTAGCGCCAGTGCACAGTGAATGTAATTAAACTTCTTACTGAAAAAGTTGTTAGGTTTGCTCCAAAAGATTACGACACCTTCAAGCACTTCTTAAAAGAGGCCAATGCTCAATTAAAAATTTGCAATTAAAATTCGCAGTGTAATAACAGTTTAAGGAAGAGTATTACATTGCGAAATGAGACGTTTTATTCTTATTTTAGCTAATTATTTTGCTCTTTGCGACTTTTATTACATTCCCCCATTTGTGCCTTAAGCTACCAAAAAATGCTTTACCCTTTAAACAAAACAGGTATTGTTTAATTGCGGGTGCAGTGTCAAAGTATATCATATAGTATTCCATGTATAGTGAATCAAAAACGTGTTTGTCATTTTATATATATATATATATATATATATATATATATATATATATATATATATATATATATATATATATATATATATATATATATATATATATATATCTCCCCTGATGAAGGGCGGTTAAACCCCCTGAAACGTTGATCTTACTGGTGGTATAACAATAAAAAGAGGGGCCACGTCCTCGACTGCAGATAATAGTGTGTGTATGTGCGGATCCATGAATTCACTACGGTCCACGGAGGACCAGCACCACCATTGCAGTGGAAGAGGAGTTGCGGGAGAGTGGTAGATATAACACATTGCCTCATTAGTGGCACACCATTAATGGACTTCCGTGTGGGTGTCCGTGGGCTGCTCACATGCTGTCCTTTACATGGCGGGGGGCAAAAACTTTTTCACTTGTGTATCATTCTATGTGTATTAACTCCTCTTAAATACCCATTAATATATCCATATTTTTTGGTGGGCCAATTAGTAGTTGTGAGCATGTTCTACATAATGCTGTACCAATGATCCAGAAGAAAAAAAGAGAGGTTCCTAGACTTAAACAGTAACACCAAAAAATAAAAATGTCAAAGTGATGAAAATATAATGTACTGCTGTGCTGCATTGGTAAAACTGGTATGTTGGATTCAGAAACTCAACTATAGTTTATATAAACAAGCTGCTGTGTAGCCAGGGGGCAGCAATTCAAGGCTGAAAAAGGAGAAAAGGTACAGGCTACACAGCAGATAACAGATACATTCCAAAGAATCCCATTGTATGCTACAGTACTAATCTGTTATCTACTGTATATTCTGGGCTTAAATTGCTGCCCCCATAGCTACACAGCAGCTTGTATATATAAACTATAGTTGTTTTTCTGAAGCAAACACACCAGTTTTGCCAGTGCAGGGCACCTGTATATTATATTGGCTTTCCTTTTAAACCCTTTCGTTTTTTGGTGTTACTTTTCCATTAAAACAAAAGCAATTAGTCTTTAATGATCCAGTATATAATTACAAAGTGCAACATGGCACAGAGAAACACTGTTTACTGTAGTGGTAAAAGGGTTTTTATTGCTGAGCCGAGTGGACTACTAAGGCTTGTGGCACACTGGGTGTTTTTTTCTGCCAGTGGAGGACAAAGTGCCCATCTCTGCCTGCATCACTGTATATAATATTGAATGACAATCACATTGTTGAACACACTTGAAGTCACGTCAGACACAATAATCTGTGCCAAAATACTCCCTTGAAGGATATGGAGCCGTGTGCATTAAATATGGGGCACTTTCCAGTTTCTTATACTTGGAGTGTTAATAGGTACACATAGATACACTGTCTTGTAAGTAAATCTTACTATAACAAATGTTACAGGTACCTCTGTAACCTTTCCACAATGGTCCACTAATTTTGTTTGAATTTCTGTGGCTACAAAACCAATAATTATATAGTGTAGCTGTTTCACAATGTGGATAGTGCTGTAAGTCCTAAACATTCAAACGGAAACTAACATATACAAAAGATTTTTTTGGTGCACATTATAATATGAATAATATATTAAAATATATACTTATAAATGTTTTATGGGTGAAGCTGCTGACAGTTTCTGCCTTTTGTTGTACTGTGGCATTGTTTGGTTGAAAAATCCATAATGACTTCAAAGTAAGAGGAACATCAACATACAGAATATCTAAATTATAACTACATTTATATATTTTTACATTTTTTTTTTAACCGTCTACTTTTATCTTGGCAGAGTCACAGGTGGGGAACTATTTGAAGACATAGTAGCAAGAGAATACTATAGTGAAGCAGATGCCAGGTAAGTAATGATACTTTACACGAGAATCAGAGAAAGGGCTTTGAAGAGTTTGAAAAGAGTCAAGAGTTCATAGCTATATTATAGACTGCAATTAATAAAAATGTTCCATTGCTGCAGCATGTTACCCAACTTACACCATCCTTTGGTGTTGAAATTGTCATAGAGGCTTATGTAGTTTACATTGTACAGAGCCAGTATTTTGTAGGTACCAATTGCATAGCTCCCACTGCAGCTCTAAAGGGTCATCGACAAGTCTATTTTTTGTTTCCATTACTGCTTCTTCTCTACTCCCAGCAATTTTGTATACATCCAAAAGAAACTTCTAATTACAGGCACTGCAACATGGACAGTAAAAAAAACAGGTTTTCATTAGTATTATTGAATCAAAACTTTTTCCTGGATTTCCCTTGATTTGCTTTAGTATGACCTGATTAAAACAGAGCAGTGTACAGTGGAAACCTTTTCTGTAAGGAACCAATAAATATTGACATATACCACTGACAAACCATTTTCCCTCTTATAGTACATAATTGGCAAGATCGCTCTGTTTCAGGGTTATCCTCCTACTAAAACAGAAACGCCAGGAAGAGTGGGCTGTGTATGATAAATTGAGCTTGAAAGCCTTTAGTACACATATTAACAAATTTGTGTTGTTCTGTAGCAGAAGGCAAAATACAACTGTCACATGTAGAACGCCAGCGTATTGGCAACAACAAGGAGAAGAATACACAAAGAGCAATTTCCTAAAAGGAATGCATGAAAATTTTCCAGAGGGCTCTACTAGTCAAACATACACCCCTCCCAGAAATGTATTACATTTTTACTATTATTGTACATTCTTCTTTCTTAGAATAACATACATAATCAGTACATTATAAGAAATAGGAGATTTCTGCAGTAATTGGTTTATAAGACTGATCTACAGTACATAAATGTATTTATTAAGTGATAAAACTGGAAAACTTTCCACCAAATTGAAGATTTTTGAGCTACTGCCCTATGCTATTTAGCAGTCAGTTGTGTTTTAAAGATGGAAGGCACAATTGTTTTTTTGCTTAGTTTAATTGCTGCCATTATGATGATGATGACACTGACTTTATCCCCAGTTCCTTTTCTGCTTGAGCAATTGAAGCAAGGTTTTGAATCAAGAGAGGTCTGTCTAGCTTGAATGATTCGATTTGTGGGAACAGATCTCCAGAACCTTTATTTATGATTATTATTATTAATTATCTGTCTGTCTATCTAGGCATTCATCTAATTTTATTAATCTGCAAATTTTTAACCTTGTAAAGGAGAATTAAAGCATAACTAAAGGAGTACGCTAGAAATGTTGTACATTATGTTGTGGGCTTCTGTACCAGCCCAAGGCAACCACAGCCCCTTAGCAGTGAAAATCTGTGTCTCTGAAGATGCCCCAGTAGCTCTTTGCATTGGCACCCATCCAGATTTGACCCTGACAGCCTGGTTTTCAGAAGGGCTACCTGGGTAAAGACAGTCTGCCTGGTTTTCCAAATAAGGAAAACTGGGCAGGATCCCCCTGATTGACATGGTGATCAGCCAAACGCTGATGGACACATCATGGCCCCGCCCACGTGACATAGCACACCGGCCTGCAACGCTACTAACCCACACTGTGACATGGCCCCACCCCCTGCCCGTATCATGAGCCGCACAAAGGTGGCAACCCTAGTACCTTCCCATCTTCTTTTTCTGCTTATTCACTGCAAATGCTCTGTGCTGCTGTCAGTTACTGAGTTAAGGGACCTACTCACAATATACAGTACACATAGAATAGAAATGTCACAATATAAGGCTGATTAGTAATTAATCCAGATAATTACTACATGGCAGCACAGAAGCTAGTGCAACTAGCATCAGCATTTTATTATCAGCTTTTTAGCATCATCTTATTTTACAGGCCAACTTCCTTTTCTGTTTGATAATTTGCAACGACCCCTAAGCTTAGCTTCTCAACAGCTGTTCAGAGCCCACTGAGCATGTTAGTGTTGCAGACACTTTCCAAGATGGTGACTCCCTGTGACAAGTTTGAAATCCTGGATCACTGCTGCAATTGAGAAGCTGACACTTTAGGCTGGTGCAATAAGTTCAGTTTGTAAAATATGGCATTTTTAGCCACATTCATTTTTAGAGTTTAGTTCTCCTTTAATAAAGTTGTGTCACAGCCACTTGCTATTAAACACCAATCATGCTGGTTCTTTTGGGATCTCTGTTTGCTTAACAAATGAAGAATAGGGAATGCATCCATTTCATTGTTTTTTCTTTATTCTTTCATGCAGAGTTCTAATTTATTTTATGCCTACTGTTTAAACACCTGTGCTCACCCTGGATTCTTTCTAAATGACAGCCTTCCACTGTGTTTAAAATGTACATACTATTTCTGCCTCCCTCTGTGTAGTGCAAAATATGAAAACTGAGTGTCTTCATATTTATTGCCATCCATGAATAATATGTACATTTTAAGGTCCTTTCTGTCAGAGAAGAAATGACAGCACCTGTGATGTTACATATAAAATGTTTGCATGCATCTGTTACTGTTAAATTGTACAAAAATTTGCCTCTTAATTTTTTTGAAATGTGCCAGTGTTTAAATGTCTGTTATAATTTTTGTTTGTTTTCATCTGTTTTATTGTACTGTAATTATTTGCCTTTAAAATGTTCTCCCTTCCATTTTGCCCTTGTATCTTCACAGTCATTGTATACAGCAGATTCTAGAAAGTGTAAATCATTGTCACCTTAATGGCATAGTACACAGGGACCTAAAGGTCAGTATATTTTGCCCATGAGCAGCTTAAAACAACGGGGGTAGGGGTGGGAGTAGGTGGTTGGAGAGGAATGCCTTGCTACATCTCCACCATCCCTCCCAAAAATATAACCAAAAGCAATGCATGATACTTCCATTTTGCTTGTCTGCATGCTTCATATGCATTATGGCTGTCAAGGAAGTAGGAATCACATAATGAGTCGCACACATTACTATGTATTACTATTTTATGTGCTTCTAGGATCATTATCTTGCAGAGATAAGTTTTCCATGGTGGCCTATGAAGCCTGTAGACATCAACACCACTTCTGTCCTAATATGTTGGGTTACACTTGCATAAAAACTGGTTCTAAATTTCTCTTAATTTATTAAGAGTGTATATCTAATTTGTATTATTGCTACTGAAAGGAAAATAGTCTTACAAAATCTGCAAAATAGAAACTACAATCAGAAACTGCATTGCCAAGTTTGATTTAACAGGTATTCAGTTATATAAAATGAAATGATCTAGAAATGTAAACCCAGTTGTTTGCTTGTGATACACACTAACCCAGCCTGATGGTGTACAGATAGTGAGTGTAAGCTTGGAACTAACACAAGCCCCCCTGGTGTTTGCATGCAGTCATTGCATTCAGCAGATCCTGGAGGCTGTGCTGCACTGTCATCAGATGGGGGTGGTTCATCGAGATCTGAAGGTAAGTGACCGCTGCTGTGGAAATAGTTGCTGCAAATGACAGTATACTAATGTTTGGCAAAAGTCCTGCATGCATGACTGATGAACGAAATGCAAGCAGAAAATGCATTTTGATGGATTGCCATCTTTACCAGTTTATAACAATATTTTTATCAAAACAATCCGCTAAAGATATATGTGTAAGATAATGTGTTTCCTTATTCATGGTGAGTGGAATACAAAATTACAATTGATTGGTGAAAAATTGTAAAGGGGTTTCAATTGCATGCAACATTACCTCTTAATTTCTTTTCACCCGTATGCACAAAAATAAGTTATTTTGTGCACCGTAGAAATGAAGAGAGCTGCAAAGCAGATCGTAGTGTTCTGTCCTGTTGTGTTATGTGAGAAATCCAGTCACTCAAGCTTTTATAGATTACATTTTTTCGCTAACAAACTATATTGGAAACATTTTTTATTTTCCACAGCTACATGTTTATGGTCATACAATTGCTGACCATGGCAGATTATATCCATATAACCTCTGGTTATAATTCGTAGACTGGAAACTCCCTTCTCTCTTTTTTTTAAGTGTCTACTGACCAATGCAGGGAAGTAATAAATAATTATAAATATACAGAGATTAAGTGCCATGTGCTAAATACAAAGTAAGAAGAAGGTCCCTGTTCCATTGAGCTGAATGACATACATACACAAATAAAAGGCAAGACAGAATTTGTTCTAGTGTTTCAAAAGTTAGAATTGGACATTCTTTTTCAAGCAATTTAGAGAGGGTTTACTACATCTGAATTTAGGGATAGCATTCAAGAGGTATGGTGAAACAAGTTAGGAAGGTTTTAAATGAGATACAGCAGTTGTATGGATGGTGTGAAAAGATGGTGGCTCTGAGATGAGTGGAGGAGATGGCCAAAAATGTACAATGACGCAAGTAAATAAATGTAGTGGCGAGCAGAGGAGTAAAGGGCACCCCTCCCCTTCTACTCCCATCCCCTTTTCCCGGTTTATTTCTTGTCCCCTCCCCGCCTCCTCTTCCACGTACCCGTCCCCTACCCGTTGACTTCCTTTACGTGTGCACGAGCACACGTACAACTAGTCTGACACTGGAGACACACGGGCAATTTTCAAAGCAAGCCGTCCCTGATATTCTGCCGCCCTAAACCTATGCCATTGTGGCCACAAATCTGTGCCTGTTTGCTTAAGGGGCAGCCATGATAGCGATTTTACCAGTGGATGAACAGGTTTCCTCTTGGGAGAGAGTCAGAGGATTCTAACAGCAGAGTTTGATTGCAGGGGAGAGAGGTGGGAGTCCGGGAGACCAGACCAGTTAGTAAGAGTAGTCTAAATGGTATAAGCTAAGGGCATGCATTCATGGTTGGACTGGGCAATGTGAGGCCCACAGGGGATGCTACTCCAGGGGCCCCCACACCCACACTTAGGCCCCAACTCTGCCTGCTCACCTACCGACAGGCCCTCCCCGCATCCCATGCACCATCTTTAGTACTTAATTTTTGACATGATTGGGGAGGGAGGGCAGTGGGGGAGCATGGAGGAGGCCAGATAGGGTCTGGAGGGAGGGAGGGAAGGCTTCGGCGGAGGCCAGGATTGAGATTGGGTAGAGTGGTGGGAGGAGGACAGAATTGAGTCTGGTTCGGTAGGGCCCACTGAGTTATTTTCCCAGTATCCCAGCCCAGTCCAACTATGCATGTATTAGTATTTTAATAAAGGGGTGTATCTTGGAAAGACTAACAGGTTTTGGCATTAATATTGTAAAAAAGGAGAGGGATTGGTCCAGCTTAACTCCCAGGCAGCATGCTGAATTAACCGTATTAATAGTCATACCGTTAACAGTAATGGTAAAGGCAAGTGAAGGGTTAGGCAATGGTTAAGGCAAGTGAAGGGTTAGGTTTGGGTGGAAAGATCATGAGCCCCATTTAATCTAGGTTCAGTTTGAGGTGGCGTTGGCTCTTCCACACAGAAATAGTTAAGAGACAGTTAGAGATGTGGGTCATAGATTGTTTAGATATATGTTATGTATAGAGAACATATAAAAAATGTAATCTATATTAAAGGCATTCTAAGTTGTTAGTGTACAGCTACTATATTACAATTTACCAGCAATTCCAAAGTTTTTGTCTTATGTTGACAGAGCAGGGGGCCATATGGAATGTTGACACCATTGTTTTAAATCTGCTTTTTTTCTGCTTTAGTGAAGGTATGCAGAGTTGAGTTGAGCAGAGTAGATCAGAGTGGATTTCAGCTCATAAACGTGAAATTAGGCATTTTCAGGCCAACCGCCACTCCATTCTGTGTACCTGCACTTAAGTGGAAGCTGTACTTTTCGGTGGATATCAAAAGAGCTTGGAAAGGGTGCTGGTCCACTTCTTTCAGATTGCAAAAAAACAAAATGCAGGCTGAGAGCAGCGGATTCAACGCTTCTTGTGCCCGGGCCCCTAGGCAGAATGCACATTGTATGTATGGTTTGCTTTTCTCAGCAGACTTTTTTTTTTTTTTGGTAGGTGGGGAAAAGTGAATCCATTCCTTTCACCAGGCAGTTAAGCAATGCTTTGCATACATTTATAACGAACAAACAAAGGTTACAGATTAAATAAGGGCCCTCATCACAAGACCTAAATATCTATATGTTTCTATGTGTAGCTGCACTAACAGGTGCTGCATTGGGTTACAAAGTGCAACTAAATTGGGTGTGAGGTTGACCTGAAAAAAAGCAAAAGCGTGCCTAAAAACCACAGTCTGAGAGAAGCAGTCCATACAAATGTGTGTCTTTTAGTATTGCAGTGCATTGCAAATAGTTACAGTTACATGATTAAGTAACAATCCATAATGCTTTTTATTGATAGTTAATAGTACTTAATTGCCCGTAACTGCTTTATTTCTTACACAACAGAAAATGTGTAGAAAGAGGCTATTAATATATACTGATATTCTAAAATAATCTAGAGTTAATTTGAAAAAATTTATTTTTTGTTTTTGGGTTTTTTAATCAACTTCACCTGGCCAAGATGGAACTTAGAGCCTGAAAGTTTTAAGACGTATATTCTGATATTGATATCCAGTTTAATATCCCTGCTACTAAAATAAATCTTGTGAGTGGTAATAGAGAAATGTGATTCTGATCAGTTTTCTGTACAGCACATAGATCATATCTAGTGTTTATTTACCTTCTTCTAGGCTTGATTTGACAATACAGGTCTTAACAGTGATTAAGACATTATTCACATCTGTAGAAGTTTGTTTATTGGTAGCAAGGCCAAACTTCCTTTTGTTTATTCCTGATAGTGTAAGCTTTAAGCTAGCCAATGCTGTGCTTGTGCTGTGGGTTTGAACTATTTAGAGAAAAAGGAGTTACAAGAAAAATATATTGATTAGACCAACAACAAAATGGCAATATTGTTGAAGTCCACTTGAAACAACATTTAAAGAATTATTATGGTCCACTTATATGACGTTTGATATACTAGATCTGTTTCTCCTATAGCTGCTCTTTATTGAATGAATCAAACTGGGTTATCTATTCTTAGTATTTTTTTTACAACCATGCTTTTATGATGCAAAAAAAAAAAAAAATTATTTAAGGCACCCCATTGATGACAAGAGAAGTCAAAATGCCTACATTGCTAATTTATTGCAAGTAATTGTTTCTGAAATATTTTAAAGGATCTACATTGTTGCAATATATCTTGTTATTACACGAAAGCACAATATATGTTCAGTGATGCATGTAAAATTATACCTTAGTGCTATTTTTATCTATTGTTAATCAGCAGGCTGGGAAAGCTAATGTATTTTCATTGAAAGCTTTCTGCTAAGTTGTACAAATGTAATGGGGAGCATGGTACAGTATAATGCAATGCACAAGACTATACGTGCAATTAGATACAACATAATTATACAACACAGAATTCTCTCCCATGTTATAATATAATTAACAAACAAAGTGTTCTTTTACTCTCTGCTACATTTAAGGTTATACGTATTTATATTATTTTTACATTTAATGCATCCATTAACATTTCCCCAGCTATTAGATTGATTTTACTTTGCCCCAGCTAAGCTTCCCTTCTTTTTCTCAAACATTGTCTAATCAGCCAAAGGTACACTATGGGGCTGATTTCTTTTTTTTATAAATATACCCTTCTATTTTCCATATTTACAGTATTAATTGAAGAAAACGTTTAGATTCCATATTTAATTTATATATATTTATTAAGATATATGTGTATGTATGTGTTGTGTGACACATGTTCCTGGCAATGTGCATGGAAATATATTCTATTCAGTGGTGTGTTTTGCTAATATACATTTGATACTATTACATGGTTATGTTTTTTAATGCTTGTTGTTATGTTTTTATTCTGTATTCTTTGTTTAATACAATACTGTTGTTATACCTGTTTTCTATTTTAAAAACCCCATTGTAATGTGTTTCTTTCCCTCTCTCTTGTTTAATAAAAGCCTGAAAATTTGCTGTTAGCTAGCAAGTTGAAAGGTGCTGCAGTGAAACTGGCAGATTTTGGGTTAGCCATTGAAGTTCAAGGGGACCAACAGGCATGGTTTGGTAAGCAGCAATTGATATTTTATCCCTACCTTTATACACTTTGAAGGGGGGTGTAATAAAATTGTTGCATGTTATATGTGTTTCAAAAAAAGTAAGACTAGTGGTGGTTTGCACCTTAGTTTTAACCATTTATATGCTACTTTTTAAATTACATTGCCCTTTTAATATAATTTATGATATGTATGTATGATATGTAATTTATGTAAAGCATATTTGATAACATATTATAGTTGGACAGTGTCTCCCATAGCTCACGTTCAAGCCATAGCTTGAATAATTCTCATTTTGTGTCTAGTTCATTTTATCCTGAACGTTTTGGTTTTAATTCCCATAACCATTTTCCCTAAAATGAAATACATAAATGTACTTGAATAGACCAGAATATGTGTCCGGGACATGGATTAATAAACTGATTGAGAAAACGGTATCTTTTCTAGTGTAACTGGATGCAGAATTATGGATACTCTGCACATTTGAGCAGGGTTTTTTCTTCATTTGAGTTGTGGTAGAAGGCCTTGTGCTTCCATATCATTGCAGCTGTGTTCTTATTATTTTGGATGATTTATTCATGTTATTGATATATTATGCAATGCAGCCTATGGCCAAACAATAATACCACGTACAAGTAGAGCACTGCTATTTGTGTAAATGTATTCCAAGAAAAGTTGAACTGTTTATGAATGCTCCACTTTTTTATAATCCCTAGTAGTTTTTCCCTGAGCTAAGCACCCGCTTCAGCTAAAAGGCTTCAAAATGAAGTTGTGGATAAGGCTGTACTATAGAACCACAGGTTCAAACCTTTTATGCTTTTATGTACAAACTCATTGCCACAAACAAGATGTTTGCTTTCATTTCTCTAACTTCAAATCACTGAAAGCTGCTTGTGGTTTCCTGTGGCCTGTGTGTAACCAGAAAAGAAGTATACATTCATTAGTATTTGAAATCTCACTATTGATTTATAACTTACAGTTCCATCTAATTCCATCTAAAATGTCTCCCAAGATATGTCTATTTTTGCTAGCTCTAACTGCTTTTAATTGACATGATATACTTTGTAATTGTCTTTGACAAAACCAATTTCACCTCAACTGAAATGGTAGCTTAAATAACTCCATTTATATGGGAAAACTATCCACAGCAAGGCACTGACTCCTTTAACTGTTTTGCTATTGTCAAGTGCTTTACTATTTTTCCACTGCCGAATAGGGGCCTGGAATATTCCTAGAATGGGCACATCATCGGTCCTGCCTTTAATGCAAGAACAATATAGAACAGTTAGTTCTTCTAATCCCCAATTTTTCCTTTCATTGTCTAGGTTTTGCTGGCACTCCAGGTTATTTGTCACCAGAAGTTTTACGAAAGGATCCCTATGGCAAGCCAGTGGACATGTGGGCATGTGGTAAGCATTCAATGGGAATGCAAAGTGCAAAAGAAAGTATTGCAAATATAAGGTTTAAGTTATACAATTTTGTGACACACATCCATTCATTCACACCCACAAATATGTGTATGTGTGTATATATATATATATATATATATATATATATATATATATATATATATATATATATATATATATATATATATATACACAGCACGTAAATCGTATATATATGTGTGTGTGTGTGTGTGTGTGTGTGTATTTTGTCACAGTGACTGAAACAGTGCCAAAAATATATTGCCCTGTTTAGTGCTCTACTTTTTTGAACTTTTTTATTCTTAAAATGAAACTAGTCAGATCTTAAAGACAAATCGAGTTACTCCTGCAGACTGAGAAATTTAGATATTAAGCAAATGATCTGCATAATATTGCCTGAGTTGCCATGATCTAATTTCAGCAACGTGCACAACAGTGTTTGAATAGATATATTTCTATCACTTACTTAGTCAAGAGATCTCAAGTATTCCCAAGTTGCTTTATCATTAAACTTTATGGGAAACTAGTATAATAATATGCAAGACAAATGTTCTTGTGTGTTTTAACGTCTGACAAAATTCAAGCAACATATGTTAAATATGCAGTGATGTAAAAATACCAAAAAACATTCTTCTGGGTTCATATCTAGAATGAGATGCACCAAGAAAAATCAATATAACGTTTAATAAATATTCTCTTAAGACTGAATTGTTTAAAACCATAATTTTAAAAGAGAAATATTTTTAATGGGTTTATGATGCTCTATGGTTGTTACATTTTTCTGGTGCCTAACCTGCAAAAAAGATGAATATAGTAATTCAATTCTGATATAATGACCCTGTACCCATCTATAAGCTGGCTTTGCTGACCGCTCCTGGTTGTGACAGCCGAAAATCAACTTTCCCTTAAAATTACCATAACACCTGTAATAAGTACAAGTATGGGACCTGTTATCCAGAATGCTCAGTGTCTGGGGCTTTCTGTATAATGGATCTTTCTGTACTAGAAAATCATGTAAACCTTGAGGCACATTTATCAATATTCAAACTTCGAATTCCTGTGAGTTTTTTTAACTCATGTGAATTTGATTTTACTCGAAATTCGAATATTAGATTATTTATTATAAATATCGAATATCTTAAACTCGGACAAATTGCAGTTGGAAACTGGAATCAATTCAAATTAGATAAAACTCGATTCAAATTTTTTGTCCGAAAAAAACCTCAAATGTCAGGAAGGCTGCAAACATCTCCAAATTACTCACTGGAACCCTCTCTCATTGACTTGACAGCAATTCGGCAGGTTTTAGGTGGCGAATAGTCAAATTCGAATTCTTAAAGGGCCAGAGTATGATAAATCTCGAAAATTGAATTCCATGTTTTTTTTAAAAAAAAATCAGTCCGGTTTGGATAATTCCCTAGTAAAGTTTGACAGTTTTGACTATAAATTTTTT
The DNA here is from genome assembly GCF_017654675.1 of Xenopus laevis. NCBI lineage: Eukaryota > Metazoa > Chordata > Amphibia > Anura > Pipidae > Xenopus > Xenopus laevis. Next base: position 57,755,391 of record NC_054372.1, on the reverse strand, counting down.
TTTTAAAATTCTAATTAAATTTTTTATTTCAACCCTTAATAAATCTGACCCTAAAAAACTCAATAGGCTGGTTTTGCTTCCAATAAGGATTAATATCTTAGTTTGGGTCAAGTACAAGGTACTGTTTTATCATTATAGGAAAAAGGAAGTCATTTTTTTTAAAAAATTAGATTGTTTGGATAAAATGGAGTCTATGGGATCGGAGCATTCTGGATAACAGGATTCCGGATATCTGTATTACCCATTTCTCTGATAATTCCCTATAAAAAGTTCTTAGAGAAATTATTCTTTATTTACATAGCACTGGCATATTCTGCAGCTCTTTACAGATATACATAATTTACATCAGTCCCTGCCCAAGTGAAGCTTACAGTCACATTTAAACTCACTATTTTATAAGGAGCCAATAATGTTTCCTATACGTTTTTACAGTGTGGGAGGAAACCAGAGCACAATAAAAATAAAAAGTAATCCACATACCACAACATCTGCTGATTGGGTCAGTAGCATGAACTCTCTCTCGGTGGTGCTGGAAGGTCACTGCTATTACAATAAATTATCGATTTCCTTTTTCTGTGTATTCCAAGCAAGACAAATGTTCTTTCACTTGTTTGGAGTCAGGTCTCTCGTTATTGGTTATGGCATCACCTAGCTAGTCCACCCGTCCTCACTCGAATTCTACCTCCGATCCTCCTAAAATCCATTCATGTGTTTAATACGGTACACTGTAACTGATCATCCTACAAGAATATCTCACGCTGCAATGGCAGTAACAATATTTACTGAAATTTGTTGCATATTTTCTTACAATGAAAACTGTGTTTGCTATACAGGTGTCATTCTCTACATTCTTCTTGTTGGCTATCCACCTTTCTGGGATGAGGACCAGCACAGGCTTTATCAGCAGATTAAGGCTGGTGCATATGATGTAAGTCTACAGCTCATTTCCCAAACCCAGAGAAAACATTAGCAATAACCATATGCATAAAGCATACAACACTGGAACTGTGTTGGTCAGGTTGTTATCATCCTTTGGACTTATACACACTTATATAATGATAGGAAGTTGTGTTGCTGTTTTAGGGTTTTAAGGTTCCACGACATCTTGTGCTTAAAGATTGTATCTTTCACAGGTAGAAAATGTTATATTTATAGGGACATTTCTACACAAAAATCACCAATATTTCGGTATTGCAAGTGCACCAGTTTTTGCCAAAAAAAAATTAGACAAATTGAGAAAAGTGGGTATTTTTTAAAAGATTTTATTTAAATGCAAGAGTGAAACCTTTATTAACTACACAGCTTATTTTTTCAATGTTTAGTTCCCATCTCCTGAGTGGGATACAGTGACTCCTGAAGCCAAAGACCTTATAAACAAGATGCTCACAATCAATCCAGCCAAGCGTATCAATGCTACAGAAGCACTCAGACATCCTTGGATCTGTGTAAGTTTTTCTGCTGTATCTCATAACTACTACATATTTTCTGTAGGTTGCTTACAGTTTTGCAGACAAAATGTTGGAAGATATTATTGCTACGGTCTTACAAGTTTATCATTGTCACTACCAACATTTTAAATCTGGTTTAAAAGTTTACATTGCTATTACAGAAAAGCAATAACTAGAATGATTGCAGCTGTGCACTACATAATGGTAGCAGCAGCAGCTTCTTCAATCTGCAATGTCCAAAAAGTTCACTTTAGTTTGACCAGAATTGCAAGCACACTGAACATTCTGTGAAGTACTTTTATGGACAGTTGGCATCCAACTCAGGGAAGGCTACTAGATCATATTTTATAAATGTTGAATCCTAGCAGTGTGCAGTGACCTACAGATTACATATAGTTTGATGGTTATAGAACCTACTTAGCACAAGCTTTCATGTAAACCCTACAGTGTAGGGGCAGATTTTAGCTAATGATGGGCTAGAGCTCCAAGTGAGAAAATTAAAAAAATAAAAACATGTTGGAAAACATGTTGGGGGGGGGGTAACTGTCACTGGTCCTGTCTGAGTGGTTTGAGAAGGTTCGTGAAAACAGGGACATTCAGATAAGATATCTGATTTAAAACATCATTACATTTAATTAATTTTATGTTTCTATGTTTCTATTTTTCTATCATTCCAGCAACGGTCTACTGTTGCCTCCATGATGCACAGACAGGAAACTGTGGATTGCTTGAAGAAATTCAATGCAAGAAGAAAGCTAAAGGTACACAGGAGAAAGTGGTTTGTGTTAAGACAGGATATCATTTAAGTAATGTAGAAACTGCAAAGCAAGTCATTTTTTATCCGTTGGGATATTCTGCATTGCCTATAATGCTATAAGAAACGGTTCAATGTATTCCAGTTACTTAGAATGTCACGTGTTTTTATTAAAGGAGCCTATAAATGTCCACAACTGCTGGAAAACTTTAAATAACAATATCCCTTTGAGTAAAGTGTAAAATGGATCCGCACAGGTACAGCACACTATGTAGATTAACTGTAGACCTTTCTATAGGGATATCTCTCAACTTTATGCCAATGCAACTTATCCATAGTGATAGCATTTGACAAAATTATAACTTACAAAATTAAAATGAGAAATTTAATATATTTATAAAATTATATATATATATATATATATATATATATATATATATATATATATATGCATGTTTTCAGCAAAATGAGAAGAATAAAAAATGCATTCTGCCTATTTATTTAATTGAAAAAAAAACCCAATATTTTCTTAGTTTTTTATTATAAAACAGTGACAGAGATTAGTTCTGCTTTCACTTTTGCTACCATTAGTGATAAGCAAAAGTTTTCACCCAGATTCGCCGTGAAAAAGACGCCCATAGACTCCAATGGGTGAAAAAAATAGTTGCACCTCAAATGAAATTTGTCGCCCATAGACTTCAATGCATTTGACGAATATTTTGCAGTTTCGCAAATCTTCAGCGCAGCAAAATGGATCAGATTCACCCATCACTGGCTACTTTTACTATAATTGCCTGTGTTAGCTTAATTAGACATGTACAGTAAATAGCCTACTCAGTCACATCTTTGTTTTCCTTGTTTAGCTCAAGAAATAATAAATAAAAAAGTATTTTTAAACCAATCTGTGTTCATCAAACTGATGTTGATCGAGAAGCTGCATTGACCTATTAATGCTTTATTATAGTTGGCACAATGTCATTTAATGGTAATAGAGATTATTTCCCAAATAATATGGCAATTTTTCTGAACAAAATGCAGCTAATTGGCCAAGACTTCTTTAACAGAAATTATATTTACAAATTACTTAAAAACCCATGTCCCCTCCCTATTGCCTTTTCTCCAGGGAAACCAACCCCAACCATAACAGTCTACTAATGGTAGTACTTACGGTACTTTAAATCGTCAGCTTTTGCTATCAGTACATCTGGAATATGCTCAGATAAAAACTGTTGTAAATGTTATTTGATTTAGTTTGATTTTTATTGATAATAGGAATACACTCATATACAATCGGTTTCCAAAATGAAGCACTGTAGTTCAAATGACAGACTAGCCCCAGACTTAAATTGTGCTGTGTAGGGTGATAATGAGATCTATGAAGTACCATGATATTGCTTTAATCTACTGCACATGCATGAGTCCTATATCTCTTCTGGAGATGTCCAGGAATGTAAAATGGCAGCGTGTGCTACTTTTCCCCCAGGCTGTTTGTTTTTTTCCATAGAAGGAGCAACACCCCAGGGTAAACACTTTTTGTAAGTGGGTTGGGCTACCTAAATTATTGCCACCCCCAGCGAATTCACCTTGTCTTTAAAAGTATCAAAAGTGATACTGATAAGAAATACTGGCAAGTATGTAAAAGTCATAGGGGGTGGAAGTAAATATATTAAAGATATAATTCTATAAATAGATTGGGGAAAAAAAGTGAAAAATCAAAATAGTTTTGCTGCTTTGTATATAGGGTACTTAATCTGCAGCAGTGTGCATAGGCATTTTGGTTTGAGTGCTGATTGTTTCTAGCCAAGCTGAAATACTTGAACGTTTGTGAACATTTAAAATTTTCTATATTTTTATATTAATGTGACCTAATACATCATCTGATTTTCAAACAAGTCCTAAAAGTAAACGAAGAAAACCTAGTTAAACAAATGAAACATAAATTATTATATTTGGTCATGTATTTGTTGGAAAAAATGATCCAATAATATATATGTGTGTGTGTATAAAGAAAAGGAATCCGTATCAGTGTTTGGCATGATCCCCATGTGCAGCAATAACTGAACCTTAATGTTGATGTCGTTTTTGATAAGTCCTGCACATTGACTAGGAAGAATGTTTAGCCCATTCCTCCATAAAGAACAGCTTCAGCATTTGGATGTTGGTGGGTTTCCTCGCATGAACCGCTCGCTTTAGGTCTTTCCACAACATTTCAATTGGATCAAGGTCAGGACTTGGCCATTCCAAAATATTCACTTTATTCTTCTTTAACCATTATTTGGTAGGACAACTTTTATGTTTAGGATTGTTATCTTACTGCATGACCCACTGTTTCTTGAGAATCACGGACAGATGCATTGAGATTTTCCTTTAGAATTCTGTGGTATAGTTCAGAATTCATTGTTTCATCAATGATGGTAAGCCGTCCAGGCCCATATGCAGCAAAACAGGCCCACACCAGAACACTCTCACCACCATGTTTTACCGATGGGATAAGGTTCTTATACTTGAATGCTGTGTTTTTCTTTAGCAAACTGTAGACAATCAGCAATGTTTTGGGGGAGAGCACTGGCTTTGCCCTTGCTACCCTGCCATACATACCATTACTGTTCAGTGTTCTCCTGATGGTGGGCTTATGAACATCAGCATTCATCAATTTGAGACAGGCCTTCGGTTGATTAGAAGTTACCCTGGGTTCCTTTGTAACCTCTTGGACTACAAGACACCTTGCAGTTGGAGTTAACTTTGATGGTCGACCACTTCTGGGTAGGTTAACAATGATCTTGAATTTTGAAAATTAAATTTCCTCCATTTGTACTCAATCTGTTTGACTGTTGATTAGTGGAGTCCAAATTCTTTAGAGAGAGTCTTGTAACCTCACCAAATAATAATTTGTGTTTCTTTTGGTTAACTAGGTTTTCTTTATCTACTTTTAGGACTTGTTTGAAAATCAGATGATGTTTTAGGTCACAGTTATATAAAAATATAAAAATTGTTTACGGGTTCACAAACTTTCAAGCACCACTGCATATGGGTGCTTATTTTTTGTTTAGGGAATATTGGGAGAGGCAGTTCTGTAGCACATATTTAATTTTTTACTTTCAATTCTATTTTCTCTTTTTTTCTCTCCTTTTCGCTTTCTTTCAAAAGGGGGCAATATTAACTACCATGCTGGCTACCAGAAACTTCTCAGGTATGTAAAATAATAATAATATATTTATTCATTGCTAGACTTAATCTGGGCAATTAGGTGCAACTTTACTATGCTACTAGTTCCCTTTAAATTGCAGGCCACCTCCCAAATGTCATTGTCCCTACAAATGTTCCAGGAAAATGGCAGTATACTTACTTGTGTCTTATATATATATCTTGTGTCAGGGGTCCCTTTATGGGTTCCTTCAATTGCATAACTTGCTTTATGAAAAATTTACTCTATAGACGATGAAGATTCTGTCTTGTTGTATTAAGGCCTCCATGAATGCTGTTTCCCCCACCATCCATAAAATGTATTTTCATATAAAATACAGACATTCAGTCTTTTATGTATTGATTAATAAGGCTTAATAAATTATGTGCACCAAATAAATTCAAATGTTACTTGATTTGAATACGGAATTACATAATTTTAAGTTTATCATAATTAGATGAAAGGACTTAAAGGGGTTGTTCACCTTCCAACACCTTTTTCTGTTCAGTTGGTTTCAGATACTTCACCAGAAATAAAGACTTTTTCCAATTACATTTGATTTGCAACCATTTTTCTAATATTGAAGTTTAATTTTTCACCTTTTATGTCTTTCTGAAGCTGCTCTGGGAGGGGGTCGCCAACTCTGTAAACTGCTCTAAACTGATACATTAAGTTGATACATTTGCCATTTTTGACCCTGCTGAGCTGAATCCTTGAGTTTCATTAGAGGCAACTGTTAGAATTGATACAGTAGTTGCTAATATTCCACAGAGGTATTTGAGAAATGTATCAATTAAATAAAGCAAATTGTAATAATTGCTACAATTAGATGTAACAGTTCAGTATCTGCACCTGGATTACTGAGCTGCCAGGCTGAAACACCAGGGACATGGACAATAATCTTTAGATTTCAATTTTAGAAAAACACTAAAAAAAAGTATTTATTTCTGGTCTAAAATCAATTGAACTGAAAAAAATTGTGAACATACTTAAAGGGATTCTGTCATGATTTTATGGTGTAGTTTTTAGTTCTAAATTACACTTTTACAATGCAAAGACAATGCAAAGACCATAAACTCCAGAATTGTAACAGGTGTGCAGAGGGTTGAATCAACTCTTTAAATATCTGAGTGGTTTCTCACAATTGCTGTGTTCTAGACCTCTTTTTGCAGGTTAAAGTAAGTTGTCTATCACATGTTTGTGCGGTATATAAAATACTGAGGTCTTGAACTTTAAAACAGAATAATTTTTAACAGAAATGGCAGACCGTTTTATCAGCAAGTAAATTACTTTGAACATTTTAATGATGCACGTGCTGAATCCAAAACATTTTTAGCTTACTTGTTTTTTTCGTACAGATTTTTTTATTTAATATTATACATCTCAAATTAGACCATACCCATGATTATCAAAATAAAAATACATTTTACAACACTACCCAAGTACATTTCCAACTCTGGCTAATCACTTAGACTACTGGCACAGTGGCAGTGGCCAAAACACCTCTTGTGCCACTAGCCTTAAACTTGGGTGTCTCATCATGGAGAGCTCTAAAAACCTTAAGGAGAAATGTGATTAGACTTGGCAACTTGCTCATTTAAAATAAAACCAGTTTGGTTTCCTGTTTCTGCTAATCTGCTGTGGTGTTATGAAAAGTAGGCACAAGTATAGGTGTTATTATCTAGAATGCTTTTGGTTTTCACATTAGGGATATTTCCTTAATTAGAATCACCATACCTTAAGCCAAAAAATATTAAAAACATTGATGGTGTTTTATTATTAGAGGAAAAGGAAATACTTTTAAAAACATTTTTAAAAATATAATTATTTGCTTATTGACACACAACTGTAATTCAGAGCTCTGTGGATAATGGGTTTTTGGATAAAGGATCCCAAATCTGTTCCTATAAAGAGAGTCTGCCTGCTAATATTTGTCAGTATACAAATACTTTATTTTCTATTTATCTTTTTTAAAGGGCCAGTGCACATGGGCAGTTTTTTCATACATTAGAAGGGAGATTAAGAATCAGGTTTGAGTGCACCTAAATGCATGAGATAATTGATTCCTTTTAATTGTACCTGGTTGTACCGGCAGTTTATATATGCAACATGCTGCATTTTTATGCATCTAATGCATGTTCTTTATACATTACATGAAGAAATGCATGTTGAACTCAGGAAAACACACTTTAAAAAGTAGGATAGTAATGCAATATATGTGTGGTGATGCATTTAGCATGCATTTCAAAAGATGCACATTCGAACGTGTGTAAGGGCCCTTACACATACAGTATTGATTACTTTTTTTGTCCAACATTGATGCAAAAGAAAAAAAACAACAACCCCGCTTACTAGCAATGTGTCTGATATTTAAAGTGATTTGGTAATCTTGTTAATTGGGCCTTTAAATGTGTTACCTCCCTTGTATTTTCATAAACATTTGGCCTGCACTTTTTTCTTTTTGAAATATTAAAATGTGATTGCTACATTTAAGATTGTTAGACTTTATAGTATGATCACAGGGAAAATATTAATTAAAAACATTTTTATTCACATTACTGTTTCCTTTGTCCTTAAAATGTGCTATTAATAAAACAAGTATAAGTAGCCTGTAGATATTCTATCCATCTTTACATTTCAGTGCTTTCTAGTCTTACTTTAATAAGATGATCTATTTTGTGTTAATCAAGATCATACAACATCTTAAGTAAAGCAATGCAGTTTGCTTTACAGCATGTATTTATGTCTTGGATGATCACATACCAAAAGAGCTGCTATGCATTTAGTTGAAAGAGATTGTCAAAATGTGCTTTGGGTAACTTTTATTTTGGGACCAAATTTTGTCAAAATCTGGCAATGTGTGGTCATACAGAGTGAAATAAACTATTTTTTTTTTCTTTAGGGTTACTTATATCTTTTCAGTTTATGTATTTGTTCATTGTGGACATATTCAATGGATAATAAGTCTTTTGCTAAACATAATCCCGTAGGACCAATTTAGGAATTCAATAACTGTTCCCTAGACACAGCTGTCCACCCACATGCTTAATAAATAAAGGCTCTGTAAGCCATTAAATTGCTTATAATATGGCTACAAGTATAGCCAGATTTAACAGTAGTGTAGGTGGTTCTTAATAAACACAATACTGCAGTTATTTAGTGTATTTATTATGGGAAGAAGCTACATGATTTAAGACGCTTTTCTTCTAATGAAGGCAATATTGCCAGATGGAGATTCCACTGAATATGGCCCTTCTGTTGTTTGCAGGTGCATGACATTTACATTACTCACTCATGTTGTTGTGGTTATAATTGTTTTCATTTTTCCTTTTTCTTATTTTTTCTTTTATGTGGAATGTTTTTCATGTGAGGTAAGATCAATAAACTGTAATATTTTTTCATCCTTAGCCCATTTTGATTTCTGCTTTGTCTTTTTCTGTCACTTGTTTGAATTGTTTATAGCATTTATTGCTGGAATTTGTGCTAGTACTTGTATTTTTGAATCTAAAAAAGTGAAAGTGCTATATGTAAGGGCAAACATAATATAATATTGGCTACAAGACTTAGTGACTGTTTCTAAATTCAACATTTTACAAATTTTAAAACCGGTTTCACTTTTGAAAACATTACTACACCTATAATGCCTGTAGTGGAATTTTCAGTGTGATCTATATCATGTATAAGTGAGCAACAGCTTTTCTGCTTGGTTATACCAATCACCTTTCTCTAAAACTGGGGATGCTTTTCCAGTGTTTTAGTTACTTGAGCCCTGCAAATCAGTTCGGTAAATCAGTTGTATATTGTAATCATCAAGTTAGACCAGTGGCGTAACTAGAGTAAGCTGGGTCCCCTTGTAAAAAAATCTTCAGAGGGGCCCAGTGCACTCCGATCCCCATCTTTCCGCCCACCACCCGCCCCGACTCCACCCACTCCCCACCAGACACTGCCCATTCTCCACCTCATGCCGACTTGTGCTCTGCTTCCCCGCCACAGGTAAGAGAGCAGCTGGGGAAGGGGGTGGGGTTCTTGTTAGCTATAGAGAAAGCAGACCCTGCCTTCCTCTATAGTTATGCCTCTGAGTTAGACCTCTCTTAGTACTTTTCTTAATTCCTCTGGCCTCAAACCCAACAGGTATATTGACAGCTGAAGCTCCCTACCATTGTTTGCAGTTCTTTGGACTTGAGCAATAACATTAATCTGATTTTTAGATAATAAAGCCAGTAGGAAATGAATTTGATTTACAGTAGCAAATATAGTAAAAATAGCAGTATGGGAACTGGAAGTCTTATTTATCAAATTAAAGTAGAATTCAACCATTTAGGCAAAAACCCCTACCCTGCGTAGACCCCTCCCCCCCCCCAGGCAAATGCCCCCTAACTTTATACACCCCTCGGTGCAGATTCGGGCATCGGACTTCACCGCAGCCATCTTCCGGGTCTTCATGTCTTCTTTGGCTCTTCTGCAATTTCCATCTATTTTAGCACATGCACAGTTGTCGCAAATCAGTAAATTGCGCCAACTGCACATGAGCCGCTTTGCTGGTCTCCCATTCAGCTTACAAAAGACCTGGAAAATGGCTGCGGTGAAGTCCGATGCCTGAATCTGCACCGAGGGGTAATGCTAAAGTTGGGGGCATTTCCACGGGAGGGGGGGCAGCTAGCCTGGGGGGAGGGAGTGAGGGGGCTCTAAGGGGGTGGGGGTTAAGAGTTTTTTGGCTAAATGGTTGAATTCTCCTTTATGGTGGTATATTAAACATTTTGAGAAAGCAAGAGGATTTGAAGCTGGGCTCTGTACAATAAAGGAATTAGTTAGGATGTTCCTGTAAAAAAGTATAAAGGCAGAGTTAAATCAAGTTCCAGTAAGGAAAGGAATAAGTGCAAGCCTAAGGAAAAGATGATTTGAAGTATTGCAGTTAGACTGTAAAATAAACATTTGGCAATACTGCGCATGTGTTGATAGCATTGGAATAAGTATTTTTTTTCTATGCAGAGCATCAGTGCATGCTTTCCTATGTTGTGAATATTTAGGTCTTGACACATTCTTCTGTCTCTTTTTAATACCAGTGTACAGATACGCTCATTTCTGGTGTACGATGCTGCTACATACTTTTTAGATTAATTTAAGTTTATGTTACTTAAATGCCAAGATGGAAAACAAAAGGGCTAAAAGGGTAGTGAATATTTTGGAGACTGTTAGAGGGAAGAGGCCTCTGAGGATAAAAAGATCTAAAGGACAGGCAAAGCAGAATATAATTATAATGGTTGGGGCAAATATTTTACCCCAGGTTGGTGTTCCTCGTCTTTAAAAATCAAGTTTACCCAGGGAACTTTTCTCCTGAGCACAGCAGTGCCGTTTTTAATCCTGTTCTGAATGTTTCTTGTAATTACCATGATAGCCCAGTTCATCCACAACTTCCCATCCACAGCCTTCAAATGTGGCTATAGCAGCTGAGGATATTTTTTAGTACTCAAAATTAGTTATTTTAGCCATAAGTCCAGCATGTGGATATTATTAATTTATTTTGGAATGTGTTGCCTATCAAGGGACAAAATAGATCCAATGTGCATTAGCTTGTATGTTTTTTAGGTGTATTATGTTGGATGTAGAGGGGGGCATTAATAAATGATTAAATCCTATGCTGTATGCAGAGAAAGTCCTCTGCCTCACTCATCGTATCAGCAAAGGCTTATTGGTTACTACTTACTAAAAAAAGCTCTTTATTTGTTTACAGCAGCGAAGAGTTTACTGAAGAAACCAGATGGAGTCAAGGTAAGATAATTATCTAATTCTATAATACTGAATGATGTATACCGAGCTGGCTGTTAATGAGAGCTTTCAGGCTTGGTACAGACAATTTCCATGATGTTATATCACTTAAGGAATGCAGATTCAAGGGGAAATGTAATAAACAATGTGAAATAATTAGAATGTTAAGAACACACATTAGTAATGTAATTATGTATTATTTAAACCTATTACTCACAGTGCTTTTTTTTAAGACCCAGTACCTACTTGAAGATAGCATCAATTTCAGTAAGATGTTTATTACCACCCTGATAAATATTGTCACTAGATTGTGACTGTGATTTTGTTTTCTTAGATGAAATGTTGAGGCCTAAAATTACCCATTTTACAAATATAAAAAAGGATATAATATAATTCATAATGCAGTCATAGTAACATAGTAACATAGTAAGTAAGGTTGAAAAAAGACACATGCCATCGAGTTCAACCTTTTTTTTTTTTTTTTTTTTTTTATTAACTACCTATCTGCCAGTTGATCCAGAGGAAGGCAAAAACCCATCTGAAGCCTCTCCAATTTGCCTCAGAGGGGGAAAAATTCCTTCCTGACTCCAAAATGGCAATCGGACTAGTCCCTGGATCAACTTGGACTATGAGCTATCTTCCATAACCCTGTATTCCCTCACTTGCTAAAAAGCTATCCAACCCCTTCTTAAAGAGAAGGAAAGCTATGGATGCATTTTATTGCCAATAGATTAGCTGCAATAGTGCAAGCTAGAATGCTATATTTATTCTGTAGAATGTTTTATCATACCTGAGTAAAAAGCTCTAGAAACTCTTTGTTTGTTTAGGATAGGAGCTGCAGTATTAACATGGTGTGACATCACTTCCTGCCTGAGTCTCTCTCTGCTCTGGGCTCAGATTACAGTAGAGAAGGGAGAGGGGTGGGGAAGAGAAACAAACTGAGCATGCTTTTGCCCAGGGCAATGAGGTTTAAGCTGAAGGCAGGAAGTCTGATACAGAAGCCCATGTGTACACAATAGAAGGAAAGAAATGCAGTGTTTCTTTTGACAGGGGACTCAGAGCAGCATTACTTTGGGGGTTTACTGGTATATTTAGATGGACCTTTCTGTTAAGGCTTACTTAGTTTTAAACTTTCCTTATCCTTTAAAGCTATCTAATGTATCAGCCTGTACAACTGATTCAGGGAGAGAATTCCACATCTTCGCAGCTCTCACTCTAAAAAAACCCCTTCCGAATATTTAGGAGGAACCTCTTTTTTTCTAATAGGAATGGGTGACCTTGTGTCAGCTGGAAAGACCTACTGGTAAATAAAGCATTAGAGAGATTATTATATGATCCCCTTATCCCTTATATATTTATACATAGTTATCATATCACCGCTTAAGTGCCTCTACTCCAGCATGAACATCCCCAATTTGGCCAGCTTTCCTCATAGCTAAGATTTGCAATACCTTTTACCAGCTTAGTTGCCCTTCTCTGTACCCTCTCTAATACAATAATGTCCTGTTTGAGTGATGGAGACCAAATCTGTATGGCATATTCTAGATGGGGCCTTACAATTGCTCTATACAGTGGAAGAATGACCCCCTCCTCCCTTGACTCTATGCCCCTTTTAATACAACTCAAGACCTTATTTGCTCTTGATGCTGCTGACTGGCATTGCTTGCTACAGCCAAGTTTATCATCTACAAGGACTCCAAGGTCCTTTCCATAATGGATTTGCCTAGTGCAGTCCCATTAAGGGTATAAGTGGCTTGGATAGTTTTACATCCCAGGTGCATGACTTTACATTTATCAACATTGAATCTCATTTGCCACTTAGCTGCCCAGATTGCCAGTTTGTCAAGATCATGTTGCAAGGATGCCACATCCTGGATGGAATTAATTGGGCTGGATAATTTTGTGTCATCTGCAAACACTGATACATTACTTACAACACCCTCCCCTAAGTCATTAATGAACAAGTTAAATAAAAGTGGACCCAATACTGAGCCCTCACATCACAATGTTCATCCCAGTACTGGGCCAAGCTGGAAAAGCTGGAAAAGCTCCCTAGGCAAGCCCTCCTTAAAGGAACAGTAACACCAAAAAAGTGTTTTAAAGGAAGGACAATATAATGTAGTGTTGCCTTGTCCTGGTAAAACTGGTGTGTTTGCTTCAGAAACACAACTATAGATCATATTAATAAGCTGTTATGTAGCCATGGGGGCAGCCATTCAAGCACAGGGTGCACAGTAGATAACAGATAAGGTCTGAAGAATCCCATTGTATACTGTTATCTGTGTAACCTGTGCCTTTTCTCCTGTTTCAGCTGTTAATGGCATTACTACACAGCAGTTTGTTTATATTAACTATTGTTAATCAAACACATCAGTTTTACCAGTGCAGCACATCATTTTCCCCCTTACGAAGTCAAAAGGTGGCCGACAAGTTACTACAGCAGCATCTGCACATGTGCAAATCCCAGCTTGGATTCATTGCGCAGAATCACTGGTTTTGGTCTTGATGTTAGACTGCTGCATTACAGGAAGTTTATGTCATGCAAGTAATAGGTATTTAAAAGGCATGACTGTGCTACTGAGAAATTATGCAGGATTAAGATGAATCAGCAGTGTTGTAGACTTCAGTACAAGTAGGCTAATGCTTTGACAGTTTATCTCTATTGGGTTTGTCTTGTCTTTTAACAAACATTAATTCTTTGGTGTTACTGTTCTTTTAATCCTGCTCCCCCTCCCATGTATTGGAGAGTGTGGAGGAGTGACACATAGGGGGAAGTAAAGAGCAGAGCTTCTTTCCACACCCTTGTCCCCATCACATAAAAAAACTCTCAACCAGGGCCTGAAATATGGGTATGCATATAGAAGAGGTATATGCCTAGCACTCCCAGATCATGTGACACTTAGATTGCATACAGGTAGACTTCATTTCACTGATTATGTGACTTTTGAAGGTAATTGGTTGCTCCAGGATTTTTTAGGGGCTTCATGTGAATATTTATGCACATGCCAATTTTCATTTTTTTTATTTAATTCTTTTTTATATATATTTTTCTCATTTCACTTCACCAACTTAGACTATTTTGTGCAGATCCATCACATAAAAGAAGATTAAGAAACATTTAAATTACAGGTTGGAATGGAACAAAATAGGCAAAAAGCCAAGGGGGGTAAATAATTTTGCAAGGCAGTGTATGTACACTACTAATCCAAGCCTGCATTTCCATTGCATTTGTACTGAGTTCTGCTTTCCCTGGAAATATAATCCGTTTCATGCACAGTTAGTATGTACCATGTGTGAAGTGAAGTTCTAAACAATATATTGGGGATCCTAAGGGGCGCCAAACATTCCATTACTGTGTATTTGGTTCAATCAGACCCTGTGGCTTTATTGATAAAGATAATGTCCTGTCTGGCTATGATAATAGTCTCATGTATATGTTTTGAAAATGAAGTATGTCTTGTAAATGCAAATGATGGTACACCGTGTCCAAGATGGAAGCTGAGCTTTTGCAAGAAAAACAAACCATTGCCACCATCATGCAGCCCGTGCATTATAACAGTTGTTTCTGACTTTTCAGCCCCCTTTTAATAACCATTGTTGTATGAGCACTTACATATCTAGGTCAGCAAATACAGTAAGTGTTTACATTAGCCTAAGCCTAACGTTGAGCTACAAGGAAAGCAAACTGTCATTCTCACAAAACTTAAACACACCGGACCTTAACACCCAGTCACTTTTCTGGTTCGCCCTAGGGTGGGCAACCCCACAGTGGGCGTTTTGGGACAATGCTAATTTAATCTAACCTTTATCTAAAATAGATATTTTATTTTGTGAATACAGAAATGTAATACATGAGGAAAATCTTAATTCAAAAGTGATGTATTTTGATATCATTTCTACTATTGTTGTGCACACAAACCATTTTAAATTTCAGAAAATTTAGGATGGAATGATTCAAAAAAATAAATTTAAATACATGTTTGTGTTATGGCACTAGAAAATATAAACGAGGAGCAGAAATTAGCTAGAAAATGGCAGTTGTCTGCAATGGACAATAATCATTTTCCAGATACATTTTAGCCATCACATTCCTTTTGTCTTTGTCATCCATTTACTAAAGAGCAATATGGATCAGTATGTTTGTTCTCTTCTTTGTGTAAAGTATTTCATTGACTTTCCTCTTCACACACTTTTGTGTCCTTGTCCAGGGGGTTGGCTGTGATCATTTGTACCCATTATTGCAGTTATAGGCCTTTATGTAAATTGCAATGTGGAAATAAACAGTTTACATACTGTTGCTTAATGTACCTCAGTACAATTATGTTTTTAGGCTAGTTATAGTTTCTTTTTTTTTTTTTTAAATATAGTTATAGTTTGACCACACACACACTGCAATGTTAGCAGGCCCAGATTTGTGAAGAGGCCACCAAGGCCCAGGCCTAGGGCTGCAGGATTTTAGGCGGCGGCATGCTGCCCAATCACACCCACATTGGTTCACTGGGGATGTGCAGGAGATACAATAGTTTTTTACATTTCTAGTGCATCAATCCCATTTGCTCTGGTCCCGATGATGTAAATTTGAGGAAATAAAAGGGAGGGGACGGGGGCACGAATGACCGCGGCCTAGGGGTGCCCATTATATAAATCCTGCCCTGAATGTTACAGTATACTGTCTGGGATTGCCTTTAGTAAAAGGTTTGGCAGGTGAACCCTATGGCCTTCACACAAATACTTCAGTTAGCTCCTAGACTCCTTTATATAATTACAGTAGAACCCCCACTTTATGTTTTTCAGGGGATTAAAAAAAATGTTGTAACATCCAGGAAAATGTAAAATGAGAGACATGTATTATGCATAATATATAGGTGGGACCACAAAACAACAATGTAAAATGAGGGAAAACTCAGGGCATGTAAAATAACACACTGAATAACTGAGGTACATAAAAGAGAATCCACCCATTGAGTTTGTCTGATTTCTTGTGGATTTGATTGGCTGTGGCAGTTCATAACTTCAATCAGAGCTAGCTGCTCTTATTATAGGTAGTAAAGTATTTTAGAAACTTGGGCAATATTAAAGCTCTGGGCTATTGCATTAGCAATTAAACAGTAAATTAGGAAAAGTTATTGGTATAGCATCCCCTTTCAACTCCTCATTTATGGGGGATCACCTGCTTGGTCTGCAGTCCTTTGTTCATATCACTTGCCATGCACTTTGGACCCTACATGCTGGGAAAAGGGGACTACTCTGTCCTAACTTTGGTATCTTATAACTGTATTGCTGCCTGCTTGTCCTATGTTTCTATGTTCTGTGTTCAGCAGCACTATATACATACTGGACATGAAAAGTGATATAAAGTGAGAGTGATATTGTGAGATAATTTGCAATTGGTTTTCATTTTTTATTATTTAAGATTTTTGAGTTTTTTAGATTTTTATTCAGCAGCTCTTAAATTTGCATATTAACCAATCTGGTAACTAGGGTCCAAATTACCATTGCAACCATGCATTGATTTGAATAAGAGACTGGAATATGATTAGGAGAGGCCAGAATAGAAGGATCAGTAATAAAAAGTAACCTTAACAATACATTTGTAGCCTTACAGATCATTTGTTTTTTAGAAGGGAGTCCGTGACGCCCATTTGAGAGTCAGTAGAAAAAGGCAAATACCTATAAAAGTATAAAAAAATAAACTAAATAAAAAAAACAATTGAAAAGTTGCTAAGAATTGGCTGTTCTATGACATAATAAGAGTTACCTTAAAGGTGAACCACCTCTTTAATGATACTCTGTGTTTTGTATCCACTGTATTGCTCCTTCTTCCTTTTCAATGTCCTGATACATTTTTACAACATTCCTGATCAACGATGAGATACTCACCAAAAATCTTTATTGCAGCAAAATGGTTTGAATAAAACCACGGTTCTGAACATGCCTTGATTGTTTGTTTTCCGTTTAGGGCAGGGGAGTCTTTTTTTTAGATCTGGTTTGTTTGATTCAGATATGTGATATAACTGCTTAAATAAATGTGATAATGAAGTATATTGTCAGCAGAGCTTATACTGTTCTCTTTTCACTGCCTGGAATAGACTGGCAAAGAACCAAGAATTGCTGAATTTATTTTCCTTTATTTTCCTATTTGTGAGCTGGCTTCAGTAATAGTGTAAGATGCCTTTTCTATTTCTGTTTCTCTGCAAACCACAGATCAACAACAAAGCCAACGTTATAACCAGCCCTAAAGATCCTACCCCGCCTCTGGTATTAAAAGTTCTTCTCTTAACCCCATTACGCATAGTAGTTTCTGTTTGCTTCTTTTCGCCTTCTGTGCCTTTTCTGTTTACTTTGAAAATTCTTAACCGTTATTTTTGTGGTTTTGTGAGGAAGGTTCTTTGTACATTGTTGTATTTTGCTGTTTCAATAAAGGCAGTTGGCTTATTGGTTGCTAGTTCTGCTAAAATATTTGCATGTTTTGTCCCATTGTAAGTAGAATGTACAGTTAATGCAGAAGCACATTGGCATTCAGTGCTTCTGAGACATTTGCATGTTTTACCATTGTGAGTAGAATGTGCTTTTTGTTGCACTAAGCTAATTTTTAATAAATGTCCAAAGTGAAACCGTTTTATTTTGATTAACCATTGTGTGGATATTAGTGGGAGCTAACATAAGTCTGCAACACTAATATGACCTTATTCAGATTATAGTGCTTAATTTTTAGCGACATAAACCAATTAATGATTTGCTCTTCCCTGCATTTCCGAGGGCATGTATGTCTCTTAAATACTGCACATCTTCATTATGGATATTGGTTACTAAATATCATTAACAATATAGACATTATGAATAAATGCAGTAGAATTGGATGTTTTGACACAAAATGAAAAACATGTCCTTGACCTATTTCTTCTTGTGTCACCAAATTTGCCAAAACTAGGCAGTCACTGCCACAAAAATGCAAAGTATGAATTACATGAATTAAAAAAGAGAATTTTTTATATCTATCTGCCACTTACCTTTTTATAGAACAAAATACAACTCAATTGTATGATTTAAAGTCAGTTATACATAGGCATTTTTACTGCTGAAAGCTATACGCATAAGTGTATTATTTATACAGCACATTGTACGTTAAAAGAACTGTTAGTATGCAAGCTAATTCAATATTTCCAAACCTTTCACTCCAGAGAACGTCAGTTTGGATCTTGCATAAATTTAATATGGACATTTCCCATGATGTGTTTGCATATAAATCAATAAGAATCTCAATTGTGACAGTTCAATATTGAGGAGACACTCTTTTTTTGCTAGTAGCATAGTGATCATGAATAAGGTCCTTGCATGCTGTTCTTGTAGGTAGAAGACCTGTCCCATAAGTTTGCTTTCTGGACATAATGTTGAAGGCATTTTATGCAAAAGGTTGACCTTGCTGTAGGGCTGTCTGCATTCCTCTATAGCTGTCTCTTGATGCTCTCCTTCAACCTGTGCAACTGAATTTCACCAATAGGAACTGTTTTTCTCTCTCATTTTGTTCTTGCTCAGGAGCCCCAAACTACAGTAATCCACAATCCTGCTGATGGAAATAAGGTATTCAGAACGAATCAACTCCATCTTGCTTTACAATCTGCATATTTCATCAACAAGCACTTAAAACTAACTAAAACTAAATTCATTCCTACAAGCAGAAGGAGAAATTCACTAAACAGAATAGCTTCTCAAAATGTAAAAGCATTTTCTATTTACTGGAATAAAATAAAATGGTTGCCATGAGCCATTACTCTTTAGTGACTGTCCTCCTCAAGCAACTTGTATAACTAGATTTCATATGACTATGCCACTCAGTACCAATAATATTTAGTAGAAATAACAATGTGTAGAACATTTCTGTATGTGCATTCACATTTTTTCATTCTAATTTTTTTTTTAATATATTATTTATGCATGGAAACCTGAAATTCTTATTATTTTGAATTTAACAAATTTACATTCATAGACTTAGTTGCAGGATTTTTACAATTTTTCCTCATTTTTATTTGTGTGCATGTTACAACACATGGAGATACTATGACAATATATGAATATGCACATATGCTCGTTTTGTATTTTTTTTAGGATGGGCTTCAGTTTAAAATGCCATTTTACATGTCAGTACAGGCACATTCTTTTGTTATTAGTCTAAATGAGCAATTTTAGTAAAATGACAGTAATATAATGACCTAAAAACTTGCTAAACAAAACATTGCTTCATAAATGTAAGATAGGTAAGCTATTACTATAACTTTGAAAAATATGTATATACAGTCATTTGAAAAAGTTTGGGAACCCCTCTTAATTCTTTGGAGTTTTGTATGTCATGGGCTGAGCTTTCAGTACAACTTCCTTTTATAATATAATGGAGCTCATTTATAAACAGTGGGCAAATTTGCTCCTGGGCAGTAACCCATGGCAACCAATCAGATGATTGCTTTCACTGCTCAACCTGCAGCTGGCTGAAAAAAGCTAATCACTGATTGGTTGCTAAGGGTTACTGCCCAGGTGCAAATGTGCCCACTGTTTATAAATGAGCCCCAATATGCCTTATGGAAACAGTAGTATTTCAGCAGTGACATAAAGTTTATTGGATTAACAGAAATATGCAATATGCATCATAACAAAATTAGAAAGGTGCATAAAGTTGGGCACCCCAACAGAGATATTACATGAATACTAGTTGAGCCTCCTTTTGCAAATATTAAAGGCTATAGGAGGCTAGAGGCTGTTACGAGTGTCTGGATTCTGGATGGTGGTATTTTGACCATTCGTCCTTACAAAATCTATCCAGTTCAGTTAAATTTGATGAGCCGAGCATGGACAGCCTGCTTCAAATCATAAGATAGATTTTCAATGATATTCAAGTCGAGGGAATATTCTACTTCTCCCTCTGCATAAATGCCTTTGTAGATTTCGAAGTGTGTTTAGGGTCATTGTCTTGCTGGAATGTCCAACCCCTGCGTAACTTTATCTTTGAAAGCAAGTCAGTTTACACCAGTAGCACGTAGGGTGCCTGTTCCACTGCTTCTGTCTCAAAATGAAGCGTATGTCAATCAAACAAAATCCGGATGTATGTGGAAAACAAGCGCAGAAACTGTGCTGCAAGGTTTATTTTAACTTCAACTTTGTGACTGATGCTTGAACATTATCCTGAAGAATTTGTTGATATTGGGTTGAATTCATCCGACCCTCGACTTTCACAATGGCCCCAGTCTGTAAACTAGCCACACGGCCTTAAAGCATGATGGAATCTCCACCAAATTTGACAGTAGGTAGCAGGTGTTTTTCTTGGAATGCGGTGTCCTTCCACCAGGCAAAGTGCTTTTTGTTATGACCAAATGACTCCATTTTTGTCTTATCAGTCCAAAGCACTTTGTTCCACACTGCATTAATAAAATTGCAAGGGCTTGCCCTGCTGCTGATATTCCTGTGTGCCAGTGAATTTCTTCTCACTCTCCATATCAGCATGATACCCGGGTAGGCCCCTCCCATCCCTGCCCCTAGACCAGAAAGCCCCTCCCTCTTCAAAACTCTTAAAGGTACCCTCTAGACTCCCCTCCATTATCTAATACCAAGTTTATCTACAAGAGTGGGGAATGCTGATATGGAGAGTGACCAGGAAAGGAGAATTACAGTATGTATGAAAACAATTCTCCCTTTACTGGTCACTCCATATCAGCATTACACCTGGATTTAAGAAAGCCATCCATTACTAAGGGTGGGAAAAAACAACAAAAACTAAGCGTCCACATCTCAAGTAAGGTGAGTCCCTGCTGCAAATGCATGATTGCTGGAAACCGAGACATCTAAAGAATTATGTCAAATGAAGGTTTTAGCTGAAGACCAGGAAGCTACTTCGCAAATTTGTGAAGTTGGAACCTCCGCCAATGCTGCCCAGGATGCAGCAATTGCCCTCGAAGAGTGCGCCCTCAATCCTTCTGGAGCTAGCTTGCCCTGAGACTGATATGCTTTGGAAATACACAGACAAATCCATCTACTGATGGTCTAAGATGAAGCCACCTGTCCCTTGTGACAGCCTGCTGGGACTATGAAGAGTCTTTATGATTTCCTGAAGGAACTTGTAACTTCCAAATAACGGACTAGATAACGTACTAATTTTGCGCATCTCTTCTCCTTCAGCATTATCTGAATTGAATAAAGGGAAAGTGATTTCCTTTTTCAGATGAAACAAGGACACCACCTTGGGTAAAAAAATGTATCTGGTCTTAACACAACCTTATCATGTAAAAACAGGATATTATCCGAGCCTCATGAAAGCGCCTGTTGTTCCCCTACTCTTGAGGCGGAAGCTAGAGCCACCAGGAAAAGGGTCTTGAGAGTTAAAAACCACAAGGAAATAGCCTCCAACGGTTTAAACGGATCCAAGGTCAAAGCTTTCAGCACTAAGGGAAGACTCCAAACCACTGATGCCCTTCTTTCTGGCGGACGTAATTTGAGAGCAGCCATGAAAAGTCTTTTAATCATTGGATCCTTGGCCCAAGATCTATTTGACAATGCCGAGATGGCAGATACATGGACCATTAGAGTCCTGTATTGAAGGCCTTTCTCCAAACCCTCCTGCAGGAAGCCCAAAATCTGAGATAATGAAATCTCCTCTGACTTTTCTTTTTGTTGCCTCCATCCCAGAAATGTTTCCCAAATTCTGTAATAAGTCGAAAAAGTAGAAGGCTTCCTGGACCTTAAAAGAGTCTAAACTACCGCTTCTGAAAACCATAAAGCCTCCAATCTCTTGCGCTCAGTCTCCATGCCTGAAGAGATAAGGGTTTGGATGTTGGACCGGCCCCTGATTTAAAAGATCCTTCTTCCAGGGAAGAGGCCATCGTGGCGCAATTGCCAGTTTTAGCAGGACTGGGTACCATGGTCTGTGCGACCACTTGGTCAAGATCAACTCGGCCTTGTCCTGTATCACTTTCTGAAGTGTCTGAAAAATGAGTGGAAATGGAGGAAATGCATACATCAGATTGAAAGTTCAATCCTGCAGAAGTGCATCCACTGCCTGCGCTATGGGACAGAAGATCGGACACTGGGTGTTGCTGCTTGAAGCCATCAGATCGATCTCTGGTAGTCCCCATCTCTCCACCAGCATCTGAAATACGTCCTGATGCAAAGACTCGTGAATCGACAGTATGATCCGACTAAGGAAATCCGCCTTCTGGTTCTCTATTCCCGGAAGATAGGCTGCCGTCAAAAGAACTACATTTTTCTCTGCCCAAGAAACAATCGGCTGAACCTCCTGTAGCAAGAATCTGCTCCTGATTCCCCCCTGCTTCTTGACATATGCTACTGCCGAGGTGTTGTCTATTAGCATTCTAACTGAGGAGCCCTGAAGTACTCGGGCAAACGAAAACAGGGCATTCTTAGCTGCCCTGATCTCCAGTATGCTGGAAGAAACATCCTTCTGCTGGAAAGCCCACTGTCCCTGGGCACATTCGGAGTTTCGCAAAATACTGTTTTTTAACTACTTTTAAGTGTATTTAATGATTAATGACACAGTACTGAATTAATTATAGATTTTATCGAATATATACTAATTTATTATATATGAGTTAATAGGTTCATCTTTGTATTTTTAAACGAAATTTTGCATTTTTAAAAACAAATTAATGTTAATTGCCAATTAGGCTAATAAGTTGATTAAGTAACCTATTTAACCTGTAACGTGATGTAACGTGTGATGCCCCTGAGGAAGTATCAAGAGATACGAAACGCGTTGGGCCTTCATTATTCCTTAATAAATTTCTTTAAAATATAATCCGCAACATCTGCCTTATTGAATTACCACAATTACCCCGAAACTCTGAGCCGACATGACTGGAAGACTGTGATAAATTATTAAGGAACTACAGCACGCTGATGTATCCTGCAGAGGTGCCGCCATTATTCAAACTTGAAGCTGGCTCCATAGGTCTGTCTGCGCTAATCCACAGCACAACTCCGCTTTTCATTGATCCTCTGGAAATAGAAGAACGGTGAACTCCAGAGAGAGACCAGCAATTAATTAACGGCTCCTTCTCATCACCGCTTGGTAAGTTAATTGGCCCGCAGGGCCTTCCTGTAGCTCTGGCAATACATCACCATTTGAAGCTTTTCTGTTTGTAGAACTACACTGAAGCCGGCCTCATAGAAATCTGCCTGCCAGCGTGCGCTAGTACACCGCAACTCCGCTCCCTAACGATCCCTTACTCACAACGTTCGGAGAGAGAATACTTTTGAGCCTACATTTATGGGACAACATTGTGAGTGGTTTTGACTACTTATATAACATCTATATAAGACATACTATACCATACATTGCTTCCTTTTTTATGTTTTGGGAACCAATCTTCTGGCAGTACTGCTGCAATTATGTAAAAGATGGATTCCATTTTGAATTTCTGTGACTTCAGAAATTTGTTGACCTCCTTGAGATTTAAAATTGGTCTCCAACCTCCCGAGGTCTTCTCTACTAGAAACAGGACTGAATAAATTCCTTTGTTTAACTCTCTTGGTTGGAACTGGTACCACTGCTCTTACATCTACGAGCCACTGTACATATTGATCCAAGACCCTTCTCTTCTCTCTTAAAGCCGGGTATGATGACACTACAAATTTGTCTCCTACTGGAACTGAAGCAAACTCCAGACAATAAACTCTTGTCAGACTGTCCAAAACCCATTTTCCAAACACGATAGAACTCCCCCAGTCTTGCCCCCACACTTCCTTCTTCCGAGGGATAGTCAGGAAGATTTCTTACGCTATTGGGTCGACCTGGTCTTGTCATTACTTGAAAAGGCATAATGCCCCCTCTTCCAGGCAAAGACCTTGATGTTCTCCCTAGCTCCCCTAGAAGCATGTTGGGAGGACCCTGCCACCGCCCCTACTCGGGACCCGAAAGACCTAAAAGGTTTAAATCTTGGTCTCTTTTTCTCTTGAGGTAAGAACTGGCTCTTACCCCATGAGGCTTTGGTTATAACCTCATCTAGTTTAGCTCCAAAGAGCCGAGAGCCCTCAAAAGGAAGAGTGCAGAAACTCATCTTAGACGAGGTGTCCGCAGACCAGGACCTGAGCCAAAGGGCTGCCACTGAAATAGCCATAGAGCAGGCCGATCTGCTGCTCCTTCTGAAATGAAACATGCTGCCACCTTCAATTCTGCTAGACTTGCTGAGACCTCTTTCTTATCTGCCCCCTCATTCACAGCTTTGTCAATGGAGTCAATCCAACAAGACATGGCTTTGGCTACGGAGATCAAGGCCACCGCCAGTTTACAAGCTGCCCTTGCAACCATAAAAGTCTTTCTTAGGTCAGATTCAACCCTTCTGTCCATGGGGTCTTTTAAGGCAGAACAATCATCAATAGGTAAGGTTGTCTTTTTTTGCATGGTGGATGACAGCAGGATCAACCGAAGGAGGTACTGTCCAGTCTTTTACCTCTGTCTCCTTAAACGGATATAACTTGGCAAACCTAGTGCCTGGAGAAACAAAGGAGACCTTCTTAGCTGCCTTCTGCCACTCAGCTTTTATTAGATCTGCAACCTCCCCGACCAAGGGAAAGGTCTGACGATTTATGGAAGGAGTAGGCAAAACCTTAATAGTTTTGGGACATTCCACTTCTTCCTCTACTCCTAGAATAAGTTGCAATGCTTTAATCAGGGGAGACACTAATGAAAAATCAAATGACTCATTCAAGGCCTCAGAGTCCTCATCCAAATCTCTAACAGACTCTGCAATACCAGGGAAGAGACCCATATCCTCTGATAAATCTTCTTTCTTGCCCCATGTTTCCATAGTAGGCAACTGGTCTTCCTCCAAATTTTCTCTGCACCTTCCTGAGGAGTCAGAAGCAGACCTGCAAAGATCCTTCCAGCAGGTGTCACAAAATTTCCTGCCCACCAGAGGGAGCTTGAAGCATCCCACACATTGGGGCGTTTGCAATTGATTCCCCACGGTCTTGAGCTTTTTATGAAGCAGGTCTTCTGGCAAGCTAAGACCCAAGAGAAAATAAGAAGAGAGAGAGAGAGAGACAGTAAGAAAAGAAAAGGAACAAAAAGAAAAGGAACAAAAGAACCACCATAAACTCCACACCCCCAAAATGGCCACCGGGGACCGTCCCTTGGATGTGGCAGTTTCCCATGGATGTGGCAGTTTCCCCCCACACATCTGCACTCTGTATTCCCTCCCCTACTTCCTCAACCCCATCGCACCGACAGGAAGGGCAGGGGCAGAAGTGGAGGAATGGTGCGGCGCTGCACTGAGGAGGGAGATGCAACGCCTGGGGCAGTAGATAGACAGTGAGTCTGAGACTCGCGCCTCTGACCCAGCTCCATCCTAAAACCCCGCCATCAATGCTAACCGACGCCTAGGGAAGGCAGCTCGAGAAAGCGGAGGGGTGGGTGGGGGAAACCTCCTGACACACGGCAAAACAACTACAACCAAGGATCCTCTGTGTCATGGGCAACCTCCAGGCCACCCACCTGACACACCTCCAGGAACAGGAGTGATTTTGACAATGCAGTTACACTCTGTGCCATAAAAAACCCTTATTATATCACTCTCCAAACCCTCACATGGAAAGGAGGAAGGGTTCCTCACTCTGCCCTATGTTCTCCTGTAAAGGTTAGCCACCTAAACAAGTAACCCAAGCCGGCCCTCCAGGCTAAAGGCAGAAACAGAAAAGAAAAAGACAATGGAGGTGAGTCTGGAGGGTACCTTTAAAAGTCTTGGAGAGGGAGGGACTTTCTGGTCTAGTGGCAGGGATGGGAGGGGGCCTACCCGGGTGTAATGCTGATATGGAGTGACCAGTAAAATATTTCTGCTAAATCTGCAGGTGAATCTGAACTGATGTGTGAATCACTGGTTTTCTAAGGGCAGTGCAAAGTGCCTCCTGCAAATGCCTCCATAAGTATAATTACTGATTAATTGCATCTTTATAAGCTGCAGGTTCCTCTTGTGCCCAGGGTGTCGGAGAATGCAGCATTTCCACGAACTGACTTGATGGTCTATTCTTCATTGTATATTATGCAATATAGTAGTCTATCAGTGAACAATGCCCCTATAAGACTTTATTGGAAAACAGAGTACAACATTATTATTATAATTCCCTCACATAATTTTGTGTTTCTGTGCTACAGCCTTTAAATAAATAATCTATTGTGGATTTGTATATCTAACATAAATAAATATGGATGGTTAATGGTGTGCTGGGTCGAAATGGGATGCGAGGGCCCACCAGAAAACTTTAGGCTATGGGCCAATTCTTCAAGCTATTTTTCTTCCATCACTCCTTCAACCTCTTTATTTTTGTAAAGTATATTTCTTTACTTGATATACTCTGTTCTTCCATCTATTCAGCATCTTTGTTCTCATACAGAAAATTAACATAAAATAGTACAAATGGTTAGAAATAGGAGGGCCAGTGGTGGTTCAGTTATTGCTAATACGTCATAGTTCATAAATAATACATTTCTGTATTCATCTGCTGTGTTCTACTTGCAAAGCATGTACACATTGGGTTGATTTACAAAATTTGCAATATCCTTTTCCAAACCTCAACCTATTTACCATGTTGTTGACAAAATAGAAATTCCCCTGGCGAAAAATTATCTGTGCATAAAAAAAATGTATGGTGACATTTTGAATTGCTATTGTTTTAGATTTTAGAATGCTGAAAAACTAGCACTATGTATCACAGTAAGTTAAGTTAGGAAAAAAGCCACACATCCATCAAGTTCACCTTAAAAGTCTCAATATAACCTGTCTAACTGCTAGTTGATTCAGAGGAAGAAAAAAAAACATTTGAAGCCTCTCCAATGTGCTTCAGATGGGGGAAAAAAAATCCTTCCTGACTCCAACATGGCAATTAAACCAGTCCCTGGATCAACTTGTACTATGAGCTACCTTTCATAAACCTGTATTCACTCACATGCTAATAAGCCATCCAACCCCTTCTTAAAGCTATCTAATGTATCAGCCAGCACGACTTATTTAGGGTGAAATTTATACACCTCACAGCTCTCACTGAAAAAAAAAACCCTCCTGAACCTCCTCTCTTCTAATTGGAATGGGTGCCCATGTGTCAGCTGGAAGGAGCTACTGGTAAATAAAGCATTAGAGAGGTTATTATATGGTCCCCTTATATTTATACATAGTTATATAGTATCACCAGTGCCTCTTCTCCAGCATGAACAACCCCAACTTGGCCAGTCTTTCCTCATAGATTTCCCATACTTTTTGTCAGTTTAGTCGCCCTTCTCTGGACACTCTCTAATTCAGTCCCAGTTCATGCCCCGTTTGAGCGCTGGAGACCAAAACTGTACTGCATATTTTAGATGGGGCCTTACCAGCACTCTGAATAGTGGAAGTATAACCCCCTCCTCCCACAAATCTATACTCCTTTGCATACAACTCAAGACCTTGTTTGCTCTTGAAGCTGCTGACTGGCATTTCTTACTACAGCCAAGTTTAAAATGACTCCAAGGTCCTTTTTTGTTATGGATATGCCTAGTGCAGTCTATATGCGGGTATGCATATTTTTACATCCCAGATGCATGACTTTCCATTTCTCAACACTGAATCTCATCTGCCACTTAACCTCCCAGATTGCCAGTTTGTCAGGTTTTTTGCAAGGATGCCGCATCCTGGATGGAATAAATTGGGCTGCATAGTTTTGTGTCATTTGCAAACCTCAATGCACTACTTACAATACCCTCCCCAAAGTCATTGATGAACAAGTTAAATAAAAGTGGACCCAATACAGAATTCTGATGGACCCCATTAAGAGACCTTATTCCAAGCAGAGAATGAACCATTAACAACCACCCTCTGTACCCAATCCTGTAGCCCGTTTCTTATCAATGTGCAAATGTCTTCATAACAGCCCTTAGTTTAGAAAGCAGTCATTTCTGGGGCAAAATCCCAATAGTTCACATCTACTACTCTCCTGCTGTCCAGCATCTTACTTACCTCATCATAAAAAGCAATCAAATTTGTCTGACATAACCTATCCTTCCAGTGCCGTAACTAGAGGGCACCCCCTGCTCCCCCGGTAGTTCCGCCACTGTATCCTTCATAAATCCATGCTGATTACAGCTCATAATGCAATTCACCAATTTTAAATGTGATCCCTTAACAAGCTTCCAAATAATTTACCCACCACAGATGTCATACTTACTGGCCTATATTCTACACTGCTTAAACGTTATCTGCTATGTAAACATTATCTTTTTTGCCCTTACCCTAGTTTGGCAGCTTCAGCATGGCTGCCCTCATGTCTACACTGCAATTTATTTATACAAACTATATTTCTGAAACAAACACAATGTTTATCAATGCAGGATAAAAGTGACCCTATATGTGCTGACTTGTGTGGTATTTGGGGTCCAAATGGGCGGCCATAAATATGTATAGCCATGTTCGTATTTTTTTAATTGTTCTGGCTGAGCTCACAAACAATCAGAACCATAGTAAATGCAGAGAAGCTTCGTCCTCCTGTTCATTTTCTTTTGGTCAGCCAACTAAAATTTTGTGTTACAATCCACCAAGAATGCAGAATTGTCATGTGTGCCCAGATGGTTGAGCAATACGGCTATAATCAATGTGAATCAATCAAATCTGAGCATTTATGGCCAGCTTATGTGTGCATCAGCGTTTAATGTATAGAAAATATATATTTTGGTCATTTACTGGTCCTTTAATGTTTGTTCAGCAGAACACATAAAATAAGTTAGGAGCAGACCAACAAATGCATGTGTAATGTACATCCAAATATGTACTCCAAAGGAAGCAAGAAAGAAAACTTCTGTGACTTATTTAAACTGTCGATTCAACTTTTCTTGCTTCTCAGCAGATGTGTTATAAGCTACTATAAAGCTGTGTAAATCATTTTATGTACAATGTATTGTCATGGAAAAAGCCACATAAATATCAGAGTACTGCTGATTTTTAAAACAGAAATTCTTTGCTACATGAATTTGTCCCAATGGTGTCTATGGATTACACCAGGTATGGAGTGGAAAAAATAAATAACACACCTTTAAATATATGCCTATTCACTTTGCAATGGTTTGTTTGTTTAGCTGCATTAATTCATGAATAGTGGCTATTATCTAAATCGTATCTAACTACAACATACATCAAAAGCTTAAACAATTTCATTTTAACATATATTGGTGTTTGTCAGTTTATACATGAAAAAAACAATATTATTTTAATGTATTTAAATTATAATGTATATAGAATGTATTTTTGTATGCAATCAACCATTCTGTTATTTTGCAATGGAGAAAGCATATGTTCTGAATTTCACCTGAGTGAGATCTCCATTGTTCTCATTTTTGAAATTGTGTTGTTTTCTTTCATCCTTTTGTCTTTTCCCAACAGGAGTCAACAGAGAGCTCAAACACCACCATTGAAGATGAAGATGTAAAAGGTAAAAGCACAGAAAAGCTAGAAAGTGTGTTAAACTGCAGCTTTATTTATAGGCCATTTTTGTACTATTTTATCTTTGTGTAAAATTTATTTGAAAAAATCTGAACATTGAGGAAACCGTTTTGGCAATAGAATTTCTCAACAATAAATCTTCATTTTGCTTCTTTATTTACCTGAAGTATAGGTAACTGTCTTCATCTTTTAGGTATAATGTAATTGTATAATGCAAAGTGACTATAGCCATACAAATTTATGTCGGATGTGCTTGCTTTGGAAATACTTTTTCTTAAATATTTCACTTCTAACACACTTACCAATCCCCAGGTCCAGAACATTCTGGATAACAGGTCCCATACTTGTACTATGAAAGTGGATTTGTATGTAGGATACTGTAATTCTTGAATAACTGAGTGTCCTGAGTTTGTCAAATCTGGACAAATCTGTGCACCAAAACATAAATTTTGCCAGAATTCTAGCAGTCATTTGTATTAACGTAGGGGTCCACTTCAATTATTTAGTTATCTGTTCAGATGCCTGTGTCTAGCTTATTTAAATTAAATTGTATTTCTCTATTTTGTAACGTGTACTTTTTCTTAAGATAATTTTCTTTTCTTTATAAATTATAGCAAAAACCTGCATTTTAGATTTTTATTAAAATGCATTATAAAAACAAAAACAAAAAAAACATTGGAATAGAAAAAGTGGGTATTCTTCATGTGCCAAATGGGCTTCTTATTTAGTAAATATTCGGTCACACAATTTTGCAGTTTGTTCTTATCCGCCTAATGCCATTGCACTGGTGCAGATATGGGCTCCTTGAAAGGTCATACTGCCAGACCCTTATTCGATTCCACTGAGCTGGCCCATGGTGCTAGGATTTCATTTAAATATGGGCACTATATAATAGACCCTCTGCATTTGGGCAATAGAATTTGCTGAAGAATGCTTAACTGCCACTTTAGGAACTTCTGCTTGTTGATATGGTTGCTTCCATGCTTGGACTTTATATATTTATTTTTTGGCACATATTTCACTACATTTGATTCTACTTTAATTAATCATTCATTTTAGGTACACGGAGGACACTAAATTAACACAGTGTGGTGTGTAGGTGTCCTTTATGGGTTGCTCAGTGGGATTACCCACTACAGTTTGCCCATTTTGCTGGGTGTTTTTAGTACTTTACAATGGACTTATAGAAGTTATGTTTTGATTGTCTTAAACCTTTTTTTTCCCTCATGCAGTGGGTTTGGATGTGCAGTTCAGTGGTCTCCTGTTTTTAGCTATGCTCATTTAACTTTGGACACCACCTGTTTGCTTCAGAATCGGCTTTTTTGAGTGGCCATTGCATTTGACTTTTACTATTTTATAGAATGTCCTTTTCTTAGCAACTTTCCAATTTGTTTTAATTTTTTTAGTTTATTAATTTATTGTCGTCTTCTAATTCTTTGACCTCCACCTGCCAAAATACTGTTGTGATGTGAAGCTACAATATTATTATTTTATTTCTTATCTTTGTATTCAGACCATCTCCTATTTATATTCTGGTTTCTCATTTAAACTTCTTTGGTTTCTAGGGTATACTGGACCCTTGCAACCAGATAGTTGTTGAAATTCAAACTGCAGAGCTGCTGAACAAGAGTTTAAATAACTAGTTGCAAATAGGACTCAATTAGGATTAAACCAGCTGATATTAATTTGCACAGGATTGCTTTCAGACAGGTTTCAGCAGGCTTCTTGGTTTTCCATGCCTTTTTGCACCTCCTTTTCTTCGTGTGTTCAATACTTATTCCCTGTTCCATTCCACATTATTACACATAATGTATGGACTTGTTTTGATTTCTTCGTATGTGTGGATTACTTGGGTTGTTACCGACATCTGGTGCAAATTTCATTGAGAAAAATGTAGACATGTTGAATATATATATATATATAAACATTTATAGAATGAAAGGGTCAGGTGTAGGGGGATATAGAATTACAGGCACACATAGGTTTTGTATATGTAAATCAGGAGCCCTACACAAAATTTTTCATTGGAACAACTCTTCCTCTGGTTGTATCCCTGCCAATTGCCCTCCTTTATGGAACCATAGTTGCAATATTACTGGAACTGTGTGACTGATATTCTTAATAGCGATGAGCACTTGATGCCTTGAAAGCAGTGAACTTAGAAATCTTAAGGAAAGTAAAACTAAGTTGTACTAAATAGTGTATGGTTAATCTTACATGGGACGCCCATCCCGTTCCTGTTGCCCCCTGCAGCTTCCATATACTTCATTGCAGAAGTGCTGTTCCCTCCAGTATGCTGCTGGGGTACTACTGTGTTTTTCATGTATGTTATGGTTTTAAATGTTTGCACTGAAGAAACGGGGAATTTCTGCAATAATTCTATCTAATGTGCTTATTATTCAATTTGAATTCCATGCGTGTTTACGTTTCCTTCACATCTTACACAGTTTTATTCATAGTCATTCCTTTGTGATTCTATTTACATTATGTTAGCTGGAGGATGCACAATTTGTAATTACTTCATGGAAACAGCACTGGCATTTGAACAGATATATAATTTAATTCTATCATCTCTGTTTTACAGCTCATCTCTCGCTCTCTACACATCTTTTTTTCATACGTGTTTGTGTTGCATGTGATTTCTCTTGCGCTTTATATTGTTTGTTCTTCTTCTTCATTTTTGCATGCCCCAAGTGCAGCCTTCACAAAGGAATGTAGCAAGAAAAGCTTCTATCCTGCTCAAAAGCCTTCCTGCTACTTCTCCTCCTCTTCTGTTCCTTCCTCCTCATCACCTAATTGGGCTCCATCTTTACAGTGTCCCAGTGGTCATACCTGCAGTTCCTGCTGAAGATTCTGGTCATTCTCTACATCTTTATTTTCATTTGTTCATATGTTGTGTTTCTTTCTATCAATTCAGCAACAAAGTGCACAGAAAACACACATTCAAAGACTCATTTGCATAAATCTGAGCCTTCCCGTTACTCTACTTCATCTGTGCAGTGTAAGTTAACTTGGGGTCTACATAACCAAAATTGCACAATGAGACATTTACATTAATGGGGTTATTTACTAAAATCTGAAAATATCTTATTATTTTAGTAAAACCACTTCGACCAAACTCCCATCCAGATTTTTACCTCATTTATCAAGAAATTAACTCGAAAAACCTGATGCGAGAAAAAACTTGATACAATCCAGCACAGATAATGATATCCTCCAATTGTAAAAGGGACATCTGCCACTGACTTCTACATGACCTCGGCAGGTTTGAGATGGAGTACTTTTTTTATTTGGACTTTTAGCAGCCTAAGGATTTCATAAATCCTGGAAAAAAAAATTCCACAAAATAATAGGGTCTTCCGCTTTAAAGCTCTGACCAGAAAAAAAAATCTGATTTTAGTAAATAACCCCCTAAATGTTTGTCCTGCAACACAATATGAAATTATAGAACAAGCAATGCTTCGCACAATGACCAATACTGTAAATTTGTTGCACATATTGTTTGCCAGTTTTGATAATTTTTTCTAAAAATTTCCAAAGCCCACCCTAATTTTTATAATGAGCAGTTTGATACGTAATTGGACATTAGTACAGAGATGTAGGGTAGAGCATAGTTTTGAACTGCATTGATTGTCAGGATTAGTAGTTTGAATATTATCCTGAAATGTAGTGGAAACCAGTGTAGGGAATGGTAAGGTGGCATGGTAGAGAAGGAGGTGCATATGGTGAGGTGTTTGCTCCTGGCAGCTTCATTTATAGTGTGCTGCAGCTGTGGCAATTTCTAGAGACAAAGGTCCATCAATAGAGAATTGCAGTATGTGAGTGACATGATGAAAGAAGAAATTAGGCTTTTGTTTGACATCTAGTGTAATATATGGTCATTTTTAGTGTATACTAAATCAGCGTATGTTGTTGACAAGGGGTGTCTAAGGTTTTGATTCTGTGTAGTTACTGTAATAGGATTATCCAATGCATCATGCAACTCCTATCTTAAATAACAGGATATGAAGCACACCATCCTCAGGCTTTGCCTTTAAAACATTTTATTTCAGCGGAATTCACACACAAGCTTCCGGGGGGAACCCCTTCCTCAGGTTTTCCCCCGAAAGCTTGTGTGTGAATTCCGCTGAAATAAAATGTCTTAAAGGCAAAGCCTGAAGATAGTGTGCTTCATATCCTGTTATTTAAGATAAGGAATTTGGCTGACTTGGAGGCAGCTTGGGAGTGGATGCACCCTGGGAAAAGTATGTGGTGTGCTTAAGAAAAATTGTATTTGGACTGTCATGCAACTGCTAGACACAGGTGTTACTTGTGAGAGTTGCATGAATGGATGTGTGAAGTGTTCTGAAACCGCCGGGGTACAGATGTTAGAACAGCATTGTATGTAGCAGACAGGTGGTGTCGAAGGCCCCCACGTCTGTTCGGGGATGGTTTCTCCACCTTGACATGAATCGCCTCTTTCACGCCTCGTTCAAACCATCGGTCTTCTTTATCCAAGATTTGGACCTTGCTATCTTCAAAGAAGTGTCCCTTGTCTTTTAGGTGTAGAAAGACAGCAAAGTCTTGCCCTGTAGAATTCGCCCTCCGATGCTGAGCCATTCGCTTGGTGAGCTGTTGTTTTGTCTCCCCAATGTATAGATCAGTGCACTCCTCGCTACACTGGACTCCGTATACCACATTGCTTTATTTTTCTTTTGGTGTTGGATCCTTTGGGTGTACCAGTTTTTGTCTCAGTATGTTACTAGGTTTGAAAAACACAGGGACATGGTGAATTTTTTCCGATGTCACCTCTTTGAAGAGTTACAATGTGCCATTGTGATTGGATTAATGGAAGAGTTTATATGCCGAGAATTTCCCCCACCAGTCAGTTGAACTGAAGAATCTGCTTGGATCGGTAGTGAAACGTATTTAATGATTACTCAGCAAGTTCAGTTGTTTTTAGATTTACCTATAGTAGATATACCATGACCTGGATGAATGAAAATCTGCATAGTCATATTGTTGTTGAAGTTCGGATTTTCAATCTACTGCTCAAAAGGATAAAGAAGAAGCAGTTGGTGCAGTTTTCTGCTAAAGGAGCACTGGCCTGGGGTTTCAGGCATATGCTGACTCGGTTTAGGTACATCCTTGGCGGAGGGTAATTGTGCACACTATTGAATCCAGTATATGTCTGGCTGTTTACAGTCTCTGCACTGCAGCCTCTAACGTCTAAAACAATATTGCAGTCCATTTAATTAACAAAGCTGGAGGATTCTGGACTACTGTTAAGCAAACTTAAGAAGCAGAAAGATATAAACAAACACTTTCAGGTGCAATTGTGTGTAAAAGTACAATGTTAAAACCATTGAAACTGTTAATTCATATACAGTGGTGTGAAAAACTATTTGCCCCCTTCCTGATTTCTTATTCTTTTGCATGTTTGTCACACAAAATGTTTCTGATCATCAAACACATTTAACTATTAGTCAAAGATAACACAAGTAAACACAAAATGCAGTTTTTAAATGAGGGTTTTTATTATTTAGGGAGAAAAGAAATCCAAACCTGTGTGAAAAAGTAATTGCCCCCTGAACCTAATAACTGGTTGGGCCACCCTTAGCAGCAATAACTGCAATCAAGCGTTTGCGATAACTTGCAACGAGTCTTTTACAGCGCTCTGGAGGAATTTTGGCCCACTCATCTTTCAGCTTTATTTGAGGGTTTTCTAGCATGAACTGCCTTTTTAAGGTCATGCCACAACATCTCAATAGGATTCAGGTCAGGACTTTGACTAGGCCACTCCAAAGTCTTCATTTTGTTTTTCTTCAGCCATTCAGAGGTGGATTTGCTGGTGTGTTTTGGGTCATTGTCCTGCTGCAGCACCCAAGATCGCTTCAGCTTGAGTTGACGAACAGATGGCCGGATATTCTCCTTCAGGATTTTTTGGTAGACAGTAGAATTCATGGTTCCATCTATCACAGCAAGTCTTCCAGGTCCTGAAGCAGCAAAACAACCCCAGACCATCACACTACCACCACCATATTTTACTGTTGGTATGATGTTCTTTTTCTGAAATGCTGTGTTACTTTTACGCCAGATGTAACGGGACGCGCATCTTCCAAAAAGTTCAACTTTTGTCTCGTCGGTCCACAAGGTATTTTCCCAAAAGTCTTGGCAATCATTGAGATGTTTTTTAGCAAAATTGAGACAAACCTTAATGTTCTTTTTGCTTAAAAGTGGTTTGCGCCTTGGAAATCTGCCATGCAGGCCGTTTTTGCCCAGTCTCTTTCTTATGGTGGAGTCGTGAACACTGACCTTAATTGAGGCAAGTGAGGCCTGCAGTTCTTTAGATGTTGTCCTGGGGTCTTTTGTGGCCTCTCGGATGAGTTGTCTCTGCGCTCTTGGGGTAATTTTGGTCGGCCGGCCACTCCTGGGAAGGTTCACCACTGTTCCATGTTTTTGCCATTTGTGGATAATGGCTCTCACTGTGGTTCGCTGGAGTCCCAAAGCTTTAGAAATGGCTTTATAACCTTTGAAATTGAACTCAGGTGTGATAAACCACAGTTAAGTTATTTTTTAACAAGGGGGGCAATCACTTTTTCACACAGGCCCATGTAGATTTGGAGTTTTTTTTCTCCCTTAATAACGTAAACCTTCATTTAAAAACTGCATTTTGTGTTCAATTATGTTATCTTTGACTAATAGTTAACGGTTTTTGATGAGCAGAAACATTTAAGTATGACAAACATGCAAAAGAATAAGAAATCAGGAAGGGGCAAATAGTTTTTCACACCACTGTATGTACTGGAAAATACATTACGATTTCTTTTATAATGCAAGAAATTCTTTCTAGGGTTGCTGGACCTCTTTAAATAATATTTAGCACAGTTACATTTTAATAATAAAATGTAACTGTGCTAAATATTATTTAAAGAGGTCCAGCAACCTTAGAAAGAATTGATGTCACTGAATCATGCAATTAGCTTTTGGACTTTGTGTTTTCAGAAAACACTGGAACACCTTGAACTGTGCAGACATCTAAGCAAGATACAAGCTCTTAGCCTGCCCATGGGCTCAACAGACTTCATTGCTTTAACTTAATATGACCCTTGAACATATATAATATAATATGAATTAGACCATATTAGTAAATGTAGACTACCTTTCCAACATCTTATTCTGCAAGCAAGGTCATTAAAGGAAAACCATACCCCCAAACAAAGTAGGCCTCTCTCAAAATGTATTGCATAACAGCTCATATGTAAAACACTGCTTAGTGTACAGAGACATTTCTGAGCGAGTCCTGCAGTGCTGCCCACTTCGCCCTTTCACCTTTCCTACGAGAGAGGAGGCCGCAACACTAGTGCAGAGAGCACAATTGCACTCTCACACACTAGTAAAGCCGAATTTCCATTTTATAAACCGGAAATTCGGCTTTTAAAGGTACCTGGAGCGGCTTTTTGCCACCCCAGGTAAACTATTTGACGCAGCTGCCTGAGGCAAGTTTTTCAACTCACCTCATTGGTGTGGTGCCCCTGTTCGTGTATATAAACCATGTTCATATTAATATACTTTTTTATTAGTCTGTGCCGTTTGGTAATCCTAAATAGAAAATTGCCATTTTAAGAACTTCACGGTGCACACAAACAAACCATACATGTTAGGTCGCATGAGCCAATTAAAGGACAAAATTCACTTCTCCCTGTTAGGGCACGGGAACATGCGAAGC
This sequence comes from Xenopus laevis, assembly GCF_017654675.1. Classification (NCBI taxonomy): domain Eukaryota; kingdom Metazoa; phylum Chordata; class Amphibia; order Anura; family Pipidae; genus Xenopus; species Xenopus laevis. Next base: position 57,718,073 of record NC_054372.1, on the reverse strand, counting down.
TTCGGGGAGATTTAGTCGCCCGGTGACTAATTGCCTCTTCGGGCGACTAATCCTTCCCAAAAAGCCTTCCTGCTGGCTAGAATCTAAATTGCTGGCGGGATGGGACATGAAGCATTTCGTTTTCCGAAGTTGCCCGAAGTTGCTCACGAGGAAAGGCTCAGGTGATTTCTGAGGCAGCACAGAGAATATCCTAAAATGGGGGCCCAAGGGAAAAGATGGAAAAGATTTAAAAGGCAAATCGCTACTTAAATGTATTTTCCAGTTCAATAGGATTCTTTAATATGCCACTTAATATGATGTAAACTATCTGTTACTTAAGTATTTTGGAGGTATAGTTTTCCTTTAATGCAACTATGACCCATGTTTTGCTGCTATAACAGCCAATACTTCTCATGTATTTTCGAAGATTTTCGAAGACAGTGTTGGCGGGACTTGCTTTTATTTAGTCACAAGAGCATTTAAGAGTTGGTCAGTGGTGTTGGTTAGGTCTGTCTTGGAGCTTTCCAATTTATCCTTCTGATCTTTAGTTGGGTTGAGATTAGGGCTTTGTGGGGGTCATTTAAGTTCTTATACACCCATGTCAGTAAAGTAATTCTGTATGGACCTCATTTTTTTGCATTGGGGTGCTGTAATGGGGGAGCACAAAGTAGGACATAAAAGACCCATAACACTAAAAATACAGGGCTGACCTATATGAAACTTACAGAAAAATGCATGTATATCAAATGTGTTTTAGAATGCGCTGATTCCCTCTTTACTGCTGTGCATTTTAACATTTTAAATATAATACATATTCTATCTTAAAGGCTACTTAGCATTTAAATTTGTGTGCTACTAAAGTGTCATTGTTTTATTTAATTTTGTTAACCAGCTCTTTTATTTTAGCCCGCAAACAAGAAATCATCAAAGTTACAGAGCAGCTTATTGAAGCCATAAATAATGGAGACTTTGAAGCCTATACGTAAGTTATTTGACCTGCATGCAAATTTTCTGATAACTGTATTTTTAGTTAACAAAAAAAGACAAAACTCAGGTTGAACTAGAGAAAGGCCTAAGGAGGGCATTTATGGGTTGGATTTTTGTTTTTTTTTTGTTTGTTTTTTAATGTGAACTTTCTGGATCCCACATTTTATGTGCATCTTAGACTAGCACTGTGGCTTTAGATTTCAGTGCAATGAAAGCCATATATCACATTGCTCTTTTCTCTAGCATTAGATACATTTGGATAGATATTATTCTACAGTATACATTAATATATTTTATCAATGGTTTACGGTTTGAAGGCATCTAATATTTGTTTCAAATGTTTATGAAGATTTTCATTAATTCAGGTCATGATATACATTATCTAGTAGTATCTTAACTGTTTCACCACTCATCCAAACGTCTTCTTTAGTTGGTAACAAAGAAAACCCCATTTAGAATCCATGGACTTTTGTCAACAAAGTGCATGAGATAAAACTGAAGACTGATGAGACAATGGTGTCCTATGAAGTGGCATCAAAAAAAACTTCGAGTTTCGAACGATTCGAACTAAAAATCGTTCGAATATTCGACCATTTGATAGTTGAAGTACTGTCTCTTTAAAAAAAACTTCGACCCCCTACTTCGCCACCTAAAACCTACCGAGGTGCCATGTTAGCCTATGGGGAAGGTCCCCATAGGCTCTCTATCCATTTTTTGGTCGAAGAAAAATCGTTCGATCAATGGATTAAAATCCTTCGAATCGAACGATTCGAAGGATTTTCGTTCGATCGAACTATTTGCGGTAAATCCTTCGATTTCCATATTCGAAGTCGAGGAATTTACATTCGGCAGTCGAATATCGAGGGTTAATTAACCCTCGGTATTCGACCCTATGTAAATCTGCCCCAGAGTGTGTTCTTTATGCTTTAATACCAGTTACTTCAAGCATAAGTATGATTTTAAAGATAAAACATGGCTGTGCCTGGGGTTCGCCTGTGTTTCCCATCAGAGTGAATCTTTAATGGAAGAAGTGGAAAATAAAGCACTGAACACTTACAAGAGAAAAGCATCAAGTCATTGGTTTAGATATGTGGATGACATTTGGGTCCAGCCTTCACTGAACACACAAACTTGGTTGACACTATCTGGCTGAAACTGAGGTTACCAATGACCGTATATACTTGAGTATAAGCCGAGTTTTTCAGCATCCAAAATGTGCTGAAAAAGTCTACCTCGGCTTATACTCGAGTCAGTGGGCAGTAGCTGAGATTGCAATCACTTTTAATTATTCCTATACCAACAGTTCGATTGGGGAGAGACTGCGCCCTCTGTTGTTTATATGAAAGAATAACAGTGACTGCAATATCACACAGCGCCATCTGTTGGTTATATGAAAGAATAACAGTGCACCCTCTGTTGGTTATATGAAAGAATAACAGTGACTGCAATATCACACAGCGCCCTCTGTTGGTTATATGAAAGAATAACAGTGCGCCCTCTGTTGGTTATATGAAAGAATAACAGTGACTGCAATATCACACAGCGCCCTCTGTTGGTTATACATATATATTAACCATAATGGCAATATCACACAGCACCCTCTGCACATGGTAGTGGGACAGTGGGACAATGCACAAAGTAATCCATTTTGCAATTCTCTGTCACCATCAACTTTGACCGAAACCCAGACCGAACCTTTGTCAAAACAAAATCAAGGTCAAGCACAGACACCAGCATAACAAACAGAAGGGAGGATCATAGCAGGTGAAGCAACCTAGTCACTCCATATGTGACTGGAACATCAGAAAAACTAAAATAAACATCACATTCCTGAGTCTTTTAAACCAAGCAACACTCAGAAGTTGGTTCATCCAAAAGGCCCAACACCAAAGCACATAAAAATAGTAATGTGGTCTATGTTGTCCAGTGTAGTGAAGATTGAGGGGGTCAATACAGTGGGGAGACTAAACCACAGCTAAGTAAGAGAATGGCCCAGTATGTTAACTTCTCAGGACTAGGCTCAGCCTGACGGCCTTGAGGACAGCAATGTGCATGTTTTAGACGAGAAGACATATGGTATAATAGAAGTGTGAAGAAGGCCATTTATGCCAAACTGGAAAAAACATGCTTGAACAGAGGAGGCAGCCTGCAACTTTGTCCGCAAAAATACAATGCCACTTTGACATACTCACCCCGACAGTTGCACAACAATTTACACTTTAGTCATGTACATTGAAAAACACCTATTTCAGTGAGGATCATGGTACAGTTGTGACTGGATCACATATTCACACACATGTGAGTTGCAGCTGAGTCAATTCAGTGGAACTATTATGATTGGATGTCTGCTACTTAACTACCCTTTAGGGTGTAAATGTCAGAAATTCAGTACCACTCGGCTGAACCGAGAAAGCCACACAGATGAGTGGTGAAACTTTTTCAAGAAACCTCAGCAAATCCAATTATACTTAATTCTACTAGATATTTATTTCAAACACTTTTAAAATCTGACGTAATGAACTGACTCATGTGTATGTGATTTTAGTTCTGTACCAAGTGTTAGGTGCTATTGCTGAGATTGGTCTAAATCTTTTCATATAAATGTGTGATATTTTATTTATAACAGATATTTCCATAACATATCATCGTGTATTTATTCTACTAAAAAAAAATTTACATTAAGAACGATAAGGATGCTAGTATTTATGCTTGCTTAGTACTGGTTTTTGTTTACTAGAGCTCAGTCTGGTTCTTGAAGTGGGCATTAATAACCTAAGATGATTTCAGTTTTTATTTAACACTAATTGGCAGATGGATAAAACATAGGAAATAATTGCCTTTTAGCCTTGTCTAGTTTGAATTGCGCTGGGCATGAAATCCAATTGCACTCCATGACTGATGGATTCTAATGGATACAGTCATGTTCTGCCAGAGAAATTTTTGAAAACTTGACATTCTGTGCTGAAATAATTCTTAAAACAATATTTACTCATCCCTTGTTTAGGACACAATCAGTTAAATTAATCTGTTTTGGAAAGATATGGATGTAGTTTATAACAATTTCACATATACAGTAACATAGAACCTATCTTTTTCATTGTGTTTCATTCCTACTTAGATATCTTTATTAAAATATGAGCATGTGCTCTTCAATGTTCCATGTGACTGACCTGCCATTATGCTTTCTTAAAATGACTTTCAGCTATGGGATTTTTTTTGGAAGCTCCTTATCCAGAAAGGTCAGAAATAGAGCACTGACTTTTCTCAGAGTCCTATTTCAACAACAAGAATAGTGAGACACAGTACATATTAAAGGGATTTTTTTTTTCAAAACACAAAATTTAATTGTGCTGCTACAGCAGAATGTGCACTGAAATAAATTTTTCAAAAGAGCAAAATATTTTTTTTAGGGATGCACTGAATCCACTATTTTGGATTCGGCCGAACCCCTGAATCCTTCACGAAAGATTTGGCCGAATCCGAATCCTAATTTGCATATGCAAATTAGGAGTGGGAAGGGGAAAACATTTTTTACTTCCTTGTTTTGTGACAAAAGTCACGTGATTTCCCTCCCCACCCCTAATTTGCATATGCAAATTAGGATTCGCTTCGGCCAGGAAGTATTCAGCCGAATCCGAATCCTGCTGAAAAAGGCCGAATCCTACCCGAATCCCGAACCGAATCCTGGATTCGAATCTGACATGGGGCTAGACATGTTGTTAGTTTTCCAGGTTCCCTCAGGCATGTACTCTGATAAACTCATTGGGGAGAAATCAGGTTGTAACACCTGGAGCACAGCAATGGAGGAATTGGCGTTCCCCCTTCCAATGGATCCAAAAGAATTCACTGGCACACAGGTACTGCTTGCAGGATAAACCTTTCTAGTTTATTAAGTGAATTGCAACATGCAACGTTTCGGGGTGACCCCCTTTATCAAGCATCAAGATAAACGGGGTCACCCCGAAACGTTGCATTTGCAATTTACTTAATAAACTAGCAAGGTTTATCCTGCAGGCAATACCTGTGTGCCAATTCTTTTGGATCCTCTGATAAACTCAACCACTCTTTACTACTGAACTCCCCCACCCCCCAGCAGCCTCTCAACAGACCAGTAGGAATGTAACCAAATAACAGCTCCCTGACACAAGTTAACAGCTCAATGGTAGATATGAGAATTGCAATCTGTAGTAAAAGTCCCCTGCAATTCCTTCAGTTGTAGTAAGAACAGTAGCTTATCTGAAAGCAATACCATTGGGAAGTGCTGGCTTCCTACACACCAATATTGCAGCTAGAAAAAAATGTGGGAATTGTGGAAAAGCCCAGGTCCCAAGAGTATATGTCCTTAATATGATACATTGGTTATAGGTTCACTGCCTTTCTATACAGATTTATCAAAAAAATTTCCATGTGTTAACAGGTTTTCTAGGATCAGCCACCTTTTGGCTTCTTGTCCAAACAATATGTGATATGATGTAGGCTACTCTGCAACGTCATTTAAAAAACATTCCTCATTTTCATTGATTTATTGGCTATTTCAAAAACATATACAGCAACAACACGTGGGCCACATGTATTAATTTCAAATTTAAATTTTTTCTGTGATGCTTGAATTACAGAAAATCTTTTTTTTGCAACTAGAAAATTAATTGCTCCCATAATCTTTTATTTCAAGCACTGAGTTTTTTTTAAAAAAAAATATATTTTTCAAAATGTTGTAAATTATAAACTTTAAAGAATGAAAAAGTGTTATACTGGTGCTTTAAATGTGCTTACAGAAAGATTTGTGACCCAGGCCTTACATCATTTGAACCAGAAGCTCTGGGAAATCTAGTAGAAGGAATGGACTTCCATCGATTTTATTTTGAAAATGGTATGTTTGCTTATTTCTGATTGTATCTTTTTTAGGAATTAAAAAATGCTCCCCTTGACAAAATGTCTAAAAATAAATAATTTCCACGAATATGTGCCTATTTTTCCAGTAAATCAGTGCATTTCTATTGCTGCTTTTTAGCGCTATCCAAGAGCAACAAGCCAGTCCACACCATCATCTTGAATCCTCATGTTCATTTGATTGGAGAAGATGCTGCATGCATAGCATACATTCGTCTCACCCAGTATTTGGATTCTGCTGGTATGCCAAAAACAATGCAGTCAGAGGAGACCCGTGTGTGGCACCGTCGTGATGGAAAATGGCAGAATGTACACTTCCACCGCTCTGGCTCACCAACAATACCGAAGTAAGGCCTGTCCCAGTAAGCTGCTGCTTTATATTTCCTAACAGATTACTTCAGTGTTCAAATATGCATACCTATAAATTAATATAATCTTTTTTTACAGTAGTTTAAAATTAAAAATATTTTAAGATAATTAAGGAAAAATGGTATCATAGGGATTTTAGCCTTGTGAAACACAAAGGCTTGCCTTGAGCCAGATATAATAACATTTTACCTTTAATGACCAGACCTGTAGCTGCAGACGATCCTCAATTTTGCATTCTTAGACTTCATATTTTAGACAATTTATGCCATTGTAACTTCCAAATAAGCCTGACAATATTCAAATCTTAAAAAGGTCCCTCACCAAGACAACCCCAGTCCAAGGGTTGGCAATCATTCAAATCTTGCCTGAACTTAAATTTTCCTGTGCTTACATCATGTTTTCATGTCTCTGTGATGACTATAATCAAATACATATATAGTATGAAGTAGTTGCAATGTTCCTCCAAATTCCATGTTGCAATATCCAGTAGCAACGACTGTAGGCTTCCATTCTCTGACAGTGGGTTGAAACGTGTTTCATTATGTCTTTTTATGTTCCAATCGTATTTTTGAAAAATTATTTACGTTATAGATCTATGCCTCTTCAGATCACAAGGCACATATTTTTTCTAGTATGCTTCCCATTCAAGTTAATGTGAAACTCTTCAAATAGGATTAAACCTACAAATATTGCACTCCCTATTGCCATGAATGAAAGGAGATCCTCAGAAGTATAACTGTATTTGGCAGAGGTCAGAGCACCTCATGGGCCACAGCCTTTACATCTATTCATCACATTCCACTGTAAAATAATACAGGTAGGGGATCAGTTATCGGAAACCTGTTATCCAGAAAGCCCTGAATTACAGGAAGGCTGTTTTTTTCTGTAATAATAAAACAGTACCTTGTAATTGACCCAAACTAAGATATAATTAATCCTTATTGGAGGCAAAACAATCCTATTGGGTTTAATTAATATTAAAATGATATTTGTAGTCATGGATATCCAAATTATGGAAAGACCTCTTATCCGGAAAACCCATGGTCCTGAGCTTTCTGCATAACAGGTCCCATACCTGTATTTAGATAAAGACTAATAAATAAAACAAACATACTGTACATTCAGTCACAAATATTGTTAATTTAATAAAAGTTAACAAAATGTGTTTTTTCTTTCTTCCTTATTTTTCTTTTTCAGTTAATAAGCCTTGCAAGCCTTTAGTCTAAATATTCAAGACAACTGGATGGTAAATTTTGGACTCTATTATCTTTGTTTATCAACAACAGGGTGTTTGCATAAGTAACATCTCCCTTCTCATAGATTTTCTGCAGTCGACTCCTGCTCAAGTCAATAATATTCCAGTTCCAATAAGAATACCGATTAAAGTGGATTCAATAAACTAAGAAGGCAGTTACAATATTGTGTCATTTAGTGGTTTAGTGTTTGTTTTCTGAAGCAAATCAACTTATATCTGGGTGTATCTATGAATGTACGCACAGACAACCACTGGTTTTTCTGTTAGACTCGATCATAACAAACATTACGAAAATCAAACCGTATAGCTATATAAATATATAGGCAGTGAATGATTGATTTCCAGACTATTGTGTCATAACATGGGAAATAACTTAGTGTAGCACAAAATGCATTGTTTTAAACCATCAAATACAGTAAACGCTGTATGTTAATTACCTTCCAAATAATTTGAATATACTTTAGATAGTCTGAAAAATTTTTGGAGTAGTTTTCTCTATCTCTTATATATTTTTTTTTTATATACTCGGCGGATAAATATTTAACGAGTGTACATTGGTAACAATTGGGGGCTAATATAGGTAGTCTTTTTGATAAATAAGCCTAAGAAAAAGTACAATTTTACATTCAGGGTATATAATGCTTACAAGATATATATGTATTTTTGGTGTCGGTATAGTCTTGAAACAATACTTAAACTATTGTGTACTGTATGTTGTAAAGGATATGGGTTATAATAATAGGGTTGAACAATATAACTACATTTTTGTGTATGGGTATTAATAAATCTATTACTACACTGCTTTCATTTTACCAACAACTTTCTACTGATGCTAACTTGTTGTGTCCCAGCTCATACTATATGATTTTGGTTAAAAGATAGCTTTTAGGATGAACGACAAATATTTTTTAAAATATAAATATATAAACTAGAGGGAACTTCCAGCACTATATGCAGGGAATGCTATTGTTGTCTGTCAATGTTTTCTAATGGAAACTTGGTGAAATGGATTTCTATTGATCATATTATGTATCTGTGCTACTAATGAGGGGCTTTACTTCACTTCAACATTAGATGCATCTTCGTTCTGTTGAACATCTTTAGGGGCTGGTTACTTTAGTGCTGTGCGTGCATGGTGGAGCATTTTTTCTTGGTCTGCATCCGGAAAAAAAATAAAAGTTGTTTGCATTTGCATTAATCCAACCTTGGGAATCTCCAAGCAATCCTTTTACAACTCTACATGTTGTTCAGTAGTGGACGTGAGCTGAGTAATGCTAACAACAAATGGATAAACACACCATTTTCTACACTATATAAACAAATGAATGTGCTGAGCCATTTTAACCTGCCAATGAAATCTGTGACATTTCAATTAAAGCAATTTGTTTTCTGTATATCTAGATGTGCTTCCACTGTCAGTATTTAGTTATCGTGTGCTGATATCAATGTCCAATTATTATGGTAGCTTCATATACTTAATTAAGAAAACTAGCATGAAATGCTGACATAGTACTGTAGACCAAATCTGTCTTCCACACGGCCATGTGAGGAAACCATTATTAAGCCTCTGCACCATGGTGAATATATCATCCTTTGAAATGTCGCAATATACTAATGGGCACAGTGTATATATTTCTGCCATAAAAAGATTGATATAACTAAAATGTCAATAAAATTGTCGATTAAGCTGATGTTGTTGTGCTAGCGTTTTCTCTTTCCCTGTAGAAATTCATATACACAGTACTTTTTGCTCAAGATATATTCTGTTGTAGTTTAAATACTAGTTCATAGAATCAAAGTCTAAAAAAAAACATAAATACCAACAAATCTCTACTCCTACTCTACTACTACTACTAGGGGGAAGATTTATCAAGGACGAATAGTAAATTAGAATTGGAATTTTCGAGTGTCAAAATTCACTCATTCAAATTTTAATCTCCCTCATGCTTCTATGATGCTGCTGCTACACTTATAGCACATGCTGCTGGTAGAGAAACCATCCTGTATTTTAGCAAGGGAAATGGCCAACTGTCATACTGCCCCCTGTTAACTTCTAGTGCAAGGGCACTTTGTGCTCAAAAATCTTGCTGCACATAGCCAACAGACTTCCTAGAAAGGCCGTCTTCCATAGACTCCATTTTATCCAAAAAATCTAAATTTTTAAAAATGATTTTCTTTTTCTCTGTAATAATCAAACAGTACCTTGTACTTAATCTAAACTAAGATATAATTAATCCTTATTGGAAGCAAAACCAGCTTATTGGGTGTATTTAATGATTGGGATTTTCTACGGTATGAAGATCCAAATTATGGAAAGTTCTATTATCTGGAAAATCCCAGGTCCCAAACATTCTGGACAACAGGTCCCATACCCGTATTTGAAAAATACTTTTAAGGGCTGAATGCCACGGATGTTTTTCGTCGGATGTAGTCGCAGGCATCAAAATATAATGGGACTCAATGAAAAGTTGCAGGTAAAAATTACAGGGTTAGACTGTTGGATGAAGATGCTGCTTTCTGTGTTCACATCCACCAGTTGTGTCGCATGCAATGTCGTTTTTACCTGCAAATCTTCGTCGAGTCGAATGATATTTTGCTGTCTGTGATTGTATCCGACTTGTTGCCTGTTTTTTTCACTGTGAGCCGATCCGACAAAAAACGTCCGTAGAGTTCAGCCCTAAATGGTTCCCTATGTAAATTGCCCAGGTAAAACTTACCTCATAATATACAATTGTGTCTAGAATAAAGCAGTGTGTTTACAAAAGTGAATACAACTCAAAATCTAGATTTTTTTTCCCGCAAATGTATTGGGAACACTGCACATTCTATTCCAAATCAAACATGAAGAAATATTTATCAAATTTGTGATAATCCTTTACAGAAAGTGAAGAAATGGGAATATTTGGCTTTTACAAAAAATAGCAGTGTCTGCATTCTTCTTTACAAACTGAAACATTTAACTGTATAAACTGAACAATTCAAGATTTTGCTTTCCTAATATTTATTTGTATAAGTTGCTGCAGATCTGTGTTGTATGGAGTTGACCAACTTCTAGCACCTGTTACATTCCACAATTCTTCTGCATTTCTTGGTTTTTGCCTCAGAAACAGCATTTTTGATGTTTTCTATTGAATTAAAGTCTGGGGATTGGGCTGGCCACTCCATAACGTCAATCTTGTTGGTGTGGAACCAAGATGTTACTCATTTACTGGTGTGTTTGGGGTTGTGTTGAAATCAAGTATTTTGATTTATTGAAATTGATCCAGGATCCCTGGTATGTGATAAATAGGCCGAACTCCATAATAGGAGAAACATCACCATCTCATGATGCTTGCACTACTATGCTTCACGGTCTTCACAATGTACTGTGACTTGAATTCAGTGTTTGGGGGTCGTCTGAGAAACTGTGGCCCCTAGACCCAAAAAAACTATTTTGCTTTCATCAGTCCACAAAATGTTGTGTTCTTTGGCAAATTGTAACCTCTTCAGCACGTCTTTTTTTTTTAAAAAAAAATGTTGGGGCTTCTTGCCCATACTTTGGATTCACAAAGGCGTCTTTTAATTTTAATAGTACTCACAGGTAACTTTAGTTATGGAATTTTATTGTTTTCTTCCACTTCTTTCAGGAGTTGGTTGTCGTTTTAAACATTTAAGATCATTTTATCTGAGCAGCCTATTATTTTCTGCATTTCTTTTGTTTTCCCCTCACCAATCAACGTTTTAATCAAAGTACGCTGTTCTTCTGAACAATGTCTGGAACAACCCATTTTACTCAGATTTTCAGAGAGGAATGCACTATAACCAGCATGCACATTTGCTGCCTTCCTTCCTTAAAGAGATACTGACACCAGAAAATAACCTTTTTTGTATCCATCATAACATTATCTTTGAATGCTTTTTATAATATTGTCATACAAGTATTTGCCTGATGCTTTTACATTACCTTTCTTACCCCCCATGTTCCTCTATGAGGGGGCTGCCATATTTGTGCAGCAGGAGTCTTTTAGCATAAGAAACTGACAAGTTGAGAACAGACAGTCAGGTTTAGGAACTTCAACTAACAATTACTTACAAAAGCAGAACTATCAGCAAAAAACGATCAACGTGACCTATATGTAACTTATAACACAGAATCCACAGCATGCATATCATGACTGTTGGGTCTGTTGGTTTTCTATTACTCTACTACTCGACTTGTAAATTATTTGCCATGTAGAAATATAATTAATAAATAATACATAAACAAAAACAGTGATTGATCAGGTTAGTGATGTTGGACTTCTATTATTCTGAATAAGGTCCCAATGGAGACTGAAACGTTGGTTATACATACTATGCAACAATACAATTGTGCTGACCCTTGGTGCTGACTTGCATTTACTATTATACATACATTGGTTGTCCGTGCACAGGGGCAGCTATAGTAAATGGAAAGTGGTGCTGTCCTTTGGAATTTATATATATATATATATATATATATATATATATATATATATATATATATATATATATATATATATATATATATATATATATATATAATATGTCCAAGGTACCTGCACTCCAACCACTTAGATTTTTTCACGGGTGCTTGGTCAAAGTAGTATTGTATAATCGTTAAAGGATGGACCAGCACTCCAGTTTCAATAAATAATGGTGCTTTTATTCACATCGTGCATCCAACGTTTCGGCCCGCATTGGGGCCTTTATCAAGGATAAAAGTGCTTGTGATGATAAAACAATTTATATACCCACAATACCCTCCAAAATGGGTGTCATCATGACATCATCAAGTTGAGCCATAAGCATTTAGTGCAATTAAATTCACATGATTAAAATATATAATTAAAAATACATAGCTGAAAAGTACATATCAAAAAATACATATTTAAAAGTACCTTATAATTTTGTGCCGCTAGGTGTCATCAGATTATAGTGATACAATTTCCTTCACCAAATTGCAATGATACAAAACGCTGTGTATTTAATCCCAAAAAAAGGTTAAAAGAACTGTTACAAATTGCTTATGTTGATTCCAGAAACAGCAAATACACTGTAACAGCACCTATAAATAGAAACAAATTTTATCTCAACCATTTGAAACATATGTGTCAATCTTATCAGGACTATGCCTAGTATTTAGATACATATTGTCTATTTTTCTATAATGAAAATCATAAGGTGCTGTTTAGTACAAAGGGAGAAAAAAAGCCAATTTAGACTAAAAAACATCCTAGAGATTGTTGCCCATTAAGACCCTTCGGTACCACACAATCCAACTCGTGGATCCAGAACGCTTCCCTTCTTAGTAATGTGTTATCATAATCCCCCCCTCTCACTTTCCTGGGGATCTGTTCAATTGGCATGCATCTGAACGATGCTGGACTATGCCTAGCCTCTGCCCAATGTTTTGCCACAGGTTGCTGTGTGATATCCTGCTTTTTATTTTTATTTTTCTCCATTCTGTCCGGATCCATTGCTGCCCTAATGCTCGACCTATGCATTGCCATTCTTTCCTTAAATTGTCTGGTAGTTTTTCCACAGTAAATGAACCCACAGGGACACTTAATGATGTATACCACCATGGTGGCATCACAAGACATCCTCTGTCTGATGGTATATTTTTTACCCGTATGGGGGTGGGTAAAGAACGAACCCAAAATCAGTGCACTGCATAATATGCAGCCTTTACATTTATATACCCCTGGTTTTTGGAGTAAAAAGTGCTGAACTTGGGCTTTCTGGTATTTATTTACCGGATCCGAAGGACTCAATATCTCCTTCAGATTGCTCCCTCGCTTATAGCTGAATTTTGGTTTAGAGGGCATCTTTTTGGCAAGGGTCTCATCCGTAGTTAGAATCGGCCAATGTTTTGTAACACTTTGTTTAACCGCTGTACTGTGTGGCCCATAGCGACTCACATAATATAGATCTTTGCCGCTACCCTTATTTTTATTTTTGCATTTCGACTCCTGTTCCTGCAGTACATCCTCACGATTAAGTGAAATGGCCCATTCCTTCGTGTCTAACAACAATTTTTCTGGGTAACCCCTATCCAAAAACTTTTTACACATATTGGTGAGATCTTCCTCCCTCTTGGTTTGATCACTATCAATGCGTACCACCCTTAGCATCTGTGACTTGGGTAACGAATTAAGTAGATGCCTCGGGTGGTTGCTATGGTAGTGAACCAATGTGTTTCTATCCGTTGGCTTTAAATAAATACATGTTTTTAATTCTTCAGCATCTTTGTATATTTTCACATCCAAAAAATCAATTTCCTGTACATCATGTTTGACTGTAAATTTTACTGGACTATCCAGACAATTTAGACGTTCCACAAATGTATGCAAATGCTCTGCTGGTCCCAGCCATAAGAAAAAGACATCATCTATGTAACGTCTATAGAATGCCCCATATTTTCTAAACAGCAAATCGCCCAATATATGATCCATCTCGAATTTATACATATACGCGTTTGCATAAGCTGGGGCCACTTTCGACCCCATTGCAGTACCTGTGCGCTGTATGTAGTAGCTATTTTCAAATTTGAAGTAATTTTTATCCAAGATGAAGCGGAGTAAGTCCAACATAAACTCAATGGGTGGACCTGAATATGAAGAATTGCCGGTGACCAATTCCCGCACAGCCTCCACACCTGCATCATGTGGGATGCAGGTGTAGAGACTCTGTACATCCATTGTCACCAATATTATGTCTTTATTTGGAAAATTGATGCTCCGTATCATTTTTAAGAAATCATTAGTATCTTTCAAATAGCTACATATATTTTGTATACACGGTTGCAATAAATAATCCACAAATGCTGCAATGCCCTCATTTAGAGAGCCATTCGAGGAAATTATTGGACGGCCTGGCGGCTTTTGCAAACTTTTGTGGATTTTAGGCAACGTGTATATCATAGGTCTGATCGGATGTTTCGGCAGAAAATATTCAAACATATGTCTCGTGATCCACCCACTATTCATAGCAAATTCCAAAATGTTATTAAGTTCTTTATACAACTGTTCCGTGGGGTCAGAGGGTAATTTTTCATATTTGCTCACGTCAGATAATTGGGACAAAAGTTCATGTTTATAGTCCACATAATTCATAACAACAATTCCCCCTCCTTTATCAGCAGTCTTTATGATAATATCCTTATTTTGTTTCAAGGACTTAATGGCTTCTTTTTCTGCTACAGTCAGATTGCCCCTCAATTTTCGCTGTGTGCTATAGTAGGAGGACATGTCCACGTTTAACATACGATTAAAAGTCTTGATGGATGCATTGGCGCTCACTGGGTCGTATGTACTTTTAGGTCTAAATTTACCCAAGGTAGAGACTATCCCCTCCGGGGTGCCCACATGCCTGTCAGTAATATTTATATCGTGGGGAGCTGCCATAGTGCTTGCTTCCATAACACTATTACCACTATAGGGATCAATGTCTTTGGCATATTTCTCCTTAAGCCTCACTTGTCTAGTGAATTTAAAGTTATCCACAGTATGCAAAAAGGAGTTGCCACTTACCATCGGAACGTATCCCAATCCTTTCAATAGCAGTGATTCCTCCGGCGCTGTTAGCTGGTATCCTGATAAATTAAATATTAGGCTTTCTTTTCGGGCCCCTCCTGCGGCCTCCGTGACCTTGTATTTGCCGGCCCTCGATTTACCGCCGCGGCGGGTGGCCTTCCAGGGTCTTGGCCTTCCTGCTGACGCTCCCCTAAAAAATGCGCCCGTGCCGATGGTGATCCTGAGGCGCTTCCCTCTCCTTCGCTTTCCGATGCGCCACTTGCGGCTGACTGTCCAGGCGATCTGCGTGATCTCCATTCCACGCGCTTTCTTCTTGTCACTCCGCTCTGTTGCCAGCGATACACCGCACCTTCCTTGTAGTCCTGGTTTACCTTAAGCCGTTTAGCGCTCTTAAATGCGAGCAGCTCACTTCTATATTTTCCGGTCTGCTCCTGTAGACGCCCCAGCCAATCCGTCTCCTTGTCACTCTGCAGGGCCCCGCGGTGTGCCGACTCGAAGCTGGAAAGATCACTCCGTACAGAATGGCAGATGCATAGGTCGAGCATTAGGGCAGCAATGGATCCGGACAGAATGGAGAAAAATAAAAATAAAAAGCAGGATATCACACAGCAACCCGTGGCAAAACATTGGGCAGAGGCTAGGCATAGTCCAGCATCGTTCAGATGCATGCCAATTGAACAGATCCCCAGGAAAGTGAGAGGGGGGGATTATGATAACACATTACTAAGAAGGGAAGCGTTCTGGATCCACGAGTTGGATTGTGTGGTACCGAAGGGTCTTAATGGGCAACAATCTCTAGGATGTTTTTTAGTCTAAATTGGCTTTTTTTCTCCCTTTGTACTAAACAGCACCTTATGATTTTCATTATAGAAAAATAGACAATATGTATCTAAATACTAGGCATAGTCCTGATAAGATTGACACATATGTTTCAAATGGTTGAGATAAAATTTGTTTCTATTTATAGGTGCTGTTACAGTGTATTTGCTGTTTCTGGAATCAACATAAGCAATTTGTAACAGTTCTTTTAACCTTTTTTTGGGATTAAATACACAGCGTTTTGTATCATTGCAATTTGGTGAAGGAAATTGTATCACTATAATCTGATGACACCTAGCGGCACAAAATTATAAGGTACTTTTAAATATGTATTTTTTGATATGTACTTTTCAGCTATGTATTTTTAATTATATATTTTAATCATGTGAATTTAATTGCACTAAATGCTTATGGCTCAACTTGATGATGTCATGATGACACCCATTTTGGAGGGTATTGTGGGTATATAAATTGTTTTATCATCACAAGCACTTTTATCCTTGATAAAGGCCCCAATGCGGGCCGAAACGTTGGATGCACGATGTGAATAAAAGCACCATTATTTATTGAAACTGGAGTGCTGGTCCATCCTTTAACGATTATATATATATATATATATATATATATATATATATATATATATATATATATAAAAGTCCAAAGGTTTACACGCACACCGATGTTGATATAAATGTTACTTTATTAGGAAGTCATTAATTTATTGCATCAACGTTTCGGTTCGGAATCTAGAACCTTTCTCAAGATGCTTTTTCCCCCCAGAGGGAAAAGCATCTTGAGAAAGGATCTAGATTCCGAACCGAAACGTTGATGCAATAAATTAATGACTTCCTAATAAAATAACATTTATATCAACATCGGTGTGCGTGTAAACCTTTGGACTTTTGGATTTCACGATCTACACACAGCACCCGAGTTCAGTCCTTAACGACGAGTGCGGACCTTAATGGTGGATATATATATATATATATATATATATATATATATATATATATATATATATATATATATATATATATATATATATATATATATATATATATACCTGGACCTTTAGTGGATTTGTGCCATGTATTATAACCAAGGAACACATGGCAGGATTAATGTGCAGTTGCAATTTAATGTATAATAGTTTATAGAGTAATTTTATTGCCAGTGCCATTTATTTTACCCCTAGAACACATCTGGATTAAGGTGTTGTTCATCTTTGAGTTAACTTTTAGTATGATTTAAAGAGTGATAGACAATTTGCAATTTTTTTTTGTTTGTAGTTTTTGAATTATTATTATTTTCATTCAGCAGCTCTCCGTTTTGCAGTTTTAGCAATCTGGTTGGTATAGACTAAATTACCCTAGCAACCATGCATTGATGTGAATAAGAGACTGGAATAAAAATAGGAGAGGCCTGAATAGAAAGATGCGTAATAAAAAGTACCAATAACAATACATGTGTAGCCTTACAAAGCATTTGAAAGCTGGAAATAAACAGAAGAAGGCAAATAATTCAAAAACTATGAATGCCAATTAAAAAGTTCCTTAACATTAGCCATTCTATAACATACTAAAAGTTAACTTGAAGGTGGACCACCCCTTTAAATGGAGCACAGATCACCCAAGTAACAAATGACAGTGTAATGTAATGATATCATATAATAGTTTAAGAACATGTAGAAGGATTGATGATTCTTCTAGACTGCAATTATTTTCTAGATCAGCCACAATCCTAAACTCAAATAAATGTGAGTTGACTATACACCCATAACAACATACTAGCCACACAAGAACCCCAACTGAACTCATACTTGCCTGCCCCCCCCCCTCCAACTCTCCTCCCTGCTCCCGGTGCACTGGTCATGTGACCTGTATGTCTTTCTCACTTCCTGACAAATAAAGCTGAAGTGGGTGAGAAAATATGAAATCACAAACAACCAGCCACAAACATATTAAGGTAAGGTGATTGCAGTATCATTAAATGTGTTTGTTTGTGCTGACTGCCAATGTCACAGAATGCAGGATTAGGCATTGCAGTATGTCATTAGGCTCTGACTTACAGGGCTTTTGTAGGGAGTATTTTTATCTCTACAGACTGTTTATCCTTGACAGTCCTGGCACTGTGGTGCTTTGTGCAGTTCCCTTTCTGTTCACGCCAATTCTTTGTTCTGTGACCCTGCACATTCTCCTGGCAGAAACAAATAGAATTGCTGCTTAGGTTCGCTTCCAAAGGAACTGGGAAGCTGTCAGTCATATTGATCTATCTCTCCCTTGCTCAGCTTTAACGCCTTCTCCCCTTGCCAGCCTAAAGCTCAGTAACATCATTCTGCTAACAGCACAGAGACTCAAGGGAGGGGTAGGTGCCCCCCTTTGCCCCTATTTGTCGACACCTATGTTAAAGTCTTCTCCTATAATGGTGTTTGCTGTTTTTATCTTGCCTAGTTTTTGGAAGAAGTGCCTGTAGAATTTGACTTGTGTCTTGTAGGCAGGGACAATTCTTGTGTTAAAGCCGTCTAAGGCTGCGTTCACGATGCTGACCCCCCCCTCGCCACCGACTCTTACCTAAACATAGCCAACGGAGGTCCAGGGGGGCCACATTGCTAGCGCAATTGTGATCTCTGCCTAGAAAAGCCGAATTTCCTGTGTAATTTTGTCTCTTATCTTCTGATATTAAGGGTCCCACCATTCCTTCTTCATTTTTTTACTATTTACATATTTTTAAAAATACTGTTAATTTTACTCCTCACTGCAATACCCTTTTCCATCTCTATTTTAGCTTGTCTGATAGCTTTCTTGCATGATTTAGTGGCCTCCTTGTACCCGATAAACATTTCAACTGTCCCAGTTAACTTGGTTACCAACCCAACTCCAACACTTTTATCGAACCACAGCGGATTTGCTTTGCAACAATGTTCTTTACTTCTTTTTCTATGAAAAGCCTTTCCCAGTTAATATGTTGCAGAGATGCCCTTATACTGTCAAAATTTGCACATGTAACATTTCGTGTTTTAGTTACTACCTTGTTTCTGCAACATAATCTCAAAGGAGACCATGTTATGGGAACTATTCCCTAAATATTAAAACCATAGTAATTATAGTTGCTTAATCCCTGCCCCGAGCCAAGCTCCTCTTCTTCAAAACAATGCACCGACAATGTACATGTCCTATGATCTCCACGCTGCCATATTTATTTAATTTCCCGGGCATCTTCTGCACTTATTGGTGTTACATGAATGTACACTACAGACGTTGGGAAAGAAGATTTGTAAGTTCTGGTTCTGTGTATGCACCTTACTTGCCGAGGATGATGCAGGCTAGTGGTGGGCAGGTCAAAAAATTCTTGACCCACACCGACCCTAACTAACCCCCTCCCAACCTGCACCCAGCCCAACGTTCTTCCTCTATTTAAAGACCCGCACCTGCCCCACCCTGCAGTGACATCACAAAAGGGACGGGGAGGGGGCGAGCATGAGTCTATAAATTTAAGCTTCCGGAAGCCAGAATCCAACAGTGCTAAGTCATGGGTGGTGAGAGCAGAAGAAGAGTCAACCTGAAAATTTTGTGCAGGAACCCACCTGACCTGCAGGTAAACTCGCGGGTTTCAGGCTGGCTCGCACATCACTAATGCAGACAATGCCTAGGAAAGTGCAACAATATGGAGGTGCAGTGCTCAGAGGGAATGTACCCTGTACTAGTACATTTTTTGAAGATGAGGAGCGACAGCCCAAGGTAAGAAATATGCAACTAGATTCACTGGGGGGTATCTATCAACTTGGCACCCCCAGAGGCTTTATTCTGTCCAAGTGAGAAAATAACACTAAATAGTTTTATATGAAAACAAACCAACTCTTTACTGGTGTCAAAATGAAAAATAAATAGAAACCAAATTTTTGTGATGGATTGGTTTTGTTCGATTGTTTTTCTTCAAAAGAAATGATGGATTGCCAACCCTAATTTAATTCTAATTGAACAAACGATTTGTACATTTATGACAAGGTCACTTTCAAATTAATTATTGATCATATTGTGAAAAATGGATCCAGTTTATTTTTTTTCAGCAATGAAGCAAAAAGATTCATAAAGGACAAACAAAATTTAAAGTGGCTCAATTTTTTCTGAAAGACAATATCACAATTTTTTAGCTCTTTAAATATTTTACTCTATCTTTATGCTGATCACTTTTCTCTTGAAAATTACACAATTACAAAACAGGAACACAATGATGGAGGGAAAGTACTCTTGTTACAGTTTAATTGTTATGGAAGTAACATGTAAAGGTTATTACATTATTGTTCCTGCCATGGGGTTGTTATTTTTAATGTACCTGTTCATGACCTTCACTAGTGGCGTAACTATAAAGGAAACAGACTCCACAGTCGCAGGGTGCCCAGGGAAAAGGGGAGCCCGGACTGTGGAGTTTGTTTCCTCAATACCCAACAATAACCTCCTCCCCCCCTTTCCCCAGCAGCTCTCTTTCCTGCTGCGAGTAAACAGCTCATAAGCACTGGCGGATAGTGCTCAGAAGCTCGGGAAGTGGGTGGGGAGTGGGCGGGAGGATGGGGATCAGAGTGCACTGGGCACCTCTCAAGATTTTTTTACAGTGGGCCCCGTGCACTCTAGTTACTTCACTGACCTTAACCCAAGTGATGCCTTAATCTTTGAGATGTACAGTATGTGTATCATGTATAGTGGCAATGGCTGTACTATAAACATCTGATTTTTCTTTATGGTTAACCAAATGTGTAAATTTTGTACTTTACATTTGGCTATGTGATTCTCTAAATTCTGTGCACAATGCAGCTGAGAGGTTTATGAGACACACACACATGTTGCTGCTGTTCCACTTTTGACCAGGTTTTATTCTACTGTGTCCGTTTTAGAGACACAACATTGCCCTCAGATATTATTCAGAAATTTGTAAAATCTAGAACACGGGATTCTCAGTATAAGCAGGTCTAGCCTTTATGTGAAAAATAATGTGAAAACAGGAGCCTTCTCCACAAACGCAAAGTTATTTATGTAACTGTGGGGTAAATACAAACTCTACCTCTACTGAATCAAAAACAGTTGTATAACTTAAATAGACAGAGGCCTAAGAAGCAAAAGGTGATCTGAGCAATTGAATCTAAGGGATAAACAATTAAAAAGTGGGCTGGACATATCAGAAACACAGTAGTATCCTGTTCTTAATAACTGTGTCTTCTATTTCTTGTTGCAGCATTATGTACTTTTGGACCTTGGCAAAAATAATATAAAAACAAGGTTATACACTAAATGGCAGTGTGTTGGGAGTTTCCTTAACTGAAAAGGATCTAGGGGTTTTTGTAGATAACTAATTCCAAGCAGTGTGATTTTGTGGCTAATAAAGCAAAGTTCTGTCTTGCATAAAGAAAGAAAGCTGCAGAGACGTGAAACTATATTGGTTAGAGGGATGGCAGACTGAAATTATGAGGGTAGACTGTCAAGGTTGGGGCTGTTTATTCTGGAAATAAGCTATTTGCAAAGGGGACATGATTACACTTCTCAAATACTGTATATTAGGGGACATTATAGACAAATAGCAGGGGACCTTTTTACCCATAAAGTGGATCACCGTACCAGAGGCCACCCCTTTAGACTAGAAGAAAAGAACTTTCATTTGAAGCAACGTAGAGGGTTCTTCACAGTCAGGACAGTGAGGTTGTGGAATGCACTGCCGGCTGATGTTGTGATGGCTGATTCAGTTAATGCCTTTGGCTTTGATAATTTCTTGGACAAGTATAATATTGTGATACTAAAATTTATTGTGATACTAAATAGTCACATCTATTGTGACTATTGTGATACTAAAATCTATAGTTAGGGGGTTATTTATCAAGGTCCAAATTTATCTCAGTTTTACTCATATCCAACTTCGAGCAACTCCGAATTCCGGAATGGACCTTATTTATGAAGAAAAAAGCCCGGAAAAATAGGGTCAGGCAAAACTCAGAAAGCCCCGGAGTTTTCCGCAAAAACTACGATTATTTTCGGAGTTTTTTGCCCCGAATCCCCCAAATAATCAGATATTGATATGGACATCAGCACAGGCACTGAGACCTTCCCCATTGACTTATACAGGACCTCGAGAGCTTTTAGATGCCGAGGTTTTGGATTCTGAGTTTTTAGACCATCGGACTTTAATAAATCTCAAATAATTTGTAGGTTTTTTTTCCCAAAAACTACAAAATATTTGAGGTTTGGAGCTTGATAAATAACCCCCTTTGTGTATGAGTATATAGTTTATGTGAGTGTAGGGATGCTGGGTTTCATTTTGAGTGGTTGGACTTGATGGACTTTGGGTTTTTTTCAACTCAATTTAACTATGTAACTATATTTTTCTGCCACATCGCAAACATATTTAGAAAAGTATGTACCTTGCACCACACTACCTCTCAGGCCTAGTAATTGTTCTGCTGCTGTATACATATGCTTATAATACTTTATTAGGCACCATGTTTGCCTTTACAGTAATTCCACTTAATAAAAAAGTCTTCTAAGGTTCCATGGGGTTCTGAAAGATTATAAAGTAGAAGGCAGACCTGGCTTCCCAGGAGCACCATTGCTCTAGAAACAAAGTAGGATCTTTTAAAATACATGTTATATTCAGTGTAGGCCATTTCAGTTCTAATAAAGCATACTATTATGTTTGAATTTGTTCATTCTGCTGGTACATAGCTTATTGTAATAGGTAAATTGGATGCTTCACTTTTTTCCTTAAACTCGTATTTGCCCACGTTTTTCAGAGACAAGATTCAAATGTAGGCACACATACCATAGAGAATGAAATCTCCTGACATGTATGACCCCCCAATTTCCCCTATGAAAAGTTAATTAGTTACAGACTACAGGCTATAGGACTCCTGCAAAGTATTCCCTGCAAAGGTACAGTGCGCAGATTTAGCTATTTCATTCCTCTGTAATACAAAAGGCTGATTGCTATTTGAGGTCTAATGGCAATATTTTCTGGCAATAAGCATTAACAGAGACATGTTCCATCCCAAAAAGTTTATATTGGGTCATTTATAAAGAATCCAGGCAGACTTGCAAAAGCACTAAGGGGTGCAGGAGTGCATCCAAAATAAAAAAGGGGGATCAGCGCCTGTGGCAACAGAAATTAGGAACTAATATAGTGTAGTATATCCATTTGTATTGGCACCAACCAGTGCTCATAGGGGTTAATACAAGGGTGCTTATTTTACACCTTTGAAAGGGACACACCAAGAAAAAATACGGTTTTACAATCATGTTGGTGAATATATATTATTATATTGGGAATACACCTCCACCGAGTGGCCAAAGTGCCTACTTGCAAACCACTGGTTTGGTATTTCATGTTATTGATCCTCACATGGGTCTCCCACCATCTGCACATCTATCTTCTTACTCCAACATGGAAACGAGAATCCAAATAGTGTAATACTATTTTATTTAAAAAAAACTGCACTCACATACTGTATGTCCTTAGGGTTAGTTGCATAAAGTCCAAGATTGGACACTCTGTTGCTCCAGGGGGTGGTTCTGCTGGCTTTCTCTAGATCCACCTCATGGTGTATATTTGCAGCTATTGTGCAACAAACGCCTCACCTAGCGCGTTTCGCTGAATGTGTCGGCTTCCTCAGAGGCATCAGGAGTGGAGTCTATATCCAGACATTTGAATGATACTCAAAGTTCGAGATGGGTAGGG
This sequence comes from Xenopus laevis, assembly GCF_017654675.1. NCBI lineage: Eukaryota > Metazoa > Chordata > Amphibia > Anura > Pipidae > Xenopus > Xenopus laevis. The sequence goes on along the minus strand of NC_054372.1, from coordinate 57,694,526 downwards.
TGAAGGAAGGGGGGGTGCGTATAATAATGGGAGCAGCTATAGGTCTCTATGATCCAAAATGGAGTACAGAGACTAGCATTTAGGCAGGCTGTAAAGTAGCAAAAAATGGTTGAATTGCCCCAGTCCTGTAGCAGCTTTTGTTTGAGTTGTGTTATGAGAAAACCAGGTAAGTGAAGTACTTTGATTCGAGATTTGCTATTTAAAAATACTTTTACTTTTTGCTTTTTTATTATATGGTGTACACCTCTTATATTACAGATGGGAGCTATTAACTTGTTCATAACATGTCTACACACTGCAAGTTTGTATAAATATAACTAAAGACACAAAAATGTTGAAGGGAAATTGATACTTGTAACTTTTAGTCCCAACCACACACTTCAAAGCAAACCAGTCCAGTGTGATACATGCACAAAGTATCTAACTGTTAAAACATAACCTTTAATAAAGTGATACTAAAAAGAGGAGCGCTCATAAACACACACTCACTGCTATAGCCAACAGGCTGCAGTGCTGGACACGTGTCCTTAAAAAACAATCAATTAAAAGCTGCATATTAGTATATTTTAGTATCACTTTATTAAAGGTTATGTTTTAACAGTTAGATACTTTGTGCATGTATCACACTGAACTGGTTTGCTTTGAAGTGTGTGGTTGGGACTAAAAGTTACAAGTATCAATTTCCCTTCAACATTTTTGTGTCTATGGTGTACACATCCTTGGACATCTAACTTGTACAGGTATGGGATCCATATTTCTGGAAACCTGTTATAACAGAAATCTCCGAATTCTGTGATGGCCGTCTCCCATAGATCCCATTGTATCCAAATAATCCAAATTTTTAAAAATGATTTTCTCTGTAATAATAAAACAGTACCTTGTACTTGATCCAAACTAAGATATAATTAATCCTTATTGGAAGCAAAATCAGCCTATTGGGCTTATTTAATGTTTACCTTTTTTTCTGGCAGAATTAAAGTTTGAAGGTTCAAATTACAGAAAGACCCATTATCTGGAAAACCCCTGGTCTCGAGTATTCTGGATAACAGGTTCCATACCTGTACTGTATAAAGAGGTACTGGTACTGTATATACATATAAAGGTATTAAAATGATAACGTAAAATGATAGTTTCAGTTCTAATGGTAAATGAATAACATTCCTTAGTTAAAACACAATATATTTCTTGTTGATTTCTCTTAGAGGTAATACATGTATGGTTTTAAAAATAATTTAGCCTCTCAATAAGTTATGCAGTATATTTAAGCATATGCTTAGTCTGAGTATCACCGTGGCAGCATAACTAATCATCACAACTTGACAAGGATAAAATACACTATTTATAGTTCAGTGTAATGTAATTAAGAATGTCTATTGTTAGGCCTGAATCACAACCAAGCTGCAGCTGCTTCCTTTGTCTATATAAATAATACAATTACTAGTCCATTTATACCCCCATCAGAGTCAGGATAGGAATAATCACCAAGAGAGTCAACACAGTGAGATTTATTGATCAATAAAAATAAAAAGACCGGTGAACTGGGTAGTGTCTTTCCAGTGGCAGTTATTTGAAAGCCATTGTTGACTTGCTAGAAAGAATGACAGTCTCAGGAGATTTTGTGCTAAGCAAAAAGAAGACAATGTTAATGGTACACTATGCAGAGTGATGAAAGGGACACAAGTTAATGAAAGTCTTTGATCCACGGAGCACCAAGCCAGGTCGAAGATTAATAAATTTTCATTTTATTGAGGATTAAATATTGTACATGATAGTAAAACACCAACAGTGCATCAAACGCAGTCCATGCTTAACGCGTTTCGTAGCTTCAACGCTACTTCATCAGAAGCATAAACGAACAACTTCCCATAATACCCTTAAATAGTGCAACAAACCCCTTTAGGCTAATTAGAATCATCAATTAAATTAACCCTTAAAAAGGACACCCACAAGTTAAAAACATTCTAGGAAAATGCACTAAATGAAAAGTTTTTTACAAAAATCCACAAAAGGGGTTAAACATGACAAACCATAGGGACACAAGTTATCAGTGTCTACAAATAGAGAAAGAATTAGGCTAATGTTACAAGTGGTTTTCTTCGCATTGGTTTATTTGATCTTTCTGGTAAACATATTATCAAGAAAAGAAATCCTAAAGAAATCCTAAAATATGGGCTCCATGTGCCCCCTACCCAAATCAGCACTAGTAGAATAATAGATGTGAACTATACATGAGTAAATGTAATGGTCCCAAATGAACACAAACACCTTTAACTCCATAGTAACGCCATCTGCCTAAAAATAAATAGGATCAGCATGACAAAACACACAATCCCACTCTAAATACTGAAAGAGCTTCAGGTAGAGCGAGAATCAGTTTGACTTCAGTTTTGCTACAATAGACATCATTTGTAACTCCACCATGTTTATATTTTTTTAATGGCTGGCCTATGGGGGGTATAAAATGTTCTAATTTTGATGCCTCTGTGGTTCCTAAGGTACCTCAAAAAGTAGAGTTGTGGGAGCTATGCTAGAGCATTCTTTGGCAAATATAGCAACAACATGGCAGAAAGAGAGATGCAATTAACATGTAATAGCATAATGTATTATACCATTACACATAATGTTATTAAAAGTAAAAGAACCCCTACATCGGGAGAGGGGATCAACAAGGCTAACATACAAAGGTTTTCACCTCTGCCCAGGTACCGATATCTGACATTGAGCCAAAGCATGGGAGGAACCTGTTTCCCCACAAGGGGGTCCATTTTGACCATTCTACATGGTGACCTGTCCTTGGACCATTTGTAGAGCTTTATGTAAGGTTTTCACTACTGTTTAGATTGTAGTTCTATTGTGCTGGTATATTCCCCTCTATGGGAGCTTGGCCAAGACTTCAAAAAAGCTGATGGCGGCTGCTTCTAACACAACTTCCATTGTAGATGATAGCCACTAATGGGCATAAACCAACTGGCTAGCAAGGAAGTACAGTGAATTTAGCAAGGCTAGCCCTCCCTTTGGTAGAGAGAGCTTGTAGTGTTGTGAAGGACAGTCTAGGCCTAGTCTCATTCCTGAAGACCTGAAAAGCTGCTTAACGTTTAGCACCAATAGCAGTACCTGGGTTTGCATATCATCTGCAAAGAGCAAGACTTTTTCACATAAGGCCCCCACTTGAAGTCCCTCAGTGTCAGTGTCTAAATGTATATTGCTAATAGCTCTATGGCTAGAAAAGAAGAGAGGTTACAGGGGGCATCTCTGTCTAGTGCCTCTGTGAAGTGTGAAGGTGCAGAGGCAATTCAGGGGCTGCTGCCTGAAGCTGCACCCCCCTTTCCTGCTCCACGGTTAAAAATCACGGTCAAAACAGGTCAAAGGAGGGGGGGCAGCATCGCTAGTGCAATGAGTGCAATAGTGTTCTCTGCACTAGCGGAGGCAAATTTGGCTCTTAAAGTTAAGAGGTGGCTTTTTTACGCCCCATGTAACTGCTTACTGCCACCTGAGGCAATCTTCTCACCTTGCCTCACCCTGGGAAGGTGGATAATACTTTTCCTCCTTTTTAAAATCTTGCTTACACACGGGATCTAAAGTAGGCCCAAAACCTTACTATTTCTGCTGATGATATTACATTGTGCAAGCATTAATAAGTTCCATGCATGATGCTGCCACTTTGCAGAGTTATTTAACTAAATGATAAAACTGGACAGCAAACTAGAAATTAAGGATTAACGTGGATAAATTTATGCACTTTAGTAGAAATAATATAAATGGCAGTTATTCACTAAACGGTAGTGTATTGGAGGTTTCCTTAATTGAGAGGGATTTGGGGTTTAAGAAGCTGTGTATCTCTAGACCATTCAGAAGCTTATAAGCAAATAAAGTACTGTTTTGCATTAACAGGGGTGACCAATAAAGGGTGATTGCAGACCAAAGTACTGCCTATGTTCCAGTCTGTTTCAACTCTCTATGTTCGTTAACAGGGGTTAAGTCAAGGGCTACAAACATCATTTTGCCCCTTTATAAATTACTGGTAAAACCCTACCCTGAGTGTGCAGTTCAGTTTTGGGCTCTGGTCCTTAAAGGAACAGTAACACCAAAAAATGAAAGTGTGTTTTTTTTTTTAAAGTAATGAAAGTATAATGTGCTGTTGTGTTGTAGTGGTTGTTTCAGGAACTATACTATAGTTTATATAAACAAGCTGCTGTGTAGCCATGGGGGCAGCCATTCAAAGGAGAAAAGGCACATGATAAACAGCAGATAACAGATAAGCTTTGTAGTATACAATGAGATTCTTCAGAACTAATTTATCTACTGTGTATCCTGTGCTTGAATGGCTGCCCCCATGGCTACACAGCAGCTTGTTTATATAATATAGTATATTATATAGTAGTGTTTCTGAAGCAAACACATCAGTTTTATCAATGGAGAGCATCAGTATATTATATAGTCATTCCTTTAAAACACTTTTATTTTATGGTGTTACCCTTGCTATAAAGGATAAGGAAAGGTCCCATCCATGGGGAATGACAAATGTTAGTGCCTCTAATGTACTTGCTTACACTTTACCAGGACATTATAGACAGATAAAGGGGGATCTTGTCCCCATAGAAAAGATCAAAGGAATAGAGGCTAGCCTTTAGACTAGAAGAAAAGAACATTCATTTGAAGCAACGTAGGGGGTTCTTCACAGTCAGAACAGTGAGGTTGTGGAATGCACTGCCGGGTGATGTTGTGATGGCTGATTCAGTTAATGCCTTTAAGAGTGGCTTGGATGACTTCTTGAACAAGCATAATATCTATGGCTTTAGTGATTTTTATTTTCATTGTCTCAGCATAACTGCAGTAAGAAAAGGGCAAAAAATATCACTTCTATATTATTATGGTTTTAGATTATCTCAGAATCGGAAAAACATCTAATTTTTATGTTATTTTTCTTTGGAAGCAAAAACATCAGTGATAATATGATAGAAATGATGTGCTGTTTTCAACTCTCCAGGTGGCAGTAAGAAAGTCATGTAATCCTTTCAAATCAAATTAAAATTCTTTATTTCTGGCATTTAATTATGGGATTTAAGATTCATTTTGGACAACATAATTATGTAATTAAATAGAGATTATGCGTGTTTTGCTTTGTGCCTTGACTGACTTTAACGTGACAGACGCTCAAACAACAATGAAGGATTCTGATCTATTAATGCATATCAAATTGTAAGACGATCAGGGTTTATATTTCTCTGTCATTTTAAATATAATTGCATAACATTTAAATAGTATCTAATTTATGGACCTTTCATCACCTAAAATATGTAACATGACATCTGTGTTTTGTCTCCACATGTCTGTTTCTGTCAAAGTCACTGCCAAATGGGGCAAAGCTTCACCACAGGGAATTTTAGGGACATTAGTCTCTCCTGTGTGACAAGTTTTTTTTCCTTACTTTGCAGGGCCGAAACTAGGGGTAGGCAAAAGATGCACATGCCTAGGGCGCAAAGTTGGAGGTGCACCAGGCACGGTGCATCTTCTGCCGGATTCCCCCTATTTCGGACCTTTCTGCCCCCACCTGTGGCAGCAATTCCAGCCGATCACGCTCCTCCATGCGTACGCACACACTCACATATGCATCTCCAGGGCGTGCGCTGGTCCGCGCATGTGCAATCACTCATGCGTGCGCATGAATGTGGAGGGGGGCAACATAGTCGGCTGGGTTGCCTAGGGCACCCAGCCAACTCGGCCTGGCACTCCCTGGAAAGGGAGATTTTACTGGTAACTAACAAGAACAAGCATAGGGTGGGCTTTGCTGGGGCTCCTGGATGGCTTGGCCCCTCTGATCAGGTGAACCTGTGGGCTGCAGTTTTCAGGCAACCTAATATTGGAGCTTCAGGCCTCTGTTACAGGCTGAGCTCTAAAGGCATAATTTATCATTATGGGGGTTATCAATGTCCTACTTTATCTCATTATTTTAGAAAGCCACTCTGACCAAATTCACATGGACTTCCCCCCCCCCATTTATCATTAAATTTTCCTGAAAAATTCTTGTGCAGGAAAAGTCTTGATAAGATCGTTAAAAAATCTGAATGTGCAACTTTTTCAGATTTGATGACTGAATACCGTGACTTTTTTGGATTTGACGCCCGAACACATCGACTTTTTTGGAAACTCAGCGCAATTCAGGATATCTTCGGGACATCTGACTTCTACATGAACTCGGCAGGTCTGAGTTGGAGTATTATTTTATTCTGACTTTTAACACCATCGGGGGTTTAATAAATCACAAAAAGTCAAGTTTTTTTTCTACGAAAAAATGGTGGTTTTCCTCTTTAAAAGTCCAACCAGAAAAAATCTGATTATGAAGAGAGATCAGGCAATCAGGGCATGTGGCACCTTATGTACATATCCCACTGCTCCTTAACAAAAGGGCAACTTGATAAGACAATTATAATTGTTCCAATTTTAGTATATGTGCCACTGAAGTCAGCACCCAATTATAATTATTATTATTCTTTATATAGCACCATTGTCTCCTGCAGAGTAAAGGGATACAAAGACATAGTTTCCATTGCTGCCTCTAACACTGTATGCTTTGGCATTCTAGATATCATAGCACTGGCGCCCACACTGACTATGAAAAAAATAGACAGTAATTATCATCCACAATTTGGACACTCGCTACTTCACAATTGCCCACTATCACACAGCAGTTAGCTAAATAAGTCCTAATATTGGGAGTAACGTGTTCCTGCAGAATTGCAAAACAATTCTTTCTGAGCTCCCACTGATGGCAACAGGCTATATAACCCCAATTTTTGTACTTTTTGGCCTTTACCGCTCTCCCTTGGGCCTCTCCCTTGGGCCTGCTTCCTGTAATCAACTTATTTTCATTTACCATTTTTGAAATGCGATTTTAAAAGCAATAACAAAACTTGGACCTGTTCCCAGTTTTACATTAGATGAATAATGTAGGTTTTGTATCATTTAAAATGCTTTGGTTGGATGCTAACAACAAGAGACCTGAATAAACTGGAATAGCAATGTCTGTACCCAGATTTTTTCTTTTATCAGTGGGGTTATATAAATACTGTACATGTGCGTTTATAGCTTTTCAAAATATGTATACTGTTAATGAAATGCACATATACTGTAGGTATTGCCCATTTCTACATATATATATATATATATATATAGTATTATCACTTCTAATGAGGGACGTGTACAGTAGCTTCAGGGGCTGATTTATTGTGTTTTCTGCATTTCTTTCTCGGGTATATTAGTAAAGGTGTTTAAAATATTTACTCGAAAAAAAAAGCTGTGGAAATTGAAAGATAAGTAGTTAACTAAATGGCATGTTTATAAAGCTCTGTTGTTGTCTTTGCATTGCAAATAATCTATTAATGGCGTGTTTATTAGGTGCATATTTCTTTACACCAGACTGATACCTGGACTATTGCCATTATATTACAGCACTCTATATCACCTAGCGTAAGCCACGGAAGTGGGACAAATACAGAGTGGCACTCAAATCGCGTGACAACTCTGTTTATGACATGATTCTACATTTGGCTCTACATTTGCATAAAATAATTATGAATAGATTTGAGAGGAAACTGGCAACATTTCAAAGTGATTTTTAGACACCTTTGTTGTACAAATATGCCCTTATGTGCACAGTCGCATGGGTGGAGGCAGAGTCTCTGACAGAAGTGCAAGAAGGTAAGGCTTTTGTAAACCTGCAAGTCTGTTAGTTTTACCCCAGAGGGTTATTAGCCAGTTAGTAAAAAGTAGGCACACTGGCACACAAGATTGCTGTTACAGGTAAGAACCTTGCAAAACTTTTTATTGCGGAAGTGCAACGTTTCTGGGCACGCCCCTTTGTCAAGCAAACCCCCGAAACGTTGCACTTCCGCAATAAAAAGTTTTGCAAGGTTCTTACCTGCAACAGCAATCTTGTGTGCCTACTTTCTATGTATATTTGGAGGTTGCCGTAACCTCTATCACTGGGCACCAAGCAACTTTGGATTACTCGTTAAGTATGTGTGAGGAGAGCTTCTCCTTTTCTTAGTATTAGCCAGTTAGGTTGGGCCCTAATAACAGTTGGGAGGGGGAAGTAGATCCCTTAGAGTGTAATTGTCAGATTTCCCCTAGGTTATAAAAAGAAAAGCACACGTGCTCAGACTCTTTGGTACCCCAATTGGCTGGAGGTAGTGGTTTGACTACAGGACTTGGAACAGAGAAAGATTTAGTAGAAATAAGTGCAAGGGCAGTTTTGTTAGTGATTCGAGGGGGCATATTTATTATTCTGTATAAAACAAAATTCACTGAAAAAAAGTGTATAAAGCTGTGTTAAATAAATGGTGTATTTATCAAGGTGTGTATAATTTTATGCCTTGTGATAGCTAGATTTGATGACATAAGAGAAAACGCTTAAAAGAAATTGATGCCGTTTTTTACATGGCGAAGCTCCAACGAGGAGACCCAGGGGGTTAGCACCCTGTGTGGACAAGACCGCCAGGCTGTCAAGTCCTAAAGCTCAGGGATACAGAGATCCTTGGAGTGTGGGGCCGCAATGAGATTGTGCACCAAAGACATGAAATATCTGTAGAAATAAGTCAAAATCAACTGGACTTGCTGTGTATTTCACTTGAAGACGTTTCATCAGTCATCCGACTGGCTTTCTCAATTCATATTTCAGTCGGATGACTGGTGAAACATCATAAAAGCGAAACACACAGCAAGTCCAGATGATTTTGACTTATTTCTACAGATATACCATGACCTGGATGAATGAGAATCTGCACAAACTGCAGACCTGAAAGTTTGGGAGCATCACTGGAAGACTATTCCTGGAAACTGACTAATATCGTAACATGTCAGCAGCCACCAGTCTCTAAAGTGCATGCGTTGGTCAAAATAAAAAACTTCATCTTGTTTTTTAAGAACTACTGGCACCCAAGTTATTTGAATTTGTAGTTGTTTGGTTTTGTCACATGGTGGAGATAGTGTGGTCAACCCTTCCTCCAATAAATAATCATGGGCCCGTCCGGAAGTAGAGTCTTATGTATTAAGTGCCCTACCGGGAGTTGTGGCCCCTCTAGACTGGGCCTAAGGTTTATAAACAAAAAAGTTAATAGTGAATTAGGCTAAAAGAACCAAATACATGAAAAGAGAAAATTGCTGGTCAACGCAGTACTGTGCTGAACTGCACCTGCACAGGCAAAGCAGACTAACATGAACATACAGAAAACAATGTTATATCATAAATATCCTCCATACAGTCCATATAGTCATACTTAACTCCCATAATGCAGTGCTCTTCTTTGTATCTAGAAGGCAATATCAGGTAACTACACAGATCAACCCTCCTGTATCCAACACACATCCATGTTCAGTCAATTGCACCTCTGTGCGCTCCCCGTGTGTGGTGGAACTAAATGCTTTATTTAGAAGTCAATGCCGGGAGCTGTTAAAGGAACAGTAAAACCAAAAAATGTAATTCTGCTGTGTAGCAATGGCTGCCCCCATGGCTACACAGCAGCTTGTTTATATTAACTATAGTAGAGTTTCTGAAGCAAACACACTAGTTGTACCAATGCAGCACAATCAGTTCATTATATTGTCTTTTCTTAAATACACTTTCTTTTTGTTTGTGTTACTGTTACTTTAAGGCACATATAGAGCTGAAACAGTGTTGTGCTTTGGAAGGAACACACAGTGCATCACTTGCTATTTAACTTGCAGTCTGTGCTTCTGTTTAATGGATGTCTGGGGAACATTTCTGGCCCTGCCAAATACTTTAGCAGCAATGTTTTATTGACTCCACGTCTGTGTTCCTTATCAATACGAGGCGCTAAAGTCACGGAAGATTACAGGTGACAAGAAAATGAAATAAAAATGAAAAAAGCAAATGTGTTTCTGTTAGTTGAATAATATATTATAGCTCGATGTAGCAGAAAAAAAAAGCGAAATGCATGTATTCATCTTGCCCTGTTCTGTTGAAGCCAGGTTCCGGGAATAAATTGATTGTAGCTCTGCATGAGATGAAAGTATAGAGAAGATAAAAGATGAAATGAGATTAAAGACCACCGAGAATGATCAGTACTGATGCACAATTGTGCTATGAATGTGCAATGATCCCGGATATAACAGACCTAATTATGTTTGCTCTCTCTTTGAAATGCTCTAGAATCCACAATTCAATCCTGTAAGGGCACAAAAACATGCTGTTAAAGCATAAAACTGCTCCCCCCATAGACTTACAGTGGAATTGCATGACAAAGCTCTGTCTAAGGGCTCTTACAGGCGAGCGCTTTGTTGGGATGCAGCATGTTGCATTTTTCCTGCGTTTGGCGCTTCCATGCGTCTGTGTGAGTACAGCCCCATTGAAAAGAATTCAGTGCGTCTACTCCTGCACTCCCCTGCAGCTGAACGCATGAAACCGGAACGCAGGGGAGCACAGCTAAGTAATGCCTGTAATTTGGGTAATTTAGGTGGGCTGGGGTAATTTAATGAACAAGCATAATATCCAAGGCTACTGTGATCTTAAAGGAGAAGGAAAGGTTAAAACTAAGTAAGCCTTATCAGAAAGGTCCACCTAAATATACCAGTAAACCCTCAAAGTAGTGCTGCTCTGAGTCCTCTGTCAAAAGAAACACTGTATTTCTTTCCTTCTATTCTTGTGTCCTTCTGTATCAGACTTCCTGCCTTCAGCTTAAACCTCCTTGCCCGGGCGTGAGCATGCTCAGTTTGCTCCTCTCCCTCCCCCTTCTCTGCTGTAATCTGAGCCCAGAGCAGGGAGAGACTCAGGCAGGAAGTGATGTCACACTATGTTAATACTGCAGCTCCTATCCTAAACAGAGAGTTTCTAGAGCTTTTTACTCAGGTATGGTAAAACATTCTACAGAATAAATATAGCATTCTAGCTTGCACTATTGCAGCTAATCTATTGGCAATAAAATGCCTCCGTAGCTTTCCTTCTCCTTTAAGGTCTTCGGTTAGATTTGTATATGTTTTGGTATATTCAATTACATATGTATATGTGTATCTGTTTGTGTGATACATGTGCACTGGGGTTCATTTGGAGGGATTGACCTTGATGTCCTTTTTTTTTTTTTTTTTTTTTAACCCAAATTATCTTCTTTTTTTTTTTAACCCAAATTAATTGTCACTAGAACATGACAAAATACAGGTTTAGAAATATACAAATACACTTTATGAGACACACATTTTCAAGCCATTCCAGATAAGAGACATCATGAATAATGAAATAAATAATCACGATACACAGGCACAAAGCTGGACTGTTAGAGAGCAACATGGAGGGAAAAAATGTACATTTAATTCCAAAAATAACAACGCCCCTAGACAAAAGCTGTGTGTTTTGTGCTCGCAGGGGAACGTAAGACTATTGTATGAGAGGACACCTGATGATTTAACCATGTAGAACATTTTCACTTACAGCTAATCCCTATTAACCAACTTAGTCTCTTTCTTATCTTGCACAGTTAGAATGATACATTATTATTGTTGATAAGCAAACTGACAATGGAAAGGGATTCAGCTGGAAGTTACTTTTTTCCATAAAGCAGGTAGATATGGGTAGCAGGCACTTAGTATTACAGAATTCCGCCTTCTTTTCAGAGCCTGGAAGACTGCGTGGGCAGAATGTTCATAATCACAAGCATTTGCCCATCAATCTTTAGCTCTGCAGCAGGTAATTTTATCAGCTGATGTTCCTTCTAGAAGCTGTGTGAGCGAATCAGCTGTGTGAGACAACAAATGGAATACGAGACAGGTACTTTAACTCTTCTTGCTCTACTGCAAAAGGCACGTTGGAATGCCAAATGGCAGACTTTGAAAACAGGCACCAAAAAAGTTAAAGTCTCAGTGGTGGATTTGAGGAACAAGAACGCACGCACTGGTGTCATTAAAACACCAAGGGGCTTATATAATAAATGGCACTAAATTTGCCCAGGGGCAGTAACCCATAGCATAAAAGCATGCAACTTATTGGTTGCTATGGGTTATTACTCCTGGGCAAATTTAGCACCTTTTGTTACATATGTAACATATATATATATATATATATATATATATAGTGAATTTTTTACTATAAATCATGCTCTAATATACAAGGGAACCTGTCAGTGACCAGGCATTGTCCAGGGGTCTCATTGCACTCCGCACCTGTTCATGGGCTTCTTTTCATTTCACTACAAGGGAATGTATGTGTTAACACAGCCCATTGTTTTCTATAGTGTCCGTACTCACTGTGCTGCATGGAACTTGTAAATGCAGGTGGAATTCAGTGGTTCCATCATATTCAGTGAGTACAGACACTATAGAAAACAATGGGTTGTGTTGAATGGGTGGTTCACCTTTAGGTTACCTTTTAGTATGCTATAGATTGGCTAATTCTAAGCAACTTTTCAATTGGCCTTCATTTGTACTTTTTTACAGTTTTAACTGACCCCCATCTTAAAACAAATGTATTGTAAGGCTACAAATTTATTCAGTGTCGGACTGGGACATCAAGGGCCCACTCTCAGTACTATTATTCTTCCTCTCCTCACTCAACCTCTATTCTCCTAGTCTCTTTTCTTTACATACTATAATCAATTATTCCATCTATGTAGCCTCTTTTTCTCATAGAAATAGGGAATGACCATGAAATAGGCCAAATGTTTAGCAGCATGAGGGCCCACGGACACCTTGGCCCACCGTGACTTTTCCTTGTATCCTGGTGGGCCAGTCTGACACTGAATGTATTGTTATTGCTACTTTTTATTATTTGTCTTTCTATTCAGGTCCTTTAGGTCCTATTCAAATTCCAGTCTATAATTCATATCAGTATATAGTTGCTTGAGTAATCATCAACCAATGAACCAGAAATTAGCAAACTGGAGAGCCGCCGAATAAAAAGCTAAAATGCTCAAACACCACAAACTCTCTACATCAGGGGTCCCCAACCGCCGGGCCGCGGACAGTCCTAAACCGGGCCGCCGAACATGGCGCACTCAAATTGGCCAACCCCTCCCGACTCCTTCCCCAACCCTTCCTACCCTTTCAAACCCCCCTACCTAAATTTGAAGGTAAGTTTGAAACCACAAACCACAAAACAAAGAAATGATTAAAAAAACTAGTAAGTGGCCCCCCCTTCATGACAGACACAGTGTTGCCCCATATGAGTTGGTTTGCCAACCCCCTACTTATGAATTTATGACACACACTGTGTAGCCCCTTATGTAATCATGACAGACACTGCATGGCTTCTGATATGAGTTCATGACACACTTTGGCCCCTAACAGCATGGGGCCTCCTTATGAATTCATGACAGACACATTGGGGACCCTTATGAATTCACGACAGACACATTGGGGACCCTTATGAATTCATGACAGAGATATTGGGGACCCTTATACACACATGACAGACACATTGGGGACCCTTGTGTATTCATGACAGACACATTGGGGACCCTTATGAATTCATGACAAACACATTGGGGACCCTTATGAATTCATGACAGACACATTGGGGACCCTTATGAATTCATGACAGACACATTGGGGACCTCTATGAATTCATGACAGACACATTGGGGGAGACTTATGAACTCATGACAGACACATTGGGGACCCTTATGAATTCATGACAGAGACATTGGGGACCCTTATGAATTCATGACAGACATATTGGGGATCTTTATGAATTCATGACAGACACATTGGGGACCCCTATGAATTCATGACAGAGACATTGGGGACCCTTATGAACTCATAACAGACACATTGGGGACCCTTATGAATTCATGACAGAGACATCAGGGACCCTTATGAATTTATGACAGACACATTGGAGACCCTTATGAATTCATGACAGACACATTGGGGACCCTTGTGAATTTATGACAGACACATTGGAGACCCTTATGAATTCATGACAGACACATTGGGGACCCCTATGAATTCATGACAGACACATTGGGGACCCTTATGAATTCATGACAGACACATTGGGGACCCTTATGAATTCATGACAGAGACATTGGGGACCCTTATGAATTCATGACAGACACATTGGGGACCCTTATGAATTCATAACAGAGACATTGGGGGACCCTTATGAACTCATGCCAGAAACATTGGGGACCCTTTTGAATTCATGACAGAGACATTGGGGGGACCCTTATGAATTCATGCCAGAAACATTGGGGACCCTTATGAATTCATGACAGACACATTGGGGACCCTTATGAATTCATGACAGAGACATTGGGGACCCTTATGAATTCATGACAGACACATTGGGGACCCTTATGAATTCATGACAGACACATTGGGGACCCTTATGAATTCATGACAGACACATTGGGGACCCTTATGAATTCATGACAGACACATTGGGGACCCTTATGAATTCATGACAGAGACATTGGGGACCCTTATGAATTCATGACAGACACATTGGGGACCCTTATGAATTCATGACAGAGACATTGGGGACCCTTATGAATTCATGACAGACACATTGGGGACCCTTATTAATTCATGACAGACACATTGGGGACCCTTATGAATTCATGACAGACACATTTGGGGACACTTATGAATTCATGACAGAGATATTGGGGACCCTTATACACTCATGACAGACACATTGGGGACAATTATGAATTCATGATAGAGACATTGGGACCCTGATGAATTCATGACAGACACATTGTCTCACATTGGGGACCCCTATGAATTCATGACAGAGACATTGGGGACCCTTATGAATTCATGACAGAGACAATGGGGACCCTTGTGAATTCATGACACACACATTGGGGACCCTTATGAATTCATTACAGACACATTGTCTCACATTTGGGACCCCTATGCATTCATGACAGAGACATTGGGAACCCTTATGAATTCATGACAGACACATTGGGGACCCTTATGAATTCATGACAGACACATTGGGGACCCTTATGAATTCATGACACACACATTGGGGACCCTTATGAATTCATTACAGACACATTGTCTCACATTTGGGACCCCTATGAATTCATGACAGAGACATTGGGAACCCTTATGAATTCATGACAGACACATTGGGGACCCTTATGAATTCATGACAGACACATTGGGGACCCTTATGAATTCATGACAGACACATTGGGGACCCTTGTGAATTCATGACAGACACATTGGGGACCCTTATGAATTCATGACAGACACATTGGGACCCTTATGAATTCATGACAGACACATTGGGGACCCTTATGAGTTCATGACATACACATTGGGGACCCTTATGAATTCATGACAGACACATTGGGGACCCTTATACACACATGACAGACACATTGGGGACCCCTATACACACATGACAGACACATTGGGGACCCTTGTGAATTCATAACAGACACATTGGGGACCCTTTTGAATTCATAACAGACACATTGGGGACCCTTATGAATTCATGACAGACACATTGGGGACCCTTATACACACATGACAGACACATTGGGGACCCTTGTGAATTCATGACAGAGACATTGGGGACCCTTATGAATTCATGACAGACACATTGGGACCCTTATGAATTCATGACAGACAAATTAGGGACCCTTATGAATTCATGACAGACACATTGGGGACCCTTATGAATTCATGACAGACACATTGGGGACCCTTGTGAATTCATGACAGACACATTGGGGACCCTTATGAATTCATGACAGACACATTGGGACCCTTATGAATTCATGACAGACACATTGGGGACCCTTATGAATTCATGACAGACACATTGGGGACCCTTATGAATTCATGACAGACACATTGGGGACCCTTATGAATTCATGACAGACACATTGGGGACCCTTATGAATTCATGACAGAGATATTGGGGACCCTTATACACACATGACAGACACATTGGGGACCCTTGTGAATTCATGACAGACACATTGGGGACCCTTATGAATTCATGACAGACACATTGGGGACCCTTATGAATTCATGACAGACACATTGGGGACCCCTATGAATTCATGACAGAGACATTGGGGACCCTTATGAATTCATGACAGAGACATTGGGGACCCTTATGAATTCATGACAGACACATTGGGGACCCTTATGAATTCATGACAGAGATATTGGGGACCCTTATAAACACATGACAGACACATTGGGGACCCTTGTGAATTCATGACAGACACATTGGGGACCCTTATGAATTCATGACAGACACATTGGGGACCCTTATGAGCCCATGACAGAGACATTGGGACCCTTATGAATTCATGACAGACACATTGGGGACCCTTATGAATTCATGACAGACAAATTGGGGACCCTTGTGAATTCATTACAGACACATTGTCTCACATTTGGGACCCCTATGAATTCATGACAGACACATTGGGGACCCTTATGAATTCATGACAGAGATATTGGGGACCCTTATACACACATGACAGACACATTGGGGACCCTTGTGAATTCATGACAGACACATTGGGGACCCTTGTGAATTCATGACAGACACATTGGGGACCCTTATGAATTCATGACAGACACATTGGGACCCTTATGAATTCATGACAGACACATTGGGGACCCTTATGAATTCATGAGAGACAAATTGGGGACCCTTGTGAATTCATGACAGACACATTGGGGACCCCTATGAATTCATGACAGAGACATTGGGGACCCTTATGAATTCATGACAGAGACATTGGGGACCCTTATGAATTCATGACAGACACATTGGGGACCCTTATGAATTCATGACAGAGATATTGGGGACCCTTATAAACACATGACAGACACATTGGGGACCCTTGTGAATTCATGACAGACACATTGGGGACCCTTATGAATTCATGACAGACACATTGGGGACCCTTATGAATTCATGACAGACAAATTGGGGACCCTTGTGAATTCATTACAGACACATTGTCTCACATTTGGGACCCCTATGAATTCATGACAGACACATTGGGGACCCTTATGAATTCATGACAGAGATATTGGGGACCCTTATACACACATGACAGACACATTGGGGACCCTTGTGAATTCATGACAGACACATTGGGGACCCTTGTGAATTCATGACAGACACATTGGGGACCCTTATGAATTCATGACAGACACATTGGGACCCTTATGAATTCATGACAGACACATTGGGGACCCTTATGAATTCATGACAGACAAATTGGGGACCCTTGTGAATTCATGACAGACACATTGGGGACCCTTATGAATTCATGACAGACACATTGTGGACTCTTATGAATTCATGACAGAGACATTGGGGACCCTTATGAATTCATGACAGACACATTGGGGACCCTTATGAATTCATGACAGAGATATTGGGGACCCTTATACACACATGACAGACACATTGGGGACCCTTATACACACATGACAGACACATTGGGGACCCTTATGAATTCATGACAGACACATTGGGGACCCTTATGAGCCCATGACAGAGACATTGGGACCCTTATGAATTCATGACAGACACATTGGGGACCCTTATGAATTCATGACAGACAAATTGGGGACCCTTGTGAATTCATTACAGACACATTGTCTCACATTTGGGACCCCTATGAATTCATGACAGACACATTGGGGACCCTTATGAATTCATGACAGAGATATTGGGGACCCTTATACACACATGACAGACACATTGGGGACCCTTGTGAATTCATGACAGACACATTGGGGACCCTTGTGAATTCATGACAGACACATTGGGGACCCTTATGAATTCATGACAGACACATTGGGACCCTTATGAATTCATGACAGACACATTGGGGACCCTTATGAATTCATGACAGACAAATTGGGGACCCTTGTGAATTCATGACAGACACATTGGGGACCCTTATGAATTCATGACAGACACATTGTGGACTCTTATGAATTCATGACAGAGACATTGGGGACCCTTATGAATTCATGACAGACACATTGGGGACCCTTATGAATTCATGACAGACAGATTGGGGACCCTTATGAATTCATGACAGACAGATTGGGGACCCTTATGAATTCATGACAGACACATTGGGGACCCTTATGAATTTATGACAGACACGTTGGGGACCCTTATGAGCTCATGACAGAGACATTGGGGACCCTTATGAATTCATGACAGAGACATTGGGGACCCTTGTGAATTTATGACATACACATTGGGGACCCTTATGAAGTCATGATAGAGACATTGGGGACCCTTATGAATTCATGACAGACACATTGGGGACCCTTATGACCCCATGACAGAGACATTGGGGACCCTTATTAATTCATGACAGACACATTGGGACCCTTATGAATTCATGACAGACACATTGGGGACCCTTATGAATTCATGACAGACACATTGTCTCACATTTGGGACCCCTATGAATTCATGACAAACACATTGGGGACCCTTATGAATTCATGACAGACACATTGGGGACCCTTATGAATTCATGACAGACACATTGGGGACCTCTATGAATTCATGACAGACACATTGGGGGACCCTTATGAACTCATGACAGACACATTGGGGACCCTTATGAATTCATGACAGAGACATTGGGGACCCTTATGAATTCATGACAGACATATTGGGGATCTTTATGAATTCATGACAGACACATTGGGGACCCCTATGAATTCATGACAGAGACATTGGGGACCCTTATGAAATCATGACAGACACATTGGGGACCCTTATGAATTCATGACAGAGACATCAGGGACCCTTATGAATTTATGACAGACACATTGGAGACCCTTATGAATTCATGACAGACACATTGGGGACCCTTGTGAATTTATGACAGACACATTGGAGACCCTTATGAATTCATGACAGACACATTGGGGACCCCTATGAATTCATGACAGACACATTGGGGACCCTTATGAATTCATGACAGACACATTGGGGACCCTTGTGAATTCATGACAGACACATTGGGGACCCTTATAAATTCATGACAGACACATTGGGGACCCTTATGAATTCATGACAGAGACATTGGGGACCCTTATGAATTCATGACAGACACATTGGGGACCCTTATGAATTTATGACAGACACATTGGGGACCCCTATGAATTCATGACAGAGACATTGGGGACCCTTATGAACTCATGACAGACACATTGGGGACCCTTATGAATTTATGACAGACACATTGGGGACCCTTATGAATTCATAACAGAGACATTGGGGGACCCTTATGAACTCATGCCAGAAACATTGGGGACCCTTTTGAATTCATGACAGAGACATTGGGGGGACCCTTATGAATTCATGCCAGAAACATTGGGGACCCTTATGAATTCATGACAGACACATTGGGGACCCTTATGAATTCATGACAGACACATTGGGGACCCTTATGAATTCATGACAGAGACATTGGGGACCCTTATGAATTCATGACAGACACATTGGGGACCCTTATGAATTCATGACAGAGACATTGGGGACCCTTATGAATTCATGACAGACACATTGGGGACCCTTATTAATTCATGACAGACACATTGGGGACCCTTATGAATTCATGACAGACACATTTGGGGACACTTATGAATTCATGACAGAGATATTGGGGACCCTTATACACTCATGACAGACACATTGGGGACAATTATGAATTCATGATAGAGACATTGGGACCCTAATGAATTCATGACAGACACATTGTCTCACATTGGGGACCCCTATGAATTCATGACAGAGACATTGGGGACCCTTATGAATTCATGACAGAGACAATGGGGACCCGTGTGAATTCATGACACACACATTGGGGACCCTTATGAATTCATTACAGACACATTGTCTCACATTTGGGACCCCTATGAATTCATGACAGAGACATTGGGAACCCTTATGAATTCATGACAGACACATTGGGGACCCTTATGAATTCATGACAGACACATTGGGGACCCTTGTGAATTCATGACAGACACATTGGGGACCCTTATGAATTCATGACAGACACATTGGGACCCTTATGAATTCATGACAGACACATTGGGGACCCTTATGAATTCATGACAGACACATTGGGGACCCTTATGAGTTCATGACAGACACATTGGGGACCCTTATACACACATGACAGACACATTGGGGACCCCTATACACACATGACAGACACATTGGGGACCCTTGTGAATTCATGACAGACACATTGGGGACCCTTATGAATTCATGACAGACACATTGGGGACCCTTATACACACATGACAGACACATTGGGGACCCCTATACACACATGACAGACACATTGGGGACCCTTGTGAATTCATGACAGACACATTGGGGACCCTTATGAATTCATGACAGACACATTGGGGACCCTTTTGAATTCATAACAGACACATTGGGGACCCTTATGAATTCATGACAGACACATTGGGGACCCTTATACACACATGACAGACACATTGGGGACCCTTGTGAATTCATGACAGAGACATTGGGGACCCTTATGAATTCATGACAGACACATTGGGACCCTTATGAATTCATGACAGACAAATGAGGGACCCTTATGAATTCATGACAGACACATTGGGGACCCTTATGAATTCATGACAGACACATTGGGGACCCTTGTGAATTCATGACAGACACATTGGGGACCCTTATGAATTCATGACAGACACATTGGGACCCTTATGAATTCATGACAGACACATTGGGGACCCTTATGAATTCATGACAGACACATTGGGGACCCTTATGAATTCATGACAGAGATATTGGGGACCCTTATACACACATGACAGACACATTGGGGACCCTTGTGAATTCATGACAGACACATTGGGGACCCTTATGAATTCATGACAGACACATTGGGGACCCTTATGAATTCATGACAGACACATTGGGGACCCCTATGAATTCATGACAGAGACATTGGGGACCCTTATGAATTCATGACAGAGACATTGGGGACCCTTATGAATTCATGACAGACACATTGGGGACCCTTATGAATTCATGACAGAGATATTGGGGACCCTTATAAACACATGACAGACACATTGGGGACCCTTGTGAATTCATGACAGACACATTGGGGACCCTTATGAATTCATGACAGACACATTGGGGACCCTTATGAGCCCATGACAGAGACATTGGGACCCTTATGAATTCATGACAGACACATTGGGGACCCTTATGAATTCATGACAGACAAATTGGGGACCCTTGTGAATTCATTACAGACACATTGTCTCACATTTGGGACCCCTATGAATTCATGACAGACACATTGGGGACCCTTATGAATTCATGACAGAGATATTGGGGACCCTTATACACACATGACAGACACATTGGGGACCCTTGTGAATTCATGACAGACACATTGGGGACCCTTGTGAATTCATGACAGACACATTGGGGACCCTTATGAATTCATGACAGACACATTGGGACCCTTATGAATTCATGACAGACACATTGGGGACCCTTATGAATTCATGACAGACAAATTGGGGACCCTTGTGAATTCATGACAGACACATTGGGGACCCTTATGAATTCATGACAGACACATTGTGGACTCTTATGAATTCATGACAGAGACATTGGGGACCCTTATGAATTCATGACAGACACATTGGGGACCCTTATGAATTCATGACAGAGATATTGGGGACCCTTATACACACATGACACACACATTGGGGACCCTTATACACACATGACAGACACATTGGGGACCCTTATGAATTCATGACAGACACATTGGGGACCCTTATGAGCCCATGACAGAGACATTGGGACCCTTATGAATTCATGACATACACATTGGGGACCCTTATGAATTCATGATAGACAAATTGGGGACCCTTGTGAATTCATGACAGAGACATTGGGGACCCTTATGAATTCATGACAGACACATTGGGGACCCTTATTAATTCATGACAGACACATTGGGGACCCTTATGAATTCATGACAGACACATTGGGGACCCTTATGAATTCATGACAGAGATATTGGGGACCCTTATACACACATGACAGACACATTGGGGACCCTTATGAATTCATGACAGACACATTGGGGACCCTTATGAATTCATGACAGACACATTGGGGACCCTTATGAATTCATGACAGAGACATTGGGGACCCTTATGAATTCATGACAGACACATTGGGGACCCTTATGAATTCATGACAGAGACATTGGGGACCCTTATGAATTCATGACAGACACATTGGGGACCCTTATTAATTCATGACAGACACATTGGGGACCCTTATGAATTCATGACAGACACATTTGGGGACACTTATGAATTCATGACAGAGATATTGGGGACCCTTATACACTCATGACAGACACATTGGGGACAATTATGAATTCATGATAGAGACATTGGGACCCTAATGAATTCATGACAGACACATTGTCTCACATTGGGGACCCCTATGAATTCATGACAGAGACATTGGGGACCCTTATGAATTCATGACAGAGACAATGGGGACCCTTGTGAATTCATGACACACACATTGGGGACCCTTATGAATTCATTACAGACACATTGTCTCACATTTGGGACCCCTATGAATTCATGACAGAGACATTGGGAACCCTTATGAATTCATGACAGACACATTGGGGACCCTTATGAATTCATGACAGACACATTGGGGACCCTTATGAATTCATGACAGACACATTGGGGACCCTTGTGAATTCATGACAGACACATTGGGGACCCTTATGAATTCATGACAGACACATTGGGACCCTTATGAATTCATGACAGACACATTGGGGACCCTTATGAATTCATGACAGACACATTGGGGACCCTTATGAGTTCATGACAGACACATTGGGGACCCTTATACACACATGACAGACACATTGGGGACCCCTATACACACATGACAGACACATTGGGGACCCTTGTGAATTCATGACAGACACATTGGGGACCCTTATGAATTCATGACAGACACATTGGGGACCCTTATACACACATGACAGACACATTGGGGACCCCTATACACACATGACAGACACATTGGGGACCCTTGTGAATTCATGACAGACACATTGGGGACCCTTATGAATTCATGACAGACACATTGGGGACCCTTTTGAATTCATAACAGACACATTGGGGACCCTTATGAATTCATGACAGACACATTGGGGACCCTTATACACACATGACAGACACATTGGGGACCCTTGTGAATTCATGACAGAGACATTGGGGACCCTTATGAATTCATGACAGACACATTGGGACCCTTATGAATTCATGACAGACAAATGAGGGACCCTTATGAATTCATGACAGACACATTGGGGACCCTTATGAATTCATGACAGACACATTGGGGACCCTTGTGAATTCATGACAGACACATTGGGGACCCTTATGAATTCATGACAGACACATTGGGACCCTTATGAATTCATGACAGACACATTGGGGACCCTTATGAATTCATGACAGACACATTGGGGACCCTTATGAATTCATGACAGACACATTGGGGACCCTTATGAATTCATGACAGACACATTGGGGACCCTTATGAATTCATGACAGAGATATTGGGGACCCTTATACACACATGACAGACACATTGGGGACCCTTGTGAATTCATGACAGACACATTGGGGACCCTTATGAATTCATGACAGACACATTGGGGACCCTTATGAATTCATGACAGACACATTGGGGACCCCTATGAATTCATGACAGAGACATTGGGGACCCTTATGAATTCATGACAGAGACATTGGGGACCCTTATGAATTCATGACAGACACATTGGGGACCCTTATGAATTCATGACAGAGATATTGGGGACCCTTATAAACACATGACAGACACATTGGGGACCCTTGTGAATTCATGACAGACACATTGGGGACCCTTATGAATTCATGACAGACACATTGGGGACCCTTATGAGCCCATGACAGAGACATTGGGACCCTTATGAATTCATGACAGACACATTGGGGACCCTTATGAATTCATGACAGACAAATTGGGGACCCTTGTGAATTCATTACAGACACATTGTCTCACATTTGGGACCCCTATGAATTCATGACAGACACATTGGGGACCCTTATGAATTCATGACAGAGATATTGGGGACCCTTATACACACATGACAGACACATTGGGGACCCTTGTGAATTCATGACAGACACATTGGGGACCCTTGTGAATTCATGACAGACACATTGGGGACCCTTATGAATTCATGACAGACACATTGGGACCCTTATGAATTCATGACAGACACATTGGGGACCCTTATGAATTCATGACAGACAAATTGGGGACCCTTGTGAATTCATGACAGACACATTGGGGACCCTTATGAATTCATGACAGACACATTGTGGACTCTTATGAATTCATGACAGAGACATTGGGGACCCTTATGAATTCATGACAGACACATTGGGGACCCTTATGAGTTCATGACAGAGATATTGGGGACCCTTATACACACATGACAGACACATTGGGGACCCTTATACACACATGACAGACACATTGGGGACCCTTATGAATTCATGACAGACACATTGGGGACCCTTATGAGCCCATGACAGAGACATTGGGACCCTTATGAATTCATGACATACACATTGGGGACCCTTATGAATTCATGATAGACAAATTGGGGACCCTTGTGAATTCATTAGACACATTGTCTCACATTTGGGACCCCTATGAATTCATGACAGACACATTGGGGACCCTTATGAATTCATGACAGAGATATTGGGGACCCTTATACACACATGACAGACACATTGGGGACCCTTGTGAATTCATGACAGACACATTGGGGACCCTTGTGAATTCATGACAGACACATTGGGGACCCTTATGAATTCATGACAGACACATTGGGACCCTTATGAATTCATGACAGACACATTGGGGACCCTTATGAATTCATGACAGACAAATTGGGGACCCTTGTGAATTCATGACAGACACATTGGGGAACCTTATGAATTCATGACAGACACATTGTGGACTCTTATGAATTCATGACAGAGACATTGGGGACCCTTATGAATTCATGACAGACACATTGGGGACCCTTATGAATTCATGACAGACAGATTGGGGACCCTTATGAATTCATGACAGACAGATTGGGGACCCTTATGAATTCATGACAGACACATTGGGGACCCTTGTGAATTCATGACAGACACATTGGGGACCCTTATGAATTCATGACAGACACATTGGGACCCTTATGAATTCATGACAGACACATTGGGGACCCTTATGAATTCATGACAGACACATTGGGGACCCTTATGAGTTCATGACAGACACATTGGGGACCCTTATACACACATGACAGACACATTGGGGACCCCTATACACACATGACAGACACATTGGGGACCCTTGTGAATTCATGACAGACACATTGGGGACCCTTATGAATTCATGACAGACACATTGGGGACCCTTATACACACATGACAGACACATTGGGGACCCCTATACACACATGACAGACACATTGGGGACCCTTGTGAATTCATGACAGACACATTGGGGACCCTTATGAATTCATGACAGACACATTGGGGACCCTTTTGAATTCATAACAGACACATTGGGGACCCTTATGAATTCATGACAGACACATTGGGGACCCTTATACACACATGACAGACACATTGGGGGACCCTTGTGAATTCATGACAGAGACATTGGGGACCCTTATGAATTCATGACAGACACATTGGGACCCTTATGAATTCATGACAGACAAATGAGGGACCCTTATGAATTCATGACAGACACATTGGGGACCCTTATGAATTCATGACAGACACATTGGGGACCCTTGTGAATTCATGACAGACACATTGGGGACCCTTATGAATTCATGACAGACACATTGGGACCCTTATGAATTCATGACAGACACATTGGGGACCCTTATGAATTCATGACAGACACATTGGGGACCCTTATGAATTCATGACAGACACATTGGGGACCCTTATGAATTCATGACAGACACATTGGGGACCCTTATGAATTCATGACAGAGATATTGGGGACCCTTATACACACATGACAGACACATTGGGGACCCTTGTGAATTCATGACAGACACATTGGGGACCCTTATGAATTCATGACAGACACATTGGGGACCCTTATGAATTCATGACAGACACATTGGGGACCCCTATGAATTCATGACAGAGACATTGGGGACCCTTATGAATTCATGACAGAGACATTGGGACCCTTATGAATTCATGACAGACACATTGGGGACCCTTATGAATTCATGACAGAGATATTGGGGACCCTTATAAACACATGACAGACACATTGGGGACCCTTGTGAATTCATGACAGACACATTGGGGACCCTTATGAATTCATGACAGACACATTGGGGACCCTTATGAGCCCATGACAGAGACATTGGGACCCTTATGAATTCATGACAGACACATTGGGGACCCTTATGAATTCATGACAGACAAATTGGGGACCCTTGTGAATTCATTACAGACACATTGTCTCACATTGGGACCCCTATGAATTCATGACAGACACATTGGGGACCCTTATGAATTCATGACAGAGATATTGGGGACCCTTATACACACATGACAGACACATTGGGGACCCTTGTGAATTCATGACAGACACATTGGGGACCCTTGTGAATTCATGACAGACACATTGGGGACCCTTATGAATTCATGACAGACACATTGGGACCCTTATGAATTCATGACAGACACATTGGGGACCCTTATGAATTCATGACAGACAAATTGGGGACCCTTGTGAATTCATGACAGACACATTGGGGACCCTTATGAATTCATGACAGACACATTGTGGACTCTTATGAATTCATGACAGAGACATTGGGGACCCTTATGAATTCATGACAGACACATTGGGGACCCTTATGAGTTCATGACAGAGATATTGGGGACCCTTATACACACATGACAGACACATTGGGGACCCTTATACACACATGACAGACACATTGGGGACCCTTATGAATTCATGACAGACACATTGGGGACCCTTATGAGCCCATGACAGAGACATTGGGACCCTTATGAATTCATGACATACACATTGGGGACCCTTATGAATTCATGATAGACAAATTGGGGACCCTTGTGAATTCATTAGACACATTGTCTCACATTTGGGACCCCTATGAATTCATGACAGACACATTGGGGACCCTTATGAATTCATGACAGAGATATTGGGGACCCTTATACACACATGACAGACACATTGGGGACCCTTGTGAATTCATGACAGACACATTGGGGACCCTTGTGAATTCATGACAGACACATTGGGGACCCTTATGAATTCATGACAGACACATTGGGACCCTTATGAATTCATGACAGACACATTGGGACCCTTATGAATTCATGACAGACAAATTGGGGACCCTTGTGAATTCATGACAGACACATTGGGAACCTTATGAATTCATGACAGACACATTGTGGACTCTTATGAATTCATGACAGAGACATTGGGGACCCTTATGAATTCATGACAGACACATTGGGGACCCTTATGAATTCATGACAGACAGATTGGGGACCCTTATGAATTCATGACAGACAGATTGGGGACCCTTATGAATTCATGACAGACACATTGGGGACCCTTATGAATTTATGACAGACACGTTGGGGACCCTTATGAGCTCATGACAGAGACATTGGGGACCCTTATGAATTCATGACAGAGACATTGGGGACCCTTGTGAATTTATGACATACACATTGGGGACCCTTATGAAGTCATGATAGAGACATTGGGGACCCTTATGAATTCATGACAGACACATTGGGGACCCTTATGAGCCCATGACAGAGACATTGGGGACCCTTATGAATTCATGACAGACACATTGGGACCCTTATGAATTCATGACAGACACATTGGGGACCCTTATGAATTCATGACAGACACATTGTCTCACATTTGGGACCCCTATGAATTCATGACAGACACATTGGGGACCCTTATGAATTCATGACAGACACATTGGGGACCCCTATGAATTCATGACAGAGACATTGGGGACCCTTATGAATTCATGACAGATACATTGGGGACCCCTATGAATTCATGACAGAGACATTGGGGACCCTTATGAATTCATGACAGACACATTGGGGACCCTTATGAGCCCATGACAGAGACATTGGGGACCCTTATGAATTCATGACAGACACATTGGGACCCTTATGAATTCATGACAGACACATTGGGGACGCTTATGAATTCATGACAGACACATTGGGGACCCTTATGAATTCATGACAGACACATTGTCTCACATTTGGGACCCCTATGAATTCATGACAGAGACATTGGTGACCCTTATGAATTCATGACAGACACATTGGGGACCCCTATGAATTCATGACAGAGACATTGGGGACCCTTATAAATTCATGACAGACACATTGGGGACCCCTATGAATTCATGACAGAGACATTAGGGACCCTTATGAATTCATGACAGAGACATTGGGGACCCTTATGAGCCAATGACAGAGACATTGGGGACCCTTATGAATTCATGACAGACACATTGGGACCCTTATGAATTCATGACAGACACATTGGGGACCCTTATGAAATCATGACAGAGATATTGGGGACCCTTATACACACATGACAGACACATTGGGGACCCTTGTGAATTCATGACAGAAACATTGGGGACCCTTATGAATTCATGACAGACACATTGGGACCCTTATGAATTCATGACAGACACATTGGGGACCCTTAGGAATTCATGACAGACACATTGGGGACCCTTAGGAATTCATGACAGACACATTGGGGACCCTTATGAATTCATGACAGAGATATTGGGGACCCTTATACACACATGACAGACACATTGGGGACCCTTGTGAATTCATGACAGACACATTGGGGACCCTTATGAAATCATGACAGACACATTGGGGACCCTTATGAATTCATGACAGACACATTGGGGACCCTTATGAATTCATGACAGACACATTGCGGACCCTTATGTATGCATGACAGAGATATTGGGGACCCTTATACACACATGACAGACACATTGGTGACTCTTGTGAATTCATGACAGAGACATTGGGGACCCTTATGAATTCATGACAGACACATTGTCTCACATTGGGGACCCCTATGAATTCATGACATAGACATTGGGGACCCTTATGAATTCATGACAGAGACATTGGGGACCCTTATGAATTCATGACAGAGACATTGGGGACCCTTATGAATTCATGACAGACACATTTTGACCCTTATGAATTCATGACAGACACATTGGGGACCCTTATGAATTCATGACAGAGACATTGGGGACCCTTATGAATTCATGACAGACACATTGGGGACACTTATGAATTCATGACAGAGATATTGGGGACCCTTATACACTCATGACAGACACATTGGGGACCCTTATGAATTCATGATAGAGACATTGGGGACCCTTATGAATTCATGACAGACACATTGTCTCACATTGGGGACCCCTATGAATTCATGACAGAGACATTGGGGACCCTTATGAATTCATGACAGAGACATTGGGGACCCTTGTGAATTCATGACAGACACATGGGGGACCCTTATGAATTCATGACAGACACATTGGGGACCCTTATAAATTCATGACAGACACATTGTCTCACATTGGGGACCCCTATGAATTCATGACAGAGACATTGGGGACCCTTATGAATTCATGACAGAGACATTGGGGACCCTTATGAATTCATGACAGACACATTGGGGACCCTTATGAATTCATGACATAGACATTGGGGACCCTTATGAATTCATGACAGACACATTGGGGACCCTTATGAATTCATGACAGAGATATTGGGGACCCTTATACACACATGACAGACACATTGGGGACCCTTGTGAATTCATGACAGACACATTGGGGATCCTTATGAGCCCATGACAGACACATTGGGGACCCTTGTGAATTCATGACAGACACATTGGGACTCTTATGAACTCATGACAGACACATTGGGGACCCTTATGAATTCATGATAGAGACATTGGGGACCCTTATGAATTCATGACAGACACATTGTCTCACATTGGGGACCCCTATGAATTCATGACATAGACATTGGGGACCCTTATGAATTCATGACAGAGACATTGGGGACCCTTATGAATTCATGACAGAGACATTGGGGACCCTTATGAATTCATGACAGACACATTTTGACCCTTATGAATTCATGACAGACACAATCGGGACCCTTATGAATTCATGACAGACACATTGGGGACCCTTATGAATTCATGACAGAGACATTGGGGGACCCTTATGAATTCATGACAGACACATTGGGGACACTTATGAATTCATGACAGAGATATTGGGGACCCTTATACACTCATGACAGACACATTGGGGACCCTTATGAATTCATGATAGAGACATTGGGGGACCCCTTATGAATTCATGACAGACACATTGTCTCACATTGGGGACCCCTATGAATTCATGACAGAGACATTGGGGACCCTTATGAATTCATGACAGAGACATTGGGGACCCTTGTGAATTCATGACAGACACATGGGGGACCCTTATGAATTCATGACAGACACATTGGGGACCCTTATAAATTCATGACAGAGACATTGGGGACCCTTATGAATTCATGACAGAGACATTGGGGACCCTTATGAATTCATGACAGAGATATTGGGGACCCTTATACACACATGACAGACACATTGGGGACCCTTGTGAATTCATGACAGACACATTGGGGATCCTTATGAGCCCATGACAGACACATTGGGGACCCTTGTGAATTCATGACAGACACATTGGGACCCTTATGAATTCATGACAGACACATTGGGGAACCTTATGAATTCATGACAGACACATTGGGGACCCTTATGAATTCATGACAGACACATTGGGGACACATGAATTCATGACAGAGATATTGGGGACCCTTATACACTCATGACAGACACATTGGGGACCCTTATGAATTCATGACAGACACATTGGGACCCTTATGAATTCATGACAGACACATTGGGGACCCTTATGAATTCATGATAGAGACATTGGGGACCCTTATGAATTCATGACAGACACATTGTCTCACATTGGGGACCCCTATGAATTCATGACAGAGACATTGGGGACCCTTATGAATTCATGACAGAGACATTGGGGACCCTTGTGAATTCATGACAGACACATTGGGGACCCTTATGCATTCATGACAGACACATTGGGGACCCTTATGAATTCATTACAGACACATTGTCTCACATTTGGGACCCCTATGAGTTCATGACAGAGACATTGGGAACCCTTATGAATTCATGACAGACACATTGGGGACCCTTATGAATTCATGACAGACACATTGGGGACCCTTATGAATTCATGACAGACACATTGGGGACCCTTGTGAATTCATGACAGACACATTGGGGACCCTTGTGAATTCATGACAGACACATTGGGGACCCTTATGAATTCATGACAGACACATTGGGACCCTTATGAATTCATGACAGACACATTGGGGACCCTTATGAATTCATGACAGACACATTGGGGACCCTTATGAATTCATGACAGAGATATTGGGGACCCTTATACACACATGACAGACACATTGGGGACCCTTGTGAATTCATGACAGACACATTGGTGACCCTTATGAATTCATGACAGACACATTGGGGACCCTTATGAATTCATGACAGACACATTGGGGACCCTTATGAATTCATGACAGACACATTGGGGACCCTTATGAATTCATGACAGACACATTGGGGACCCTTATGAAATCATGACAGAGATATTGGGGACCCTTATACACACATGACAGACACATTGGGGACCCTTGTGAATTCATGACAGAGACATTGGGGACCCTTATGAATTCATGACAGACACATTGGGATCCTTATGAATTCATGACAGACAAATTGGGGACCCTTATGAATTCATGACAGACACATTGGGGACCCTTGTGAATTCATGACAGACACATTGGGGACCCTTGTGAATTCATGACAGACACATTGGGACCCTTATGAATTCATGACAGACACATTGGGGACCCTTATGAATTCATGACAGACACATTGGGGACCCTTATGAATTCATGACAGACACATTGGGGACCCTTATGAATTCATGACAGAGACATTGGGGACCCTTATGAATTCATGACAGAGACATTGGGGTCCCTTATGAATTCATGACAGACACATTGGGGACCCTTATGAATTCATGACAGACACATTGGGGACCCTTATGAATTCATGACAGACACATTGGGGACCCTTATGAATTCATGACAGACACATTGGGGACCCTTATGAATTCATGACAGAGACATTGGGGACCCTTATGAATTCATGACAGAGACATTGGGGTCCCTTATGAATTCATGACAGACACATTGGGGACCCTTATGAATTCATGACAGAGACATTGGGGACCCCTATGAATTCATGACAGACACCTTGGGGACCCTTATGAATTCATGACAGACACATTGGGGACCCCTATGAATTCATGACAGACACATTGGGGACCCTTATGAATTTTTAGACATCTCGTAACTATATTAAAAAAAAAATGTACTTGCACAGCCTATCTACCCAGTTTTTATTTTTTCAATGAACAGTTGCTTTAAGGAAGGAAGGCAGCACATGTTGTGCCTGCTGGTTATAGTGAAAATCAGTAAAATCAGTATTTGTGTAGTTCCAAAATTTTTCAGAAGAACAGCGCATGTTGATTAAAATTAGGGATGCACCGAATCCAGGATTCTGTTCGGGATTCGGCCAGGATTCGGCCTTGTTTAGCAGGATTCACATTCGGCCGAATCCTTCTTCCGGCCGAACTGAATCGGAGTCCTAATTTGCATATGCAAATTAGGGGTGGGGAGGGAAATCGCATGACTTTTCGTCACAAAACTAGGAAGTAAAAATTTTTTTCCCCTTCACACCCCTAATTTGCATATGCAAATTAGGGTTTGGATTCGGTTCGGTATTCGGCCGAATCTTTCATAAAGGATTCGGGGGTTCGGCCGAATCCAAAATAGTGGATTTGGTGCATCCCTAATTAAAATGTTGATTGGAGAGGGAAAAACATATGAAATGGCATCCAAAAACATGAAAGATGTGGAAGAAAACTGAAAACTACCATTCCTACGGAAAGAAGAATAGCCAAAATGGCAGAGACTTAGCCA
The DNA here is from genome assembly GCF_017654675.1 of Xenopus laevis. Lineage (NCBI taxonomy): Eukaryota > Metazoa > Chordata > Amphibia > Anura > Pipidae > Xenopus > Xenopus laevis. The sequence goes on along the minus strand of NC_054372.1, from coordinate 57,661,127 downwards.
ATGATCAGTTCCAGGAAGATCAAAGAAGGTGTAAAGTTACCTGTGATACTGTTACAATTACAAGATGCCTTTGTGAAGCCAAGCTATCGGCAAGAAGCCCCTGCAAAGTCCCATTGTTGAAAAAAAGACAAAGAAGAGGTAACAATTTGCAGGGGCTTCTTGTCGATAGATCTTTCTGTAATTTGGATCTCCATACCTTAAATTTACTAATAAACAAACTAAACCCAACAGGATGGTTTTGTCTCCAATAAGGATTAATTATATCTCAAGGTACTGTTTTATTACAGGTATGGGACCTGTTATCCAGAATGCTCGGGAACTGGGGCTTTCTGGATAACAGATCTTTCCATAATTTGGATCTTCACACCTTAAGTTTGCTAGAAAATCACGTAAACATTAAATAAACTCAATAGGTTGGGTTTGCTTCCGATAAGGATTAATTATATCTTAGTTTGAATCATGTACAAGGTACTGTTTTATTATTACAGAGAAAAAAGGAAATCATTTTTAAAGATGTGGATTATTTGAATAAAATGGAGTCTATGGGAGACATCCTTTCCATAATTTGGAGCTTTCTGGATAATGGGTTTCTGGATAAAAGATCCCTTACCTGTATTACAGAGAAAAAGGAAGTCATTTTTCACATTTTGAATTATTTGATTAAAATGGAGTCAAGGGAGATGACCTTCCCATAATTAGGAAACTTCAGGATAACTGGCTTCCCGGAAAATGGATCCTATACCTGTACATATTATATGTAATGTTTTTTGGGAACCAGAATTGTTATTGGTGAATTCATGTGTCATGTGGTTTTATAAATGATGTAATTGTACAATATGAGCTAGTGAAAGTATCTGTTTAATATTGAATCACTAGCATGTGCTCAGCAATTCTTTTCTGCATTGTTTAAATGAAACAGATACCTGGACACTGCCATGAATAGGTGTCAAAAACATGATTAATCACCAGCAATTGGCATTTATGTTGCTACAATGATTGACCTTCTTTCAATTTTGATTCCGCTCTACAAGTAGGGCTTTAGCTGTGTTTTATTAATGCTTACCTTCTGCTATGAGGCTTAGCATGCGGGCGAGCACTGAATTTCAATGATATTTATTAGCTGTTTCCAGCTGGAGAAAGTCTGTTGTACCAGATAATAAACAGGAGGTCTGTGTATTAGGCTTTAACAAAAACAGCTCTATTTTATATTGATGAAATAATAACATGATTCAAGAATACTGATTTCTACAATTGCAATAATAACAGAGGGAATTCTTGTACCTCTTGCACACAAGCATCAGGATCATACACATATTCCAATGTGCTTCAAAGTATAGTTTTTCTGGAGTTAAAACATGATATGTAGATCTAAAAAATACTATTATGTCCAATGATAGAAGATCTAATCTACATTCAGCTTTTTCAGTCTAAAGCAACTGTACTTACTGAATATTGGGCGAGGGCTGCAACGTTTACTAGTTCAGTTCATTTAGACTTATTATCACTATATATACTGTATATAATCAGCCGGATGAATGAAAACCTTCACTGACATTTATTTCAGGAGCACACTGACGACCAGGGATCCCCAACCTTTAGAACCCGTGAGCAACATTCAAGTAAAAGGAGTTGGGGAGCAACACAATCATGAAAAATGTTCATAGATGCCAAATAAATGCTGTGATTGGCCATTTAGTAGCCCCTATGTGAATTTTCAACCTACATTGAGGCTCTGTTTGGCAGTACATCTGGTTTTTATGCAACTAAAACTTGCCTCCAAGCCTGGAATTCAAAAATAAGCACCTGATTTGAGGCCACTGGGAGCAACATCCAAGTGAGCTACTTGTTGGGGATCACTGCTGAAGACCATAGTGGTTCATAGATATATACTGTAGCTATAACAAATAACAAAAAGGGGGTTTGTGGGAGCACAAGGGGGATTGATCAATGCACATTCCCTGGTCCCCTGTCTCATAAGTAATCCAATATCTATGCAAGTGCATGTGTTTAGAAAAACAGGGGTTATTAGTTACAAAGTTATGATCATAAAATTGATAAGCCACCATACCACGTCAAGGTAAACTCCATATGCGGGCCCTTACTATTTACCTTTATAGGCTGGCACCTCCCTGCATGGTAGCGTTTCTTGGGATAAGTGTCTATTGACCTGGGCATTGGTTTCACTCAGAGGGCTTAGTCTTCCCCCGCCACTAGCTTTTAAAAGAGAGAGATTGCCTAGACTTCAGCATTGGTTCTAGAGGCTTAAACCTCCTCCACGTGCGGCTTTTAAGAGAGAGAGATTGCCCAAACCAACACCTATTTTTAAAGGCGTGGGACCACCATTTAAAGTGATACAACAAATAAAGCAGACAAAATGGATCATCTTACACAAAACCCAATTCTGGAAGAAAGAGACAAAGAATTATGCTGAATATATATATACTGTATATTTCTATTTAGAAGAGAAACATGGGGGGCAGGTATTAAAACAGAAAAAAAAAAAAAAAATATATATATATATATATATATATATATATATATATAATATTCACACTATTGTAAAATGTGTACTAAAATGAAAAGTCTAGTTGAAAGTCTAGCAGTTATTTTACTCATATTTCAATAAGTCATGGGACCCAGATCCTGTCCCTGCCCTAATCCGTCACTGCTCCCCCGAACTCCTTCTCCTGCCCGGGCGCTGCATAAGAAAGATAGGCATGTGCAGGGGGGGGGCTGGAGGAGGGGGGTGGCATTGGTGGGGGGTCCATAGGGGGCTTTGTGACAGGAGCAGGGTCCGGGTGGGCCCTGGGTGCCTAGTCCAAACCTGCAAGAAGATATAAAGTCTGTGAATCTACAGTTCAATAATACCAAACAAAGTAAATGTACAGCTGCACAAACCCTTGGCAGCGTCCAAAAACATTGAGCTTGTGGGTTCACTGGCAGAATAAATGGGGTAAGCTCGCCAGCCAATCTCTTCGAAGCACATTTATCAAGGGTCGAATTTTTCTAAACTCCCACAAATTCTAAATTCAACCAATCTAAATTTATTATTAAAAAGCTTTTAAAGTGGGATGATTTGAATTGACCCAAAAACTCAAATCGAATTTGATTCAAATTTAAAAAACTCAACTGTCAGGAAGGCTGCAAGCATCACCAAATTGATCCCTGGACCTCTCCCATTGACTCATACAGTAATTCGGCAGGTTTTAGGTGACAAATATTCAAAGTCAAGTTCTTGAAGGGCCAGAGTATGACAAATCTCAAAATTAAAATCGAGTTTGGATAATTCACAATTCGAATTTGAGGGTTTTTACCAAAAAATGTTTTTTGAAAATTCTAATTTTCACTTTGACCCTTAATAAATCTGCCCCTTCATGTGTGCTGTCTCAATATCCTACTCTACTGTGGATGTACAGTGCACCTGCTGCAGTAAATTATAACAAAGCCAACACATTAATACAATGGTGTGAAATGGCATTTGTAAATTGACCTAGTTTTGATGACATTACTGATGATATCCTTCTTTTTGCAGGAGGGAGCAGTAGCCATTAGGGATGTCGCGGACTGTTCGCCCGCGAACTAATTCGCGCGAACATCGACTATTCGCGTTCGGCGAATGTTCGCGAACGTCGCGCGACGTTCGCCAATTTGGGTTCACCTTAGCTGGCGCTTATTTTTGCCCTCTCACCCCAGACCAGCAGATACATGGCAGCCAATCAGGAAGCTCTCCCTCCTGGACCACCCCCACACCCCCTGGACCACTCCCCTTCCATATATAAACTGAAGCCCTGCAGCGTTTTTTCATTCTGCCTGTGTGTGCTTGGAAGAGCTAGTGTAGGGAGAGAGCTGTTAGTGATTTGAGGGACAGTTGATAGTAACTTTGCTGGCTAGTAATCTACTTGATACTGCTCTGTATTGTAGGGACAGAACTCTGCAGGGATTTGAGGGACATTTTAGGTTAGGTAGCTTTGCTGGCTAGTAATCTACCTTCTACTGCAGTGCTCTGTATGTAGCTGCTGTGGGCAGCTGTCCTGCTGCTGATCTCTCATCTGCATCTGTTCTTCAAACAACTGCCACCTAGCTGTGTGATCTTTTTCACATTCTGTCTAAATATCAATAATAATACCGTCTCCAGAAACACCACCTGAGTGACGTTTTCCAAGCAGCAATAATATATTCCGTATCCACTGCTGTAGTGTATACGTTGCCCTTGCAGGCATTGTTTGCCCAGTCTTTAACCAAGTGCCACCTAGCTGTGTGAGCTTTTTCACATTCCGTGTCCAGAAACATCACCTGAGTGACGTAGTGTGATTTCTGCCCTTTACAGCACAAAACGCAGCGCTGTGTCAACAATGGATTTTTCAGATACATTTTTGCCCTTGATCCCCCTCTGGCATGCCACTGTCCAGGTCGTTGCACCCTTTAAACAATTTTAAAATCATTTTTCTGGCCAGAAATGTCTTTTCTAGCTTTTAAAATTCGCCTTCCCATTGAAGTCTATGGGGTTCGCGACGTTCGCGAACTATTCGCATGTTTTGTCGCAAGTTCGCGAATATGTTCGCGAACATTTTTTCCGCCGTTCGCTACATCCCTAGTAGCCATTATTAATCACTGTGATAATGCATGAAATTTAGTTTAGCAGGTAAGTCAAAGAGGAATCCTCTGGGCAGAGCTGCAAATTCAGGGGGATGGAGATAGAACGTTATTTTATCTGTTGAGAACTCAGGTGTTGGCCTTGTGGCAATGCAGAATTTGACAGAGGCTTGGTGCTTGCTTTAAAACGTATCCTTTAGACATTGGCAATGATATTCTTAATTGACCTACTGCCAAATACCACAATGGGAATATAGTTGAACCAAAGCAAGTGAAATATATGGCTGCTCATCTAGTTAACTAGGCTTTGCCAAAGGTTTTCTGTTAAAAATGTGTGAATTTCACGAATCGGCGAAAATTTCTCCAGCACGTGAATTTTGATGCCTGTGTCAATTATGACGCACGTGTTGATTTTGACGCCGCTCTAAGTAAAAAGGTGTCTGAATAATGTTGACACGCAACAGTTTTGACACAAGCAACTTTTCCGATGTGCTTCCAAAAATTCTTGACGCTGGCGAATTTCCACAGCGATTTTGTGAATTTATTTGCCGGCGGTGAAATTTGACGTGAATTTGCGCCTGGCAATTTTAATCGCATATCACTATTAAAGGGTGCTGCACCATTAAGATTAGTATGTTATAATATGGCCAATTCTTAATCGACTTTTCAGATGGTTTTAATTTGTTTGTCATTTTTGAATTGTTTCCTTTTTTGACTCTTTCTAGCTTTCAAATGGGGACTCACTGACGAAGGCAGCAAAAAACGATTGCTCTTTGAGGCTACAATTGTCTTGTTATTATAACTTTGTATTACTTGCCTTGCTATCCATTCCTCTCCTATTCTTATTCCAGTCTCTTTTTCACACCACTGCCTGGCTAATTTGGACCCCAGCAACTAGATAGCTGCTAAAATTCCAACCTGCAAAGATGCTAAATAAGTCAAAAACCACAAATAATAAAAAATGGTGCCCAAATGCAAATTGTCTCAACATTGTAGAAGTTAAAGGGATACTGTCATGGGAAAAATTGTTTTTTCAAAATTAGTCAGTTAATAGTGCTAATCCAGCAGAATTCTGCACTGAAATCCATTTCTCAAAAGAGCAAACATATTTTTTTATATTCAATTTTGAAATCTGACATGGGACTAGACATTTTGTCAATTTCCCAGCTGCCCCAAGTCATGTGACTTGTGCTCTGATAAACTTCAATCACTCTTTACTGCTGTACTGCAAGTTGGAGTGATATCACCCTCCTCCCTTTCCCCCCCAGCAGCCAAACAAAAGAACAAACAAAATAGCAGCTCCCTAACACAAGATAACAGCTGCCTGGTAGATCTAAGAACAACACTCACTAGTAAAAACCCATGTCCCACTGAGACACATTCAGTTACATTGAGAAGGAAAAACATCAGCCTGCCAGAAAGCATTTCTCTCCTGAAGTGCAGGCACAAGTCACAACATGACGGACAACATGTAATGAAGAGGTTTGTTCATTGACAGAAAGTGAAGCTGGAAAGCTGGAGTATATAGAAAGATTAAAGGAAAACTATACCCCCCAAACAATGTAGGTCTATATTAAAAGATATTGCATAAAACAACTCATATGTAAAACCCTGCTTCATGTAAATGAACCATTATCATAATAATATACTTTTTTAGTAGTATGTGCCATTGGGTAATCATAAATAGAAAATTGCCATTTTAAAAAATAAGGGCCACCCCCTGAGATCGTACGATTCACTGTGCACACATACAAACCACATGTAAGGTCACATTAACCAATTAACAGACAGAGTTCTGCCTTTTGCTTCCTCGCTTCTTCCTGTTACAGTTAGTGTTGTAGTATTTTTGGTCAGGTGATCTCTGAGGCAGCACAGATAGAGTCACGAAATGGTGGCTCAAGGCAAGAGATGTAAAAGGGCAATATTTATGTAAATATATATTCCAGTTTGGTAAGATTCTTTAATATGTCATTCAATTTGATATAAACTATCTGTTGCTTAAGTATTCATTTTGGGGGTATAGTTTTCCTTTAAGTCCAGAATAGAATGTGTTCTAGGGTCAATATCATCTGCCTTTCTGTGCTCAGGTAGCAATGCTTCCAATCCAGTGCAAAGACCAAAATCACCTTTTTTGAAAGCTCCAAACTGTGTTTGGAATGGAACAAATGAGATTGACAGATATATACAGTATCCTCTTTATTTGATTCCTTCTGAGAAAAGGGCTTATTTTTGACTTATCAAGGAACCCACACAGCTCCATCTTTCAAATAAGAAATGAAAACCTACTTTGCTGCAAAATGTCAAGAAAAAAAATGACCGTGCCTTGATGAGAAATTCCTTCCAAGCTGACACATTCCAAAGGATACGTGGACCTAAGGCCCTTGCTACCCTGTATTACACAGAGAAAGCAAATCTTACAAATAACACCATTAATGTACCTTACCAAGAGAAACAGCCTATGGTTTTATGCTTGCGCACACATTGGGACTTTGAAAGCTCTGTGATGAGCTGCACAAAAAAAGGTACATGTTTGTAAAAGTCTCTTTCCTCTATGGATCCCTTGTTAAAAGCAGAAATATTGTATGATGTGTGCTGGGAAAGAGGAAAAGTAAAAAAGCATTGTACTATGTCCTGAAAAACACCATTTGCCTGGCTTCAAAATCAACTTATCCAGAACTCAGAATTATAGCTTTTAGTTTTAACTTAAATATAATGGAATACAGAGAACATATTGTAAACTGACTTATGATTCAGGTTTTATAACTTTACATCAAAGATGTGCATAACAGGCATAATGAGTTTTATGGCATTGCTGTGTTTAGGCGTGATACTGTGTGTCATTGTGCTTTGTTAGAAGTGGGGGGAAGGGGAGTTTATTTCAGATTGGGCGTGTTTAGGTGCCGTGAGAACTATGCAGGGATTGAAGGTGGGCAGTTGAGAAATGCTACAGTTCAGCCTCAAACCATTTACGGAAAAAAAAAAATATATATTACATATATTAAACTGGTTAAAAGATCATAACATCCTTTACTAAATACTGTAGATTTTAGGTTTTAGTCTTTTAAAGGGCATGTAAAGTCTAAAATAGATTAAGGCTAGAAATGCTGTATTTTGTATACTAAATATAAACATGAACTTACTGCATCCCAAGCCTAATCAAACAAATAATTTATGCTTTCAAAGTTGGCTACAGGGGGTCACCATCTTGTAACTTTGTGCACATGCTCAGTGTGGTCTGGGCTGCTTAGGGATCGTCATAAACAAAGCTGCATGAGTTCTGCATGGCTGGTAAGTAAGGCGGGGGCTCCCCCTGCTGTTGATAAGTATGATTGTTTCCCTGCTCAGTAGTTAGGGACCATCTGACAATTCCTATCCACAGCAGTAAATGTAGGGAGAATTTCACTGCATACAGTCAGGTTTCTTATAAAAACGGTACACATTTTTTAATTAAATTATATTGGAGATAGGTTTCTTTTTCATTAAAGAAAGTAAAAATGGTATTTTATTTTATTTTTTTTCCTTTACATGCCCTTTAACCCCCCCAGCCCCTCCAAAAAAAATGCTCTGTTGTGTTAAGATATTCGCTACAACCTGTTTCGAAAGGGTTTTCCACTTTGATATCTTGTGTCAAACATACTCACTTGTGGCAGTTTTGCAAGCACTCATAGCCAGAGAGGTTTCCCCTGTTACTGCAAATGGATCTAACTCTTTAAACAGACATTTCATATGATAATGTCGCTGAAACAAGCATTAATATGGAAATTCATTCCAGGAGGGTGAAGTCAGAAAACTGCTTTTCTAACCTCTTGCAGACAATGAAATGCTAATGTAGTCTCACTGAGAATGTTAGAAAGGAATGAAAGAATTCCATACATATAAATATATTTAATAAAATCTACCTGCAGAATATAAACTCTAAAATAATTCCAGACTCCTTGTCTAATGTAACAGCACAATAAGACCTTGCCAAACTTAGGATATTCATTGGAATTAAAACTACATTTTTGCCCATATACTATTTTATTTAATGCTTACCTTAAAGCAAAGCATGCCTTGGAGGCTACCGCAGCTATAGACAAACGACTACACTGCATTCACATAGAAACACACACCTCCCAAACATTTGCACCTCCACATATTTCAAAATGTCTAAATGCCGAGACAGTAACAAACAGCACATATATGTACATACAAACACTAGTGATGGGCGAATAAATTAGACAGACGCTAATTCGCAGGAAATTTCCACGTTTGGCCGCCAGCGAATAAATTCGCGAAACTGCAGTGAAAATTACTAAGTACTGTTACTCTGCACTGGTAAAACTGGCGTTTTTGCTTCAGAAACACAACTATAGTTTATATACACAAGCTGCTCTGTAGCCATGGGGGCAGCCATTCAAGGTACATGTTACATAGCAGATAACAGATGCACTCTGCATGATCCCATTGTATTCTGTTACAGAGCTTATCTGTTATCTGCTAAGTAACCTGTGCCTTTTCTCCTTTTCCAGCTTGAATGGCTGCCACCATAGCTACACAGCAGCATGTTTATATAATTGATAGTAGTCTTTTTAAAGCAAACACATAACTTTTACCAGTGCAGAGCAACACTACATTATATTTGAATTACTTTAAAACACTTTCCATTTTTGTTGTTACTGTTCCTTTAAAGGGATACTGTCATGGAAAAACATGTTTTTTCCAAAACACATCAGTTAATAGTGCTGCTCCAGCAGAATTCTGCACTGAAATCCATTTCTCAAAAGAGCAAACAGATTTTTTTATATTCAATTTTGAAATCTGACATGGGGCTAGAAATTTTGTCAGTTTCCCAGCTGCCCCAGTCATGTGACTTGTGCCTGCACTTGGATGGAATTACTTTCTGGCAGGCTGTTATTTCTTCCACTTAATGTAACTGGATCAGCCTCAATGGGCCTTGGCTTTTACTATTAAGTGCTGTTCATAGATCTACCAGACAGCTGTTATCTTGTGTTAGGGAGCTACTATCTCATTACCTTCCCATTGTTCTGTTCTGAGGCTGCTGGGGGGAAAAGGGAGGGGGGGTGATATCACTCCAACTTGCGGTACAGCAGTAAAGAGTGATTGAAGTTTATCAGAGCACAAGTCACATGACTGGAGGCAGCTGGAAAAATTGACAATATGTCTAGCCCCATGTCAGATTTCAAAATTGAATATAACTAAATCTGTTTGCTCTTTTGAAAAATGGATTTCACTGCAGAATTCTGCTGGAGCAGCACTATTAACTGATGCGTTTTGAAAAAAACATGTTTTCCCATGACAGTATCCCTTTAAGCCAATGGTTTCTGTGTTGTAGTGTGGGAGTATAGAGCACAATGCTGGATAGAATCTCATGGGAGAAGAAGATTCCAATTTTCTCCCTATAACTGATACATCCAGTCCATTCAGGTCCACATACACATGTATCTACCAATAATGAGCTGTCATTCCCTTATCTTCCTGGCAGCATCATAGTGACCGTGATTTTATCACAGTTGTACTCCATCCAATTCCCCTTTTATATGTGTGCAAGGACGAAGCCTTTCATTCTAATCTCAAAGGCTATTCAAAACAATGTTATCTGCTAAATGTACTTGTTCTAATAAAATATACGTGGTATTTAAATCAAAAGATAACGGTTATTTAGGGATTGCTAATAATAATGAAAGCATGATGGAACGGTGAAAGTCTATTGAATGCAAGAAACCTGGGGTGAATATAGCAGGGGCATTACAGTAACTGCTGGTGCAGAATGGCTGATTTAACCCTTTGCTTGGTAGATTTGTAATGATGCAATAATTTCACCCTCAAAAAAAAAAACAATTTAAAGGAAATTGATGGTGCTGAGATGTTATTAAAATGAGGTTTGTAAGTGTTCATCCACTGCCCACAGAGTAACCTGGATACATTGCCCTGCATACAACTTGACTACATTATCAGCTAAATCTACCAGCAGCTTTTTGTTTAGATATTTTGTATTTCACATTATTCCTGTTATTTGAAATATTATTTGTAGTTTTTGGCTGCTAATTCAGTAACATCATAATGAGAATTACCGCCAGGGAAACCAGTTACTGTAGCTTTCTTAAGTTCTTGATGGTAAATCACAATAAAGTGTTTTACAAGGTTTCACCGAAACCTACCAACATCCTTCTTTCCAAGGCATTAATTTCCCAAGGACATCTCATAACCTTACGGCTTCTGTATCTAAATATAATATTTTTGGCTTGTTTTTGTTAACCTTTGGTATATGTAAGTTTCTTTATTAATTTAATCTCTGCGGGATAGTCGGCCACTTAGACCAATACCAACTCTAAAGAACCAAAGACACAAATCAAGACATATGTATATACAGGGTCTCATTAAGAGGGAGCATTTCTGCTATAAGATGAGGCATATTTCATACCTTGAATTGCAGTTCTTCAAATACTCACCCTCAGGATAATAGATGTGCTCCAACTGGTAGTAAGGAGTTTGGTAGTTTGTAGGTGAGCTCCATCTCTCAGCAACACTGTGAAAAGCTTCCCAAACCTTCACATCATCAAGTTGCTCTCAACAGTAAAAATTGTGTGCAGCCCTGATCCCCCTGTGAGTAAGTATCCATTAGCAACTCCTAGACCAAAAAATAAAAAAATGATCAGGTGCCCTAGGTGCTTCTTATTTTTTCCTTAAATGTGACAGCTTCAGCCTTTAGAAATGGAAACTTGAGGCTAGTAAGAAAGGTAGTGGAGAAACCATGTAAAAACATTTTTGTGATTAGAGACAAAAAGTTTTAGAAAAGTACTGTAATTTGTTTTCCTCATCAGGTTACTGTATGAGAAACCAAAAACTAGCAAGCAAGCAGTAGAGATACTTGTTTCAAATTGCAGGAAAACTGTAAAAATATCAACACTGGAGAAATATCACAGGATTTAGCAGCGGTAGTATGACTAGGGATGGGCGAATTTGACCCGTTTTGTCTTGCCAAAAATTTGCGTCGCCGACGCCCATTAGAGTCTATGGGCATCAAAAAATGTTGTTGCGTGACGAAATTTTTTCGATGCGCGTGTTTTTTTTTTTTTTTGACCCGCGGCGCCATACAAGTCTATGGGCGTCATTTTTTGCGTCAAAATAAGGTGAAAAAAATTCACCCATCCCTAAGTATGACAGCTGAAATGTGTCTGTGGCTGGCAGTCAGCGAATTCTGCAGTGAATTCTACTGGCTGTACAGTGTAGCCCTGATCACTAGTTATATTACTATAAAAGCAAACTAACTTGCATAACTTTTCTTTCTTTGAGAGCCTTCTGCTTTCTCAGGATATCTGGGTTATCTGCTCCAGTCCAACCATTGCAACATGGTACATGTGAAATGTAGAAGTAGAAGTAAAAAGTAGAAGACGTAGGAAACTATAACAAAATCGTTTGTTATAGAATGGACTATTTTTTTTGCAAATTTTCAATCTATAAAAAATGGAGACCAAGTGCAAGATGTCTAAGAAAAGAACTGTTCACATCATAATAAAATGAAATGTAGTAGAACAATCTCTTTAGGTTACAAGCAGAAGAGACTGAAACAGATAACACTAAAATCACAACTGTGGGGTAACCAGTGCCTGAATACAACAGCAACAAAAGCTATCTTTATTAGGGACTATTATGGACTCGGCCGAACCCCCGAATCCTTCCCGAAAGATTCGGCCGAATACCGAACCGAATCCGAATTTGTATATGCAAATTAGGGGTGGGAAGGGGAAAACATTTTTTACTTCTTTGTTTTGTGACAAAAAGTCACGCGATTTCCCTCCCGCCCTTAATTAGCATATGCAAATTTGGATTCGGTTCGCCAGAAGGATTCGGCCGAATCCGAATCTTGCTGAAAAAGGCCGAATCCTGGCCGAATCCCGAACCAAATCCTGGATTCGGTGCATCCCTAATCTTTATCTACATTGTAACTCAGCATTGAATCTTTCATTACACATCATTATATGTTTTGTGCATTGTTCACTGAAATCAAAGAGAGAAATAAGGAATATATTAGATAGGCAGCTTCCATGTTGTTTGCTGCTCTGCCAATGTCAAATGAAATGTCAACCATCTTGAGATCAATAGACAGCACCCACAGACTTAATACTCTAGTCCAGTCAATGGATAGGTGAAAAAGCATTGGTCTGTTGACTCTATTGACACCTTTAAGGTGGCAGAAGCTTGAGGGTTCCCTAACATCAATAGGCACACTGCATTGTATTTCATCCAAACCGACTGGCAGGGCACATTGGTGCTTCAGGCAAAAACACACAAGAGCACGGAGCATCTTTAGACACAAGTAACTTTCATCATTGTTGCAGATACTGTCAGTGCAATGAGTGCCCCTGTCTTTGCATGACCAACTGTTCTTTCACTTAGGGGCACATTTACCTAGGGTCGAATATCGAGGGTTAATTAACCCTCAATTTTCGACTGTCGAAGTTAAATCCTTCGACTTCGAATATCGAAGTCGAAGGATTTAGCAATATTCCTACGATCGAACGATCGAAGGAATAAATGTTCGATTGAATGATTAAATCCTTCGAATCGAAAGATTCTAAAGATTTTAATCCATCGATCGAAGGAAATTGTTAGGAAGCCTATGGGGACCTTCCCCATAGGTTAACATTGGCCTCGGTAGGTTTTAGGTGGCGAACTAGGGGGTCGAAGAATTTTTTAAAGAGACAGTACTTCGACTATCGAATGGTCGAATAGTCGAAAGTTTTTTAGTTCGAATCGTTCGATTCGAAGTCGAAGGTCGAAGTAGCCAATTCGATGGTCGAAGTAGCCATATTCGACCATTCGAAATTCAAACAATTTTTCCTCTATTCCTTCACTCGAGCTAAGTGAATGGGCCCCCTAGTAAACAACTTCATTTGTATAAGTGCATAGAACTGTACCTCATACTCAAGACCAACTGCAACTTTATATAGTGGAAAGCAACCTTTTGGGATGGGATTGGAGATAAGGGACTGAAAACCTTTTCTGTCTGTGCTATGTACTTGATCATATTAATATCCCCAATCTCCTAGGTGCTATGTAAATATTTCTAGATGTTACTCGATAACACTCCTAGACACATTTATATGTTTTTCAGATTGGGGTTTCTGGTCCCACCAAAAACATCATTACAAGGGCCTCCACTCCTGCCACTGCGGTTCCCTATCTCAAGCCAGCTGTTGAGGCCCTCCACTTCTGTTCTGAACACGCTACTGTGGTCCCTCACCACTGTTGTTACCTAACACCACTCCCATGCATCTTCCTTCCATAGTAGCTCTGGTCACGCTGGCATTCCCGCATAAAGGAAATGCTCTCATTGCCCAGTCCTGTTCTGGGACCCACTGGGATTTCTCCCAGCAGCCCAGTCCGACCCTACATTTGAAAGAGGGTATATATGAAATATAACTGTCTAATTGCTTATTGGGGCTCACAAATGATAAACAAAGAATAAGGGTTTCTGGATTAACAAAAGCCATTAATGGACTGTGGACAAAGAAAACAAAACTGTTTCTTTCAAATAGAGTTAGACAAGTCCATGTTCTGATGGGTATTTCATAACAAATGTATTCGTTTTGAATCAATGAATGAAAAGTAAAAAGGCAGGGTAGATGGAGTGTTTTGAATTTCTCTCCTGTAGATTTATGACAGTTATTGATATTAGCCAGAAGCACTGCCATATTTTCAGCACATTCATTTGTACTGCACTATTGGATAACTGGGGCTTGGGTTTTTTTCTTTTAACTTCCCAACCTCAATATCCATTAAAACCAGAAAATGTAACCATTTAAAAAAACAAAGGGACAAGGAAGTTGGACTCCTGGATCTGGTTTTCCATACTATAATAAGGGAAATGTGTGTGTGTGTATTTACTTACATTTTCTGGATGGACAGCACTTTCCTTTTGTACATTATTCAACAATATCTTTCATAGTAATAGTAGTCGTGGAATAAATTGCATCACAAATCTGTTTATTTTAAATCTTTAAAGGAGAAGGAAAGGTTAAAACTAAGTAAGCCTTATCAGAAAGGTCCATCTAAATATACCAGTAAACCCCCAAAGTAATGTTGCTCTGAGTCCCCTGTCAAAAGAAACACTGCATTTCTTTCCTTCTATTGTGTACACATGGGCTTCTGTATCAGACTTCCTGCCTTCAGCTTAAACCTCATTGCCCTGGGCAAGAGCATGCTCAGTTTGCTCCCCTCCCCTCTCTACTGTAATCTGAGCACAGAGCAGGGAGAGACTCAGGCAGGAAGTGATGTCACACCATGAATACTGCAGCTCCTATTCTAAACAAACAGAGAGTTTCTAGAGCTTTTTACTCAGGTATGGTAAAACATTCTACAGAATAAATATAGCATTCTAGCTTGCACTATTGCAGCTAATCTATTGGCAATAAAATGCCTCCGTAGCTTTCCTTCTCCTTTAAGAATAGTGCCCAGGCTACTGAAGTGGGTGACAAGAATGAACAAGTGACAAGTGGCCCTGGAAGCTTCTCCTGCAGGCCCAATTGCTTAGTCACTGCATCCATTCTACACTCTGACTTTTATTTATAATGTAAGGGCCCTTGGAACCGGCATGCTTCATTCAGAAACATTACTTCTGTTTGCCTACAGAACCATGAATATACAGTACTTTCTTTCTTAAAGGGCATGTAAAGTCTACAATAGAATAAGGCTAAAATTGCTGTATTTTGTAAACTCGGGGGCCCATTTACTTATCTTGAGTGAAGGATTAGAAGAAAAAATACTTTGAATTTCGAATGGTCGAATATGGCTACTTCGACCATCGAATAGGCTACTTCGAACTTCGACTACAACTTTGAATAGAACCATTCGAAGTAAAAATCGTTCGACTATTCGACCATTCGATAGTCGAAGTACTGTCTTTTTAAAATACTTCGACCCCCTAGTTCGCTACCTAAAACCTACCGAGGCCAATGTTATTTTCTGATTGTAGGAAAATCCTTAGATCGATGGATTAAAATCCTTCGATCGTAGGAATAGCGCTTAATCCTTCGACTTCGATATTTGAAGTCGAAGGATTTTAATTCGGCAGTCGAATATCGAGGGTTAATTAACCCTCGATATTCGACCCTATGTAAATCTGCCCCTAAATATAAACATGAACTTACTGCCCCACAAGCCCAATCAAACAAATAATTTATGCTTTCAAAGTTGGCTACAGGGGGTCACCATCTTGTAACTTTGTTAAACATCTTTGCAAGACTAAGGCTGTGCACATGCTCAGTGTGGTCTGGGCTGCTTAGGGATCGTCATAAACAAAGCTGCTTGAGTTCTGCATGGCTGGGAAGGCGGGGGCTCCCCCTGCTGTTCATAAGTATGATTGTTTCCCTGCAATTGAATGACAGACAGGCACCACTCCGGAACATCCATCGAACAAATAGTAGAATCCAAGAGCCAAAAATTCAGTTTAATTAATATTTCTTTATTTTACATTATGTCTAAAAGGATAAAGCCTTACACGTTTCATGTCACCCAGGGACACAATCATAGGCTAATTCTTTTGAGGTACAAACAAAGTATTTAAAGAAACAGAAATTGGTCTTTTTTAAGTGTAATAGCCATAGATAAAATTGTTCCAAATAGTCAAGGATGAAGTAGAACTCCAGCTCTTCTAAAAAAAAGAAGCTAAATGGATTTTCTTATTGATAATATTTATGCAAAAACTTTTTACATTTTGTATCTAAATCATTTTTGCATACATTGAATCTATACTATTGTGGAAATGCATTATTTGTAACAATTTTGTGTATTCTACATATTGACCACTAGACACAATAATATCCGAGGCAATTTCACTAACTCCCCCTAAGTGATTTCCTATTGGCTCCCTTTCCTTTAAATACTTTGTTTGTATATCAAGAGAATTAGCCTATGAATAATTGTCCCAGGGTGACACGAAACGCGTAAAGCTGGCCATACACGGAGAGATCCGCTCGTTTCGTGATGTCGCCAAACGAGCGGATCTCTCCCCGATATGCCCACCTTGGGCAATATCAGGCTTATCCGATTGTGGGCCCTAGGCCCCAACGATCGGATCCTAAGGATTGGGAACGGGCAGTCGGATCGCGGGACCGCATCAACGAACAGATGCGGCCGCAATCCGATGGGATTTTTAGTCCCATCTGATCGAGATCTGGCTGACTTTCTGGGAAGATCTCGATCAGGGAAGCCCCTCGGGGGGCCCCATACACGGGCCAATAAGCTACCGACTCGGTCTGTCTGCAGCTTTTATCGGCCCGTGTATGGCCACCTTAAGGTTTTATCCTTTTAGACATAATGTAAAATAAAGAAATATTTTTAATACTCAATTTTTGGCTCTTGGATTCTACTATTTGTTCAATGGATGTTCCAGAGTGGTGCCTGTCTGTCATTGAATTGCCGTGAATTACTCCCCTATGCTGAGGGTCTGAGGCATGAGCACCCGGACCCAACTGGGAAAGCGGTAAGCTTATCCTAATGATTCGATAGATTTATGCTTTTCATGATTATTTAGTTTATTGTATATGTTTGTTTCCCTGCTCAGCAGTTAGGGACCATCTGACAAATCCTATCCACAGCAGTAAATGAAGGGAATATTTCACTGCATACAGTCAGGTTTCTTATAAAAACGGAACATATTTTTTAATTAAAGTATATTGGAGATAGGTTTCTTTTTCATTAAAGAAAGTAAAAATGGGATTTTATTTTTTTGCCTTTACATGCCCTTTAATTCTCTGAAACCCCAATGGGCCTCTTTTTACTTACAGTTTCTGGCCTGGTATGGAAAATACTGTATCCAGCCACTTTATCATGCCATTTATACAGCAAGTCCCACCTCTTGTGACTTTATGATTGGATCGCCTCCTGTGTTGCTACAATTTATACGGAATAAAATGCCAAGTTATACGTAATCCCAATAGAAGCTGGTGGGTTACATGTTGATATTTTGAAGGTTTGAGAGACTGTAATGCTGCCAAAATACTAAACTGAACAGTATCCCCCACATCCATTTGCAGAGTGGATAATCGAAATATGTAACATATTATTTTAAATGCCTTCTTGCACACTATCCAATTAGTTGGAAATATGCCCACACCCCTCTATCTTTATATTATAAAAACCAAGCAATCCATACTAATCCCACGTTAATGTTCAACAATCTTCATTGAATGTTGTGGGTTTTCAGGAACCATTGTTCAAACGTATAATATATACAGTATTATCCAGTCCAACTTGGGAATAGAGCATCTGTGCACAGGGCCTTGTTTTTTCCAAAAATACCACGTTTCAGCCATTTATATGATTTTTACTACACCTTTAGATAATTCTCCTATGGGAAGGAAATGTTTGAGGGGAACTCTCGCCTTTTAATGGTCTTTAGTATGGGAAAATCAACTGAAGATAATATTGACCCCTTCTTAAACAATAAATAGCTAAATAGGATTTTCGAAACTTTAATAGAAATTGTGGACCTGCTGAAGATTATCAAGTTATTTCCCAGTCTCTCATATTAGTGCAAGTTGAAACTAATAAAAAAGAAATGACATTACAGATGTATATATCTAGAACTTTTAGGGGCCTATTAACGAACATCTGAATCTTTTTTTTTTCATGAATCTCCAAAAATTTAAGGTTTTTCTGTATTTCTTTAAAAATCTAAGAATTCAAGATTTTTTAAGGGGCCGATTCACCAAGGGTCGAATATCGAGGGTTAATTAACCCTCGATATTTGACTGGGAATTAAAATCCTTCGACTTCGAATATCGAAGTCGAAGGATTTTAGCGCAAATAGTTTGATCGTTCGATCGAAGGAATAATCCTTCGATCGAACGATTAAAACCTTCGAATTGAACGATTTGAAGGATTTTAATCCAACGATCGAAGGATTATCCTTCGACCAAAAAAACTTAGGCAAGCCTATGGGGACCTTCCCCATAGGCTAACATTGAGTTCGGTAGGTTTTAGATGGCGAACTAGGGGGTCGAAGTTTTTTCTTAAAGAGACAGTACTTCGACTATCGAATAGTCGAACGATTTTTAGTTCGAATCCTTCGATTCGAAGTCGTAGTCGAAGTAGCCCAAAAAACACTTCGAAATTCGACGTTTTTTTACTTCGAATCCTTCACTCGAAGTTAATGAATCGGCCCCTAAGTGTAGAAAACCACCAACAAAAAACAAACCACTGCCATGTAAAAGCTGTCGAGGTTCAATAGAAGTCATTGGGAGCTGATCCTTTTGGACTATTTTTTATCAATTTGGACAATTTTAGTTTTTGGATCTTTTTTTGTTAGTAATTACCTGAAAACCCCAAATGTTTCACAGTAGTAGAGTTTTTTTAGAACATCAATCAGAATTTTTTTCTGTTCGTACTTTTTATATTCAGATCTTTTGACCTGGCATTTGCAGTTTTAGAGAAATAGTCATGGTTGCAAAAACATTTGACCTTTATTTTAATAAATAGGCCTTACCTATTGCTAAGGTTACCATTAAATACAAACAGACAGCATTTAATACATTTAACACTTTATTTAATTAAATCAGCCATTGTACACATTGCAGCTATGTATTGTTAGTGTAAATTTTCTTTTGCCGTTTTTAACTAAGACATGCCCTCGTAGATATATTAAATTAGTGTTATCACCATGGGAACAAGATGCTGAATCGTCAACTGAAATGTCACTTTCACAGTAGTTGTTTGATAACACGGCAAAAAAGAAAATCTTAACCAATAAAGTGATTAACCATTTATGCTGTTACACAGACATCTGCACTGCAAATAGCACAACAGAATGTTTCCCTCCAGACTTAGGCCACCATCGACTAAGGCTATTGTGAGCCATGATGGGAACTATCCTTTGGCCCCCATCACTATTATACAGGAATTTCCTCATAATTTAGCAGAGCAGGGGCCAGTACTTTGTTGGAGAAGGTATCTATTTAGCTCATCTGGCTTTCTGAAAAAGTAATTTAGCAATATTTCTGAAAGAATAAAGTGATGCTACACAGTAGGTCTATGTTTAAACAAATCCAAGGATTTTTAACAAGTGTGTACTTTTCAAGGTACTTTCCCATGTACAGAACTGACATTCATCACACTGCGGGGGTCATTTTGTTTACTTCCTAACAAAAGGCCTAATTTCTTGGTTTTATTTATAAATTAGCAACATCTAGATGGTTACGTGAACATTTTGTTCTTTTCTGATAACCAATATATACTTACATTAAATAAGTGGGTTCAAAATGTATAGTGCTTATACATATTTATATTTATATATATATATATATTTATTTATTTGTTAAAAGGCTACAGACTTCAAATCAGAAGTAAAATAAAGTACAGAAGACAAAAATATTTCCTTTTTTTTTATAATTTTTGCTATAATAGATTGAAAAGGATTGGTTCAGAGACATAAAAAAAAGAGCAAGACCGAGACCTGCATATGAGAGGGGAGAAATGAAATGCACAAATAGGAAAGGACTTAACTGTGAAACCTGCTTGCTTAGTGGTAAAAAGGGGTTAACAAGCTCCACATAAGATTATAGGAATTCAATTCTTGTTTTAATGCCACATGCATGTGCCACAGGAAATCCTGATAAAACACAGTGAGAGTTATATCATTTCTCTGTTATGGAAATTGGGGAAACGTCTTTTCCATTACAATATTTACAGTTCTTCGGAAACCAGACTTTCCCCACTAGTAGTAAGACAATGTGGTCTGCCAAAGCATTGCTGAAAGCAAGTAACTGCTCTAGTTACGTCAGTCTACATACTTGATGCCTAGAAGCTAGACCACTGTAATCTGCTGACTAGATTCTAGACTGTGATCTTCAACTAGAAGTTGTTTAGGATCTGTTGAGTGCCCCTATCCATTCAAACTGGGCACCTTGGTATATTATCCATTTACCAAACCATGAGCTGCTGAACAGCATCAGCTGCCAACAAAGAGCTCGGTAGTCGTATAGAGTGCTTGTCATTTGTCAAATCTAGAATATTTAAATGTGTATGTATGCCATTACATAAGCAGCCAGCATATTGGTTATCTAACTAGATTCCTCTTAATATTTTAACAAATATTACATTTGTTTAGATGGTTTAGCCTGTGAAGTCATTAAGAGCTCCTTCATGTGATACATGCACTTCTTAGACTGCTTTCTTTCCTTTCTAAATTGAGGTGGCCAGGGCAAGGCTTGAGGTCTTCTAAAGAATTCCATTCATTCATTTCATTGTGTTCTATAAGACAAAGCATAATTATGATTTGCAGTTCTGGAAAGCCAAGTTCATTAGCTATATATAATAACATGACATGGTCCATCCATCTTTAACGTTGCCTTTGCAATCACTATGAAGAGGCCTGTGGTATGACATCAACGTGTATGAGAAAGGGACAAAAGGCCCCAAATAAAAATGTGAGTATAGTGGATATACCATCCAAAAAAAGGATGCTATCTTTGGTCACAAATAATTGTAGCATTTACAGACACGCAACAAAAATCCTTTGAGCTATATGTGCAGAACTAAAGTGTCAGAGTTACATTGGGCTTCCAATACCCATTGCCTTCAGTTGAGAAGAAAATGCAACTTTAGCATAGCTATGGATATGTAGTAATGTAGGTGTGATAGCCACTCATTTGGCTTCTTTCTTCCAGTCCTCTCCGCAGAAGCGGTTGAGAAGTTGTTGTAGGTCATTCTGGAGGTCATCCTTGTGTAATACTTCAGGAACATCCTCCAGTTGCTCAACAAAAACATGTTTCCCATGCTGGTCCTTCACCACAGTCCTCTTCTGAGTTCTGGCTTTATTCATCATTGTCCTGAAGAGAAAAACCAAAAGCAGTGATATAAAGTGCAATCTACTTATAGTTGCATGGAAGGTCCTATAGTGAACTGCTGCTTTTCTACATCTCATGCTTGCAAATATATATTTAATGCCTGTACACCTCTCTTTTGGCCAGTATTTACTCCTCTAACTGACTATATTTATCTTCTGATGTCTTAGCCTTACACAAACAGTAGTGTTTGCTCTGCATGTTTAATGCATAATTCTACACTAACTATGGAATAATGGCCAGAGGGTTAATTACTATACACCATCTGTCTCAACCAGGCTGACAACCTCATGCTTGAGGGCCGTGTTCCAAAGACAAGATAACTGTTATGTTCACTGTTCTTCAAAAAACAATTATGTGAATTCTAACAATAGATAACTGTCAGCTGTAATATGCTGCCAGTGTATAACAGATATAAAGTATAAACCGATCACGCACAGAAAGGATATTTTTAAAGAGAGATGGTTTAAATAATGGTATTGTTTTTATCATGAGTGACAAAAAAAACCCCACCTTTATAAATGAACGAGCGATTAACACGTTGTAATGGATTATTTCTGTGATTGTGATGCCCAGCAATAATTCATACAGAGCTTTATAAAGACAATCTTATACCCCTTATTTCACAATTATTTTTGTTAAATGTCTGTTCCTAAAGCAACCATTGTGCAAACGATGAGAGTAATCTTGGAGCAGTCCCTAAAGACTATATTGCAGAGGCTCCAGGACAATGTGACTGAACTGATTTTCTCTAAACCTGTGGAAAAACTTTTTTTTGGAATAACTGTACTCTGTGGGAGTTGTTAGGCAAGAGTGGTGATATATGACGTTTTGTTCAACCACTTTATCCCTTTGTGTTTAGAAAGGTTAATGCAACCCAGGAATACATTTCTAAGCATATTAGGAGACAACATTTCTGAGATCTTCCTTTGCCTCATTGTTCTATATGATTACAGAAAGTTTTGGTCATATATATAGAGCAAAATAGAGGTGCCTTAAGAGATAACAAGGGGTGCCAAATTGAACTCCTTAGTACTCATTATCTCAGCACTTGTATCCAGGCCATAGCTATGTTCTGCATCTTGTGTCAGATTAAGGAGCAGGCCTCTTTTGTACCATGTGCCCTTGTTTGCTTGTACATATGCAGCCCTGTATTGATCTGCGTACAGAATCCTAACATCTTTGTTTAATAACAGCACCTTTATTCATTTAGTTTCAGGCACATTTGCTAAGAACACTTAATTTATCAAGCAGCAAAAGAGCCACAGGGCAGCACCATTGAAGTTGCTTTTGACATATTGACTAGAAATGACAAGTCCTGTGGGGGGAGGGGGCAATGGATTTAATGACAAACGTTCATGTCCTTTCTTTATTGTATTGTGGTGAATTGCGGTTTGTTAGCTGCTGAATGAGCATGACTTCCCTACTACCAGAAGTCACAAAATCCAGTAATTAGCAGTAGAGGAAGTGTGGATCGTTATATGATGTCCGTGCAGACACATCCTGATGCATACGATCAATAAAGGCTTAAATGTTTACAGTCACGTTATTGATCATCACTACTGTCTGAACAGTAGGGGTTCACTTCTCTGCATTTTGACACTTTAGGACATAGAGTTGTTATTAGCTAAATCAATATAATTTCTATCATCCTTTACACATGATAATACCACTACTTGATGATCAAAACATGCTGTACAATGAGCAACTCGTTGAATAGAAACACTGATCATTAAATGAAATGTAAATGTTTTTCCTAATGAAGACACAGTGTTGATATCAGGTGCCCACAGTGCACATAACAACAATAGAATATTTACTATACAATACACCTCATCCTCCAGAATCCATAGACTACATTATTGTTTCGATGGCCAACTTTACCTCCGCCTGGAGTCTATTCCAAATGAGAAAGAGATGGGTAAAAGCATGAATACTTCAGACCACAGGCCAAAAATATACTACCCACACCTGTGAGCCACATTCAAATAGAAACCCTGCGAGTGAGAGAAAATGCTGAAGGGCCTAAGAATAAGTTCTCTTGAGGCAACTTCAGCAATTATAAGCATTTCTTATGGCATCCTGCCGGCGATTCGTATCCTTGCTGGTGGGAAGGCATTTCAGGGAGATTAGCCGCCCGTAGTAGAGAAGATTTGTCACTGGGCGACTAATCTCCCCGTCTGCCACCACCCTAACAGGCACAAACCGCAGCAGGCTTTTTCCTTCATGTTCTAGTAAATGGTTTGGTACTTTTAACTATTATTGTTTTGATTTTTTGGTAATCTCACACTAATGTCTCATTTGAAGGTTGCTAAATAAGGCTACGAGCTGTTGGCTCTCTGAAGTAGTAAACTTGTGTCTTTATCCCTTCAAGACTTGTCTTCAAGCCACAAATTTGAAAATTAGAACATGGAGCTACCACATCCAAGGAATCAAAGGAGTTGGCAGACAACACGAGTCGCTGGTTAGTGATCACATATTCGTTACCAAGTGAAGACAATAATAACAATATATGACTAGTTTAGCAGCAACTAAAAATTAAATACACAAAGCAACTGCATAAATGCTACTTTAAATAGCATCTCAAGAAAGCTCTCTTTTTCCTTTTCATTTACAATTTTCACCATGAAATACAATTGCTTTTTATCTTCTTATCTACTTACAAAATGCAATGTCTATTTACATAGTCAGCCACCAAACTCCATTGTGATGCAGGCGTCAATGATTTTCCAGATGGCTCTTATCAAGAATGCTTTGAAGATGAATTTTAAGCAGTCTTTTTATGTGTCTGTTAAATCTTTCAAAACAAGCCATATTATACTAATTTGACTGATCGGTTTTCCACTTGAAATTATTAAACAAAACAGAAAAGCTATCAAGAACATAGGTCTGTTGGAGGAAGTATCACCTACTACTAAACCATGTACGTGCACTTTATCTATAACTGAACTAGATTTTTTGTAGACTAATTAAAATGAAACAAAAACTCCAATTTCTGAAATGTATTTTTTCAGTTGTGGCATCTGTAACAGAACACTGACCCAGACTTTAAAGTTCACGTATATTTATTCGCAAATGGTTGTATTTCCCATGCTTCCTGAAGGCTAATATATTGCACTGCTCTGCCCCTCTTCCCGGTTTTTGCGAATTCGCATTGTAAATGGCTCACAAATGAGATGGGTATTTGTGTGAGTGTGTCCACTATGCAAGGTTGTTGTGTGCGAAAATAGTGTTGACAGTTACAATGTGTTAAAAAAAAAAGAGTATTCTGAATTAAGAATTTTATGCAAGGTTCAGAACACAGAACTGGTCAGATTTGAATTAATTCTGTACTTGAAGGATCCTTCTCGCATTCAGTGTGAAAACGAAAATGAAACCTGGTAAATAAAACAAAAGGATACCTAAGCTCAGTTAGATCCACACATTAACTGTCCAGATACCATTGTAACGGGACCTGTTATCCAGTATTCTCAAAACCTGAGCCTTTCTGGATAATGCATTTTTATGTAATTTGGATCTTCATATCTTAAGTCTACTAGAAAATCGTGTAAACATTAAATAAACCCACTAGGCTGGTATTCTTCCAATAAGGATTAATTATATCTTAGTTTAGATACACGGTACTGTTTTATTAAAGGAAATCAATTTGAAAAATTTGGATTATTGGATAAAGTGTAGCCTATGGGAGATGGCCTTTCCGTAATTCTGAGCTTTTTGGATAAAGGGTTTCCAATACCTGTATTATGTTTCCTTTCTGTGTTCAAAATATGGAACACAAACAAATTAAACCCTAAAGCTGACCATATGTGGACCCAAACATTTCATTTCATTCAATTCACATGATTAAGTGTGAACTTAATATTCTCAATAACAGTTTTCCCTGCACCCCTCCCATAATTCATTTTCAGCTGAAGCAACGTTTAAATCGCAGGATATTCAACTTTCCTATAATTGTGGATAATGAACAGTTACAGCAGGGGTTTGATTGGGGGTTTCCCCTTTAATTTTGCGGTGAATAGAGTTGTATAACAAAGTAAACTCAACAGTGTAGCTCAGTAGGAACTACATTGAACCAAGTAGTCAACAGAACAACATAAGACTAGAACAAAAATATCAACAAGAAAGTTATTATGAAATAGAAGATTTTACAGATGTTTGTAATTCCTAAATTGGACACAGTTTCAGTTAATTTATATCAACATATATCTTCATTTTGAGGCCTGAGCTTCACTGTAGCCCTTCCTTCTCTAGCTGTCATATGGATCAGTTTCCTTTCCTTACCTTGTCTAGTTGATAATAAAAAAATTCTTTTTCATGACATGTAGGCTTGTGTCTGGCAATCATACAGCACATTTCAATTATTCACAGCATCTCTGCAGGGGGGTGTGTGTGTTTTTAGATATTAATTATTTTTCCATGCAAGCCTTGGATGAAATGACTTTTAAGCAACATTCTGAACACATATTACGCTTGGCAGTCCCAGTGCCTAAATATTATCATACTGTAAAGAAGCTGAAAAGGCTTTACTAAAATGGCACAGATATATGAAGTGGGAAGGAGCACACCAAAATGTCCAGGCAATGCCTTAATTCATATGCAGATTTATTGAGTGCACAAGCTTTCGGGGTCAGAACCCCTTCCTCAGGTGCAGGTTCTGACCCCGAAAGCTTGTGCACTCAATAAATCTGCATATGAATTAAGGCATTGCCTGGACATTTTGGTGTGCTCCTTCCCACTTCATATATCTGTGCAATATTTGGCTTGGAGGCTGCCAGGGATACGGATGCACCCAGCAAGCAAGTAAGTGGTGTGCGGCTAAACACTATTGTTGATCCACATTTTACTAAAATGGCATCATTACGTTACCATGCAATGAGAAATGATGTATCCGTTCATATGACAACGGTCCAAATACAACAAGAGCATCATTATGTGCTCCATATATTGTGCAACTATAGTTCTAAGCAAATCCTTTTCCCTGCCACAATCTGCTGAGTTGGGGGTTTCACTTTTTGCAGCAAAAAACTTGTTTCTATTGATTTAAACCTGCTAAATGATTGAAGTTGTCTATTTAAAACATAATTCTAAATGATAACCAATTTGAAAATGTCATTATTCAGCTTCATAGTTGGGCTTTAACTTCTATGACTATGGGATCAATAAACTTTAATTTTTGGGACTTGACGTATTCTTGACAGGTGGTCTATAATGAGAACGCCACGCTTTAATGTAAATAAGAAATAGTGAGTCATCAAAGAAATAATTTCTATCATCATAGATTTATGCTACCTTGGTTAATATCAAGTACAATTTACATTACTTCTTATTATTACAGCAAATCTGTCAGTATTACCTGCAGGCATTCATATTATATTATATCACATCCAGCTAATTTTGTCATTTTTTTAATAGACTTTTCCTAGACATGGGAATCAATAAGCAGGGAGTTGAATGATTTGGACAAAACTAATAGCACAATAAGGAGACATTGATTTGTGTAACTTGTAATACAATCTGCTGCTTTAGTACTTTAGATTATTAGCCACCTTTAGACTATTCGCCACCATAAAACTGCTGAATTGCAATTTTAGCCTATGAGGGACATCCTGGGATCAATTTGGAGCTGTTTGCAGCCTTCCTGAAAATCTTGTTTTTTGGAGAAAAAACTCAAATCACATTCGACCAAAGAGTGGAAGTGACTTGTCATGATCCAAAAAACAAAAGAACCTATAGGGATCCATAGGGTTAACAGTCCCTATGGATTGACATCCCCTACAAATGATATACTACTAGTTGCTAGGCAGAATCCACTGTATGTAAATCTTATTTACATTTTATCTTATTGGCTCTTAGAGATAATGGACCAGATTCAATCCAGTGAGAAAAAAAGGTTTATCGCGTGAAAACTCGTGGACGAGATTCACTTTTGACATTCAATTCAGAAAACTTATCTCACTGTTTATCACGTGAAAACTCTATTGAAGTCTATAGGAAAAACTGGAGCTGCATTAGGAGTTATGTTTTTCTCCTCAAATTGCATCTTGTCCATGAGTTCATGTGATAAACCATGAGATAACTTTTTCTCACTGAACTGACCCAATGACTACATCATGTCACACTTGTATAACATATATAATATAATATAGTGAATGGAATCCATCTTTTGACCCAGGTAGATATGCCTGGCAATTCTGGTGTCAACAAATTGAGAGTAAAGAGTTCTGTCATAGAGGGATAACCCTTCTAGTTAAAGTTTAGGAACAGCGACCCCATGAATGAGCTTTAGTCAGATTACAGTCTGGTTTTGTCAAATCTATGAATGTAAGATAGTGAGGCAAGCAATAAAGAGCAGACCTGTGCTCCACCAAAGTATTGTAGCTGGAGGTAGTTCTCCTTGGCATTATTGGCCTAAAATGAAACAGTCACACTGCTGAAGGAATTCAGGCTTAGCATATTGCTCCCTGGATAGTTTCCACTGGACGAGATCCGGACCACTAGCTGGTACCTTTAAAGGGGTGTTCCTACAGTTGCTCCTGGACTTCCTCAAGTATATTTACATACAGGTGTATTTATGGTAATTTATGACAATATAGGACTACAAACCAATTACCATTCCAAAATATTGTGCGATGAACTAATGATTAAATCCTGTCTAGGCAACTAAAATATAAACCTTATATGTAAGAGGAAGTTCAGTAAGAGCACAACTTTGATTAAGGAATATAACCACATTTTAATGCTCAAGTGTCAGTAGCACACGTTCACACCCACAGAAGCTTAGTGAGTTATTAAACTACATTTGTTTCATTTTTCGAATAAAAACATGAATGGCTACAGCTCTACAGATGGAAAGTTAGTTTCAAACCAATTATATAAATGTTGTGTCATGCAGTCCCAAACCTTTTTATTACTGATCCATCCTCCTTAATAATCTCTTTTTCCTCTAAAATGGGCAGGTTACATTTAACATCTCCGCCCACATAGCTTAAGGCCTACAATAAAACATATCAACAGTTCTTTAAGAAAAACATAAGAAAAAAAAATAAAATAAATGACACTGTATTCAATTAAAAAGTATGAACATTTGTTCAAAGCTATGCTAATAGCTGAATGGACAACTGTATTCATAGGGTGTTGGAAAAACAAAATGTCTTAGTTCTTTACCGAGTCCTTTGAGTTTTATGAATGTATGGTTGGAAATTCACAGTGAATTGTTTTTGTATGGTTAACTAGCTTTTCCAGATGTTTAGAGTGCAAAAAAATAAATAAATCAGAAGCTGAATTCAGGAGAGTACTAGGCAAATAAGCTCATATTGTTGTGAAGCAGAGGAAAGCTCACTTAATTTTTGTGAAGCACTGTACAATTAATTTTTTTACCTCCAGCTGTACAGTATTTTGTTAGACCCATATGTTTACATAGCGTGGATACACTAGATGCTGTTACGGATTGTTGCACAGATTATACAGAACAATTTGCATATGTTTAAGAGTGATTGAGTCCTCTGAGCTTCCTTGGTTTACCATGTTTAATTTGAAGGTGGCACAAAGTGCTCTTGTAAATAGGAATATAAACTGCCATACTCTTTGTTTTTCTCTCTCTATATATATATATTTATTTCCTGAAATAAAACAACTGCAGAGGCCTAACTGTAATTACTGCATAAGTAAAGTTTCCATATGAATGTCTCTACCTTGTTTCCTGCACAATAACAACCTCAGCTCATAATAAGTTTTTTTCTACATATCACTGTGTTCTAAACATTTACCTGTTCAAAGTCATCTTTGGCTGATGGTAAATCAGATGCTAAACTAGGATCCCCAACATATTTTTCCATTCTTTCTCCATGAACCATGGTAGTCGTTATTACTTTGCTGACCTTGCGCCCATCTACTTGCTCAGCTTCAAATTCTGATGTTAAAACTCTGGGCTCAGAGAAAGCAATCTGGTGACAGAATCATATAGGTATGTTTTTATTTATATAGCTTGCACTTAGGTAGCAATGGAAAATATATAATAGTTGCACTAAAGAATGAACAAAGCTTATTGAAAAAAATGTTTCCTTTGGGGAATTACAACTAGTTTATTCTAGACCATGGGAAAACAGCTATTTATTAAATCAATACTGCAGTGTTTGTCATGGTTCCTAATTAACCTGAAACTAATTTATTTATGACAAAAGATTTCTGGGAGCAGATGACAGCCACAGGCAAGAATCAGGGCTTCTCAACTGGCACATACTGGCTCAGAACAGTAACACCAAAAAATGAAAGTGTGTTAAAGGAAAACTATACCCCCCCAAACAATTTAGGTCTCTATAAAAAGACATTGCATAAAACAGCTCATTTGTAAAACCCTGCTTCATGTAAACAAATCGTTTTCATAATAATATACTTTTCTAGTAGTATGTGGCATTGGGTAATCATAAATGGGAAATTTCCATTTGTTGTGTAGTCATGGGGGCAGCCATTCAAAGCTGAAAAAGCAGAAAAGGCACAGGATACACAGCAGATAACAGATAAACTCTGTAGTAAACAATGGGATTCTTCAGAACCTACCTGTTATCTACTGTCTATTCTGTGCTTGAATGGCTGACCCCGTGGTTACACAGCTGTTTTTATTAACTATAGTTGTGTTTCTAAAGCAAACACACAAGTTTTACCAGTGCCAGGTAACAGTTCATTATGTTGTCATTCCTTTAAACATTTTAATTTTTTTGTGTTATTGTGGTTACTCCCTCTGATATTCATGATCAGGTTCTTCCACCTTGGGTGGATATTTTGACAATGCTGAATTTGTGACGGAATGCTTTGTGTCAGTCTAGGAATAAATAATTAGCATTAATAAAAAGAAGAAATGTGAAATACATATGTCATATATGGTTAACAGTAAAAGTTTTCTACAAATTAAGTTTATATCAAATTTAAATAATCTATAAGTAAAGTTTATGAACTGCTTTTTCCCTCTTCTATATTAGTGGTCAAGTACTGGAGTCAGACACACTCCTTGTCAACATATTTTTTTGTGTAATCTGATTTACTTTAAAATACAGAAATGTCCTATTTTATTCTAATTCAGCCTCCCATATTAACACTGTCCCTGCCAAGCCAATGAGTTTGGATTCTTACACATTATGTGCATCTTTTTGCACATGATAAATTATGCACCTATGCACCTATTATTCCGCATATATTCTACCAGTCTCAGCTACTTTTATAAACTCAAATTAGTTATATTTACAGTTATTAGTTTGTGGTTTTATATACACTGTATTTAAGTATATCAGCAATGTATTATAGAATCAATCTAGTCTAAAGTCTAAAGTTGATTTTTAGGTTTTGGCCAGGCATTTGAATTTGTCCAAATCCTGCCAAAAGAAGTTTGAATTTGGCTGATACCTGAATCCAGGATTCAGTGCGTGCCTAGTAAACTTAGTAAACAGCAATGCCTAATAAACTTTATGAACAGCAACATTCAACAGCAACTGCATGCTGCTAATATACTGTGATTGTTACTACTGTACCTGTAACAAAGCATGACATTTAAGTTTAGTTGAAATATATATTCTTTTATATATGAATTGTACATAGTGTGCCTGCTCTATTTAAGACAATGACAGTGTTTAAAGGATAAGGAAAGGCATTGTAAACTTGGGGGGTGCCAAATGTTAGGCACCTCCAAGTGATTGTATTGACTTATCTGAAACTCCAGGCCAGTGCTCCTATCAGCAGAAACCTGCACGGGCCCTGGGTTATACCAGTGAGCACCACGGAGCGATCCTCTTCCATCTTCCTCTTTCCTTCGGGCGGCTGCGCATGCACAGTAGAACGAGAAGTTGAACTTTAACTAAAAAATCGGTGATTTTGTTAAACTGTGTATGTGTTTGCCCCGGGAAATTTGAAGCAAGAAGATGCCAGAAGAGGATCGCTCCGTGGTGCTCACTGGTATAACCACAGGTCGGTGCAGTTTTCTGCTCACAGAATCACCGGCCCGGAGTTTCAGGTAAGTCAATACAATCACTTGGGGGTGCCTAACATTTGGCACCCCCAATTGTACAATGCCTTTCCTTCTCTTTTAAGACTGGAGACAGCTTGTTGGTGCTATAGTAAATGTCATATATCCACACTTATAACATTGTAGCAAATGTCAAGAAAGTCCATTACCTCAGACTGCTCCGTGTCGCTCTCTACTACTGTACGTTTCAGAACTTTAGAAAAACTGTCTCCTTCTTCTATTGTTACCGGATCCTGTTTCCCTCCTTGTACCATCACCTCCTCTTTTTCTGTGCCATCTGGTAAAACAAATCTTCTGATGATTTTCCGAGTGACCTATATAAGGAAAGAGCAAAGCGTTTGAGAATGTGTCTGTCGTATAGCTTATGGAAGTTTGCAAGGTTAAGTGCTAGTGATGAATGTTATTCTGGTCTCATTCTTCTGTAGTTTCTTGTTCTTATTTTGCTCCTAAAGCTGAACAACTCATTTAATGCCTCAAAACAAAATAAAAACCTTCTCAGATGGTTCTTCTCAGGAAAAACTCTATAATATTAATACTTAGAAAACATACTTATTAACAGGCCCAGTTTTGAAGGCAGGACACCCCCAAGGCCAAATCCCTCTTGTATGGTGCATCCTCCCCTCAGACTCCCACGTGTCTGCCCCTCCCCCACACTTATTTGCACATGCAAGCTCTTCTGGTCTCAGGGCTTAAGCTACCCATACACAGGTCAATATAAGTTGCTGACAGCTTACTGGGCAGTGCATGAGATACTCGACCGGACTTCCCCCAATTGATATCTGGGCAAAATGACCAGATGGTGATCAGACAGGTTTGAGAATCCTGTTGGATCGAGGCCTGCATCAATTAATTGATGCGTCCTTGGTCCAACCATCTTTATGCTCGTTGTTGTGATCCGATCGTTGGGCCCTAGGTGGGCTTGTTTGGCGACCTTACCAATTTGGGATGCCCTAGGCTTGGGCCTCTGTGGCCTGCTAAGTAAACTTGCTCAGTTTCAGGCTGGCAGTTAAATCCTGCATATTAATAACAGGAAATGACTCATATGTAAACTATGTATATCTCTGGATATATAGTTAGTATTATATGATACCTGGCTTCAGAAAAATGTTAGCAAAAATTACTTAAGGGGCATTTCAAGTACCTGCTGTTCCCCTTCTGGAGCACTTTAACTGCATCTTTGTTTCTCCTGCTTGATTTAGACAAGTCAGTTTTTTCACATTCATGAAAAAGTAAGTAGAATAAAACTGCTTGACAATACTGATATCTTGACAAAGTTTTTCGGAAGATGTGAGATGACAAATGCCACTATGAGCTATGTGCTAAAATGATAAAAGCTTTAAAGGAGAAGGAAAGGCTAAAATTAAGTAATCTTTATCAGAAAGGTCCATATAAATACACCAGTAAACCCTCAAAGTAATGCTGCTCTGAGTCCTCTGTAAAAAGAAAGACCACATTTCTTTCCTTTTATTGTGTACACATGGGCTTCTGTATCAGACTTCCTGTTTTCAGCTTAAACCTCCATGGCTAGGGCTTGAGCATGCTCAGTTTGCTCCTCTCTCTCTCTCTCTCTCCCTCCCCCCCTCATAGCCCAGAGCTATGAGTGAGCAGGGACTCAGGTAGGAAGTGGTCACACCAAGCTAATATGGCAGTTGCTATCCTAAACAAACAGAGACAGCTTCTAGAGCTGTTTACTCAGGTATGGTAAAGTATTCTGCAGAATAAATATAGTGTTATAGCTTGCACTATTGTGACTAATCTATTGGCAATAAACTGCTTTGGTCACTTTCCTTCTCCTTTAAGAAAATCAGGCAACAACTACATGGAGAGAAAAATGTAAAAGGGCTAGAAATGCATAAAATGTCATATATTTGCCCTTTGTCTTACTGCGTTTTGGTTATTAGGACTAAATCTATAGCAGAACTTTCAATCTATCTGTCCCAGTGCAGCCTCTCAGTTTTAGATGCATTTTGTGGTAAACATGTGAAACGTTAGAACTAAATGATAACAGAACATTAACATGGAGTGGTTTTTGGCAGTAGCCAATGTGTAGCGCAGTTATACACTATACCTTTTTGACTACAATATGACCATGCTCATCAGTGTACTGCTCTTCCGTCACAGTCTGAGGGAGAATGTCAGGCATATTGTCCGCCTAATTAAAAAAATATAATACATCAAGATGAGCAACATAAAAATGAAAAGAGTGTTTTTAAATAAAATAGCACTGAAATTCAAATATATATAAATATACCGTTAGTAAGTGTGATACTAAAATAAAACAAAGAAAACTCCTAAAACAGGCAACATTTTGAAAAAAAATCTGATAAAGTGTTAAGTTCATGCAAACAGTCCACAGACAAAAGTCCAGTAGAAGACATTATACTCTTATGCTAGTTGTCTATCTAAACTTTTGAAGGTGAGTTGATAAAGCCACTTTTGCTATTCACACTGCTTCTGGGTGGTCAGTACTCAAAGCTACTGTACAGTGGGCATGCACTAGTCAAGGAGACATGCATATGGCCATATTATTGGAGGTAGTTGCCTTGCATGGCTCTTAGGAACTCCCTGCTGGTTTAGCCAGGACACAGCAGCCACTGGTGCAGGGACGTGCAGTAGTTGAACACTTTGTACCTGAATAATCACACGGCGACGAACGACCCTGGTTGTTACCATCTCGTCCTCATCTGAGTTGGTCTCTAGCTCACCTAGCTCCTCTGCTAGCTCCTGGTGGAAGCATGGAAGTGTTGCTCTGTTTACTATCCTAATTTTACTGACTTATAGGTTTATTGCTTTATTATTTATAATCAGAAATTCCAGGGGAATAAAAGACAATTGTGTCCACATTTTAGTAAATGCTATTGCCCAGATCTGCTTAACTTTGGTATCAGAAATCCCCATAGAGCATTTTTAGAGGCAGCTTTTCTACAAAACATGATAGTTCGATTTGGCCACAGATTATGTGAAGTTATAAATACAAAATATAGATCCTGTTTATATTTTTGGGTCTGCAAATTTCACCAGCACTATTTTTTTTAGGTATACCAGTGTTTCCTGGTCTGTTATATGTCCCTGTACTGCAAATAATATAAAGTTATTCTGTGCTACCAAGAAAAACTAGATGATGTGTTATACATTTAATCATATTGTCTTAGAAGTCCACACTTTAAAGTGATGATACAATTCTCTCTATTGACACTGTAATAAACAATGTTGGCGAGGTACAGGACTAGTTGCACTTTTTGCTATGCTTTTTTTTTTTGAGCATTTTCCTCCATCATGTTTATGGCATATGGCATATGTAATCAGATATCAAGAAATAGTTGTTGCCAGAAATCATGGACTACTACAATTCCTTACAATAACAGCTTGCTTCTGCTATAATCCTATCAAACTATAACAGAATCACTATAAGGTCATTTCAAATGGGGTTCTATGCTGCATTTTTTTTAAAAAAAATATTCAAATTGTGAGTCATCCCTCACTTCTAGGACTTCCATATACAATGAGACCTGAATGGGGTTTTTGTTCTTAACATATGGATGTAGCAGTTGTTGTGTGTTTTGGAACTAATTATTTTAGTGGTACAAAGGAAAATGCAAACAGTCTGAATTTGCACTTTCCCAATAACAGTCACAGAGACAAAACATAGACAAATTGGCATTTGTGACATTATTTAAAGAATACAAGATGGTTCAAAATAACGTTTATACAGATATTTTTACACAATCAAAAGGCCAGACAAAGGGCAAATAACTCCAGTATGAAAGAAGACATTTTAATTACTGAGCTGCTTCTATGCCCTCCTGAGCATCATAATTTACCTTCCAGGATCCCATTCCTTCTGCTTTTCCATAAAGCAGTATATGCATGGTGTACAGCCATGGAATCGGAATGTGAAG
The DNA here is from genome assembly GCF_017654675.1 of Xenopus laevis. Lineage (NCBI taxonomy): Eukaryota > Metazoa > Chordata > Amphibia > Anura > Pipidae > Xenopus > Xenopus laevis. Next base: position 57,625,776 of record NC_054372.1, on the reverse strand, counting down.
TAGGGTACTGGTTGCCATGCATATTAAGTCCAACTGCTTTATGTTGCAAAAAGGAGGAGGATTATACTGGAGCAACCCAAAAGTAAAGTGTTGCTTCCATGCCTTAACAAATTACAAAGCAGAAAGTTTACTATGCTTAGAGAAAGGTTAGATCTGTGTGACACTACAGAGCATAAAAACAACTAACTAAACAATCTAATGGCATTTGTATGCCAGGAATTCAATGTTCCCACTAATCAAGAAGTGGCAGAATATCCTTTACTTTGAGAGTAAATACAGACACAATGGCACAAATTGCCACAAAAAACATGATCCAAACACATAAAAGAAAACTATTTGTATTATCTTTGTACAGCCTTTTGGCATAAATGGGCTAAATTAGTCTAGGTTCATCTATAGATAAGTTTGGAATTAGAAATATAATAAGGCATTTCTGCCTTATAGTAAATATAGTGTCATACCCCCCTCCCTCCATATGTCATTCATTTTTACAGGTACATTTAAAGAGGGAGCCCGAAACCCTATTATGCATTAGCCCCCTGCACATGACCCTGCACCCTTTCTGCTGCATTGCATCAATAAATAAAACTCCACTGGACCCCATACCTGGTATAGATAAACAGAGCTACACAGGAGGGTTGGCAGTCACCATGTTGGGCCAAATCACATGCAGTATAAGGCTTCTTGGCTGTCATGGCTGAACATAAACATGCCCAAAATAAGACAATTTAATCTTGACTTCCAGAGCGCATGAAGCTGGTAAGCAGGGAACCCAGCACTGGATATGAAGCAGGCAAACACAGAGATAGGCAATCCCACAGTGCAGCTCTGCATTTCTAGACCATGTACTGGCAGACCAGTGTAATTTTGGTTGTGCTTTTGAAGGCAGCAAGTGACCCTGTGCAGGAGTATGGTGGAGGGTTTAGTTCCCCTTTAACTTTTTTGTCATAATGAAACGAACCCTAGAACTTGAGTAGAATGTGAAAGGTAAGCCAATTCAAAATTGTGACAGTATTCTGATTTCCATTCAGATCCTCACAATAAAATGTAATCATCTGTGTATTTACCTTTTCAAATGATTCCAAAGACCTATATTCAGTTTTTTTGGTTTTCTCTGTTGTCTCATCTGATGACTCAGCTATAAAGAGGTCACTTCCACTTGCATATTGGTCTTCCTGTTCTGATGATTCTGATGGTTCTTGCACAACAGGACTATCACTATGCTGATCAGACACTGGAGTGTAAAGATCGGGCGGGTCAAATTTCTCTGGTTCTGGTGTTTCTTGGGGAGACTGAGAAACTTGTGAGCGAAACATAAATTCTTGCGCTTCCACAGGTGATGATACAGTCTCTACAGGTGGGGATGTGTCACTGCAAGGAAAAATCCAAGTTGGAGGAATTCATCATTTCCAAGGAAAGTCATTTATAAGTTAAACAACTAAATCATGGTACTGTAAGTATTAAGTTGAATTACGACATTTTTGTGTATATATAGTGAATAAAGTACCCCCTCTTGTAAAATAAAAGGATATTATAAGTTACCGAGGAGTTCTGTTTGCAGTTGTTCTTTATATGCCCTGTCCTGCCGGGTTCTGCAAAGATGTTTGTGTTTGTAGCTTAAGATATTAAACTCTATTTGTTTCAAGGCTGTTATACACTGTACAACTCTCCCAGCAATCATGTCATACATCAGCACAATCTGGATAATGTAATGAAAAGTCTGAAGTTCCCCACATCTTGTAAACCATAGCAACCAGACGTCTATTTTTAAACAGCTGACCAGTAATGCTGACTGGTTGCTATGGGTTACTAGACAAGTAGCAAATTGAAGGCCATTAACTATATTATCCCCACTGTACATTTAAAAATATCATTCTAGTTCTGTGCTATAACACATAATTGGTCCTTTCAGCACCCAACACTAAGGAGCTGATTTGTGAATTTGTGAAAATTTAAATCATAAAGTTCCAATTCTGTCATATTTATTAACACTTTCCAGAAAATTGGGAAAGTGCTTTATGAATCGTCACGTTTAAATTTAAAGCAATGGTCTAGTATAGGGGACTTTCCCTGAATTCTTTAGTCGTAAGGAGAAATGGGATTTTGGTACGGTACATACAAATACTGTTCAATGATTATAAAAGAAAAAGAAAAGAGCTTTCATGCAAGACACATAATCTTACAAATAGTCTTGTTGTCCTGGAGATAATGCCCCTGATAATTCTTGTTGTTCCCTTACGGACTCTGCTTCCTCTTTCTGCAACTGACGGAGCATTTCAACGACATCCGCAGGCTTGGAGGCACTTTCATGGAAGGATGAGTAACTGATTGAAATGTCCTCCTCAGACACCAAAGGAGGAGGTCCAGCTCTCTCGCTGCCTTGTGATGCTGAATTATCAGCAGTTATCTTCTTCTGGGGACTACCAAATTCATCCTGAATCTCGGAAAAGCCTGATAAAAGATAGAAGTAACAGTTTTGCTGTATGTTTTGCCCATAAAACATCATGTAATGCAATCTTATGAGAGTAAGCCCAACTTAATTAGCTTCTGCCAACAAAAGGGGGGTGTATATACCCTTTAGATAACAGCTTCCTCGTTGGTCTTAATCTTACTCTCTATCCACCCAAACTGCTCATCCCCTGAACATGGGATTGTGAATTGCCCCCTTTATGATACAGTTTTCTTTTCTTCAGTGGTGGTAATGTTCTCTTTAAAGCCTAATAACTGGCCATGGCCATATCTGTAGTTATTCCAGTGTTTATTTTTCGGTCAATCTATTTATGGCCTCCAACATTTTTTTTAACAAAACTCTTTCTATCTACCAGTGTTTAGCTTTGCCTCACAATATCACAATTCTGAGCATTCAAACAGCAGCTAAGCTTGTCACAATGGAGAATTATTTTACCTGTCCAATTTTTAAGGTTACATACAAACTGAAAATACAGAACCACAACTGTTTCCATTACAAAGTTTTATATGTGAAAAATTGTGCTTTTTCCTTTGAAAAAATTTTTTATTTTAACACTTTTTCACCCTTGAAATAACAGGCTTGCCACCTGAATCCCAATAAATGCAATATAGCATTACTATTGCTACTCACCTTCACTACGGTCCATGGTGAGTGACTGCTCTATGTCTGCATATGTGCGGTTGGGACGACCACCTGGAGGTTCCTGGATACTCGTCTCCATGAGATGAACAATATCCATTCGATTTATTTTAGTGAGGCACTGATTTAAACTGATATCTTTAAAAAAGAAAAAAGTAAATTAAGCTGCAGGTTTATATACACCTGGAATTCCTCATGGTTTAGCATGTTTAGTTTTTTTGATGCATCTGGAACCCAAAACAGGGTTTTTTTAGTAACAAAATTATGATCATAAAATGGATAATCCACCATACCACTTCAAGGTAAACCCCATATGGTGGTCCTAACTATTTAGCTCTAAAGTTATTTCTAGGTTGCACCTCCCTGCATAATTGCATGTCTTGGAGTCAGTATCTCCAGACCAAGGCATCGGCTTAAATGGGCTTGATCCTCCCCCATGCCAGTAGCATTTTATAAGGGGGAGAGATTGCCAATACCAAAGCATTGATTATTTACAGGCTTGACCAGAGGTAAATAGTTAAAACCACCATATGGGGGTTTACCTTGACGTGGTATGGCGGCTTATCATTTTTATGATCATCATTTTGTAATTAAAAAAAACCTGTTTTTTTTATTTGGTCTTGGGAGTGCTCCCACAACTCTCCATAACCGGATAGTTAAAGAAACAGAAACACCAAAAAAGGAAAGTGTTTTAAAGTAATTCAAATATAATGTACTGTTGCCCTGCACTGGTAAAAGTTATGTGTTTGCTTTAGAAAGACTACTATCATTTATCTAAAAATGCTGCTGTGTAGCTATAGGGAAAGCCAGTTAAGCTGGAAAAGGAAAAAAAAGGTGCAGGTTACTTAGAAGATAGCAGATAAGCTCTTTAATAGAATACAATGAGATCATGCAGAGTGCATCTGTTATCTGCTACCTTGAATGACTGGCCCCACAGCTACAGAGCAGCTTGATTATATAAACTATAGTTGTGTTTCTGAAGCAAAGACACCAGTTTTACCAATGCAGGGCAACAGTACCTTATATTTTAATTACTTTAAAACACTTTAATTCTTTTGTATAACTGATCCTTTAAAGTCTTACCCGTAACATGTCTTCCATTTCTTTCCAACCAATACTTTAGCAGTGCATGGCTCTGGTCCTGTAACGAATTGGGGTTTTCAAGTCGTATTTGTTGAATTTGTTCCTCTGTAAAGTCCAGTTCTTTTGCTAACTCTAAAAAACAGAGTTCGGTTTCACAAAAATAAATATTGGCAGCACATGTAAATTGCAGTATTATATGTTACTATCACTAAGGATGCACTGAATCCACTTTTTGGGATTCGGCTGAATCCCTGAATCATTTGTGAAAGATAAGGGCAAATCACAAACCAACTCCTAATTTGCATATGCTTTTTACTTGTTTTGTGATAAAAAAGTCTTGTGATTTCCCTTCCCACCCCTAATTTACAAGTGTAAATTAGGATTCACATTTGGTTCGCCATGCACAAGGAATCGTCCGAAACCGAATTCTGCTAAAAAAGGCTTAATTCTGGATCCCTACAACCATATAGCATATCATATCATATAGATGATATTATTATATAAATACAACCATCAAAATAAGAAGAAAATATATTTTATACAATTTCACAGATAAGTTATTTACAATACATAACTAATGTAGTGACTACAGAGAGGGAAAAAAGCTATTTTACTTTCACCAATTGCTCTAAGAGAATGGTGATAGCCAAAATGTGCAGGATTTAAAATGGAAGGCATGGATTTACATTATAAGTAATTGCAGAGCAGCAGGTAGGGGAGTCTTTGCAAAGTTGTACAAGCAACTCAGACTTCTGACAGCGAGGAGAAACAACCATTCACTAAGTGGCATGTTACCAGTTTACACAAATTTGGTTAATAGACATTAAAGTTTACAGATGTGCTATTTACAGAAACTAAGATTCTTTTACCAGACTTGGGTAATAAGTAGAGAATGGGTTTAAAAATGTGGTGACAAATACAATACAACAGCTGTTAAAATGCCATTATACTGTAACTAACCACAATGAGGTAGTATGTACCTGTCCAGCTGAAGCCTAGGTGATCAGCAATATGTGCAAGTCTTTCCTCTGTTCTGTCATCTTCCTGGAAATCTACTGTGTCAAAAAAATGCAAAAAAAATCATTTATGAAAGCAATTTGGTTTTGTCTACATCCCACTAAATAAGCATTAATACTTACCACGTTTCCATCACACAAATGTTTATTACTTACCTGTAAGCAGCTCTTGTGAATGTAAAGGGTAAGTGAAAAAAAAAAATAAAAACTACTTCTACAGCTGCCATATAACACCTGTGCTGTGGCTTTTGTAAACACTATTAATGATACCACCAGAGGGCATCATTTCTGATTATTTTGAAGCTACGTGACACAGAGCATAACAGTCTAATTTATGGGACTTTGCACACTGTGTGGCTTTATACAACCTCCTTTGTATGAGCTAAATGAATATTTACCATGCATCCATCAACTTTGCCGTTAGGGCAGGGAAAGAATAATGTGTTGCATTACTATTTTGCCACAAGTGCTGGATATATGGAATAAACTAGATATTTAGTAAAGTTATATGTTTTATAAGGTTATTAGTATGTTACTAATCTGCACTTGGAACATACTCAATTTCTTGAAATATAGATACGTAGAATATGCAGACTAAACATAATAAGTGGAATACTGAACATGAGATGGAGTTCTAGCTGTCCCAAACGATTAACTCTGGAAATATTTTGTAAACTGTAATACTAGGTATTAATTTATTTTAAAAAATTGATTTGCGAATAAACAAATTACAGGGGAGAAAAAACGTAATTGAAGTTATGCCTGTGCCATCCTCAGGACTAAATAAGTAAATGGATGTTTAATAGGGTTTAACAACAAATCTTCAGTGCTTTGGTACTCTGTATACAGCAGAGTTTTAGGACAGATGTACAGGTCTCAAAAATTGTTGAACTGGGGTGATAGTCTTAAACCTGTAACAATTAACCCTAAATATTACAATTATTTTTTATAGCTTTAGTAAGCCTCACATTGCTTAATGCATCAAACTTGCACTAAAATTAAAATGTCAAACACAATGTTACAATATTTTGTAAATTTCAGGGGTAAGATTTTCATAGTATACATATACTTGTCCTTAAAGGAGAACTAAACCCTAAAAATGAATGTGGCAAAAAATGCCATATTTTATATTCTGCATTTATTGCACCAGCCTAAAGTTTCAGCTTTTCAATAGCAGCAATGATCCAGGATTTCAAACTTGTCACAGGGGGTCACCATCTTGGAAAGTGTCTGAGCAGTAGGGATGTAGCGAACTGCCGTTTTGGTGTTCGCGAACGCCGTTCGCGAACACCGGCAAAAATTCGAACAGTTCGCGAACAGTTCGCGAACGTCGAACACCCGCAAAATCGTTTGGTTCGAACGATCGAAGGATTTTAATCGTTCGATCGAAGGATTTTCGTTCGAATCGAACGATCGAAGCCATTCGATCGAATGCTTTTCATTCGATCGAATGCTTACAATCGTTCGAACGAATGAAAATCGTTCGATTTTAGCGGTCGAAGGAATCGAATGGTCGAATGGTCGAACGATTTTTATTCGAATCGAACGCGAACTCAAATTGGCGAACGTCGCGCGCCGTTCGCGAACATTCGGCGGACGCGAACAGTCGAAGTTCGCGCGAACTAGTTCGCCGGCGAACAGTTCGCTACATCCCTACTGAGCAGCTGCTGAGAAGCTAAGCTTAGGGGTTTTCACAAATTATCAGGCAGAAAATGAGGTTGGCATGTCATTTAAGATGAGGCTACAGGGCTGATTATTAAATTCTCATGCTAGTTGCATTAATTTCTGTGCTGCCATGTAGAAATTATCTGTATTAATTACTGATCAGCCTTATATTGTGACATTTATATTCTATGTGCACTTAGGGTTGCCACCTTTGCTGATGACTAAACCCGAACACGGGGGGGGCGGGCAGATCATTTTGGGGGCGGGGCAGTGATGTAAGAACAGACATGATGACATCAGAGGTGGGTACAATGATGATGGTGGAGTTCTGACACCTGTGCGAGGCTATTGCATCACTTAGATGAAACTGGCTGGATTCTATCCAGTTTTCACAATGTATTAATGTGTTGATGCCCAGTTCAAAACCACACAGGTGGCTATATTCTGCTTCATGAGTAAGCCCAGTCCTTTAATTAAGGGCATGAGATCTATTATACAGAAGTTATCCAGAAAGCTCTGAAATACAGCAATGCTAATTTACAAAAAAAAATCTTATTTTTGATTGATTTGTTTTTTTTTAAGAAATTAACTGCACTTGATAGTAACTAAGCCATGTTAAGGTGAGTATCTTAGTATTTAAATGTTTTTCATGTATTGGCCAGATCAAACAGGCCTTACAAAACCGGACTGTTCGGGACAAAACTGAACAGATGGCAGCCCTATGTGAACTGTATATTGTGAGTGGGTCCCTAAGCTCAGTAAGCGACAGCAGCACAGAGCATGTGCATTGAATCAGCAGAAAAGAAGATGGGGAGATACTGGGGCATTTTTGGAGACACAGATATTCACTGCTAAATTGTTGTGTGGCCTTTGGCTGGTACAGAAGCTCAAAACATAATGTACAACATTTCTAGCTCCTTCTTTAGTTAAGCATTAGTTCTCCTTTAAGTATGCCAGCCACTAGAATATGTCATTACCAATGTATGCCAGTCTAGGTAATGATGACTGATATTCCACATTAATAGGCAGGTACTGTACTTAGATATGATTTACTTCATGAGCATAAGGTGTAAAGTGTGAAAAAACACTGGCATTGCATACAAGAAAGGTGGCACATCTGAGTTACCATTGCATGCCCCTTCCTTGTACATCAAGTATGCATTGTGCATATTAAACATCTAATAATAGTAAATTACTTTCTTGGTTCACATCAATAATTTAACTAGTCATAAATGCAAGCAGCAGGTCTGATTTCAGCTTACATATAATAAGGTAGAAAGCTTTAATCAATTTATTTCACATTTAAATACAGTGCAGTTCTGAGGTATTGGAAAAAAAGTAAGGTTCACTATTATACCATTACACATAAAACCATAAAACAATGTGACGGACCAGAAATATAGAATTGTGTTTCTATACAGCTGAAAAAAATATGTACCAGAAAAACAAATATGACGTTTATGTGCCACCACTGTATTAAATGAGACAATAAAGAATAACAATGGTTAAATCATGTTTGTGAGGGCAACAGACATTGAACTTCAGCGTCAATGGAGAAATGTTGTTATTGGAATTCCTACATTTTATGCAAACGTAAGGTACATCTTAATTCTTTATTACTTTTTAAAAAAAGGTTTCTGTAATGTATTAATTAAATACTCATTGAATGGTGAAATCTTTGGAAACCTGGATAATCTTGAAATATTTTGAAGTTAATGGAAGTAGTTAGACTGAAAGGCATTTAAGTTTCTAGCAACCCAACCAAAATACTAGGGCATCTGATCAAAAATGAAAAAAATTCATGTAGCACACGAAATTGAAAAAAGATCAGTGGCAGATGGTTTTAAAATATACACCATACTAAAAGTTAACACAACAGTAACACCAAAAAAATTAAGGGTTTTAAGGGAAATTACAATATAATGGACTGTTGCAGTGCACAGGTAAAAATGGTTGCTTCATATACACAACTATGTATAGCCACTGTGTAGCCACGGGAACAGCGATTCAAGCACAGTAGATAACAGATACATTCTGAAGAATGCCACTTTATATTATGGAGCGTATCTGTTATCTGCTATGTATCCTGTGCTTGAATGGCTGCCCCCGTGGCTACACAGCAGCTTGTTTATATAAATTATTGTTAAAGTTTCTGAAGCAAACACATTTACCAGTGACGCACAACAGCACATTATAATTTCCTTACTTTAACGGTGAAGATATTCAGAGCTACTAGTAGTAGCTACTTGTCATGACTACAAAATATACAATAGCGATAACTGGCTTAGCTAAGACACTACGGGGCAGATTTATCAAGGGTCGAAGTGAATTTGAGGGAATTTTCGAAGTAAAAAAATTTGAAAATCAAAGTAATTTTTTGGATACTTCGACCATCGACTTCGACTCGAAGTAAAATAGTTTGAATATTCGACCATTCGATAATCGAAGTACTGTCTCGTTAAAAAAACTTCGATTTCAATAATAAGCCAAATTAAACCTGCCGAAGTGCTATGTTAGCCTATGGGGACCTTCTAGAACATTTTTTTTTTAAGTCGAAGAAAAATCGTTCGATCAATTGATGAAATCCTTTGAATCTTTCGATTCGAAGGATTTCATCGTTCCATCGACCGATTTTACTTCGGCCGCAAATGTAAAAAACCTTCCACTTTGATATTCGAAGTATTCCAATTCGATGGTTGAATTTTGAAGCTTTTTCTACTTCGAAATTCGACCCTTGATAAATCTGCCCCTACGTGTGTTTTAGCAGGGGAAATTCTCAGTATTGTCTATAGCAGGGTATTTTTGGCATTTTGTAGCCACACCATGTAGCTGCTACTAGAAGCTCCATGTGTCTTCACCCTAAAATACTTTAAGTTTTCATTTTGTGTTTAAATATTAATTGAATGTTTGGTGCATGCAAATGCACTCCCAAGAAAAACCATCTGCCAAACCATTTTTAAAAATGAAACAATGGCTTATTTAAATTATGTTTATATTGCCTGGGCAAAAGGTATTTCATTCTTTTTCATTTCTGAGCCAAAAAAGAGAAGGAAACAAACCTGAAAATAAAATAAAAGAAGAATTCTGCTAAATACTGTAGTGTGTCACTTTTTGGCAGGCCGTAAGGTGCAATAGTGCATACTTATTTCACAGTGCCGGTCTCCCTGGGGATTTTTGTGTTGTACTGGCAGATAGAACGAAACATCATTTTGGCTATATTAGCCCAAAAACATGATTTATGTGTCTACCATATTTAGGAGAAACGAAGTTCAAATGCCTGTATGCCTTCACCAAAAAGACTAATTCTGCACTTTACAAAATGTCACCATCAATAACAAAAGCATAGATTACCCAATCTTGAGATTTCACACAAACAGTAATATACAGTATGAAGATAAACAGACATGACATGCACAAACACAGCTTCATTCACAAAACAACTAATGGACATGTTCCACGAAAAACACACATAATCTATGGCATGCATTGGACTGGGTAAACCCCCATGGTGATGCCAAATACCTTGAAAATGATCATGGCTATGATCATCAGGGATGCGCTCAATTTGAGTCTCAACAGACTCATCCCATATGGGCCTTGTGTCAAAGAGATCTTCAGGAACAGACTGCTGACATACAGGTGCTGGAACATTTTCAATCACTGAGATTTCAAAGGCACTACTCTCATCATCAGATATAGGTTCTTGATCTGTTTCTGCTTGTGTTAATCTATCAACCAGCTTTGAAGCTTCATCACTTATCTCTTCAAAAAAGTCAATTGAGTTTTTATACATTTCAAAAAACTGGTCTTGATCCTCAGTTACAGTACTGGCTTTTAATTGGGAGGCAGATATATTCCTTGCTTTAACTGGTAATCTAGAACAATATGACATTGGTTTAGTGGCTTCACTTGTTTCTTCTTCTTCAGAGAAACAAGTTGATTTTTCAGTGCTCTCATAAAAAGTCTCTGTACAACTTCTAGTTTTCACAGAGCGCCTGGTTTTAAAATCAACAAATGAGTCTGATTCAGATTTGCTTCTGTCTTGTTTTAAAGGCAACTTACTTTTAACTTCGGACATTTTAAGACTTGATGTATCTGTCAATGGAGAATGTTGCTCTACTTTTGGTAAGGGTGCTTTGACAGGAATCTTTGATTTTGGCTTTTGATCTTCCATAAAAATATGGTCATCAGTTGGACAACAGGAGTCACTGTCAATATTGAATGTATGTGAAGGCTCTTCAGATACAGATCTTACTGGGATTTTTGATCTAATTGAAGCAGAAGAACCACATTCCATAATGGCTGTTGGGATTTCAATAACTGACTTTTGTTCTTCTGGTGAAGAATCAGGAGAATCACCCCGCTCAGGGCACTCCAATTTAGCAAAAGGTGTAAAATCAATTTGCAGATTTACCACACATTTTTCAGGTGGTGAAGGGGATGAGTCCTGTAAACTACTGAATCTTGACTGCTCCTCACTAAGAGGAATTTCTGAGGCAAATGGTTTAGATGGTGCTGCAGAGTCAGCAATTCCCATGTTAATTGGAATCCTAGATTTTTGATCTATCCATGTTTCTTCTCTGTCATTATCATCAACTGCTGCTAAGTCTAACTCATCAGCATTAATATCAGTATCACACAAGGTTTTACAAGTGTCTTGTAGCTCTTCGTTTACATTATCAAAGTCTTCGGCAGCTAAAAGATCTGGAAAATCATCAGGGTTCACAGATTCCTCCTTACCACTCTCCTCTTTGATTTCTTCAATTATGGCCTCTTGATCACAATGCTCACCTATCTGGAAAAAGTGGAAGCTTTCGTCTACATAGTTCCTTTTGGTCATATCAATAGCTCCACTACGAGTCATTTCAAAAAGCTTACCTTCTTGAAACAAAAAAGGATTTTGTTCATTGGTTGGTGTGCCATCTTCTATGGGTGAACGTGCAGGAGTGCTATCAGGAGTTGTGCCCTGGGATTGTTTGTCAACCATTAGACCAAATATCTTCTGTTCTTCTTCTTTTACTCTTGCCTCAAAAGCTTCATCATCTTCTCTAATACAGCTCCAAGAATCAGAGTCAACATCAGGTCTTGTTATGATTACTTTGTTAAACTGATCATCTGATGTACTACTTGATAATTCAGCTCTAGGGCAGCATTCATCTTCTTCACTACTAGCTGATGAACACCAAGATGTATGTTTTGTGCTGGACTCCAAAAGATCTGCTGAACGTTTACCGTTGTCTTCTTGTGTGAGTTCTTCGTCAAAAATATCACTATTTGTTTGGGTTATAGGCACTTCTCTTTCAGAATTTATTAAGGTTAGCGATATATTTTGTTTTTCCTCTGTCTCTAGCAAAATATTTTGACTGGTGAAAAAATGGCCTAATGGAACATTTTCATATGGACTTATTACTGCTGGATCGAAAGTGCTACTTTCAACTTCTGCTGTACTATCCAATGATATGTTATTCTCCATGTTTTGAAGAGACATTGACGAAGACAGAAAACCTATACTTGGAATTACAGAATGTAATGTATCAGTTGTCTTTTCAGTTTCTATGCAATCACTTGTAAATGCTGATATCACAGAAGAACTGTGACATTGAGTTGTTTGTGTTATACTGTCATCTGACATATGTTCTAGGCACTTAGTGGTATAATGTTCCTGAATAATTTCTACACTGGGAGTTGTAAAATCATGCGGATGTATACATTCAAAACCAATATTTTCTTCAGACAATTCCTTATGATCGAAATCATGTGACACTGCCTCCACTTTTTTTCCTAGTCTCTTATCATCCTCAGTTACATCTGTAGTATGTACATTAGTCTTCACTACTGGTCTATTAGGGCTTTCCAGCTCACTTTCATCTTCACTCTCCATCTGCACATCATCATCTATTTCATCAACATTATAAGCAGTACTTTTGATTTTATCAGTTGGAAAATGCATTTTAATATCTTCTTGTTCTGTTTTTTTAGTGTCGTCAAATTTATCTGGACTTTCTTCTGCCTCTTGTACAATGGGAGATGGGTGTATACATTTGACCCCAACATGGTCTTCAGGTATATCATGTGGTATGGCTTCCACTTTCTTCACTGCTTCCTCAAAATCATTTAAATGTGTATTAGATTCATTACTTTTCAATGTCAGTTCATCTGGGCTTTTGGGAACACTTTCTGTCTGCATTTTATCTGATTCATTTGCATTGGCAGAAACACTGAAAACATCCTGATCTTCCTGTTCTGTCTCTAAAGTGCCATATAATGTTTGTTCACTCTCTTCTCCTTTGTAAGAAACTTGTGCATTTGGAGATATAATATCAGGAGGCGGTCTACATTCCAAGACAATATCTTCTGTATGTTTGTTTAAATCTTCCTGTTCAGTTTTTATAGTATCAACACACTGACACTCTTCTAATTTAAAAGAATCAAGTGTACTTGGAGATATGTCAGTATGAGGTATGCATTCTAAACCAACTTCCTCTTCAAAGGATTCAATATGATGAAAAACAGGTGACACAATCTTTTGTCTTTCTTCACCATCAGTGAAACATGATGCATGAAAAATAATTGTTGTTCCTTGCCCATTAGGGTTTTCTAGCTCACTTTCATCAGCACTCTCCATCTGCACATCATCATTATCTTCTGCACTGAAAGGGATACTTAGGATTTCATCATTAGAAAGCTGTAGATTTTTGTACTTGTTGAAATGTTCCTGTTCTCTTTCTATAGGCCCAATAAATTTTTCTTGATTTATGACTTTGAAGTCCTGTGCACTCTGACAAGTAACATCATGAGAAGCTTTATTTTCCACATTATCAACTGATTCACTATGATGAGAACCAATCTGAGCATTGGAAGATATAAAATCACTAAATTCCAAATCAACAATTTTCTCATAGCTCTTACTCTTATCAGTCAAGTCTGTAGCAGACCCAATATTATTCAGTACTAGTTTACTGCTTTCTGGCTTGTCTTCACTTGAAACATATAGGCTTCCATCTTCATGTTCTATTATATCGTCACATGTTTGTTTACTCTTGACTGCGCTGAAAGAATCCCATGTACTTGAAGATAAATTACCTTCAGGTGAATCATTACAAACAAAATCTTGTGGGATGGGCTGAATTTTCTCTTCTGGTCTCTCTTCCTCTTCTGTTAGATGTAAAGTATATGCAATTCTTTTTTCTGCTGGTCCATTAGGGCTTATTGGTTCACTCTTTTCTGCACCCTCCATTTGTCTTTCCTCTGTATCATCTGAACAAGGGGTAATAGTCACAATGCCCTCATTTGAAAAATGTAAGCTTCTGTGAGTGTTTAAATCTTTCTGATTTTTATCTATAGTGCTAATGTCATTTTGTTGACCCACCTCTGCTTTGAAAGAATCTTGTGCTATTGCAATTGGTTGAAAGGCTGTGTCTTCAGGACTTGAGCTAGAACTGGGTGCATATGGTGAGGGAGGTTGGACTCTGATTACAGGATCCATCAACAGTCCAGAGTCTGCTCCTTTTTTCAATTGAGTTAACTCAGGTTCACTTTCTGATGATGAAGAACTTTTTCTGCTTTCTACTGCCATGACTACAATATGTACATCATCATTTTGTACTAATTTCATATCAACCCCTTCTAAATTATCACCATTTGAATAGTTTAAATCAGATGATGTACATTCATCATGCCTTGACTCCTTTTTGAATTCTCTTTTCTGCTTTGCTTCTTGTTCAAGTTCATCAAACATTTTGATCTTTGTAACCATTTTGAACATTTCTTCTTCTGGTGTAAATCTTCTCTTTGGCTCCCTTTCTGAATCCTCTTCTGCTTCTTCAGCAACTTCTGGAATTGTCCCTGGCTTTGGAAACATTGAAAATGCCTGTAAATCGTGTGATTTTGGTGTGACTTCATAACTTATTTCTTCAGAACTTCGAGTGTCAGGAGAAAGTGGGCTTTTTCCTGAACTTTCCATAAGTGATGTTTGCTCTACACTATCATCCTCGGCACTTCCATCTGGGTCCCTGAGAATTAGGGGATGAATAGTAAATGAGTTTAACAAAATGCCAAATTTGATTGTGTGCTCTACAGGACTACTTTCAAGGGAATCACAACATGGAGATTCCTTTGTTGGACTTGGCTCTAAAGAATCTGGGGTTGTATGTGAAGAGTTGTCTTCTATCACTGGACTTGATTCCAAAGAATCTTTATGACTAATTGAAATTGATTCATCTGCTACTGGACTGCTAGGTTCTTCATTTTGAGTAGAGAGAACAAGTTCCAGTACCTTGTGTCCTTTAAATGTAACCAAATGTTCATTTTTATCTTCATTAATCTCTATTACTTCAGTACATCCTGCAATATTTTCTGTTGCAAAAGACTTCTCTGTATAGATGTTTTTCATAGTACTTGTCATTTCTGTTTGACCATTGTTAGAACCATTTTCTAAAATGTCTGTCTCCCTTTCAAGAGAATTAATTTGATCCAGCCTCAGCAGTTGATCATGATCATCGAATGTTGAACTTGGATTTGATACTATATTTGGAGAGGTCTTTAATCCTTCATCAGTCTCTTTATCAGATTTTTTAGGGGAACATGAAAGGCTTTCAGGGCTAGTCCCTGGAGTTTCAGCAAGACCTTCATGTTTCAAGCTATCCTCAGAACTGATCTGAGGGGTTCCATCCAATAAACTGACAGGAGAATCTGCAACTCTGTCATGTTTAAGGCTATCTGAACTATCGTCAAATTTCTCGCTTTGTAAATGTAAACCTGGTAAATCTCCCCCTGTCTCATAGTCAGAAGGAAATGTAATATTGAATGGACTAATTAGAACTTGATCTAAATTTAACTGAGCCCCTTCCATTTCTGTAAGAAGCTTGAACTGTAAATAACTGTCATTATCCTCAAGTTCTTCTTTAATAACTTCAGAAAAATCTGTGGATGTTTTTCTATCTGGGCTAATCTGTGGATCTACTTCCTGGTCGCTACTGCTTGTTCTCACTTTAGAAAGTTGTTTGGCACTTTCTTGATTATATACTGAACAAATTGATTCAGATAACTCATTCGCCTGTTTCACTCTATCCTCTGACATATTTTCAGTAATATGGAACTCCTCTTTTGTTATGTCTAACTCTAAAGCAGTAGTTTCTGTTTGCTTTAGCTCTTCATTTTCATGGTGTCGTACTTCTGTCTCTGCTTTTGAATATTCAAACTGTAGCTCATCTTTAATATTACTGGCATCCTCAGAATCTTGGAATGTGTATATCTTAAGTAATTCGCTCTTTTCAGATTCACATAATTTAACTGTAGAATTTACAGCTTTATGCTCAAAAAGTCCAGATCTTGCCTTTGAAGGATCATGACCTGATTGGAATGCTTTCATTAGTTCCCGAACAGACATATTGTCTTCCAGTCTTTCTGTTTTAACAGAGGGAGACAAGGGAGGTTTGCCTATCTGAACTTGTTGCTCTGTAACAGACTCAAAAGAAGCATGTTTTACTAGTACTTTACTTGGTTTATTTGAAAGGGGTTTTTGTCCTTCCTCAACTCGTTTTTGAAGAGCTTTTACCTTATCCTTTATTGATCCAATTGGTGTCTCTTCAATCACAGGTGATACTCTCTTAGCATCTGTAATTTCAGTTGTGGTAAGTCCTGTTTCACCGTCTAATGCCTTTTGATCTTCATCAACCTGAGTTTGCAGATCTTGAACCTTATCTTTTATTGATCTAATTGGGGCCTCCTTAATTTCCTCATCATCTGCAACAGGATTTGCAATAAGACCTGTCTCATAATCGAATGCAGTTTGCACTTCCTCGACTTGCTGTTGAAGTGCTTTCACTTTATCTTTTATTGATCCAATTGGTGTCTCCTCAATTACAGGTGACACTTCAAAAGTGTCTGTAACAGCAGTTACAGTACGATCTAGTTCATTATTGAATGCCTTTTGCTCTGAGTCAACTTGTCTTTGAAGAGCTTTAACCTTATCTTTTATTGATCCTATTGGTGTCTCTTCAATTACAGGTGATGCTCTCTTAGCATCTGTAATTTCAGTTGTGGTAAGACCTGTTTCACCGTCTAATGCCTTTTCATCTTCATCAACCTGAGTTTGTAGATCTTGAACCTTATCTTTTATTGATCTAATTGGGGCCTCCTTAATTTCCTCATCATCTGCAACAGGATTTGCAATAAGACCTGTCTCATAATCTAATACAGTTTGCGCTTCCTCAACTTGCTGTTGAAGTGCTTTCACTTTATCTTTTATTGATCCAATTGGTATCTCCTCAATTACAGATGACACTTCAAAAGCGTCTGTAACAGCAGTTACAGTACGATCTAGTTCATCATTGAATGCCTTTTGCTCTGAGTCAACTTGTCTTTGAAGAGCTTTAACCTTATCCTTTATTGATCCAATTGGTGTCTCCTCAATTAGAGGTGATACTCTCTTAGCATCTGTAATTTCAGTTGTGGTAAGACCTGTTTCACTGTCTAATGCCTTTTGATCTTCATCAACCTGAGTTTGTAGATCTTGAACCTTATCTTTTATTGATCTAATTGGGGCCACCTTAATTTCCTCATCATCTGCAACAGGATTTGCAATAAGACCTGTCTCATAATCTAATACAGTTTGCTCTTCCTCTGCTTTCACTTTATCTTTTATTGATCCAATTGATGTCTCCTCAGTTACAGGTGACACTTCAAAAGTGTCTGTAACAGCAGTTACAGTACGATCTAGTTCATCATTGAATGCCTTTTGCTCTGAGTCAACTTGTCTTTGAAGAGCTTTAACTTTATCTTTAATGGATCCAATAGGCATCTCCTCAATTACAGATGATACTTTTTTAACATCTGTAATAGAAGTTACATTTATACCTGTTTTACCATTTAGTGCCTTTTTCTCTTCATCAACTTGTTTTTGAAGAGCTAGGACTTTACCTTTAATTGATCCAATAGGTGTATCCTCGATTACAGGTGATACTTTCTTAGCATCTATAATTGCAGATGCAATAGGGCCTATTTCATCTTGTAATAACTTTTGCTCTTCCTCAGCTTGTTTTTGAAGCAGTTTAACTTTATCTTTTACTGATCCAATAGGTGTTTCCTGAACTGGAGGCGATACAACTTTAGCATCTGTAACAGCAGTTACCACTGGAGCTATTTCATCGTCTAATGATTCTTCTGAACTAAATTTTGTTAGTCCTTGTCTTTCTTCTTCCTTCTGCCTTTCTTTTAATTTTCGTCTAATAGGTTTTTTAATCTCTAAAGGTATTTTACGTTGTTCTTTTCTTTGCATTTGACTTTGTGTTACTTCATGGTCAGGGATATAGGCATTTAGGTCATTTGTAAGATAATTCACCATTTCTGCTGGATGAGATTTTATCTTTTTCTTTTCACCTCTGTCAATTATAACTTCTATACATGGTGCTTCCTCAATTTCAAGATGTGCATTTAATTTAGCCTCCTGGACTTCTTCATCGCTAAGAATTACCCATTCTTCTTCTTTTTTGTAAGGCCATAAAGCTTGAGCTCCCTCAGTAAATGATACTTCCTTAGTATAGGTTCCAGTTCTTAAAATTTTATTAACCTTCTCAAGATCTTCTTTCACCTTTTCAACAATTTCAAAAGGTTCTCCTGGATCCTCATCTCCTTTGTCAATATGTTTTGCTTTGAGAGAGCCTGCTTTCTGAGCAGAGTCTGTAGTCAGAATTGCAGTCATTTTAATCAAGTCTTGCTTCATCTCACACACTTCAGACAGCAAATCTGGACTTGCTAGAACTGGCACATCATTAACAAGATGGCTTTTCAGAATGGAAGTTTCTGTGGATTCTGTCTCTTCATCATCTTTGAGGTGAATGAGAAATATTAAAATAATATGACAATCAAAACAGAGACTGAATAATGTAATCATGATTAGAATAGTCACATATTTGTTGCAGTGGAAGAGTGGTAAATGCAATGGATTGGTATGACTGGTGGATCCAAGAAACGGCTTTGACCATGCTAAAAGAAAAGGAATCTGGGAAGGAAAACTGGCAGGAAATAACTTGCTTAAAATCCATACTAGATCACATTCGCCCATACAATACAACACTGATAACAATTCTGAGACAAAACAACAAATGGATAAATAAACAGAAAGAAAATAATCATTGATAATAAGGCATCTCAAGATTGTACAAAGGTTATATGTCAATGCACCATTAAAATAAATAACCAAAAATAATTAATTGCTGATTGTCGATTGCCTCTAAGAGAAAGCCAGTGGTAGCAAAATGTTGAAAAACAGATAACGTATGGAAACAGATTATCATATTTGTAATGCTATTATTACATATAGAGGAAAGAATGATGTTGTGTGCCATACTATTGTCATACTATTGTAAATCCTTTTGCTGCCTGAGAGGCTCTCTGCCAGAGAAAAGCAACAATTTTTATTAGTGTTTGGAAATAAACATTATTTTCTTTTAAAAAATAAACATTTACATTACCACCCCATCCTAATAAGATTAATTAAATATGTGTGTTACTTTTACTGGTCCAAAATCAAGATATGGTTGTCAGTGAACATAAGTATGTGCCAGTGCAAACTGGAATATTTAAAAACTATTTGAAAATCCTCTCGTGCAGCGAAGGAATTGCTGATCAAATGGTGAAATCTGAATCAGCTACAAACCGGCATTTCATCTATAAAGGAATCTTTTTAAACTAGAGGTATGTTCCTTTCCTTGGAGCAACCTCAATTTTCAGAGGACATAAGATGTGGTTTGGACAACCAAAGGAAAGAAAGGAGTAACCATGGATTAACATAAAAGTGATTTGAAATACAAGATGTTATGTACAGCAACAAAGGAAACCGAAACTCTCACACTGAACACACACACACAGTATATGTAAGTCAAGTTATTTCCATGCAAAGCAAAGGTACTACAAGCAGATAATATGGGTATGGGTTAAACCCAAAAATTATGGGTTTAAAAAAATTACCCAAAAATTATGACATGAAAAAGAATTTACAACATTTTGTGGTGAAGTGTTGATTACATTTACTGTTTTAACTTCCAATATGCTGCCACCATAATATATATGTGTTCCAGTGCATAACCAGAATAAAAATGTTTTTTTGAGTTTTTTAACTGCTATTTCACTGCCAAAGATCTAGGGTATGCTTTAGCAAGGAACCTCACTTTTTATTTGTGCATGAAAGTCAACTGATACTACAAAGCTATTAAAATGCAGCTAAAAATATAAGTTTATCTTTCTTATCTTGGTGTGCTCTTTGCTTCCTCATATTTTGTGTAACCACTTCAATGTCTGGCTATATTTTCTTTTGCAGTGAGTTGGTCATCATTTTATGAGGACTTCTTGTTCTAATCAGTTCTGAATATTGCTGATCCAGTGAGAACATGAAGATTTATTCCCATTGAATGGCTTAACTTTCGCAGAGTGAAGTAGAGATCAATTGCATTCACCCATATCAATATATTAGGGACATCTTTCACACTCTGTATTAAGGGACCCATATTAAGAAATGTTCTTTTTAAAGATTTTGTCACATTTAAATAAATAATATAAATGAAGTATCACTTCTTATAAATCCCATTCTTTAAAGTGAAACTGCTGGGCCAATGGGGGAGTATGAATTATATATAATTATTCTTACTATATAATACAAAACAATTCAAATCATTGTATTCTCTTTCCTGATATAATTATATATTTTCTAATTCTTTATTTTATAATTATTACTAAACATTTTTATTGAAATTAAGGAACCACAGAGACTTCACCACAATAATGTTGTCAGGCCTCTAAAGCATTTAGACAGTATCTAGTTTATTAAGCATCAAGGTGTTCATTGGAAGAGCAGTTAAAACACTGCTAATGATGCTAAAATAAAAACACTGATACTGTCATTCAGCTAATAAATGAGACGACAATGTTATGTCAAAAGATACACAACAAAGCAAAAAATGAATAGGGGTTGTAGCAGAAGCAATGGGAAAGGTTAAAGGAAAAGTCAGTGCATGGAAGAATCTATTTAGGGTTACGTATGTTAAAACGTATATACCTGGATTGTGTTACATGTGTTAATTTTATCATAGCAGTATTAGTAGTTAGGGACCAGTGTAGTGAGGAATAGCCTGATCTCTCAGCAATTAGCATGCATAACTTAAAATTACATTCAGTTTTGAATTGCTAATTATTGTTCACTTACTTTTTTCGGATGTTATCGTCCCCTAGAAAAAGAAAAAAGGTAATTATCAATAACAATGCGAAAATACAATACCAGGTATGCTTACATAAATCTACATTCCTAAAAATATACTCTGTCTTACTTATCTTTATGTTAATCTGAATATTTTACATAAAGCTATTATCCTTAGCAGAACAATGACACTGGCCCCGTTGCTGTTGGATGCTTATCATCCCATGATAAATTTATATCAGTTGAGATCTGATTGGGCATTCAGACGATCACAGATTGAAATATGCTGTGACGAGACAATTTAATGGCTTATAGGGCCCAAAATCACTAAACAAATAGGTTCAACATATATCGATAACATTAAAACACCACATATATCACACACACATATATATGTATATATATAGGTGAAGAATGGCGGCACTCACAGGATTTTCAGGCGAAATAAAGAAAAACTTTTTATTTAACTCGACGTTTCGATCCCTCACAGGGATCTTTCTCAAGAGTATACAAACATTAAATAAAAGTTTTTCTTTATTTTGCCTGAAAATCCTGCGAGTGCCGCCATTCTTCACCTATACATTTACCCTGCTGGCTCGGGCAGGTACTCTATCCTGTAAATGGTGTGCACCTTTGGGGCTGTAAATATGTATATATATATATATATATATATATATATATATATATATACAGCCGAAACGTCAGTAACTTTTTTGCTAAATAAAGTTCACTTCCATTTTTCATAAGACCTGTAAGTGCTCGCCTTCCTTGCGGATATCTATGGACTTCTTATGCACACGAGTTGTGCCGGCTACACACAGACTGCTATATATATATATATATATATATATAGATAGATAGATAGATAGATAGATAGATAGATAGATAGATAGATAGATAGATAGATAGATAGATAGATATAAGTATAATACAGTAATTGAAAAATGACCAAATGTACTTTAAAAATAGACAGATATGATACCTCATCCTCTGGTTCTTGGTCTGATTCTGATTCCTTTCATCCGCAATTTTGAGAATGGAGAAATGACAAATAAGGAAGATAAAAACAGCATATTAACATGGCATGAAATATTAAGGATAATATTAATAACTGGTGAATTAACACATTAGTGAGCTCTTTATCATGAACTGCAATATCTGTCTATCACCTGGAACTCAAAATAATTTCTGTAGCAAATCCTTAAGACCTGGACAGTCAGTCAGTTAAAGGCAAACTTTCATCTCCTTGTTTCCCTTTTGATTTTTTCTTCAATATGTGCTTTAAATTAATTCTCGACAATCATGTATGTGAATACTGGTATGGGACCTATTAACCTGAATGCTTAAGGGTTTTTCCTGAAATTTGGATCACCATAACATTAGTCTATTTAAAATAATTTAAACATGATATAAACCGAATAAAGATTTTTGCCACCATTACAAATGCATGCAGCTTAGTTAGGATTAAGTACAATGTGTTTTTTCTCTGTAATAATTTGACAAAACCTTGAACATGATAATAACTAGCTATCTTAAATCCTGTGTTTTTATGTAAATTTTTAAAAAATAATTTTAAGGAATGGTGCAACGACTTAGAAAACCCCAGGTCTCAAGCATTCTCATCCCATACCTACATGACTTTAGTGAACACTATTCTCAGAACTTGTAACATACCTTATTATAAAGTGGCAATGTAATATTCAAATTGCAAATGGCTTGGTATACAAGGCCTCTTGTAGATTTTGGCTCCTTCATGAATGACAGGCGTCCACAAGGTTCCTGAGTGGTATCTCTCACCTAATGCAAACAATAAGACATGCATAAAATGTGTAGTGTAATGATGCCCTCTCCTGGTAAAATCGATAATTAAAACTTTGGTTTTGGAAAATTTCCAAACAATTTAAAATGCACCTAAATTAAAATGCCTTTATTATATACACTGACACAGGCCATGAATAAATGACTCCAGCAGTACTGCTGCCATGTGATTTGTAGATAATGTATTCCAGATGCTAGACCTCTCTGCTGAATAAGCCATCTTTACATCAGTGTTGATTACATATTAAGGGGGTTATGTTATAAAAGACACTAAGTTTGCCCAAGAGCAGTAACCTATAGCAAACAGTCATCAGCTAGCATTTACTGGTCACCTGATTAAAAGCATCCATACTTACCATATCTTATTGGTTGCTATAAATTGTTTGCTCTTGGGCAAATTTAGTGCCTTTTATTCCATATGGGGGTAAATATTTTATCAACTGAACACTGGCAAAGGTTGAAATAAATGACAATGTGAATGGGTGGCTTTACAACTGAAGATGGGAAAAATGGAATTCCTTAGCAGCAGCAGTCCTGCATTGGTGACTATTATAAACTCGATTTTTATGTAAATAAAATAACATTTATAGCTATTTAAATATTTGTAATGTAAACATTTACTCAGTTGATTACTCACCCAGTCATTCAAAAATAAGATTTAAAAAGTAGTCTGATACTTTACTATTGCCGACCATTAAGGTTTAATGACCGTTATTCACTTTTACTTTTAGATAATGGGTTATTGTTGTAGCATTATTAAGAGCCAAACTGTCAATGTTTCAGCTTCCCTAAACAACTGCTGTATTACTGATTACCCACAATCTAAACAATAATGTGTAAATGTAATAAAAGTTGTAAGCAGAAAAAATTCATACATAGTAAGAATTTTGCAATGTATTAATGTCCATTAGAAAATAAAACGTGCTCACATTACACATATTTTCCCTGTTAATGAGTAATTTCATGCCCCTCACAGGAGACAAAGGCTACTGATTTAGGAAGGAATACCGTGACATTTGTTGTTCGTTTGCTCTTCTGCTATGTTAAAGGAGAATGAAATGCTAGGCCCCCTCCAAAGGCTCCCCCTGCCAAACCACAGCACTGGGGATTCCTAACATCGCACCATTTGCTGGTCATAAAAAGCACAGGAGGTTTGGCAGGAGACATATTGCATCACTTTATATCATCTTACCAGAATTTTCACGCAGGAGCATGCACAGTTGAACTGCAATGCTCCTGCTAAATGACCACAGATAAAAGAACTTAAACAGCACCAGATGATGCCTTCCTTATTGGTTTTATATGACCAAGAACAACAAACAAGGCAGTATTGTGGGAGGCTTCTTATGGTCAAGGATTTTCTTCTCCTTTAAACAGTCGTATATATAACAACCACAAAAGGTACAGATTAGAGGAAAAGGAGGTAATTATGTAGTAACGTGGATAAAGTAAAGGCTACTATTGTTACACAAAGGAATGCACTAATTCCATTATTTTTATTGATTCTGAAGATACAGCATTTTCTACAAAATATTAGACCAAATGCCAAACTGAATCCAAACCCTAACTTGCATCTTCAAATTTGAGAAAAAATTCAAAAAGCATCATCTGTGAATAAAACTAAAAAAAAAATGCCTTGTTCACTTTAGAACCACGACTTTAAGTCTGATTTAGTTTGGCTCAAAAGTGCTTTGATTTACACTGATCCCAAACCAAATCCTGAAATGTATGCATCCCTATGCAGAATGACAATAAACATTTGACAATTGCAATGATGGTGGTTACTATATAAGCCATTACACATGTTCTGAAGTACGTATTTTTAATTACCTTAACAAATAATGGTAGTCGGTTTTCTTTAAAGGCATAGAAGCTAAATAAATGATGCTGGCCACTCTTTATTAATGGTACCAAATTGCCAAAACAGTCTACAAATATAGGTTTTCCTTCAAGCACCTGAAAGGGAGAAAGAAAAAAAAGTATTATATTGTACGGACAAGTCAAATCATTTTTTCTGTTTCACTAATTTAAAGCCTATGGCACACAGTGGGGTTTATCGAAGAGTGAAGTTAGAGATCTCCACAGTCCGCTAGAGTGAAATTCCGCCACTCTCCATTCATTTCTATGGCATTTTGAAGGTGTATTTATGAAAGGGTGAACTTTCACCCATTGATATATACTATACTCTTTTAAAAATTCCAGAGAACTGAATGGAGAATGGCGGAAATTCACTCTAGAGGACTGAGGAGATCTCTAACTTCACTCTTTGGTAAATATACCCCAAGGTGTATTGCAGGGCCGGAACTAGGAGCAGGCAGAAGAGGCATCTGCCTCGGGCTCAACAATTGGGGGGTGCTGGGAAGCTATCTCATCTGCCTACCCCTAGACCAAACTCACCTGGAACTCTGCTTGCGATATGCTCCCAGCACATGCACACTCGAGTGGCGTTACGGTGCATGCTCTTGTGGCGCTACCGCACATGCACACGCGAGTGGAGTTAGTGCGAATGCGTGCCGGGAACGGCTTTACTACGCATGTGCATGTGACAGGGGAAAGGGGGCGAGCTGGCTGGCTGTGCTGCTTATGGTGCCCGGCCTGCTTGGCCCGCCTCTGGTGTATTGTCCAATGTTAAATTAAATCTATTCTCTACAGGTACAGAAAACTAATGCTAGAAAACATCTAAATGGATTCCATCCATTTTGAATGTATTTTTATTGCTGGCTGAAAAATGCTAGTGAAGAATATGCTGCATGTTCCTTAGGGCCATGTAACACAAGGTGTTTTCTCCAATGACTTATCTGGTGCAGGGGAGAAAGAGTCGATCTGCTTCATTCCACCCCTTCATTACTGTGAATTGACAACACAGCACAGGTCTGTTAGTGCACAGATGGGGTAGATTTTGTCATGGAAATGCAAATGTATGCATTGCCGCTGCAAAATCCACTCCATCTTTGCATTAACAGGTCAATATCATCAATGCACAGTGATGTCAGGGTAGAGTGAAGCGGATCAGCTCTTTGTCCCCTGGCATAGATAAGTCAGTGGAGAAACACCTCATGTGACATGTTTAGATAAATACGAAAAAGTTATGATTGAGGCAGAAGTCAGTGAGATCTGACATGAAGTCTATATACTCACTGTCCCAATTACTCTCTGTCTCCATGAAATATCTAATGGCCTGTAGTCCATGTTTATGAGAGATAGAAGAATAGAGCGATTCTACATCACAACCCACTAACCCACTGGTCAATCAGTACTCTGTGGTTAGCCCATTTTTTTAAGTGTGGACACTGGACATTAATATTTTAACATATTTTTCTTAATAAAAGTTACGTTTTATTATTATTTTTTCTCTTTACACATTAGAAATTTGGATGCTGTGAATGGGATGGTGCAGTTACTGTATATGGGTCAGTTCTTTTTCTTCGTTATTTTTTGATTCATTATACATTATCTGACTCTGCACACCATTTTTCCTATAATTGATGGTTGGTGCTCCCTAATATCTAATTTTTGTATACAAGTTGTGCTAACACATCTTAATGGCAGCAAGACTAAAAGCAAGCAACTGGAAAACATCCATTTATACCTTCTTTTTTCTTCTTTCCTTTCTTTATTGTTCTCCTATTTCTTTTTCTAATTCATTAATGAGAGGACCAATGGTCCAAGCCTTTTGTATCATTTCATTTTAAAAAATTAACAAAACATTTCACTGTAAAATAACCTAGTAAATACATAGAATTTTCAAGAATACAGATGTGAGAATTCTGCTTTGCGTTAAATCTATAACATACTATCATGCATATATCCTACCTCTACATCTCTGCTTCTTGCAACCTCTGCAAAATTCTCCTGCTGTTCTAATGTCTTGTCCACTTTGTCATCTGTCATGCAAAAGCATCGCAGGCGGGCTTCAATTGTATCTTGGGATTTGGCAAATACAACAAATTTGGCCATGTATGGCACACATATAATTTCTCTATACACTTGACCAGCAAAAGTAACTGACTCCTGGATTTGCCGGCAGTCTATTAACCAGAACCTGCAGAAAAGATAAAGCCATAAGAAATGTGAAAAAATAAACCTAAAAATACAGTTCAATAAATCTATTTACCATACAAATACTGTATAATATACATCTTTCTCAATTGCTTCATTTTTAAATTACAAATGTTTGTTAATTACAGGTCACTGTGCTTCAGGGTGACACTAGGGGGCAGGCTTAGGGTTGCCACCTTTTCTAGTGGCTAAACCGGAACAAAGAGGTCGTGGCTGATGGCATTGGGGTGGGGCAGTGATGATGGCGTGGGCAGGATGATGTCAGGGGCAGGTGCATTGATGTTGGTGGGTTTATGACGCTAGGCTTATTGCATCACTTAGATGTAATTGGCTGGATTTCTCTCCAGTTTTCTTAAAGAGAAAGTTTTGAACCAGACAGTCCTTTGAAACACTGGGATGTCCAGTTCATCATGGACAGGTAGCAACCCTAGCTCTGCCTATATTCTGTCCGATGAGTATGCCCAGTGCTTAAACATATGGTATCTATTATACAAAAAACATTTATCCATAAAGCTCTGAAATACAGTAATGCCAATTTCTCATCTTAATTTGCTTTTTCTTTCTGTAATAATAAAAAATGTGCTGGATGATAACTAAGCCATGTTTTTACCAAGCAGTCACTTTAACTGATGCAGCTTTGAGTATTCCAGTTCATGTTAAGGAACCGTGACACCTAACCCTGCCTCCCACCATGGACTTCAGATCTTCAAATCTTCAAATCTTTTTAGTGAGCTTCTGGCTAATTGGGTGAGCTTAATTAGGGTTAAAGTCTGGTTCATTAGTGTGATCCAGTTTTGCACCAGAAGGGGTTTGGGCCCCATCCATGCCATTGCAATTATCCTACTAGTGTAGTAGTATAAGAGTGTTCTGTATCTGATTCTGGCATGGATAGTATTTAGAAGATCATCAAGACCCCTAATATACACACCTGTGATGTTAGCAGTTTAGTCTTTAATTTAATTGGTCTGCTAGTAGATTCATAACTTACATCCAAAACTTGGCCACCTGCGGGCAGGGAGTATCATAATATTTACATATTTTTTCTTTAGTGGCTAACTTTCACAATTACTTCACAAGGATGAAAACTGAACAAGCCTAAGAAAAACCAAACTGTTCGGCTGCAAAGGTGCCCAACCCATTGGCAGGTGATAAGGACAAGGCTGCCTTGTGTGAGCTGCAGAGGGCAACATTAGTAACCCCTTTATAAACCTGATTTCTTTTATTAGAATAAAAAATTTTTGCAAAATGTATGCATGTTTTTTTTATCTTGTTGCACACTACCTATAAAGAAACATGCTCAAAGGCTCATGTGTCAAATTTTTATTTTAAAAATATTTTTTTTTAGTAGCTAAAGATGTACTGATGTAGTATTTATAGACACTAAATTGTACTTGCATTGAAGCTATTCACATGTACTTGGACTCACACATGCTCCTAGTAACTTGTGACAAGCGCCAAAACCTCCAGCAAGTTCTGATGAAGTGTGTGCAACTAAACATACAAAACCTATGGAGCCCTAGAACTACCCCCAGCCTGATCCTGCAAGCAATCACAGGGTTCCCCTAGCAGGCTGCATCTATGGATGCAATTTACTTGACAACTAACATTCAGGAAATATTTACAAAAGTGCTCATTTGTGCCCGTAACTAATCCCACAAACACAATCACAAACTGGGGTGAATGCATGATCTGTTCTTTGGACATGTGTGTAAATATGTGTATATAAGCCAATTCTGACATGAAATCTCATAAGAACTTGATTTTACACAGGTATTGTCTGGACTGGCGCTTGATACTTTTGATTTCCATAAATATGTATGAAGGGTCTCTATGAAGCTCAGCCTCACAACATTCTTCAAACCCTTGGAAGAATAATACACTCGGCATTGTTTATTCAGCTGTGAGAGCTTTTTTTCTCTAAAATAAACAGTTGTTTGCTTTTTCTCCACAATGAAAGTTAAAAAAAAAATCAATATTATTGCATGACTTTAACTTACCTGGCTGATACATTAGTAGTAAAAGAAACGCATTCATTAACGAATGTAAGAGGAGTTGTTCCAGTGATATCTTCCCATTGTGCAGGGGTGGTACCACCTAGAAATCATAGGAAACTAGTCAGTTTCAAGAATACACATTTGCATATATCTCAAGCTTTATTGCTTGGACCTGATGATTTGGCCATTTCAGTATTGAAGTATCAGTGACATATATCAATGTTGTCTAACCTAGGAATCTCAAGCTACTATTAAACTACAGCATCCAGTCCACTGTCTGTGCAGCATTTTAAAACTTTTCCTTCCAACCTTGTAAAACTAATGTTATATAATGGTACATGTATAAATACATAATGTATATATCTGTTTGAAGCATTAAACTTACCAGTTATACTGCATAGTAATCTTAATGTAGGGGTATCCCCTCCATATCCATTTAGCATTGCCTCACTGGAGGCTTTTGGTACAGGGATTGTCATGGTAATTGGCTTGTGGAACTTCCGTCTTCTGGGTTCCAAAGTTACTATAGGACTGAAGGAGGCTTTGTTGCCTAAGATCTTCTTTATAAGGTCACTGATCACTGGTTGTGCCTTTATGTGCAAAATATAAAAAATAAGAGCATGGTTAACTTAAAATTGGCATTATTATTGGGTACATTTAAATGGCATATAGCTTCCTCAAAGCCTCAGTCAGTCAATTATATTATTTGTTTTATTACTTATGACTCACTTGTTCTATATATATTACAAAATGGTTTAGAATTAAGTTTTTTCATTATAAAAAAATGGGTGCATTTTATCTTTATCTATTTTCAAATGCTGACTAGACCAAGAAGACAAATAAAAATGGGATGCTGTGAGTGCCACTCACTCATCATGACCCATTCTCAGAGCTACCAGACTGTTTAATGATGTACATCGATGTATTTCAAATATTATGGGGTATATTTATCAATGAGTGAAGGCCTGGGATTTTTAAAGGCATATTTATCAAAGGCTGATAGTGAAAGTTCATCATTTGATAAATAATCCTTTAAAAATCCCATAGATATGACTGTCTCTAACTTCACTCTCCCATAGACATGAATGTCTCTAACTTCACTCTTTGATAAATATACCCCTAATATATATACTGAAACTGAAATTCCCTTCCCAATCAGTCAGGGCAGGCAAATAAGTGAAGATATATAGCATGTATCTAAAGCCAAGTAAAGCCAAAAAAGTGAAGTGGGGCAAATGTAAAGCACAGTGAATACAGAAGCCCTAAAAAAAATATGCAAATTAGCATCAGAGCAGATGTTACCTGTGGACTGGTTATTAAAGGTTACTAGACCTGTAGGAAACTTCGCACCTAATATTTCATCACCTTCAATGAGTTGCAAACAATATGCCAATACTTTGACGAGTCTGTGTGAAACACCTGCAACTATGCTAATTTACTGTATACAGCAAAATCTTATCAATAAGTTGGTTGCTTAACCAAAAGTAAGCCAATAAAATGACAGGGCTTGTCCCCTGGGATCCTCAGCGCTTCTATTAAATAAATACAATATTGAGATGTAAGAGACGGTATTCAGACAATTGACTTTTAGCTCTGCACACCACTGTGATAGATATGTGCATACCTGAAGACCAACACGGATCCTTTTTGTGAGAGCACCTTCTGGAAAGACCGCCTGTACTTGAGGGACAACACTGCTGCTCAAAATTCCACCCTCAGGTCCAATAAGGTTGTTGTCCTGTTTTACACGGGACACTACTGCAAAATACTGTGGAAAGTCTCTAGTGATAACACGGCAAATTCGCTTTTTTTCAAGTTCCTCATTAGAATCCAGGACTATAGGGGAAAACAAAATTATTATGAGAATCCTTACCAACTGGACATGTTTATGTATAAATGTATATTCATATGTAATATGTATATGTATAGCAGCATGACCACCATCTTTGGGATCAGTAAATTTGTTATGGTGACAGGAAATTCAGCAAATTACCCAATCCCACAGGGAGATGGATCAGGTTTATCAATATATCCAAAATGTGAATTGTAGAAATAAATGTGTTACCTTCATCCATGCCGTTGAGTATCTCATTAAGCTCCTCCTCTGTAAATTCACAAAAGTGCTCTTTCCAGTTGTCTCCATTCTCACTACGAAGTATCACAAGTTCTCTCTCCTTTCCTCTCAGAGCCGCAAAATGTGGGATTTCCACTATTACAGGGCTAGATTATCAACATTTTCCATTATTATCTTAGGGAACACTAATTTAATGCTGGGGCAAAGTAACCTGGAGTCATTCTGCTGCTGTAAGTATAACTTGTTTAATATAGTTCAACATAGAGTCCAATAAATAGGGCTTGGGCTGAAATACTTTTTGCTTATTGTTTTAATTATGCAATATCATTGTCATTTTTTTGTAATTTTTTTCATCAAACAGTGCCAACAATGAAACTGATTTACATTAATTTTGCATCTGTCTAGTTCTTCTGAGCAACTGTAAGAGATGAAGGCAGTTGATCAAATTACCCTGGTATAATGAATTTCTCATTATCTGTAAACCAGAGACACAGTAGGAAGGGCAAATCTTGTTTATACAGAGCTTATTACATCTATTTAAACAAACAATTCTCGTTACAGTTTCAGCGAGGCTAAAAACAAAGCAAAGGTCAAGTAGTGATTTATAAGAGAAAACTATAAAAAAAAGGGTTTCTTTTTAATGAAAGAAATACGGAAAACATATCTTCAAAACAAGCCCAAATTATTGTGCTCTTGATGAACAACAGTGGTTATAGGTGCATACGACCCCTTTAATGAACCACAAAAATGTCAGGTCAACAGCTCTACTGAACAAATGAAATTAAAGGTTTAAGCCATGATAACCATCAAGTAAATGTTATATTCCTAATACATTAATAATATAAATAGAGCCCATATTAGCACATCACTGATTATATGTGCTCTACATAACATTTGTAATGATTGGTTCAATTGAATATAACTTTAGCTGATGTTTAGTGATGAAGTCCAGGTTTCTCTGTCACAGACTTTCAAGTATAAATAAAAGAACATGCTCAGGCACAAACAAAACAGAACACCACTGAATAATACAAAGGCACGGGAACAAAATACTGTAACAGTCAAATGAAAAGAGTAAATCACAAAGATTGAAACACTTGGCAAACTACTAGAAGTTTGCAAAAAAAATGTACGCAGACAACATCATTATAAACATCAAACTGGAAAAAGAAAAAAATAATAATGTAGAACAAAAGGGTAAATGGGGAGGCCAGCGTCCATCAACTTGATCTTAAGTCGCTCCTACCCAAGAAATTTGGTCCCAGGAGGTCCCAGTTGAAGGATTCGACTGACCAAGCTTTCTCCCTCATTTAGAGGGGGAGGGGCCGTAGGAAGGTGTAGCTTACTGAATACATCCAAGCAGCAGTGAAAGGAAAAACATAGTTAAGTGGTATTTCAGCTTGTTTTAGAGATGTTGAATCTTAAGGGCAGATTTATCAAAGTAGAAAAATTATTTTTTTAAAGGAATTCCTTATTCAGTGACTCATTTTTTCCCTAGTAAATTCTAATATGTTTCATTACTTGTGTGAATTTTTTTTTTGTTTCAATATTTTTTATTGAAGGTATTTTTGATTTTTGTCTTATAACATTACATTTTTCCATCCCATTTAGAAATTCGTATAATAACACTATTACAAGTGTCCAGTATTACAAGTGCAATATATACTTTTCCAGGTTATTGGATCTATTAAGATGCAATAATCACACATACAGAATTTACATAACATCGTAATAAGGGAAATGGGGGGGGGGGGGTTGTAGTAGTATATAAAGTAAGAAGTAAAGAGTAAAATAAAGTGTGAATTTTTTTTTAAGAGTGACAACACACACAAAAATTCTTCTCTTCTTGTGTGAGGTACCCATACAGTTCAGTAGTTTTAGGTGGGGGTGATTCCCATCTGCTGGAGAAACATTTTGTTTTTTTGTCGAGATTAAACAATATTTTCACCTCGACCATTGATAAATCAGCCCTTTGATTTTGGGAATCAGTTTAGGAAGAGTAAGAAGAAACACAAAGTGGGAATCATGAATTACCCATCAGAAAACCAAGCAGAACCAGAAAGAATCTGATTGTTCTTCAGAACTGCACCATAACTGCACCCCTCTTTTGAGAAATAGTGCCAGTGGAAAGGCATACAATCACACTCTCAGAAATCCTATCCAACTTCAATGAAATTTAGTGGATTTGATCTCTGAGCGCAATCAGATCCAGTTTTACATGTGAGCAGTTGTTCTCACTGAAGTCACATATAAACTGGAGCTGTGCTTGAGACAGTCACAGAGCAGTTCTGGTAGCATTACTACTGTAATTACAATGGGTATCCTGTTTCAGTCCAGATTTCATTTTAAAGGGCTGTAAGTGCAACATAACAGCTGCTACATAAAAAATTATTTCCCATTATGGACACACAACAGCAGTTATTCTAAATTTGGACTTGAGACGATTATCCAGTCAACATCTGCAAAAATGAGAAATGCTGAAATGGAGATATACAAACAAGCTAGACTGATTTTCACACCTCCATTTAGGGACATTTTAAAGGTAGGGCAATGGGGGTATGGGGCCCTAGGTCTGCAGAATCAGAGGAAACTATGCGTGTGTGTGAGTATAAACAAAAGTAATAGGGGTATAAATTGTGGAACCATTGTCAAAGGTAAATGAGAGAATGTGGAGACTTGTAAAAGCTCTAGAAGTATAGGTTGGGCTTCCATGATAAAAGTCATATCTCTCGCTCTCAGATCATGGGCCCATCTGTCATATATTGCCACCCCCCCCCCCTTTTCTTTATACCAGGCATTCTCTCTGCTAAGCCAAGGAACATAGAAAAGGTCCCCACTACTGCATAACAGGCAATTTGCCACAGTTGATAATCTCTAATTATTGACATTTTAACATACTGTATATGAAAAGATTAGATTAAAAAGATTAAAAAGATTCACTTACCCAAGGAACTGAGCCCCAGAAGGGCCAACCTCAATTAAACGACTGGCTAATCCTTCTCCTTCCACCATAGGCGGCATAGTTGCCAGTCGATGGCGTTTCACTAAGCGACAGGTGATTCTTGTTGGGGCAGTGCATTTCCGAGATGGAATGATTATCCTTAATCCATTGTGCCTACAGCCTCTCATGGCACCTCCACGGGCATCAACCATGAAGCTAACAAGGAAACTGGAAAAAAACACAAGTATTTTAGTATTATAATCCACTGATTACTGTAGATATAGCAAGTTATTGGAAACATTGGCACCTAACTGCTGACTAATCCATGGCCATAACCCATCAATGTTTCTAGATGCAAATATTAACTCAAATATATTCTACAACTATACAGTACTTTTCAGAATATATCAGTTACAGCTAAAATAGTTTCTTTTGGTAGTACACCACTGGTAACACCATACTATATAGTAGAAAATACTGTACATAATGTAGTATGTATCTTTTTTTTACTTCATCAAAATATGCTTAAGGGTTATTACAATGTTATCTGTAAAAAATGTTGTACAAAACATTAGGCACCAATTAGTCATTCTTAGTAAAATTCAAGTATTATGTAAATTTTATAGCAATGTCTGATGACTAGCCTTAAAACCTACAGTATGTCATACACTTGCATGCATCAAGTCCATTACACATGCTACAAGAAAACAATATACATAAATATTCTGAACAATACCAGTAAAGTCCATGTTGATATTAAAAGAAAAGACTGTAAGATCCTTTACTATACAGACAGGTACTAAAATACAAACATAAAATATCAGCTGTCTTCTAAAAATTTCATCTGGAACTTTAGCAGTATTGTCCCTTTATGACAGATGATTTTAATCAATTTGAGCGAAGTTTGGCATGCAGCAATTATACACCAACAAACATGAAGGTGTTCAAATGAACCTAAATGCAATGGATAAATTAGCACATAAGGCACATAAAAGCACATTTTTAATATGCTTTAAGAAACCATTAACATCTGTAAATAAATGTTGCTGTGACAGTTAAATATTTGTTGAAGCATGTATTAGGTTAGAGAATCTAGCATTCCTTTAGGTTTTGGCAACATCATTTGTATATTATTTGCACATGATAGTAAAATAACAGCATGATTCGATTACATGTTTTACATATCTCCTATACAGTGGGTCTTGTAGAAATTCTTTGCGGGATTAAATCTTTACAAAACATATTTCAGTAATATATTACAATGGACTACGTTATATCAGTCCATTTATCAAAAAAATATGGCTTTGTAAATCCTAGTAGGATTATATAAAAGAGGGCTTCTTTCAATTACAGCCCCTTTCTATCAATAGGAAGACACCTGTGGTATTGTTACCCAATTAATATGACTTGGATCACGGTGATTACCATGTAGTATGTGGATCAATGTTAGAATGCTGGTTGTCTTGAAATATAAACCATTAAGAGCTTCTGCTTTTCCCTCCAGCAGCAATTGTTTTACTTATACTTACTAAAAAAGAATAGTAAACACTAAGGGTCAGATTTACTAAAGGGCAAAGTGTCTAATTCGCCAGCATTACCGCATTCAGGCACTTTGCCGATTAACTAATGAGTGCAGGTGTAACTTCGCTAGCGAAAGAGACAGACGCTAGTGTTCATTCACACTCTATCGCTTGGCGAATTTTGCTCTGGCAAATGGACGTTACTCCGCAAATTCACTAAGATGCAGATTTTACTGAACGTTATCTCTTTCGCCAGACTTGCCTTCGCCAGCTCAGATCAGGCGAAGTGCACTGGAGTGCATAGATCTTCTTCAAACTTCTATTACTTACATCATATTCAGGGGCGTAACTACAGAGGAAGCAGACCCTGCGGCTGCAGGGGGGCCCCATGAGGCTCTCATTGATGAGCAATTTGAACATATATTGGTAAAACGGGACAAACATTGGATATGTTGGGGGCCCTAAAATGTATTTGCTGTTGGGCCCAGCAACATCTAGTTACGCCACTGATCATATTTTTAGTGTAAAAAGTTTCTAAGGCCCAAAAAATGCTGGCGTCTTAGTCTTAGAAGACCTTTAACGAAGTTGCGCTAGGCATAATTGAATGCTGGCGATATAGTCGGCAGTGGCGATATAGTCTATTACAGCACAAAAATATTGCAGTGTGCGCAAGAAAGTATTATTTTGCTTGGTATTTCGATAACACCAGTGAGGACTTTTGGCACTTATACACTGGAGTTTAATTTTCTTTTCCATCAAACAGCAGTTTAAAAAATGGTTTAAACTAGCAACCTTGGAGAAAGGTAACCCTGGACTATATCAATCCACCCAAGAAAGAAACGCTTCACAGTTCTATACCACCAGAAGTATAAAAAGATTTGATCTATGAACTGATTATATGATTCTATACTCACTACAGCAAAATGTATTGCACTGCTTTGATGGGGGAGTCAGGAAGAGTTGAAGTTACAGATGATTACTGTATTATACTTTAGTGATTAATTAGGTACCAGTCAGATAATGACCACATTAGGGCTCATTTACATAGGTATTTTCATGAAAAAAAGGGTTGGAAAAGTAATCAATATGTTTTCAGAATTTCAGATTTGTTCTGATTTTATTATTTGCTCTCTATATCATTAAAGCACAGACCAGTAACAGTGGCTGGCATGAAACCATTGCTATTCCAAAAAAAAAAACACACAAAAATAATAATGAGCCCTAAAGTATCCATTAGTGTAAGGTGGACACAAGTCAATCACATATTGAACATAGAAAAAAAGTTCACCTGCTGTCTCGGTCAAGACAAGGAGATATGTGGCTGCAACAGAACAGATTTTCAGCAGCGAGGAAGCAAGAAATAAGCAGAGTGCAGAAAATAGAAAGCAGAATAAGAGAAGGAAAAGAAGAACATGTACTGATATAATACAACTGCTGTAACAGCCCACTAATAGCCATCAATCTATGCAATAGTAACAGAACCTATATTCAAAAGTATATATTTATTCCAACATACTTTCAAAAAGCAGTGCTTTGTACCTAATATAATTGATATATATATAATCAATTTTTTGTTTGCACTAGGTAAAAGTAATGTTTTCCTTCCAGATACCCAAAGCACCCATGTAAACTGCTTGATTGTTTTTTTAACAATTATTATGCTGAAATGTCAAATATTAACAAGAAAATAATTAGTTATCTTCTTGTTGCTTGGCGTTTTATATCTGCATCTTTGAACTCCGAAAGTACCGAAATGCTGAACATTGGCCAAATTCATCTGAATTTGAAAAAGGCTTTTGCTCATCTAATTGTACATATATAAACATAAATTAAAAATTAGCCATGCCATGTAATGTAGCATTAGTCTGGCATTCTTTGACTCACAAGTAACCAAACTCTTCAAACTCGCATGCCACCACTCTGTTAACTTACACAATTGTGTAAAATAAAAAGACATCTTTCCTTACATATTCACTCATATGCTGGTTCCCAAACATTTTGTGTAACAGATTACATCATAGTTGTTTTTTTTCTAAATGTTTTAATCACAGGCATCCAATGATTAAAACAGCATGCTGTTAGTAGTCAGTTTATCTCTTTAATAAACCGGAACAATAAAAATATGAATATTTTCAAAGTAATTGGCTGGCACTCCAGTTATGCATAAAGCATAACATTCACTGATAGACATATCAGTGAATAATAAAGGTTTGTTATGCATAAAAAAAACATTAGCTATACTAGGTAACATGGAAAACTTTTTTTGTTATTTTATTTAAGTGCAGTACTCACCCAGAATGAATTGGACTAGAAGACAGTGCAATATTGTCTAGATTGTCGGCCCCCCAGCTAAATCGGTAGGTGTTTGGCTCTTCGTGTGTTGTTAAATACGAAACCTGTAAACAGTTTAAAATTAAAAATTACACAATTATTAATAGAATTTAATCAATAATAAATAGCAACTGGATCATGTAAAAACGACTGATGTTCAGGGATTCATGTCTCAAAGCAAATGACAAACCAAACCTGATTCTATCTATATAGATTCATTTAGGAAAATAACATTTTGAAATAAAATTCCAATTTTCTCATTGAGTAAAACAAGCTTTAACTAAATTGAAAAAAAAAATACATTTTACTAATGGTGCACAATCCCCTCCAAATTGTATATCCCATCAACTTTGTAAATTTCTTGCAATGTAGTAGTATACTTGGTGGGGTTTCATTCATAACATGAATATACAGTAATACACAAGAATGAATTGTGAATGAATTTACAAAGCAGATATTTGCAAAACAATGTATTTGCTGTGATGCACAAATCATTCCAGTTAGGGTGCATCATGCTAGAATTTTCCCATCTGTCTGTTTCAGCAGAAAAAAATGTGAAATGTCTCACTATTGAATATACAAGGGTAATATGATTATTATTAACATGCATCATCTATTAAATGCCAACATATTTCACAGTGCTGTATAATAAATGGGTTTACTGAACATACACAATTACATTCAAAGCAACCAGTAACTACAGATAAGAGAGACAAAGGAAGGGCACATATTTACCTGTTCATTTGGGATGATAACGGTGTCATCTATCATGGCACTTCCCCTAAGATAAGATGTATGGCTCACGGAGTGGGACCTGTCTGAACTGAAGGATCGTAGGCTGGTCGGTTGACATATATTTATATATACATCAGCAGCAGGGGTTGGGGATGTGAAGGTGAGATGGAAGGAAAAGCCAGAAAATAAAAAAAGGTGAGCTATTTATATTTCATGCAACTTCCAGGGGGCAGCAAATGCAGCCTTGTGCATAATCAGTGATTTTTAGTTTTAAGACATTTATAGGCTTTTTTTAAGCGCATTAACATAAACTGCTTAATTCAAATAATAATTACATTAATTACAATTTAGTGTAGCATTTATTATAACTTAGCCCTACTTAGAGATACTTTATATTGACATACTGTGACATGAGTCACATATTAACGTATTTAAAATAAATTGAAGTATAAGCATGATTATCCCCTGGAAGATATAGCTCACACACATTCTCTTTGGAACATGTTTTTTTGTCTGCAGCTACTGCCATATTAATTACATATAATAAAATAAAGCATGTGGCAGATCAGGTTTGCATAACATGGACAGACACACTGCAAGATAGAAAGATGGCTGCTTTGGCAACAAGAAACACATAATTAGAAAACATTAAACAATACAATGTAGCTCCAATAGACACCTAAAGGTGACCATAGACACACAGATAATATCGTACGAAACAAATTTTCGTACGATAATAGGTGCGTGTATGGTGGGAAAAGAGCCGACCGATATCAGCAGAAGACTTGAATATCGTTCGGCTCCTCGATCGGGCTGGACAGAAAATTTTGATCGGGTGCCTTTGAAGGTACCCAAACATTGTCCATTGTTAGTGCTGAATCGTCAGGTACAGGTAGAATTCTATTGTTTCTACCTGTATATCTACCTGTATATCGGATGACTCAGCTCTACACTTGTGTATTGAAACGAACGATCTTTCTTGGAAAGATCTTTTCCAAGAAAGATCGTAATTGTTACGTCTATGGCCACCTTAAGCCCAGTGCAAACAAATCTCTTAAACCTTTATCTAATATTAGGCCGTAAACATGCATTTTACATTTATATATCTGTTACCATTCACCAATTTAAGGACAAACCCTAATAATATTGGATTCAAAATAAAATATTTGTCAGGGAGTATTGTAGAATAAAGTAAGATGCTATCATATACCCCTTAGTTAAATTTATTAATTGCTTTACTGTGTTGACTGGATGACAAAACACAAA
Organism: Xenopus laevis; assembly: GCF_017654675.1. Classification (NCBI taxonomy): domain Eukaryota; kingdom Metazoa; phylum Chordata; class Amphibia; order Anura; family Pipidae; genus Xenopus; species Xenopus laevis. The sequence continues at coordinate 57,585,974 of NC_054372.1, read as the reverse complement.
GCAAAAAGTGGGAAAGTTACCCTTGGATATGGGTTATCAGCACAGTATGGGTAAACAGTTAGCTACATGGGAAACTAAATTCTGTAGTGGTCATGGCTGCTAGTCAATAAAAGTGGTTGCCTCCTCTGTTTACCCTCTTTTCCAACCCTGTAGCAAAGCCATACAAACAAAGATAAGTCTAAAAGACTAGGAACCAACACATAACAGTAGAATGAGTGTTTATGAATATGTATAACCAAAATGTGAATACAGTAGTATGGGGCATAGGAATTGTAGATTAGGCATTAAGCTGATGAGTATGAACATAAGAACTGCATGCAGTGTGATACCTACCTAGGCATAATGCTATAAAAAGCATCCACGCCAAAGGGAAGAAAGGGGAAAAAAAAGACATAAGTAATGATGGCAAAACTTTAGATGGGAATTAGAGATATTTTATATTAGTATATTAGTACAAAATAACTATTGGATAATGTAAAATAAAATGTATGACTATTTATAATAAACCAAGCATTTGTGAATGAAGGTTAGATAAATTTGAAAATTATATTTGATTATATTTAAACAGATGATCCAGCAGTTTTGAAAACCTGTATTCATCTTTGGTTAAATGAACATAAGACCCAGTACCACTCTGTAGATCGCACCCTCTGATGTCAATAGCCAACTCTGTTTGTCTTTAAGTTAGCAGGTGTAGCTTTTTGCTTTTCTTTGTAAAAAATTGAATAGTGAAAACTTGCAGTTACAGTGTCCTTAAATGTGCTATAGTGATATGGCTACTCATTAAGACCTCTGGATAAATTAGCTTTTTTGGGAAAGAGCTTTGGGAAAAGAGAAATCCCCTAGCTTGAATATGAGCTTTATGTATTAGTTAACTTTTCTATGTTGAAAGATGCTAATTACCGATGTATTATTGTTGTTTGATGTAGCTGTACTGCTGTGTTTTTCAAAGCACTTTTTCTAATGTTGTATTGTTTTAGATGAAAGTTGAACTACACTGTGCTGAGTCAATAATGCAAAGTTCACCAACTATCTTGTTACAAGAAAAGAGGTGCAGCCTACACTGCTGAACAGGTTTCATCCAGCTCAATGTTTAAACATTTTCCATAGAGTTAACTGTGGTTTTTTTAAAACCATCAAAGTTTACATGTATATGCATACCTGTCTGAGCGGCCTCCTTCCAAGCTGTACCTTAGATAGTTCATTCCGTCCAAATAGTGACTGCCTGGCAATGAATCGTCTCCAAGTTCTTTTAAGTCTTCAGGTCGTAGGTACTCGCCACCATCTCCTGTCATTGTATCATCTCCGTATAAAAAGTTTGCAAATAGCTTTAATAATGTTTATTGCTAAACCCCTACAATCAATAAAATCAGCCCCAATAAAATGAATAAGCAGCTGGTTAATACAGGCATTTTACCTAGATTGCAAAAGGTAAACAACTAATGAAGATAGTGGGTGTCTAAACCATAAAGTAGAAATTATAAATATACTAGTTTATTTCTTTATATTTAAATATTCATTTGCAGCAGAGATATATATGAGAGGGTGCATAGATAAATGCTCTCCCAGGAAATACTGTATATTTGCATATCCTCAACTGCTGAGGGGTATAGGTTGGACATTCTTTGTGTGTAAGTATTTCCCAAATTTTTTTATATCATTCTTTAGTAAATTTGAAGATACTTTATAACAGCTCCCCATTCAAATAAATTAATACCATTTTATTTCGGAGTAAAAAAACAAGAAAAAATGTAGAACTATATTAGTTAATAGACATAGAAGGTATCAGGCATTCACCAATTCTTGCTGGTTAATTAAACATGCTGAAACATTGTAATTATAATTGTTAATGTATTTCACTCACAAACATTATTGTCAAATCATTATATTAAACTAGAAATTCTGTCTAATTACAGTTGTATATCCACTGCAACCACATGCTAAATGAGGCCCAAACACCTGTGTGATGGGATACCTTGCATACTAAGAAGTTCCTGATCTGACAAGAGCTCGCCATCAAAGAACTTACGAGCTGCATGAAGTATTATTCAGTTTGAGAGAGTAGTAGAAAAAGATTAGAACGGTAGTTAACATTAGTCAAAGAAGTGAATTGCATGTATTTTGCATAAATATGTCTCTCTGCATATTAAAATAGTCACCTTATTAGCACAACTGTAATCAATTATTTTAAAGAGGTGGTTCGCCTTCACACTTCTTCAGTTGAGTTGTTTTCAGATTTCTCTCCAGAAATAAAGACTTTTTTCAATTGCTTTCCATTTTTTACAGTTTTTCCAAAATCTAAGTTTAAAGTTTAATGTTCCTGTCTCTGGTGTTTCAGTCTGGCAGCTCAGTGATCCAGGTGCAGACTCTAAACTGTTACAATTTTGCAACATCTAGTTGATACATTTCTCAGGAACTTCTCTTGAGTATTAGCAACTATTGTATCAATTCTAACAGATGCCTTTAATAAAACTCAGGGATTCTGCTCAGCAGGGAAAAACATAACAAATGTATCAACTAAATGTATCAATTGGGTCAGCGACCCCCTTCCTCAGAGCTGCTTTAGAAAGGTGAAAATTAGATTTACACTTCAATATTAGAAGAATGGTCACACATAGAAAATAGAAAGTAATTGGAAAACGTCTTTTTTTCTGGTGAACTATCTGAAACCAACTGAACTGAAAAAAGTGTTGGAAAGTGAACAACCCCTTTAAGTAAGTAAAAGTAAAACACGGCAAAGGTAAAAGTAGGTGGTAAAAAGATAACATTATGGTACTGAAATCTGGAAGGCATTGTTTGAGATGAGAAAATTACATTTTACCAGTTACAATTAATGTAAGGAAGGAAAGTTAAATTGTTCAGTAGGAATTTTGAAAAGAAAAGAAAGTCAAGGTAAAAAGGGACTTTGGAACATGGTAAAGAGGTAAAGACAATGGTATAAATACCTAAATCTAGTTGAATAATATAAAGTAATGAAAAAGGTTTGACAACAGCATTGTAAAAAGCTCAAACATAAGTCTATACTATGACCAAGTACAGTGGTGCTTGAAAGTTTGTGTCCTAAAAGTAGACAAAGAAAACCTAATTAAACAAATGAAACAAAAATGATTATAGTTAGTCACGTATTTATTGAAAAAATTATCCAATAACATATCTGTGTGTGGCAAAAGTAAGTGAACTCTTAGGATTATCATATACTTTAAAGGTGAAATCAGGGTCTGGTATTTTCAGTCAGTGGGATGACAACATACAACACATTTGTGTATGTGCATCATGGCTCAAACAAAGGACAAAACATGGTAAAGAACAGTCAGACGCAGGTCGTTGCTGCAAAAGTTGAGGTGCTTTACTTTGAACACATGTTTCGAGCAAGAGCTTTCTCAAGTGTTGCATTTGCAATAAAGACCTGCGTCTGACCATTCTTTACCATGTTTTGTTCTGCTGAACTAAAGGCCTGTCTCACATTGGGGAATGTTGATGTTCATGAGTCCACCATCAGGCAGGGTAGCAAAGACAAAGCCACTGCTCTCCCCCAAAAAATATTGCTAACCATCTACAGTTTGCTAAAGTTCTTGTGTACATACCAGAAGGATACTAGAACAATGTTTTGTGGACAGGTGAAGCCAAAATAGAACGTTTTAGCTTAAATGAGGCACATTACAATTGGTAAAGAAAACTGCATTCCAGCAAAAGAACCTTAATCCCATCTGTGAAACATAGTACTGGGAGTTTTCAGGTTTGGGCCTGTTTTGCTGCATCTGGGCCTGGACAACCTGCCATTATTGATGGAATAATGAATTCTGAACTATACCAGCGAATTTTAAAGGAAAATGTCGAGAAATCTGTCTGTGAAATGAATCTGAAAAGACAGTGGGTCTTGCAGAAAGATAAAAATCCTACAAGAAGAATGGTTTCAAAAGAATGGCCAAGCCAATCCTATTATTGAATTAATCCTATTAAAGTGTTGTGGAGAGACATAAAGTGAGCGATCCATGTGAGGAAACCCACCAACATTCAAAAGCGGAAGATGTTCTGTATGGAGGAATAGGCTACAATTACTCTAACTCGATGTGCAGGACTGATCAACAGCTACTGAAAATGTTTAGTTGTAGTTATTGCTACAGATTGGGGTCACGCCAAATACTGAGAGCACCATTCACTTAATTTGCCACACACAGATATGCTATTGGATCATGTTTTTCAGTAAACACATGACCAATTATAATAATGTTTCATTTGTTTAACCAGGTTTTATTCATCTAATTTTAGGACTTGTTTGAAAATCAGATGATGTTTGAGGTCACATTCATATAAAAATATAGAAAGTTGTAAAGGGTTCACAAACTTCTAAGCACAACTGTAGATCCAACAGTCCTGTTCTTGGAAACATCCAGATAAGATCAACATTAACACAGTGCTTAAGGACAGTGATGTCCATGACGATCTGATCTTAAATAATATGGCTGGCAGTCGTGGGTTAAAAACAGGTCGCAAATGATTGTATTCCATATAAACCTCACCTTCCTCATCAGAAACATCCAGAACTTCTGTCATTGTCTCAGGCACATTAAGCTTGTTTTTCTCTGTCACAGTCTGCAAGAAGAATCACTTAGAGTTAGATCTTTTTCAATAGAAAATTCTACAAAGTCTTCTCTAATCTCTGATTAACAGCACAGCACACAATCAGTGCACAGCAGACAAACTCAGTACTGTCTAAACAATGTACTACATACAGTATATAGAGTTAAGCTGTACTGCAGTGGCTAGACAAAATGGATGCTTCACATTGATACTTTGCTGCCATGACTGGGTTATCTAGCACTGGTGGAGCAACCCTGGAAGTGATGGGGACCTAACCAGGAACAGGAAACCTTGTGCATAATCCATCTTTGCTGCTGAGGCCAGGCATTACCTCTAATTCAGTAAATGCTTCTAACTGATATATTTATTATTTATCACTACTAAAGAACCACACCTTAAAGAGATCTGTATATACTTTGGTATGAGTATTTATCAAATATAACCAGCTGGCTAATTAAATTAAAATGAAATGCAATATTACTGTGCCTTATGTTCATAAAATGTCTAGGAAAAAAACATGGAAATATGTTCTAATTAAACTTTCTAAAAACACCAGAGAAATGCAATATTTTTTTTCTTGGAATCATTAAAACATTACTCATTATGATTTCAATTCCATTTCTCCTCACTGTTTAACTTAGAAGAAAGTCAAAACCTATAATGTTTTTAATGTGCATAGAAATTGAACTTTATATAGCCTCCAACAATGTAATTCCAATAGTTTATCACACCTAAGACAATATATCAACCCTACTGTGGGCAGGATGACATGGGGGTTCACTGCCCTTTAAACTAGTAATATTTTATTTAATTTAATTTATATTTAATTTAGTGTTCATAGGTTTATTTTATTTGCCTTAATTAAAAAAAGTTTTTTTTTGGATCAGAATAAAACAAAACATTTCCAGAATGAGATTTTGCACTTGTAACAAGACAATAAATGAAAGTCACCTTTAAAGGACAATGTAGGTCTCTATAAAAATATGTTGAATAAAACAGCTCATATGTAAAACACTGTTTCATGTAAATAAACCATTTTCATAATTATATACTTTTTTAGAAGTGGGTTCCATTGGGTAATCATAAATAGAAAATTGCCATTTTAAAAAATAAGGACCACCCCTTGGGATCCTAGGATTCACAGTGCACACAAACAAACCGTACATGTTAGTGCACATGAGCCAATTAACAGTCAGAGTTCTGTCTTTTGCTTCCACACTTCTTCCTGTTACAGTTAGAGCTGCAGTATTTCTGGTCAGATGATCTCTGAGGCAGCACACAGACCATCACAAAATGGTGGTTCAAGGCACGAGATGTAAAAGGGCAATATTTACTTAAATATATATGCCAGTTTGGTAAGACTCTTTAATATGCCACTTAATATGATATAAACTGTTACTTAAGTATTCATTTTGGGAGTATAATTTTCCTTTAACTAGTTGAAAAATCAGTGATGTAAGTAATGAGTTAACCCTGTTGATATTATGAGCCCTGTGGCAGATTTTCATAGACGAAGATAGCACAGAAATAACAGACGGCAGGTGGGCAGCTCTGAAGCTGGTACAGAGGAGGAGGGGAGGAGCATGCCAGCATACAGATTAGTATGGAAGCAAGAACCTTATATGCAATCATATTAAAGCCATGGAAATCTGAACAACATTTCAATGCTTGCTCCTCCAGCTCTTGGGTTTGGGAAGCTGTTGATGCAGAGATTGAACAACACATTCTGTACAAATAATGCATGATAATGAATGCAGCATATTATCAAATTCACAGTGAAATCTTTGTAGGTTCTCCATAGCCCAAAAGCTGTGTGCCAAGTAGCAACCTGGTTAGCTGTCTATATTGTTACACCCTAGTGTTGCCACCTTTGCGGTCAAATGGTGGTCAGGCATAAAAACATAATGGTGGCAAATCTGGTGTTAGTATGGCATACATTAAAAGACAAACAAGGGAAAGTTGTGCTCACCACTATTTTTTAAAACCATTAAACCATGGTTTTAAAAAATAGTGGTGAGCACAACTTTCCCTTGTTTGTTATAGTTATACAGGAGCAGTGACCAGCTCCATGTTGTAGCTCCCACCCTTCCCAGCTATAGTCAGGTGATCCCACTGGTGTCTAATAAAAGGGCAGCCAAGTATGGGGGTTTACTTTGAAAGCAGCAAGTAAGTTGCAGGTAAAACCTAGTCCCTTTATAAAATGTATAATGAAGCAATAGAATTCTTAATGAATCAGATAAAATTGAGCATAGGACTGGCCAGATATGGGATGACTTTGACGTAGTTGGCCAGCTTAAATATATTGCAATATATGGACAAACAATCCCTGTTTTGTTTAAAGGAGCAGTATGCACAAATGTCGCTGTCTTAAATATATTGATAATGGGTTGAGTGCAGAGGACTCTTGTATTTGACTATACATTAAAAGACACCTTGATAAATTCACCATCAATTTAACACAGTTTTTTCCACCATATTTTCTGTGAATTTAGTTTTACACAGAGTAATAAATGGGCCCGAGTGTACAGCTTGACTAATGCACAAAGGACATTTTGAGCAAAACTGTTTTTTAGCAATAATCTATGAAAAATTAAAAAAAACAAAATTACCTTTCACTAGTTTTCAGGGTAAAGAAGAAACATGCAAGCATAAGTGATGTCCACTTTTAACCACCTGTCTCTTCCAAAGATACAGTGTTTCCCATGCTTTGCTAGGAAAGTGGTTTTGTGACTGCCAGTATTCTCCACTAGTGCAACAGCAAAAACATTGCACTATAAATCTGAATTGCACATTGCTTTTTTTTTACTGGTGCACATATGCAATACTTTTTCCAATGGTCAATGAAAACTCTTCACATGGCATATATTTGATCCCTTATTGGTGATCAGGGACTCAGGGTGCCTATAAAGCACACTGATATAACACCAAATGTTTTTACATTAAAAAAAAAAACTTTGTAGCCTATGGGGGAATTTGGAAAAAATCTTTAGATACATTTTTTTCCATACAATTCTTAGAATCTAAGGCATTTTTGGCCCTAAAACCTTAAAATATGCGGTTACGTTTAATGTAGTTACTTCATTTTAAAGGGGACCCGTCACCCAAACAAAATTATCCAAATCCTATTTTATCATGTTAGTCAAGCAAAATGAACTTTAATTACACTGTATAAATTATTTGAATCTTGTTTCCTTCAGTCTGGGAACTCATAATTATAACAAGCAGGTAGGAGCCATTTTGTGGACACTGTTATTAAGACAAGACTTGTATCATCTCAGAATCTTGTTTGGGCACCAGAATGGGGGACCTGATGTCCATCCCCATGCCCTAGTTACACAATTAAATCGTTAAGAGAGCTGGGGGAAGGTAGGGAGAGCGGTGACATCTAGGAAGTGCTGAATGGAAAGTGAAAGTAATTGCTTGCCCCGCCTCTATGCCTAGGCATAGAGGCGGGTAGGCAATACTTGATTGACAGCTGATATTTTTAAATGAGTTTACAACAGCTATGAATGCTTTAATAAAAAAAAAGAAATTGGATTTCATATTTAATTTAAGAAGGACTTTTATTATACAGATTTTTATGTCTGGGTGACGGGTCCACTTTAAGGCATGTTCAAAGCCAGTTTTAGAAGGGCCAAAAATGTAAATGAATGCAGATCTGTGCAGTTTCCTGCAGTTTGCAATTAATAAACACAGATTAACCAGGAATAAACATTCAGCAATCTATAAGCAGTGGGTAGGTAGACTGAACTAAAGCAGTAACATTAACTTTTTGGTGTGAAAAATATGAATCCAAGTCGTATTGAAAAGTATCTGTTAATTTTGTTTCTTTCATTTGTTTAATGTCATATAATATCCTATTTAAACAAACAATGCAAGCATACATTTATATTGCAGTACAGTTCAATTGTTTTGTTTATATTTAAATAATTTTTAACTGCTTTAAAACATGGTGCTCAAATTGCATTGAAATCCCTTTCTCTCAAGTAACATCTAGCATTCTAGATTTTAGATCACTTAACTAAACTAAATTATAGCAGCTAAAACACCAGTATCTCTACCTATACAAACTCAGCTGCTTCTCTGTTACCCTGACAACCTCCTCAACTAAATAGAAAACTTGAGCTGGACGGTTTGTTGCTGTATCTCTTGCAGCAGATAATGCTTGTGAAGTGTATACTAAGGGCAAGGCTATGAGATTTGTGATGCTAGAAGCTTTACTTTTATCCTCAGATCTGACTTCCTTCTTTTTTGTGCTACAATGACAACCAAATAATACGTATTCTCCTTGACAAAGGCTATAGTGCTGAAACGTTGGGGTGTTCTCATTATTGGCAAGTGTATCTGCTCCCTGTGGTTTCTCCCTTTTTGCCTTGATCTTGTAACTTGATGGTTGTATATATTTGTGCTAATACTGTTGTGCATAATATACCAGTTTATCTGATGTATATTTGTTTGCGATACACTATATAAAAGAGAGTTTTTAAAATACCACCGTTGTTTACTAAGTATTATTTTCTTTATTGAGTGTGCATCCCCTCTCTATTCTTATATATGGTTTTGGGTAACTGACTGTGGTTATTCCGGGGGTTATCTGCACCTCATATTTCTTAAAAAAGAGTTGTTTTCCCTTTCTAATATTGGGAGTGCCCTCCATTAACTTACATTTGTATATGCACTCTAAACAATCACATAAAATAAAGGCTCAGCTGTCATGTGCATAGCATAGCAACATGTGTCTAAACTACAGCTAGGATGCACTACTTCTCAGATATACTCATGAAGCAATTTACAGGTGACTGTCACAGTGAATTGCTTTATATTGGGTGATAGAGTTGGCAATACTTATTAACCCCTTCAGTGCTGAATGGAGACCACGGAGCTGAACACACTTGATCTGCATGAGGTCCAATCCAATTCTCCAGAATAAAAATAACTAAGTGACCTGAGTTCTTAAAAACACGTTTCTGATTATTTGCTCAACTGCACAATAAAATTATTCTGGAAACCTATGTTGTTTAACTACAAATCCCAGCTCCCTCCAACACCCTTTGATTGTCAGTGAGTTGTATTTCAGATCAGGGGTATCCAGTTGTTTATGTCTTCCTATAGCATGAATCCATTAAAAGAACTATATCTATATACAGGCAGTCCCCGGGTTAAGTACGAGATAGGGATTGTAAATTTGTTCTTAAGTTGAATTTGTATGTAAGTTGAATCATATACATTTACTTATTAAATGCAAAAAGTCAAGCAAACCATAGTATGTTACTGTAATAGCCTCTGTAAGTGTCAGTTGTATGTAATTCGGGTGTATGTAACTCAAGGACTCCCTGTATACAGAACACTGTCACTCTTAAGATGCATATATGATTGGCTGTTGTAGTAAAAAAGAATTAACATTATAAAATGAAAGTACCGGTATACATTCTTGAATGAAACATAATTGTTCAGCTGAGTTGGTTTATGAGACTAACTAACCAAACTAAAGCCCTAAGCAGTATATAGCTGATGCTGCAGATACATACCGTGGTTGTAGTGACGATCTCTTCTGTAACAACCTTCAGCGTATCCACCACAGAGATATATCCCAGCCGTCTAGCAATCGCCAGGGCAGTGTTGCCATTCTACAGGGAAAGAAGGTGGAGTAGGAGACAGAATGAGAGAATGGGAGCCAATGAGATCATACACACTGCCAGGAGTGAGCCAGCTTTTCCATCCTAAACAAGGCACCATACACGAGAACCAGCAGTACTTTCTACCAACAACCTCTATTTAACTTCAGAAGTTCTTCTCCCTCTTTCAGATCCCCATAGCAACACAACATGCCGACATCTGCCAGCTTTTCTGTATTAGAATGTGCTGTCTGTGTTAAATCTGTGCCTGCGAGAAAACATTTGCCTTGAGTGCATACGGCAGCTACTGTTACTTCTTCCAGAAACATAATCAGTTGCTAAAGTTCATCAAAAATAATATTCAATATTTTAAGAATGTTTTTGTTGCTGCTCTCTTAACAAAAGCAGCTTCAGTCAGCAGTCCTGCTGTGGAAATGTGAAGCCTATAAAGAACTGCCTTCATCTGGATACAGTGTTCCCTAAAGAAAAATAAAGCAGCACACACATCTGACAGTCATTTAGTGTAAGTATGTTATTTCCACAGAGGAAAATCTTACATTCACTATCTATGAAGTAACATAGAATATATGTTGGGAAAAGCCATCATTCATGAATTCTTGATGTTACTTTTTGCCTGCTGGCAAAAAATACAATCTAAAATGTAATAATGTACAGAATATTTTCAGAGATAAGGATTTTATTCTGCTGCAACTTTAAGAGTTAATTCACAGAGCTAGTGCAAGTCTAATATCATTACAGAAGAGGTCTCTAAAATTAAAACAAATAGTTAATCCGCCAAATAAATCAGATACTTCTCTACAAGTAGAGACAGACAATCTTATTAAAGAAATAGACATTTATACCCAGTAAGCACCAGCTGGCCAGCAGAAGGTTAATGCTACCCAGAATAACCCTACACTGCAGTAACAGGTATCTGTATCCTTACTAACATACAGCTGGGGTTAATTTGCTTCAGTTCAGTAACCAACAGCAACCAATCAGCTACTACTTTTACAAATAGTTAAAATGAGCAATCGTATGATGTTGCTGTGGGATACTGAATTGCTAAAGTCCATGTAATGCAACTGTGACTGCTGAGATTTTTATGACAAAATAAATCTAGACTGGACATTGGTATTGTGTCTGCATAGGCAAAGTATACCCACACCTCCTCCAATCAGTGCTAAAGATTCCCACAATGCCCTGATATATAGAGCTACAATTAGATAAAAACCTCTGGAGTTGCCTGACTGGGAGCTTCCTGTGGTGTTTCTTGTGGTTTTGTTGTAGACATTATTACTTTATGCTACTGTCTGTGCTAGTTTTAACCTCATAGGGGTAGGAAAGCTAAAAATTATATTTAGCAGATTTCCTACATTCTAATTCCAAAAATGAACTGATATAAACTCAAAATGAGCCTCTGGGTACTTTTGCAATTTACATTCATTTTCTATTTTTAGTGGTTTTCTGATATATTAGCAATTTTAAACTGTTCTTTGTTTCTTTGTTCCTTACAAATCTTACTGCATGTTATGCAGAGAAGCTACCTGTTTAATTAATCATGTCCTGTTAATCTGGAACATTGTAAAATAGGTGTATGCTTCAGCGCTTTGGACTACTAGTCCAGCCTGGATGACTAGCTCAAGACATACATCTAACTCCAAAAAAGATCAACAGAAACCATTCTCCTGATTTACTACCAGCATTGGACTGGGTGTCAAAAGAGATCAACAGAAAGCGTTCTCCTGATTTACTACCAGCATTGGACTGGGGGTCCGTGGCCCACCAGAGCTTCTGCCTTAGGGGCCCCCAAGAGGGTCTGGGTCGATGTAGGCCCACTGGGTCCTGGTCCTGGTGTACGACTGTCCCAGTAAAACCCTGTTTACTATACTGACACATCTAAAGTTGATACTGCATGCCCAAATGCACAGAGCATAGAAATAAACATATTCATTAAAAAGCAGAAAGTGTAAACATCCTACCCCCTCCAGGGTGGATGATTTCCTTATTTCAGTAAGACTAACATCACAGGGCCCTTTGAGTACACTTAACCTCTTCCTGAACCACAATAACTATCTTAAGGGGCAGATCCCCAGATTCCAAAACGCTGATTAAAAAAAAGGATATATTTTACTTTGCCAAAGTTTAACAAACAGTTTGTAGGCTTAAGGCCAATACAAACTCTATTGTCCTTGTCATGCAGCATATATGTTTGAAGAAGCTTTTTACCGTGGGCCCAGCAGAAAACCTTCTTAGACCGTGGGCCCATTAATTTAATGTCTCCATTAAACCTTATTTTAAGCACCTTGCACCATACCCTGCAAACGACCATCAAAAGTCTACAGAGTGGGAATATGGCCAGAGTCGGACTGGCCCACAGGGATACCAGGAAAACACCCTATTGTCAGTGTCAGTCCCTATTTCTTAATGGGAAAAAGAGGCTTAATAATGGAAGAATAGAGTAAGTCGATATAAAAGACTAGGAGAATAACGAGGTTGAGTAAGGAGGGGAATATTAGTTTGGAAAGTGGGCCCACGCTCTATGGTTTTCTGCTGGGTCCGCAGTCTAAGGTTTTCTGGTGGGCCAACGATCTAAGATTTTCTGCTGGGCCCACAGACTAAAGTTTTCTGCTGGGCTCACGGTCTAAGGTTTTCTGTCTAAGGTTTTCCAGATAATGGATCCTATTCTTATACCTGTACCTCTGTGAAGGGTGCAATCTGCCTGGGAACTGGATGGGGGTTGTAGAATTTCTCATTGTTTCAGAGTGCACATCAATCTCTCCTGCAGTAGTAAGAGTTGATTTTTTTCATTTTAGCCCAGTTCTTAAAGTTGCATAAACTCTGGGATAGCGCAGGTAATTTATGCTACGGGCACATACATGCATGTGCAGCCTGAGGCCAAGCACTCAAATCCCTATGGCTAAAAAATACTTTTACATAAGTTTAATAATAGGAAATACAATAAGAAAATATTTTAGGGAAAATAATAAAAAAAAGTTCTGACCAGCTTTTCTGGTGTTGCATGCTAAAAGGTGTAATTTACTGTAACACGGGAGGTCATTGATGTCATGTTATAAAAAAAAACCAAGAATGCTTTATCTGTAAATGTACAATAATTGCCAACCGTATACATACTCATTATGATCATGCTTGGGAATACTGTAGTCCATGTGTTTTTTAATGGCAGGAGTAAGTTATAAATCTTACCACCAGATGGCAAAACAGACCATATTTCTTGGGCATTCTTGTAAAGCTAAAAGGCCTTATTACTCTCAGAGGCTTATCTATTAAAGGTCATATTTCCTGGTTTTAGAGGTTTTTGAAGCCCCAGCTAAATTCACTAACTCTAAAATCACGATTGTCATTGAATTTATTAAAAGTTCAGAATAAAAAAAGTAAGAACGAAAGAAAAGCGATGAATCTAAAAAAAACAGAATACCACAAATTTCAGACAACTGAAGTGAAAAAAAAAACTTCCAAAAACCTCTAATATTCTTATTGGCTTAAAAATGGGCCAATAGGATCAGCACTCCTCCCGAAGACTTCTATAACACCTCGACAACTTTTACTTTTTTTAAGTTTTTAAGTTTTGCATGAAAGGCTTTTGTGGTTTTTTTTTTCACTTGATAAATCTTGAATTTTTAGAGCTTTTTAGAAAACCAGGAAAACCACTCATTTTTTGTGAATCGTGAAAAAAAAATCGCAATTCAATTGTTAGTAAATGGGCCCCTTAGTTCCAACCAGTGATCATCATTCCAGGCTACTGCAGGAGAGGCCTTCTATGATTCTCCTCCATGCACACATACCTAAGAATTCCACAGACAGCAGTCAACACATCATTTAACTTGACTGCAATTTAAATGTACTAGATATGAACAAAAAAAAACAGAGTACTTACTGTAGTTGTAACGTTGGGCTTGGCACCATGTTGCAGCAGAACATTTATAATGTGGGTATGTCCCTGCTGTGCAGCTTGATGTAAAGGAGTATAACCATTCTGTTTGTAAAAGGAAGAATTAACAAGATAGTTCATAACTAGCATCCTGGCAGTTATTAATTATTTCTACTATTATGTTTGTTCTATTATATTTATAGGAAACCTAATAGTTATTATTTGCTAATAAATGGAAGTTAATAACACATAATCTATGATTATAGAGCGCTGTGACACCACCAATAAGTTCCAGTTAGGATGCAGAAGATGCAAAATGTAACTGGATATAAATTTAGAAAACTATTGTAACAGTTTGTGTCTTCACTTACACCATTCTTTTCTAAGAAACAGCTTAATAATTAAGAATATAGCTTCTTATTGTTAAAAAATACCTCTGAATGATCTTTGTTACCAAATGAAAAACATAGGGGGAAATCAAGCTTGCTATGCAACTAATACCATTTTTATTGAGAGCAATATTTCAGAAGACAACTTTACAAATATTGACAAAAATACTTTGGGCTAAACTATAGGTATAAATTGTGCACATGAATAGAATTAAACATCAAGCTCAGCTTTGGTTGTGTTCCGTAGATTTTGCCTGAATTCATCTATTCATTGTCATTGTAGGGTGCATCCAGAGTTTCAGACAGAAGGACAAGTGCACAGTGTTGGTTGAGACCATGATGATTGACAGACACAATTCATTCTTAACTAAGATATTTGATGCATGCTGTTCAACAAAAGATTCTAAAAACGTTCAGAACTAAAGAGAGTCCAAATCATAGTGCCACTGACATGGCATAACAGCATAGTCAGACTTATTTAAGATCTGTGTTTCCATATTTGAGTCTATATCAATCTTTCTTCTCACATTACAAATCTCTTTTTGACTTTATATTCTGTATCATGGCTTCCAGGCTCAATTACAGTAAATTTAATTGCTCCATTAAAATAAAAAATGCACAGAACTAATTTGCAGAACCACAAAGCAAAAGAATAAACAGAAAACAGTGCAAGTAAAATGCTTGCTAAATGGCAAATCATTACCTTGGTTTTAGCATTGACACTTGCTCCATGGTTTAGAAGAAAGTTCACCATCTTTATGTTTCCATAGTGACAAGCCACAATTAGCGGTGTGTAACCCAGCTACAAAAAAAAAAAGTATTCATTAAGATTTAGCTGCAATACTAATGGGCAGGTTGGCACATATACTGAGAATATTGGGACATTTATCATTTAAAAACAAAATAAATATGGGGACATTTGCACAAATGAAAAGTAGGCAGCTGTGTTAAGATAACAGAGAACACTCGGAATAAATGAGCATAAAGCAAATTGAGAATAATCTAAAAGGGTATTTAACGCTAACATGACTGTAGTTATACAAATTGGGTATAGATTTTTACATTTGCTGGTCAGGACCATACTAGTCATCAATATAATACAGTTACAGATATGCACTGCTAAGGCTGAAGGTGGTTCATACAAAGCTAGGTAAGAGAAGGATAGGCTGTTGAGAAGTAGCTCACACCATGATGCTAATAGTCCTGTCATGGCATCATATGATATAGGTCACCTTATTTAGCTGTTATGTCCTTTATTTGTCCCAAACAAAAGAAATTAAAGTACAATCAATTTTTTTTATAATATATCTATATAAATATATAAAACATTTATAAATTATAAATTATCTGTATATTAGATAAAAGGGCTCATTAACTAATAATAGAGGCACCAATTGAGTCACTTGAATTGCTAGTAACATCATAGAGTGCACTTATATATTTTTTTACATTTAAAGTGTCTGTTCATCCAGCACCTACTGTAAGTTTAAACAATTTCTTGGCAACATGAGGTTTTCGTTATCTAATCCTATAGAGAGCCACAAATGGCCTTTAATCTCTGTTTATCTTTTTAAGAACTAAAGCCATTGTATGCTGCAGAGCATATCTGCTATGAGCCACATTCAGCTTTAATGGCTGCTTTCATGACTAAACAGAAGATTACTGTATTTATATAAACTTATATTTATTAAAAGTTTTTATTTTTATTTTAAACATTTTCAAAACCAATAGAAAACATAGAAGAAGAAAGAAGGTAGAGAGGGGAGGTGAGGTATATAAACTTATATAAAGTGTAGCTGCGCCTCTGAAATAGGAATGCACCATATTCAGGATTCAGTTCAGAATCGGGCAGAATTCTACCTTTTTCAGCAGGATTCGGATTCGGCTGAACTGAATCGGCCGGTTCGGCCGAATCCAAAATAGTGGATTTGGTGCATCCCTGAAGCAAACATACAATTTTAACAATCAAGTGTAACAGTACATTATATTTTAATGCATTTAATTGTTTTACTGGTCCTACCATATTTGTGGAGTCCCAGTTATGGTAGTGTCTTTATAATTCTAATCCTTGTTTTAAGATACTGGAGGCCTAAACAAATGCTGGACTGCAAAAATATCAAAATCTCTTCTCTGCAGTGTCCTTGGAGAAGCGGTTTGAGTAAAAGATCCTATGACATTTGATGGGGGAGTATCTGGATGGAATTTAACTAGATGCACAGCTTGCCATAATTACCTTAGTCTGAGCATCAAGGTTGGCCTCATTCTCTGACAATATTTCTGCTACAATCACCTTGTCCTCCTGTGCTGCGAGGTGCAATGGTGTCAGTCCATTCTAAATGAAGCACAATAAGGAACTATTAAAATCATCAACAAAAACATTCAATTCAAGTAAACAGAGAGAATAGACCTTGAGCTGGAAGTTTCTACGAACTGTAACATTGTAATGCGGATATTCTTCTTTAGCAACATTAAAGCTTAACTAACACTGAGGGGCAGATTTATCAAGGGTCGAATTTCGAAGTAAAAAATACTTTGAAATTCGACCATCTAATTAAAATACTTTGACTTCAAATATCGAAGTTGAAGGATTTTTCACCGAATTTGGCCATCGAATGATCAAAGTAAAATCGTTCAATCGATCGATTTTAGCATACAATCGAACGATTTTACTTCGATGAGTAAAGACTTAGAAAACGGTTGTAGAAGGTCCCCATAGGCTAACATAACACTTCGGCAGGTTTAATTAATTAAGTTAATTGAAGGTTTTTTAAGACAGTACTTTTTTTTGAGACAGTACTACGATTATCGAATGGTTGAATATTCAAACTATTTTTACTTCAAATCAAATTCGAAGTAAATTCGAAGTCGTAGTATCCAAAAAATTACTTTGAATTTTGAATTTTTTTACTTCGAAAATTCCCTCAAATTCACTTCGACCCTTGATAAATCTGCCCCTAAAAGTGTTTATAGTGCTTTAAGCAGACTCTAAGTGCCACAATAAGAATTATAAGAATTCTACCTAATTCTAAATTCTAACGAGCTTGGATTACAATTACGCTTAATGACTTTTGTGATTTTTTTTTGAAGAAACAAATAAAATCAATGTTATAGGCTATAACAAAATGCCAGTGCAATGGGAAAACTCAATTTTTGCAAAAATATACCCTTCCATTTATACAAAATGGTATCTGCACATTTCCCTCACTTACTCAGGCCTGGATTTGTGGAAAGGCCACCTAGGCCCGGGCCTAGGGCGGCAGGATTTTAGGGGGGTGGCATGCTTCCCAACCACACCCACATTGGTTCAAAAACACTGGGGATGCGCTGGAGATACAACCATTTTTTAAATTTCCCATGCGCCAATCCCCATTGCTCTTGTCCGCCTGGAGGGGACAGGGGCAATGAACCGCAGTGGGCCTAGGGGCACCCACTATGTAAATCCGGCCCTGCACTTACTTTGACATACTCTTTGAACATGGTTTAAACCAAATACAATAAAGCAGAGCCACCTACCTTAGTAACGACATGAATGTTGGCCTTCTTATTCAGCAGCAGTGTTACCATATCAGCATGACCCTCCTGGGCTGCAAGGTGAAGTGGTGTCACTCCCTGATTGGTCAGAATGTTGGTCTCTGCTCCATAGTTTAGAAGTGTTGTAGCTATCTGCATTTGGTTCTTCTTGGCAGCAATGTGGAGTGGGGTGTAGCCATTCTAAACAAGGCAACAACTTACAATTATGGTTAAACTGCAAAACCAGCATAAAAACTCAACAGCTCCCTAAGGTGTAATTTATAAGTTCTTCAAAGGACTTGTCCTTTTGTGTATGGTGAGTAAGAGTTGCTTTCCTATCAAATAGAAAATATAAGCAAACTTTTAGAGTTTCAACAGGATATAAATGCCCAATGACAACATGGGTATCAAACAAAAAATAACATGCATACTGAGGCATTGACAACAACTGCTATGTTGGTTCCCACAGAAACACAACATTTGAAAAGAAAAACAAGAGATTATATTTTTATATATTTTAACACCACACCACACAGAGAGGTCAGTGATAATGTTACTTTATTGAAGTTCGTTTAAAAGTTGCCTGTGCATGTGTTTTGTCTGTACTAGTCATCTGTATATGAACTGCAGTATTGTGTACATAAATAAAGAATAATGTGAATGCTCAATCATATGCAAAGATTGCTTGTCCAAAGCACCAAACATCCTATTAGGGCCATCAAGTGAACCAGTACAATGTAATCAAACTGAATGGGCAAGGAGACAAGGGCACAAATTACCATTTTAGGATACCAGATATGACATGTTAATTTGTAGTGCCATTCTTAATCTCACCTCAAGCATTTTTCAATAGACTATTTGGCCAAAAGCGTCTAAATATGAAAATGTTTATGTTTTTGCTGGTATACTAAAAATAAAATAGTCCTCTAGGAATGTTTTACAATAAGGGTTTATTAATTAAAGTCATAATGCCAAAAACGTAACATTTTTTGTGGAAAAAAAAAAGTCAGAGGATGGAAAAAGTCTGAATCCGAAATTCCAGCATCTCAGACCTGCCAAGGTTGTATATAAGTCAATGGGAAAAGTCCAGAAGATATTCTGATCTGCGGTGGGTTTCATGCAATAATCCGAAAATATTGTGGTTTACGGGCAAAAATCCCAAAAATTTTTACGAATCTAATTTTCACAAGTTTTTCGAGTTTTTCCCCACACTGGAATTTTCCGGGAAGATGTATTGATAAATAAGGGGAAATAACCCGTACGGATTTGGTTGGAGCATTTTTCAGAAAATAATGACATAAATTCGGATTTTAATAAATAACCCACTTTGTGTTAAAGGAATTGTTCAGTGTAAAAATAAAAACTGGGTAAATATACTTTCTATCCTCAGGTCATTGGACTGCTTTTTTTATTCTCTCATAGTACAGTCCATTTACATTTATTTCACCGTCACCTCATGTACCTGTTATTTTGTATACTGTACTGCACTGCTGTGTTGCTTTTTATATTTCTATATTTTTATACAATCTTCGCTCACTGTCACTTATGTAAATAACATGGCTCATCTTGCCCTACATTTGCTCTGCTGCTATACTTAATGTACATTTTTTCTTAGAATTCTTATTTTTATGGTAAACCTTTTGTACTTTTGGTATTTAACTAGTATGTTTTTAATTATGCACAGGTTGACCATAGAAGAAATTTGATATAGTGATTTGTGAAAAGGTGGAATTATAGTAGTCCCTGAGCAGTTACTGAGCTCCAGGCTGCTGTGAATGTTTGTTGTTGGAGATTATCTATGTGCTTAACTATTATCAGCAATGGTTATTGGCTTAAAACAGTTCCACTACGTAGAAGAGGATACTTTTTGCCATTTAGAATTTTACTTTATCAGATCAGTTTATTCACATTTCCGCTATGTATGTCTGTAATTTTCCTTTCTAAAACAAAATTAATGGCAACCAGCTTCCATTAAGCAAGACAGTAAGCAGTCTTAGTAATGCAGTGTGTAGTGAGCACTTGGCCTCACCTTAGCAGTGACTTGAGGAGAAGCGCCCTTTTCCATTAACAGCAGCGCCACCTTCTGATTGTCATAGTGAGCAGCAACATGAAGTGGTGTGAGACCATTCTGAAAAGGGGTGCGTTTGTTAGGGTATTAAAATAGTTAGTAACTGACAGAGACATTAAAGATGAGTACAATTATTATTTTGCATGAAATTGCTGATATCAATGCCTTAGGGTGACTCATTCTTGAAATACATAATGCTGAAAGGAGAAGGAAAGTCCAAGTGAATGTATTTACCTACCTGGTTATTCCAGCGAGCACCACGGAGTGCTCTTCTTCCGGCCTCTACTTTCTTGTTGCGGCTGCGCATGCGCATTAAAGGGAGAGGCCGAACTTTAACTAAAAAGTCGGCTTTTTCATTCTACTGCGCATGCGTCTGCCCGGGGAAATTTGAAGAAAAAAGAAACTCGGAAGAGGACTGCTCTGTGTTGCTTACTGGAATAACCCCAGGCTAGTGCAGTTTTATGCTGATAGGAGCACC
Organism: Xenopus laevis; assembly: GCF_017654675.1. Taxonomy (NCBI): domain Eukaryota; kingdom Metazoa; phylum Chordata; class Amphibia; order Anura; family Pipidae; genus Xenopus; species Xenopus laevis. The sequence continues at coordinate 57,565,441 of NC_054372.1, read as the reverse complement.
AGCCCGGCGTTTCAGGTAAGTAAATACATTCAATTGGGGGTGCCTAACATTTGGCACCCCCAAGTGTGAAACGACTTTCCTTCTCCTTTAATGACTTACCTTATGGAAGTCAATATTGTATTTTTTCTTTCCTACAATATGTTATAATAATGGATCACCTTACCTTTCCTGCTGCATCAGGGGGTGCTCGGCGCTGCAACAGTAATTTGGCCACATCTAGGCTTCCATACTTTGCTGCCACATGTAGCGGTGTAAATCCCTTCTGCAATTAAACAGAGAGGACAGTACTTTACCAACCCAAACATATCTAATATAAGTAATTCAAAAAATCTTCATAGTCATACTTTACCAAACCTTTACCCACTAAAACAAGCATGTACTTAATACCATTTTATGCAAAATTAGTTATGAATATCTTTCCAGTTAATTCAATATCAAATATACTGTTCATTAAAATATGCAGTGTGCTAATATTTTTTGTCAAAATGAAGTGTGTAACATATATTAGGTGATCCTCTGGTGAGCAAGGTGCATTTCAAATGAAGCATGTAAATTTTCAAATGAAGTACGTAGAGTCTGCATTTATGTTTTTTTTTTTTTATCTGAATGCAGTTTCTGCATGATGTGTGAACTGGTAGAGTATAAAATATTATCACTGCTCAGAAAACACAAACGAATAATCTATGAGCATTATAGAAAATATATAAATGTGAATTGTTCACATCTAGCTCAGTCGCTTTTTAAGAACATCCCTTTCTCTCCCTCACATACCTAAAATGTTTATGTATTTTCCAACATCTGTGAAAACATTTTCCCCATTGTCACAAATGTCTTATGACCACTTAGTATTAAACAGTAACATCTGTGCATGGACTGGAATGCCTGGCTGCATTCTGCACCACAGATCAATTTACTAATTCTGACACAATTGTGATGGTACATGTCATAGGCAACCTACAGTGCTCCAACTTCTGTCAAACTAATAAATCGTCTAAAGAATCGATGGGTTTTTCTGTTAAATAAATATCTGGATTACTAGAAGTTGCCTATCTCTGCTTTAGATCATCCCCAATTACCTGTGCAGAAATTATAGTGAGTTTCCACTGACACCATTTTTATTAATATCATATCACCATCTATAAATATTCTCCATCTAAATGTTGCCTTGTACAGGGGAATATTAATGAACAATTTGTAATGAATAAATTACAAATTGCAACAACTTCTCCACAGCTTACAGACAGCATGCATGAACTACATAACCCACAATGCATTGCACTATGATGTTCTGTTTCTTATTGAAATCCCGTGTGCAGGGAACTGTGGGGTTTGGAGAATGCAGGCTAAGGACAGATGGCTGCTGATACAAAGTAACAGTAGTCAGACAGCTCAGCAAAGTAGTCAGACAGATCAGCAGGCGAGCAGGGGGCTAGGCTTCGGGAACTGTTCCAAAACATTAAAAATCATGAAAAGTCTGCATATTTTTTAATTGCAAAGTTTTGCAATTATGTTTACTTTGCAATTATGTGTGGAGTTCCCCTTTAAAATTTGCAATGCAATAAAAGCCAAATAAAAGAATATTCCATTGCACATTTTATATTCACAAATTTGTTCTCTTTGCAGATTGTATGACATTTCCCCCATATTAAGCAAATTATGGATAAGAATTTAAGAGGTTCGTTCTCCACCAGAGGGCACCAGTGTTTTACAACATCGACACACTGCTATAGAAGATTTTCATATCTTGATAGAACTAAAGGGAGTGGCAGCCTTCTCAGCATCTGGTCTAAAAAAACCCTAGCATCTCCTATTAACTATACTGTTAAATCAGCCCCTTTATGTCATTCTTATTCTGATTTTAACTTGCAGTTAAGAGCCTTCATTCCCATACATAAATTTGATTATATTTGATTATAAGCATTCCTAACTGATAGCCATGCACTGTGTAGGTTGGGTAGATGATGAAGTAAAGGTGAGCCACATCTCTAAATAGTTCAGTCAGAATGAGTGGAACAATAGAAAGGCAGTCATTCTGTATATGGCTCCTTCTACAGGGTAAGTCTGTTTATGCCTACCTTTAAGCAATCTATTCAACAACAATGCTAAAAAAACAAAAAAAAAAAAACAAGCAGAACCAATGATTGTTCTATTATCACATCTTATAGGTATCTTTATGTTGCCAAGTAAAATGTTATCAGTGTAAAAGGTGGATATTGCTTTTCTTCACCGGCTGTGATTAAGTTGGCCCTATAAAGCTTTTTATGGATAAATAGAGAAATATTGGTGAGAGAACACACACTTACAACTTAAATGGAGTACAAAGGGACTTCCAAGTGGTCATTGTGGAGTGCAGACAAGCTAAACCAGTAGAGATAGGCAGGCAGTTTTGCTCACTCAATGTATTCTACCACTAAGGGTTACATGCTGCTCCATTCTAACACATGCATTTTCCATTCTTCCCCATCTTACCTTGGTTCCCAATGAATGTGCTGCACCAGCCTCCAACAAGACTGATGCTACGTCAACTTGCCCTTCCCTTGCAGATATATGAAGTGGCGTATAGCCATTTGTTGTAGCAGCATCTGGGTGAGCCATGTGTTGAAGTAACAGCTGGACAATTTCTGTTTTGCCCAAACGAGAGGCAATGTGCAGAGGTGTCTGCTCCTCCTGATGAAATTAAATACATCAATAAAATACTTCTTAATGGAAGATTATTCTCAATGTTATGTGTCAATTTTATATCAATGTTGTATTGAACAAATTAAAGAACATGACTTTTGTATTAATCAGTCAGCAGATCCAGCTGGGTAGGGGTAGTATAGGAGGAACAGGTAGTATGCTGCCATTACAGAATGATTGTGTCTTTGCCTCCATTACAATCTATTTTAAGCAAAGTTTACGAAACAATGGACCAATAAGTGCAAACAGATAAAAAGGATGCATATGGCAAATGATAATAATTATATTCACTTTGTACCTTGTGCATATGGCTTCTGTGCCAGCCTAGATTTACATGAACCTCTAACACTGAAGATCTATGCTTCCATACAATGAAGGTTTTTTGTGTCCTTCTTCCAAGCAGCATCGCCTAACGTGGCAGCTGTTGTTGGGCAGTAGTTAAGCATCCCAAGTAAGTATCTATTGCACACTACTCACTGACCAGTAGCAGGGAGAAGGCTGACCAAAGTATGGAACTGTTGGAACATTATGAATGCATGGATCTTCACTGTCGAATGGGCTATGTACCCCTACTGGCCTTATATACCTATTTAGTTATAGTTAGTTACTTAGTTAGACCTTTAATAAGATACTTAATTTGTAGCGTAATCGATTTTTGGTCTTTTTCATCCACTTCCTTGTCAGGAACGTATCTAAGGCCAATATAGACCCGCACTATTAACCCTCTTCTATGATAAAAAAATGGTTTCCCTGACACAAGAGACACAGCATAATGTGCCGTGACTCCACATTCCACCTTAACCCAACAGTTACAATCCTTACTCTAAAGGATTGCTAAAACAATCCTTTATTTCAGTATTCTACAGTAAGACCTTCTGTAAAGAAAGCTTTAAAACTCAAAAACATTATACAGTGAATGTGGGAAGTAATGGGCACCTACCCTGGCTCTGGCATCTACAAGGGCACCATTTCTCAAGAGGCAACGGACCACTTCTACCTGCCCAGCACGAGCGGCCATGTGAAGTGCTGTTTCTCCACGCTGCAAAGAGTATGTAAGAGTATCAACATTGTATAAATATTTAGGTATGTCAACATTTTATGTTACTATGTTTTTATAGTTTAACAATGCTTGATTGTGAAATGCAACATAAACCAAAAGTTTCTCAGTACATTTATTAAAAAAGGTTACCGTACAAACATTCTTCAGGTTTATTAATTCCATCAACATCCTTAATCTGAACAAGTGATAATGGTGACTTCACTGTACTTTTGTTGTTTAGTTTTGGTGCTGATATATACTATACTGTACGTGAAAGCATTTGAGTCCAGAGCCCTCACACGTGACTTCGGTATTCAGGTAGGAGAGGGAAATAAGTAACATGTCATACATATAACACAGGGGTGCCCAGACTTTGTCACCTCTCGATCTACTCTTGCCATCTGATGCAATCATGAGATCTACCTTAAGAGCTCATAGCAGAATAGCACAGAGGCAATTCGATGTATAAATACCCCCAATACCCCAATTCAACAGAATACATTGAATTTTATGGGCAACTTTTACATGCAACAACATTTTTTATGCGCAACAAATAATTTTTTAGGCACAACTAGTTTTTTCCACATGACAAATCATTTTTTCCATGCGACAATTCTTTCTGCAGTCTACTAGGAACCTTAAAGTGATCTACTGGTAGAACGCTATCGGCATCTTGGGCACTCCTGATATAACATATGCAGGACAATGTAGAAGTGCTCAGATACAATCACAATGTAACACACAAAAAATACTTTGATAACAAGGGTATTCAACTTTTGTGACCCATAACTGCAAGACAGTGGATAGCAGCCATAAATCCCAAGATTTGCAAGACTATTATCACTGTATTAAAATGGAAAACATGATTAACTAGAGGCTGTGAATGACCATGACATGACATAAATGTATTAAACCCCAAGTTATTTTTGATGTGACTTGCTATATATAATGATTTAACCATTTGTCCTTTGATATTTACATTTTTTAACATATTTATACCCCTCAATATGGAATGTAAAATAGTGTTTCTAAATATTAAGCTAACAGCTCTTGATCTAATTGACAACATATAATAGTTGTGTGAATCTGTGATTGGTTTTAATTGTAGGTGGGTCTATAGAAGCTGATATTTAAGTATGGCTAACATTGGAGCATATCAGAGATTGCCTATGACTAAGTGCTAGGTAAGCATGAAACGCGTTAGGCTCCATAAGGGGTTGTGTTGACATTTTATAATGTAATAAATTTGTATTTTTTAACTTTAAAGCATGATTTTGGAGGCTTTTTTTGGATGGAATGACATAAATGTAGGCTTCTAACTAAGAATGTTTTGCTTCTTGCTCTTTAAGATTGTTCCAGTTTCATTTTATTATAAAGTGATATATATATGTACCACTCTTACACTACTACTGTATAATGTATGTAAATGTTTTGAAGTTGAAAATATATAGCATGTTTTAAATACAGTATAACCCCCATTTTTTGAGGGCCAGAAAAATGGTGTAAAATCCGGGGGAAATGTAAAATCAGGGAAATGTATTATGCATTATATATTGGTGGGCCTACATGTATGTATGAGAAAAGGTGATTGTGCGCCTGAAACGTCGCTATTGTAATTCTGTCTGAGGACTAAGCCCTTTTTTATTAAAGGCCTTTTAAAGATACTACAAATGTGTGGTGCTGTCTATTTGCTGATTGTAAAATCTTCTGTACTATTTGATCCCTGGTTATTAATAGCATATACAAATTGTAAATGGTAGATTCTTACATTTGTTCTCTAATATTTGGGAAGGGATTATGGATAGGCCTAGATATCCATGACTAAAACCATTCCTAAAAGCTCAACTAAAGTCACTCTCTCTTGTATATTTAAGCAACTGGTAAGAGTTCACTGCAGCAAATGCCCAGATAAGAGCAGAGATGCTTGGTATACTTGCACACCCTACGACAATGTCTGAGGCTTCATAGCAACAGGACAAGAGTCCTGGAGCACGTATTATAATTATTTGGAATGTCACTGTCTCTAGACCCAGCAATGTACTAAAATAGCTAGATTAAAATGGCACTGATCCTCAGTTCAGACACTAAACATATCGGCCTTGTTTCAGGCCAGGTCCCTTATCACTATAAATTGGAAGACTCAACCTTCCTAACCTTCTCAGCTGTGTGTAACACAGAAAAAGCCCTCATAAAAAGGACAACAACACAAAAGATGAGGAAGCTGGAAGAAATGGGTAAACGCCCCACCAGCAGACATGTCCCCAACTTGGAATACCTGAACTATCTCTATCTCATGAAATATATCATATTTATTTGAAGCTTCCTTATAACTCGCCAACATGACTGGAGTCTGACATGGAATATATCATATTTATCAGAAGGTTCCTTATAATTCACCAGCATTGTTTTTAGCATTGAGAACATATATAACACTCAGCTTCATTCACCCATTAGCTGCAAATACCAATTTTATGTCAGTAAAACATACTTCCTCTCCGGGTGGTCAAGGTTTCAATGTATTATTGTTAAATACACAACTACATATATATAAATATATTAAATGTTTTCTACAAAGACATAATGCTTTTTTTCCCCAACATATTTCTGACTGACAGAAACTTGCACACAAACAGATTAGGTAGTTATAATAAATAAAGAAGCACAGTTTGCAAATTTAAAGACATTCTGATCATGTAAACTTCAAGACATACTCACAATGTTAGTGACATCTGGAGAGGCTCCATTCTGCAGCAGAAGGAGGACTATGTTCAAGTGACCCATGAATGCGGCCACATGTATTGGAGTGAGACCAGACTGTGAAACAAACCAACACTGATTTTACCCCCCATGCACAAGACAAACTGGGCTTCAGCAGAGGTCAGAAGAAGGTGGAAAGGGAAGACAGGGAATATCAGTGCATAAACAGAAAGTTGAAAAGGAGAGTCAAAGGCAGAAGTATAGGAGATATAGGTATCTTGAGCTAAGAAGTTCTCCTCTACCTCTGTTATAGCTTGGATTGAAGCCCCATATTTCACTAGGAGTTCCATAACTTTGATACGGTTTTTCTTGCAAGCAATGTGCAATGGAGTAAAACCATTCTGTACAGAAAAACACTGTGTTAGAGAAGCCCATGCACACTTCACACAAACAAATCATGCAGACCTCAGAAATAAAAACATTTAAAAAAAAAAGGTAGGCACCCCACTGATTTTCCAGCACTTTTAAAATGACTTTTGCAGACAGAATAATGGAAACAGTTTGAGTTTGAAACCTTTTTTCAGGTAAACATAGAAATGGTTGCAGACCATAAAAGCAAAGCAATAAACTATCACGGTGTTTATGCTGAAAATATTTTAGTACTCCTAGAAGTCAATGAAAGAATTTCAACTGTACCAGTGCACGAGCATTAGGATTTGCCCTTTTGTCGAGGAGCAGTTTGGTTACTCGATAATGTCCACAGTGAGCTGCAACATGCAATGATGTCAAGTAATCCAGTGTTACATCATCGACTGGAGCTTTGTGCTGAAGCAGATGTTTGACACACTCAACATGGTCTCCCTGAGCAGCCATGTGAAGAGGGGAGAGCCCATTCTGTATTAAGGAGAAAGACAGTTATTACTCATTAGCTGAATAGTCAACTATTTGTAATTTTGCTGAGGTGCTAACAGGACCATATTTTGATGAAGGAAACGAGAGGCGTCTAGTTTTAGATGGGTAGAAGACTGACTTTGCAAAATATTACTTTTACTACCAATAACTAGAATATGCAAGCCTATATTTGTGGTGGCAAGCCCAGGCCTGGGATGGCAAAGATTTTAGGGGTGGCATGTGTGCAGCGGCAATCTAAGGAGCACTGTGGACACGTATTGATGTATGCATAATCCCCAGTGCACAAGGGCATAAGACACTAGGACCCTGCTCCCAACGAAATGTAAGCCTGAAAAGTTGTTGGGGTAGTGCTAGAATAATGATTTATCTGTTATATAGATAAACTAAGGCAAGTTCATGGGTAAGGGTAACGCTGGAGTTGAAATGAAGTGGCCTAGGAAGACATAAAAAAAACAAATGTATACCTGGGTGCTATATAAAAGTAAATATATGTTTTAGCAGAGCAGGAATGCAACAAACTCTGTTTCTACATAATAAATGTATTTATGTAAATAGAATTCTGCCGTGTCATACTCCCCAGTTTTCTTCATTATGTGGCTTATAGGTGTTATAGTTACATCACAATGCCGAAATACCGAAAAAAAAACAGTCACATCTGCAAGGAGACATTTATGAAATAAAATAATTGAAGTTTGACTTTTATGGCTGGCTCCTTAGCTGAATTACTTCAAAATGTAACCCTCACATTTAAGGCTCCTTGGATGATCTGGTTTAATCTACCATTACTGACACTCTCCCTTCAACATCAGTCTCAACTCTCTACTGTTGTAAGCCTGGACCTTTCAAATTCTACAGGATTATTTGACAACAACAAAACAAAGTTCTCTCTACCAAACCCTATCCTGGATGAAACTTGGTTAAAGCTTTACCCTGATGTTTAGTTTAAGTTGTTTGTGCAACCCAGGAACAAACATCTTATGGCACAGAGAGTTATGAAGAAGTGAGAGATTAAGAGGACATGGGCTAAAGGGAGCTGAAAAATGCAAGAAATGCAGTGGAAATAGATGTTATTTACATAGCATTGCCCTTAGGTACCTTAACCCTCATGTAAGAAAAAAAAAATGTAATGCAAATTACTATAATTCATGTATCTATGGCATCTAGAACTGGTTTAATATAGCTGAAAGAACTTGTGGAGATTTTTTTCAATCTTCAGATTTAATCAGCATAAAATACTGGAACTTGACTACCGTGGGCGCAAGACTGAGGGGCCACTAGTGGGAATCTCCTATAGGAAAGTTAGGAAGAGAAGGGCAAAAGAAGCCAAAAAAGCATGGCTGGGGGCATTGATTCATCTGTCTGCCACCCCTACACAGACAATGAAGAACAAAGACAAATTATAGCCAGTGGATATGTGTATTAGCTACAATATTCTGTGGAAGGCACAACATTATTACTAGTATGCACTATTCTACTACAATTCCCAATTAAAATTCCTATTAGACAAGAATATGCCAGCCAACACAGCATTTTAAATGGTAAAAGCTACAGTATATGCACACTGTACCAAACAAACTGAACTGAACCAACTGAATGCACTTTGCATGTACCAAACCCTTTTCTTGACTATAATTGTAAAATTTTGGAGTAGTACATTTTTTCATGAATGATTCTATTGAGAAGGGTCATTCGTGATTTAGACTGATGTCTTGTTTCAACAAGTTAGAGAACCCAATACCCCCTCCACAAAATTTTCAATAAAGAGCTTTGCCAAAACTATTTGACTAAAATGACTTTCAACTGAGTCAGGATTTTTAAATAAAACTCTGTCAAAAACAGCATGCCTTGGTCCTTGCCAGCAGTGGTGCCCCTTTTTCAAGAAGAAGTTCTACCACCTGGTCATGTCCACTTCGTGCTGCACAATGTAATGGAGTAAGCCCATCCTACAACAAAAGCAAGACCAAAATAAAACAGTAATTTAGCAGTTTATAATAACATAATGAGACGTAATATATTTACCACATTTCTTTTGCATACATTAAACTATTTATCCATTTTGAGTTTAGGTTCTAGTGTCTACACAACTTAAAGAACTCACCCCCCCACTAATAAAACCCCTACCCAGTACCCTACATAGTTACCCCTCCCTGCTCTCCCCCCTCATAGCTGATAACACCTATAAGTGCCCCTAATCCTTTAATCGCCTATAAGTGCAGAGTAAGCACAGCGGAGCTGATGGGCGCCATCTACTGGCTCTTTGGATTTCTTCAGGTCCTAGCCACATTCATTTTTAAGGTTTACTTCTCCTTTTATAAAACTATTAGTATATTAATTTATTATAAATTGTCATGCCCTGGTCTCTGTTTCTAAGTTCCACTCTAATTAATACTGTATTTTTTTTTGTGTTTAACTGCTGCAATGTGGAAGTGCTAATTCAGATCTAATTATTTCAAGATTTTCTATTTTCAAAAGGCTGGATGGAACTTTATCATGTTTAATTCATTCCTTAACAAATTTGTATGATCAGTATATGTTTAATTATTTAAATGACTCCAAAACACAGCATGTTCAAAAATATTATTCTCCCTCCATTATGTTTGAAATAGAAGTTCCCATGCTAATTGAAGAGTTGCCAAAGTTTTTACTCTTTGGCAGCCAGATGAGCAAAACAATAATAGCTCATGATGAAACAGACTCTGATGTGAGTCTGATACAGAGCTAAACACTAAGCTCCACCTGGGCAGGAGAGGTATGGACAATGAACAAAAACTGTGCTGTTTAAATGTGCTGAAAATATATTCATAACAACAGTAATTCAGTAGTTAAATGGTTGTTTACATTCTTATTTTTTTCTTTTTTTCTTTATTTTCTTAAATATTGCCCTTAAACATTTAGATCAAGTTAATTCTATTTTTTTTAAATGTAGGATTAAAATGTGGTACTTTTCTATTCAGCTGGCTGTCAATCACTACTTAATGTATGAGTCCTAGATTGGTTTAAATTTATCAGTCAGTAATGAATACTTACTCTGGTTTTTGCTTCAATTTGTCCTCCACGATCCAACAAAAGTTTTACCATATTTGTGTTTCCCCTTTTGGATGACACATGCAGAGGAGTAATTCCATTCTGAAACAAGAACATTTAGAAAGTCAAAAAGGTATCTATGATCTTAAATGTATTTTTGTTACAGTCAACATTAAGGGGCCCATTTACTTAGCTCGAGTGAAGGAATAGAAGAAAAAATACTTCAAATTTCGAATGGTCGAATATGGCTACTTCGACTACTACTACGACATTGAATCGAACGATTCGAACAAAAAATCGTTCGACTATTCGACCATTTGATAGTCGAAGTACAGGTATAGGATCCCTTATCCGGAAACCCGATATGCAGAAAGCTCTGAATTACAGAATGGCTGTCTCCCATACACTCCATTTTATCCAAATTTTTTAAAATGATTTCCTTTTTCTCAGTGATAATAAAACAGTACCTTGTACTTGATCCAAACTAAGATATCATTAATGCTTATTGGAAGCAAACCCAGCCTATTGGGTTTATTTAATGTTTAAATGAATTTCTAGTAGACTTAAGGTATGAAAACCCAAATTATGGAAAGATCCGTTATCCGGAAAACCCCAGGTCCCGAGCATTCTGGATAACAGGTCCCATACCTGTACTGTCTCTTTAAAAAATACTTCGACACCCTAGTTCGCCACCTAAAACCTACCGAGGCCAATGTTAGCCTTTGGGGAAGGTCCCCATAGGCTTCCTAACAATTTTCTGATCGAAGGAAAATCCTTTGATTGTTGGATTAAAATCCTTCGAATCGTAGGAATAGCGCTAAATCCTTCGACTTCGATATTCAAAGGTGAAGGATTTCAATTCGGCAGTCGAATATCGAGGGTTAATTAACCCTCAATATTCGACCCTATGTAAATCTGCCCCTAAGTTGCACCATAATTATTTGTATGCTCTTATTATATAAATGGGTGGAAATGTATATTTTACCCACATGCATTTTAAATAAGCATTAAAGAACTTAAGCTCACAGTTACACAATCAATGTCCCAGATATTAAAGGGAATAATTACAAAAATGCAAGTTTTCTGATCTAATGCCACCAAAGTTTGTGTCAACAATACACCGAATATATTTTTGCACCAACATCACCTATTGGTATAAAATGATAAATACACCATTGTGAGTGTAATTTGTTGCTGTAAATAATTTGAGTAATAACGCCAGCATATTTTCCCTACACAACTGTAATTGTTAATAACACTGATGAATTAATGTCATAAGGCAATGATTTACACTTACTGCTAAAGACATTGAGTTTGGGTGCACAAGCCCCAGACCTTCAGCAAGAGGGAAAAGATAATAAAAGTCGGAAAAATGCATGCTGGCACTGGTCCAGATCCCAACAAGCAGTTCTTGTAGTGTAAAAATAAATTTAGTTTATTGTTACATGTCTCAAACAATCATATCTAATAGCCTTACACATTATGTGCCACTTAGGGACACTTAATCATACGCTATGTAAGTGGCACGAAATGCATAAGACTATTATATATGGTTGTTTGAGCCATTTAACAGTTAATACATTTATATTACACTACAAGAACTGCTTTTGGTAATGTATCTCTGCAAATGTTTGGATCCAGACCAGTGCTAACACAGGAATTGTTCAGTGTAAAAATAAAAGCTGGGTAAATAGATAAGCTGTGCAAAATAAAAAAGTTTTATATAGCTAGCCAAAAATGTAATGTATATAGGCTGAAGTGAATGGATATGTAACATAATAGCCAGAACACTACTTTCTTCTTTTCAGCTCTCTTGGTTTTCACTGACTGGTTACCCTGGTTACCAGGCAGTAACCAATCAGTGTCTTGAGGGGGGGCACCTGGGTCATATCTGTTGCTTTTGAATCTGAGCTGAATGCTGAGGATCAATTGCAAACTCACTGAACAGATATGTACCATGTGGGCCTTCAAGTCGCTGATTAACTCAGAGTTAGAGAGCTGAAAAGCAGGAAGTAGTGTTCTGGCTTTTATGTTACACATCCAGTCACTCCAGTCTTTATACATTACATTTTTGCCTAACTAAATATATTAGAAACATGTTTTATTTTGCACAGCCTATTTACACAGTTTTTATTTTCACACTGAACTGTTCCTTTAAAGTATGGCGATCCATATTATGGAGAGCTCCCATATTAGTCCAAAAAGGAGGGAAAGCGTTGGTGGTCTGTACAATAGGATAGACAGTACTTTGTGTACATTTTTCTTGCAGTTGCTCTGTGTTGCAACTCTGTTAAATTGGTAAACCAAAAACAAGAAGGAAGAGGAACTCCAGCAGATTAACTGCAAAACATTTATTCCGGATTGTGGTAACACGTCATGTTTCGGGTCAATACACTTTATCAAGTGTGATATTATATATCACTATATTATATATATTATAATAATATTAATAATATGGGATCTAATAATAGGTCCTGGTGCTATACCTGTATGAGCCTATAATACTACTGCCCTGTTATGTTAAAATTATTTTTTTTTCTTCACATTTAATAACTCATAGTACTTGATGTAGTTCATTTTTAATTTAAGGGAAAGGCAAATGTAATTCATGATGTTTTTGTGAAGAATGCATGGACAAAGGCAACTCCCATTTGAATTAATGTTAAAAACTCCATTGGCTATTAACTTTGCAGTGTTTATTGACTTTTTAAGACACAGTATTCATGGGTGCCTGGTAATCCACCATTTGCTACAGGACATTATTCAGCACATAAAGAATAGAAGGGCAGCATTACAGCAGAAAATGTCAAAGCAGGCTTGGAAATATATTTTCATGAGGGTTATATTATTTTATAGATTTTCCTTTTATAGGTTCTTTTCTAGTTAATTTCACATCTTGAATGCAGTATTTGTATTTACACAGCAGTTCAATAAATTGAAAGTTGAAAATATAGGCATTAATCTTTCATGGTAGGCTATTTGAAATAATCAATGATCTTCCAAGATGAAAAAAAAAGACTTCATAAGAGAATGGAAGTAGTAATCCTAAGTAGACTCGGCTAATGGTCCATGGCTGATTTTGTCATTTCCAGTGAGTTAAAAATACCTTTTGACCAAATCACACAGGTATGGTATCAGTTATCTGAAAGGCCGTCTTCCATAGACTCCATATAATCCAAAACAATTCCTTATACTTGATCCAAACTAAGATATAATTAATCCTCGTTGAAGCCAAAACCAGCCTATTGGGTTTATTTAATGTTTAAATTATATTCTAGTAGACTTAAGGTATGAAGATCCAAATTACAGAAAGATCCGTTATTTGAAAAGCCCAAGGTCCTGAGAATTCTGGATAACAGGTCCTGTACACGTACTGCCAAAGTCGAAGGCTCACATACTGCCTCTTCTAGTAACAACAAGTGCACTTTTTAATTAATGAGATGAAAAGTAGCTAAGAGATATTGCATTGCTTAAATTGCAGGGAGCTTACTGACAGTTCTCTTGTTTCTTTCTGTATTCTAATCCTATATCTAGAATCCCAGGCATACAGTACATTATGAGAAACATTCTGTTATGTTTATACAAAGAAAATCTAAACAGAATAACTAAAGAAGAGTACATTATTTTTTCTCTAAAATAATATTTTTCATCCACAGGATAAACCATTCAGCTATGATGGCATCAATCCTGTTGTATTTTTATCATCAATTGCATTTTTCTTGCTGGGCACAAAGCATTTTGTCTCAGAATTTATAAAAATGAATTACCCTGGCTGTAAAGTCCACTGCAGCACCTCTGTTTAGCAAAAGTGTGGCCACATTTCCATTTCCATAGTGTGCAGCTATGTGTAGTGGGGTAAAACCACTCTGCAAAAACACAAGAAAGAAAGGCTCAAGCTTTACATCAATGCATGTCATAGATCAGAGTAAAACAAAATGTGAAACTGTAAAGCATGTCAGCCAAATTACAAGAAAGACAAACATGGAGCCAGCTACAAATATACTGTAAATAGTAGACAGGAAGTTAAATTGGAAATATTAACATGGACAAAAATAAAAGTAAGAAGAATGGAGATAACTGTGAGAATAAAAAAAACTGTGGGTTTATAAAGGTGCACCAAACGAATAACATAATATAACAACGAAGAAATACAAGAGCTTAGTGAAGGTAAAAGCAATTGTAGAAAAGACAGGATATAAACAAGGGAAGAAAGAAAGTACTCACAGACAGATCCTGGAAGGAGTGAGGAAGCAATAAGGAGGGGATAAAACAAATCAGGAAGAAAGAGGCAAAGACATAAGGGAAATAAAAAAAGGAAGGGATGAAATAAATACTGTATGTAATGGAATCAAAAAGAAAAGAATAATATTGCAGTCTAATGAATTAGTGGCTCCAATAATAGATGGTACTATACATTTTTTTTTATAAATAGCCAGCATTAGAAAACCCCCAAGTCAAGGAGTAGTAATATAAATATCATACAAAATGTAAGATTATTAATATGTTATTTCATGGCAGCAGAGTAGCTTAAAAATATAAAACTGTATACAAAGCTTGAGAGACAGATTCCGATAAGGATAGGTGTGTGCATTCATTTATCTATATACCATTAAAAACAGAACTTCTACAGTTTTATGTGTACTGCATTCAACACATCCTTGTATAAAATATTAAAAATCTAAAAGCTAAAACCAAATATAATAGACTATTTGTGAAACTGGCTACATGTTTCCCTTGATGAAAGGATTTGCAACATTTTAGAATCCATACATTGCAATTACACAATTAAATCAGTACTAAAGTACTTTATCTGTTTCTGACTGATACATGAGCTCAGCAAAATAATAATAATCTTAGCAAGCTATAGGAATATACCAAGTAGAAATGATCAAGTTATCAACCTTTAAAATTTCCAATAACAGTGGCAAAATACAAAGCACAACATATAGAAGCTATATAGATGTAAATATGAACCCTTTTCCCCAAAAAGTGTGCAAACAATTGGACCTGTTCAGTTGTCTATGAACAATTCCCCAATTTTTGGTCTAATGATGCTTACTACATTCACCAACTGAAGAAATCCAAGTTTCCATAAGCTAAAGCTCACCCACTGGGTTTTAACCAGGGTAACCATTGATCAGATCCCAACTAAAGTTTCTGTCGATTACAATGTGTTGCTAGTGGAATCACTTCCCTGACAAAAGAGCCCTAGTTAGGGGGAAACAAGTCTTCAGTTGGGATCTTATCAGTGGCTATCTTGGATGGTCACCTTCAGCCTATCAGACATCCTAGAAAAATGTAATCAAGAAACTTAGATTCATTCATGGGACCCTGATGCTTTCTGCTGTTTTGCATGCAAACGAGGAAGAGCTTCCTCAATATCAAAGTGCTGCTGCATTTTTCCTAAATCATTCTAATACAAATTCATTATTAAAGGGGAACTCCACACAAACATAACTTAAGCTTTTTCAACTTTGCAATATACAGTACATCAGTTATAAAATATGCAGACTTTTCATGATTTTTAATGGTTCGGAACAGTTTGGAACAGCTTAGTCCCCTGCTCTCCTGCTGATCTGCCTGACTACTTTGCTGAGCTGGCTGACTACTTTGCTGAGCTGACTGACTACTTTGCTGAGCTGGCTGACTACTGTTACTTTGTATCTGTCCTCAGCCTGCATCCTCCAAACCCCACAATTCCCTGCACATGTGAGTTCAATCAGGAACAGAACATCACAGTGCAATGCATTGTGGGTTATGTAGTTCCTGCATGCTGTCTGTAAGCTGTGGAGAAGTTGTTACAATTTGTAACATCAGTGTTTAGTCCCTCCCTGGATTTAAAATGATGCAGAAAGAGAAGAACTGTTAAGCAGCTGGATTGCAGCATAGAAAATGGCGTTTATTCATACTTTTTGAAGAAACAGGTTACTGGAATGGGTATATTAGGGGTTTCTGTGTTATGTCGGCCTCTTTATCAAATTTTAGTTTGGAAGCCGGAGTTCCCCTTCAATTACTTTAAACTGTATTAAGTTCTGAGACAAAGATAAGGGCAAGGGTGTGGAGAAGCAATGTAGTATATATCTGCAGAGGAAACATAGAATTGTTGACAGCCAAAGCTATAAATCTTCTTGTAATGCAAAATAACATAGGAATATAAAGTCATGCCAGCTTTAAGCTGAACAAGCAGAAAGTTTATGTTAGGGGGGGATGATGGTTTTTGTGGTCAGCAAATGAACTGTGTTGAAACAAATGCTTTATCGTTTTTAAATAATTTTATTTATCAAATGAGTACATGGCCTGTTAAGTCACTATTACTATTTACTACTTTAATAACATTAACAATTAGATTTTTTAAAGTCTCCATAGCATTAAGGCTCTAATTCCTCCCACATAATCCTTTCACTTTTTGCCAATTAGTCTAACTGCAAGATGTTTTGTAATTGTATCTCTCAGTTGATATTCCTCAATTGTCTGACAATCAATCTTTCACAGTGCAGCAAATAATTACACTGTGCATCATTTTAAAAATCATAGTCCAAGCCATTGAGGCAAAGCCATAAAAAGTTCCTTTTACAGTGAACATCTTGTCAAATGAAAATAATACAAGATGCTCAACAAAAATAAGCAAAAAAAAAAAAACTGCATATGCAAACAAAAGATGGCAGAATGTGGGGTAAAGATGCATGCACAAGAGAAAAAGAAAAATGCTGTAGGTACCTCTGTTGTCCTATTCACCATCATCTGAAGTAGCATAATTTGGAAAAAGAGGATATATTAGTACCACTTTGATTATTTGTTCTGCCAATGTCACATGATCAAAATGGCAGATATGCTTTCTTAATTTAATAATAACATTCATGTATTTGTAATATTAATGAAACTATTTAGTATTGCATGTTTCAGCGTCTTTCATACCAGAGTATTTAGTGACTTGCAGGCAAAATGTGAGTGTGGGGCAACTGGAGATCTGCAAAGGCCCCTTATTCCAGTAGGTCAAAGCAGAAGGGCTGAAATCATAACAGCCTGATTCAACTTAAATAAAACTACACATTTAACATAGCAATAAGATTATTAACCTCTGCACATTTATAACTATATTATATTAGCTCCATAATAGCAATTGTATTTTATTAGCATCATAGATGCCCTTTTACAACATACTAAAATTATAATATCAATCGTCTCAGAAATCATAATGACAACCTATACCTGAAAGACATTTTCAATCACCATTATTAAGAATGAACAATTGGCTGGCTGTACAGGAGAAAGCACAAGAAAAGGAGGGGTATTGACATTCTTAGTTCAGACCTTACCTTTGACTGTACATCTGCATTATGATCATTCTGAAGCAGTAGGGCTGCAGACTTTGTGTCATCCTTTCTGGCTGCAATATGCAGAGCGGGAAGCCTAACCTTGCCCTTGGTATCATTCTCCAAAAGAATAGCCACCACCTGGTTATGTCCTTGTTGTAGTGCAACAGCTAAAGGAGTGAATCCATCCTGAAAAAACAAACACCAACCATGAGCTTAGAATAACATTTACTGTGTTGAATTAATAGTTAACTAAGCTGTCTATTATAAAACCGGCCTATTCCGAGCAGCTATTCAGTTGGTCTTTATTGTTTATACGGTTTTTGAATAATTTGTCTCATTCCAGCAGGTAAAGTAAAATGCTATATAGTTGCAGAGGTCAAATTGTAGATTGTTTCTAAATATCTTAACTTAATGTGTACATGCACTTACACCTTACTCTTATTTTCCTACAATAAGAATTATGATTATTATTTTGATGGCATAGCCTTCAATAATATATTACCCTGTGTGCCTTAAAATTAATTTATTTTACCTTCTAAAATTGTATTTTCAGACTAATTAATACCTGTACTTTTTCTTTTAAATGTTATTAATGACCTGTGAGTGGCCACCGCAGTTTACTCTGCATGATACTATTCTTGCAGAAACAGCCTCATGTAAGTCCTTTAAAGGAGAATTCAACCCCTTCGGCACTAAAATCCCTCCCCCTTCCACTGTGTTGCCCCCCCCGGGCAAATGTCCTTAACTTGTTACTGACCCCTCCGTGCAGTTTCTCTCCTGTTGAGTTCACGGCAGCCATTTTCGCCCGTGCACTCTTCTTCCTGCATTCGCCGGCATTTGGTGACGCATGCGCAGTAGAGGGATTTATCGGTAAGGATCTACTGCTCATGCGCCAAAAGTCACAAAGTTTTCAAAAAAAGAAATCGGAAACTTCGTGACTTTCGGGCGCATGCGCAGTAGATCATTACCGGTAAATCCCTCTACTGTGCATGCGCCACCAAATACAGGAAGAAGAGCGCATGGGTGAACATGGCTGCCGTGAACTCAACAGGAGAGGAACTGCACGAGGGGTCAGTAACAAGTTAGGGGCATTTGCCCGGGGGGGAGGTAGGGAGGGGGCAACATGGGGGAGGGATTTTAGCGCTAAAGGGGTTGAATTCTCCTTTAACTAAAATATTGTCTTGGTTAACCTGTTATCCAGAAAGCTCCGAATTACTGAAAGCCCGTCTCGCATAGACTCCATTATAATCAAATAATCCAAATTTTTCAAAATGATTTCCCTTTTCTCTGTAATAATAAAAAAGCACCTTGAACTTGATCCAAACTAAGATATAATTAATCCTTATTGGAAGCAATGCCAGCCTATTGGGTTTATTTAATGTTTACATGATTTTCTAGTAGACTTAAGGTATGAAGAGCCAAATTACAGAAAGATCCCTTATCTGGAAAACCCCAGGTCCCGAGCATTCTGGATAACAGGTCCCATACCTATACTACTATATGGCATTTTACATTTTTTAAAGTTTTTATTAAAAATTAAGTTAAGGATATTAAAAAAATAAAAAGTAATTAACAATGGTTAAGTTGAATCTGGTTACTTACTATCAGACATTGAGCATCACCTATAAACTCCTATGACATTCTTAATCAGACTCTGTATCTGCCAGCTACTTTATTATTCTTTTAATTAGTTAATTTCACTCAAAAGGCCACCTGGAAGAAATCTTCTATGCAAATTTAATAGTATATTAAGTTGATTTTATTCAGAGTTTAAATACTGGCACATATTAATTAGCATGCAGAGTTCCTATAAGAAGATTTAAAACATTAAAGATTTAGAAACTTGTTTGGATATATCACAACAGTTAAACACTAAATATTCCTCGCTGACTGGTGGTTATGGGTTACTAGAACCAGAACGTGTATATTTTTTTACTGGTTATATATTTAATATATATTTATATTATCACTATACCTCTGTGGCAGTGCTCTGATTGGCACCAGTTTCAAGTAGATATTTGACTACATCAATGTGGTTCTCTTGTGCTGCCATATACAGAGGGGTAAACCCATTCTGGAACAAAAAAAAAGAATAGGTAATTAAAGGGGAACTACACAAACATAAACTTTTGAAAAGTAAACACAATTTCAAACAAATTTGCAATATACTGTACAACAATTAAAAAATATGCAGGCTTTTCATGATTTTTAATGGTTTGGAACAGTTCCCTAAGCCTAGCTTTCTGCTCTCCTGTGGATCTGTCTGACTACTTTGCTGAGCTAGCTGACTACTGTTACTTTGTATCAACAGCCAGCTGCACATGTGATTTCAATAAGGAAAGAAACATCATGGTGGAATGCATTGTGGGATATGTAGTTTCTGCATGCTGTCTGTAAATTATGGAGAAGTTGTTACAATTTGTAACATCGGTGTTTAGTCCCTCCTTCCCTGCCAGGATTTCAAATGATGCAGAAAGAGAAGAACTGTTACACAGCTGGATCTCAGCATAGAAAATGGCATTTATTCATACTTTTTGAAGAAAAAGGTAACTGTGATGGGTATATTAGGGGGTTCTGTGTTATGTGGGCCTCTTTATCAAATTTCAGTTTAGAAGCCAGAGTTCCCCTTCAATGTGGACAATCATATTTCAGCTAAAATAAATATTATTATGTAGTTAGTTGGAAAGAATTGTTTTTAAAACTGACTTTTACCAGATAAAGCCAGTCCTCAGCAATTGTTTGGAATATCTGTAAGAATGCCTGATCCACTTACTGAATCACATATGCTGTGAAAAATGACAGGTAAAGAAATTGCTATGTGTTTTGCACACTTGCACCATGCCCTGCAATTTGTCGAAGGGCCAGATGTCTCTGTATTCCAATATTGAACTATGTTTGTCCAATGAATACAGTTCTTCCTTAATTCCACAACTCTGTATTCATGAGGGAAGGGTGGGTCAAAGCATGTCTCTCCTCCCATCCCGATCTACACTACAGAGCCCTGTACTCAGCGCTGCAAGTAGGGGTAGGCAGAAGAGGCACCTAATTATGGCACAATGATGGGGGAGGCGTCAGGAGGGTGGTTTTTGCAGAGTCTTCTGCCTACCACTAGTCCAGGCTGTCTTGCTCCTGCTGCCACTCCCCCAGTGTGTCACCACGTGCTCCCTCCCTCTCGCGAGACTTCTCTGCACATGCACCCAGTTTAGGGGTAAGATGGGTGGTCGGCTTGCCTAGGGCACCTGCCCAATTTGGCCAACCTCTGCCTTTCCTTATAGGAGAAGGAAAGGCTTGGTGTACTTGGGGTGCCAAATGTTAGGCACCCCCAAGTGATTGTATTGACTTACCTGAAACTCGGGGCCGGTGCTCCTATCAGCAGAAAACTGCACCGGCACGGGGTTATACCAGTGAGCACCACAGAGCGATCCTCTTCCGGTGTCTTCTTTTTCCCAGGGCAAACGCATGCGCAGTTGAACGAAATAGCCGACTTTTTATTTAAAGTTCGCTTTTCATTCTACTGCACATGCGCAGCCGCTTGAAGGAAAGAGGAAGATGGAAGAGGATCACTCCGTGGTGCTCACTTGTATAACCTGGGCCGGTGCAGTTTTCTGCTGATAGGAGCACCGGCCCGGGGTTTCAGGTAAGTCAATACAATCACTTGGGAGTGCCTATCATTTGGCACCCCCCAAGTGCACCAAAGCCTTTCCTTCTCCTTTAACATCTGTCCTATATCAGACAGTAAGAACAAGAGCTTTGCTGCACCCACCCTCGCTGGGTTCTGCATCTTGCACTGGATTTCTATATGGATATCTTTAAAATAGAATTGCTGAGCGGACTGGTTAGTAGAAAATAAACAAAAACAGACAAATGGTTTCAAGATTATTGACACAACATTCTTTAAATGAAAGCTGACATTGTCATATTCTGTCCCCTGCAGTGGCTCTTGGAAGAGTACCCAGAGGCTGTTTTCTTCAGTTGGTGTATTGCATGTATTATTTACAGGAAAACAAGGGATCTGCTTGAGGTCCAACATTTTAAATTGACAATTCTCGGGCTTGGATATGTGCATCATTATTACTGACAGCAAAGGAAATAAAATAAAAATGAACAGGCATGGTATTAAATAGGTTTGTAGGATCAAGGAAAAGCCGAGTCATCAGTACCCTGAAAGGGATGTCAGTGACAGAAAAGGACCGATTTAAAGAATTAGTGCAGAGGTAGCATGGAACCATTATAGAAAAACAAACATTGGGAGGCCCAAATATCTATATCTTTCAGCTGTTGTTGCACACTGAAGGGCAACACTGTAAGGCTATGGGCACACAGGTTGTTGGCTCTGGCTGTTGTCAGACTGTGTATTTTTGTAGGCTGGGAGAATTAGATCTGTTGTGGCCCCTGCTTCATTGATCTGAATCCAATCAGCCTGTGTGCGGTGACACACAGGTGAGCTGAAGAGGAGTTCAGTATTTGGGCTGACCTCAGCTTGTGTGTGACCACCCACAGCACGATTGGATTCAAAACAATGGAGCAGGGGCACTAAGCATATCTACTTCTTTCAGCCTGCAAATACTGTATACGCAGACTGACAACAGCCAGAGCCAACAGTCTATGTGCCCATAGCCATAGACAGAGTTAGTATTGTTAGCTTGTGTTTATATACATATATATCTGGCATATAAACATATGGAGTGATACTGAGCTTAAAGTACTCTTCCCAGTTCCAAATGCTGTTCTGGGATGAGACCCAGGACAAACTCTTTTGCGTGTACGAACCCCTTAGAAGACAGCTCTGTGTATACATCTCTGTGATTTTACATGTATTATCCAGTGGCCTTCTGTATGACTTTCATGCTGGCTTTCGTTTCTTCATAACATTATGTTTTACTATGCTTTTGACACTTAGATTATATATGATAAATTTATTGGTGGTATTGATAAAGTATAAAGGTTTCCATCAGAACATGGTAGCACTGACCTCTCAGTGCCATAATAACTTACTATACAGCTGTGATCTGCACAACTATAAACTGGCATACAGTGTTTCATGGTGACACAATCTTAGTTACCTGACACCCAAGGAGACTGCAAATAAACAGTTAATAATCGTCTGCAATTTAAAACTGTCTTTGACTACAAAGTCAAAATTTTCAGCATGAGGCCGGATGTTGGATCAAATGTATCACATGTGTTTCGTCAACATATTTATCGTATAGGTTTCATCTTACAGCACCCTTTTCACCCATGCCATTCAGAACATATGTACAGTATGAGTGCATGCTACATAAAGATACAGGCATCAGATGAAAGAATTTTATTTTCTCTCTCAGAATTAGCCTTTTTCCATCCACATGAGATTAGTGACAAACTGCACAAAAACCGGAAGAGGACCTTGAGTGAAACATTACTCTTGGAAACCATTTACTGCCCTAGCACGAAAACTGCTCAGTTAGATTACCAACTTATTTAGAGTTAAACAGTACAATATTTTATACAATAAAAGGTAGACTTAAATAAACATTCCATGCAAAAAAACAACAACTATTTAACATTGTGTAAACATGAGAGAAACAATTTTAACAATTAAATAGAACATTCAAATTGTTTTATAATTGGTGATATAATTTCTTGTTTAATATTCATGTCCCCCATGTCAACAAATATTTGTTTAATCATGGATTAAGTAAAGTGACCAGTCTCCTTAATGCCATAATAGCACAAACCTACTTCTAAATAATGCAATAGTAATGTAAATTTGAAGATATTACATGAGAATAGTAGCTTGGCAATAGATTAAAGGAAAAGGAAAGGTTAAAACTAAGTAAGCTTTATCAAAATGGTCTATATAAATACACCAATAAACCCTCTACGTAATGCTGCTCTGAGTCCTCTGTCAAAAGAAACAACACAATTCTTTCCATCTATTGTGAACACATGGGCTTCAGACTTCATTCTTTCAGCTTAACCTTTCAGGGCTAGGGCTTGAGCATGCTCAGTTTGCTCCTCTCTCCCTCCCTCCTCCCCTCCCTGTTGTAATCTGAGCCCAAATCTATGAGCAAGCAGGGGAGACTAAGGCATGAAGTGATGTCACACCAATCAAATATGGCAGCCGCTATCTTAAACAAATAGAGAAAGCTCTCGCTAACATTCTGGCAAGCTAGCATTCTAGCTTGCACTATTGTGGCTAACCTACTGGCAATAAACTGCCCTGGCAGCTTTCCTTCTCCTTTAAATACTTTATTTTAAGGTAGATTAAAGGATGTTGAGTCCCTGGGGAAAATAAGTATGATAGTAGCACAGCATCCCACAGTATGTCACAAAATGGGCATGGCAGACCCTGTCATGCAGAAAATGAGCTTGTGCCATGTAATGTTACGATAGGTGAAAACAGGGCACCCAGTAACTCATGTTAAATGTATGCATTTTATTACAAGACCTAAACTTTGTCCTGCCAGAACTGTATAATGGACAGTGAAATGTAAGGAAGGACATAGCTAAGCTTACATTATAGAGAGTAGTGTGAATACCTTGGGTTTGATAGGAGGCAGTCTGAAGGCCAAAGACTTTATAATACTTTAACTGGAAATGTTTTTTAAAACTCAGCTTTTGTCACTAGCTGAAGCTTGGTAAAAATATCTATTTTTTCAAAGACATAATTAAGAAATGGCGACCAATTCCTAAAGGAAGTATACTCTATATCTTTGTAATGAAAATGTCTGTTTTTTCGTCTTAAAGCAGGTTTTACTATATAACTGGGCTTTTACAAGCTTGGGCAATAGCCAGATTCCCTTTCTAATGGGTGTCAGTAGTCTTAAATAGGATCAAGACCTGCTGAGTGCCCCAACTTCCTTTACAGCATTTTCTATATTGTAGAAAGTAGGTTATGTAGAATGAACTCCGAATGCTGATGGTAAAGTGGCATGATGATAGCCCTTGCTAATGGATACTGTGGGGGTTATTTATCAAAATCTGAATTTTTCTGATGTTTTAAATAAAAAAAGTCTGACCAAACAAGAATCCACAATTTACCCTTATTTATCATTTATCAAAATAATTGAATCAGGAAAAACCATCACTTTTTCGGATTGTCGCGTGAAAAATTTGAATTTTTCGGATTTAATGTCTGAAAAGTCAGATGGAAAAGCCCAAAATGTTCAGATTATCATATGAAATCCAGCGTAGACGATAATATCTTCAAATTGCAAATAGGACATCTGCCATTGACTTCTACAGGACCTTCACAGGATGAAGATGGCATATTTTCGGATTTGGACTTTTTGCATCCTCGGAGTATAATAAATCTCGAAAAAATTTGAGGTTTTTTTCCGGATTTTATAGTATTTTTAAAGTTTTTACCATTCGGACTTTAATAAATAACCCCCTGTATGGTTACTGTAAAACAGCCAAAGTAAAAAAAACACTGCAGGAAAGTGAGGGTCCATAGCTAGAGGAAACCACCTAAATGTACCAGCAGCAGTACTCTCCCCATTATGTGTCATAAATAAAATGCAATTAAAGTCATAAAATTAAATGCAATTTATAACATTTCCTGAGCAAGGGAAACTCTGAGGATAACTGCCATGATGTTCTAAAGCACACAACCAAGCTATTCTTTAAAAGTATAAAACTGTCCACATATAATAACTTCTGTTTGTATTTGCATCGTTCAAAATGATCACTGTGCCAGACAAGAGTTAATGTCTTTAATACACCATGGAACATTATTGGCAGAATGCCACATTTATTTGAGGGAAATCCCTTGGGGCTGGGTTAGCCACCACTGAATGAAGATTTCTCCACTGGCAAATAACTTGTGGTTGTCATCATGCTGTATTTTAAACTCTAAAGTCAATAATGACAACAATTTTAATCCTGCTCAAGCAGAAGCCCAGATATCCTGGCACTGTATGATCTCTAGAGAACAACGTTAAAGTCTTTCTAGGCTGCATCACATTGCCGCTATTATGCAAGTTGTAAATTTAAAAATGGACAAATTCCTCTGCTGTACAGAAACTCCGAAAAAATCACTGCTTTGGAACACTGAGTTACTGTGTGAGGTCTGCAGTCATTCCTGCAATATTACCACTGACATTGTCTGCAAAATAAACATCCTGCCTACAAACTACTAGAGTTTTTTTGTCAGTTAAATACCTAAAAATTCCAACAAGTAGTAAATATAATAAAATAGAAACATTATAAAATTCTATTAAATAATTAAATCATTTTAAGTGGCAGCCCAGCTAACAATTCCTTACAGCTATCTGAATCAAATCAAAGTCATGCTGTATCCTTTTGTGGTTTTGTAAACAGATGATTGAAACTGTAAAACCATTTAATTTTTATCTTCTTTAAGTAGTTGGCCTCCTTTTTGATCTGGTATGCAGTGAGCTTTACACACTAAAGCCGTCCCTCCATTTAATTTCAGTCTGACATACGGTAACTGCTTTACTATAACTGTCCTACCCCCAAATACTACTCATATAAACTATAATTCTACCAGGAAAACGTTCTACCAAGCAATAATAAAGTCAAACGGGCCAGATCAGGCATTACTTTGACACAGATGGTCAAAATAAATATAAACCTATGTTAATGTAGACAAATTGTCTCTTAGAACCAAACTTTAGCTGTGCCCACTTTGGTATTGTGGCACATTTGGGAACTGTGTATTATGGCAAATCTGAATATTTTTAAGCAGTTATTAGTATTGGATGAAAGGGTCAGTTCTCACAAAAGTTGAACTCCATTGATAAGTAAGATTCTAAAAATCCCATAGGAGTAAATAAAAAAATGGGTGAGTTTATCATTGGTGAGCTCTGATTTTGATAAATCTGTCCCATAATGTACATTTCTATTGAAATGCTTTGAACCTTTTAATAAATAAAGCACTCTTTTAAATTTTCCTAATGTTGAGCAGTCAACCTTTTCTCCAGTACTTTAAGGTATATGTGCCCAGCATGAGAGGTATATTACTGTACTCCTACTCCACTGCACTGTCTACAAGTCACTATTTCATCAGAGCAAAATGTTTCCAGTGAAATGTCAAGATCTTCAAGCAAACTTACCTGAGACTGAGAATTGATATTAGCACCTTGCTTTACAAGTATCTTGACCACCTCTGCCTGTCCAGCCAAGGAGGCAATGTGTAGAGCTGTGTTTCCTTTCTGTAACACATAAAGTACACTATGATAATCTTAAATGGCAATACAATGAAGCTGCAGTCTGGGCATGTAGAAATCTGACATATTCTCTTCTCTAGCACTCTTTAGGTTATGTCAAGAATCTTGATTAACCACCTTTAAAAAGCAAGGTGTGGTTTAGTAGCAGCCATATAAAGCCTTCTACCCACCATGGATATCCTCCTGCTAATATAAAGTAGATAATTAAATTACCAGTACATAGTTACTCTCTTTCACCTTTGCTGTGACTGCTTTATTAGCAGAAGTCCATGATGCAGGGGATTATTAAAACAATAGCCCAAAAGCAGAGCCGGGCCAAGCCGGGCAGCCGCCCTAGGCTCGCACAGGTGGGTGGTCGGCAGAGAAGGGACCGGATTAGGGGTAGGAGCGCCCCTCCACCTTTGCGCCCTAGGCACGTGCCTACTCTGCCTACCCCTAGTTCCGGCCCTGTCCAAAAGTATGTTCAACACAAGCACATTGCACTCATGTTAAACAAGGAGGATACTGCCCCTTTAAGGTTCTGTGATAGACCCTGTATACATAAACGCTTCACATTAGCTTCTAATTTTTTTTTTTGTATAATTAAGGTATCGATTTATTAAAACTCAAAGGGCAAAGGTTATAGAATATAAATGGAATAGAAAATGAAATGGAAAAACTACTGAAAAGAATTGTAGGGTGTAAACTTTCATGTTTGAAAAAATAATAAAGGCTAAAATTAAGTAAGCTTTACCAGAAAAGTATATATAAATAAACCAGTAAATCCTCAGACTAATGCTGCTCAGAGTCCTCTGTCAAAAGAAACACATTTCTTTCCTTCTATTGTGTACACATGGGCTTCTGCATCAGACTTCCTACCAGGGCTAGTGCTTGAGCATGCTCAGTTTGCTCCTCCCTCCCTGCTGTAATCTGAGCCTAAAGCTATGAGTGAGCAGGGAGAGACTCAGGCAGGAAGTGATGTCACACCAAGCTAATATGTCAGCTGCTATCCTAAAAAAACAGAGAGCTTCTACAGCTGTTAACTCAGGTATGGTAAAGCATTCTGCAGAATAAATATAGTGTTATAGCTTGCACTATTGTGGCTAATCTATTGGAAAAAAACTGCTTCAGTAGCTTTCCTTCTCCTTTAATATATAGTATACAATAAGTTGCACTTTTTTTCTCAACCTTCAATGTGTGACTATAAATCTCTATAAGGATTTAGATTAACAACAGTTAAAAAGATCACTGTTTAGACCCACTGTACCTTGGTTGCAGAATCCACTGCAGATCTTCTTTCCAGTAATTCTTGCACAAGGTCAATATGTCCCTCTTTGGCAGCAAGGTGCAGAGCATTGAGTCCATTCTGTAAAATAAATAGGACATTAGTCTTTTCCTTAAGATGTGTATTTAAAATTTTTTGCATCAAAGCATAACTCATTTATAGTTGTCACATTAATTATGCGTATGTAACTGACAGCAAAAATGTCAACTATAAAAAGTAAGCGACCACATATCCTGTGAATTGGTTCTACAGGTGAGAATTATACTGCTTCTCTGAACTGCAATTATGGGAACACTTGTTTTGCTGCTGCTGATTCTCAACACCTTCGTGGGCAGCGTGCTCTTACTCTACACACTTCATAGTAAAACCTGACTAGGAAAATTGCATCAGAGGCCAGATGTGCAGAACACAATTGAATGTATTTATTGCCCTGCCTGCAAATTCAATTGCACTTCTCAAACTGCCTCTGAGTTTGCTTTTGCGGCCTGTCTCCACTTTAGATTGAAGCATGCCATGGTCCAGCATTAGTTTTTACATTCAACGGTAACAATGTTGACTCAAATGTCTCATCGTGACATCAAAATAGTGTCAATATATTATTTCTCTCTTATATTCATTGCTTACATTATAACTGATGTTGCCAAGGTATATCCATTTAAGTGATAGAGTGGCAAAAGAAAAGAGGAGCAAAAATGCCCCCCTATATCTCTTTATTATGGTATTTCAGAGTTACATTATAATAGTTATGCTCCATTTTCCCAGATATTGCTGACAATTATTTTGATCTCAAGCACAAAGAATTATAGATTCTTAGAATGACAATTCGCCTAACATGTAGAGAAAGCTCTTTCAGGAGGACCTGACCTTCACCTAAATCTACACCCAACTAAAGTAACTGGGTAAGTTCAATGGATTGGAAGTGATATGTTGTTTAAGGCCTCTACTCATTTATGGCTCTATGGCTTTCATTGGTTAAGAATGCTAGGAAACATTTTGGATATGTATATAGGCATTTCTGCAGCAATCATGTACAAGTATGTACAGTACTATATTGTATATCTTAGTCAACTATCATATGCTAAACATGTTTTGAAAGACTATAAAGTGTGGAAAACTACAAGTTCATTCAAAATGCAGTGGAGCCAATTCAAGAAATACAACCAAAGGCAGTAAGTGAATGTTAATTCATTCATTCAAAGTACTAGTTATGCGATCACTCAGTAGTCATCTGTCTGCCCCCATAGACTTAAAAATAGCACTTAATGAATGAACATTTTAAGAAATGTTGACAATCTGTTTCAGCCATGGGGAAAATCGACACAATAAATCAGTAAGTCACTGTAAAACCTATATACAGAGAGACTAATTCAGCTGCACTGTTGTTAGAGTAAAATGTTTATTTTCAAAAATTACAAAGCCATAAAAGTATCTGTTAATAAGAAATGCAAATGTATTTTAACTACATGAATGCTAAATTAAGGAGTGCAATTAGAAAGTTATTATAATATTTATGTATCTTCTGAAAAAAATACATAGCTAAACCAAGCCTAGTTGAATTACTAGTTGAATCACTCTAGCCAATAGATTTAAAAGGGTGTAGAAAAGGATCATAAAAAAAGCTAATTTAATAAAGGAACCAGTTGCAAAACAACGCTCTTTAAAGAATAATTATCAGTGGTCACAACGTGAATCTTTCCCACAAAGTATGCAGTACCAAGAGAAGTAATAATTATACAATAGAATATGTCTGTGCTACAATAAGCCTGAAGAAACCCCTATTTTAATTATGTGGCATGTAGGAATGTTATTTTAGTTTCAAAGCAGTATTTCTTCATCGTGAAAAGGATGCTACTCTTTATAGAAAAAGGGAGGGAAGTGAGACCATTAAAGGAAATTAATACTTAAGCAACAGATAGTTTATATCAAATTAAGTGACATATTAAAGAACCTTACCAAACTGGTATATATATTTAAGTAAAGATTGCACTTTTATATCTCTTGCCTTGAACCCCCCTTTCGTGTGCTGCCTCAGAGATCACCTGACCAGTAATACTACAACAAGGGGCATATTTATCAAGGGTCGAATTTCGAATTGAAAAAACTTCGAAATTCGAATCAAATCAAAAAGACCAACCGAAATTAAGTCAAAGGTTTTTTTTGGTCGAATAGGTCCCTTTTCTATCGAATTCGGCCAAATTCGAATCGTATGAATCGAAGGAATAGCGCATTAGATCGAATTTCGATTCTAAGTTTTTCCCAAAAAAATTAGATTTTTCAAAGTCCACCAATTGTCCAAATTTTAATTTTTTTCATTCGAAAATTCACCTCGACCTTTGATAAATCTGCCCCCAACTGTAACAGGAAGAAGTGTTGCAGCAATAGACAGAACTCTGTCTGTTAATTGGCTCATGTGGTTTGTTTGTGTGCATCATGAATTCTAGGATCCCAGGGGGCGGCTCTTATTTTTTAAAATGGCAATTTTCTAATTGTGATTACCCAATGGCACATACTAGTAAAAAAGTATATTATTATGAAAATGGTTTATTTACACAAAGCAGGGTTGAGAGCTGTTTTATGCAATATCTTTTTATAGAGACCTACAATGTTTTGGGGGGGTTATAGTTTTCTTTTAACTTTTAGTATGTTATAGAATGGTCAATTCAACTTTTCCATTGGTCTTCGTTATTTATTTTATATAGTTTTTGAATTATTTGCCTTCTTCTTCTGACTCTTTCTAGCTTTCAAATGGGGGTCACTGACCCTGTCTAAAAACAAATGCTCTGTAAGGCTACAAATTTATTTTTATTGCTACTTTTTATTACTCATCTACTCCGACCCTCCCCTATTAATATTCCCTATTCTCATCCGAATCAATGTATGGGTGCTAGGGTAATTTGGACCCTAACAACTAGTTTGCTGACATTGCAAACTGGAGATCTGCTAAATAAAAAGCTAAATAACTTAAAAACCACAAATAATAAAAAATTAAAAACAATTGCAAATGGTCTCAGAATATTACTCTCTATATATCATACTAAAAGTTAACTCAAAGGTGAAAAACCCCTTAACGAAGCTGTTTTGCAGCTGCAAGAACAGGACAGCTCATAAGAATTCAATTTATTTTAGTCAATTATTCTATCCCTTTAATAGTAACACTGCACAGTGGATTAAAGCGGTGGTTCACCTTAAATTTACTTTTATATGTTATAGAATGGCCAATTCTAAGCAACTTTTCAATTGGTTTTCATTTTTCATTATTTACCTTCTTCTATTTCTAGTTTCCAAATGATCCCATCTCAAAAACAACTGCACTGTAAGGTTACAAATGTATTGTTATTGCTACTTTTTATTTCTACTCATCTTTCTATTCAAGCCCTCTCCTAATGAAATTCGAGTCTCTTATTCAAACCAATGCATGGTTGCTATGGAATTTGTACCACAACCACCAGATTGCTGAAATGAGAAACTGGAGAGCTGCTGAATAAAAAGTTAAATAACACAAACACTATAATTAATAAAAAAAAAGTAAAACCAATTGCAAATTGTCTCGGAATATCACGCTCTACAACATACTAAAAGTGAACTCAAAGGTGAACAACCCCTTTAAAGACATCCACAGACTGTAATGATACCTGGGTGGGAAGACAACATCCACTGCATCCTCCCATTTGCACCGTCTTCATGAATAATGGGCGCACCACTCAGTACCTACCTGCAATCCTTCTATTGGTCGGGGAGGGGAAAGGTTGGAGCACAGAATGTCAGGCAGGCAGGAGCAAATCTGGGCCAATGTAGTGATACAGACATAGGTATATATTTACCAAAGGATAATACTGAGGAGAAGAAAGGGTCCAGTGGGGACTTACCTGATGAGCAATTTCAATATATCTGAGAAAAAAAGTAATGTTCCTAAATGATATTGCTATGTGACTTAATAACTTCTATTATTATTTTATTCTTCAGACACAAAAAGTACAGTTTCCACTTGGCATGTACTTAGTGTCTAACATTTTTCCTTGGAATACAGATCAAAGTTGGTTGCGATTATCTTTTTGTGGATTTCTTCAGTACCAAGACGAGAAAAGGCACAACACTGTCTGCATTCAAGCTATGTGAAGAGCCTGACATATTGTCCCCCTGACTGCTGCTTCACCCACATTTCTGCTTCTGAGGTTATTGGGGGTCGTGTGAAAGAGACATTATTCACAACTGACAAAGAAATGGCAAGACATAAGTGTATAAACTAGCCAGTTTTTCTGGAAAGATACAGAAGTTGAAAGCACACCCAGATTTTTGGCCAAAGCAGAGAAAAGGACTGTTAGGTAATAAATGCTGGACATTATTAATTATAGGCAACTCTGCAGGAAGAAAATGTCTTTTTTAATAAGATCTACAATATGACACTGTGCCATGTTAATTAGAGCATAAATAATGTAATCATAACTGTTTAGGAGATGGTGAAACACTGTTACAGTAGTAAGGAAATGGAATCTATTGATTAGCATGACCATTGCATATAGTTACTTGCTTTTTTTAAAACATTTTTTGGAAAATGTTTGTTTTAAAAATGTATTTGTTGCATTTTCTCCCCTCCCATGTTTCTCAGTAGTAGCTCAATATCCCTGGCCGCTGGCTCTCTAAACGACATTATTTGCTGGCATTTCTGAAACACGGAAAGTTCAGCCACTGCTAAGTATGTTACCTGAATGTATTTAATACTAAAGCTGTACTGTTACAAATTGATAAACTAATTGGTGAGACATGCCAGCACTTATTTTAACAAAATTTAACAGCTAACAGCAACAACTACTAAATGGTTGTTGGAAACAGAAGAGGTAAGCAAAGCTAATTCTTAAACACTTATTCTAGAAAAACTGAAAAAAATAGAGATTAGAAAGAATTTTACAAAGTATATTGATAGTAATAAGTCAAAACAACTATACTTGCTGAATTTTTTTTCCTGTTGACTGAGGAGAAGAGGAATTGTACAAAGTAATTGTGTTGTACTACTTGAAAAAAAACTGTCCCTTTAAATTGTAAAATCTAACAACACTGTATGGCAATATCATGTGCTTTTTTGTACTTTCTCCTTAGCTGTGTGTAAAAGTTGCAGTGAAATCTAATGACAGCTGATGACACAACTTGAAAGGTGACCAGCCTAAACTTGAGGGTATCTGAAGTATCTAGCGCTGGGGGGTGCATGTAAGTTTATTGAACCCACATTTTGGTCCCAACAGAGACCTTTACCTCTGTTGAAACCGAAACGTCAGTTCAATAAAC
Source organism: Xenopus laevis (assembly GCF_017654675.1). Taxonomy (NCBI): domain Eukaryota; kingdom Metazoa; phylum Chordata; class Amphibia; order Anura; family Pipidae; genus Xenopus; species Xenopus laevis. The sequence goes on along the minus strand of NC_054372.1, from coordinate 57,532,057 downwards.
GTATTCTTTTTTGTTCATCACTAAAGAACTTTGAGTGCAGTGTAATATGATGTTTTATAATCTACAGACTCCTGCATCCAGGCATGTAACTTTGTTTAATGGCATGTACACATTTGGCTTTTATATAACATATAATTCCCATGAAAAAAGAAAGCTGTTGTACCTGGTTACAAGTATTGATGTCTATGCCCCCTTTCAGGTACTCCACAACTTTGTCCAAATTGCCAGATCGTGCAGCTCGGAGGAAGCTTGCATTGCTGTCTGACTGTAGAAAGAAACACAACATTGCATGTTACTAAGTGGCGACATGCACACACACACATGTTAACTGAAGTTAAAGGTTAAATCTAATATAAATTAATATCAGCTAACAATTTTTATTCTGTCGAAAACAATACCAGATAAACCTTGATAACGTATTACAGTGAAAGCTGTTTATCCAGTACAGGCCATTAATTACTCCTACAGAATTTACAAGCAACAGTGGAGGCCTACTGAATTACACTGAAAGCTGTTTTGTCAGTAAAGGCCATTAATTACCCCTTTAGAAATTTATAAGCAACAAACAATTGCAAGCCTGAGCAGCGGGTAAAGCCAAGTAATCACAATACAAGGTTAAGAGCACAAAATGTGCAGCTATAAAATAGGCAATTGGGCCAGATGTCCCTTCTGCTTGTTTATCAACGTTGCCCTGCTCTCCAGTACAGTCCTTAAAATGTACTGATTTAAAGTGGAACTATCACCCTAAGAAATATTTCCAAATCCTACTCTATGATGTTAGTCAAGTGAAATAAACTTCCCCTACTCTATATAAATTATTTCAGTCTTGTGTCTTTTAGTTTTCCAGTTCATAACCACTTCAAGCAGGCAGGTGCCATTTTGCAGTCAGTGTTAATAAAGCAAGCTTTGCACCAGAATAGGGCACCTGATGCAGATTCCCCCAGGAAACCCCTGACATGTATGGATTCTGTTCTCAAGCTAGCTTGGTCATATCACCTTGACCTTTAGATAGAACTATCCCATTGGTTATTTGAGCAGTTCTTTATTTTTCTGTGTTATGAAGAGATATCTCTATGCTCTTGTAATGGTAACAACCTTTTTGCGCCCACGTTTATAAAAAGTCTGTGATTTCTTTGTAATCTCAGGTATGTGAACTTCCATGACAATGCTATAGAAAAAGTGCTTTGCTTCCTAATTTGGCACCAAAATGGTTAATGTTTCTTTTTCAATTTATACATTTTTAACCAAACCATAACTTAATATTTATTCAAGTTTTTTGCTTGGGTTAGAAGGAGGAGAATTTCAGTTAAAAGTAACAAAAGAAAAGAATTTCTTCTTAAACCTTGTAAAATTCCACTGCTACAAATATATCATATTTCAGTTAAAAGGCCTTATTAAAGGGGAACTATCGCAAAAATTAAAATTTAATATAAGCATCGTCACACTAAAAATAGACTTTCTAAATACAATCAATTAAATATTCTGCATCATTTCTAAAATAATCAAGTTTATCTTCACTATCCCTCTCTCAGTATCTGTTTCTCTCTTCTTGCAAGAGTTGTGTGTCATATAGACATTGACAATTAGATCCAAAACAAACTAAATCTAACAAAATAACTGCCTTTTGCACATATTCTGCATGTAGAGAGACATGATGCTTGGGGATTTTAATGGAGAGAATACATCTTCTAGGCAAAAAGAACCCCCTATAAGATATATTGGATCTAACTGTCAATGATTATCTGACATCCAACTCCTGCATGAAGACAGAATGAAGACATTGAAACATATACTGAGGGATAGTGAAGATAAACTTGATTATTTCAGAAATGATGCAGAATATTTGATTGTTAGTTCCACTTTAATAACATTTACCACTCCTGCCTTGATAAAATACCATGGGCTTCCTCCATAGACTTCTTGGGGTCTGAATCAGACCTAAAGGGTCTTTGGCAGAATGCTTGGGACCCAGGGTTTTTAAGATAACAGATCTTTCTGTAATTTGGATCTTCATACCTTGAGTCTACTAGAAAATCATGTAAACATTAAATAAATCCAATAGGCTGGTTTTGCTTCCAATAAGGATTAATTATGTTTTAGTTTAGATCAAGTCCAAGTTATTGTTTTTTTATTACAGAGGAAAAGGGAAAATTTTAAAAATTTGGATTATTTGGTTAAAATTGAGTCTATGGGAAACAGCCTTTCTGTAAATCGAATCTTTCTGGATAATGGGTTTCCAGATAACGGATCCCATACCTGTATACGTAAGAAGAAATTTGACTGCCTAGTCAAAACAAGAAAAATGTAGAATAAGAGTGCTTTTAAAAAATATTTCTTACTATCTGTAAGAAGTCATAGTGTTCGCGCAACTTTATTTTCTATGACAAAAACAATAAACTAAAACAGAGGGTAGAAAACTGCATTAAAATATTATCTGTTCCAGATCAAAAATCACTATAAAAAAAAAACAAAAAAACCTTTATTAGTAATGCAAACAAGAGGACATAACTGTTTCAAAACGATATTGTAGGAACCAGAAATAACACACATAAACATACTGTACATATAGTAGCATAACATTGTGTAGGTGCATTTATCTAGACGAGAAGCTTCTGCAGGAGGTTACAGTGGTTTTCAGCAGTAAAACACAATGCTTGAACTTTAGACCTTGTTCCAAAGCTTGTAATGTACAGTACATCATTTCAGTTAGCTGTGAGAGCTAGCATTTTTATCCCCCCCTGTCTTGTTTAGCGCAATATTGTGTTCTGCACCTGCATCTGATGCCAAATGCCTCTGTGAGTAACGCAGGCCTATAAAAGGTCTAAATGGTGTAATGGAAGGAGCCTGTAAATGTGTGATGATACTGCAACGTGAGCTGTGGGGAGATCAATGAGAAGGCGAGTAATGAAGAACAGTCTCCGGCTGTGCTGTGGATGCAGAGATATCTCACATTCTTGGGCAGAGCACATGTCACAGGCAGGGGTTTAGCGTGTAATCGCTCCACAAATACAGAAGAACTGTAAAACAGAGAATGGTACCGAAGAAGAGGAAAGTAATCTTGTAAGTGACAAGTGAAAAAAGGAAGACACTGGGGCAAATTCACTAAAACGCGAAGTGACTAATGCTGGCGAAAATTCACCAAGGAGATAAACTGTGGAGCAACTTCGCACTCTAACGCCAGGCGAATTTTCGGTCTGGCGAAAGAGCGTTACTGACCATTACCTCTATCGCCAGACTTGCCTTCGCCACCTCAGACCAGGCGAAGTGCAATTTAAGTTCCTCAAAAAAAAGTTCCAAAAAACGCTGGCATTTTCTTCCTATTTAAAGGGTGATAGACTGAAAAAGATTGTAAAATTTTTTTGGGGTACCCTCCTTCCCCCCTAAATTTTCTTCAAACCTCGAACTGCTGAGCATAATTTTGCAGGCGTAATTTCGCCAGCATTCGTTATCCTGTGCGCAACTTCGGATCTTTGTGAATTAGTGTTGTCCAGGCGAATTTTCGCCTGGCGAAGTGTTGCGATGTGCGTAAAGCCAGCGCTGGCGAATTTTCGGGGGTTAGTGAATTTGCCCCACTGTGTCTAAACATATTGATTTTATATATATAAATGATGGCCCGCACAGGAATTTCACACAAAAGCCAAAAATAAAATAAAAATCGGTTTATTCATCCCAAGTTATAGACTGTATTTTCACTGAGTGCAACCTATATGTGTGTGTATATATATATATATATATATATATATATATATATATATATATATATATATATATATATAGATATATATAGATATATATATATATATATATATAGATATTATATATATTTTACACCCCCTGATTTTGTTTTCCCTAATTTTAGATTGTTGTTTTGTGATCCAACCTATATATTATGCATAATACATTTACCTGATTTTACATTTTACTGGATTTTACATCATTTTTCTGTTCCCCCTAACTTTAAAATGGGGGTTCTACTGTCTTGCCTGTCTCTGGTGTTTGAGTTTAGCAGCAGAGTAATTCAGGTAAAGACTCTAAACTGTTACAGTTTTTCAACATTTAGTTGATACATTTCACCAGCAACTTTAGAATATTAGCAACTATTGTATCAATTCTAACAGCTGCCTTTAGTGAAACCCAGGGTTTCTGCTCAGCAGGGCCAAAGATAAGAAATGTATCTACTAAATATATAAATTTAGAAAAGTTTACAGGGTCGTTGACCCCCCCCCCCAGAGCTGCTTTAGAAGGTGAAAAATAAAACTTTACACTTTAATATTAGAAAAACGGGCACGCACAGAAAATAGAAAATAATTGGAAAAAGTCTTTATTTCTGATGAACTATCTGAAACCAACTGAATTTTAAAAAAAGGTGTTGGAAGGTGAACAACCCATTTAAGGCATGCTTGAAGATGTAGAAATATTGTTTTCTGTAAGAAGTTTTATTACATAGATGGCATACTGGTGCAAACTCTAACACTTATACCCCCATATGTAATAAAAGGCACTAAGTTTGCCCAGGAGCAGTAACCCATAGCAACCAATAAGATGTTTGCTTTTAAACAGGTGACCAGGGAATGCTACCTGCTGATTGGTTGCTATGAGTTACAGTTCCTGGGCAAACGTAGTGCCTTTTATTACATTTTCCCCTTAGTCTTTCTTTCAATGGCGTATTTGGTCGCTAAACGGTTTCCAGGACTGCAAAAGCTACAATAAATTCATGCAAAATAAACATTGTTCATGCAAAGGAATAAATGTTTGCATTACCACATTTATCTCATCCCCCCCCCACCCACTTCATTACTTGTGGCATAAATATGTCAAACAATCAAGGAGAGTTTCAGGTCCCTGGGAACAAGTTCAGCTAAGAGCAAAAGTAAGATACTATAAGATAGGAGTTGGGACCCAGCTGTAGGAAAGGCCCTGACTAAAGTTGGCCATAGACATGCAGAAATAGCCTTAATATTGGACAAAAGATTGTGTGGTGCAATCTCCCGACCTACCACTAAACATTCAGATCAAACAAAGTAGTAAAAGAACAAATCAGGCAATATTCTGCCCAATACAGTAATCGTACGAAAGTAATGTCTGACAAATTCTAGTGACAAGCTCCCACTGATATAGTCAGATAGGCAATACATGCAGAGACATTATCGTTAGCCGACAGAAATCTGATTGACTAAACGATGGATTTTCACGCTTGAGAAAGGGCACGAATGGCCCAAAACATGTCGTGTATGGTAGTCAGTGAATAAATACTTTTTCACAGCATTTTGCTTTGAAGTGCTCTCCTTGAACCAATTGTTTAAAGATTTGCCTAAGGGGACGATGCCCTGAATGAGGATTGATGCACTCTACACTGGAAAACACAGGCAGAGCGTAAGAACATTCACTTAACGATTGCCATGGTACCAAAAGTGTCAGGACGATCCACACATGATCCAAAAATCACATGAAACTCGATTTGTATGATTATATCTTGGCCTCTATGGTCAAGGTAAAATTCACCATCCACTTACTCCTTTGCCCTGAGCAGGCAGGAAGGGAAAGTTGGCCTGAGGGAGTATGCCGCCCCCTCCCGAACATTTTTTTGCAGGGGCTGCCCAGCATACTAAAACTAAAGCTCCCCATAGACGCGACGATTCTTCTTGCCGAACGACCGATTTTAGGGAAGTCCGACCAATCCTTCGAAATTATCATGCGATTATTGGGATTTGAATGATCATACATCTTACGATTTTTCGGCCGACATCTGTCGGGAAATTGATCGGCCAGGTCAAAAAATCTTTGTCGGTCCCAGTGCAATCTATCTATGTTTTCAGGGCCAAGCAGGCAGCTCCCATTTGTTTTCCTGGCAAATTGGTCTTTTTAGTTGATTAAATTCATACGATCATACGATACGAGAAGATCGTGGTTTCACGATCAGGATCTGATCTTTTAAAAATCTCAACATCTATGGCCAGCTTTAACCACTGTAACTAAGGCACAATTTCAATATACACGTGCAAAAATAAACCCAATGTTTCAGATGGATTGGGGGATGGTGACCTGAGAATATTCTGCTGTATCTGCCTCTACATCTGCGTGATTTACATTATACTTCATGCCATCTTTTTTTTTTTTTCAGGTGGTGCTTTTGCCTGTGAACAAATACTGTTTTTAGCAAAGAATCCATCTGATATTATTATTATGTATACATGAAATATTAATTCTCATTTTACCCAAATGACCTGCTTTCCATATCAGCGCTGACAAGATGTGACAGGATCTAAATCTGTAGTGAGACAAATTGTCTCCATTTGCATTTTTGCAAAGAGTACAAGACTGCACATCTTTAAAGGAAAACTATACCCCCAGAACAATGCAGGTCAAAAATATATTACATAGAACAACTCATATGTAAAACCCTGCTTCATGTAAATAAACCATTGTCATAATAATATACTTTTTAAATAGTATGTGCCAATGGGCAATCATAAATAGAAAATTGCCCTTTTAAAAAAGAAGTGCCGCCCCCTGGGATTGTATGATTCACTGTGCACACAAACAAAGCATACATGTTAGGTCACATGAGCCAATTAACAGTCAGAGTTCCACACTTCTTACTGTTACAGTTAGAGTTGTAGTATTTCTGGTCAGGTGATCTCTGAGGCAGCACACAGACCATCACAAAATGGTGGTTCAAGACAAGAGATGTAAAAGGGCAATAAATCCCAAAATTCTCAGCACTCACGTTTAAAGGTCTTTAGTTGTCTGGGTGCATGTCATCGATAATGTGTACAATCCTCCCAAGTAGAAGCCGCACTCGCAGGTCTTATAGATATATAGTTGCTTTTTTAAAAATACACTAACATTTCGGCTGTATCCCAGCCTTTGTCAAAGTGTGTGTATCAAAATCATTAAAAATAAGATTGGTAAAACAAGAAAAGGAAAACATAGTGGTGCAACTTTGGGGATATGGACCCTGCAATTTTTTTTGGCCCCCAGCTGCTCAAAATCCAACACCCCTTGTGGAGCACCTGCTCCTCCCAGTTCTCCCGGCTGCTTCTATAGTTACGGCACTGGACAAGCAGTTACTATGTTCTAGGGATGCACAGAATCCACTATTTTGGATTCAGCCGAACCCCAGATTACTTCGCAAAAGATTTGGCCGAATACCGAACCAAATCAGATTCCTAATTTGCATATGCAAATTATGGTTGGGAAGGGGAAACATTTTTTACTTCCTTGTTTTGTAACAAAAAGTCACGTGATTTCCCTACATGACCCTAATTTGCATATGCAAATTAGGATTCGGTTCGGCTGACAGAAGGATTCGGCCAAATCCGAATACTGCTTTTGGTGCATCCCTACTATGATCATGTTGTATGTTTTATTCCTTCTTATGTAAACTACAGTATTATCAGGCTAAAGTACTGCGGATATAAAGGATTTCATACTACCGATTCCTTTTACTGAGCTAGAATCCAATGACTGGTGAAGAACAGACAGGGCCATGTATACTCGGTAATACTGTATACAATCTGTAAACTTTTTCAAAATGACAAGATCCTTCATGTTTAGTGGAAAACATCAGAGTAAAGTGGGAAGCTTCACCTCTGCAGATAAGAAAAATAAAAGTAATAGGCATTGATGTGTCACCAGCCTGTCTGATCATGTACAATAACACACAGCTCAGCAGGGGCTGTATTAATCCCAGGCACTGCAGCGCCCCCACACTATCTGCAGCACACAAAGAACAGCAATTTAACCAATTCAAAACTGCGCTGGTTTCACTTTACTGCTGTTGCAGAGTAATGGAACATTGAAAATTGAATCTACGATTGTTTTAGTCAACTTCTAATTTTCTCATGCACTTCAACTGCCATTGTGACTGACAAGTACTTAGATTCAGAATTAAGTTTAAGTTAAACATTTCACTGATTGAGTAAGGATATAAATGACAACCCACATTACAGCACATCTTTCCTTCGTTTTTTAACATATTGACATGAATATTTTCCTTTCTCATTCATCCATACTAATCGTATACCCATATTTCTATATAGACTGCTGTCTGAAGAGTTTGTTGCATTGTTTTCAATCTATGACCTGTGCTTACCCTTAGTTATTGCTTCTTTAGTCATATTGAACTGAATGCTATACAGTAAGTTCTATATAAGTCCCATGTACAGAGACATGCCCCCTTTCGCTAGCGACAGCCACTTCGTCCTTTAGTAAATTTGCCCCTTGGACTTTATTAGGATTTCACATATCACATGTGGGTTAACTAGCTGGGCCCACTAACGTGGTCCAACTGTAACTGCAATTGCACCACAGTCTCCAGGCTTAATGATACCACATGCCATTACATATGAGGCATGGGGCATTATCAAAGTGAAAACAATGGATTTGCTATTTATTACCCCTTTCATTTTATTTCCTATGTTTAGCACAGTACACACAATACATCTAAAAACAACAAATCATAGTACAGGTATGGGACCTGTTATCCAGAATGCTCGGGACCTGGGGCTTTCCAGAAAATTGATTTTTCCATAATTTGGATCTTCATACCATAAGTCTACTAGAACATCATGTAAACATTAAATAAACACAGTAGGCTGATTCTGCTTCCAATAAGGATTAATTATATCTTAGTTTGGATCAAGTACAAGGTACTGTTTTATTATTACAGAGAAAAAAGAAATCAATTTAAAAAATGTGGATTATTTTGATAAAATGCAATCTATGGGAGACAGCCTTTCCATAATTCGGAGCATTCTGGATAACGGGTTTCTGGAAATTGTATCCCATCCCTGTAATTCATTTATATAATTAAAGCTTAAGCTCAAAGTACCCAAGGCAAAAATGTAAAATTATAGAAACTGATTTCTCTTGTCATGGTGAAATACAAAAGCATACATTGATCTGTAATACCATCATTTTGAGTAAACAAGACAAAAAGAATTTTGATTACTATTATCCTTTCTGTGCATCACATGTGCCCTGTGTATGAAGGGGCATTGTATTAAATTTGTCCCACTAGAAGGAACAATATACAGGAGTGACTATGTAAATATAAGGAGAAGGAAAGCTACCGAAGCAGTTTATTGCGAATAGTTTAGCCACAATAGTACAAGCTATACGACTATATTTATTCTGCAGAATAAATATGTGACATCACTTACTGCCTGAGTCTCTCCCTGCTCACTCATAGCTCTGGGTAGAGTCCTGCAGTGGGTCGGCTACCCGCGGGTTACCCGCAAAGACCTGCAGTACCCTGCGGGTTGTGGGTAGAAGTTCCGGGGTGCCGGTATAGACACGGGTCGACGGTTCAGCAGGTCCGGGGTGTATCTCAATAATTTTTTTTCTGATGACTCCTATTTTCGATGATGTCACTTCCAGTTAACAATGACAGCATTTCCTGTTTTACTCTTTTATGTCTGACCAAGCCTACGTCCGATGATGTCACTTCCGGCTTACAATGACAGCACTTCCTGATTCTTGATGTAAAGTGGGTTGCGGATAAGGTACTTGCGGGTCAGGTCACGTAGCAGGTCCAAGCGGGTTAAAATGCAGGTTGCGGGTCCAAAAAATGGACCCGCGCAGGACTCTAGCTCTGGGCTCAGATTACAGTAGTCAGGGGAGGAGGGAGGGGGAAAATGGAGGGGGAGAGGAGCAAACTGAGCATGCGCAAGCCCTAGCCCTGGAGGTTTAAGCTGAAAGAGGAAGTCTGATACAGAAACCCATATGTACACAATAGAAGGAAAGAAATGTTGTGTTTCTTTTGACAGAAGACTCAGAGCAGCATTACTTTGAGGGATCACTAGTGCATTTATATACACCGTTTCTGATAAAGCTTACTTAATTTAAGCCTTTCCTTCTCCTTTAAAGAAAACAAACCATAAAAAAAAATCTGCTTGGATTCATATAAAAGATGTTTTGTTCAGAGATTTCCCTTCACAAAACCTATATTAAATATTAAAATGGAACATGTTCATCTTTAATAAGAGAAAAAAATTGAATAGTCAAGAAGGGCACAATTTCAAATAATCTGTAGGCGGAAAATACTGTCACACTAGAGAAAGACGAGAGAGTCTCAGCTATGCTACGCCTACTGGAATGTAACTAGCACAAGCAAGCACAGACCTACACATGCCAGTTGCTTCTGGAAAAAGGCAAACTTGTCCCCTTCCCCAACACAGTTGAATTATTTAATTGAATATGCAGAACTATTAGCTATGGGGGGGGTTTTAAGAGTAATCCAGGTATACACGGTGATATATGACCTGTATGTGCTTCTGAATCCTGGGAGTCTGGGAGAAATCACTGCAACTACAGCCAGCCTTCACATATGCAGGACATTATAGTGAACCCAAGGTTAAACCTGCAGCATGCAGAAAGGGGAAGAAGTGAACTTACTGTGGGATTATCCTGCTATTGGAGCATCCAGTATTTATAGTATTATTATTATCCTTTTTTATATAGTGCCAACAAATTCAAAATCCTCCTTGCAGGGTCAGGTGCATGACTGACCATAGAGCTGGACCTGGCACAATGTGTGTTAAGGCAACAATTACAAATGGCCACATCAAGGAGAGACAAGAATATCAGTACCTACAGTTACACAGCTCAAGAAAAAAAACAATGATTCACTGCAAGACTATTTTAAAGGAACAGTGACATCAACAAATTAAAGTGCTTTAAAGTAATAAAAATATAATGGGAAAACTGCTGTGTTTTCTTCAGAAACACTACTATTGTTTATAGAAATAAGCTGCTGTGTAGAAATGGGGGCAGCCATTCAAAGGAGAAAAGGCTCAGGTTACACAGCAGATAAACTCTGTAGAACATAATGGTGCTATCTGTTATCCACTATGTAACCTGTGACAAAAAGGGGCTGATTCACTATGGGTCGAATATCGAGGGTTAATTAACCCTCGATATTCGACTAGGAATTAAAATCCTTCAACTTCGAATATCGAAGTCGAAGGATTTAGCGCAGATAGTTCGATCGAACGATCGAAGGATAATTCCTTCGATCGAACGATTAAATCCTTCGAATCGAACGATTCGAAGGATTTTAATCCAACGATCGAAGGAATATCCTTCGATCAAAAAAAGTTAGCCAAGCCTATGGGGACCTTCCCCATAGGCTAAAATTGACTTTGGTAGCTTTTAGATGGCGAACTAGGGGGTCGAAGTTTTTTTTAAAGAGACAGTACTTCGACTATCGAATGGTCGAATAGTCGAACGATTTTTACTTCGAATCCTTCGATTCGAAGTCGTAGTCGAAGGTCGAAGTAGCCCATTCGATGGTCGAAGTAGCCCAAAAAAAACTTCGAAGTTTTTTACCTTCGAATCCTTCACTCGAAGTTAGTGAATCGGCCCCATAGCCTTTTTTCAATTTCCGCCATTGCTGTATATAAAACAAAAGTTGGTTTTTGAGACCCAGTTTTCTGCATTCCAATTTTCTATGCCACCAGTCAAAATAAATTGCAGCTTTTTTAACGTCTAAAATTAAGTTTTTGTTTGTCCATGAAGTCTGTTTTTCTCAGCTCTCCATTCACCAGCACAGATGCTATATGCTGTAAAAAGCTATGTAATAACATAGGCAACTCAGAAAGCCATAGCAACCAATAAACACAAGCACTTATTGATTTACTGCAATTAGAGTAATGATTGGTTAGCTATTATTGGAATACTGGACATGGGTGAAGTCTTCCATTGGAAATGACATTTTAACTTTGTTTAATTAAAAGAATAGGCAATTACAGAAGAGTGAATGTTATAAATATGAAATGATCATAACTTGATTCAAACATAAGCATCCAAAACTATCCATCAGATGGTAACTGTGTGATTAACCAAGAAATTTGAAACTTCTGCAAGTAATAGATAAAGACAGCATCTATTATCATGATATAAAGGTATGGGGCTCGGGACCTGGGGTTTTCCGGATAGCGTATTTTTCCGTAATTTGGATCGTCATACCTTAAGTCTACTAGAAAATCATGTAAACATTAAATAAACCCAATAGACTGGTTTGTCTTCCAATAAGAATTAATTATATCTAAGTTAGGATCAAGTAAAAGGCACTGTTTTATTATTACAGCGAAAATGAAAATCATTTGTAAAAATGTGGTTATTTTAGATAAAATGGTGTCTATGGGAGATGGTTTTTCCAGAGATTAGTGCTTTCTGGATAACAGGTTTCGGGATAACGGATCCCATACCTGTATACTTATATTCACCAGGAGAAAGACGCTGTGAACCCATTTGTTAATAATCCCCTGTAGTAATACACACTGAAATTGGAGCTGTTATTGATTTTCCAATAACTCCAACAAGGAGATTCTAGTCTAATTCTAGCAATCTTAGACAATGAAAGTCGAAAGATGGCTTTTATACGATATTTGATGTGTGTATGGCGGCAGATGAGCCAACCAGTATCAGCAGAAGACTTGGATATCAATCGACACGTCGGGGCTGCCCAAAACAAGGCAAAACAATGGACTAAATCTAATACAAAGGGCTTGCACACCGAAGAAACAGACATGGTGGTATTGCAAAATATATACATTTACAAAATCATAAAATGGGAATTCCCATTGAAAAAAGCTTTTAGTCGAAAGTCGGGGTAATTATCATTCTATGGCAAAGGTATGTGCTTCCTTTATCCTTTATCTGCTTGTGACTAAACTTGAGTGGTATGTATGCTTAAAATTGTGCATTTTGCTGACAGTTTTGTCTTATTTCATATAAATGACCAAACACACCTTTTTTCTGTAATTTTTTATAATTTTGTAAATATATATCTTTTGCAATACCACCTTGTCTGTTTCTTCAGTGTGCAAGCCCTTTGTATAACAACGGTTCTATACCTCTGTCACTTCATCTCTCTGTAGATTTATTATAGTCTCTTTTGTTATTTAAGTAGACATTTCTGTTGGAAAACTAATTTACATTGCAATAATCACTTTTTCTTTCCTTGTAACAGATACTTCCACATATATGGGGTATATCTATCAAAGAGTGAAGTTAGAGATAACCACAGTCCGCTAGAGTGAAATACCACTTCCCTCAATTCATTTCCATGGGATTTTTAAAGGTGTATTTATCAAAGAGTGAAAGTTTACCCTTTGATAAATACGCCTTTAAAAATCCCACAGAAATGAATGGAGAGCAGCAGTATTTCACTCTAGTGGACTATGGTGTTCTTTAACTTCACTTTTTGATAAATATACCCCCATGTATGTGCGGGGATGCAGATGAGAAGCAGATGTAATACCTCTTCATGGAGATTAGGACAGCCTTCCATTGTTAAGTGAATGTAAGGGAGTTGGGACTGCACTAGTTCTGATACCTTTGTGGAAAAAATAAAATTATACAGAAGCATGCAATTTTTTTCTGTGTCTGTGAGGCAGGATGGACACTGAAATATAACTGATGACTTATATGTATTTCTCACTTCATGCCCTGTTGTAACTGCCATTGCTGCTTGATGTAAATATCACTGTGCATCAATCCTGCAAATGGATGCAACTCTGATCCCCACTCCTGTTCCACCTGCATAGTACTGAACTTACCACCACCTCCTGCTCTTTACTTCCGTCACAGATGAAGACATAGAAGTCAGGCATTTTGCCAGGGTCAGGGATATTGCCTTGGGCATCTATTTTTTCTGTATTGCATGCCTGGCAAAGTGGTGCATTGCCCATAACTATCCAAGCCAAATCTGTGTGGTCTTCTCTGTCTCAGTTGGAGCCACTAATCCACACAGACAGTGCCTGCAGCCTTCTCTGCTCCGTGGGGTATCAGCTCTATCTCTTTGCTGGGTGGAATTCCTCTCCCTTTTCTCTCTCAGAATTCATTCCAGCAACTGCAGGCATCAGTCAGTGACCACTTCCAATTCAGGCACGGCCTGTCTATTTTTACACCTACTAGGCCAGTTATGCATGTAAATGGAGCAGGGAGGGGAATGCTTTGCAATACAGAGCCAGTGTACGCAGCACATAGAGGGAAGGTCCTGCAGTGTGAAATGCCATTGCTGTGCATGTGAGTCTTATTGAATTACTTGTTGTGTGCCATGTTTTCATTTCTTTTTTTTACTTCTCTCTTTAGTCCTCGCTTATGTAGTTAATGGCTCTTATGTATCATGTTCCTTTTAAATAACCAAACTGGTGCCAGCAATGACTGAGTTTAAATTCAGGACAATCTATAGCAGTGTATGAAAGCATTGTTTAATATCATGTAATACAAAGTGCTATTATAGCCAGAAACTCAGACAATAACCTTTGCTTGATGTGGAGAAAGTGAGCAGAGCAATGCCCAGCTACAGAGAAAAGCCAAGGAATTCTGCACTACACAACAGCATTCCTCTCCTTGCACACAGAATGAACCAACGGAGCAAAGCCATTTTCTCATTAAAGGGCCACTTACACAGGTATAAAAGCTACAGAGTTACTGATCTTGTAGGAAAAAAAAGGCAAATTTCAAGTGATTAATCATAAGATACTGTTTTCATTATAAGCATTTATCCCTTCATGTTTTTATGTGATGGTACCTGTGGCAGAAGTCTGACACATAACTCCCAACTGTCCCGTTTTGAGCGGGACAGTCCCAATTTAGACAGCTCAGCCCGGGTTTTTTACTAAAATGTCCTGACTTTCTCTTTGATCTCCTGCACTGAACAGCCAGAAAAAGATACAAGTTTCCAACTTAATTGGCTTTTGGCAGAGAGCCCAGAATATATACTTTTAACAATTTAAGATAAGCAGGTCTCTTGGGGAAACTGACTTGCAGCTTAAAGGGCAATTCGCCTTCATTAGCAAAACTGTAATAACACATAAGCACCACAGAAATGTGTTCAAACTTTCATTACCTGCCGAATGTTGTAAAATAAACATGGTAATTAGGGTGTGTGGCCACAAAAATTGGCGTGGTCAAACATGATCTTTTTGTCCCTCTTTCTATTAATGTTGGGAAGTATGGTCTGACATCATGCACCTTAATCTGGGATGCAGCAGAGTGCTGGAATGTTTTTGAACTTTATAAGGATCATTTACAACCATAATTTCTTCAGTCAGTTGTATGTAAAACTAAATTCATTAAAGGTACTTGCATTAAATGCACTCTTTGCACTTGTATAGTTGTGCTCAGCAGTAACGTAACTAGGTGGGGGAGGGCCCTGGTGCGGGCCATGCATCTGGGGCCCCCCCTACCCCCCTTCACGTCGATTTTCTTTGCGGCTACAGTGGGGTGCGATTTGCCAGGGGGCCCTGCGGGAATGCGGGCCCTGGTCCAATTGCACCCCCTACTCCCCTGGTAGTTACGCCACTGGTGCTCAGCCCTTCCTGCCTCTGATTCAGAATTGAGCACAGAGGAAACTTGGAGCTACTGCCACCTCCATACCTGATTATAGCTCCAGGGTTCCCTGAGCACCCTGTGTCAATAGGAGCAGAGCATTCACATCTAAAGGAGGACACCAGAAATGACAACAACCAGACTTGGAAAACATTTGGTGATGTGTCCCATATTATGGAGAAGTGTGAGCACAACTACACATTTTTATGAATTGGCCACAATTGCAATGTCCCCTGTGAGTGTAAACTTGCTGGAATAATGGGGAAAAACATTGCATTATGGGGGGAAATATACTAATTAAGCTTGAAATCTCACTTTTTTTTTGCAACACTTACAATTATACATATATATATATATATATATATATATATATATATAGAGTTCAGTTTAGGAATGAATGATCCCAGGACCAGCACTTCCCTTTGTGAAAATTCTCCAAATTTTATTTAGATACACATATCAGTGTCCAATATATATAAATATATATGCACAGTATATATAAATATACACACACATGTAATATATGTATGTAATGTGTGTAAGCATCTTTCATAAAAGTTACAATGCTGTATGTAATTAAAAAAATCAAATTTCATATTTTTAAAATTTTCAAGTTGGATATTTGTTCAAAACTCACAAATTCGAGTTGGGAATAATCCAAACTCAAATTTGAGTCTAGATTTATCAAACCTGGACCCTGGGAACAAATTGAATTTGATTGTTCGCCACCTAAAACCTGCCAAGGTCATGTAGAAGTCAATGGGAGAGGTCCAGTGACCCATTTAAAGATGTTAATAGCCTTCCTGACATTTGAGGTTTTTTTCGGAGAAAAAAAACTCGATTCGAGTTTAGTCGAATTCAATTTGAATTGGATTCCAGTTTTTGGGTTGATAATATTTGTTAGCGTTTTGGATATTCAAGTTTTTTCTAAAATAAGATACTAATCAATTTTCGAGGTCATTCGAGTTCATTCGAATTAAAAAAAAAACACTTAACATTTGACCTTTGATAAATCTGCTTCCTAGATTCTCATCTGCCATGTGTTCTAGGGGTAGATTTATCAAAGAGTGAAGTTAGAGATCTCCACTATCTGCAGAGTGAAATACCGCCCCTCTCCATTAATTTCTATGGGATTTTAAAAGGCGTATTTGATAAATATACCTTTACAAATCCCATAGAAATATATATATACAACTGCAATAATGGTACTATTTAAATGCTTGCATTAACGAAAATCTCCACTGAAACACACCTAAAAAACTAATCAGTATATCCCATAAAACATGTTTAAAAACAAGACATATTGTAACCACAAATTCACTCTACTTAGTTAGTCCCATACAATGAATTTCTTTACTTTTTATAAGTCCTGAGAGTGCGGACCTTCTTGTAGTTGTTACAGATAATTTATTGGCTCTGCACCCAGACTTTTCAATTGAAAAGTTCCTTAGAACCGCCCATTCTGTAACATACTAAAAGTTAACTTAAAGGTGAAACATCCCTTTAAGTAAAGAATGATAGAGTGTATATCTAGTATAGGTCAATCTAAAAACAACTGGACTTGCTGAGTAATCAATGAAGACGTTTCACTACTCATCCGAGCAGCTTCTTCAGTTCAACTGACTGGTGTGGGAAGTTTTCGGCATTTTGCATCAATATGAAAAAAAAACCAATGCTGCTGCCTTTAATTCTAATTACATGGCTTACTGATCTCAGACATTGATTTTGCAAATGTGTTTCTTGTCCATGTGCCTTAGGGATTAGGAACCAACTTAAATTAATACTGAAGCCAAAAGATGTTGGTGGGCTCATCTCCAATGTGAAAAGGAAATGTTCCCTTACTGTTGTGCCAGTGAATGTTGGAAGGGGTTATACAGAGAATACTGCTGACTAACATAGGAAAGAAAGAGCCCTTTACTGCTGTACCGGTGGAACATGGAACACAAAACTTAGTGAATGGATACAGGCTTCAAAGTTGTTAATCTTTTTTCCGTCTGTATTTAAAATCAATACGCACACGAGAAAAGTGGAATTTAAATATAGAACACTATTACAATTGCTCCATAGATAAAAAGAAAGACATAAGTACATGCTCAGTCCACTTCACACTTAGCATGTTAATTGAAGTACAATCCACTTTTCTTCTTTTGTTAGTCTTTTTTTGAACTACAGCAGTGGTGAGCCCCCACAATAACTAACATGGTATCCTAGCAACTGTACATGATTCCACTGAGCCTGTTCTTCTCCGTGTCTCACAGCAGTCACTGCATAACAACAGGTAATCACACATACATGCAGCCAGTCCTCCCTCCTCTCCTTCATATAAAGCCACTAGGATCTGGAGTTGCACAACAACATGTAATCATAATCACATAATCCCAACAGCATTTTTACACTTTACCACTTCTCCATATCATTCTGATGCCTTTAATATAGTAAAATGAGCTCTGAATTCTAATAGGAACAAGTTATTGATGTGCGGGTCAGGTTTTTCCAGACTCGTGCCCGCCACCAGAGCCCTTCTTCTGGGTTCATGTGATAGACCCGCGTTGCCCCAATGATGATGTCACAAAAGGGGCAGGGCGAGCAGGAGCGTATTTATAAAAATTCAACCTGGAAGCCGGAAGCAGGAATTTGTAAGGTCGAGATCGAGGCGAGGGAAAGGGGGGGGGGGTGCGAGGTGCCAAGTATCGGCAAGTGTCTTCGATTCTTCTATACTTTCAATGCTCCTCAAAATTTAAAATTTTCACCAAATATTACAAAGTTGTAATGTTTGGGGAGAATGGTATACAAATTTGTACAGTGTCGGACTGGCCGGGTGGGAAACCGGGAAAAAACCCGGTGGGCCCCGACCCTCATGGGCCCCTGCCGGACCTCTCTTCCGATATAGGGTCTCTCTTCCGATATAGGAATGGCACCAAATGTCTGCGCATGCGCGCTGCCGATCGCGCATGCGAAGAGAATGTTGGAGATAATACAGAAATGTAAATTAGATTCTTAGATGTAGGCTGTATATTATAAGAAATGCCGTTTCAGGTGACAGAATTACAGAAGTTCCAAATTACAGAAGGTTGTCGTCCATAGACACCATTTTATCTAAATGATCCACATTTTTTAAAATGATTTCCTTTTTCTCTGTAATAATAAAAGCATACTTTGTACTTGATATAATTAATCCTTACTGGAAGCAAAACCAGCCTATTGGGTTTATTTAATGTTTACATGATTTTCTAGTAGACTTAAGGTAGGAAGATCTAAATAATGGAAAGATCCGTCATCCGGAAAACCCCAGGTCCCGAGCATTCTGGATAACAGGTGCCATACCAGTCTACGTAATGCTGTCCACATTGGATGACATGCAGTCTATTAGCAATTTATAGATTTCGAGACGCAAAAGTTCTAGCCACATCCCCTGAAGAAGCAAGCTTGCTGACTCATTGGGATGGAGTGTTTTTTACTGAAATTAAGTTTTATTGGGGAAACTAATCCAAACGGTTAAAGCAGGGGAGCTGATCACTCACTCTATTGAACGCAGTGTTATGACATCGGCACCCTGTGATTAGCCATTTGGCACAAGATTTTAACAAGTATTATAATAAGGGTTTTACACTATTTCTACACTACTTGTATTGAGTATAATGAGAATGCATTTTACAACAGTGTATTTATAGAATGTGTAACATTGGTATCAGATGGTAATACTTACTCATAAACTAGGTCTTGTCTTAACAAGGGGGAATTTTGTGTACGTGGGGGAAGCGACAGATGGGGACCAGTCCAGTTCCATATGTTGGATTGGGAAGGAATTCAGAGAACAGGGGAAGGATCCAACTCTGTCCACTGTCCCCAGATTTTCTCAAATTTTTTTGGGCAGCCTCTCCTGACATATGTACGTTTCTATAGGGTTATGGCTTTGTTAACCATGTCTTCCCATAAACTCAGGGTCAGCCCTTGGCCGATTTGCAATGTAGTGCAATTGTTGATTTTAGCAAACATACACAATATGATAATTAGGGTGATACTTCTTTAACCTTAAGTGCAATCACTACTGGATCTAAGGGGAGTATTAAGTCTATTTTGTCTTGTATGTACAGTATCTGGTTACTTTCCCTCAAAACCTTTTTTATCTTTGGACATGCCCACACCATATGAATGAAGTCAGTGCAGGAATATTGGCATCTGGGACAATCCTGCTCTAGTGGCGACAAGAACTTCTTGTCGCCATTGGATCGTGAGGTTGCAGTTTCCTCCATTTTGCTTGTGCACCAGGGATCTCTACCTTTCGGGAGGGCCAGGGTGTGAGAGTACTTCTTGGATTGTTCTACAATCCTGCTCTAGCTCAGTTTATTTTATGTATTAGTTAATGGGTGAGGTATCGGCAATGAAGTTATTATATTTTACTAAAAAAAACAACTGTCCTGTCAAGTTTAATCCTTCCATATAACCCACAGGATCTCTATCTATCTATCTATCTATTTATCTATCTATCTATCTATCTATCATCTATCACTCTGTAGCCATGGACCTTATTCCTGTCCAAAATGACATCCAAACCCTTCTTAAAGGCATTAAAGAAACATTGTGCATCAGAGCATTCCAGACTCACTCTTCTTGCAGCGAACAATCATTTGCATTGCTTCAGGTAACTATTTTGTTCCTATTTTGTTCCTTAGTGGCCTCTTGTCTTTTCTTCTTCTCTATGAGATCCCTGACTATTTGTTTAGAATAGAAGAGCTACCACCACTCTTTACAAGCATTTTTTTTCTGAGAAAACAGACAACACCTTTATAGTTTTGTTCAATTATTAAAATATTTATTAAAATGCAAGATTTTTCATTTACTTTTTGATTTGTTATAACAAGAAAAAAATCTCAGTAAGCCATTTATAGAAGCTAGAAAAGCAATACAAATGATTTATTTGTTTACAAAAAGGCAGATTTAAAGGGGAGATTGATTAAAATGATGTCTATAGTATTACTGTGTCTTCAGTTTTGCAGTCTACTGGATAAAATACAAAATCTCTGTACCAACTGCATATTTTAGACATCCAAACAAGTTCACATTTTGAAAGGCCACAGCATTAAGCTGGTTACTATGGTAGAAAAGTTTCTGAGGAACACCAGGAAAATTAGATGTCCAGCCAAATGGAGACATAAGTATTAAATATACAATTGTGTTATTGACAGAATGTCTGTGTATGAGACCACCAAACAACTAATAATGCAGAAAATGTTCAAACAGATGGTAACCTTCATTTTTTAAATGACAGGCTACCTTTAGACAATTGTGTAAATTCCATTATGAGTCTTGGTTCACTATGTAGTTACTATGTAGTTACAAGGTTAAATGTCATGTTTTGGAGAATAAGCCATAATGGTTAAAGTTTAAAATTAAATTGTTTATTAATTTACTTCATAATAATATATTTATAACTACTTCTAACCAGTACTATTTATAAGTACCATAAATATATTCTTGATTAGACTTAAAAGGTAACATAAATCCTCCCGTTCCTGGGTTCTCCAAAATGAATGCTATTAATAACATGGAATCATAGTAAAACTGTGAAGTAATATCCCAAAGCTTATGAGCACTAGTGCTTTCTCTATAATGAGTTCCGCTTTTACTAGACACATTTATGCCTAACGCTATGTTTATCACATCTCATTCTCACTACTTTAAAGTGGGATGGTATAAACAAGCTTCATACCGTAGATTAGTGCTGTGAAAATTTGTACATGTGGCAGGACATTTATTTGTCATCATGTATAACTAAGGGACAGATTATATCACAATAATGATGATGCCACAACTCAGGAGGTACATTGTTGAATCTATCCATCCAACATTTCATTGGGCCCTGAAGAGAAGCAATCTCTGGCACAGAAAAAATTGAGATGTTAATTTCCAAGATGACCAATTGGTAGTCCTCTTATTTTTCTTCAAATACATTTTGTGGCTTTGGTTAGTCAGATGACATAGTTCCAGCAAGGGCCACACAGGCTTGTCTACCTCATTAACTGTCAATACTACAGATTAACCGGACATCTATATTAATATGCTCAGAACTATAGACATATGTATTGAGAATAATCTGAGTGAAATGTACAGTGAATAATACAGTGGTTTGTTATTATATTCTAAACGTAACATATCATCTGCAAACACTGTTATAAGAAAATGGAGGTTAAAAAAAAACAACAAAGAAGAAAATAACCCAACTCAATGTAGATATAGTAAACGGGTCAGCTAAAAACAAATGATGGCATTCAACTCTCAAAGGAAATCACACATGATAATTAGTTATTGTGACACCAAACAAATGGAGGTCTAATATAAGTAACATCAACATATAAAATATATACAGTATAATGAGTCCAGTACTAAACCCTAGGGTACAATACTGATCTGTTTTGGATGAATGTGAAAAGAATTGGGAAATGCTGACAATATCCTGATATTATATTCACTCATTTCTATACCTTGGGCGCACATATTATAATATGTGTATTATAATAATGAATGTACCTTTCACTTATAATTTAAACAATATAGTACATAAAATCACTTGGAAGATAGCTTCATGGCTTTATATAGTCATTGAACATCTTTGTAACATCTAATATTGTTACAAAGTAGGCAAATATTATTCCACATATCCCTTTTCACTATCAGACTAATAACTCCCCAGCAGTGATCACAATCACGTGTGTTAATCATTGGAACTGAACCTGGGGATACTAATTCCAAAAGGTTTTACTGTTATGCTACAACTTGGTTTTTACAATAAAAAATAATATTGTCTAATCTTTTAAAATCAATTTAGATAATACTATTGCACAACACTGTGGAATAAGTTAGTACTTCAAAAATAATAATACATAAGAGATTTGAATGAATGCAAATACAATTTAAAGGGTATGTGGGGTTCCAGTCCAGTCAGCTGAACAATTATTAAGCACTAGAGTTTACACAAATGTATAAAAAACATTATATGAAATAGTGAAATGTCACCTTCTTTCTCATGACAGTTTAGGCCAGCGTTTCAAGCAGGCAGTGGTGCAGAACAAATGCTATACATAATTTAACAATATCAAAAGCATTTTTCTTAATGTTCAATCCATAAATGCAACCAAAAGACTCTGTATATGTAATAACCACACTCACACCCAGCACTTTTTCTTTTTTGGTCACTCTATGGGGTTAGTATGTCACAACAACATTAGTGAAGAATGTTTCTGGATGAGAAAAAAAATCTATAACAATTAAAAGCAATTGTTTAAATGGCAATATCATGGGCCAGTACTCTAGAACTTCCATTTTTCTATCGCTGCCCTAGGATTGTAGCTGGTTGTTGTATTTGCTTTTACATTTTTCCAGGTCACAATATTGCTGTTCCTGCACTTTAATTTACTTAGAGGCATATTCCCTGGGATAATTCAAACTGAAATAATATCTGTGTTTATGAATGTCTTAACCTGACACATATAAGAAAGTCAGTGACACATTTAGGACAAATATGGATTTATTAATTCTATTCTAAAACCACATTTTAATCCTCACAAAGGATGATTATTGGATAAGAATTTTGCTGTTATATTGCAGATTAATATACAAAATGCAAAACATTCACTGCTAGTAATTCATCGCTTAGCAATTTACTCAATTTACCACAAAGGGACAACATAACTATAACGTATTTCTATCAATAGAATCAAATAAAACTGTTCATATAATTAAAAGGGGCCAATTTAGACATCTGCCAGATATACAGAAAATGGCAAAGAGAACAAAATGATCAAGTTGCAGGATTAGCTATGTTTGCTGTTGCAGAGAAGACACCATCAATAACTGAATGTTGATGCATCATTCATACCCAAAGATTCAAAGAACTGAATGTTGGTGCATCATTCATACCCAAAGATTCTCTGGCATCAGAAATATATGCACAGGCAGCTGAACCCAAATCTTAACATCTTATGTTTTGCTTTACAACCTAACATCACTCCGGTCTAAGGGAAGGCACTGTAACCAAATTTCATATGTTTCACAATCTTCATGTCCTGTACCAACAGAGTGTAAGGTCAAGACACAGACATTATGATGTTGGTTTAAAAGATGTTGTATTTTTCTGCATTCCTGGTAATCACATCACTGCACTCCAACCAGAAAGCCCTGGCAGAATGCAGCAAAAAGCCTGAAGGATATTTATGGTCAGTATTTCTTCAGAAAAAAAGGGCTGTAAATAAAGGAATAAAGCAGAGCCTGTGCAATGCATGTAGTACAGAAAGCTTGAGTGTGCTATAGCCACAGCTGTTCTGCAGTCGCATGATATGGCCAGCTGATATGACTGAGCTAGCACAAGGTGGGGTCTCTATAAAGATGCAGACTTCTCTTGCCCCAGTGAATTATCTGCAAGGAAGAGCAATAGATAGAAGAACAGCATGACAGCTTGTCAGTGACTGCATTACATATTATGTAATTGTAAGTACAGTGAATATAATCATCTTTTATTTCGCTTTTTTTTTTTTTTACAATTGTAAGGTATGATTCAACCCCTTGCTTTACATGTGTAGGGATACTGAGGTAGCAGAAGAATATGCAAAGGCAGGATTAATTTGATATGGGATCATGGTGAACATAACAGGGGATATCTTCATACCTTGCGCTTGCGTTCCCTAGAGATCTTACGCCTCTTCCTTTCCCTCTCTTTCTCCTTCTCATCAATGGAAGGCAGCTCCAGGTCCCGCACTTTTTTAATAGAAGCAGCAGCATGAGCCATTTTGAGGAGACAACCACCAGGTTTAAGATCCTATTTCCCTAGCACAGAATCCAATCCAATATACTGTATATATATGTCTATAAAGGGTGCTTCTTCTTCCAACCAGAATTTGCAGCCAGGACTTGACAGTGTATCCTTCAGTGCAGTGATAAATGGAAGGTCTTGGTAGGCACCCACAATTCAATAGAGCACAGCAGTGCCCTTAAAGTGCAGACACAACACAACAGCAAGTGTCATTCAAAAATATATAAAAAAGACATTTGCAAAACATTAAAATCAGGCTGCCACCCTTCCAGATTTGTACTGCCAATAAATAAAGGCAAAGCTTCAGACCAGCTGACAATCCACCCTTTAACTCCTCGCCCTAATGTGGGACCCTTCAGCACAGCCTGTGTCCTCTGACTAAAGCCAGGAAGAAGCCACCTCTGTGAAAGCAGAGGGGGTGGCTGAGCTCTTTTAAATTCATCAAGCACCTCAACGCAGAGTAAGGATAAAAATGGTGCAGTCTGACTTAATGACTTGCTGCTGCTTCTGCTGCTAGGACTGCCTCACACTGAACACATGACTTGCTTCCTTCCCTCCTCTGCCTTTGCTTTCTCTTTAATTACATTATTACAGCTCTAATTTGAATCAGGGCTGTCCGGTTCACCTGCCACTAACAAGAATCATTCTTCGGCAGGAGCAGACGAGCCAGAAGAACACTCCGAATATTCCTGTGCTTATCTGTAGCGATTGGCTTGCAGCACCCATCAGCTTGCATAAAACTGTCTGAAAGCACAGGCTGCAGATGCCAGTTAAACACACACACATTGATTCTGCTTTCCCTAGGATTCACCTGTTTGATTGCCTTGACAGTAACAGAAAAGCAGGAAAGCAAGCTACTGCATATGCAGGCACAAATACATCAATCGGGTAATAAACAAATTAGCTTTAACCCCTTATATGCAGGATTACTTCCCTGTGTATCCATCTCCAATACCCTTAAAGAAGAAGTTCACAGGAAAATACATTTTAATATTTTGCAGTTGCGAAGGTAAGCAGGGATCTACAGAATAAAATACTTATTGTGTGTGTATTATGAATAAATATTTTTGCACCATATATTTATGTGATTAAAAACATATTCTTAATTTAGCATCAGTGTGTATTTCATGTAATTCATATTTCTTATATATCCTTGAAAGCTAGGACAACCAGGACAGTTCCCAAGGTAGAAAAAGCATCAGGACTTATTACTCCTCTATCTCACTTTCTGACATACTAGCACTTTTGGGGTTAATTCAGTTATTCTCAGTTGTTTGGGGGGGAATGCTGAGGCCTGCTGAATTTTCCATGTAGCAATTGTATCTTTCAACCTCACATTATCTATCAACATCAACGCTCTGCTCCAATGGAGCACTGACAAGGAGCCCATTGGATAGCAGTGGTCCATCTAATCCTTCCACTCCCAGCCAACAAATATATAAAAGCATTTACTGTATAAAGGGCACATTGTGCTGGTCAAGGGGTGCCCTAACCATTTAGAAGTGTAGGAACCACGCCATTCACAAACATACCATGTCAGAGAGACATCAGATGTAATCGCCTTAAATAACAAACACACAGAAGCTAACCGAGAACGTGTTTTTAAAAAAATAGTTAAATAGCTCATAAATAAGCCACAAAAAGATACTAAATATTGATATTCTATACTTCTAGTGCAGGGGTGTCCAAACTTTTTGCAATGAGGGCCAGATTTGGTGAGGTGTAAATGCGTGGGGGCCAACAATTCAGCCTGACATTCTTTCAACCATTAACATCATTTAACTAATTTAAACAAGGAATCGCGTAGCCGTAGCAGTAATATTTGGGCACATTAGTGAAATGATCTGCAACTTGGTCTGTACTGCTGCCTATGTGCTGAAGGTGTTAGTAATAGACAAGAACTGGCACGTATTGATGCGCCACTCTCGCATACTTCTTTAGTTTACTGTACTGGTACGTCTATTGACACCTTCAGCCCTAAAGAAGTTTGTGAGAGCGGCACGTCACTATGTGCCAGTACGTGTCTATTACTAACACCTTCAGCACACAGGCAGCAGTATAGACCAAGTGGCAGATCATTTCACTTATGTGCCTTAATATTACTGCTACGGGATTCCTGATCGCACTGTGCTGGTGGGCCACATTATTATTAATTTCATAGGGCCGGTGTAAATTTGAAAATGGGCCGCATTTGGCCCCCGGGCCTGACTTTGGACATGCCTGCTCTAGTGCAAACATATTAAGCAGAATTTTTAGAGAGACTGATCCTTATCCATATCAGTAGCTGTCCCAGTGGGACTTGCAGTCTAAGGAGTAGCGATGTGCGGGCCGGCCCAATACCCACGGGACTCTCCGATTTATCGGCAGGTTGGGCAGGTTTGGGCTGACCTCACACTTTTCTTTGCGGGCGGGTGCGGGTTGAGCTCTTCTCCTGCTCTCCCTACCTGCCACTGTCAAAAGCCGGTTTCCGACTTCTTTATAAACCTCTGCCTGCCCAGCCCCCTAATGTGACATCATGAGAGGGGTGGGGCGGCACGGGTCTATAAAAGGAACCCGGAAGTCAAGCTCGGGCTGGCGTGGGTGGTGGCTGCAGGTTGGGGAAAACCTGACCCGCACATCACTACAAAGGACATAATGAAATAAAGGGTGTGAAATCCAATCAGCAGGGAGCAACCAATCAGCAGGGAGCATTTACTGGTAAGCAGCCTGAAAACTAACATATAACTGGTTACTATGAGAAAAAAAGACCTATGTAAACTTTGTATGTTTTATTACATTCCCCATATAGTTATTCTCATGAATAAATGTTAGAATTTCATCTGTAGCCAATTAATATGCCTAAACAGTATGTAAAGTGTAGGAGGTAGATCCACCCACACAGAAACAAGGACCCCACCACTGAGACTCAAAGCTAATAACTTCTGAAGATAAGAATGATGATGAAGATGATGAGAATGAAGTTGTGTCGGTTATATTTTTAACCACTAAACAGTTACAGTTTCAGCTACAAATATGAAACACGATGGATAAGACATTAAATTGCTTCAATAAATCCTCTATTCTAGGATTGATGCGCAAATAGGAGTTTCTATCTTAGTGCACAATATATGAGCTACCTTAGGACAGACCATCCTATTATTCTACAGGCTCTTCGTACCTCACGGAAAACATTTCCTCTGACCACATACAGCCAATTCCAAAAGGCTAAACTAATGTCACAGATAAAGAGTGAGGGTTGGACATAGGCAAAGCTGGAGCTCTCACAGATGCCACCTCTACACTTTTCAGAATTTCACAAATAAACACATCTCAAAACATTTAAGAATAATAAATTTAAGGCTAAAAAGGTCACCAGAACTTTCAAACTATGGCAGAAACAGTCAAACCTGCTTCTACCGATAATGCCCTAGTTGTGCATCTAGATGAGACTGATGCATCTAAGATTGTAGCAAGATCTCAGTATTTCTATGTATGTCACCAGAAGAGATCTCAGTAACAATGAGAGAAGTTTAGCTATTGTGGCAGGACAAACAGAACAAAGGACAACACAGGAAAACCCAATGAGATGCAATGAATGAAGACACTTTATCAGAGATATATAAATATACTAACAGGGAATGGTTTTCTATAGTCTAGTACAGGGGTCCCCTACCTATGACCCATATTCAAATGTAAGAGTTGGGGAGTAACACAAGCATTAAATGCCAAATAAGGCCTGTGATTGGCTATTTGGAAGGCCCAATGTGGACTGACAGCCTACAGTTGACTCTACATGGCAGTACACCTAAATTTAAGCAATTAAAACTTGCCTCAAAATAAAATAACTGCTTTGAGGCCACTGAGCAACATCAAAGTAGTTGGTGAGCAACATGTTGCTTGCGAGCCACTAGTTGGGTATCACCGGTCTAGTAGCTCAGAGCTACTATTACCCAGACTGAAGGGCTGTTGTATGTTCTGGATGAGTAATAAAGAAACACAATGGCACACGAGACTTGTAGTTGCAGGGCAAGCCCTTGCAAAAGTTATTACTGCAGAAGTGCAATGTTTCGGGGCTCCAAACTTTTGCAAGGGCTTGCCCTGCAACTACAAGTCTTGTGTGCCAGTGTGTTTCTTTATTACTAGTATCTGGAGGATGCCGTATCCTCTAAACACTGGGCACCAAGCTCATCTTTATTATCTGCATAAAGGGTGTGTGAGTGTTTTTTCTATTACAAGGTTCTGGATGAGAACACCAGTCAGTTCATGGTGCATCAGAAGATAAGGAAGTTGAGAGCACAACTCACTTCCTGCTGTTTTGATCATTAGGGGCATTGTCCGGAACGAACGCAGCAGTATAAAAGTGGACCAAAATGGCCCATTCATGTGGCTCCATTTGTCAATCAATAGCACGCCGTACAGAATAGGCCTGTGTATGGCCACCATAATGAAGAATAGAACATAGACAATGTTGAATAACTGTTATTTATGTAATTATTATTATGTAAAAGAACTTAAAATGCAGCAATTTAGCGTGAAAGTATCACTGGCAGTGCATATGCATTCTGATACATGCCTGCCATTACATATTACTATTAAATAAATTGAATCTAACTATTAAAAACTATTTAATCAGCTTTAAAGGAAAGTTATCACTAGAGGGGTGCCCAAAACTTGGCACCCCTCTAGTGATAACTTTTCTTTAAAGTAGGTAAGCCTGATATTGCTTACCCAATAACCCAGGCTGGTACTCCTGTTATTATCCAGTAAACTGCAATGGCTAATCTGCTACAGGATAATCTGCTATTCTTCCTTCTTTGTGCCAGGTGTACATAAACAGTATAGTTCAGACTGTAAGCAAAAAGTCATATTTTTCTCTTTAATAAGCATAATATTAAGTCCAGGGCCACAGAAGAATGAAGAGGCAGAAGAATATGCTCTCTCACTAGTGCTCCTACAGGCAATCTGATTTTTTATTACTAAGAAGCCTGGGTATTTTGCTGCTGGGGTTTATGGCATCAGTTGAGCTTTGCTTTGGGGTTCTAGTTCCCTTGGAGCCACTGGGTATATTCCTTTGGCTTGTGTGCAACAATACAGCTGTGTGTGCTTAAGCCCCAGTGAGATCAGAATGATTTATACTTGTACAAAACAATCTTAAGACTCCAGCATAACATCTATTAAGTGTTCATTGGCTTAGTTTCACTGCATTTTAGCTCAGTTTTCTATCAGCCTACACAAAGCAGACTTAGCAAATAGCAATTGATTTATCATTTTCTCTTGCATCAAACAAAGAATCATTTTCTCGAGTGAAAATACGGAATCATTTTATTGCTAAGAATTCACACAGCATCCCCAATTCAGCCACTACTAGTCTCCAAGGCATCTGCCCATAAATTCAAGGGCACAAATCTATGCAACAAATAGATTTAGATTTTCATTGCTTTTTACACTGTAGCCGACCATCTGTGGACACTACTTGGATCGCTATACTTTATCATACTTTTTTGCCCTAATTAAGGGCCCCCAAATATCCAGCATGTCTCTGGATTACAAAATATCTCATTTAAAGATATCGTACCTTCCATATTTATTTTATAACAAGTTTATTTAGGGCCGCTCCTGCCATGAAGCAAGGTGAGAATCTTGCCTCAGGCAGAAGCGAGTGGCCATTTACAAGGGGTGGTAAAAAGCTTGACAAAGCAGTTACACCCGAAATAAACTATAAAAGGTTTTCCCTGCCAGCAGGTGAATTACGTTTTTTCTACATTGACTACGAGGATCGCCGATTCCTCTCTCACCGGGCACCGGGGATTCACAGTGAGGTGCAAGGGTAATCCTTTTCTCAATGTGGTAAAACACCGCCTTTTGTCACTTTAAGAGGCACATTTATTAAGGGTCAAATTTCGAATTCATGTTTTTTTAAAACTCCATTAAACTCTCATGAATTGATCGTTGGACGTCTCCCATTGACTTAAACAGCAATTTGGCAGGCTTTGAGTGGCGAATAGTCTAATTTGAGTTCTTAAAGGGCCAGAGTATGATAAATCTCAAAATCAAATTCAATTTAAAAAAAAAAAAAAAAAAAACTTGAATCGAATTTGAATATACCCTAGTCGAATTTGACAGTTTTGACCATAAATTTTCAATTCGACCCTTGATAATTCTGCCCCTAAGAGTCAACTTTCCGGATTTTAAACTGGAAATCTGGCTCCACTACAGCAGACAGAGCTATTGCGCTAACTGATTTTTAAGCACAGATCGGGAGGGGAGCGGCATCTGGGCAAGATCGCCCCTGAGTTTACTAACTAAAGAAATTCAAATAATAGTTACAAAAAATCCACTTTATAGAGACATGTGCAAGTATTGCCAGAATTTTTGCCAGGTCACTGAAGCGCTACATAATATCCCTGAGGTGCTACATCCCAGCTTTGTTATGGCTTCTGCATGGAATGTGTAATGGGCCCATGCATAACGTGTGAAATACCTGGTCACGCAAACATAAACACTGCTTTCATGTAGCTTTTATTATTTCATAGCGCCGCACACAACTGAAAAAGTGGCACTCACAACTCTAAACAGATACCATTACAAAAATGAGGGCACATTTTGGGATGTAAATATAAAACGTATTTTATGCTCTACATAAAAATCAGAACTCCGTTATTGCTTGCACTTTTGGCATTTTAAATTAGACAGCAAACAAAAAAACCATTTAGTGGTCCTGTTATTTCTATAAGTTACTGAGAATGCCTTTGTAATGTCAAGCAATATACAGTATCCTCTCCCAATGTATAAATGGAAGTAAGTGAAGAAGAAATGTTTTTGCTATGTTTTACAAGCCTATATGGTAATATTGCTCAGCCTGATGTCGCAGAACTAATATTATCAGCTTATACTGCCCCTTAATTATATGTAAAAGGATTTGAGAGTAGTTCAGCAACATCAGGGAGGCCACACATAACATACAATGCTTTACAGTCTACTGAAACAAAATAAAAGGAAAATAAAGGAGCTGACCTATGAACATAGGCACTAAATTACACCAGTGTGGTGAACCTTAGAACCAATCAAATCTTTACTTTCCTACTCTAACATGTAGTAGACTGCTGAAAGCTAGTTGTTGGCTGGTTGCTACTGTCCACTGCACTTGTGCAATTTAGCACCTACTCTACTAAATTAGTTCTTAAAGGAAAACTATACCCCCCCAAACAATGTAGGTCTCTATAAAAAGATATTGCATACAACAGCTGCTTTTTGTAAATAAACCATTTTCATAATAATATACTTTTCTAGTAGTATGTGCCATTGCCATTTTAAAAAATAAGGGCCGCTCCCTGGGATTCACTGTGCACATAAACATACCAACAAACCATACTTGTTAGGTCACATGAGCCAATTAACAGACAGAGTTCTGTCCTTTGCTACAACACTTTTCCTGTTAGAGTTGTAGTATTTCTGGTCAGGTGATCTCTGAAAGTGCACACAGACCATCAAGAAATAGTGGTTCAAGGCAAGAGATGCAAAGGGGCAATATTTACTTACATATATAGACCAGTTTGATAAGATTCTTTAATATGTCACTTAATATGATATCAACTATCTGTTGCTTGAATATTCATTTTGGGGGGAACATTTTCCTTTAATTATGCACCTTTCAGTTTTATCAAAAACATAAATTGGTCACTTTTTGTTTACAACTAGTGTATATTTTCTTTTACACATTTTATGTAAGATAGTAAAAAGATTGAATTCAGTTACATTAAATGGGTTAGTTACAGGTGCATCAAGCAAAAGAGCCTTGGAAGTGGCGTCTCATCAAGGCAGGTGTTGATTGCAGGGCTTCATTGTCTTTATGCACCTTGTACTTTGCACCTTATTCACAAAAATGGAGAATTCATTCCCCCATGTGTAATAAAAGGCACTAAGTAGCCCAGCAGCAGTAACTCAATAAGTAACCAATAAGATTTTTGCTGTTAAACAGGTGACTGGTAAATTCTACCTGCTGATTGGTTGATATCGGTTACTGCTCTTGGGCAGACTTTGTGAGTTTTATTACATAACCCCCTAAATGTTCTGGATACAAATGCAAGAGCATTAATGGGAGCACAAAATTGCAGTGATGTATTCATGCATGAAGTGCAAGTTCTTGCGCTCCTCTGTGGCCACTCATGGTTGAGCAGGGTGCATGGTGGCTTGCCCCCGGTTTTTGCATTTGGCATCTTTCCCTGACAATTGTAAATGTAACTACCTCTGATGGTTTGGTGTAAGGTACAAGTATAGAGGTACAAGAATAGATTCTTTTGCACATACTTCTGAACTTTCACTCATAATAGAGCCTCAGTTTCCATCTGATGGATATATGAACTCTTGTACAGACATTTGGAATGATTTTTGTGGGAGAATTTTGTGAGAAATTTCTTTTTACCAGATGATGGGGCCCAAATCACAAAAGCTTTCTTCTGCAGTGAGCATAACGTTTACCAATTCAACCTTGTGCTATTTGGTGCCATTTACCCCTGCTGGTTGGTATCCACATGGATAAAAAGCTAAATTAGGCCTCTTATTCCTGAATGTCTACACATGCATTCAAAGCCACTTATCCCTAATGGCAAAAGCAGGTCTGAACTGAGCTTCCATAAACCAGGTGTACTGCCAAACAGAGCCTCCTATAGGCTGCCAGTCCACATAGAGGCTACCAAATAGCCAATCACAGCCGTTATTTGGCACCCCGAGACTTTTTTCATGTTTGTGTTGATCCACAACTCTTTTTTTCATTTGAATGTGGCTCATGGGTAAAAAAGGTTGGGGACCCCTGGTCAGTGTTGGACTTGGCCGGCGGGACACCGGGAAAAAACCCGGTGGGCCCCGCCGGCCCAGATCCGCTTCTCAGTGTCGGGGGTCGCGGCAAAATCAAAATTTTGTGCGTGCGCACTAGAGTTGCGCCGCGCACATGCACACTAATGTGGCGATGCACGCGTGTGCACTAACGCACATACAGACATACCCCGCGCCAGAGCAGCAGGGGGGGGCAGAGGGGGCCGTGGCCAGTAGCCCCGGTGGGCCCCAAGCCCCCCAGTCCAATCCTGCCCCTGATCTAGGACATCTTACAGCAGCAGCCAAATTCACAGACTGCCAGTCCAGGCCTGGGCAACAGTAACACATTTGGTGATGTGTGGTTAGACACTAGGGATGCACCCAATCCAGGATTCGGTTCGGGATTCTGCATTTTTTAGCAGGATTCAGATATGGCCGAATCCTTGTGCCTGGCTGAACCGAATCCAAATCCTAATTTACATATGTAAATTAGGGGCAGGTAGGGAAATCATGTGACTTTTTCCACTTTCTCCTTTCCTGTCCCTAATTTGTATATGCAAATTAGGATTCGGATACGGTTCGGTATTCAGCCGAATCTTTTACCAAGGATTCGGCCGAATCCCAAATAGTGCACCTGCATCCCTATTAGACACACAAGAATGCCCAACACCAGCGTGTGAATGAGAAAATGTTTGTGTGTGCCTGCCCTTACACTGCACATTTCAAAACTCTGCAATGTATTTATAAAGCATAATGCTTATTTTCTTTTTAGAGAGACTTTATCTTAAAGGGGAACTATCGTGAAAATGAAAATGTAATATAAGCTTCAGCATACTGAAATAAGAAACTTTCTAAATACAATCAATTAAAAATTCTGTAGCCTTTCAGAAATAATCAAGTTTATCTTCACTATTCCTCTCTCAGCATCTGCTTCTCCTCATTCTGTCTTCATGCAGGAGTTGGGTGTCAGATGAATGATCCAATATATCTCATAGGGGGACTCCTTTTGTTTAGAAGATGTATTAGAGCTCACTCTATTAAAACCACCAGACATCATGTCTCTCTAAATGCAGAATTTGTGCAAAAGGCAGTTATTTTTTTAAATTTTGTTTGTACTGGAATCAGTAATTTGAGTGAGCTCTAATATATCTGCTAGGAAAGGAAGCCCCCCTATAAGATATATTGGATCTAACTGTCAATGAACATCTGACACCCAATTCCTGCATGAAGACAGATGCTGAGAGAGGAGTAGTGAAGATAAACCTGATTATTTCAGAAATGGTGCAGAATATTTAATTGGTTGTATTTAGAAAGTTTCTTAGTTCAGCATGAAGAAGCTTATATAAAATTTCATGATAGTTCCCCTTTAACCCTGGCTCATATATATTAGCTAGCGTTCCACTAAATGCAATAGTCTGGGTTGGGCTTTGATCATAAACAGAATACAGATGCCTGCAGATATCACCGCTGGCATCAACACAAAACATAAAATAAACAGCCTCTGATGAAATATAGGAAGTGAAATGGATTTGTATTCAATAAACATGACAACTAACAATATACAGAGTTTCTTTGTTTTCATATAGGAGCAGCTTGTATTTTTGCTTACTGTCCCTGCAGTGGGTTACAAGCCATTTCTCCATATAGTTACTAAATCAGCACATTGTGCAGCACGACTCCCAGCAGCTCGTGGGCGAGGAGTAGGAACGTGAAAAGATAACAAAGATAAAGCAATCTGGATCCAATCAGGGAACACTTCAGATTAATACTCATTACAGCATTCTGGAAAATTATAAAGGGTCATTTGTAGGCAGAGAACACAATGTGGTTGATGTCTGACGACATGAATCAAGGTAACTGAACTCATTCACAGAAAATGAAAATTGGCAGAGGATATGAACCCCTTTGGCTCAAACCTTTTCATTTAGGACCTGCTTTTCTGAAATGATATACTCTATATTATTTTCCGGTATTCTATGTTAAATCATGTATAGGGGTGTTTTTAACCCTGCTTAAATAGGGTAAATAAGCCTAATCACATACAATAGTTTATAAGACTATGGCTGTATGTTGGCGGTGCTCTATCCAGAAACCTTGCTGCTTGACTTGGTTGCCTTGTTCCATATAGTAAAGAAGTAGGATGGCACACACTGTTGCAATCGTGCTAAAACATAAGTGTTTTATTTGGATCTCAAACACAACGTTTCGGAGGTACAACCTCCTTTATCAAGTGTTCTCCACTTATATTGTATGGGGAAGAACTGTGCTCTTCATGATAGCAATGAAGACCCTTCAGCCTGTATTTCATGAAAGGGGCTGTAAATCCAAAAATACTATTTTGCCCTTATGAAAGAAATGTAATTGTAAGCAATAGACTTTTTACAAAGAATTACGTCGTTTTAAAGTAATTGCTGTGATGGAAGGTTTGCACGGATGTCCGTACAGGCATATAGAGGACAGACAGCACAACATCACTGGATTGGATGTTGAAGCATCTGATTTACAGCAGCATTTCCTATGTATTTTATATTTTTTTTCAACCCTTCTTCAAAGGGAAGATGTTAAACATCAAAGTGAATTCACAGCTATACATGACTGTGTCTACACTGCAGCCAAGCACGTGACTCATGCTGGTATCAATGACATTATAACACTGCTGACATCTAGTGGATTGTCCAGGTATCTACAATTACTGGCCTACTATTATTTATTGCTAGTCATACAAACCTTGTTCAATGGCTTCTCTAAATGTAAAATCATATATAGAGTTACAGTATATAGTTTATATTTACATACTTTATATATTTAAAATTTCTGAAACCTCCTCTGGGCTTAAGAGACATAGTTTTAGTTGACTGGATATTGTATATTGTATACATTATCCTACTTAATCCCCTGGGCCTGCATACAAGCAACATATTGCATTCACATGCTTTTAAATCCTCTCTGACAACGGTCATCAGCTTTCCCTAATTTTAGCACTAATATGAAAGCACCAGTAAAACCAGAAGTTAAATTGAACTTACACACTATTTATTCCTTTCCTGTATATACACTTAATATATCATACTTTTTTTTTACTGATGTGTTTTTATTGGCTCAATCTCTTATCTGTCTCTAAACCAAGCCCCACCTGGTCCATTGACAGTCCACATATGCTTTCAATGCACTCTCCTTTCCTAGTTTAGTGAATGCTGAAAGAATGTTGGAGATACATACAAAGGACAATGCAAAGAAGAGAACCCCAATAAGGTTGCCATGGGCACTGCATTCTGGTATTATTGTCACAGCTATAGAGAGATGTTGGACAGTGTTGGACTGGTCCACTGGGATACCAGGAAAACTCCCGTTGGGCCCAGGTGTAGCTGGGGCCTTCTGCCTCTAACCATTTAGCCTTTTTCATAGTCATTCCCTATTTCTTTATGGCAAAAAAATGCTTAAAGGAGTTGTTCACCTTCCAAACACTTTTTTCAGTTCAGTTCTTTTCATATTGTTCCCCAGATGTAAAGCCTTTTTTCAATTACTTTCCATTATTTATTTTTTACTGTTTTTCCAAACTCTAAGTTTAAAGTTGAATATTCCTGTCTCTGGTGTTTGAGTCTGGCAGTTCAGTAATTCAGGTGCAGATACTAAACTGTTACAATTTTGCAACATTTAGGTGATACATTTCTCAGCAGCATCTCTGGAGTATTAGCAACTATTGTATCAATTCTAACAGCTGCCTGTAATGAAACCCAGAGATTCTGCTCAGCAGGAACAAAGATAACAAATGTATCAACTAAATGTATCAATTTAGAACAGTTTACAGGGTCGCCGACTAAGGTTTTTTATGTGTTATTACAATTTTGCTAACGAAGGTAAGTTGGAGGGATGCACTGAATCCAGGATTCGGTTCGGGATTCGGCCAGGATTCAGCCTTTTTCAGCAGGATTCGGATTAGGCCGAATCCTTCTGCCTGGCCGAAACGGATCCGGATTTGCATATGCAAATTAGGGGCGGGGAGGGAAATTGAGTAACTTTTTGTCAGAAAACAAGGAAGTAAAAAATGTTTTCCCTTTCCCACCCCTAATTTGCATATGCAAATTTGGGTTCGGTATTCAGCTGAATCTTTTGCGAAGGATTTGGGGGTTCGACCGAATCCAAAATAGTGGATTCGGTGCATCCCTAGTAAGTTGCCCTTTAAGCTGCAAGTCACAGTTTCCCCAAGAGACCTGCTTATCTTAAATTGTCACAATTGCTTCTTTGCTTATCTTAAATTGTTACAAAAGTGTCTAAGTGCACCTGGTGGCTGTTCTGGGCTCTCTGCCAAAAGCCAACCAATTAAGTTAGAAATGTTGTATCTTTTTCTGATTGTTCAGTGCAGGAGATCAAAGAGAAGTCAGGGACATTTCAGTAACAAGCCAGGACTGCGGGTTGAGCTTTCAAAAACAGGGCAGTTGAGTGTCAACACTATGTGTACACTTTTTTAGTCATTTCTGTAGACTAACATTGCACATCTTGGAGCTTACTTTACTTGATACTGAAAGGCTCTTGCATATACTTGCCCTATATGTGTTCAGTATTAGTGTGCTCTAGTTCAGCCTGCATTTTTGCAAGGTCGAAAAGTATTGTGTGTGAATGCAAGGAAGCCCTTAAAAACCACCTAAATACATTTATAGAAAACTGTAATATAGCTATCAACCACAAGAGGGCATTATAATCTAATTTATAACAGGTCAACCACGCCTAGGGGGTCTATTTATAAAGCTGTATAAAATGATTTATGTCAGAAAACTGTGTGCCATATATGAAATGGTAATGTTTATGGGGCTGCAAAGGTGTTTCATGGGCAAAAAGTTCTTATTATAATGATTTTTTTTCAATCTTTATTTTCTTTTTTTATCCTTGTGGTTTGTTAATTATCAGTAACCCTAGCAACCAGACAGTGATTGTATTTCCTGGATGAAAAGAGATCATACATAAATATAAAAGATCAAAAAAGAACACAAATACAAATGACGGTTTGGAAAACTAAATCCCGAGACCGGCAACTGGACGCCACTTCTGGTTAAAAAGGTTTATTGCAGCAGACAGCTGGTACACCTATGATTAAGGGACCTGTTCACGAAACGCGTTAGGTGTACCAGCTGTCTGCTGCAATAAACCTTTTTAACCAGAATTGCTGTCTAGTTACTTATCTCAGGATGTGCAGGGCCGGATTTACCCTCCTTGCCCCCCTAGGCCCAGCTACTGTGCCGCCGCCCCCCCGCACGCATTTTCTGGATGTGAATCTTTTTCCAATAAGGACATTTATGCAAAAGTGGATCAGATGGATCAACTAGCAGTTAGGCTTGTTTGAGATATATCTATATATATTCTCTATATATAGACAATTTTTTATACATAGATGCAGAGAGAGATGTGTCCCTGGTTTTGATAAGTTTGTCAATTGTGCTACAGTGGGCAGCCGCAGCATCAGTTAAATATTTATTATAAAATAAAAAAGTCAAATCTTGGCAGCATCATAATCTTTGTAGTTCCTATTTCTCAGCAGACATTATCCCTTATAATACATGAGTGATACTCCGAGTTCCCTGTGTAACTCAGCCTGCAGCCTTGTGCCTTTATATGGTCACAGAACAACCCCTCAGTGACTCCTAATATCCTTATCATTTACAGTAGGGGTACATTATCCCTTATAATACATGAGTGATACTCCGAGTTCCCTGTGTAACTCAGCCTGCAGCCTTGTGCCTTTATATGGTCACAGAACAACCCCTCAGTGACTCCTAATATCCTTATCATTTACAGTAGGGGTACATTATCCCTTATAATACATGAGTGATACTCCGAGTTCCCTGTGTAACTCAGCCTGCAGCCTTGTGCCTTTATATGGTCACAGAACAACCCCTCAGTGACTCCTAATATCCTTATCATTTACAGTAGGGGGTACATTATCCCTTATAATACATGATGATACTCAGAGTTCCCTGTATAACTCAGCCTTGTGCCTTTATATGGCCATAGAACCCCTCAGTGACTTCTAATATCCTTATCATTTACAGTAGGGGGTACATTATCCCTTATAATACAAGAACTGAAATGGTTTTCATTTTGTAGGAAGCAGGAAAGGGACATAAAAAAATCTGTAACAGGTTTAGAAGTTAGAACACTTGTGATTCTGCACCTCCAGCAAATCTGCAAGTTGACTATGACATATTTCTCTACATGGCCGATATACAGCAGATCTGCAGGGGAAATATTAAATGTACATACCAGGAACAGATCACCTTTCTGGGACACACGCAGCACTGCAGAGGCAGCAGCAGCACGAGCACAGAGAGGAGTGGGCGGAGCCACAGCGGGAGATAGGCTGGAGGAGCGGTCCTAAAGCCAGCCGGATCTATCAGGAGCAGCCGACTTACACAAGATGTTAGGGGGCGCCTTCTTGCCGCCCCTAACATCTTGCCGCCCTAGGCCCGGGCCTAGGGGACCTTTCCCTAAATCCGGGCCTGAGGATGTGGATACAGTAGGGACACTGAGGACTGAGCACCTGGCTATTGGGAGCAGTGAAACGGTGAGCTGAATCGGTCTCTTTGTGTTTTTGGTTTACTGACAGTATTTGGAAAACTAAATAAATCAAATGTTACATTTATTCTTTTTCCCCAAACATTACATGTTATTGTATATACTGAACAATATTGAAATAACATCATGAGTTACCAGGCCTGAAAGCTAGAAACCCATTTGGTTTTTGATGTGTCTCACACCCTCTTTTATCTTATAGGCAGATTTATCAAGGGTCGAATTACGAGTTTATGAGAGTTTCTAAACACTCCCCATCAACTCCCATAAACTCGAAATTCAAAAAAAAACGACAATCAATTGCGGTGAATAGGATCAAGCTGCAAATTCGAATCGAATTTGATTGAATTCAATTTGAGGTTTTTCACCCAAATTTGTATTTGTAGGATTGCAGGAGGACCCCAATACGCTAAAACACAAATTCGGCAGGTTTTAGATAGCGAATAGTCGAAATTTTAAAGGAACAGTACATGATAAATTTCAAAATTCTTATTTTTTTTTAACTATGAATCCAATTTGGACTATTCCCTTGTCGAATTTCAATTCGACCCTTGATAAATCTGCCCCTTAATGTGTGAGAATAACAAAGGTGCTGTAAAACTCCCATCAAACTATCCTAGCAGGATGTTATCTTATAGTTCTAACTTGGAGGAATCAAATTGATCTAAAGATAGGTATGGGACTTGTTACCCAGAATGCTCAGGTAATCCAAATGATTCCATATTTGGATGACCATACATTATAGCTCATAAAAAATCAAATAAACCCAATGGAATGTTTTGCCATCAATGACTTCATATAAAGTATATAAAAGATTAATTATAACTTTGTTGGGATCAAGTACAATGTACTTTTTATCATTACAGAGAAAAGGGAAATCATGGAAAAATTTTATTTAATTAAAATGGAGTCTATGGGAGGCACCCATCCCATAATTTGGAGCTTTCTGGATCTTTACATTTACGTTTATAATAGCACAGCTCTCTATGTGTGCGACTACATCAATACATATGTGGAATAATTTTGACTGTACCTTTCCCTCATTCTTATCCCATATCCTTTCTAATCAATGTTTCTATCA
The DNA here is from genome assembly GCF_017654675.1 of Xenopus laevis. NCBI lineage: Eukaryota > Metazoa > Chordata > Amphibia > Anura > Pipidae > Xenopus > Xenopus laevis. The sequence goes on along the minus strand of NC_054372.1, from coordinate 57,491,474 downwards.
TGTTGCAGGGTTACTCGCCTGCAATTTTGCTGCCCATAACACCATGTTGTTTATTAGATATACAGGTATGAGACCTGTGGGATTTCCGAATAATGGATCTTTCCATAATTTGGATCTTTATACATCAAGTCTAGTAGGAAATCATGTAAACATTTAATAAACCCAATAGGCTGGTTCCAGTAAGGCTTAATTGTATCTTAGTTTGGAACAAGTACAATATACTGTTTTATTATTACAGAGAAAAAGGAAATCATTTTTTAAAATGTTGGATTATTTGGATAAAATGGAGTCTATGGGTAATTCGGAGCTTCCTGGTTCCCATACCTGTATTTAATAAACTGGGCAAAATTGAAACTTAATTAGATAAAAGCCTAGTTTACTATTTTGAAATGTAGTTTACCTGCATTCAGTGCAATAAGTGTCACTCAGAAGAAGTAAGTAATAGATTGAAACCTTTAGGGACACCATAAGAAGTTGAAGATGCCCTTTCCTACCAATTCCTAGCTCGAGCACAAAACTCCAGTCTCCCAGCACCTGCTTGTGTGCCATCATTAGAACACAGGAGCTCCCACTTGCACACTGTTCCTACTAAATCTAATAAGCCTGTGTCTATGCATGTCCCTTTGGGAAGAGGGCACAGCTGTGGGGAAGGCTCAGCATTGCCAATTGGGGGGAAGCAATCTGTAGATAGATGAGACAGAAAGATAAGCCCAGTTTCGCTTTGATCAATATATCCCATGGTGTATTGCTTCTTAATTTCTAAAGGATGAAAACCTGGCCATCCTAGAACTGCCTACCTGTGCTTTCTTCTCAGGAAATAAACAAACCCAGTATGGGACTGGCAGTTTAGTCTATAACAGGCCACACATCCACAGCATGCATAGATCAGTCCTGCAGGTATTGTGTATGTGTGTGCTATTACTGCTTCACTTTGTTCTATAATTAGCCTGTATTCATAGAATATGTGGCTTCAGCTCAAAGCCCTGAGCACTCTCACTGCTATAACCAGATCAGCTGCACGAATCCTTAAAGGGATACTGTCATGGGAGAATTTTTTTTTCTCCAAAATTCATAAGTCAATAATGCAGCTCCAGCAGAATTCTTCACTGAAATCTGTTTCTCAAAAGAGCAAACTGATTTTTTTAATATTTAATTTTGAAATCTGACATGGGGCTAGACATATCAGTTTTCCAGGTGCCCCCAGTCATGTGACTTGTGCTCTGATAAAGTTCAGTCACTCTTTACTGCTGTACTGCAAGTTGGAGTGATATCACACCCTTCTTCCCCCCCCCCTTCCACTTCCCCAGCCTAACAACAGAACAATGGGAAGGTAACCAGATAACAGCTCCCTAACACAAGATAACAGCTGCCTGGTAGATCTAAGAACAGCACTCAATAGTAAAATCCAGGTCTCACTGCAACACATTCAGTTACATTGAGTAGGAGAAATAACAGCCTGCCAGAAAGCAGTTCCATCCTAAAGTGCTGGCTCTTTCTGAAAGCACATGACCAGGCAAAATGACCTAAGATGGCTGCCTACACATCAATATTACAACTAAAAATACACTTGCTGGTTCAGGAATGACATTTTATATTGCTGAGTGATTTATTTGCAGTGTAATTTAGAAATAAAAACTACATCATAAAAATCATGACAGAATTCCTTTACAGGGAAAACATACTTTTTCACAGATCTCTGTGGTCACTCTACCACAAGAGTAAGGGAGTGCTTCTAAATAAGACATAATAAAATTGGTATGCCTTTCCTCCTATTTGTGCCTTTCTTCCTTTGTCCAAGAAGATGGGCAAGCTAATATTGCCCATACCATTAATGATGCTCTCGCTGGTGTGTGTAACAGCAAAGGCATTAATTGCTTTTGTCATGATAACTAAATTTTCTGTTAAATGTCTATAAAATGCAGCCCTTGTGTTTGAATGTTCCAAAGGTTATGAAATGTCAACCCTTGTCTTTTGGGTCAAAGCAAATCATTTCTGCTTGTATGACTATGGTCTGTAAAATCGCTACCAGCCAACATGCAATTTGGAGTCTCACACTTCTGCTTTAGATTGTAAGCTCTAATAAGTAGGGCCCTATTTACATTCTTACATATGTCATTAGTATGTTTTATCAATGTGTCTATTGTTGGTGCTTTATAAATGCCTGTTAAAGGGAGCATCTAGTCTCAAGAACAAGTTTGTGCATTTGCATTACACAACTCACTAAAAATAGTGGTGCGCCAGTAAAAGTTACATCTGCAATGTGTCCAAAAACCTTGTCAGCAACAGCTAGCCATTCTGCTTACTCCTGACTGTCCCCCCAGGCTATTTAGGAGAGGCAATTGCACTAAGTACTTGCCAGCCAAACCCATTCTGGTGGGCAGACAGCAGCAGCAAGTGGACCTGACAGGGAGCTAGAGATTTCTGCCTTTACACTAAACTGTCACTTTGCAGAGCCATTCCACTAAATGGCTCTGCAAAAATACCCTGCTGTGTGATGTTGTGATGGCAGATTCTATTAATAAGAGTGGATTGTCATATATGTGAGTGACTATACAACAGGCCACTGCTGACATGTCAAGTACATTTTTGCTTGCAATACTGCAAACTGGTTCCTGCTTGTTTTGGGAGAAACTGGAGTAGATATGATTTAATAAGCCACAACACAGTTGTAAACAAAAGATGGCATGCAAAGGCATCAGACACTGATTTTCACCTATAAAAACAGTGTGACGTAGGTTCAAACTATTCATTGTCATCTACTAAAGAATGTTGTTGAAGTATCCAGGGGAGAAGCAGAAGGAAGGAAGGACAGCTTTCCATCCCAGAGAGTTATGTATTAATATAGTCATTGCCCACCATACAACCCCATAGCAAAGCTATGAAAGATAGCCAATAGCCTGGACTCATGCAGCCTCTTTTTGATGGAAGACAGAGAATATAAATTATTTAGGTTCTGCACGAGTAATTCCTTTCAGCTTTTTTAGGGGGGGGGGGGGTTACCTCTCTTCCCAATACCTAATTGCTATGTATTATGGGACTTTCGGCATATGGTATTAGCAAACAGTACAATGGCCACATTCCCAAAAAATAAGGCCCCCGTGGATTCAATTTCCAGCAAATTCTACATGAAAGAATTGCAACACACCCCCCCCCCTGACTAAAGTGGCAAACCACACCTTTTATTTCTCCTATAAATGAAAGAAGAATAAGTAGAAATGTACGTACCATTTCTAGTGACTTTATTTTAAAGCACGCATTACTGGATTCAAATAATAAAATAGCCTAGTGTGCTGGGCAGCCCATGGGCAGGAGTATTTTGAATATATTTTGTACAAACCTTGAAAGTTTGTGAACCCTTTCAAATTTTCAAATTTTTTATAGAAATATATGAACGTGACCTAAAACATCATCTGATTTTCAAAGAAGTCCTAAGAGTAGATAAAGAAAACCTAGTTAAACAAATGAAACACAAATTATTATATTTGGTCATTTATTTACTGAAAACAAATTATCCAATATCATAGTGTGTGTGTGTGTGTTTACAAATATAATTTTAAAAAATTGCTTGCATACTCTACAGTCATGTCCACATCTTTAAGAATCACCAAAGTTCATAGGTTAAGAAAATAAGCCAGATATGCAACAACACTGTTCATTCTAAATTATTACGTGTCATTACCTGCATAAATCACTTAACAGACAAAGTGGGGGCCTTAGCTTGCCCAGAAGCCGGTTTAAAGCTGTCAAATGAAATCCGTCAAAGTCACAGAGCTTTATGCTCCACTGATCCTGCTTAATATTAAATGAGTTGTGTCTGGGGTGCTGCCTACTACTTGAGCAGTCTAGCCTCATGCTTCAAAATATGCAAAGGAGCTACAGGGTGAATATTAGTGCAGCTGAGCTAAGCCTTCTGTTTGCAATAAATAGTGACTGTATCATTTAATACCTGGTGAGTTCTACATTTTTACGCAGACATGCGGAATAAACTCCCATAAATTTGAAATTCGACTAGTCAAAATTTATTAATAAGATCGAATTAATAAAACTCTGACAAATTTAAACAAATAGAAAACTCGAATAGAATTCGATTCAAATCCGATTTTTTTTCTCTGAAAAAAACTCAAATGTCAGGAAGGCTGCAAAACATCTCCAGAATTGATCCCATTGACTTAAACAGTAATTTGGAAGGTTTTAGGTGGCGAATAGTCGAATTTGAATTCTTAAAGGGCCAGAGTTTGATAAATCTTGAAATCTGAATTTTTTTTTAAAAAAAACTCAAATCGAGTTTGGATAACTCCTTAGTAGAATTTCACAGTTTTGACCATAAAAGAAAATTTGAAAGTTCGAATTTTCAATTCGACCCTTAATGAATCTGCCCCTTAGTGTGTTATCAGTCAACTCCTTGCCATCAGTGGGATAATAGCCCACTTCTCGAATGACAAGTCCATTTGCTAGTTGTTAGGGCAAGGCCAGACGTGGCGTTTTTACACTGCGTTTTTAAAAAAAAAGCTCCGTCGGGTGTAAACTGCACTACCACTGAAACTAATAGAAAACACACTATGGCAATTCTCACAGGGCACTTGCAAGCTGAAATCCGCCACGGGACGCCAAGAAACTACCAAATCATGGGTTCTACAAGTTTAAAAATACACTTTACGTAAATAAGCAGCGTATTTTAAATATGGCGTCCAAATTCTCGTGAGATAAATGATGCATATATACATTTTTACGATCATTCCTGCTCCATTTTGCATGTAAATAGTTTTTCTATTTTTTTTTGTTTTTCTATTTCTAAATAGCTTTTCTATTTTCTATTTCCAGCCAGCGGGATTATGGGGAACGAGAAAAATGAGAAGTGCATGTTGGGAAAGAAAAACAACGTACTTAAAAAACGCGTGACGGTCGCCTGTGTTTTCAGTGGCGTATTTACGCCTGATGGAGCTTTTTTAAAAATGCAAATTAAAAACGACATGTCTGGCCTTGCCCTTACTGTAAGATTGGAAAATCTGGAGTAGGTAATTCTTTATATAGCACACCAATATAAATATGGTTATTTTAAGTACAAGTTTAAATAAATACAAACAGCACCGGATTTCTAATATAATCATATAATAAAATGCCAAATGTTTATTCAAAAACCTTCTCCTGACGTATTATCGGATCTAGAACTCCCACATCTCTCAAACAATTAACTTAAATGGCTCTCCACCTAAAATATTTGTCTTGCATAATAAAAGCAACTCTCCATTATACATTATTTTCTTAATGTTTTTTATGTTATTTGTAAATGCAGCATTTGTTTATCCCTTTCTGTTCTCTTCTGATTCCTGAAACATTGAAGCAGAGCTAGAGTCAGAACCACCAAAGCAGGCAATAGAAATGGACAACCAGATACTGATTTTAATAGCAACAATTAAAGTCGTCAAAAAATGTCATTTATGTATATGAGAAAGTTGCTTAGCTTACCTTTTCTTTTTACAGTTTTTGGGTGGAGATCCCTTTCAGCCAAACACAATTTTCTGTGGTCACAGTGTCAATATTTATTCTGCTCATAGACATATTCATACAGCAGCCAGATGCTCATTGATTTTCCTCTAAAGAGGCCTGGCAGGTGTGCAAGCTAGTGAACAGCTGAGCACCATATACAAATTGTATATGTTCCTCTCCTAGGGGAATTAACCCAGCAGTTAACTGAAGTCTTTGCAAATGATCATAAATGAATCATGGGAGTGAATCCCATTCTGTTACGGTTACCATAATAAATGGATTCCTACCAAATAAAAGGTTAATCTGAAATGTTCTGCAGGACATTTTCATACCTCCCAACTGTTCTGTTTTCAGAGGGACAGTCCCTCTTTTGACAGCTCAACCCGCAGTCCCGCGTTTGTACTGGAAAAACCCAATTTTCTCTGCACTGAACAGCCAGAAAAAGAAACAAAGTTTCTAACTTAATTGGCTTAATTAAGAGCCCAGAACAGCCTTCAGGTGCAAATACGATACTTTGTAACAATTTTGAGATAAGATAAGAAAATAAGTAATTATAACAATATAAGATTCCCGTGGGAAAAGTTAGACTCCCAGCTTAATGGGAAATTCACCTTCATTAGCAAAACTGAAAAAAAAAAAACACAGAAATATGTTAAAACTTTCATAACCTGCCAAATTTTGTAAAGGCTGTAAACAACTCCAAATTGATCCCTTGACATCTCCCATTGGCAATTCGGCAAGTTTTAGGTGGCGAATAATCAAATTCGAGTTCTTAAAGGAAAACTATACCCCCCAAACAATGTAGGTCTCTATAAAAAGATATCACATAAAACAGCTCTTATGTAAAACCCTGCTTCATGTAAATAAACCATTTTCATAATAATATACTTTTCTAGTAGTATGTGCCATTGGGTAATCATAAATAGAAAATTGCCATTTTAAAAAATAAGGGCCGCCCCCAGGGATCGTAGGATTCACTGTACTCACAAACATACCAACAAACCATACATGTTAGGTCACATGAGCCAATTAACAGACAGAGTTGTGTCTTTTGCTTCCACACTTCTTCCTGTTACAGTTAGAGTTGTAGTATTTCTGGTCAGGTGATCTCTGAGACAGCACACAGACCATCATGAAATGGTGGCTCAAGGCAAGAGATGTAAAAGGGCAATATTTACTTAAATATATATTCCAGTTTGGTAAGATTCTTTAATATGCCACTTAATATAATATGAACTATCTGTTGCTTAAGTGTTCATTTTGGGGGTATAGTTTCCTTTAAAGAGCCAGAGTATGAGAAATCTCAAAAATCGAATTCAAATTTTTTTAGGGATGTACCGAATCCACTATTTTGGTTTTGGCCGAACCCCCGAATCCTTCGCAAAAGATTCGGCCAAATACTGAACCAAATACGAATTTGCATATGCAAATTAGGGTTGGGAAAGGGAAACATTTTTTACATCCTGGTTTCGTGACAAAAAGTCATGCGATTTTCCTCCCCGTCCCTAAATTAGGATTCGGTTCGGCCGGGCATAAGGATTCGGTCGAAAATCCTGCTGAAAAAGGCCGGTTCCTGGCTGAATCCCGAACTGAATCCTGGATTTGTGCATCCCTAAAAATTTTTAAAAACCCAAATCGAATTTGAATAACTCCCTAGTCGAATTTGACAGTTTTTGAAAATTCGAATTTACAATTTGACCCATGATAAATCCGTCCCCTAATGTATTATGCGCTCCATTGCAGAAAAAAACCCTTACATGGGATATTTCTGATACTTCCTGACCCCCAAAGAGCAAAGTCTAACAAAACAGCAGCCCACTGAGAAGCTTCTGTATATATATATATATATATATATATATATATATATATATATATATATATATATATATATATGTATATATAAACACCTCTCTTCCCAGAGCTACACCCTGTTATGTTTTTAGAGCAGCTCCTCAGTGGGTTGCTGCTTTGTTTGAGAACAGGAAGCAGCCTGGGACTTTAGTTTTAATTTCAAATTTCACCCTCTTTAAACCAATAAATAACAAAACCATAGCAATATCCTAAAGCATAGGCAAAAAGTATGTTGAAAAGGGGGTATACGGTCCCTTTAAAATTGAACGCTAGCGCTGACGCTGGAACATGGTTGCATAAAAATATAAATATTTGAAAGGCTCTTTGAGATGAATATGGGCATAGGCTTTAAAGAACATGTTATTATATAACATGGTGAATACAAACTATACTTATAAATAGGGGATATAGAATCTTCTAGAATGTCTTTGCCGATGGAAAGTATACATGAAACAATCACTCATGGGCAATTGTTAGTATAAGGGGAGAGGAATAACAGACACTAGGAATGACTGGCAATATCCCACAAGATGTTAGCTGTAAGCCCCCCTGCGGTGTCCCATGAATAACAGCAGGCAGGGCAATGAGCAGCTGGGTCATTACTGAAAGTGATGCAAGAAATCTCATTACCTTGGATTAGTGTGAGCCCTAAAGGGAAATATTACTGAAACACTATTTACAAGTAATAGAGTGCAGCAGCCCTGACAGAAACGCATGGACACATCTCATGAGTCATGAACTGACAGAAATGTATTGAACATAAAAATGGCGTTCTGTTGTCTATGTTAATACAAGTATAGGACCTGTGATACAGAATGCTCGGGACTTGGGGCTTTCCAGATAACAGATCTTTCCATAATTTGGATCTTCATACGTTAAGTCTACTAGAAAATCATGTAAACATTAAATAAAACAGGCTGGTTCTGCTTCCAATAAGGTTTAATTGTATCGTAACTTGAATCAAGAACAAGGCACTGTTTTATTATTACAGAGAAAAAAGGAATCATTTTTAAAAATTTGGATTATTTCCATAAAATGGAGTCTATGGGAGACTTTAATTGGGAGCTTTCTGGATAATGGGTGTCTGGATAAGGATCCCATACCTTTATGTTTAATTAGAGTATTTAACTGACTATATGAGGAGAGAATCAAGCACAAAACCACTTAGAAACATGTCACACAGTCATAGAGATACAGACATGTTACTCATGGTCAGCAATGATAGAATGTATCCAAAATGTGCATTTTAGAATAAAGTTGTATCTTTAATAGGTACCGCATATTCACTAACATAACTTAGGGGGTAATTTACTAAACTCCGAATGCAAAAATCACGAAAAAAAATTGTGATTTTTTTTTTTATAAAACCGGACTTTTAAAAAAATCACGAATGATGGGAAAAGTCTGAATCTGAAAATCCGGCACTTTGTTTATACGTCAATGGGAGAAGTCCCAATGATTTTTTTGATGTGTGCTGGGTTTTTGGCACAGAATTCTGAGTTTTCGAGCAAAATTCTGAGTTTTCCGGAGAAAAATCCGAAAAAATCGTGAAAATCAGATGAAAAAATCAGAAAAAAGGGTGAAAATCTGATTTTTTTTTTCCCCAGCAAACAACATTTTCGGGAAAGTGTATTAATAAATCAGCCCAAAAAACCCGTGTGGATTTGGTCAGTTTTTTTTCAGAAAATACTGAGATAAATTCGGACTTTGATAAATACCCCTCTTAATATGTGGCTAACTAACCCCCCAGCATATTAGCATGCACACATTAGAAAGAATGCATCAGCAGGTGTACAGCAACACAATGCATGAAGATATATTCTTCTTTCAATATATTTTTCTGACCTCTGTGGAAGACGAATGAAGTGGCTGAATACAAATTTAGATAGAGGTTGTCACTCCACAAGTATTTTTTTTATCTAAGGTGGAGGTTCTACTACAGGTCCTATAGCTACTACACCTCTTCTAGCATCCTCAGCTCTGGAGTTAGCCTATGGAGAAAATACTGACACCTGCACACACAGATATGCCTCCCATGATAAATTAGTCCACGTGCTACGTCATATTAATGCCAGAGGAAGCCAATGCAGAAACCAAGGTTGCACAGACAATAGTATCTGGAGGATCCTTAATATAACAGTGCTTAAATTCTTCCTATTCGAAATGGGGGGGTTTACATTCAAATGATAATATCATTCAAAGGCCTCCAGATGAACTGTGGTAGTACATAATACTGAAGTATTATTTTATTGCATATGAATACTACACCCACAGCTATGTACCCATACAGCTCTATATAAGAACTTAAATATCTTTAGAAAACTTCATCACTTTAGTAGTCCTTCAATTACAAATATTTTGCAGTATGTAATAACAGCTGTGTTGACATGATTGGTCCTTTTCTAGTGAAAAATAATTGAGAGGGTTGCTCACCTTTAAATTAACTTTTAGTATGATGTAGAAAGTGATATTCTGAGATCATTTATAATTGGTTTTCATTTTTTATTATTTGTGATTTTTGAGTTATTTACCTTTTTATTCAGCAGTTCTCTAGTATGCGATTTCAGCAATCTGGTTGCTATGGTCCAAATTACCCTAGCAACCATGCATTGATTTGACTAAGACACTGGAATATGAACAGGAGAGAATACCTTCCAACATTTTGGAAATAAAAAGAGTGACAAAAAAGATTATTTTTTTTTGACCATGCCCATTTTTTGGCTGCACCTCCTAATTACCATGTTCATTTTACAAAATATGGCAGGTTATGAAAGTTTGAACATATTTCTGTGTTTTTTTCCCAGTTATTACAGTTTTGCTAATGAAGTTGCATTGCCCTTTAACCTGTGAGTCTAACTTTTCCCAAGGGACCTGTTATCTTATATTGTTACAATTACTTATTTGCTTGTCTAGAAATTTTTACGAAAGTATCTTATCTTGTGCTGTGGCTCTTCTGGGCTCTCTGCCAAAAGCCAATTAAGTTAGAAACATTGTTTCTTTTTCTGGGTGTTCAGTGCAAAGAAAAACAGGACTGTGGGTTGAGATGTCAAAAGAGGGACTGTTCCTCTAAAAACAGGACAGTTGGGAGGTATGGGAGAGACCTTCATAAAAAGATGATTAATAAAAAGTAACAAGGCTACAATGTACAACAGAGTATTTGTTTTTTAGATGGGGTCAGTGACCCCCATTTGAAAGCTGGAAAGAATCAGAAGAAGGCAAATAATTAAAAAAATATAAAAAATAAATAATACAGACCAGTTAAAAAAATGCTTAGAACTGACTGACTGACTAACTAACTAAAAGTTTAATTCAAGGCAAACCACCCCTTTAAAGCAAAGGGAGTGCTCCTTGAGCTGAAGAAATAATGTTGATGCTGCCAGGGGGACATAACTACCATTGAACAATACGGTGAGACATTTGGGTTCCACTAACCTGCTTTAATTTAACCAAACATATAATAGTGAGAACTGATGCAATTATAAACTGCCAACATCACATGCGCAAACATACAGGAAATCAATAGGTTTATTGAAATATGCTCCTTATACAACAGCCTGGATACTGAATACAACAGCACACTTATAGAGAGGCATATTTGCATATGGGAGAGAATTGATATTTCTGAAGCTCTTAATTATCATGAAGTGGAAGGCAACCATACGCTACGTTTCAATTTAGAACAAATTAGCCTGCAATATTTCCCATTAATATTTGAAATGCTGCAAAATAACACACGATGGCATGATTCATTTTGTGAGAGCATCTCCGAGGATTGATTAAACTTGTGCAGTCATTAGATTCCTCGCATTAGACAGGGTTCTTTTCTTTTTGCTGAAATGTAACCCTTTCCTTTTAGCAAAAGTAAACAAAATGTAATACTGTGGTACATTGCATAGTTACAATATATACATGTAAAGAAACTAGAGGAAAACACAGAGCTACAGCAGAGAAACTGACAGAAATTAGTGAAGTCCCACGTGATGCTGAGAAAATCGATGCAGAAAATCATCCTTTCCCTAAAGCCTTTGCCCTAATGCTGGTCAACATGAATAATTTAGTGAATCATGCATCTCAGCAACTATCTATTTTGCATCACTCCCTCATTACTTTATATTGCTTTTTAGCCCAATTTGCTGCGATTGTGTCCAGCTATACTGTGCCTTTTTATTGGCAATTAATAGAATTACTTACATTTACCCAAGTGAAAGCTTTTCAAAGCTAATAAATAGAAATCTTGGTTTGTTAGACTAAAATAACCATAATGCTAGTTGTAGTAAAGCTTATGGATAATGATAAAGATATATAAAGGATAGATAGATAGATAGATAGATAGATAGATAGATAGATAGATAGATAGATAGATAGATAGATAGATAGTTTAGATTAGCTAGCTAGATAGATAGCTAGATAGATAGATAGATAGATAGATAGATAGATAGATAGATAGATAGATAGATAGATAGATAGATAGATAGATAGATAGATAGATAGATAGATAGATAGATAGATTCATAGCAACAGAGGTTTACATATTTATACACCAGATTCTAAAAAGGTAAAATATATATAATCATAAATAAAATATACAGAAAAAGCTAGAGAGAAAGAGCGAAATTTTGGGAGAGAAAGAAAGAGGGAGAGATTATTTGCAATGGTAGGAACTGGTTAATACAACAGATAAACTTACATTATGATATTATATTTAATATCCTATTGTGATATTCTGATACTATTTACATTTTTTATGAGATTTTTGTTTGGTAGCTCTCCACTTTGAAATTGTAGAATCTATCTGGTTGCTATGGTTGTTAACCCTAGCACCTAAACAGTGGTTTGAATGAGAAACTAAGATGAATAGTAGAGGAGCTGGGAAGTAAGACAGGTAATAAAAAGTAATGATAATAAAAAAAATTGTAGCCTCCCAGAGCAACGCTATTTTGGCTGCTGGGGGGGGGGTCACTGATACCTAAATCCAACAGAAGAGTAAAATGCCATTTTATGAGATACTAAGGGGCAGATTTAAGGATCTAATTGAAAATTCGAATTTTTGAATTTATCTTTATAGTCAAAACTGTCAAATTCGACTAGAGAATTATCGAAAATCGATTCGAGTTTTTTTTAAAAAAAATTCCAATTCGATTTTCAAGATTTATCATACCCTGGCCCTTTAAGAATCCGGCTATTCGCCACCTGAAACCTGACGAATTTCTGTGTAAGTCAATGGGAGAGGTCAAGTGACTGATTAGGAGATATTTGTAGCCTTCCTGACATTCAAGGGTTTTTTTTCGGAGAAAAAATCCTCTAATCGAGTTCGGTCGAATTCGAATCAAATTCGATTTGAGTTTCGGATCGGTAAAATTCATCCGAGCTTTGCATATTCTATGAACTTTTTTTAATAAATGACCCTCCCAATCGAATTTCGAGTAAAATCGAATTCATGTGAAACTCATGTGTTTTCAGAATTGGGACTATGTAACCACTCTGCAGGGGTAAATAACAAAGAGAGATACTGAACAGACGATTTAAAGGAAAACTATACCCCCAAAATGAACACTTAAGCAACAGATAGTTTACATCATATTAAGTGGCATATTAAAGAACCTTATCAAACTGAAATATATATTTAAGTTAATATTGCCCTTTTACATCTCTTGCCTTGAACCACCATTTCGTGATGGTCTGTGTGCTGCCTCAGAGATCACCTGACCAGAAATACTGCCTAACTCTAACTGTAATTGGCTCTTGTGACCTAAGAAGTATAGTTTGTTGACATGTTTGTGTGCACTGTGAATCGAACAATCCCAGGGGGCGGCCCTTATTTTATTTAAAATGGCAATTTTTTATTTATGATTACCCAATGGCACATACTACTAGAAAAGTATATTATTATGAAAATGGTTTGTTTACATCAAGAAGGGTTTTACATATGAGCTGTTTTATGTAATATCTTTTTATAGAGACCTAAATTTTTGGGGGGTATAGTTTTCCTTTAAGATTTACTTAGCTCGAGTGAAGGATTAGAATAAAAAATACTTCGAATTTCGAAGTTTTTTTGGCTACTTCGACCACGACTTCGATTTGAAGTAAAAATCGTTCGACTATTCGACCATTCGATAGTCGAAGTACTGTCTCTTTAAAAAAAACTTCGACCACCTACTTCGCCAACTAAAACCTACCGAGCACCAATGTTAGCCCATAGGCTTTCTAACCAATTTCTGATTGAAGGAAAATCGTTCGATCGATGGATTAAAATCCTTCGAATCGTTCGATTTGAAGGATTTAATTGTTCGATCGAACGATTATTCCTTCAATCGAACTAATTGCACTAAATCCGTCGACTTCGATATTCGAAGTCGAAGGATTTAACTTCGAGGGTCGAATATCGAGGGTTAATTAACCCTCGATATTCGACCAATAGTAAATGTGCCCCGCAGTGTCAGCAGTGTCACTAAATACACCAGGGTTTACATGGTCTGTGTAACCAAATATAGAACCTGCAGAAATCATTCTCTCTTGCTTTCACCTCTAATACCCCATTCTCATGCCAACTGCAGTGTCATTTCTACTAAGATTCTCATTTGATGACAACAGTGATGATGTTTCTTGCATTTATAATCTTGACAGGGATTCTGCCTGGCCTGTTAAAATAAAGCATGACCCAGTGTTAATACAGCAGAGAGATTAAAATCTAGGAAGGCTGGTATTTTTTCTTGAGCATCAGTTTCTATGGATATTATTTCTTAGTAATGACTGGTGTATCCACTGAATAGAATGGTTCTCTGCACCTAAATTCCCAAGATGTTTTGGGAAAAAAAAACAACCAAACTCAGAAAAATCTCATTATGCAGGAAAAAAATATTTTTAGGTCAACATAAAGTGAAGGGATTGTTCGCCTTTAATGTTAAAACATGATGTAGATGCATATGGTTTTCATTTTTTATTATTTGTGGGTGTTGATTTATTTTCCTTTTTATTCAGCAGCTGTCCGGTTACAATCTGGTTGCGAGGGCCCAAATTACCCTAGCAACCATGCACTGATAAAAATTAAAAAGTTGCTTAGAATTAGCCATTCTATAATATACTTAAATAAACTTAAAGGTTAACCACCTCTTTAAAGCTTTATAATCTGCACAGATCAACCCAATTAACCTAAAGAATACATTCAATTTGTCTATGCTTCCAATGTCCTATATTTAAATATTACGGTTTCTCTGCATGTCTATGACTGAGTCATTTTCATTTCTTAGGTTTTGTATGATTTTTGAGATATAAATTGTTTAGGACCTATTTTAAATCCTCGTACCACTGACATCTGTTGTTTTGACTAAAGGACAGCTTTGAAAATCAAATGAAAGATATTATCTATAATTGCCAATAACTATGGAACGACTGGCAAATTGTAGAGGCTTCATATGGGGGGTTTTGCCTTCCACTGGTCAACTAGCAGTTATAAAAGGACATAAAAGATTGAACTTGATGGATGTGTGTCTTTTTTCAACCTAACTTATTGCGTTACTGTATAGAGAAAGAAAATGACATTCCGGACTGGTGTCTAAATTAGGGATGTACCGAATCCAGGATTCGGTTCGGGATTTGGCCAGGATTCGGCCTTTTTCAGCAGGATTCGGCTGAATCCTTCTGCCCGGCCTAACCGAATCTGAATCCTAATTTGCGGGGAGGGAAATTTTGTGTGACTTTTTGTCACAAAACAAGGAAGTAAAAAATGTTTCCCCCTTACCACCCCTAATTTGCATATGCAGATTAGGATTCGGTATTCGGCCGCATCTTTCGCGAAGGATTCGGGGGTTCGGCCGAATCCAAAATAGTGGACTTTAAATGCATGGCGCTAATCTAACCAGTCTTTCTTAGGACGATTTCATCTCCAAGATGTTGCTTATATTATATTAATGCTTTATCATTCTCTCTACTGAACTATCAATATTATGAAAGTCCTATCTCCTCATGTATGGGCAGTGAAGTGAGCAAAGTTCTGTTACCACCCCCAGTCTGCTATTACAAATCACTTCCATTGTAAAAAAAAAAAATCTAACCTCAGTAGGACCATTCTCTTACAGTGGATAAAAAAAAATGCCATCAGACTTCGGCTTGCTAGGATTCTGCTTATTCTCACTAGGGATGCACCGAATCCAGGATTCGGTTCGGGATTCGGCCAGGATTCTGCCTTTTTCAGCAGGATTCAGATTCGGGCGAATACTTCTGCCTGGCGAACCAAATCCGAATCCTAATTTGCATATGCAAATGAGGGTCAGGGAGGGAAATCTCATGACTTTTGTCACAAAACAAGGAAGTAAAAAATGTTTCCCCCTTCCCACCTCTAATTTGCATATGCAAATTCAGATTTGGTTCGGTATTCGGCCAAATCTCACTATGTTGAGTAGCTTGCAGCCATTGAAATTCACAATTCAAGTTTTATACAGAACGTCAAAATTATATTCATAACATTTCAAGTCTATCAAAAGACTTCCTTTGAATGGGCTTGACATAAGACATTCTCCATCACCCTATGCTATAGCCGGCACAAGGCTTGTAACAACAGTATTACAAGGGACCATATCCTAATAGTGGCGAGATTTAATAACAACGATCTAAATAACATCACATGTATCTGAGAAAGAGCAATGTTCTTTCCATCTGGTGTTTAACTAAACATTATGCTTCATGATAATATAACAGTAAGTTCTATTGCTTTCTACTGCTTTCTGTGCTCATTGAATTTAATACACATATTGCCTACAGGGGACTGACATTTTCAACAAAAATTAGAATAGTGCACTCTGCTTTTAATGTATTAAAAGACTAATCTTAGGCTGTACATAACTGAATGTGATTTAAAGGAACAGTTCAGCGTAAAAATAAAAAGTGGGTAAATAGTTAGTTTATGCAAAATAAAAAAATTGTATCTAATATAGTTATTTAGACAAAATGTAATGTAAAGGCTGGAGTGAGCAGATTTTTAACATAATAGCCAGAACACTACTTCCTGCTTTTCAGATCTCTAACTGAGTTAGTCAGCGACTTGAAGGGGGACCACATGGGACATAACTGTTCACTGAGTTTGCAATTAATCCTCAGCATTCAGCCCCCCCCAAGACTCTGATTGGTTTCTGCCTGGTAACCAATCAGTGGAAACCAAGAGAGCTGCAAAGCAGGAAGTAGTATTCTGTTCTGTTCTGTTCCACATCCAGTCACTCCAGCCTTTATACATTACATTTTTGGCTAACTAACTATATTGAAAACATTTTTATTTTGCACAGCCTATCTATTCACCCAGTTTTTATTTTTACACTGAACAATTCCTTTAAATATACCATGACTATGACAAGCACAGCAAAAATAATGGTACAATTTGAGATGTACAATTAATAAGATGTCATATGTTATGGCACATGGTGTGTGAGCAGTTCCTGGTGAATGTTGGTACCCATGTTTTGCTCATGTTCTACATCAAGAGGCACTCTTTTCTTTTTTTTTTTTTAAAGCAAATACTGACTTTGGTCGGTGTAACTCTCCAATATATACATAAATAAGAAATAATTGTACTTGTACCTGAATGTTGACTGAATTGCTTTCCCACTTTTTCAACCCCTTATGGATATGAGAATGTGATTTTACTGTTACCTTTTCCCTTGTTTTATAAGGTTCTCAATTTATCTCTTTTCTTATGAAAGCCATGATGACCTGCCTGTTTGTTTTACGGGTATAGGATCAGCTACCAGGAAACCCGTTATCCAGAAAGCTCCGAATTGCTGGAAGGTCATCTCCCATAGACTCCATTTTCAGTAAATAATTCAAAGTATTAAAACATATTTCCTTTTTTCTGTAATAAAACAGTACCTTATACTTGATCCCAACTAAGTTTTAATTAATCATTATTGAAGGCAAAACAATCCTATTTAATTCATGTTTAAATGATTTTGTAGTAAAGTTAAGGTATGGAGATCCAAATTACAGAATGACCCCTTATTCAGAAAACCCCAAGTCTAGAGCATTCTGGATAACAGGTCCTATACCTGTATTATAAAAGATGCAAACAAATAATGAATGATACCTGTATATAAAACATTTGTAATCAGAATAAGAAATGACCACATCAGTCAATAACAAAGCAGACACTTCATCACAGCTTAGGACCAGATCAATCTCGCCAAGGAAAGGCTATGAATATCAGCACAGTCAAAACAAGGTCAATGGCTTCCTGCAAGAAATTGGCTGGTCCCTGCCATGTCCATCACAAGAGTAAATGAACAGCAGAACACAAAGGGTGGCATGTTTCCAAAGTCACAGGTACATTCCATTCCGCCCCATTAAGTAAGGCTAATGTCAGGGTATTAACAATGTTAGTTAGAAGCCAAAGATTGTTTTTTTAATATAAAATTTAAACACGTATATTGCTTTACTTAAAACAAATTTGTACCTGTAGCTACAGTAAAAACTATTAAAGCTTATTAATCTAATGTTGTTTTCCTGCAATTAACTCTTATTTATGGATGGCAAAAAGCACTTGACTTGTTCCTGTACAATTAAAGAGCTGGTGGCACAATTATTAACTTTGTGTGACTGATCAGTCAGACTTTTAGAAAAATGGGACACATGGTGCTGACACTGTATAGTGCAGGGTAACCAGGATAGTTCAGTTATTCAGGGAATTTTAACAGTCACAAAGAAAAATCTAAAAAATTTGCACCTAACAATGTTATATTCTTCAACAGACAGTTATTACATTTTGAACTTTAACTTTTTGTCAGGGACCTGAGCGCCAACGTCATAAAATGACATACCTCCCATTTTTTCACCACGCCCATTTTTGTGGCCACACTAGTGATGTGGGGGCCGACCCGATACCCGCGGGTTCAGGCCAACCTCGCACTCTCTTTTCTGGGTTGCGAGCCTTCCAAATGCCGTCTTCCGACTTTCGGGTTGAGTTTTAATAGACGGGTGCCTCTCTATAAAAGAGACCCGGAACTCTGGATCAGGCGGTGGTGGGAGGGTGGGTTGCGGGCGGGTGCGGGTCAGGAAAAGCCCGACCAACACATCAGTAGGCCACACCCCCTAATTACGATGTTAATTTTACAAAATTTGGCAGGTTATGAAAGCTTGAACATAATTTTTTTTCAGTTATTAGAGTTTTGCTAATGAATGTGATTTGCCCTTTAAGCTGTGAGTCTAACTTTTCCCAAGGGGCCGCCTACTCTAAATTGTTACAATTACTTATTTGCTTATCTCAAAATTGTTACAACGTACTGTATCTTATTTGCACTTGTTAGCTGATCTAGGCTCTCTGCCAAAAGCTAATTTAGGTAGAAACTTTGTTTCTTTTTCTGGCTGTTCAGAACAGAGAAAGTCAGGACTTTCAGTACAAACGTGGGACTGCGGGTTGAGCTGTCAAAATCAGGACTGTAAACAGCACAGGCTGAAAACGGGACAGTTGGGAGTTATAAAATTAACTTTTTCGGGCTTCTCTTTGATTTAGGCTACACTTTGGGGCACATTTACTATGGGTCGAATATCGAGGGTTAATTAACCCACGATATTCGACCATCGAAGTTTAATCCTTCGACTTTGAATATCAAATTCGAAGAATTTACCGCAATTTGTTCGATCAAATCACTTGAACGATTCGAAGGATTTTAACCCATCGATCGAACGATTTTCCTTCGATCACAAATTGCCTAGAAAGCCTATGGGGACCTTCCCCATAGGCTAACATTGGTGCTCTGTAGTTTTTAGGTGACATAGTAGGTGGTCGAAGTTTTTTTTAAAGAGACAGTACTTCGACTATCGAATGGTCAAACGATTTTTAGTTCGATTCGAAGTCGAAGGTCGAAGTAGCCAATTCGATGGTCGAAGTAGCCAAAAAAATACTTCGAAATTCAAAGTATTTTTCCTTCTAATCCTTCACTCGAGCTAAGTAAATGTGCCGCTTTGTTTCACAGGCAATTCACAGCACAGGGAGATCAAAGAGCTCTGGCAGAAAAGGGGTAAAATATGCCCAAATAAAAAACCATTTGTACATAAGAACTGTTTGCACAAGGAAGACTTGCCAACAATACGAATATTTCCTCCTTTAATGTTATTATATTATTCTATATTTCTATATATTGTATACCACAGGGGCTATAGCTTACTTGTTTTAAACTATACTGAAAGGGTATACTGAAATGACCTACTTTGTCTAAATATGCTAATTTGTAACAATACATTTTGTCCCATTCAGTAATCAGTAAATATGATAATGATTATTATAATATGAGTCGCGTTCATTTTTCCCATATATAGGTATGGAATCCGTTATCCGTAAACCCGTTATCCAGAAAGTTCCGAATTACAGAAAGGCCGTCTCCTATAGACTCCATATTATCCAAATAATCCAAATTTTAAAAAATGATTTTTCTTTGTAGTAATAAAACAGTACCTTGTACTTGATCCAAACTAAGATATAATTAATCCTTATTGGAAACAAAACCAGCTTATTTGGTTAATTTAAAGTAATAATGAATCTGTAGTTTAGGGTCTGCAAGTAAATGTAGATAACTCACCACACTTGGGAAGAGGCCCGTGTGCACCGCCCCGAGCCCTCAGCACGGGGAGCGGACAAACCAAAAAAAACTTTTTGGAGCAGGCACTCAATGAAGGCAATCTTCCACCAGGCAGATAGCTTTCAAAGTGAAAAGTTTATTGTGTCCACAGCCTTACGCGTTTCGTGATAAACACTTAAAGTAATGGCATGAAGATCCGAATTACGGAAAGATCCATTATCCAGAAAACCCCAGGTCCCAAGCATTCTGGATAACAGGTCCCATACCTGTACTACCCATACAATGAAGGGGAAGTAAACCCCTTTGAACATTTTTGCTATTAGCCCATGTGCACAGACCCCCCCCCAACCACATCACTTGTAACTTCCAAAACGTAACAGTGGAGCCACAGTGAGTGTCAAACTGGGTCACTGCACATTGGTGTTGGTTTCTGCTTTCTTAGGCAGCATCCATGCTGTTCGCAGCCTTGGTCTTGGTGATCAGTAAAAAAGCATATGTAAACTAGAAACTGACCCATAGTCACAGCCATAGACAGCAGTCAATTATTGCTATATAGCTGGTATTTTACCTGCCCTGCCTACATGATGGTTGATGTTCATGCTATTAATAACAGGGAATACAAAAGCACAGTTAGATCGAGGAAGTTCTAAGGAAATTGTAGGGGGCTGGTGGGTTTGTGCACATTGGAGCCATAAGCAAAATATTTTAGGGTTTATGCTCACTTTAAAATGTAAATATATTTGTTTAAAAGGCACTGCATTTTATGTATCATAAAACACAGAGCTTATGTATGTAGGCAGTGTAACATTTAAATTGATATAAAGCAAGCAGCAGATGGCATAAATATCCCTTTAAATGAACAGTTCAGTGTAAAAATAAAAACTGAGTAAATAGATAGCCTGTGCAAAATAAAAATTTTTTTCTAATATAGTTAGTTAGCCAAAAATGTAATGTATAAAGGATGGAGTGACTGGATGCCTAACATAACAGAACACTACTTCCTGCTTTGCAGCTCTCTAACTCTGAGTTAGTCAGCGACTATAAGGGGGGCCACAGTTTGCAATTGATCCTTAGCATGCAGGTCAGATTCAAAAACAGCCATCACCGATGTGCCCCCCCCCACTCAAGTCTGTGATTGGTTACTGCCTGGTAACCAATCAGTGGAAACCAAAAGAGAGCTGCAAAGCAGGAAGTCGTGTTCTGTTAGACAACCAGTCACTCCAGTCTTTATACATTACATTTTTGCCGAACTAACTGTATTAGAAACCTTTTTTATTTTGCCTATTTACCTAGGTGAAGATTTATCAAAGGTCGAAGTGAAAATTCAAATTAAAAAAAATTCACATTTTGATCTAATTTTTATGTACTTCAACTAGGGAATAGTCCAAATTCGATTTGAATTTGAAAAAAAAAACGAAAATTCGAATATCGAAACTTATCATGTACTGTCACTTTAAAAATTCGACTTCGACCATTCGCAATCTAAAACCTGCCAAATTGCTGTTTTAGCCTATGGGCGACCTCCTAGAATCTATTTGGAGTCAATTGGTGGGAAAAAAATGGAATCGTGCGATTCGAATGCGCTATTAACTTTGATTCATATGATTCAAATTTGATTGAAAAAGGACCTATTCGGCCATAAAAAACCATTTGATTTAATTTCGGTAGGTCTTTTTGAATTCGAATTTCAACGTTTTTCAAATTCAAATTCGACCCTTGCTAAATCTGCCCCTTAGTTTTTATTTTCATACTGAACAATTTCTTTAAGGTTAGCTACATCATGAGCAGCAAAGGTTAGCAAATGAAAAGGAATTATGTCTAGTCTATTTATGATAGTCTATGGTCTCATGATTTAGTTTAAATTTCAGGGGGAAAATGAACGTTAAAGCCTACTTAAAAGCATGAAATGTTATTTTGAAAGAAGACACACTGAAAAGTTCACACATAATTCAAATTGAAAATCCATTCATCTTTTTTTCCATCAACAAGATTTCTTTCTTTTAAAATGAAATAAGTAATATTAAGTGAGGAGCTCTTATTCTGACATTTCTATATTCTGGCTCAGAATTAATTAATGACCAAGTGTTTAGCACAATGCCTTACACAGACGGCCTGTTCCATATTCAGTGGAAGGTCACTCACAAAAAGGTCTTCTTATAACAAGAACAAACTGTCCACTCAGGGTCAATGACATTGCTATGGGTTTAACCCTGGGGTAGAGAGATACAAAATAGAAAGCATGTGTGATTAGTCCCTGGTACACACTGCAATTCACCATTCATAAAAGAAGTGTAAACAACTGGCTTTGTCTATTTTGATTGTATCCCAAGAAACATATTTAGCAACTTGTGATATATATAATTATAGCTTCCATATGCAACCTAGAGTCCTGCAACGGGTCGGGAACCGGCGGGTTACCCGCAAAAACCTGCGGTACCCTGCGGGTTGTGGGTAGAAGTTCCGGGTGCGGGTATAGACGCAGGTCAGCGTTTCTGCGGGTCGGGCCACGGGTCTTCTCAATAGCGATTTTTACTACTTTTTTCTGATCACATCTACTTCTGATGAGATCACTTCCGGTTTACAATGACAGCACTTCCTGTTTACGCCTTTTTTTATGATCATGCCTACTTCCGATGACGTCACTTTGGGTTTACAATGACAGCACTTCCTGATTCTTGATGGTCAGCGGGTAGTGGGTCCGGGTTGCGGATAAGGTACTTGCGGGGGGGTCCGGTAGTGGGTCCAAGTGGGTAAGAATGTGGGTTGCGGTCCAAGTTGCGGATTGCAGGTACGGGTTCCAAAAAATGGACTCGCGCAGGACTCTAGCTAGCACATCATCTGCATCAGCAACTAGAGGGATATCACATTACAGACCTTTTCAGTTGTTTATAACAATAAGGGGGTAATCTACTAAAATCCGATTTTTTTTTCTGATTAATGAATAAATGAAAAATCAGACCAAACTAGAATCCACGGTTTACCCTTATTTATCATTAAAAAAAAAACTCTGAAAAACCGTGACTTTTTCAGATTGTCGCAACTTTTTCGGACTGTCATGCAAAAAATCCGAATTTTTCGGATTTGACTCCTGGAAAGTCCCAAATATTTTGTGAAATTGGCTAAAAAGCCGAAATGTTCGGAGACAATAATATCTTCAAGTAGCAAATAGGACCTCTGCCATTGACTTCTAAATGACTGTGACAGGTTGAAGATATTTTCAGATTCTGACTTTTTGCAGCCTTGGGGTATAATAAATATCAAAAAAAGTTTTTTTCCACTAAAAATTTGGATTTTATAGTAAAAAAAACTATTTTTTTTTGAGTTTCTACCATTCGGATATTAATAAATAAGGCAACCCCTTCGACTTAAATAATACATTTTTGTATACAGGGTTAGGGCACAATATAATTTATAGGATGACATGGGCCCCAAACTCAGACTATAAAAGTCCACTGTTATATTGCTTAAAGGTGCAGCTCACTTTTTCATTTTTATTCGGTCTCTCTTTAACCTGAATTCTATATAGTTGGTAGGGTCATGATTTTCAGATTACCACTGCCTCCATCATACCAATAAATCATTTAAGGCAAGTTCTCAATAAGCTCTAGTTCCAGCTCTTGTATTCATTTGTGGTGTAGGTTGAATATTTCTTTAGTTATAATGCCCTATAACCACCCCCACCTACTACTAGGAAATTTAAATTAAGAGGGAAAATAAATCACTAACATAACATTTCTTCATTTGTATTTATTATAAAGCACAAATGAGTGTTTCATTTTTACCCGCTCTCTATAATCTATTGGGGGAATGTAATAAAACATGTGCAAGGTTTGCCCAAGCAAATAATTTGCCACCTAAAACCTGCTGAGTTCATGTAAAAGTCAATGGCAGAGGTCTGTCCATTTGATGATGTTAATAGTCGTCCTGACATTGAAAACTCGTTTAGAATTCGATCTGAATTTGATTTGAATTATCTGGTCGTTCCTATTTTATCGAATGTTAGGACGTTCAAGTTTTTTAATAAATAACCTCCCATTTGAGTTGTTCGAATTTATTAGAGTTAAAAAAAATCACAAAACTTTGATCTTTCATAAATAACCCTCTTAATAAAACCTTTTTTTCCAGCTAAAACCTCACCTCTTAGCAGACAATCATTAAAGTGGTGATATGTGGTATATTTCAACATTGTTTTTAACCCTTTTACAACTATGCTCTCATGTAACTCCAGACACACATTTGACCTTGGTCAATGTCATAGGTGTCTTGACAAACAAGGGTTTTTTGGCTTGCTTGTTTTTTTCCATAGCTATGTGCTTGAAGACATTGGCATTTTAATTAACTACAGAACATTTCTCAGCAAAATGTGAAGCGGTAAATTGAACTAATGTATTGCTTATGACTATACAAAAGAGAAATTTGCAATTCTACATGTAACTGGTAACATGATTTTTTTTCAAAAGCTCTAATATAGACTGCTTATATTAATAAACATAATTGGTTTAAAATGTATTGCTGATAAACAGGGACTGAAATACTATACCTGTTATAGTAGTATTATTATGATATTTAAATTGTCCATTTTACTGTCATATTTACTTGATTAGAAAAGTAATTATACATTGTAATATATAAAGGATTTTTCTATTCCACTTTAATGTGCCCTCCAGCATTCATTTCCATGCTCTACTCAGAGTGACCTGCTACGACAATGGAAAGTTGCATTCCTTCTAAGCTAGTGGAACTAATGTCAGATATTCAGTCCCCTCCCGCTGAGCTGAAAAATGACCAGCTATGTTGACGATGCCAAAACAAGCCAAATCAAATGACTAGGAAAGCAGTAATGCTGACAATTCCCTGTCAGACCTGTTTAGAAAACAAAGATAATTTCACAGTTAACCAATTTACTTACACAGATAACCCATTTATTCCAAAATACTTCTCTTGTAGTCCTCTATTATTTCCATATAATCTCTGGCTTCATATACAGATCATCCTGTACACAAGCTATCTGTTCACCTACTGACCTCAAGCACAACACAAGCAAGAAAAAAAAAATATATCTGGTGTTCCTCAAATGTAAGTTTAGTTAAACAGATACAATATATATAGCAGTGGCGTAACTAGAGTGCAAAAAAAATCAGTGCACTCCGATCCCCATCCTCTCGCTTCCACCCACTTCCTGCCCTAACTCCACCCACTCCCCACCCAACTCCGCCTGCTCGGCCAGCGTGTGCCGACTTGCGCTCTGCTTCCCCGCTGCAGGTAAGAGAGTGGCTAGGGACGGGGGGGTTCTTGTTAGCTATAGAGGAAGCAGATCCCGCAGTTCGGGCCCCCCTGAAAATGCGGGGTCTGCTTCCTCTATAGTTACACCACTGATATATAGTATCACAAATGATGTGTAAGAAGACAACCAGATTTTTTATTTAAAAAACTTATGGGCAGATATTGTAACCATCCCTACAACTGCTATAGATCCTTGGCATCCCTAATAAAGGAATAAATAACTTTAGTTCCTGACATGACAACATTTCACAGCAAGGCCTTTCATCTTTTCATCAGTGGACTTTACCATTATCTAATATAGCTGCATGAAAGGTGTCCCAAAAATAGAATACTAGTGCTAAAATAAAATGTGCAAATTGAAACAAAGTAAAAGAGCACACACACTTTTTACACCTTAGTATTCATATAAAATCTCCCGAATACTAATCATATGATTGTCACCAAAAACATTAGCAGTAACATAATGATTGCTATTTAATATCTGTCTAGTGTTTAAGTACATATCTGTATAGTCATGTAAGGTGATTGGGTGATGCCTCCAGTGATTAGTACTTGTGTGTGCAGGTCGGGTACCTGCGGGTTACCCGCATAACCTGCAGTACCCTGTAGGTTGCCGGTAGAAGTTTCGGGAGCAGGTATAGATGCGGGTCGGCAGTTCTCCAGGTTTGTGGGTTGCAGTTCGGTCGCGGGTCTTCTCGATAGCGAGTGTTACGCCTTTTTTGTTTACCACGCCAAATTCCAATGATGTCACTTCCGGTTTACAATGACATCACTTTCTGTTTCTTGATGGACAGCAGGTCGCCGATCAGGTACTTGCGGGTCGGGTAGCGGGTCCAAGCGGGTAAGTATGCGGGTTGTGGGTCTGGGTTGGGTTTAACAAATTGGTTCCGCTCAGGACTCTATGTGCAGGTACACTAGCACTCTCTGTGAAACCCAGCAGTAGGTATGTTTGAGCAAATACACTCAGGCTTGCAGATGAATGCCATAAGTCAATCGAATTTAGGATTTAACTCCTTTTCCAGAGTTACTGTGGGGACTAAGCACTCATAATGGCCCCATTTACCAGCGATGACAGTGAAAACATAAAAATAAACTTCCGAAATAATTCTATAGAATACAAAACATTCCAGCAATTTGACTACATGCTTTTTTAATGGTGTAGGCTGGGACATGAGCCACTGAGTTATGTGTAAGTGTTGCAGTTGACACTCGCTCACATATTCCCACAGGTCCTAATGCAATCAGTTTTTGCTGACTTCAACAACAGTTAAATGCAGCACTGGTCCTTGTGAATGTACCTTAAAGCTGCATGTGTGCTGCAAAAAAATCAAAGAATCATCTGAGCAATTGCTCCTGTATCCCCAGCACCTTCAAGGTCTGACCGGTTAGACAAGGCCGATGTCATTATGCCCTGCGTGGCTCAGTTGAAAGTGACATGGCTTTAATGTATCTTCGTTTGGAAGAACAGTTCTTAATGTCACTTGTATATGAGACCAGAATAAGGTGCGAATATTTTCCATTTCCTATTGCTAAGTCACCGAATGTGTCCTTTTACAGTAAGGCGCAGAGCAGCAGTGTACAT
Organism: Xenopus laevis; assembly: GCF_017654675.1. NCBI lineage: Eukaryota > Metazoa > Chordata > Amphibia > Anura > Pipidae > Xenopus > Xenopus laevis. Next base: position 57,464,714 of record NC_054372.1, on the reverse strand, counting down.
TAGTGAGCCTGCTGAAAAGTTGAACTGGGGAAGGTCTGACTTACAGCATTTACTATTGAATAACTGAGCAGATGCTTGTGTGGTTGCAGGTTTGCAGTACCCCATTGATCCTGCTTAACTTCCTCTCAGAATTAAATGATTAAATAAAAGATTGTAGCCCATTGGTCCTGTTATAGGGTACATTAGAATGCAAAGGTAAAGATTTACATAAATCATATTAACTGTTTAAATTTAGCATTGCTAAATGGGATAACTACTGAATATATTATTATAAGGTACCATTCCTTCTCACAAAACTGGTGCCAATTTTGCGATGAGCATGTTTCTGTGGTAGAACTGCACATCAGGTCAGTGACGGACCCCTTTCCATTCCTGATATAGGAACTCTTTTGTATAAAGAAAACTCACCATAACAATCTCTTTCATCCATGGCTACAACTGGATATAACTGATCAAATACACCCACTGAAATACTTAATCCCAAAGCAACATCATCATCTATCTACAGCACAGGTACAGGCGATTGGTTGTTTTGAAAGGCAAGAAGGTTGGAAATCTATCTTATTAAAGGCGTCAAAGCCTTGCAGAAGGAGATAAAATCACAGGAGATAAACGCAGGAAAGCAGGTCTTTCACATATAAAAATCAGATTTACCAAACTCCAGCATTACTAGTTCTTGACATACAGTAACACTCCCTAGCAAGGCCTTTCTTGCTGAAATCTGTGAGACAATGAAGCATGACAAGAGATTGCTAGTCAATAAGAATGTCTATTTTTTTTTTTTTATAGTTCTCCTTTTGCCTTACTTTTGCTAAGAAAGGGGATATCCTCAGCACAATTTAATGACTAGCGTGGCTAGATTACTTTTATATAAACTGCTAAAATAATAAAGTCTGAATAATGTGTTTGTTTATGTTTAAAGGAACAGGCAAGCATTTCTCCATGAAGCGTCACAGCTACAGCCCTTCATTGATTGGAATGACAATTATACGACCTTGTGCACTTGCTTGGCCATATGTCAAGCTACCTAAAGAACCTTCACTCTCTGAAGGAAGGATTCAATTACTCTCTCAGCAAACACTCAGCACTGTTTATTCAAATTCATTTATATCTTTTGAATCTGCCAATAAATAAATACAGGGAAAATTCTCGGCTAAATCAGCTGCTCAGAGAAAATTGCATGCCATGCAAATTAAGATGAAATGGGTAAAACAATGCCCTTTGAAATGATTATCTTTGATGTGTTGGTTCAATTTAATGATGTATATGCAGCCAATAAATTGGCACGCTGCTGGATGTGTGATAGTGCCTAATTCCATGTATCTATCTTCTCCCATCAGAAGCCTGGAGACCCGTGTCTAACTGGGTGTGGCTTTCCAGTTTTTTTTTTTTAATTTACTTACAATAATGACACTGATATGACAGACTCATTTTTTTAAGGAGATTGAGATTTTGCCTACAAACCACTGCAAATATTTCTCCATTTAATGAGACTCATTATAATATGCCTGACACAATGTTACACCGAAAAATACACTTGATTTATAGCCAAACAGCCTTTGCGTCATGTGAAACCACAGCAAAAACTGTTACCCTGAGCAAAATATAACGGATTAAGCAGTTTAAGGGGAAAAATAGCAAAGACCTCCTCTGTTTACATCAGCAGCCCCACTAGCTGTATTATCTATGTAAGAGTATCCGCTAAGCCAGAGATCAGCCATTTCCACAGACAGTGTGATACTTTTTTCATTTACAGCAGTTATGTACACATACAACCATATCTGATGGCAAATATGAGGAAGTTAATAGTAATGCCAGAAAGACAGTCCCGGTCCCCAGTAGGTACAAGTCAGGAAAGTGATCCCTGTATGATTGAAACAAACACGCCTAGAGGAATTGCACTGCTTACATCTCTTCTCTTTAGGCTCAGAAAGCATGCTTTTAGAAATACTCCAGCCATTACCTTTTTGGGTCTTTTCCTTCTCAGATGGGCTCCATTATACCTCTCCCCTCCATCAGTTTTTGGAGCAGCATCTTCATTCATCATTCTCAACAATTTCTCCAGCCAAATATCTCTGCCATGAAATTCTCTGCACAGCCCGGACCACTGTGTGGCTGGCTGCTTAGTCTGGAGACTGGGGAGGGGGAATAGGAGGAGAAGCACTGTGACGTTGCCATGGCAGCCACTGCCACAAATGTTTATCTGCCTGCATTGTTAAATCTGATTCAACCAATTACCAACAGGATCTGCTGCCTTCACAAAGAGTAAAGCGCTTAGCAAAGAGTGAGAGCTACACATGTCTTTCCAAACAGAAACACAAGTGCCTTCTCTATGCAACCACATTTATCCAAATTTGTATCTATTAGGGTAAGGGCACACGCTGCTATTTCGGGAGATAAGTTGCCCAGCGACAAATTGCTTCTTCTTCGGGCGACTAATCTCCCCGAACTGCCTTCCCGTCGGCTAGACTCTAAATCGTCAGTGGGATGGCACTCAGAGGCGCGATTCGTTTTCCGAAGTCGCCTGAAGTTACCTCGCGAGGAAACTTCGGAGAGCTAAAGCGTTGCAACTGCCATCCCGCCGGTGATTTACATTCTAGCCGGGGGAAGGCAGTTCGGGGAGATTAGTCGCCCGAAGAAGAAGCAATGTGTCACTGATCGACTTATCTCCCGAAATAGCAGCGTGTGCCCTGGTTTAAGGAGAGAGAAAAAAATCTGAAGCTATTTTGCACAGTCTGCTCATACCATTCTGAAACTCAGGGGAGCATTTCCAAGGTCCGTCTCTGAAGTTCCTTTTTCATTTAATTCAGCAGAATTGTGCCTATGAAAAGCGAGCAATACACGCCGTAGTGTATACTATGGGACTTTACCATAGGATAAGTCTAATGTGACAAAAATCTTTCAAATGAGAATATATATTTCTATAATAACATAACTAACTATATTTATTTATGTATAATTCTCAGGATATTTTACATGGCAAACGAAAATGAATTACAGGTATGGGGTCCATTTATCCAGGAAGCTCTGAATAATGGAAAGGCCATCTCCTATAGACTCCAATTTATCAAGATAATTCCGCTTTTTAAAATGGATTTCCTTTTTTCAGTACCTTGTACTTGATCCAAACTAAGATATAATTCATCCTTATTGGAAGCAGAACCAGCCTATTGGGGTTATTTAATGTTTACATGATTTTCTAGTAGATTAAGGTATGAAGAGCCAAATTACAGAAAGATCCCTTATCCGGAAGACCCCAGGTCACAGGCATTCTGGATAACAGGTCCCATACCTGTGCAATGCGGGAAGCCAGACAGACACGCTCTACTGGAACATCACTTTGATTTAAAATTGTTACCACTGGATGGAGTTAAATCTCCAAAGGTGGGCATTCGTGCCACTTAAAATAGGCACTTAATGACACACAGACCAACTGAAAATAATAATGAACAATTACATTTTTTATGGGAAAATTTATCCCCTGCTGTTTATTATTGGAATTTGTTGTTTTTAATAGTTTTTCAATTATTTCTTTTCTTTATCTGACTCCTTTCAGCTTTTAAATGTGGGTCATCTAAAAAAAATGAATGCTCTGTAAGGCTATAAATACATTGTTATTGCTACTTTGTATTACTCATCTTACTTTTAGGCCCTCTCCTGGTCATATTCTAGTCTTTCATTCAAATCAGTGCATGGTTACTAGGGTAATTTGGAACCTAGCACCCAGATTGCTGAAATTGCAAACAGGAGAGCTGCTCAATAAAGAGCTTAATAAGTTAAAAACCACAAATAACAAAAAAAAGAAAAATAATTGCAAGTTGTCTCACAAAATCACTTTCGACTTCATACTAAAATTTAATTTAAAGGTGAATTACCATTTAAGAGGCTAGTGTTACACCTGTCACTGGATCTAATGGTACATTTGAGCATTTGGGGCTATGTTGCATGTAGCAGTGACAGGCTGTTGATATTAAATTCAAAGGCAATGTGCATGTGCAGGTTCAATAATTTCTCTGCCAAATATAAATTTCACATAATCTTCTGTAATGGATGAGAGGACATTTCTTTCAAAAGGGCCAGTACACCTTTCAAACCACCCATTGCTTTAAATATACAACAGAAACAATGACTTTTTGCAACTACTTGACAGTTTTTCTAAGATTGAAGCTTAATTTCACCTTTCAAGGAGAAGCTTAGTAAAGGGTGATGGAGGTCACCAAATCTTTAACTGTTAAAATGTGATTATTTATTTCATTTCTTAACTTCAGCACATTGCTTCATGCATTTTATTAAAATGATACATTAGTTACTGACACTTCTCCAATGCTGCGGAGAAATGTAGCAAATAATGTAGCAAAAAAATCAAGAATAAAGATTAGAAAGCAATTGAAAAAAATCATAATTTTCAGTTTACTACCTGAAAATAACTAAATTGGAAAAAGTTATTTGGTAGGAAGATGACTTCCCCTTTTAAAAGCAGTTTGTCTCTGTTTGAAGACAGGTAGCATTTGGTCCTATTCCTCACACCCTAGGCAACCCGGTAGGCTAACCCCACCCTCCATGTGTGCGCTCGTGGAAAACGGAGGGGGAGGGCAACAAAGGGGAGGGAGTGCAACAAAGGGGAAGGAGGGGGGGAGGGAGGTAGGAGAGAGGCAAGAGCAGCAGAGGGGAGTGAATGCTGACTAGGAGTAGGCAGAAGACCCATGATCAGGCAGCCAGTGACGGAACTAGGTGGGGGCGGGCCCTGGTTCGGGCCGTGCAGCCGGCCCCGCCCCCCACCCTCGTCCGTGCGGCTGCAGCCGACTCCAGTGGGCGCGTGACTGCCGGGGGGCACTGCGGGGTGCGAGCCCTGGCCCAATTGCACCCCCTGCTCTCCCGGTAGTTACGCCACTGCAGGCACCTGCCCAGTGCCCCCACAACGTTGCACACTAGGCAGGTGCCACTTCTGTCAACCCCTAGTTCCGGCCCTGCTCACACTGTTGCTCAAAGCATGCAATTCTGAAATTACTTTTATAATTACTAATTGTAATTACTTTTATAATTACTAATATAATTCAGCCGGCAGCTCTACTGTTATTGGCACATCCTATTGCTCAGCATCTGCACTTTGGACAAAGGTTTCTTATATCCCAACAAGTCAGGGATCCATAGTTTGACATAACAATTGTGAAGACAGGAGCCGTTATAGTCGGGTAGTGTAAGTCCACATGAAGGGAATCTGCGGGCCGGTGTGTCCAAAGAAACCGATCTGGCCGCGGCAAACGATTCAAAAGATTAGAAGCGGACTCCACCGGATAAGGTAGCAATCAACATGGAAACCAACGTATTAAAATAATTTGAAGACTTTATTGAACATCACTTTAAAATCACAAGCGGGGATGTGCGCTCGACGCAGGGGCAGCTGGGAAATTGACAAAATATCTAGCCCCATGTCAGATTTCAAAATTGAATACAAAAAAAATCTATTTGCTCTTTTGAGAAATGGATTTCAGTGCAGAATTCTGCTGGAGTAGCACTATTAACTGGTGCGTTTTGAAAAAAACATGTATTCCAATGGCAGTATCCATTTAACTTTATCCCATTTTTCCCTCACATCCCCTCCACAACCACTTCAATCCCACATCCGGAAACTCACCAGTTTCCCTGCAGTGGGTGTCAAAGTGCAAAGCTGCACATAGGGGTTGGCAGCAGTGAAGTTTGGCTGAGTAATTTCTGCTTTCAGGCCCCACAGCAGTGAATTCCTGCAAGGAGTATGTGCACTATGTACTTTGTAACCAGGAACTGGAATAATAAAACCAATGGCAGTTACCGTCCCACTGTGAAAGCTCTGTATATTCATTGGCCACGGGGGGAACTGGTAAGTTTTGTTATGTGGAATGGATGTATATGAGGTAAGGGTGGTAGAGGCCAACAAATTGAAGGCAACAAAACACACTTTCATCTTCAGTAACGTTAGCAATTAGAAATTGTGTACTATATTTCCTTCAGGCTTTTTGCAAACTAAAAATCCCTCTTCCAACCAGTGAATGTACACATCCAAAAGGCAGCTATTCAGTGGGTGTTAAATGATTAAACAGGCAAATTGAACACAGAATGTGTTACTTATAAGTGCCACAATGAGGATTCCTGCAGCTTACATGTGGGCTGAATTGTGAGATATCACATCCCACATGCTATTAAAATATAGGTTTCCATAAACTAAATAAACCTCTTGCTCCCGGAACAAAGACGGAATCTGCAGTGTAAGCCTAATAGGTTTTAAGAGGCAATTAGTTAAAGACAACAAATTCTTAAGTGTATAATGCTTCATAAAGCAGCGCTGCATATTCTTTAACCAAAAGTCAATTGAGTATTTACATTATTTTTGTGCCCATTATCATCACTAAAAGAATCCACTGCAAAAATTCAATGGGATTAGTAATTCCACCATTATCAGGCTTCATTTATAGAAAAAGAGACAAGATTATAAACAGGCACAAAGCACCTTATTTTTGCACCTTGCACTGTGTCTTGCTCCCTGAGCCACAAATTGATAAGTTTTAGTTTTTTATGACTTTTCTGCATACGGGATATGATGTCACTTATCAGTACGGAGTAACGATCGTTCGCCTGTGCAAAAATTGGCCTGGTGAAAGGTTGAGAAACGTCATTATCGCTGAATTCTTTTGCTAGCGAATAGTCCTCTATGCCTGTAGATTTGTAGAATTGGCACAGATTGTCTTTCTGGCCAATTTTCACTAGCGACAGCCACTTCGCCCTTTAGTGCCATTTATTACATATCCTACTCTGCATGCAGCACTATGAGTGTTGGCTTCCCCTGGAATCTAACTAACTTGTAAACCATTTAGAACTGGAGAACACTGGGCTCCCCTAAATCTGACAGCATTGCAATCTGGCTATTTGCCCCAGCACAGGGTGCAGAGTGCACTGGCAGATTGGATCGGAGCAAGAGTCATAAATGGACCCTTTTAGTTGTACAGCTGGGTAAACAGTTTAGATTAATACATATCTTACAGCTTTATGTAGTAACAGAAATAATCAGATTTTACCAATTCATAAAGCAGACTGAAGCTAATGTCACACGGGGCAGATTATCCACCAGGTAAGTAAGTGTGAAACATGGCATCGTTTAATGGTAAATACTTTCCAGAGTAAACACATATGACAAAAGATATACTCAAACAAATACATAATACACATTTATTTTCATTATCATAATTACAGCTCTCCTGCTGTTTCTGCTTAGAATTTGAACCATTTATATGAAGCTCCCTGAGGATAATTGCAACCCTTGTAAAGTGTAAAATATTCTACATACAACTTCCATCATTTCCACAAGAATATTAGGTGGGTATTTATTTAAAATAAAAATTCAACCTAATTCCCATCCACGGTTTGGCTTAATTTATGAAAGATAAAAATCAGAACTAAAACTGTACTTATGGGAAAAAGTCTCGACAATTCAAATTGTACGACTTTGTCAAAAACTCAAATTTTTCAAGTTTTCTGCTGAAAACCAGCATCATCCAGCCCAATATCCTTAAACATCAGGAAGGCAAAAAACACATTCCAATGGTAAAAGGGGACATCTGCCATTGAGATTTGTAGTAGCTTTGGAGCTTAATAAATCACGAAAAAGTCCCTCTTAAAATTCATGTTTTTCCCTATTGCTATAGCATTTCTTCATTGTTCTGTATAAAGCCCCCTTTTTGTTAGTTGTGTCCTTTGCTGTGTTTTACCTGCTGGGTTCTATCTTCCAGGTTATTTGAGTCTGTAAAGTGAGTAAGTAGATACATCTGCATAAGGTTATACGTAGGTTTACATAGTTATATAGTTAGTTACATCAGGTTGCAAAAAGACAAAGTCCATCAAGTTCAACCCCTCCAAATGAAAATCCAGCATCCATACACACACCCCTCCATACTCTCAGATAAATTCTATATATCCATATCTATACTAACTATAGAGTTTAGTATCACAATAGCCTTTGATATTATGTCTGTCCAAGAAATCATCCAAGCCACTCTTAAGGGTTCAAGCACATGGGCAGATTCGGTTCTGCGGGTGACAATCTCTCCGAACTGCCTTCTCCCTGCCTGCCGCCTGCTATAATGACAAAACAGCAGCACCAATGCACTCGCAGTGCTTTGTTTTCCGAAGTCACCTGAAGTTTCCTCGTGAGGCAACTTCGGAAATTGAAGCGCCGCAAGTGCGTGCGTTTTGTCATTATAGCAGGCGGCAGGCAGGGGGAAGGCAGTTTGGGGAGATTGTCGCCCGCAGAAGAGGCGATTAGTCGCCAGGCGACTAAATCTCCCCGAATCTGCCCATATGCTTAAACCCTAACGGCATTAATAGAATCCGAAATCACAACATCACCCAGCAGTGCATTCCACAACCTCACTGTCCTCACTGTGACGAACCACCACTTGGAAGTTTAATTCAATGACATCCAATTCTAAACATTAGACTTAACTCATAAGACAGTTGAATTCCTACTAATATAGCACAGTGGTTGGCAAACATAAACAGAGCTTTGTGCTGTATTTCAAGTGCAATTGGCTTTATCCATGCCTAGACTAGAACAGACTTTGGAAATTTAAAGTATGCAGAGGCCCAAACAGCCCCCACCAGCCTACTTTATAGTGACTATGGCATTTTACAGCAGCCCCTCTGGCATTTGCCCAAATCCACAGATTGCAAGCCCAGGCCTGACTTTATCACTGCTGGCACAGGATTTTGTATAGGTGTCCTATTCAGAGGACGCTGGACTACAAGTACAAGTAATTAATCAATGAAACATACAAAGTGACTTACCTCAAAGATTTATTTGTGCAAATCGGCACAGCAAATAGTTTCAAATTTATACAAATCAATGTATAATGATTACATCCAAACATACCACCAGGCAGTGTCTTTCCCCCTGTCTGCATGCCTCATGGCACTCCCTCCTGATGCGTTTCGCGCCATTGGGCGTTTCATCAGAGGAGGTGTTAAGGTTATTTACTACAAGCATTATTACTGAGAAAAAGGAAATCATTTTTAAAAATTCAAATTGTTTAAAATTGACTTTATGGAAGATGGTCTTTCTGGATAATAGGTCTCTGACAAAGGGATCCCATAATGTGTAAACATATTGTTATTTTAACTATGAGATAAATAGGGCTGTAAACAAGATTTTGCTCAGGCCTTGAACCACAAAGGCAACAAACCTCTTCTCTAATCTAATGTAGCAGAATAAAAAAAATGTAAAATCCTATGTGTGGCACTAATTAAAAACATAACTGTTTTTAAAAGCCTAAACATTGGGAGTTCCAGCTACATGGTATTTATATCTTACTGTAATCACTGATCTATCAAATTTCTCAGATGAAGGAAATGAAGAGCGTTGTTGTTCTAAGCTCTACTGAGTCAGGAAGTATCACTGCCAAGTTTGTGAAAGCTTCAGATGGAACATCAGACATTACATTATTAATTAACAAGAGCTAAAAACTCTACAAAACTCTAATACTCTAAAGCATCGAATGGACCAATTCAGTGCTGAGTTCTCTATCTACCAAAAGCCACTGAGGGTCCCCAGAAAGAATTCCACCACATTTTTACAAATAACAAGAAATATTTTCTAAAGCCATACCCTATTTGTGTGTACAGAATATCTGTGTGTATTCTTTTATGTTGTTTTAAAAACAACCAAAAAACATAAAATTAAAAAACTTCTGCAACCAAGTTTTGCTTTTATATGGCCAGTCATAAATGGAACTTGTGTTAAAAAATAGGATATAACCCTTTAACACAAGCCTGTGAATTGTTGATGGTCTAATATCGCCATCGTTTTTGATAAATGTCATACAAATTGCATCTAGTTAATATGGGTGTGGACATTGCATACAGTTATGCACACTTACCAGCATTTTTGGGGGGGGGGATATTGTGACTTGAAGTGAACAAGTAGTAACCCCATACATAAAGGTAACAACACATTACTACTATCAATGGAACCTTTAATTATCAATTATAAGATAGCACTAAATGTGTTTTTTTGACAAAATTGCTCCTGAATTCCTCCAGCACTGCTTACCTCTGGTCGCTGAGGAAGGGATGTGGACAGAGTGCAGTTTCCATTGTGAAGCTGGGCAAAAGGTGGTGCGATCACTTCATTGGTTGGAGTAACAAGGTAAACAGTATTTATAACAATGAAAAATATAGTGCTACCTCCACACTAGCGTTTGGGTGCTGGCAGCTTAATCCTAGTCATTATGTTATTAAGAATTATTGGCCTGGAATCGAGGTGAGGCTTTGTCATAAAAAGATGAATAATCGTAGACATATAATTAGTTATGACAAATAATAACCATTAACCAATTGACCAAAAATATTCCAATTATGGCACTGTCATTTTCTATAAAGTTCTACTGAAATGTAATCAGTTTACTTTGCTTGGTTTCTGAAATAACAACATAGAAATTTTCAGTACTTGATGATAACGAAGCTAGCATAAACCAATGCCACTGGCAAAACCAGCCAATTCGTTTATTTTTAAATGTTTTAAAAGCCACATACTTAAATAGAGAAAAAGTTATTTATTTGTAGTTTTGCTCATATTTTCTTTCACTTTTTGAGACCTGAGAGTGCGGACATTATTGTTTGATTATTCTATATTTTATGACTGCACCCGGGCATATAGAGTGTCGGACTGGCCCACCGGGATACCAGGAGTCTGTGGGCCCTTGTGCTGCTAAACATTTGGCCTATTTCATGGCCATTCCCTATTTCTTTGAGAAGAAAGAGGCTAAGAGAGAGAGAGGGTGTATATATATATTTATTTATAGAAATGATTCATTTTAAGAACCTGAGATTTAATGACTTCTTAGTCTCATCTATCCAGACATAAGGTGCCTGCTTATTTCAGGAACAGTACTAATTACCATTGCGATCAGATGCCATATGGCTATTCCTATAGCAACCAGCCTTCCTTAGTGTGGATACTTTGTGACTTGGCATATTTCCTCAAGGTTTGTTATTTGTCTACAGAGCAGAGGATCACAAAAGGACAAGGACACAGACTAGAACACTTAGAATCATGAGCAAGAGAAATAACATCTACCTCTTCTAAAGGGGTTGGGCTTAAATATCTCTTTGTTATCAAAATTATATTTTAATTCTGTTAATAGATTACTCATTGTGCCTTTTTGCAAGATGCCAGTGGATTTTCCTGAATAATAATGAAGGCTCTTTAATGGGAAGTCATAACCAGAATACATATAAGAATGTCACTATCTCTACAGCAAGGGTTGCCACCTCTTCTGGAAAAAAATACTAGCCTTTGAATATTTTAAGGCTCTTCCATATTAATAACTAATAATAATTGGTATCAAGTATCATAAGTCTGGTGACTGCAAACAAACAAAATACTCAGAGGAGGGACATTGTTGTAGATAATAAAGAGAAAACAAAATGTAACGTAATGTATCCCAAACACAGAACTAACTCCAAGGACCCGCTCACAGCTCACTCTTTTGCCTATAGCACAAGAAGCCCTCCCATATTTAGATGCCGCCAGATCTTAATGTGAGACAACCAAGGAGAAAGTTCTGGGAAGGCTAGGGATCCGAACGCATAGAAGTAAAGAACGGGGATGTAATCAATGGCCAGGCTGGGTCAGTAACAAACAGGCAATGCAGTACAAGATCAGGAAACAGAAGGTCACAGGCAAAGGTACAGAACCTGGATCTGAAAAATGATCAGTAACAGGCAGTGATCAGTACAGGCAGCAAAATGGCAAAGTCAGGGACAGGCAAAGGTCAGGAACTAAGATGAAACTTGAAATCACACCCAGGAACTAAGAAAAGAGACCTTACATTGGGACATGAAAAAGGGACATACACCATTAAATATTCTAATTTCATGCCAAGCGCGATGACATCAGACGAATCGCTTGCATCAAATAGGATTTACCGCACAAAGACCATTATTCTCCCACAAAAATGCTGAGCAGATTTTTCTTCTGAGAGAAAAAAAAAAACATTTGATGCTTTATAAATTCTTTTCCACAATATATTCTGAAAAATTATTTGCAAGATTACACAGGGTTTTGTACAGGCAAGCTGAGCATTTTATCCACTGAGACATACACAGCACAAGCTCTTTACGGTTTATGGTTTTGTACAGCATAACAAATTAAATGAGACATGCATAAGCTTCAGTTCTCCTACCTGGAGTAAAGGGTCTAATAAATCTTCTAACTGTGATCTACCCAGTTAAAACTATAACACTGAAAATGCCCTGAATCTCTGGCAGGAATTTGCTGTTACAAACAGAAATCTTCAAGGCAAGCCGTGAGCAAGTATTAAAGGAGAATGTCACCAAGCATGCTGGCATAGGCTTCCCTTCTAGACTAGAGCCATCGTCATAAACGTTGTTGTGCAGATACCATTACATGCTAGGTACTGTGCCTCAATTAGCAAGCACATATTTCCTGGTTTTGGTATCTGTGGGGTTAACGACTGTAGTAAATCAATTGCAGTCAAGCAATTGAATGAAGCTTCCTATGCCCCCATAAGCATTCTATTGCCAGATTTCCTATAACTTGTTATGCCACTGGACTTCATTTGCAATCTGTAATAATTACATGTTTTAGGCACCAGAGAGCCGACACTGTGTTGGAACCCTTATTCATATTTTTTCCATCTGTCATTTTAGTTTTGCATAAAAAACAAAATCACAGGCAATAATAATAAAGCACGTCCCCTTTTAATTCAATAAATTATTTTCCAAGAATTATGTGTACAGACTATTATTTCCATTATATGATAATATTTAGCATATTCCCTTTATAAAATAAAGCAGTCTTTTATGTGATGCAGCCTATTTATTCCTGTTGGTCCTTCTTATGTCCTTTAATAAAAACAAAATTATCAAGGAGTGACATATGGACATTACAGTGCAGTGACATTACTCTGGTGTCTCAATAGGTAATGTCAGGTTTGCATCCTAAATAAGGTTGCCACCTGTCCAGATTTATCCCGGACAGCAAGATTTTTGGAAGGATTTCCAAATTAGGAATTCCGTACAGGACAATAAAGTGCTAATCAGCTAATCGCTGATTGCCATGTAATCTGTCCCACCCCTTTTGTCGTCCACCCCGCCCCTGGCATCACTGACCCGCCCCCATACGTCCCCAGCCCGCCCCCATACATCCCTGGCCCACCCCCTGCCCGCTTGCTCCAAGAAAAAAAGGTGGCAACCCTAATCATAAACTGTTTTTATAAGTATTAAATATAGAGGTAATTATTAAGCATAAAGTCTATGCTAATTCCCGCAGTGTGACTGTGCTCCAGAGCATATGATTGATGGCACTTGATCATGTATCATGAACTGAGTTTAGACTTTACAGTATCAGGCCTATGGCACACAACACATTTGCTACGGTGTTGCTCACTGCAGTAGTCTAATGCTAAAGCAGGTTCCCTCTGTCTAATTTTATCAAAACTGCTGAAAAAAAACAATAATAATCAAATAGCAAGTTTTAAATTATTAATGAACTTATTTTTTATTTTAATTTGTTCAATTGGATAAATGTACTTCTGCAAGTAAATGACACGTAAAAATAACTGAAATAATGCAATATCATAATGCATACCTCCCAACATTTTGGAAATAAAAAGATGGACAAAAAAAGATGTTACACGTAGTGTGGCAATTTTTTTGACCACACCCATTTTTGTGGTCACACCCCCTAATTACCATGTTCATTTTACAAAATTCAGCAGGTTATGAAAGTTTGAACATATTTCTGTGTTTTTTTCAGTTATTACAGTTTTGCTAATAAAGGTGAATAATAATTTGACAGACATCACCATGTTAAAAAAACAGCGTTAAAATGGTGTCATTTTTTGCGCACTTTTTCTTTAAACAACCTCAATTAAAACTTACTATGCAGTGTAAAATAACAGCACCAAAACCGGCATATGCATAACATAATATAAAACACACCTGGATAAATTTGCCATATTTCCCCAAGCCTTCACTTAGGAAATGGATCCTATTTCGCATAAAAATGCACCTTTTAAAGCACAAACTGTCATGAATATTTTGTGTTGCTGAAAACCATCTAAAAGCCAATAGTCATACCACTGGGAATATACACAATGCAGACTCACATTCTGAGAGAATTCTCAAAGGGCCCCATGGCACAGTTCACCTATTCATATGTCTGATCTCCCTTTGTCTTTGTAAGGGAATTTTTATGTTTCATTCAATCTCAGCACAAACTCCGACTGGAGTGATGACTGCATTAACTAGCTGATGTGGTCCAAAGGGAAAATCAAACCAGATATCGGTAAAGTGGGTCTGTCAGATGGCCCTGTTCACAGGCAGATAAGCTGCCAAATTAGTCTAATGGACCAAGGTTGGCGGCTTAAATCAGCCCTGTGTATTGCCACCTTTAGATCACGTTTTTTAAAAAAAATCAGAAAATAGATTTGTGCTAGAGAAAGCAACCACTATTGTTTCCAGCCCAAATACCCCAAGCACCTGATCCGTGACTTTTTACATCAATATGCTGTGGCTGAGCTAAAATATAAAAAAATTGTATTTCCAAAGAAATGACAGTATTGAAATCAGCAATTCTCAGCAATAATAAAAAATAAAAAAGCCAAAACTATTTATGGCCATGGAAACCAAAACACATGGTAATAATAGCTTGAAGTGTTTCCAAAAGTACTGTCTATAGGGTCCAACAAAACCAGCTGGGACACTTGAATCAGTTTTTGATATCAGCTTTTGCTTTCTGTAACAAGCAATGTTCATATTCCTAAATCTACAAATCATTACTGCTGTCCATTTGTTCCATTATGTATAATTAACCTCTGTTTTCACACAGAAAATTCTTTTTTACTTTTTTATTCTCTTATTCTATAAAGAATATACAAAAAGAGAACATTAAGGCACATTTGTAATAATTTGTAGTAATTTAATGAAAAGTATTTAATTGAGATACAAAAAATAGGCTGAAAGTGTCTCTTTCTATTTTCAGTGCAGAGCCGGCCATTTACTGGACAAGCAGAAAGCGTTATACAATACTGCCAGAATTGAAACACTGAAAGCAGTGGAAAGAAATAAACATTTCTTTTAAAGGGCTGTAGTGATTATGAGAACCAAGAAGTCACATCTCAAGTTTTTGCAACAGAGATTCATCAACTCAGTTCCCTAAACTAAAGCTATCTAAATCCATAGATGAAAATGATTCAATCAAAATGAATGTTGATTGATCTGACCCTTTCCAAGAAGATCAAATGATTTAATTAATTCCAAATGATTCTGCCTAATGTGATTGAATTCATATATTTCATGATAAAGGATAAGGAATTTCGGCACCAAAACGTGACATTTTTGCATTTCGCTCTAAATTTGCCTGCCTACAGACAGAGAGGGGAAGCAGCCGGCAGCGGATTCTCCAACTGCAGAGAATCCATATTGTCTGGCCCTAGTCTTAGTTGTGTACACTATTATATGCAGATTATAGGTTGAGGGTCAGAGCAATAAAACAGAGGCCACCAGGGGCAAATTCACCAAAGGCCTAAATTTGCTTGCGACGGCTTTGCCGCACTTCGCCAGGCGTAGTTTCACATGGGCTGCTCAAATTAACTAAAATCCGAAGTTGCGCCCAGGGAGGCGAAAGGTAGTGAAGTTGTGCTAGCGTTAATTCGTCAAGCAAAGTGAAGTTACGCTAGCGATGCCTAATTTGCATACGGCGCCAAGTTAAAGTACAATGGACGTGTATGTAGCAGCAAATACATTACACTACACAAGCCTGGGAAACCTTCATAAAATAAAATAGAGTTGTTATTTTGCCCTATACATGTGCCCACTGTATAGTTTAGGTGCCATATGTTAGGAAATGTAGGGGGGGAAGGAGGGTACCCCCAAAAAAATGTACAATCTTTTTCGGCCTATCACCCGTAAAAAAGTAAAAGACACCAGCGTTTTTTGGGACTTTTTATGAAGCAAGTCCTATCTACTCTATTGCACTTCACCTGGTCTGAGGTGGTGAAGGCAAGCCTGGCGAAAGAGGTAACGTTCAGTAAAATCCGCCAGTTAGAGAATTAGCGTATTAGGTCCCTTCGCCAAAGCGCAACTTCGTCTGGCGTAAGGGTGCGAAGTAGCGCTAGAGTAGGTCCATTTTGCTAGCGAATAGTAAATCAGCAAAGTGGCAAAATGACGAATTTTCAATAGCGTTAGTCACTTCGCCCTTTAGTGAATTTGCCCCCAAGTCCACCAAGACTACATTTGTTCCTTTTGAAAGCCAAATATATTTTGTTCACAATGCTGGTGTAAAGGTACCTGGTGGTCCAGTGGTGCGGGCCCGCAGCTGCAACTTTCTTTTTTTTTAAAATTTCTTTCTTTATTTTTTTTTTCCTCACACAAAAAAAAAATACAAATTAGACAATACACAAAATAAAAGGGGAGGGGGTACAGAAAATAAATACAGGGGGGGCATTGGGAGGGTGGTATATTAGTCATATATCCCGCAGTTCATAACCACTTCAACATCAACATTTGTTCCATATTTATTCTCCATGCATAGTTTCTTTTGCTTACTGCTACTTTATTCCCCTCTTGTTTTTCCATTTTGGTCTAGTGATTCTCTAAATCTATACCATGGGGTCCATATCTTCCAATAAGTTGCACTATTACTATGATATATATACGTTAACTCCTCTAGCTGTCTTATTTCTTCTACTGATCTCATCCATTCATTGAATGAAGGAGGTTCCTTGGATTTCCAGTGTTTTGGGATTAAAGATTTGGCTACTTGAATAAGATAAAAGGTGAGTATATCATCTAGTATCTTGTGGTTCTCCAGATTTACATTTAGTAACAGAGTTACTTGATCTTCTATCTGTACATTGACTGATGTGATTATTTTTACGCTTTCTAAGATTTGTTCCCAGTAATCCTTCAATTTTGGGCAAGTTAACCACATATGTAAATGATTTCCAACTTTATCGTTACATCTCCAACACCCGTATTGCTTTTGTGGGTGTCAAGACCGCCGGGAGCGCGAGGAGTCGCGTCCGCTCCCGGCGGCGAAGAATTCAAGATGGCGGCGCCCAGTCAACCCACGTGGGTTCCGACGCCGGCGCCGTGACGTCAGCGCGGCGCGACGGTCGCAGGCGCGCTGACGCTGACGCAAGGGCGCCAAATTCAAACATAAAAGGATGCCTGAGACGCCAAGATGGCGCCCGAAAATAGGATTCTGTTCCCTGAGAGTTTCCTGGGTTCCCTTGCTGTTTTCCCTACTTATATCTGCCTGATTCCTTGTTGTGACCCTTTGCCTGGACCTGGACTTCGCTGATACTCTGCCTGCTATTGACCCCCTGCCTGGACTTTGGACTTTGATTATATTCTGCCTGCCTTGTGACCTGTAGCCTGATCCCGATTACCCTTTCTGCTTTATCCCTGGATACCACGATCCTGATCCCTCCTGAGGGGCTTCCTCCTAGATCCGGACTACTCCCCAGAGGGGGCTCCCGGCTCCCTGACAGTGGGTATATTTTATTTAGCCTTGCTGGGGTTAAATGCCACCTTGTGATTATTTTATAAATTGCTTCTTTCATTTTTGAGGCCCTGGCCTTTTTATTACCTTGCTTAAAGATATTCACCCACATTTGTTCTGGTATGTTAACTCCCAGTTCTTTCTCCCAGGAACGGCAGAACGATGGTAATTTATATTCACCTGAATTGAGAAGGATATCGTATACCTTTGAGAGAGGTTTAGACAGGTCTGGGTCAATTTCTATTATCTCTTCCCATTGTGTTAGCGGTCTGTCCCAGTTTCTCTCTCTTTTCATGCTGATAAAATAATATAGTTGGTTGTATCCCCATATAATACACAAAAGCCATGAATATCCTGTAAATTATATCCTTATAAACGGTGAGTAGTGATGTCATCAGTTATAAACGGTGAGTAGTGATGTAATTTCTGTCACATGACTCACTAAAATTTGTGTATTATAATAAATAAAGTACCCCCAGTTGTAAAATATGAGGATATTAGAAGTTACCTCGGAGTTCCATGACCTGTATAAAAACACTCGGCCTTCGGCCTCGTGTTTTTATATGGTCATGAAACTCCTCGGTAACTAATAATATCCTTATATTTTACAAGAGGGGGTACTTTATTCACTATATATCCCTAGGATGTTTCCCCCACCTTTCTTGTAGTTCCTGTAGAGGTATGATCTTATCTCCTCTGATCAGGTCTCGGATTTTTGTGGGTTTTTCCTTCCATTTCTCCCACCTTTGATATATTCCTTTTTCCAAACTTGGGGGGTAGTTTGGATTAAGCATCAGTGGTTGTAATACATATGGAGCCCGGGTCAGATGCATATCTATTTTAATCTTATGCCATACTTTAAGGGTAGTATTTATTAAAGGGTGTTGTGTTATCATTTTGGTCTTTCCCCACTTATCATCCCATAGTGCATTTTCAATTGGGTAATCTCCCCATTCTTGTTCAATATAACTCCAATCTTTTTTCCCTTTTTTCGTCGTCCAATTTAAGATTCTAACCAAATGTACAGCAATATAGTATAGATAGGGATCTGGAGCCGCCATCCCGCTGCAGTAATGTACAGCAGAACAAAAAACTAACAAAACAAACTGGGGTCAGTGCAATAAGAAATAGGAATAAGTACATACACAATTAGAGTATATTAAAGATTAAAAGTACTAAGGGGCCGATTCACAAAGGGTCGAATATCGAGGTTAATTAACCCTCGATATTCGACTGGGAATTAAAATCCTTCGTCTTCGAATATCGAAGTCGAAGGATTTTAGCGCAAATAGTGCGATCGAACAATCGAAGGATTATTCTTTGACTTTGAATCGAAGGAATCGAACTAAAAATCGTTCGACTATTCGACCATTTGATAGTCGAAGTACTGTCTCTTTAAGAAAAAATTTCGACCCCCTAGTTCGCCATCTAAAAGCTACCGAACTCAATGTTAGCCTATGGGGAAGGTCCCCATAGGCTTTCCTAAGTTTTTTTGATCGAAGGATATTCCTTCGATCGTTGGATTTAAATCCTTCGAATCGTTCGATTTGAAGAAATAATCCTTTGATCGTTCGATCGCACTATTTGCGCTAAAATCCTTCGACTTCGATATTCGAAGTTGAAGGATTTTAATTCCCAGTCGAATATCGAGGGTTAATTAACCCTCGATATTCGACCCTTTGTGAATCGGCCCCTAAGTGTTAAGAGACAAGAGGCTGAAGATCCCTGCCCTATAAAGCTTGCAATCTAAGTGGGGGGGTGTAACTGCACTATAAATGCCAGAATATCAGCTGATTCTCTTTTACAAGATAAAGACAGTTGTCATCAAAATTCAGAGACTGTTTACACTGACTACACTACAGTATGTTCCCTATTAGAAGGCTTATCAACAACAAAATGCATATATCAATGTGAGCTGGTGTAATATCTATACAGCCTGATATAAATCCGATATATATAAAGGTAGATGTTGGTAACCCTACAGAGGGCGATGGCAAATAGGCCATGTGATTTGACCCAATTTTATAATACATTTTTACACACTTTGCTTCTGGCAATATTAAGGCCTGAAGTAAATGATGTAATAGCTTGAAATTTGATGGCAGCAAAAAAGCTGACAGTTATAATTCTCATGGCAAAAACTGTCCCTCTAATTTTACAAACAGATCCACGTGCAATCACATTAAAGGGTGTTAACAACTGGGGAACTAAGGGATACCAGGTAAAAACATTTCTGTATGCACCTGACAAGAGCAATATATTTTAATATCTACCGAACTCTAAAAAAAATTGACCTATTTTACCAATGGGATCTGCAAGCCTCAGACAGTATAACACATCTCTGATTTCTGCTGTCAAAGTAAAAGCAGCTACTGTGGTTCCCTTGAGAGACAACAGTAAAAAAAAAGAGTATTCCTTTAGCTTTTAGCCAAAAATAGGGCCACGTATCAGATTACTCTTGTTCTAGTAATCTAAACTATGTGTTCTAAAATGCAGAGAATATTCTATAAAATAGTGCAGCATATGTTAACAATTGAGATGACTGAATTTTTAAATAAAATGATTTGTACAATAAAATGAGACCAAATATTTGTTAAATAAACACCTTGTATTAGTGCAGACGTTTTTGTGATTAGGCTCCTTAGAAGTCCAACATTTGATAGGTCTCTTTAAGAGCTCACAACAAGTTTACATAGTATTAACATGTATTATTAACATGTATTTATAGAGCACCAACATATTTCCCAGCGCTGATATAGTTCAAAGACTATGCAAGTCACTATATACAGTACAGGTATAGGATCCTATATCTGGAAACCCGTTATCCAGAAAGCACAGAATTATGAATTGGCCGTCTCCCATAGGCTCAATTTTAGCCAAATAATCAAAATTTTTAAAAATCATTTCCTTTTTCTCTGTAATAATAAAACAGTTACTTGTACTTGATCCCAACTAAAATATAATGAATCCTTATTGGAAGCAAAACCAGCCTATTGGGTTTATTTAATGTTTACATGGTTTTCTAGTACATTTAAGGTATAAAGATCCAAATTATGGAAAGATCCAAATTATGGAAAGATCCAGCCACCCTATTCTATAGTTTATAGACTGGGAGAATCCAACCAGAAAAAGTTTGATTTCAGTTATTATCATAACTATATGTTTGTGTAGTTTCACCATAATATATTACATGGGGCCTACTGCAGTTTTCTGTTTGACATTTCCATATATAAATGTTACTGTAGTCATTACAGACAGTCACTTCCAGCTTTGCCCTTTTCATATGCCCGTGACCTTGCTGTGCTTTATTAGCTAGAGCTCATTTTAGTGAGTGCTCTTAAAGTGGACCTGTCATCCAGACACAAAAATCTATCAAATATAAGTCATTTTCAAATTAAACATGAAATCCAATTTCTATTTTTATTAAAGCATTCATACCTTTTGAAAGTTCATTTAAAAAACTCAGCTGACAATCAAATATTGTCTGCCCCTCCTCGGGGCAGACAATTACTTTCACTTTCCATTCAGCACTTACTAGATGTCTCTGCTCTCCACACATTCCCCCGTTCTCTTTACCATTTAATTGTGTAGCCAGGGCATGGGGATGGACATCAGATCCCCCATTCTGGTGCACAAACAGTATTCTGAGATGATGCAAGGCTTGCCTTAATAACAGTGTCCACAAAATGACTCCTGCCTGCTTGCTATAATTATGAATTCCCAGACTGAAGGAAACAAGATTTAAATAATGTATATAATGTAATTAAAGTTCATTTTGCTTGACTAATGTGATAAAATAGGATTTTTTTGGGTGATGGGTCCCCTTTAAGAAGGGAGCTTGCTGATAACACAATGGAGGTGATATAGCAAATGAGAACCTTATTTGACCCTGCATTTTCAGGGTTTACCACTTCGTTCCAAGTCTAACTCTAACATGGACTCTAACAGGGACATATTCACTGCCAGGTTCAGGGGCTCCTCCAGTCTCTTTGATGTAAACATAATAATTTGCTACACTCGGTCACATTAGTCTGGTCTGTTTCTTAGCTTAGAATAGAAGTGTATAGTAGTGAATTGAATACTGAATAGTGATGTAATTTCTGTGATTCTTGGATGCACTGCATACTGGCCGGTCATGTAACTGTAGGAATGCAATGTGTAAGAGAGAAAGGGAAGAGGCATTTACCCTTAAAGGAGAAAGAAAGCTACAAGACAGTTTATTGCCAACAGATTAGCCACAATAGTGCAAGCTAGAACGCTATATTTATTCTGCGCAATGCTTTACCATACCTGAGTAAACAGCTCTAGACACTGTCTGTTTGTTTAGGATAGAAGCTGCCATATAAGCTTGGTGTGACATCACTTCCTGCCTGAGTCTCTCCCTGCTTACTTACAGCTCTGAGCTCAGATTACAGCAGAGATGGGAGGAGGGAGGGGGAGAGAAGCAAATTGAGCATGCTCAAGCCCTGCCCTGGAGGTTTATGCTGAAAACAGGAAGTCTGATACAGAAGCCCATGTGTACACAATAGAATAAAAGACATGCAGTGTTTCTTTTGACAGAGGACTCAGAGCAGCATTACTTTGAGGGTTTCCTGGTGTATTTATATAGACCTTTCTGATAAGGCTTACTTAATTTTAACCTTTCCATCTCCTTTAATCAGTGGTTCCAAAACTATGGGTCTAGAACCCCAGGACATTAGAAACAATGGTGGGGGCTGGGCCTGAAGGCATATTTAGGTGAGAATTGGAGAGAATATCCATTTGCTCTCCTACATTTAAAAGCACAGTTTAAAGGTCAGTTAGGGTGACACAGCAACCTGTAGTAATGCCTTTTCAACTACAGTCAGGGGATCCCAATGGTGGCCATTTGGCAGCTTTTAATCTTGAAAGCAAGCAATTTCTAGGTAAAATGTAGTCCGTAGAATATTTTGCAATATATGTACCAAAAATCCCTGTTTTGTTTAAAGGGTAAGGGCAGAGACACACTTGGATATTCTGGGAGATTAGTCGCCCGGTGACAAATCGCCTCTTCTTCAGACGACTAATCTCCTGAACTGCCTTCCCATCGGCTAGAATTGAAATTGCCTCCGGGATGCCACTCAGATCACTTCATTTTCTAATGTCGCCCTAAGTTTCCTATTGAGTCAAATTCGGAAAACAAAATGCTCCGAGTGTGTATACTTCTTTATGATTGGTCAACATGAACAACTTACTTTGCACACATTATGCACATATTTAGCATTTAGTACCCAACAATATTGCTTTCTTTGCTTTAAAGTCCATAGAGTGAAGCTATTTTTCAGTGTGAATTGTAGTGCAATTTTTCAAGGTTGTCATGGTTACTATAATAACGCAGGTACACGGGTAGATTTTCCATATAAAATGCTGTTTTGAAATAGAAGCACATTTAAAAGCAGTGTTTTCTCCTCAAATCATTTTACTAAAACCACTGCCTGATGGGATTTTAATTGCATGGTAACACTAAAGAAACTATGAAATGTTTTGTATTATTCTCTTTATAGGGGAAATAAAGTCTCCCTATACTTTTAATTTAACATTTTGGTCCCCATGCTTTACAGTGTTTTTGGCAACCACCATTTTATCTTATTTAATTTCCTTACATGTAATCTGAGCTCAGAGCTATGAGAGAGAGACTCAGGCAGGAAGTGAAGTCCCAGCAAGCTAATATGGCAGCTGCTATCCTAAACAAACAGAGACAATGTCTAGAGCTGTTTACTCAGGTATGGAAAAGCATTCTAAAGAATGAAAATGGTTTTCTAGCTTGCACTGTTGTGGCTAATCTATTGGGAATAAACTGCTTCGGTAGCTTTCCTTCTCCTTTAAATGAATGGGGTTTTATTACATAAGGGTTGCATTGCAAATGCCTCCACACTGCTGCTCTGATAGCTGTTTTTCCCAGCAAGTTACTAAAGACCCTGCAGCAGTGGTGAGACATGTAAGTAACCCGTGCAGCAGGAAGAAGTAAACACAGAGTGCCCTGTATAATTTTGTTTAGCTAAAATTCTCAGGAACTCATACATACCCTCAGAAGGCATTTTACAGAAAACTGCACTTAAAGTGTTTCATAATGAATAACTAAAAGCAAGTGCAATCTGAAACATGGGTGAAAGAAATGATAAATAATAAACAGTTCAGAATAAAAAAATCAAAAATTGCTTGTGTTCCTGCAAGCTTGCCCAATAAAGGTATACTTATTTTGAAAACGTATTATAAAATAACTTTACATTTATATAGTTTATATCAGATAGATATGGGATATAACGTTCCATCAAATACTGCATTATTCTAAAGCAGTGATCCCCAACCAGTGGCTCGTGAGCAACATGTTGCTCTCCAACCCCTTAGATGTTGCTCCCAGTGGACTCAAAGCAGGTGAACATTTTTCAATTCCTGGCTTTGAGGCAAGTTTTGGTTGCATAAAAACCAGGTTTATGGCCAAACAGAGCCTGCCAATCCACATAGGTAAAATGAATAGCCAGTCATATACTTATTTGGCACACTCCAGGATGTTTTTTCATTTTATGTTGCTCCCAAAATCTTTTTTTATGTGAATGTGGCTCATGGTTAAAAAAGGTTGAGGACCCCTGTTCTAAAGAGTAGTGATGTTGTCTTGGAACTGATGCAGCAATAGAACAGCTGCCCAGTCTGTGTTTGCTTATTCACCACTGCATCATGCTTATTTCCTGTGGAGGACTCGGGAAATAAGTAAATCGAAAAATAGCCAGAGAGACTCGGGAAATAACATTTTTGTCTCTCTTTCTTTTAACCTTTGTTCTGCATTGATAG
Organism: Xenopus laevis; assembly: GCF_017654675.1. Taxonomy (NCBI): domain Eukaryota; kingdom Metazoa; phylum Chordata; class Amphibia; order Anura; family Pipidae; genus Xenopus; species Xenopus laevis. The sequence goes on along the minus strand of NC_054372.1, from coordinate 57,440,353 downwards.
AGAGGCAAGCTTTATTTTCCATTTAATGGAATTTTTCATTTAAATATGGGTCCCTGCTAAAAGAGACCCTAGATCAGACACTGGCTCAGATTCAGCTAAAGTAAATGCAAATCCCCACTACCTTCATATAGAATAATACACTTTTTTTTATTATTATTTATGTTTTTTGTGCAGGTGAGTTATCAGCAATGGTCCTTAATAACCTTGACTGTTCTTTTCAGGGTCGATGATATTTATAAATCCAGTTATATTTATTGGATTACATAGTGTACATGGATTTATATATGAATTGGATTATAAAAAAAAATCACCTTCTGTATCCATGCAACCCTTCAGTATAAAGAAAGCAGACATGCCTGGGTATCAGAGTTCAGCTCATGGCTATTAGGCTGTTTGTGAACATCGAGTCCAAGTATTCTCCAGCTGTTGCTAAACTAAATTTCCAGAAGCCTACATGGATAAACAGATGGAGCAGACTAAAATTGAGAATCTGGCACAGAGAGACATGTCTTTATACTCTGAAAAAATGCATTGTGTGGTCTACTCCATCTGCATTGCACCCCTTGATTCATCACAGGCTTATTTGACTTTGTATGCTTTAATAATATATGAGCTCTAGTTCAGAACTACTTGCTGGACAGCTCCTTGTGAGCTTGTTATTTTTATTTCTACTAAGAGGCCTAATAGGAATATTTACATCCTACCTTTTGTCTGTTCAACCGGTTTTCTCAAGTATAGTCAAAAATTTGGGTTCATTATACAGAGGGAAAGGAGCTGGTAAGGGCAAAACCTACTCTGCTGAAAACTTAGAACACTGAAAACATGTATTTTCCCAGTCCACTAATGTTCTATCAGGTTTGTATTCTATAGTCTATTTTTAGTGCTTGTTTATTATAAACCCACAGTGGAAACACACACAGTAACAAAATATAAAAGGGGTTGTTTAGCTTTAAATTAACTTTTAGTATGATTTAGAGCAGGGGTCCAAATTGTTTTGCAAAGACTGGGGGGGAGGGGGAGGGGGTCGGACGGGTGGGGGAGGGGGTCAGGAGGGGTCGTTGAGGGGGTCAGAGGAGTCTGCGCAGTGCATTAATTGTTCGGCGGCCCACTTCAGGACTGTCCAATTTTCAATTGTTTTTTAAGGTTTTTATTCAGCAGCTCTCCAGTATGCACTTTCAGCAATCTGGTTGCTATGGTCCAAATTACCCTAGCAACCATGCACAGATTTGAATAAGAGACTGGAATATGAATAGGAGAGGGCCTTAAAAGAAATATGAGAAAAAAAAGTAGCAATAACAATAAATTTGTAGCCGTACAGAGCATTTGTTTTTTAAATGGGGTCAGTGACCCCTTTTCCAATTGAAAACTTGCTTAGAATTATCCATTCTATTGCATACTAAAAACTTAAAGGTGAACCACCCCTTTTACATAAAAAACAGCTGAGAAGATTTCTAAACTTACAAATGTTAAAATGGGTACTATAGTTAAGGATGACTTTGGGGAACAGCAGAAGGAGCCCAAAAGAACACAAGTAAAAATGTGCAGTACAATCCAGAACATATATAAAACCAGCAGGCTTTTAAGGTAAGTGATGTAGGAATATTTTAAGGAAGCGGTAGGAATATGACCTCTGTGATAAACTCTTCATACACATAAACAGAACTAACAAACTGAAATAGGCTTTCATCTAATGTTAGAGCAGCGAACACTGACTGCTCTGTATATATAAATAGAATACTGTACATCTCACCCCCATAAACAAGCTACAATCCATAGAGAAACAAGGATTAGACAAATAAATGAAATGCCATCTATCTAGATTGATCATTATAGTGTATAGCAGAGGACTCGACTGAGCAAAACATGCACTAAGTGGAGATGCACTAATTAGGTTATGTGACAAAATCCCTTCTACTGCCTGATTATAAATAGCAAAGGCATTTGAATATAGCAGTGCATTATTCTTAAGGTTAGTTTGTTTGTGTAATGTGATGATGAAGAACGATCAAACCAGCCTACGGTGCGTCCCATGAGACTTCTGCTACAACTGAAAAAACATGGTGCACACTTTTCCAATGCTTTCACTTTTATATTTACAGTAGCCACTAGGGAAAATGAAAAAATAATGTGCAACCACTGCATTACTGAACAGCGAAGGAAGTATGGAGAGAATAACATAAGAAATCGCTGTTTGAGATGAAACAAAAATATGAAATAAACATACAAAAATATGGGGAAATGCAATATTAGACAAATACAAATTGAAGACCATGTAACAGGTAACCAATCAACAGGTAGAATTGACTACAGGTATGGGTCCTATTATCCAGAATGCTGGGGACCTGGGGTTTTCCGGATAATGGGTCTTTCTGTAATTTGGATCTTCATACCTTAAATCTATTAGAAAATAAATTAAACATTAAATAACCCCAATAGGCTGGTTCTGCTTCAAAAATGAATGCAGCAATTTGATTGGTTGCCATGGGTTACTGCCCATAGGCAAATTTGCCCAGTGTTGATAAATGACCCCCAGTAGTATAAGGGGCTCATTTACTATGGGTCGAATTTGAATCCTTCGACTTCGTATATCGAAGTCGAAGGATTTACCGCAATTCGTTCGATCGATCGAAGGAAAAATCGTTCGATCAAATGATTAAATCCTTTGAATCAAACAATTGAAGGATTTTAATCCATCAATCAAACGATTTTCCTTCAATCACAAATTGCCTAGAAAGCCTATGGGGACCTTCCCCATAGGCTAACATTGGTGCTCGGTAGGTTTTAGGTGGCGAAGTAGGTAGTCAAAGTTTTTTTTAAAGAGACAGTACTTCGACCATCGATTGGTCGAATAGTCGAACGATTTTTAGTTCGAAACGTTCGATTCAAAGTCGAAGTCTGAGTCGAAGGTCGAAGTAGCCAAAAAAATACTTCGAAATTCGAAGTATTTTTTATTCTATTCCTTCACTCGAGCTAAGTAAATGTGCCCCTAAGTGTTTCCCAAGGCACTGCACTTAATATGAAAAAAAGATCTGCTTGTTTGGTGAGTTCTGCAAAACAAGTAACCTATGTTGTTGGCATTTTATACATGTCATGAAACTCTATGATATTCCTGTCTATGGTGTATTCTGTATATCACGATCTCTTTTAAGCATTTATTCAGGGGACCCATAGTAACCATAATATATACCCACAGTAGACTGCTTTGTGACCCAAAACACTGGTATAGAATTATGAGTAAACAAAATGCTTATAGTTCAAATGTAATCAAAGTTCATATAGCTGTAGATTCCAGGTGTCTGTTTACCAATAAAATAATAACCTAATTCAAATACTGAAGAATCAAAACAGCTCCAAGGCAGTATTAACAAACTGTGCAAGTGCTAATTTATTAGAACCTTTTTTAACTTGAGAAAGGGTTCTGCCTGAAACATGTAGTACATGTAGTATAGTAACTAATATACATATATTTATGTATTTATGTATTCTATACATGTGTAAATATGAATTTTACATACATTTAAACACACCATACAACTTGTACAGTCAGGGGAGAAATGTCTTTTGATAAGGCAGCATTAGTCAAGTTCAGAAACAATTAAAATCCCATCTACTTTTATACTTCCCATTATTCTTAATTTTTATGATTTTATAAAGCCATCTACCAGGGCAATTCTAGAAACTGCTTTGGCAGCTTTCACAAAGAGGCATTGCAGACTCCTTCCATCTTACACAGATGCTATGGGTCTCACATTCTGGTCATTTTGCTGCAGTGCTTAGAAATAAGTGCTTGCCGCTGACATTCATAAATCACAAGAAGCATGAGCTGGGCACATTGGTTTATACAGAGGCTTTTGTTATATATTGCTGCAGCACCAATGGGTTAAATGCCCCATGTCAGGTGTCTGTAATATACTGCAGCCTGGCAGATCTCATTTAACAAAGCAGAAGGCAGCAATACGAATGTGAAATTTGAATTTTCAAAAAAAAATTTTATGGTCAAAACTGTCGAATTCGACTAGGGAGTTATTTCAATTTGATTCGAGTTTTTAAAAGAATTTGAATTCGATTTTCAAGATTTATCATATTCTGGCCTTTTAAGAACTCAAATTTGACTATTCTCTACCTAAAACCTGCCGAATTGCTATTTAAGTCAAAGGGAGAGGTCCAGGGATCAATTCGAAGTTGAGCCTTCCTGACATTCGAGTTTTTTTTCAGAGAAAGGAGAACTAAACCCTAACAACCAATATGGCTATTTTATATCCTGCACCTTTTGCACCTATCTAAAGTTTCAGCTACTCAATAGCAGCAATGATCCAGGACTTGTCACAGGGGATCACATATTGGAAAGTGTCTGTGACACTCACATGCTCAGCTCACTTCTATAGTTAGGCTTTAGTTCTCCTTTAACATTCAAATCCAATTCGGCTCAAATTAGATTCTAGTTTTCGATTTCCGATTTAATTCATCCGAGTTTAAGAAAATTAGATTTTATTAATACATTTCAATTGGTCGAATTTCAAATTTATGGGAGTTCAAGGGAGTTTTTAAAAACTCACATGAATCTGAAATTCGACCTTTGATAAATGTTCCTCTAAATGTGTCCAGTGGCTAACAGCATTGGCTTTATGTCACCAGAATTTCCCTTGCTTTTTTTATCTGAATCCAGACTGACTTTTAAAGAAGATGATCAATGTAGGATGGAGCTTCTCAAAGTATTCCATCTGCACTGAAGGAATCAACAAAGGAGTGGTGGTAAAGAAATAATATACGCCTGGTTCAATGGGACTCATTAAAGGAAAAGTCTAAGGCTAAAAGTACGGCAAGATTAGCCCTTCATGCTCAGTAGGCTGCCTGCAAAGTATTTCTCTTATTCCTCTTCAGCTGACTGTCTGACAGGCTGCACTTTACTAGGAGTATAATCAGGGGACTTGATTTTAACAATGTATGTCAGGCGCACTTACTGCTTTTGTCATACCTCTCTTAATAACATGATTTATTTTTTTAGAAAAAATGAAATTGCTGTGTCCCATGTAAACACACTTGCAGTGTAAAAGCATGTAGGCACGCATGTGAAAAACTTTACACAGAATAAATTCAAAATGTTTTCAGTGATATTAAAATATATATTATACCCATGTAGATTTAAATGTTTGGTTTTCTTGCTCCCTTACTTTGCCACTTTGGCAAATAATAGTAAAAAAGTTCCACAAGAAAACAAGTTTAAAGGGATATGGTCATCCCTCAAATAAATTTATACTCCAAGTTTTAAGCAGATAAGAAACTAGCTTTGAGTTGCATTTGCAGTCTTATCTGGGCACCTAAAACAGGGCAGGGGCAGTGAGAGAGGGTTGCTGTGTGGTATAACCACCTAACAAAGGACCCACCCATAACCATTCAAAGGGATTATTTATCAAAATCCGAAAATTAATTTCCCCTTATTTAGCAATACATTTTCCTGACAATTTCCTGTGCTGGAAAAAACGTGAAAAAATTTGATTCATACAAATTTTTCAGATTTTACACCTGAAAACTCCACAAAATCTTGGATTATTATTGCACAAAACCCAGCGCAGATCAGTAAATCTCCAGGACTTCTCCCATTAACTTCTACATGAATTTGGCATGTCTTAGTAGGAGAACCTTTTTATTATGACTTTTAACAACCTCAGGGTTTAATAAAGGTTTTGTTCCACTAAAAATTTGGTGAAATTGTTCGAGATTTTGGATTCGAACTTTAAAAAAAAAACCCTGAAATGTTCAAGTGACTGGTGGAAGGCAAAAGCTTAGGGAAGCAATAAGCACAATTGTGCCCTTATCCAGGAGCCTGCTCCTTGCCTCTATTCCACCTCTAAAAACAGCCTTAGGCAAATTGCAGCCCCTGCCTGAAACTGGACAGCAAACTTGTTTTAGAGCAATTCCTTTATTGGGATACTATACACAATATGCTATGGTTAGGAGGAAATGATAGAAAATGAACAAAGGACTGGGAACTTATGGCCAGAGATACAAAGTGCACATGAAGGGAAATGTAAGGCTGACAAACTTCACATGGACCATAAATAATATTATTTAACACAAAAAAATTGTGACCACTTAAAGCATTAGGTTTAAGGACGAATCCCGGCACCTGGTCGCCCTGAAACAGCCTTTGCAATGCTGCCCAGCCCTCACCTTACCCACTTACCTTTTGGTGCAGGTGGAGGGGGCTACATCGCTAGTGAGAAGAGCACAATTACCTTTCTGCAGAAGAAGAGCTGAAATTTTGGCTCATAAAGTTACTAGAAGCAGCTTTTTGTTGCGCCTGGAACTTGTGGAGCGCTGAAACCTGAGGCAAAATTTTCACTTTGCCTTATGGTAGCAAAGCCCCTAGCTAGGTCAAAGCTGCTGGAACCCTGAATAGAGCATCTTTATCTTGAACATTTTATTGAATGAATGACTTCATTTTAATGGGGATATTACGCTTATGGCATTACATATGAAGCTTTGCAATATATTTCAGAAACTTGAGAACAAAAGCTGTAGTACCAGATATTGGACATCCTTGAATTATAACAGCTATATCCAAATATAATAGCACTATTTAGATTTATGTTCCATAACTACATTACAACTCATGGACAGACCTATTGTCCATCTATATTATCAGTGGTCCGGAGCTAAACAATCATTTTCCACTTTACTTTCACCTCTGAATTAAACACAAAACCCTCCTGTTTATAAGGTGGGTACAACTTTGCACTACATATGGATCAACTGTGCAGATATAATCAGGAGCAGATGGCCTAATCACGTTTCTGCTGGAGAGAATAAATAGAGATCCAGAGGGACATTCTATGTGTTTGGAAAAACTGCCCAAGAAGAACGAAGATAATGTGTAATTTTAAGAAAAAGATTATGTGAAATTACAGGTTACCCCGTGTCTTTTAGCCTATCATTATAGTTATATACTTTTTCTCAAGAATAATGACCAGCAGATGTATGATTTAATTCTGTCTGTTTTGGGTGGTTAAGGAATACACATAAAATAGTGTATAAAGTAAAAATGAGGGATTTCCTTTCAGGGAGACAATGGGAGTGATTTACAAACACATGTTGGTGCTCAAAAACAGACACAATAGAGATTGCATTATGATGTAGTTTATTGCTAATTTATCCATCCTGCCCCTTACGATGAATGGTGACAACTGCACCTATGGATGTAAGTGAACCCTGTCCGAGCTGCTGGCATCTTGAATGGAGTGACAATTCCAGGGTTTCCTCAGCAAACCGTGTTGAGCCCAGTGATTGGATGCAACTAGAACCTAATTTGCCTCAAAACTTGAGTGCAATTACAGCATGCTCCCTGCTGATCCAAGAAATATGGGTACAAATGCTGCATTATGCTGAAAGGGATGGTTCACCTTCAAACAACTAGTTGTTTTCAGATAGACCACCAGAAATAATGACTTTTTCCAATGACTTTCCATATTCTATGTGTGACCGTATTTCTAATATTAAAGTGTCAAGTGTAAGTTTTCATCTTCTGAAGCATCTCTGGGAGGGGGGTCGCCGACCCTGCAAACTGTTCTAAATTGATACATTTAGTTGATACATTTCTTATCTTTGTCCCTGCTGAGCTGAATCCCTGGGTTTCATTACAGGCAGTTGTTAGAATTGATACAATAGTTGCAAATAGTCCAGAGATGCTGCTGAGAAATGTATCAACTCAATGTTGCAAAATTGTAACAGTTTAGAGTCTGCGTCTGAATTACTGAACTGCCAGACTCAAACACCAGAGACACGAACATTCAACTTTAAACTTAGATTTTGGAAAAACAGTAAAAAATAAATAATGGAAACTAATTTAAAACGTCTGGGGAACAATCTAAAAACAACTGGTTTGAAAATAATGTTTGGAAGGTGAACAACCCCTTTAAAAAACATAGATTTGTGTCAGAAATTTCACTTTGCTAGCTTCACTAGCTTCCCAAATGACCCGTGTAGTAAACAAAAAATAAATGAACGTATCGTTTGTCTCTGCTTGTAGTAAAGTTTAAGACGCTGCCATACTACAGTATGCAAAAATCTGAAATAAGACTGTAAAGTAGAAGAAACTGCTCTGAAAGGCTAAAATCTGTAGACCTAGAAAATGTGCCATCATTTACATTTGTTTTACAACAGAGGAATTATAGTCAATTAAGGGAAGCAATCTGTTTGGATAAATGGTAGTTAATGACTCCCTAATAACATTAGCGTTAAATAACAGATTACTCCAGTAGATGGCATGATGGCATTGAAATGTAAGCAGTTTAGAAAGGGATAACAAAAATCCAAAAAATGAAGCATGCAGAACTGAGAAAGGGAGGAACTGTGTTGCATAATTATTGTTTGCATATTTATCTACAAGTAACAGATAATTTAACAGAGCCAGACAGTCATGGGGTTGTCTATACAGACCCAATCAGATGAATTCAGAGAACACAGAAAAAACAAAACAGACAACAAGAAGAATCATTGATTCAGCTGCTATAACTAGCATAGATGCCACACAGAAAGGGAGGTCTGCAGCATCCCAAACAGGTGGGGTATATTCAGAATGCTCAGGGCCTGGGTTTTCCAGATAACAAATCTTTCCGTAATCTGGATCTCCATGCTTATAAGTGTGACATAAAATCATGTAAACATTAAACCCAATAGGCTGGTTTTGCCTCCAATAAGGATTAATTATATCTTAGTTTGGAACAAGAACATGATACTGTTTATTATTACAGAGAAAAGGGAAATCATAAAATGTTATTTGGATAAAATGGAATCTGTGGGAGACAGCCTTCCTGTAATTCAAATCTTTTCAGATAAGGGGTTTCCAGATAACAGATCCCATACCTTTATTACCACCAGTAGATTTAAAAGTAACATTCTCTGGTAATAATAATACAGGTATGGGACCTGTTATCCAGAATGCTCAGGACCTGAGGGTTTCCAGATAATGGATCTTTCCATAATTTGAATCTTCATACCTTAAGTCTTCTAGAAAATCATCTAAACATTAAATAAACCCAATAGGCTGGTTTTGTTTCCAATAAGGATTAATTATTTCTTAGTTGGAATCAAGTATAAGGTACTGTTTTATTATTACAGCGTAAAAGGAGTAAAAGCAAAATTTGGATTATTTGAATAAAATGGAATCTATGGGAGATGGCCTTTCCATAATTTGGAGTTTTCCGGATAATGGGTTTCCAGAGAAGCATGTCTAAAAGGGAATTCTTTCTCATCTGTGCATCTTTGTAACAGAATAGCAACTGTAATCCGGTCGAGTGCAAATACCAATCTGTAGCATGGCATTGTGGGTAAACGCAGACTTAGAAACCATGGTTGGCAATGCTGGCAGGTTACAATTCCTAAAGCCCTCTATTTATGGAGTGGATTGCAAGTACGTTGTAGGGGTGATTTACAAAGTATAAAGAAAAAGGGCAGGCACTAGCAGAGACCAGTCTTCCAGGCAGGCTTGTCAAAACATAAAGTAGTTTATTGTAGAATTCGAGGATACAACCTCACCGCCTTACGTTTCATATCTCTCAGATACTTAATCATAGAGCCTAGAGAGATATGAAACGCGTAAGGCGGAGAGGTTGTATCCTTGAGTTCTACAATAAACTACTTTATGTTTTGACAAGCTTGCCTGGAAGACTGGTCTCTGCTAGTGCCTGCCTCTTTTTTGCATTTTTAACCCTGCCCACACTTCGGTGAGGGTTTTTTTCAGAATAGAGCACAGTGCCCTAAAGTTCTGAAAGCAACAGTATTAATGAGGAGTAGATTGGTGGAGGAGCATAATCATTCCCAATTCAACCCCTTAAAGACAAACTATACCCCCCAAACAATATAGGTCTCTATAAAAAGATATTGTATAAAACAGCTCATATGTAAAACCCTGATTCATGTAAATAAACAATTTTCATAATAATATACTTTTCTAGTAGTATTAGGGTTGCCACCTTTTCTGGAAAAAAATACCGGCCTTCCTATATATTTATCTTTTTTCCCTATTAATAATATTAGGATCAATCACCATTTTTACCGGCCAGGCCATAACTAGAAAATTGGCATTTTAAAAAAATAAGGGCCGCCCCCTGGGATCGTACGATTCACAGTGCACACAAACACACCAACAAACCATGCTTGTTAGGTCACATGAGAAAATTAACAGACAGAGTTGTGTATTTTGCTTCCACACTTCTTCCTGTTACAGTTAGAGCTGCAGTATTTCTGGTCAGGTGATCTCTGAGGCAGCACACAGACCATCACGAAATGGTGGCTCAAGGCAAGAGATGTAAAAGGGCAATATTTACTTAAATATATATACCAGTTTGGTAACATTCTTCAATATGCCACTTAATAGGATGTAAACTATCTGTTGCCTAATTGTTCATTTTGGGGGTATAGTTTTCCTTTAACTTTGCAATTTTGGGAGTGGCAGCAGAGTGCAACAGTGCAGCTCTAAACATGTTTCTCTGGATTATTAATCTGGTGCAGGGTGCCAAACACAGCGATTCTGTGTAAATAATATACTAGAGCCCTAACAAGAAGCAATGTGGTAGCTTCTATTAATACATGTGAATATATAGAGAGAGAGGATGTTCTGTGCACACAGTAAGATATGGCCATCTTCATATGTTACAGTATATAAAGCAACATAAGCCATACAATTGGGATACTTTGTTAATTTATAATTTTTAGATATCTGATACCTGATATATGATACTGGGAATTAAAAATATATACATATTTGCCATACATCTATATTCTATTACAGGTATGGGACTGGTTATCTAGAATGATTGGGACCTTTGATTTTCCAGAAAATGGATCTTTCTGTAATTTGGATCTACCTTAAGTCTATTAGAAAACCATGTACAAATTAAATAAATTCAATAGGCTGGTTCTGGCTACAATAAGGATTAATTATATCTTAGTTTGGATCAAGTACACGCTACTGTTTTATTGTAACAGAGAAAAAGGAAATCGTTTTTAAAAATTTGTATTATTTATATAAAATGGAGTCAAGGGGAGACGGCCATTTCATTATTCTGAGCCTTCTGGATAACAGGTTTCTGGATAATGAATCCCATACCTGTATAAATACATTACATATGTTTCTAATTCTCTTTGTGAATAATAATAATAATGCAAAATAATTTGTAATGGTCACTAGTTTTTCCCTCAGTTTGATAAGAAGAAGAAGAAGAAAAACACCATATTCTTATTTTCTAAACCAACTTTATGTAATGAACCTCATTACCTCTACTTACCAACAACAAGCCTTAAACATATGAATTTGTTTCTTTTTGGTTGGCAGCAGTGACCTCAGCAGGATGGTGAGGGGAATGCACAAATGGAAATCCTGTGGAATATTTCAGATGCATCACTTAGCAAGTGATTGTTATGAGGGCTAGGATGTAATTCCCTATTTCTTGGCTTTAAAGCAAGATTCAGATTTAGGAAAAAAAATCAGTCTGAGCCCATGTTATCGTGAAGATTTAGGACATGCTAAACGAGGATGGGTACGTGGGTGCTCCCCTAGAGTTTGCACATGCACTTTCTTTAAAGGGCAAGTCATCTATTTCATTCAGAAGTTTCAGTGACCCTCTTGCAGTATTTCCATCAGGCAATATATTTTCCTCCTACTCTTTAGCCCTGCAATAATTTTTCAGCTCTTGCAGGAAAACATACAAACAGTTTCTATGTACCTCCTGCCACGTGTGCAAAGTACACAAATCTGGCACAATATCCCCATTTTTACACTTTCTAGATTTGCTGCTTTTGCCGCTGGTCTCTGAGTACATAGGGGTGAGATGGTCCCATAATTTTGACACATGGGTTAGGAGGTAGAAGAGGATACAGGCCGAAACAGGCTCCTTACACCAGATTTTTTTATCTGACAAATACCACTTTTTTTTTTCTAAACTGACAAAAAAATCAGCAAAGAAATGATATGGCTTGCTGGTCAAATGTGCCGTTTCTGGCAAAAAATGTGCCCCCTGCATGCAATACAAAGCAGTGGTGGGCACAAAACACAAGAATTCGCTTTTGGCTTTACTGCATTATTTGTAGAGATGCACCGAATCCTTCTGCCCGGCTTAACCGAATCCAGATTGTAATTTGCATATGCAAAGGGAAATCACGTGACGAAACAAGGAAGTAAAAAATGTTTTCCCCTTCCCACCCCTAATTTGCATATACAAATTAGGATTCGGATTCGGTTCTGTATTCAGCCTATTTTTTTGCAAAGGGTTCGGGGGTTCGGTCAAATCCAAAATAGTGGATTCGGTGCATCTCTAATTATTTGTAGAGCATTGCAACTCACAGTAAAAGTAGTCCACCAAGTTTTACAGTAAACAAGTACAATTAAAATAGTAACAATGAATTACAGTTTAGGCAAGATGAGACCTACAACTGGGACTACTCAAGGATATAATGGTTAGAATATATCTATATACTTACTGTATATATCAGTGATCTGACGAACAGTAAATATTAACAAATAAACAAGCTTAGACCTTATTTAAAGCTATGCAACATAAAATAAATATAATATAAAAAATATATAATAAAAAAACGATTAAATATTTGTAGGACAATCAATGATTAATTACACTATTTATTGCGACCATTGAGCCTCTTTACCAATTTGCATGTGCTCTCCAGACTAGCCTTTGCTTATTTTTAGGGAAATGGGCTTGTACTGTAGAGGAAAACATCCTTGTTATTAGTTTGGCTATTTCAGTTGGCAGATATATATTACAAATATTTACACAGTTATAAATTCAGTAATGAAATAGCAGAAAATAGCATTTATTGACCTTTCGTGTTGGTTAACATTTACAAATAATATGGCACATTGGAATTGCCACATGCTGGAGACGCTTGTGATATGTACACTACATTTATCTCTCAGAGCTATAATTACTGTTATAGTAGCCAAGAGTGTACAACAGTACATACAATTTCTTTTTGGCTATGATTGCTACATTGTTTTTATGAGTGATATGCCAGCAAAAGCAGAAGACTGACATGAATATTAAATTAACATGAGAAAAGTTCACAATGATAAATGTTACGTACTTATCCTCAGATACTACATAGACTGCATGGGTAAAAGTAAAATGGTTCTAAATTGGGAATGCTGTGTTACAGGTAATGTGAACCTTCAAAAGAAATCTGACCAGAGAACGTCAGAAGACTCTTCTCAGTTCACTAACTTCATTTTATAAGTAAAACAACATCACAAAATGTTAATTTTCTCATACAATCAATTTTCAGCTGACTGTATCTGCCAATATGAACAGTGGGTAGCACTACTGCATCAAATCAGTTATATTAGCAGTTTAAAGTAGGTAATCTTAAATTTAAAAGATGAGTTGGAATGCAGTTGGGATAAGGTGCCTTCCACATGAAGCTTATGATCTATAAGATATGTCATAATATATCGAAGCAGCTCTTAAATTGCTCACCATGATTTTTTGTGTCATCAGCCTTATTATTCTGCATCTTTCCATATGGTAACCAAAAAACATTCTGGTGGTTAGGGTCAATGGCCCTGGCAAGCAAATCATATTTAGGCTATGCTGCTTTTTATTGCTATTCTATTTTTGTGCTTATCTAGGATAATTAACCAGATAAGTGTTTAAATTCCTATAGAAGCATTTTTATTTTAGTATACGTCTTTCGATGGCACTGTATTCAAGACATCTTCTCTCAAGGGTTTCTCATGATAATTATCTAGCCGAAATATGTATTCTTACAGCATTCATATGCATATGCATTCAAGCTGCACTTTGAACCCACATATAACTATATTCCTTTTCATAAATTGTTTTAAAAATGTGTTTATATTTGAGTACTTGTAGATCATATACTGTAAGCCAAGTTAGAAACAAGAGAGAAAGAGAGAAACTGGTGGGCTGTCTGATGCTCTGTTTTGAAGGCCAAAGAGACAGACAAAATCAATTGGAAAGATCTCCAGAGAAAGTCAGAAATGTGAGCATTAATTGCAAATTCCATACAAAGCCAGACGGCCAAAGAAGACTGGTGTCTTTCTAAATATCACTCCTCACATTTTATTATGAAAGACAAAGAGATGGACTAAATAGCTTATTTGATTTCATTCTGGAACACTGAAATTTTTTTTGGCATTTTATAAATCATGTATTGTGGTGTGGTAGCAGCTAATGCTTGCTGGGGTAAAATGGTGATTGTCTGTGCTGGAAACTATGAGTAACCAATGATAAATGTCACAACTTTTATTACAACCAAGGGGGGAGAGAGAGAGAGAGAGAGAGAGAGAGAGAGAGAGAGAGAGAGAGAGAGAGAGAGAGAGAGAGAGAGAGAGAGAGATGATAGCGCTAGATAGATTAAAAAGCCTTTGCACATGCAAAATGATAACTGGGAAGCATGTATATGTTTATATTTATATACATAACTCACAAGACTGCAAAATGGACTGGATCAAATACAGTTTGATGGCTACACAGTCACTTTGCTGCTTTTCTCTAGGTAAAGAGAAGCAATCTGCATTCCAGGGCTTTTCAGGTAATGCATTTGTCATGCCCCCACTCCCCAAGCAAAATATAAGCAAAATATAAATGACATATTATACTGTGGTATTAAACATCAGAGATGTCCAACCTTTAGAGTATCAGTTGGTTTTATCTTTTCTAACTCCTGACATAGTGATTGTGTCAGGCTCTGCTAGGATTCAAACCAGGGACCTTTGGGTTTCCGGCTTGATGCCTTAACCACTGGGCCCGGTGAGCAGCTTGCAGGGTTGCTCACTATATATTACCTGGCCTTTGCAGCCCCAGCCCAGCAGCAGCCTGATTGGTTTGCAGTCAGCCAATCAGGGCTGACTCTGCCCTATTTAAGGCCAGCCCTCTGAACACTACTTGCTTCAGCATTGGTTCCCATCCTAGCAGTGTGGCATTGTCCCTAGCTCTGAACCTTGTCCTGTCTTGATCTGCCTTTCCTTCTCCTTCAAGTTCAGTTCCAGTCCGGCTTTCAACCTTGATCTTTCCTTGCTTAGCCTAGCCTTGACCTTGCCCTGCCCAGCTTTCCTTGCTATTCTGAAACTTGCTCTGCTCCTCACTCCAAACCTGACCTTGCCTTAACCTTATTCTACCTTGACCTGACCTTGGCTTTCTGGTTACTGCTTCCTGTTCTGTTCTGACTTGTACCCTTTCTAAATATTACCTTGTCTCGCTCTGCCTTTTTCAGTCCTCCTGCTATCCAGTCCTCCTGTTCCCAATCTCAAGTCTGCTCCCAAGCTACACCCACACCTTCCTGGCTTATACTCTAGTCTGCTCCTGTCTCCTGATCTGATCTACGCCCGCTCCATCTAGTCCTAATTCAGTCTGTTCCAGTCCTAACCTTCGCCCACTTCTTCCTGTCTAGTCCAGTCCTAATCTTCACACTCTCCGTCCTGTTCTGCACCTGTTCCAGTCTGCTTCATCGCCCTCGTCACCCTGTTCCTGCCCCCTGTCTGTCTGTCTGTCGCGTGGGTTCAGCCAGCGCTTGCCTGAAAGACTCCCTTTCATCCTGCTGCCTCCAAAGCACCCCCTACAATATCCCTTACAGATTGTGTGCAAGGGCATGGTGCACAGTATGTACTAGACAGCAATAGCAGTGCCTAAATGTAAGTGACAACCTAAAAATCAGAGGACAATTCGTACTAAATCAGTGTTTTGGAACTAAAACTTCTATTGGCAGACGACCTTTCCCCATGCAGTTTTATTTTGTGGCCTATGGGCATAAGGAATGGATGAATACAATGAAGTAATATACAGTAATACTGTATGTTCATTCACATGTGTGTTAAATGTAAGATCCAATAGAGTGATGGCATGGATAAGCATAAATCTTTCTGCTTTCTTTTAACTCAAACAATATGCATATACACCATGGGGTAAATTTACTAAATGGCGAAAATTTGCCAGAGACAGCATCGCAGCCATTGCAACATTTTGCCAAGCGAAAATTCGCTTAGACAACTCTAATTTACTAAAATGCAAAGTTGCATCCAGGGCGCTAGGGTTACTTCGCCAATCAAAGCGAAGATGCGTTAGCATTCAATTATGCCTAGCGCAACTTTGTTAGAGGTTTTCACTCAGGTTAATTTGCATACGCCGGGAAATTATAAAGTTGAATGGACAAATATGCAGCAAATACATTACGTAAGTCCACAGAATCTTAATCAAGAAAATAAAATTGTTATAATTATGGATGCACCAAAACCAGGATTCGGGCTCTTTTTAAGCAGGATTTGGATTTGGCTGAATGCTTCTGCCAGGCCGAACTGAATCCAAATCCTAATTTGCATATGCAAAGTAGGGGCGGGGAGAGAAATAGCGTGACTTTATGTCACAAAACAAGGAAGTAAAAAATGTTTCCCCTTTCCACCCCTAATTTGCATATGCGGATTTGGATTTCGTTCAGTGTTCGGCCAAATCTTTTGAAAAGGATTCGGGGGTTCGGCTGAATCCAAAATAGTGGATTCAGTGCATCCCTAGTTATAATGCCCTACACATGATTAATGTTCTATATGTTAGAAACTGTATGAGGGAACCCGGTTACCCAAAAAAAAATTTAAGGACTTTTGCAGGCTCTCTGAAAAAACTAAAAGACGCCAGCGTTATTTGGGACTTAGAAACTTTTTCCACTTAAAATATGATGTAAGTAACAGAAGAATGAGGAAGATCTATGCACTCCAATGCACTTCGACTGGTCTGAGCTGGTGAAGGCAAGTCTGGCGAAAGAGGGAACATTCAGTAAAATCCGCATCTTAGTGAATTTGCGTAGTAATGTCCATTCGCCAAACGAAAATTCACCTGCAGAGTGCGAAAGACCGCTAGCATCTGCCTCTTTCGCTAGCGAAGTTACGCCTGTGCCCATTAGGAAATCGGCAAAGTGCTTGAAAGCTGTAATGCTGCCGAAATATCACCAGTGTTACTCACTTCACCCTTTAGTAAATCTGCCCACATGTCTGTATCTAATATGCACACAATCTATTGCAAAGTATTTCTACTTTATAAATGGTAAAGGGTAATGGATACCAAATATACACTGTGCTAATATACTATACACCAGTGATCCTCAACCAGTAGCTCGTCAGCAACATGTTGCTCTCCAACCCCATGGATATTGCTCCCAGTGGCCTCAAAGCAGGTGCTTATTTTTGAATTCAAGGCTTGGAGGCAAGTTTTGGTTGTATAAAAACCAGGTGCATTGCCAAACAGAGACTCAATGTAGGTTGACAATCCACATAGGGGCTACCAAATGGCCAATCACAGCACTTATTTGGCACCCCAACATTTTTCATGCTTGTGTTGCTCCCCAACTCCTTTTACTTCTGAATGTTGTTCACAGGTTCAACAGGTTTGGGATTCCTGCTATACACCATTGTTCTATGCTCTTTCCATCTGTACTAAGCCACAGTCCAATTTATTTCCATCCTACAGCACCTTATTCCTAACCCCACAATGGCATTCATCCTGATGTTGAACCTGAATGTTGATAGCCCTTATCTGTAAAGTGCTTTAATCCTGATAAACCTGAACTCCAAATAACTCCAAATAACTCATAAACTCATATGTGTATTCCAAAACTGGTGATATATTGCTCCTAAAATAAAGCCACCCCTTTATTATAATGAATTATATTATAATTGAATTTAATAATGAATATTTAATATTTGAATTAGGATGATGGAACATATGGAACTTTTGGTATTTTGTCACACAATCAATTTTTCGCTTAGCAGGAAGGCAACAAAACATTCAATCACTCATTTCAATGAACATTGCCTAACCTGTGGATGCAAACAATGACCTTCATGCCACTACCACACAAACACACACAAATAAGTTGGTTAAATCCCCATAAAAAAAATGAATGACTATGTCCTAACCCTACTATATCTCCTTCTTCCAATTAATGCCAATGTCTTATGGCCAGTTGGGTTACGTCTTTCAACATTTTGTGTCCTTAAAGGGATACTATCATGGGAAAAATGTTAATAGTGCTGCTCCAGCAGAATTCTGCACTGAAATCCGTTTCTCAAAAGAGAAAAAAACCCAGATTTTTTTATATTTCATTTTGAAATCTGACACAGGGCTAGGCATCTTGCCAGTTTCCCAGCTGCCCCCAGTCATGTGTCTTGTGCTCTGTAAACTCCAGTCACTTTTTACTGCTGTACTGCAAGTAGGAGTGATATCACTCCTCTCCCTCCCCCCGAGCATCCTAACATCAGAACAATGTTAAGGTAACCAGATAGTGGCTCCCTAACACAAGATGACAGCTGCCTAGTAGATCTAAGAACAGCACTCAATAGTAAAATCCAGGTCCCACTGCGACACATTCAGTTACATTGAGCAGGAGAAACAACAGCCTGCCAGAAAGCAGTTCCATCCTAAAGTGCTGACCCTTTCTGAAAGCACATGACCAGGCAAAATGACCTGAGATGGCTGCCTACACACCAATATTACAAAAAAAAAATACACTTGATGGTTCAGGAATCAAATTGTATATTGTATAGTGGATTATTTGCAGTGTAAACAGTTTAATTTAGAAATACAAAAATACATCATAAAAATCATGACAGAATCCCTTTAATGATGCTACTAAATATAAATAAATAAGTAAATCCTAATTGCTGACAAGTAAAACCTCTCCCCTCATATCTTTTTTGAAAAACAATATGTAAAAGGCTTCAGCACAAATCAATAGCTTAAAGTAGTCAAAATTGCAATGCTAAAAAGGTTTGAAGTGGTCCCCTAATGTATTCAGAAGGTTACAAAATGAGCTTTTGATGGCGTCGGGGACTCAGAAGCTTTTAAGCTAATTGAAGCAAGCAACCAAGGTTATTGGAAACACTGCAGCAAATATCATCTGAAATATTGTGTATTGTGCATGGACTCTTTAGGCCTTACATCAAATTCTGTGTGTTCATTAGAACTTTGGCAAGAGCACTTTCATTCTATTTCGATCAGCTTGAAACTGCGGGTACTACTTCTGCAGTTAAAGAGAGATGTTACAAGTCAACTAGCAATTGGCTATTAAGAATGAACTGAAATAGAGACAGGTGCAGTTTGATACATTTATTATATGTGTATCTAGTGAAGACTTCAAAGCTGTTTGAAACTGTATAATAAAAGCTACATATTTTGCTTGCAGTAGAATATGATTCTTGATTTGTTTGCCAAATTGCTTACCTTAAAACTTCTGCAGCATTTTCCAGCGAGCCCAGTAGATGGCAGCAATTTATCTAAATCATGCAGCTTAATTTCTACTTTTCTTCAATATAACTGTCATCCTTTATTCAAATAGCATCAGAAATTTGCAAAGTACTCATATTAAAGTATGCTGTAACATTCCTTTGTACTCTATACTCATGCTACAACAAAACAATGGAAGAGGTGATAAAGCCAATTATTAATATACTGCAACCAGTTTAAAAAAGCCCATGTACAGGTATGGGGCCTGTTATCCAGAATGCTCGGGAACTGTAGTTTCTCGATAATGGATCTTTATGTAATTTGGATCTTCATACCTTAAGTCTAAAGTGTAAACATTAAATAAACCAAATATACCATTTTTTCCTTCCAGTGAGGATTAATTATAACTTAGTTTGGATTGAGTACAATGTACTTTTTATTATTACAAAGAAAAGAATTTGTAAAAAATTAGATTATTTGGATAAAATTGAGTCTATGGCAGATGGCCTTCCCGTAATTTGGAATTTACTGGATAACAGGTTTCTGGATAATGGATCACATACCTGTAGTACAAGTATGGCATCCGTTATCCAGAAACGCAAAGGCTACAAGAAAATAGCTTATCTGGCCTAAACTTTTCTTTGGAATGGACAAATGTACCAAGAATGGATCATTATCAGACAGTATGGGAGCTCAATGATGTCTCTGGCAGTGTGTTATTCAGAATACAATGATTTTTAATAATGGCAATTAAAGACAATTAGTACACAAGTACAAGTGACTACTTTATGAAGCAGAGTACTCTGACCACAAAAAGAATAATTTAGGAGAGTACTTGAAATATTACTTCCTTACTGTTTGAAAATATAACTGGCACACTACGTGGTAAAGGTTGGACAGAACTGATTTACTAATTCCATACCTCCCAACATTTTGGAAGTAAAAAGAGGGACAAAAAATTTTTTTCTGCATGTAGCGCAGCAATTTTTTGACCACACCCCTTTCAGTGGCCACACACCCTAATTACCATGTTTGTTTTACAAAATTTGGCAGGTTATGAAAGTTTGAAAATATTTCTCCTTATCTACACTGTGTTTTTGTGTCTCAAAATTGTTACAAAGTATCTTATTTGCACCTGTTAGCTATTCTGGGCTCTCTGTTAAAAGCCCTGATGCACTGATGTTACAAATTGTAACAACTTCTCCACAGCTTACAGACAGCATGCAGGAACTACATAACCCACAATGCATTGCAGTGTAATGTTCCTTTCCTTGTTGAAATCCCATGTGCAGGGAATTGTGGGGTTTTGAGGATGCAAGCTAAAGACAGATTGCTGCGGATACAAACTAACAGTAGTCAGCCAGCTCAGCAAAGTAGTCAGAAAGATCAGGAGAAGAGCAGGGGGCTAGGCTTAGGGAACTGTTCCAAACCATTAAAAATCATCAAAAGCATTATTCTGCATATTTTCTTAATTGATGTATATTGCAAAGTTGCTTGAAATTATGTTTACTTTTTAAAAAGCTTTAGTTATGTTTGTGGGGAGTTCCCCTTTAATCATTGGTTGGTGCAAAAGAGGCAGAATCTGAATAGTGAATTGTGACTAAATATTTAGCCAGAAATCACACTTTTTCTTCTGCTCTGCTTAACATGGGAGGACCAATCTCTAACAGATCTTTCAAAGATAGGTAATTGGCAGGAGAACGTGCATACACCTAAGAGATGTCAATAATCCCTCACTAAATCCCATATCCTGTAGTTTATTTGCCATTCCCATTTGGGTTCCAGTCTGAGCACAAATGTGCTAAGGCTGTATTTCTTAAAAGCAGCCCATTAACAGTACATAACCTCAAATCCTGGCTGCAGAGAAACTCAATTTGCACAGGAATTTTTTTAATCTGCTCCACCATAGTTTAAAACCCACATCTAACTAGAAAAAAAAACAAGATACTAAAATTATCCTGATCCCTGTGGAAGAGAATGGTTATCGGGAGGAGTCTTTGCTTCCCTCTCTCGGCAGCCCAATATTATATCATCAGCAGTGGGAGGCGGAGGCCTTAACTGTTTGTATTCAGTGAGTGTCTCAATGGGCCCAAAATACTTTCTAAGCAATTTCCTAGTACAAGGCTAGACGAACTCAGGATCTGATACAGTGAGTACAGATGCCTTTCTGCTAGTGGAAGTCCGATATGATAACATTAGTTTATAGGTCATTAGTGCTTAACATTCATTATGAACATTCATAAAATATCTATTTTAAATATAGGTAATGCAGAATGCTTGGAACCTGGGGTTTTCCACAGGGGTTTAGTCTGTAATATGAACACCATGTCTTAAAAGGAGAAGGAAAGGTTAAAATTAAGTAAACCTTATCAGAAAGGTCTATATAAATACACCAGTAAACCCTCAAAGTAATGCTGCTCTGAGTCCTCTGTCAAAAGAAACACTGCATGTCTTTTATTCTATTGCGTATACATGGGCTTCTGTATCAGACTTCCTGTTTTCAGCATAAACCTCCAGGGCAGGGCTTGAGCATGCTCAATTTGCTCCTCTCCCCCTCCCTCCTCCCATCTCTGCTGTAATATGAGCTCAGAGCTGTAAGTAAGCAGGGAGAGACTCAGGCAGGAAGTGATGTCACACCAAGCTTATATGGCAGCTTCTATCCTAAACAAACAGACAGTGTCTAGAGCTGTTTACTATAGTAAAGCATTCCGCAGAATAAATATAGCGTTCTAGCTTGCACTATTGTGGCTAATCTGTTGGCAATAAACTGTCTTGTAGCTTTCCTTCTCCTTTAAGGATACTTAAAACATTTACATATTTAATACATAAAACGTAATATTAATTTGCCATTAACATGGATTTACTATTTAATACAGGGTACTTCCTATTACTGCAGTGATCAAGCAAATCTTATTTGGGTAACTAGGATACTACAAGGGAATTCACAATTTCCCATGCAGTATGAATAAAAAGAATAGACTGTAATTTTTTTTTCTCTTTGCCACTGCGTGGGGCAATATTCACAGGCTCCATTTAGGAGTGCACAGATCTGTTGTCTGTGTCTAGAATCCAGTGCAGCTTGCGTTAAACCCATGTAATAAAATTACCTGGTGGTCTAGTGGTGCGGCGGCGTGGACGGCCGCCACGCCGCCGCGCTCCTGTTCCGGCCTCCAGCGCCGGCGCCATCTCGGTTCTCTAGGGCGCGCGCCGCGCGCTGCGCACCTCTTAAAGGTACAGGCGCGCTGGCGCGATTACGCCAGCACGCATTGGTGCACGTTTTGGCGCGAAATTTGAATGTATTTAAAGCCCATTCTGACCCCCAGCCAGTGCCCGTGATAGAACTTGTTTCTAGTAGTTTCCTGAGCCTTGTGCATCTGATCTGAATCTCGTCTGTCTGATTATCCGTGTTTGACCTTGCCTGTATCCTGACTATCCTGAAATCTGTATCCTGACCCTTGCCTGCCTACGACAACTCTTCCTGCTTAACCCCTTGATTGACAACCCGGTTTGACCCTTGCCTGCCTGACGATTCTGATATCCGCCTGCCTCGACTCTGCTTGTCTGACGATTCTCTTGCCTACTCCATTTGTACCGTGACCTTCGGCCCAAAAGACTCTGCTAACTGCCGTGCCCCTTCGCCAGCCAGAACATCTCGCCTTGTACCCCTCGTTAAGTCCAGGTGGCACCCAAGTAAGCTGAGGGCTCCTCCCGAAGCCCAACGGTGGTCACACTACTGGTGAAGCCGAGCCGAGACCAGGGTACTTGGCACCTGTTCTGGTATTGGGTGCCGGCCGTGACAACCCAGCTCAATTCTATGGGCTCTTATACACGGGCGGTTTTACCTGCGTTGCGCTTTCTTCCCTCAGGCACAGGGGAGTGCAGGAGTAGACACAATCAATTATTGTGAAGGGGGCTGTACTCACACAGCCGCATGTATGCGCCGAACGCAAGTGAAATGCAACATACTGCATCCCACCTGCGTTTGGCGTTTACATGCGGCTGTGTGAGTACAGCCCCTTTCACAATAATTGAGTGCGTCTACTCCTGCGCTCCCCTGCAGAACGGAAGAAAAACCGCCCGTGTGTAAGAGCCTTAAAGGGTGGGCAATGTGTGCATCAGACATGCAATTTAGGGAGAGGATGAAGGTGCAGCTTGCATCAGGGCCCTGTACTTACCATCTGTCCATAGTCAAGTGTTAAAAACAGGGTTGGCTGTGTCTCCATATGCTGATCTTTGCACAGAGCACTGGATTTTCAATGAGGCGCTCCATGCAGACAAGGGGGAGGAGGGAGTAAGTGCTGTTAAATGAGCACTAAGGAGCTTTATACTGCCCAATAAACTCCTCTTGTGGGATACTGTAAAATCGCCATAGCTTTTCAGTCCACAGATAGAGAGATGCTCGGTACGTGGGGCTTTCCAGATAACAGATCTTTCCTTAATTTGCATCTTCATACATAAAGTCTATTAGAAAATCATGTAAACATTAAATAAACCCAATAAACTGGTTTTGCCTTCAATAAGGATTAACTATCTTAGTTTGGATTAAGTGCAAGCTATTTTATTATTACAGAGAAAAAGGTTTTGGATTGTTTAGATGGAGTCTATGGGAGAAAGCCTTTCTGTAATTCTGAGCTTTCTGGATAATGGGATTCCAGATAACGGATCCCATTCCTGTACCTTTACTTGGGAAGAAAATGTTTTTTCTACAATGTTCAAATGTAAATTTTAATGTTGCCCGTTTTTAGTTTAATGGGGATCTTAACCCAAAATAATCAATTGGTGTAAACTGAGTGTGGTCATTTAAGCAATTTTGGAATTCATGTTAATTTTCTATTTTTCTGGTTTTGTGTGCAAAATATTAGAGCTTTAATGGGTTTTTGGAGAAATATAATAAATAGTATATATACTATAGGTGATTATATATATATATATATATATATATATATATATATATATATATATATATATATATATATATATAATCACCTATAGCAACCAATCACTAGGTAGCATTTAGGGGTTACCTGTTTATTTGTTGAGGGGTTACCTGTTTATTTGTTGATTGCTATGGGTAATTACATTTGGGCAAATGTATTGTCTTCTATTGCATATGGGGCATAGACTACTAACAGCTCAACTGGTCTTTTTGAATGCCGAGAGAAACTGTTTTTGCAATTTCTATGCATTGTTTTGTCTCAATTTACCCTTGAGTTGAGCCACAAAGCTATATATTAGCAAATATCTCAAACTACTAAAAATAGAAAATTAATGTAAATACCAAAAGAGTTCATAGAAGCACCACAAGTAAGTTGACATCAATTCATTCAAGCCTAACTAAAGAAATAGGCTAGAAATGTTGTACGTTATGTTTTGGGCTTCTGTACCAGCCCAAGGCAACCACAGCCCTTTAGCAGTAAAGATCTGTGTCTCTGAAGATGCCCCAGTAGCTCCCCATCTTCTTTTCTGCTGATTCACTGCACATGCTCTATGTTGCTGTCATTTACTGAGTTTAGGGACCGACTCACAACATACATCACACATAGAATTGAAATGTCACAATATAAGGCTGATTAGTAATTAATACAGATAATGATTACATGGCAGTCTATAAACCAGTGTAACTAGCATTCTAATACTAATTTAATAATCCACCT
This sequence comes from Xenopus laevis, assembly GCF_017654675.1. Taxonomy (NCBI): domain Eukaryota; kingdom Metazoa; phylum Chordata; class Amphibia; order Anura; family Pipidae; genus Xenopus; species Xenopus laevis. The sequence continues at coordinate 57,415,458 of NC_054372.1, read as the reverse complement.
TGAAGCATCATCTTATAATACAAGCCAACCTCATTTTCTGCTTGATAATTTAAGACAACCCTAAGCTTAACTTCTCAACAGCTGCTCAGAGCCCACTGAGCATATGAGTGTCACAGACACTTTCCAAGTTGGTGGCCCCCTGTGACAAGTTTGAAGTCCTGGATTATTGCTGATATTGACAAGCTGAAACTTTAGGCTGGTGCAATAAATTCAGTATATCAAATATGGCATTTTTAGCTATATTCATTTTTAAGGTTTAGTTCTCCTTGAAGGCACTACTTTTGCACTGCTTATCCTCTTGCTCATTCAGAAGGGAAAACTTAACTGGCTAAACACCTACATATATGTATAAAAAGAAAAGAAAAAACAGCAGATAATACATAAATGTGAAAGAAAAGTCAGGCTTCAATAACAAAGTAAGATTCCAGACTCCTGATAGTATATTCAATGTCTTCCATCTGCAATAATGTAGTTTAGTGCTGAGTTTAGTGCTGCGCATACTGATTAAGCAGAACGCTGCCACTTCTCCCCAAACTGCCTTGGTGCCCATAGCAACTAACAGCGAACTGTTTTGTGCTTCGTTGATTCCCGGGCTGTTCAGCGTTTATTGGAAAGTACGTGGGGCAAATCTGATGGGAAGAGACTGCATCCTGGAAACAAATGTTTGCTTGCTGAGATTACATCAAGCTGCATACAGATTCATCCAACCCAAATATCTTTCTACCAAAGTAAAATTACACACAATCAATGGCTTGAAAAACACAGTTAAACCATCAACAAGCAATTACCAACGTTTTAGTGTAGGATGGGCCTGTTAGTGGTTACTGTTTATTCTCGTTACTTTCACTGTGTTTGCTTGATTTAATGTCCCATAAAACAATGTACAAATACACTAATGAGATACAGTAGTGTGCAATGATGTGTTACTGCCTGACACAAAGCAGATTTGGGCCTTGTATGAACACATGGAGAAAAATGGGAGCACAAAACAATCTGGATTAAAAACACAATTTTACCTGTGTTAACCCGTTCATTGCCAAGGAAGCTTGTGGATCTAAATGATGTGCTTATCTTTATTATTATTGTCAAATATTACAAATCATTGTATACTATTCACTATAGGTTTGAAAGCTAATACACTCAGGGGTGACATAAGGTTAGGTAAAGGCACACATTTTGGCCCAATCAAATTAGCCTTTCCTTGATTACTTTACCTTGATAACTGGTCACATGGGCCTGAGACAAGAATCAATTCAGAAGCTTACTCAGAGTTTCCTAAAATGGAATTTGCATGTGTAGTAGATGGAAGGAACAGTAACAAAATATATATACAGAAACACATTACTGATAGCAGCAAAGATCCTATCTGATTCTCTATTAAAGGGTCATGGAATGTAATCTCGATATACAAAGTGATGGCACTCACAAGGCTCACAGGAATTACAAAAATGACTGTGATAAAGAAAAAACTAGGTTTATTTATACAATGTTTAGGTTTATCATGTACTATCAGTATTGCCTGAGACATTTTTCACTACCAACATCCATAATAACAAATAAGGAAAGGGCTCAGTAAGTGCAAAGAAAAAACAGTTCCCTGCTTCTCTGTAGGATATTGCAAGGTATCTCTCTCTTGTTATACTTTCTGAGCACTTATCTAGGGTTTTAAAAGACAACTTTCTTGCTCCAGGAAAGGATAAAGTCAAAATGTTCTTCAAGTTCTATTACAAAATAACACTCTCTCTCTCTATCCCTCAAACTAAGCACAATGTAGCAAAACCCTGTATTCCATTTGAAATGGTATTTGTTGTGTTAGTGCCCCTTGAAAGTACATGCTTAGATTGGACTATTGTATATCATTTCCAATGTGATCGCAAAGTCTTGTGAAGCAATAAAGGTTAAAGCATTATGGCAGTAGAAGAAGAGTGGCAGTCTGTCTAACACTATGGAAACATTGCCTATAAATAGGACGGAGATAAAGTAGGTAAGAGGTTCAATGACGGGTAAAAAAAGAGTATAAAGTATTGTTCCGGTAAATATTAGGACTTGCCAGAAAGCAACATTAATATGAAATGATTGGTATCCGCTTTGCAGTTTTTTTCAGCGACTCATTACTATAGGGATAGGTTGCCTTAATAACTTTAGGGGGTCTAGTTATTAAAGGATGAGTTTCTCTTTTTGCCCCAAAGCAGAAAAAAAAATCAGTATCCAAAAACACTCCAGCTAAAACCTGTATAAAGTAAAGGCAGAAGTCCCGTTAACCATCTAAAGCTGTTTCTTGTCTTCAAGATTTTTGGGGAGCTGTTTTTCACTCGAAAACTTGACAAATTCGAAAAATGTTTCACAATTCGAGTGTCAAATCGAAAAAGTCACGGGATTCAATTTCGCACCAATTTTTTCAAGAATAATTATTGGTAAATTAAGGGGATTCCCCTGATGTTGGGAGGATGCTGTGAGTTGTAGTTCCCAATATTTTATAGCTTCTTTGGTGTTAAATTTGTACTTTATTTGTACATATGCTGTGGCATTCATTATGTATTTATGGGGATCTGTAGAATAGTGATTTTTTGCAATAACTTTTAGCTGGTATGCTTCCCATAATCTGGGAAAACTAAAGCTTAACTAAAGAAGTAGCTAGAAATGTTGTACATTATGTTTTGGGCTTCTGTACCATGCCAAGGAAACCACAACCCTTTAGCAGTAAAGATCTATGTCTCCAAAGATGCCCCAGTAGCTCCAGATCTTCTTTTCTGCTGATTCACTGCACATGCTCTGTGCTGCTGTCACTGAGGTTAGGGACCTGCTCAAAATATACATTACACATAGAAATGTCACAAAATAAGGCTGATTAGTAATTAATACAGATAATTACTACATGGCAGCGCAGAATCCAGTGCAATTAGCATCAGAATTTAATAATCAGCCTTGTAGAATCAGCTTATATTACAGGCCAACCTCGTTTTCTGCTTGATCATTTGCGACGACCCCTAAGCTTAGCTTCTCAACAGCTGTTCAGAGCCCACTGAGCATGTGAGTGTCGCAGACACTTTCCAAGATGGTGACACCCTGTGACAAGTTTGAAGTCCTGGATCATTGCTGCTATTGAGAAGCTGAAAATTTAGGTTGGTGCAATTAGTTTAGTTTATAAAATATGACATTTAACCTATGAAATATTTTGGATACAGTTTAGTCACTTTTGCTATATTATTAGTACTACTAGAACTGATTCCAGTGCAGGCACAGTGAGATGATGGTACAACCTTGTTAGAGCTTTGTGCTTTGTAAAAAGACTGTGTAAAAGCATGTATAAATAACACTGCCGGAAATCTGTCAAACATACACGTCAGCACTCAGTGTCTATTACTGATGCCCCATCCTTAGAATAGGTATTATTAGATATATTAGGAAGAACAAACATCATCAGGAAGATGAGCCCTGAGGTTAAAGCAACCTCATTATATCTCCTCCAAACCTACATGCACTTGAGTCATTCTTGCCTATAATTTTATTTATACACTAAAGCACTTAGAAATGAAATCATGTATCAGAGATATGCAAATCATTTCAAGCAAAAGGTAAGTATATCAGGAGAAAGAAACATAACCTGCACAATCACACAGAAGAATCTTGATTAGGTATCCCAAAGATAGCTAGAGATTGCAGAAAATATACACCTTCAGAGTTGGAGCATCTTCTCAGTTACTATAGGTCAACAGCAATGGCATGAAGTGTATCTAATTACTAAGCAACTAAAGGTGGCCATACATGCAGAGATCAGCTCTCCCCTATATACCCACCTTGAGGTGGGCAATATCGGGCTTATCCAGGCAGTTGGACCAAGGAACAGATGTGGTCCTTGATCCAACAGGGTTTTTAAACCTGTTCGATTGACATCTGGCCAATATCAATCGGGGAAGCCTGTAGGAGAGCCCTATACACTACCCAAAAAGCTGCCGACTTAAGAGGCAAATTTACTAACCTCTAAAAATTCGCCAGCGACAGCTTCGCTCACAGTGCAACACTTCGCCAGGACAACACTAATTCACTAAAATCCAAAGTTGCGTCCAGGGCACCGAACACTGGCGAAGTTGCGCTAGCGTTACTGCACTAATCAAAGCGAAGTTGCGCTAGCGTTGCTTAATTTGCAATCGGCGGGAAGTTAAAGTTGAATGGACGTATATGTTGCAGCAAATACATTACATTACACAAGCCCAGGAAATCTTAATAAAATAAAATATAGTTGTTATATTGCCCTACACATGAGCCCATTGTATAGTTTATGTGCCATATGTTAGGAAATGTAGGGGGGAAGCCGGTTAACCCCAAAAAATTTTACGCTCTTTTGCAGCCTATCACCCTGAAAAAGGAATAGACGTCAGCGTTTTTTTTTTTGTCTTATCTAGTCCTATCTACTCTATTGCACTTCACCTGGTCTGAAGTGGAGAAGGCAAATCTGGCGCAAGAGGTAACATTCAGTAAAATCCGCATCTTAGTGGATTTGCGCAGTTACGTCCTTTTGTCAGAACGCAACTTCGCCTTGTGATTGAGTGTGAATGAGCGCCAGCATCAGTCTCTTTCGTCAGCGAAGTTATGCCTGCGGCAGTTAGTAAATCGGGAAGTACTGAACTGATGGCAGGCTGGCGCATTTTCGCCAGCGTTAGTCACTACTGTTGGCAGTTAATATCGGCCTGTATGTCTGATTTATAGGAGAATTCAACCCTTTGGGAAAAAACACCGTACCCCCCACCCCAGGTAGACCTCCCTCCTCCCCCCAGGCTAACTGCCCCCCGGGGGAAATGCCCCATACTTTATACTTACCCCTCGGCGCTGATTCTGCCAGCCGAGTTCCAATCATCCATCTTCCGGGTCCTCGGTTAGCTGACTGGGAGTATTTAGGCGCATGCGCAGTTGGAGCAGTTTGCGACAACTGTTTGCGACAACTGCGCATTTGTGGTATTACACGGATATTGCCGATCTCCCAGTTAGCTTACCGAGGACCCAGAAGATGGATGTGTGGAACTCCGCTGGCAGAATCTGCGCAGAGGGGTAAGTATTAAGTATGGGGCATTTCCCCCAGGGGGGGGGAGTTAGCCTGGGGGGATGAGGGAGGGACGTCTACCTGGGGTGGGGGGTACAGGGTTGTTTCTAACAGGGTTGAATTCTCCTTTAAGCAGATATTATTTTATATGAGTTTCTTGATTCATATGAGCAAGCAAGTTAGAGTGCTGCACTGCTGGGTTTATGAGTTTCATTGCAATCTAAGAACTATCTGCAAGTAGTTTCTATATTCATTCTATATGCAGGTTTCACACCCAAAATTATACACAAAGATGTCAACGAGCCCCATGTCGTGAGGGAGATAATAATCCATCCCTGTGTTTATTTAAGGTCTGATTAAATCATAACATGAATAGAGAACAGAGGTCTCGAAAAGGATCCTTTTCTCCCTCATGACACAATGTTGCTTGACCTCTCTGTATACACACAGGTTGTCTCCTTAAGAAACCGAACCTAGTGAGTATGTAAAATGGACCTTAGATTGTAAGCTTCACTGGGACATATAAGCTAATAAATACCAGGACCTTTAAAACCTTTCTAATTAGTCAGGCCTAGGGGTGTGTTCTTAAGTGCTTCAAGAGTTTTCAGTAAAACATTAGGTTTTTTTTTTTCCTGTTTCTGTGACCATCTGACATCTTTGTGGCTTCAGTGCATGTTTATTCCAAGGTTCTTTGGTTAAACTACCATTATTTTATAGCTGATCTTAAACACACTTCTACAGTATGATATATTTCTTCAGCACAGGGGGGTGAAATGATCCAAAATTGCTAATTGGAAATTGCCAATTTATAATATTAAAATCAAAGATCAATTCTGTATTGAAGTTTAATATTCCTGGTACCATAGTGAAGTAAAACATATTGATTTAGTGAGAAAAAAAATGACCAGTCCTTCATACAGCAGAAAAGTATCTGATGCTGAGGGCAATGTGCTACTATTCCCTACCATATAGTGAGATTGTTTTAGGTAAGGAAAATCAGAGTCTTTAGAAACCAAAATAAAAATTAAAAAGGCCCGAAGACATAGCAGGGTACAATAATTCAACTCCAAGTCCTTTTTAGGGGTTGATACATTTCTCTAACAGCTTGAAAGTGCACAAGCAGCTCTGAAAATTCACCACAATACTTTTCTTGGCTTTTTCATTCTAATGGCTTAAGCCAAATTCCAAATCCTAATAAAACTGTATTGAAAAAAGCATGCAAAGTTGTATTGTTCAATAGTGTTTCTAACCACAAACAAACTATTCTCTCACTACAATTGCACTGCATGTTTGCAGGTGCCAGATCTTTCAAACCATGGGAACATAACTAAAATTTCTGCGCTCCAGTACTGCTATCTCTAAATCATGTTGGTGGTTCTTAGACAGGACTGTTTTTTTAATTTAAAGTTACTGAGTTACTGAACATTAAAGAAATGAATTTAAAAAATTTGAATATAAACTGTATCTTTAGCCAAGGATTTTTATGCCCCTTAAGTTAACCATAAACTGTAAGTCAGAGGCCTAACTAGTGATTTTTTTTCTTTAAAGTGACCAGGTTTGAAGTCCCCCCTGTTCTTGTTATGTTATAGAAGCAACGTTATGTTTTATTGAAGCACAGTCCAGCAGATTATTCTGTTAATTGATATATATTTAACATACATCTGAGCCCCTGCCTTACTTCCCAGCCATGCAGAACTCAAGCAGCTTTGTTTGTTTCACTGTAGAGCAGTCGGCAAATGTGTAGAGATTTGTATTGGATTTTATTTTTGCCTATACATCCCCTTTACTGTTTCCAATTCCAGATGCAGGAACAAAGATCATGGAGCCAGATTTAAACAGATAAACTGGGATTCTACTTGGAGGATTGTTTTGCTGCAGCCACTGGTTCTGCATAGTTGGAGAAAGTTTGTATTAAACAATACTAAAACTATAAAATCCCTATTAGATCACATGACAACACAGGCCCCAGTGCAGTCTGTATATTCTGATCAGTCTTGCTGTATCAGCTTCTGGCAGATATTATTTGACTTGTGCTGTTTTGATAATTTATGACAATCCCTAAACAGCCCAGACCACACTGATCATGTCCGTAGTCTCGGTCTTGCAAAGATGTTTAACAAAGTCACAAGATGGTGACCACCTGTGGCCAACTTTCAAAACATAAATCATTTGTTTTATTAGGCTTGTGGTGCAGTAAGTTCATGTTTATGTTTAGCATAAAAAATGCAGCTTTTGACTCTACATGTGTTAATCACTACAAAGCTTCAACTGAGAGGAGAGAGAGAGAGAGAGAGAGAGAGAGAGAGAGAGAGAGAGAGAGAGAGACAGAGAGAAAGAGACAGAGACAGAGAGAGACAGAGGGGTACTAACTTTTGCATGTGTTTGTGAGAGAGAATGCTTTGTATTCATTCTGGGATGGATGCATGGATTGTTATCCATTCTCAGTATCGATCTTATTGGCATGTCTGGGGTTAATGCAGTGCTCTGAATATACTAGCTGTAGTTATCTTACTGGCTTTTGTGGAGTTAATTTTTAGTCTAAATGGCTGCAGTGATTCTGAAATACTAACATGTTTGAATGATTATGCCCTATGATTAACAGCGCCATTTTTTCATACGCAAGTAATACATTTGACTTGAGTACCTATTTTGCTGGGAGGGCCCTGCGGTACTATAAAATAAAACAGAAAAAAACGGGCCACTGATTCTCCTTCCTAACAGTCTTCTACACTAGAGTACTGGAGTAGCTGACCACACATAATGAACCACAATCATCTGATGTGATTTGCCACTTTCCTCCTAATGCTGCTTTAAGACGCATTATATATAATAATCCTGGGTCAATAACTGAGTACACCAAGTACTACCTTGTCTGTAAGTACAACATCGATTGCTGAAAGCTAAAAACCCTACAGCCAGCACTAATTGAAAGAGAAAAAAAAGCCCAGGAACAAACAAAAGTAACCGATACAGCACTGCGTCTACTAAACAAAACATTAGTAACTTATGTAAGGCCTATAAACTATCATTAAAAATTTACAATTTAGTAAACACTGATAAGAACTCATGGCCTGAGCAGTACTTACTGAGACCTTAGCAATTATTAGGCACTTGCTATTAGAATCTGCCTACGCTTTACTTCCTATCTAATACATCACTATCTAATACACTGCATTTTAGATTGTTTTTAAATGAATGGCTTAATATAATATCAGTGGAAATATACGGAGATAAAAAGCTGCTTGGCAGGTATGCTGTGAGAGCAGCCAGCAGCAGCCAATATTTAGCATGCTGAATTCCACTAGGAGGAGGAACAGATTTAATTCCAGATATTTCTTCCAAATCTCACACACTATTTGCAAACTCTAGAAGGAAGTGAACGCATATGGCGGTAATTGTATGTTTAATGGCAACAGATGCACCTGATTTAAAGGAACACTAAATATGCTTATTCGGCTGTATGCTCTAGTAAATGTGTGCTCTATAGTATACAACATACACCATTCTGACGTATTGTGGCTGTGCTAGGACAACTGTTGATTCCATATCATCCACATGTTTTCTTAATTCCATGTGAAAGTGGCCCAATACACATCTGATCAACATTCCCCGATAAAAAGGGCTTTTATTTTAAAAGTGACTTAAAAACTATGCAAATGGATAATGATCTCTGCTCATACGAAGGGGCAAATTTACTTATGGTCGAATATCGAGGGTTAATTAACCCTCGATATTCGACTGCCAAATTGAAATCCTTCGACTTTGAATATCGAAGTCGGAGGATTTAGCGCAATTCGTTCGATCGAAAAAAAATCGTTCGATTCGAAGGATTTTAATCCATCGACCGAATGATTTTTCGTCGACCAAAAAAAAATTAGAAAGCCTATGGGGACCTTGCCCATAGGCTAACATTGACTTCGGTAGGTTTTAGGTGGCGAACTAAGGGGTCAAAGTTTTTTTTTAAAGAGACAGTACTTCGACTATCAAATGGTCGAATGATTTTTAGTAGTCGTAGTCGAAGGTCGAAGTAGCCCATTCAATAGTCGAAGTAGCCAAAAAAACAAGTTTTTTTTCCTCTATTCCTTTACTCGAGCTAAGTAAATGGGCCCCCTAGTCTTCTCTAGGAATAGAAAGCATAATGAGATCTGTACAATTGACAAGAGATCCGTGAGTAGGTTCCTTAAAACCTATATTGGGAATAGCACATTTTTATAACTCAGAATAAGAGGAGAGCCAATGCAGGGAAGGGGATGGAGATTTTTGCTTAACGGGGGTTTAGTTCTCTTCTAAGATAAGTAGGTCTCATTTAGTAGTTTAAAGGGCAATTTCACCTTCAACAAAACTGTAATAACACATAAAAATTATCGTAAAATCCTCAGAAATGTGTTCAAATCTTCCATAACTGGCCAACTTTTGTAAAATGAACATGGTATTTAGGAGGTGTGATCAGAAAATGGGCGTGGTCACAAATTGTCATCAGATTTTTTTTTGTCCCTGTTTCCCTTTTTAAAATGTTGGAAGGTATGTATCCCATATTTTTGAGTGTCTAACAGTGAATTTATGCCATCAATTTTAAATCATGGTCTGTCTATCTGGACAGAAAATGCATTCTTTTGATGTGCACAGATGAGGATATGGGCGTTGTCTTATTTCAAAATCAGAGCTGGATATTAATCTCAGTAGTGACCTTGAGCCAGCTGATGGTGTGTCTACATGAATCCAGCCATCAATCAACAGCCTTACGCACACTACTATAAAATAAAAATGATAAATCTGATTGCATTCCAGTTTCCTTCCAGTATGCATAAAATGCAAGATGTTATTATGGATACAACATACATTTAAGGCTATCTCCATTGTATCTAGTACTGGCAAAAATGCCTGTCTCCATAGAGCAAAAGGTCTGCCAGGGTTTGCGACTAACATCTGTAATTCCACTGCCCAATTTGGCCACTGACCCCATGTAACCCAGATTACATGTTCTAATGAGATGGAATCAAGGATTTATTTTGTCTGAAATCTTTCTCCTTGTAATGAATGTTTGTCTACTGAATGTTATCCAGATATCAGACTGGGCTTTTTAAAAGGCTCATTTGTGCATAAAACAATGTCATCTTTAATCAAATCCCCACCAAAGATCCAATATATGTAGGGGAAATTGCAATACACTCATTGTGATCACTGGAGAAGGGGGAAAAACATTATAAAATTACTGATCATGTGACTTAGTAATTATGGTGTTGCAAGGCTTAAGTGTAACAAATGAGCACTTTAAAATAATTAAGTATAACAGAAAGGCTACGTGAGTATTTCAAGATGAGGAGAAATGTGATTATATGAAATGTAGAAGTAGACAGGATTGAATCATTTTTCATTTCAGAAAATACAGTAAAAAGCTGCACGTAGATAACTTTTATCACAATATGAAGATGAAATCTTGTCCTCAATGCAAAAATGTTAGGCGCCACTCACTATACAAGTGTAATGGAAGCTGAAGTTACTCACCTTCAAGATGGCCACGGCGTCTAAGATGGCGGCGTCCAAGATGGCGACTCCTTGCTTCCCAATGGTGACGTCAGCATCATGACGTCATTGCGCCCAAACTTTGGCGCCAATTCTGCCTATTTAAACCCCTTGGACATTACAGACCTTGCCCAAGTATAGGTTTATCTTCGTGAATTCCTGGGTGTGATATTATTGCCTGATTTCCTGTGTACCTACCTTGCCTGTTATTCGGATTGACCCTTTGCTGCCTGGACTGAACCTTTTGCCTGGACTGAACCTTTTGCCTGAACCACGACTATTCTCTTGCCTGATCCTTCTGTACTACGAACTCGGTGACTACCTGCCTCCTCCTTGGTCCGCACTCCTACTGAGCCCTCGGGCCCTTACAACAAGTAAGAATTCTGGTTGTAATTTAAAAAGGAAATCAAACATATTTCATGTATTTTTTAGTTTATATCTGGATGTCAAAAACAGTAGATACTAATACAACGCTCACTTACTCCAGTCCACGATGTTCATTTACCACATTACAATTAAAAAGAGAGAGATGATCATAGGGAGAAATGTACAATAGATTTTTAACAACTTTTAGGGGGTTATTTATCAAAATCCGAAATGTTCTCACTATTTTAAGAAAATTTGCTTTGTGGGAAAAAAATCTGGATTTCACGATTTTTTCGGATTTTTCACCCAAAAACTCAAATTTCTTATGCTTTACTGCCCTGAAAACCCAGCGCTCATCAAAAAATCATTGGGACTTCTCCCATTGACTGCAACCAGGTCTGAGATGCCGGATTTTCTAATTCGGACTTTTCCATCCTCGGGGTTAAATAAATTCCGAAAAATTAGTGATTTTTTTAAAAGTCAGATTTTATAACTGAAAATCACAAATTTTTCGGGATTTTTGCATTCAGAGTTTAGTAAATAACCCCCTGTGAGTATGGTTATGGTGGTTGTATGATGTTCTATGTATATGATATCATATGATATGATATTTAAACCCCAGGAATCCACTGCATAAATAAGGAAGAATGAAACAAATACGGCTTCAGTACAAATGTATTGACCTTGGTGTTAGTCATTCGATTCTGTAATATCTACATTTTGCCCCTGACATCCTTACCTGAATTCTGTAGTTGTGTCTCTTGTTCAAGGGCTTTTGACTATTTGGCTTATAAAATAGAATTTTGTAGCACTGCTAACTCACAGTAAATCAAAATAAGGCAATGCAGAAAAGTCAGTATAAAAAATAATTTACTGTATCTGTACACTACAATAGTGCTGTTTTATTTCCATACTCCAATGGTCTGCTATTTCCAATTATTTAGGTTGGGATCACGTCAATAACACAGGTCACAAGACTTAGCGGCCCATTTATTAACAGTCTTATTGTAGTGATTAAAACCACGATTAATTAATTTTCTCTAAAACCATGAATGGCATGTAATTTATTAAAACAATATGAAAAGAATGAATGAAACAAATGCAGAATGTTGTGATAAAAAATACGAAAACCTCTATAAATTTGAATTTTTTCAGACAATTACTAGAAAAAAATTCAAAAACCTCTAGAAGTCTGAAAAGTTTTTAAAAAACAGCCCCATAGCATCAGCACAACCCCCATTGCCTTCTTTCTATAGGACCTTGACTACTTTTACTTGGCAAACTTTTGTATTCGAGTTTATCATGTTTTGTACACTTTATAATTCTTGAATTTATAGTTTTAGAAGAATAAAATAAAGAATTTTTAGACATAAAATATTATTTGTGAAAAAAATGGTGTATTTCTCTGCTACTGACAAGTATACTTATGGGCAGATTTATCAAAGGTCGAATTTTGAATTGATGTGAATTTTTTTTATACTCTAATAAATTTGAATGCACTCAAAACTTGGATGGGAGAGTATTTAGGGAAAAAACTTGAACGTCTAATATGGGATCGAATAGTCCTGACACGAAAAATTTAAAATTAGAATCGGATAAATCGAGTTTTCCTCCAACAAAAACCTTGAATGTCAGGAAGGCAATTAACATATTCAAATGGTTCAATGTACCACTGCCACCGACTTAACCTGCCGACGTAAATTAACTCGGCAGGTTTTAAGTGGCGAATATTCGAATTAGAACTGTTTCCATGTCGAGGTTTGAAAAATCTCACACTCAAATTTACATTCGAATTGATACTTTTAAATTAGAATTTGTGAATTTTGACACAAAAAAATTTGAAAATTTGAATTTTCCATTCGAATATTAATAAATCTGTCCCTTAGTATATCATACCATTTGATGCCTTTTTGGAGTTCATGTTTTGGAAATTCATATGCAATACTGAAGCAAACCTTCACCCACCATTAATCCTTACATAAAAGTACCGTCATGGAAGAACCACAGATTCTATACACTTGAGTTACTTTTTGATCTGTGCTGTGTTGTGTGTTTACTGGAAACACACAGAATAATACGATTGGAGGAATGTGGACCTTAAGGTGTTTAACATCACTACTGAACATCACTTTTTTCTGTAACTTTACACATTATGATTTAATAATAGGGAAAAGGAGGTACAGTATATTATACTATTAGATGTTTGCTTTGAGCTAGCAGGCAGAACTAGTATCATCATCATCAACAAACAGGCTTTCTAAAGTTCTCACATTCATTACTATCAGAGAGATATGTATAGAGATATATTATAATCAGGAAAGTTATACAAAGTGTAACAGCAAACTGACGAGGCAGCACATATTTTTCTGGGATTAACCCTTTGCCTGCCAAGCACGTGCGCAGTACGTGCTGGCAGGCGAAGGTCTTATCTGCCAAGAACGTACAATGTACGTTATTGCGCAGTTAGCGGTTTCTGTCTGCTATGGCGGCTTTAGCCTCCTCTGCAAAGGGTCAGGTGTCTTAACAGCCCCCTAGGCAACGAGGCTGAGGGGCTGTTGTCTCAGTCCTGTGACGCGATCGTCGCAGGGCCAACCCCTCAAGACGTTCCTCCTGCTTCAAAAAAGTTAAGTGGCCTATATTTACACACTTGCACACACACACTCATTTGCATATATTTATACACATTTACCCACACTTACACACTCATACAAAACAACTTTTAGTAAAGATTGCTTTTTATATTTTTTTTGGTATTTTGCACACTTGTATGCAATTTATTACACACTGACACACTGTTACATACGTTTTAAACGTGTAAAAACCTATATACTTTTTTTTGTATTTATTCATTTTACCCTTTTGTCTTTTTTTGTTCCCCCTAAAATCAGTTTATTTTATTAGCGTGACAGTTAGATGATGTATTTGAACTGTTAATTATTGTGTTAGATCAATTATTTTGTTATTTCATTGATTTTTTGTGATTTTATTGCATTTTTATCCCTACTTATAGCCTTTTTTAGCGTAGCTTTGCAGTTTGGTACTTGGTAGTAGAAAGGCAGCTTTACCAGTATTAGATTAGTCGGAATGTGTACTTTCCAAAAATATATGGTCTTCTGGGGGTCTTGCGGCACGTAATGCACAGGGGGCTTTGGTCACAGAAAGCAAATTGGCAGCTGCGAAAATTCATATGAGGTCTACACATGCCCACCTGCTTTGGTATATCTACACATATTGGGCATCAAACTGCTCAGTAAACCTTTGCGTTAATTTTTTAGGGTATTTTATCTTGGTATGTTATGATTTGTGGGAGATACAATGCTTCAGAGTTGGCGTATTGAGGTGAGTTTCTGAAATGTCAAAAAAATTGTCAAATGTAAGAAAGCTTTGAAGCTTGGTACTTTGGAATAGAAAGACGCGCATACCCATTTTAGATTCGTTGGAATGTGTACCTTCTAAAAATATATAGTTTTCTGGGGTGAACATACATTTTTGTACTTTTGACCCTTGAAAAATGCTGTAAATGTGTTGATTTAGCAGTATCTGGAATAACAGAACTGATAACTCGTATGGGGTGTCGGCATTCTGGGGACCCTATACGCCACATACTTAGGTGTACCTATGCATATTGGGCATCAAACTGTTCAGCGGACCCCGGGCTTTCATGTTTAGGGGGTTGTATTGGTATGTATTGATATACATTGGTATGTATTGATATGTTGGAGATACAATGCTGTAGACTGGACACTGAGGTAATTTTTCAAAAATGTAACACGTTTTCATAAAAACTGCTAATTTTAGGAAAGAATTGCAACTTTGTAGTATTGAGTACAAAAATAAATTTACCCATTTTGAACTCGTTAGAATCTGTTCTTTCCAACAATGTGTCGTTTTTTAGGGTAAACCTACTGTTAGTCCAATGTTTTGGCCTTGAAATCGGATGTATGAAGTTTTGTGGAGTGGTTCTTTGTAAATTTGGTAGTTTGCTGTCTCTAGTTTTTGATCTATAGAAGTGAAGAATCTCCATAAAACTATATATATTTGGTATTGGCACATTCAGGAGACACAGAACTTTCCAAATTTGCTGTGTTCTCGTGCATAAAATAAATTATGTTTCTGATATATGCATTTATATCATGAGAAACTGGGTTTTTTTGTTTTTTTTATCCACTTAGAAGCCCATATCTTTTTACAGGAGTGGAATTACAACATTAGCACATTTTGAAAGCTTAGGTTGTCCTGAAAAAATGTTATCTTGTTTTCCTGGGTAAACTAAAAGACGCCCCCAGGAAAGGCCCCTAAAGTGAAAGAGCACAAAATATTCAAAAATGGTCTGGCAATAAAAGTACCAACTTGGGCAAATTGGCTGGCAGTGAAAGGGTTAATACTGTATTTGCATTTAATAAAATTGGATAAAATCATCATCGGTGATATTGCTCATAGCAACCAATCAGCAATTAGATTTGTCACCTACAAGCCACTGGACGCTCACCATATCTTAATGACCTACAACCTTAGCTACAAGGTATTGTAATCAGCAGAATCTCCAAGTAGCTCAAACCTTGAATAATTAATCCTATTAAACCAAATATACACACGTACACATATATTAAATATATACTTAAATACCTTTTGCAGCATGTTGGTCATATGTTTTTTATATCTTCATAACTTAGATCAGCTACTTACCTAGAGAGGAAAGAAAGAATGTTTCAGTATTCATTGAAAGCTTTATTTAGAAATAGTTCAGGTCTACTAGAAAATCATGTAAACATTAAATAAACCCAATAGGCTGATTTTGCTTCCAATAAGGATTAATTATATTCTAGTTTGGATCAAGTACAAGGTACTGTTTTATTATTACAGAGAAAAAGGAAATCATTTTTTTTTTATTTCTCTTTATTTTCAATTTCTCAAACAAGAAAAACATTTCAAATTGAACAATACAGCATACTTGCCATTAGTCATATTATTTGCATAGTAATCAATAACCATACTGTTGTATTCATACCGTTGTATTCATAAGTTTCTGCTGTTAACATAAAAAATTTTAAAAACAAAATAGAAGAAAAATTAAAAAAAAAAATTCTAAATACCATATATTATATTGAACACTACAGAACGAAAATTATCAAATTTACTTTTCTTGGATCACCATAAGTAATATTCAGACCCTTCAATTTCCAGAGTAATAATCAGGCTGAGTATATATGTTAATTGTGTTGACGACCTTAAGATTCTTGGTTTCTTTTGAATTGTTCCCAGGGTTCCCATATTTGTTTATGTGATTCAAGAGAATCAGATATGAGAGCAGAAAGATAAGACAATAAATGTACGTGATCCACTCTGGATATGACTTGTGATATTACTAATGTGGGAGCCAATTTAGTGCTATTGTCCATCTAGTTGCTGCCAACAGTTGTGTTAGTAAAGGAAATCATTTTTAAAAGATTGGTTTATTTGGATAAAATTGAGCCTTAAAGATAAGTTTAATGGCTATAAGTAGCCCCCATGGCTACACAGCGGCTTGTTTATGTAAATTATAGAAGAATTTCTGAAAATAACTATTCACACCTAACCCTACCCTTAGGGGCAGATTTACATAGGGTCGAATATCGAGGATTAATTAACCCTCGATATTCGACTGCCGAATGTAAATCCTTTGACTTCGAATATCGAAGTCGAAGGATTTAGCGCTATTCCTACGATCGAACGATTAAATCCTTCGAATCGAACAAAGGATTTTAATCCATCGATCGAAGGATATTCCTTTGATCAGAAAATTGTTAGGAAGCCTATGGGGACCTTCCTCATAGGCTAACATTGGCCTCGGTAGGTTTTAGGTGGTGAACTAGGGGGTCGAAGTTTTTTTTAAAGAGACAGTACTTCGACTATCAAATGGTCGAATAGTCGAACGATTCGAAGGTCGAAGTAGCCTATTCGATGGTCGAAGTAGCCATATTCGACCATTCGAAATTCGAAGTATTTTTTCTTCTATTCCTTCTAAATGAGCCCCTTACTGTACTTCATACACCTCTACCCCAAACTAAATCATTGCACTCCCCACCAGGCACTAGCCTCACTGCTTGGGAACCAGTGGCCTTGGTGGATGTAATGAACACATATAGGAACAGAACACTGAACTCTACAGAACAAAACATTATTTCAGTCACAAATATTCCATAAGGACAACACAGGACATCTGTATTTAGCATTACGGTACAGGTGGAAACAGACAGCATAAATGAAGAATTACAAGTTTGGAAGAGAGAAGCAAGGTCAAACAGATTTAGATTCATATAAAGGTAAGCAAATATCAGGCCCGACGGGTGACATCTTTATAAAGTTAAATACACTGCTTAATGAATAAGATTCTATATTTTGTGAAAATCATACAAATTTTGTGAAAATGTATGTATACGAATGATGAGTGTGTTTGTATGGGCTGCTTGCTAATTATTCTTAGAACAAATTGCTGGCAGATGGCTTTGTCGTGATGCAGACACTGATATCTAATCCCATCTGCAAATTCTTTTTGTCTGTAAGTAGTTTCTGTGGTAATTACATTAGTTTCTTGTTGCAATAAGTCAGTAGTTTCAGCTGGTGAAAACAAGAGGCCCTGATAGAAAGATGTGGTATTATTAATAGCAATAAACAGTCTTTATCACCAGTTTGAATGAATCTGCTTTCAGGCTACAAAGGGGTATGGATGCCAGCATCAAGGTAACATTACATATAAGGTAAAAAAAAGAGAGGTACAATAACAAAATAAGTTATTCAAAAACCACAACTAAAAGAAAAAGAAGACCTACAGCAAATTGCCTTAACATAGTCAACGTCTACATAGATAATGATGATCTAAATAAACTAACTTCCCCTTTAGCTGTGGCACAAAATTGTCATATTTTATTACATAGCAAAGCATCCCTGCATCTTAGTTTAGCTTCATTATTTGGATTTGACTTGTCCATGGGATACAATCTGACAAGGTGAATTCAGCAGGTTGCCTTTGATACAAATTGTATTAGAAATTTGGAACAAAGAAAAAAATGTACCATAAAATGTACAAAATATGCACCCATTATCTTTGTGAAAAGCTTGTAAAATTCTGATCCAAGTGTTCTGGTTAATACCACATCATTATTGCTTAAAGGAGAGGGAAAGCTACCAAAGCAGTTTATTGCCAATAGATTAGCCACAATAGTGCAAGATATTATATAACACTATATTTATTCTGCAGAATGCTTTACCATACCTGAGTAAACAGGTCTAGACGTTCTCTATGTTTGTTTAGGATAGCAGCTGCCATATTAGCTTGGTGTGACATCAGTTCCTGTCTGAATCTCTCCCTGTTCTCTCATAACTCTAGGCTCAGATTACAGCAGAGGGGAGGGGGAAAAGAGAGGGGGAGAGGAAGAGCGGAGCAAACTGTGCATGCTCAAACCCAAGCCCAGGAAGTATATGCTTTAAACAGGGAGTCTGATACAGAAGCCCATGTGTACACAATAGAAGGAAAGAAATGTGGTGTTTCTTTTGATAGAGGACTCCGAACAGCATTACTTTGAGGGTTTACTGGTGTATTTATATAGACCTTTCTGATAAAGCTCACTTAGTTTTAACCTTTCCTTTAAGGACATTTATTATCAACACCTCCCGAGGGCCGGATTTACATAGCTGCTGTTCATCGCCCCTGTCACCTTCCCTATATTCGTGCAAATTTTATCATCGGGACCAGAGCAATGGAGATTTGTACATGGGAAACTTAAAAATCGATTGTATTGCCTGCATATCCCCCATGTTTCTGAACCAATGAGGGTGTAGTTGGGCAGCATGCCGTCCCCTAAAATCCTGCCGCCCTAGGCCCTAGCCTTGGTTGCCTTTCCACAAATCTGGGCCTGCCCCTCCCTTTGCGCAACAAGTCAGATATCATATCTTGTGAGCACACGCAAGTATGTTTATAATCAGGAAGAGTACACATTGTAAAGAAGATGTGCAGTACAGCAATGCTAAAGTGGCAAATTATTACTAAGTGTGGGCACAGTTTCACGATATAACAGTACGACTATGTGGTGCAGGAAAACAGATAGTGCCCAGGTCCCTGCTAGACATAAGACTTCATGCTGTAACTGCAAAAGTTAACAGGCTGTGTCTCTATCCCACTTGTCCCCCCACCTCCTTGATCCATCCCCAGTGACAAAACAAGTTTTTATAATTTAAGTAGAGTTGACCACACAAGCAGAAACAGTGAGTCCCAGTGGGCTGGGTCTTGTCACGCAATTGTCTCACAAATTTTGTAAAGGAATTCTCACATTTTGCTACAACTTCCCTGATGGCTCAGTTAGCTGAATTCTTACCCAAGACAGACGTAGGAGCCCATTAACTAAAACCAGGCAAATTTGTAGCACTGCAGGCTGCAGTAACAATACAAAATATCCTCATGCATTGGACAAATGAAGCTGAAATGCACTTTTTTGCTGTAGGTTGTACTAGGACAGATTTGGCAACTTAGCCCCAAAGCAAATCCTAGCTTAAGACATAAGCTATCAAGAAGAGTCCTTTTAAAAAATTCTCAGTATAGTGAAACATGTATCCCACATTCCTTATGTGGGATCTCTTATACAGAGACCAGTTATTCAGAGCTCAACAACACAGGAAGACAATCTCCCATAGGGTCCACAAGCAATTTTATCCAGAAAGTTTGAAATTTCCTTTTTCTTTTTAATAATAAAACAGTGACATATTAGACTTGTTATCCAGAATGCTCAGGAACTGGAGTCTTATAGCAGTCTGTAGTTTGGCAGCAACAATTACTGACACATAGGGGGTTATTTACTAAACTCAGAATGCAAAAATCAAGAAAAATGAATGATATTTTTTTTATATAAAATCAGACTTTTAAAAAATCGCGAATTTTGCGGAATTTATTAAGGGGGACCCGTCACCCAAAAAAATTATTAAAAATCCTATTTTATCACATTAGTCAAGCAAAATGAACTTTAATTACACTATATAAATTATTTGAATTCATGTGTCAAAAAAACAAAGACGTGCGCACAAACAAATTTGATGCGCAAAAGTAAATATTTTTTTTCCAGGAGAAAAATTGATTTGACTTTGATTTAGATTTGAGTTTTCGGGTCGGGACAATTAGATCGAGTTTTAGACGTTCTAATTTTTTCATAAATAACATACGAATTGTAACTAATTTATTAGAATTTAGAAAAATTCTAATTACTCTAAAATTCGACCTTTGATAAATATACCCCACAGTGTATAGTCACAGTACTTCTATATTGCTAGTAGTGTTGGAGTAGAATTTCCGGTAAGATAAAATGTAAAGTAGCGGAATGAGGTTGTTACAAACAAACAATTAGTTGCTTTTACAACAAACAATTGGAAAATCTCTGAGAAGAAGCGGAGTTCTGCTGTATTTCTAATATGACAATGGCTACCATAATCAGATTTCTCTCTAATGTCCTCAGCAGGAAAGGTAACCTAATGCAGATAATATTAGACAATGGACAACAATTTACTTTAGCTGAGTTTGTCCTGAGACAGAAATAATATGCATATGATGTGTTCTGGTAGCATCTGCTAAATGAGTGCAAAGCAGACATTATGCACACGATACATGTTGCAGATCAGCAATTTCAACAAAACCCACTATCTCAAACTATCTACAGCTTAAATTGTTAAAAATCAACTAGTGCAATGCAAGGAGTTTTATAGGAAGTGTGGTCAGGGCCGTTCCTGCCATGAGGCAAGGTGAGCACCTCTGTTAGTGCAGAAAGCACAGTATGCACTCATTACACTAGCAATGCCGCATCTTTTGACCCTGTAAGGCCCGAGGGCCCCGAGGTAGTAAGGACCAAGGAGGAGGTAACAAAGTCCGAGTTCGCAGCACAGAAGGAGTAGGCAATAGAATAGTCGTAAACAGGCAGTAGAATCAGTTCAGGCAGACGAGGTTCAAATACGAGAGTTCAGGCAAGGTCGGTACACAAGATAATCAACAAGAAACACACCCAGGAATCAGCAAGTGAAAACCTATAATTGGGCACTGAGGAGACTCTGAAGCTGCTTTAAATAGGCCTGGGTTTGGCGCCAATTTTGGACGCACTGACGTCATGACGAGGACACCGACGCACTGACGCCAGCGTCCTGACGCCAACGCACATTCTGACGCCGGCGTCCATTCCGACGCCGGCGACCAATCCGAGGGTGTAAAGACGCCGATGTCATAGTGCTGCGACCAGCAGGATCCAGGAGGCCGCCATCTTGGACGTCATCTTGGCCGCCATCTTGGGGAGGATTATCGGTTTCCATTACAGTACCCCCTTCCACAGGGGGGGCCTCAGGACCACCTGGGCTGGAAGGGAATTGTCGATGAAATTTTTGGACCAAGAGAGGAGCATGGACATCGGAGCTTCTTACCCATGAGCACTCCTCAGGACCAAATCCCTTCCATTCAATGAGGTACTGCAAGGTGCCTCTAGAAATCCGAGAGTCCAAAATCTTCTTTACTTCGAACTCTCGATGCCCATCCACAATGACAGGAGCTGGGGAGGAAGAAGAAGAAGAAGAAGAAACTGCAGGTTTAAGCAAAGAAACATGGAAGGCATTGGGGATCCGCATCTCAGGAGGAAGTTGCAACCGCACAGCCACAGGATTGATGATCTCTGTGATAGGGAAGGGACCAATAAACTTGGGACCGAGTTTAGGTGAAGGAACTTTGAGGCGAATATTGCGAGTAGACAGCCAGACCTTGTCACCGGGAACATACAGAGGGGAAGAAACTCTTCTCTTGTCAGCAAACTTCTTCTGTGCAAGAGAACTCTTCTCCAAGTTGACAATAGTAGCCTGCCAGATGGCCAACATGTGGGCAGCTTGATCGTTGGCGGCAGGAACATTTGTGAGCAGTAGATCTTGAGGAAAAACCAAGGGGTTATGACCATAAACACAAAAAAAAGGAGACTTTTCAGAAGAAGAGTGCAAGGCATTTTATGTGCAAATTCGGCCCAAGGAAGGAGGTCAGCCCAATCATCCTGACACAGGGATACATGACACCGGAGGAACTGTTCAAGAGCCTGGTTAACTCTTTCTGCCGCTCCATTAGACTGGGGATGATATGAAGAAGAAAACTGAAGGGAAATATTAAGGGCTTTACAAAGGGACCTCCAAAACTTAGAAACAAATTGGGACCCACGGTCAGAGACAATCTCAGCAGGAAAACCATGGAGACGAAAAATATGTTTAATAAATAATGAAGAAAGTTCTGGAGCTGAAGGAAGTTTCCGAAGAGGAATAAAGTGTGCCATCTTACTAAATCTGTCAATCACCACCCAGATGACAGTGTAGCCAGAGGAAGCAGGAAGATCCACGATGAAATCCATTGCCAAATGGGTCCAAGGGCGGGATGGAACAGGCAAAGGTAAAAGTAGGCCTTTAGGAGGAGAATGTCCTGACTTGGATACAGCACAAGTGGAGCAGGAAGAAACAAAGTCTCTAACATCTTTTCTTAAAGAAGGCCACCAGACAAGACGAGATAAAAGTTCAGTGGTTTTTTTAATTCCAGGATGACCGGCCTGCTTCGAACTGTGAGATTGGACCAGAATGGAATGACGAAGCTCAGGAGGAACAAAGGCTACGCCTACAGGAGTTTCCACAGGAGCAGAAGATTGAATAGACAAAAGATGAGAAGCAAGGGAAGGAAACAGGGCGGCAATGATCTTTGTAGGAGGCACAATGGATTCTGGGTCTTCAGAGATGGGATTTTCAGGGATAAAACTTCTGGAAAGAGCATCCGCTTTCTTGTTTCTTGAACCAGGACGAAAAGTTAAGATGAAGTTAAAACGTGAGAAGAACAGTGCCCATCTGGCTTGTCGGGGATTGAGGCGCTTAAGGGTCTGGATAAACTCTAGGTTTTTGTGGTCGGTGAAGATGGTTACAGGGACCGATGACCCTTCAAGTAAGTGTCTCCACTCTTCTAGAGCAAGTTTGACAGCCAGTAACTCACGGTTCCCTACGTCATAATTTCTTTCGGAGGAGGAAAACTTTTTGGAAAAGAAGGCACACGGATGCAGTTTACCATCAGAAGAGGATCTTTGGGATAATATTGCTCCTGCTCCGATATCCGAGGCATCCACTTCGATGAAGAAAGGTTGGAGAGGTTCAGGGTGCCTAAGGATTGGGGCAGACGAAAAGGATTCTTTAAGAGTCTTGAAAGCTTCCAAGGCTAGAGGAGACCAATGCTGAGGTTTACCCCCTTTACGTATAAGAGCAAGAATTGGAGCAATCTTTGACGAAAAACCTTTAATGAACTGTCTATAATAGTTTGCAAAGCCGATGAATCTTTGAACAGCCTTGACACTGGTGGGAAGAGGCCAATCTTGAATTGCCGAAACCTTGGCTGGATCCATCTTGAAGCCTTGTTGGGAAATGATGTATCCTAGGAAAGAAATGGATGATACTTCAAAGGAACATTTCTCCAACTTGGCAAACAGATTGTTTTTTCGTAGATGGGAAAGAACTTCTTGAACCTGATGACGATGTTCTTGGAGGTTTTTGGAAAAAATAAGAATATCGTCCAAATAAACGACCACATATTGCCCCAACAGATCCCGGAAGATATCATTAACGAATTCTTGAAAGACCGCAGGAGCATTGCAAAGGCCGAAGGGCATAACCAAGTACTCATAATGCCCGTCACGAGTATTGAATGCGGTCTTCCATTCGTCTCCTTCTCTGATCCGGATAAGATTGTAGGCCCCACGCAGATCTAATTTGGTGAAGAGGCTTGCACCCTTGAGCTGGTCGAACAATTCAGAGATGAGAGGAAGAGGGTAACGATTTTTCACCGTGATTTTGTTTAAACCCCTGTAGTCAATGCAGGGCCGCAAACCGCCGTCTTTCTTTTCCACAAAGAAGAATCCAGCCCCGGCCGGAGAGGAAGATGGACGAATGAACCCCCTTTGGAGATTCTCCTGGATGTATTCCTTCATAGCAGAGGTTTCGGAAGGAGAGAGCGGGTAGGTGCGGCCCCTAGGAGGCATGGATCCAGGAAGCAGTTCAACAGGACAATCATAGGGACGATGAGGAGGTAAGGTTTCAGCAGCCTTCTTGTTGAAAACATCAGAGAAGGCTTGGTAAACTGGAGGTAAAGAAAAATTCGGGGTCACAGAAGAAACTTTGATAAGAGATTTGACAGGCAGACAGTTCTGATGACAAAAAGAACTCCGGAGATCTGAGCTGAAGACCAATCAATGACTGGATTGTGAATACTCAGCCAGGGTAGACCAAGCACAATGGGAGTTGAAGGGCAGTCAATTAAGAGAAAAGACAGTCTTTCAAGATGCATCGATCCCACAGTGAGAGAAAGTTCCAGGGTAGACTGTGAAATAACAGCAGAAGATAATGGACGATCATCAATGGCTAGAACTCGAAGGGGAACAGCCAAGGGTTGAAGAGGAATGGAATGTCTTCCAGCAAAATCTTTGTCCATGAAATTCCCTGCTGCGCCAGAATCGAGGAAAGCTTGGGAAGAAATCTTTTGGGTTCCAAACCGGATCTGTACTGGAAGAAGGAAACGTAGAGTAGAAGAATGGGGAGAAGGACCAATTCCACCCAGGTAAGTCTCCCCAAACATACCTAGGTGTTGGCGTTTCCCGGCTTCACAGGGCATTCATAGGCGAAGTGGGCCTTGCCCCCACAATAAAGGCAAAGACCAGCAGCCCTTCTCCGAAGCTTCTCCTGTTCGGAAAGGCGAGCCCGTCCTATCTGCATCGGTTCTTCAGCCGGGGGGGAAAAGAAATTGCAGGAGCCGCAGGAGAAGAAGGAGAGGGTGGGTAAGAAGCCAAACTGGAAAGAAATGGCCTCTGAAAGCGAGGAGCCAATACTGGTTGAAATCTCTGGAATTTCCTTGCCCGCTCTCGATCAACTTGATGCTCCCTCTGCCGGGTATCCACTTTCACTGCCAAGGCAACGAGGTCTTCCCAGCGTGGAGGCATTTCACGGGACACCAGATTGTCCTTTATGCGTATTGCCAGACCATTATAGAAGGCAGCATGATAGCTATCGTTGTTCCACGAAGTCTCAGCCACCAGGGTACGGAATTCGATGGCATACTCAGGAACTGTACGAGTGCCTTGCTGTAACTGGAACAAGCGAGCAGAAGCAGAAGCGGATCGACCTGGGGCGTCGAAGGCCTTGGCATCGTCAATGACCGGATCCTCCTTCTCCCAGAGAGGAGAAGCCCACTCCAGAGCTTTCCCTTGCAGGCGGGTGATGATATAGCCCACCTTCGCTCGCTCCGAGACAAACTGACCTGGAAGCAGGGTGAACTGGATCTCACACTGATTGATGAAACCACGGCATGATTCCGGATCACCGCTGTACAGAGGAGGTGCAGGGATGCGAGGTTCGGAAATCTGGAGCGGAGTAGCTGGAACAGGCGGACGAACTGGAACCACTGGAGACAAGGCAGACAATTTCTCCAGGATTGCTTCTAGTGCCTGGCCGAAGTGGGTTTGTTGGGCTTCGTAGGTCTGCATGCGAGAAGCCAAACCACAAACGGCTCTGCCGATAACCGTAGGAACTTGAGGCTCCTCAGAAGGGTCCATGGCCCAATTATAATGTAAGGCCCGAGGGCCCCGAGGTAGTAAGGACCAAGGAGGAGGTAACAAAGTCCGAGTTTGCAGCACAGAAGGAGTAGGCAATAGAATAGTCGTAAACAGGCAGTAGAATCAGTTCAGGCAGACGAGGTTCAAATACGAGAGTTCAGGCAAGGTCGGTACACAAGATAATCAACAAGAAACACACCCACGAATCAGCAAGCGAAAACCTATAATTGGGCACTGAGGAGACTCTGAAGCTGCTTTAAATAGGCCTGGGTTTGGCGCCAATTTTGGACGCACTGACGTCACGACGCGGACGCCGACGCACTGACGCCAGCGTCCTGACGCCAACGCACATTCTGACGCCGGCGTCCGTTCCGACGCCGGCGACCAATCCGAGGGCGTAAAGACGCCGATGTCATAGTGCTGCGACCAGCAGGATCCAGGAGGCCGCCATCTTGGACGCCATCTTGGCCGCCATCTTGGGGAGGATTATCGGTTTCCATTACAGACCCGCTCTGACGCTAAACTTTTAAGCGCGGAGCGGGGGGCGGCATCGTGGTTACTGCCTCGGGTGGCAGCAGCCCATGGATCGCCCCGGAGTGTGGTGCCCTGCAAAATGCACGTATCAAGCCACAGGTTGATTTATGTCACAGTCATTTCATACTCTAGGGGGCAGATTTATCAAGGGTCAAATTTCGAGTTTACGGGAGTTTCTAAAAACTATTCCCTAGCTGAATTACACTAAAATAAACTCAAAATTCGAATTTAAAAATTCGAATTTTCAATTTGACCCTTGATAAATCTGCCCCTAGGTGTAAAGCATAGGCAAGTACAGCGCATTATTAGTGGAATCGCGTCGGAATTTACATACAAATTTTATTTTGTCCTTACCGATGAGACCTTGAAATTACCCTTGAACATTCCATGTCCAAAGTCTCCCTTAAGATCAGAACTGGCTGAAAATGAATTAAGGGATTCTTAGAATAAGAACAAATGGGTCCTTTGTAGGGTGGCTGCAGTCCACAACTCAAACTCATGGAAACAATACAGCTACCAGCAGTGTATAAGAAACAATTTAACAGTGTAACTAACGTGCTTTGGGAAAGCAACATTTTATTCCCCTTTGATCTTAGTTTCTTTCTGTGGGTATTTTGTCTAAGATTTTTGACTCCGAGATGAGCAACACGAAGCATTAAAATTGGTTAAACATCTGGTCTTAAATGCAAACAATGAAGAAAATGCTTGGAATACTCATTCATAACGTTATTATAGTACGAAACCATAGCCCAGCCGTCAGGTATAACAAACCTCTGGTATTTCAGTATCCCACAGTTTTCAGACTTTTTCGGTTTCAGATCCCCCTTTGATGTATAATATTTGGTCAAGGCCCCATTTGTTGGGTGCCCAGGGAGACCAGCATGACTTGATCTTGATTCTGTCTTAAAGCAACAGTAACACCAAAAACGTGTCCTAAAGTAAAGAAAATATGATGTAGTGTTGTGCTGCTCTGGTGTGTTTGCTTCAGAAACACAACTATAGTTTATATTAACAAGCTGCTGTGTAGCCATGGGGGCAGCCATTGAAAGCTGAAAAAGAAGAATATGCACAGGATATACAGCAGAAAACAGATAAG
This sequence comes from Xenopus laevis, assembly GCF_017654675.1. Taxonomy (NCBI): domain Eukaryota; kingdom Metazoa; phylum Chordata; class Amphibia; order Anura; family Pipidae; genus Xenopus; species Xenopus laevis. The sequence goes on along the minus strand of NC_054372.1, from coordinate 57,388,289 downwards.
AGCTTAAGCATACAATTGGATTCTTCACAATTTATCTGTTATCCACTATGTATCCTGTGCTTAAATGGCTGCCCCATGGCTACACAGCAGCTTGTTTATAGAAACTATAGTTGTTTTTCTGAAGCAAACACACCAGTTTTGCCAGTGCAGGACACTAGTACATTATATTGTCTTTCCTTTAAAACACTTTCATTTTTTCGGTGTTACTGATCCTTTAAAGGAATTGTTCAGTGTAAAAACAAAAACTGGGTAAATAGATAGGCTGTGCAAAATAAAAAATATTTCTAATATAGTTAGTTAGCCAAAAATGTAATATATAAAGGCTGGAGCGACTGAATGTGTAACATAATAGCCAGAACACTACCTGCTTTGCAGCTCTCTTGGTTTACACTGACTGGTTACCAGGCTATAACCAATCAGAAACTTGAGGGGGGGGGCACATGGGTCATATCTGTTGCTTTTGAATCTGAGCTGAAAGCTGAGGATCAATTGCAAACTCACTGAACACTTATATCCCATGTGGCCCCCCTTCAAGTCGCTGACTAACTCAGAGTTATAGAAGTAGTGTTCTGGTTATTATGTTACACATCCAGTCACGCCAGCCTTTTTACATTACATTTTTGGCTAACTAACTAGATTAGAAACATTTTTTATTTTGCACATATTATGCAAAATACATTTCCCTGATTTTAAATTTTTTTTGGATTTTTCACCATTTTTTTCGGGTCCCCTGAAAACGTAAATTGGGGGTTCTACTGTAGTTTATAACAAGGTTACGTGTATAAAAAAAATATTTCTATGTCGACCATTAAGTCATAATTCCAAGAATATCTCTGAGAACAAATCTTAACCATAACTGACCTTCAAGGAGCTGCATTTTCAGAAGTACCTCCAAGAACAAGTAGGTTTTTTTTTTATCAAAATTTTACCCTAGCAGACCTTTCCGGCTACTGGTCTTGGCTTCCCTGGGGGCCAAACTGAAGACTTTGGGAACCACTGCCACACATGCATACATCAATATACTGTATATACAGTCAGTGACGTAACTAGAGGGGGGCGGGCCCTGGCGTGGGACGCGCTGCTGGGCCCCCCTGCCCCCCTCCGTACACCCCGGAAACTGACGGAATCGTGGCGCGTGTGCTGCCTGGGGGGCCCTGAGGGGGTGCGGGCCCTGGCCCAATCGCACCCCCTGCTCCCCCAGTAGTTACACCACTGTATACAGTATACAGACATGGGACCTATTACCCAGAATGCTTAGGACCTGGGGTTTACATATATACATTTTGATGAAACATTATGGGTTCTGTACAATTGATGCAGGATCTGGAGCAATAAGGATCTGGGAGGACATTGAGGTACCAGAAGGCATCTGCAGGTATGTCACCACAGGGCAGGGTGCAACTACACAACAACTCTATAACAACTATAAGAAAAAAATAGTAAAGGCTATTTTTAATACAACTGTAATAAGAATTCTTAACAGTTTGATTAATTTTTTCTTAAAGCCATGTACCCATTTAAGGTAAAACATGCCTAATGGATGAATCTGTGCTGATCCAAAGAGAAACAATTGCCAGAGTGCCTATTGAACTGTGGCAGTAATACTTTAGTGGGAATATTGGAGCCCAGACTTGTAGCGGTAATGTACACATTAATGGCATAATTAACATTATTCTCTTTTCCTCTGAGGCTATGAAAGTGCAATACATTGTTTAAATAGAACCTTGTATACATTATCCCATGTACAGGTATGGGATCCGTTATCTGGAAACCCTTTATCCAAAAAGCGCCTAATTAGGGAAAGGTCATAGACTCCATTTTATCCAAATAAAAAAACAGTACATGTATATGGGACCTGTTATCCAGAATGCTCAACACCTGGAGTTTTCCAGATAATGGATCTATCCGTAATTTGGATGTTCATACCTTAAGTCTACTAGAAATTAATGTAAACATTAAATAAACCACATAGCCTGGTTTTGCTTCCAATAAGGAGGAGTTATATCTTAGTTGGGATCAAGAATAAGCTACTGTTTAATTATTGCAGAGAAAAAGGAAATTGTTTTTAAAAATTTGGATTATTTGGATAAAATGGAGTCTATGGAAGATGACCATTTCATAATTCTGTTCAGTATTTATTCTTTCAGTATAATGGGTTTCTGAATTATGGATCCAATACTTGTACCCTGTACTTTATCCAAACTAAGATTAATTGTCTAGTACACTTAGGGTACAAAGATCCAAATTACAGTAAGATATCTGGAAAACCCCAGGTCCTGAGCATTCTAGATAACAGGTCCCATACCTGTATGTGCTAGATACAGCATAAACACCATAAGGGTGAGTTTATGCCATTCTTGAATTATGCTTGTCTTCATTAAAAATACTTTTGCCCACTGGTTTTTATATAACATTTCAACTTTTAAAGCGTGTATGCTCAGTAATAGTACCGTGTGTATGTTAGATATTCAGCCTGTAAACAGTTGTAAGACTAGGTACTATAAACAGATGGTTGGCCACCTACAACCACAACCTCAACTGCACCACAGTAAAATGGATGCACAATTTAGAATTTAAGCCATTCATAAAAGCTACTTGTGCCTATACAGGCTGCCTGTACTTACCCTTGCAGAAAACACTAATGCACCTGCACAGGCTGCTCTGGTGAAATTTTTTTCATGCATTGATATAACAGAACCCTGGAATTACTGCAAGTCTGGAAGCAGTAATTCCAGTCCATTAAAAAAAACACAAATGGCACTGTAATTTTGTAATTGCACCAAGCGAACTGCATGTTAATGCTGTTATTAACTCCTTTGCACAATACGCTGCATTCATAAATGAGCCTTAAAGTCTCTTGTGTAATTCAGCATTATTATTTCAGGTGCGAATTTCAGGGTAGAATTTGAGCACCAACTTAAAGCCATACCTCCCAACATTTTGGAAATAGAAATAGGGACAAAAAGATTTGCTGTTCAAAGAAACCATGCCCATTTTTGTGGCCACACCCCTAATTACCATGTTCATTTTACAAAACTTGGCAGGCTATGAAATTTTGAACACACTATTATATCAGGTGTGAATTTCAGGGTAGACTTTCAGAGCAACCTCAAAGCAAATTTACTACTAGAGTCATACCTCCCAACATTTTGGAAATAGTTAGAGGGACATGCCCGTTTTTGTGGCCACACCCCCTAATTACCATGTTCATTTTACAAAATTTGGCAGGCTATGAAAGTTTGAACACTTTCTGTGGATTTTATGTGTTATTACAGTTTTGTTAATGATGGTGAATTTCCCTTTAAGCTGCAAGTCCCAGTTTCCCCAAGAGACCTGCTTATCTTAAAATTGTTACAACTGCTTCTTTGCTTATCTTAAATTGTAACAAAAGTATCTAAGTGCACTTGCCATGTATTCTGGGCTCCCTGCCAAAAGCCAATTACTTTTTAAAAGCTTTGTATCTTTTTCTGGCTGTTCAGTGCAGAAGATCAAAGTTAAAGTCAGGACATTTCAGTAACAATCCTGGACTGCGAGTTGAGCTGTCAAAACCCGGACTGTCCCGTGAAAGACAGGACAGTTGGGAGGTATGCTAGAACACATGGCCCAAGTGTTTTCAACAAAACAGCAATGATAAGTCAAATGTAATGGAGGCAGATTTATTGCCCCACAGGTGAATAAAATGTTGATAAGAATGATCTAGTTCAGATTCATGATAGGATAATATGGAAAGAAAAAGCTCCTTCAAATTTCACTGAAAATGTATAATGGGTTCAAAATGCCAAGGCTCTCACTGGCTTCTTTGTTTAAACAACCAGCCATGACCCATGCTGGTGTCAGATGCAACCACTTGTTTCCTATTTGCAAAAGTTTCCCTTCTGAATGCAGGCTATTAGTTATGTCAGACAACACTAGGACAAAGTCAGCAGTAAACTGAGGGTATACACACCATCTGAAAAGAATGTATAAAGACAAAGGGGGGATTATCTTCACAAGAGCTGAAGTGTGTACATAGCATGTAAACAAGAAGAGAGTCCCTATATCAAGGAGCAACTATGTCCTACTAAAGGTAAAATTGTGAAGAATGCTGTTTGATACAATTAAAGTATGTGTATAGAAAATGGATCCGCACACACTCTGGTTAATGCAGTCGGGGAGTATCACCCTTCATTTAGCCACCAAACATTCTCAATACTCCCCGACTGCATTAACCAGAGTGTGTGCGGATCTGTTTTCTATACACATACGTTGCTAAGGGACCCGGCCGGGTCAACGGAAGAAACGCACCACCAACCGCAGGATTGGTGAACTACAGGTGTGCGGTGGGAGAGATTACATTGATATAATTAAAGGGCATGTATAGGTATGAAACGTTTCTGATTTTGTTACTACAGACAAAATAAGCTATTCATTATATTTTCTGCACTAGTTTTAAATTTAATTTGTATCAAGTGCATGTGAAACAGGAATGAGCTCCAATCCTGGCAAATGGGAGTCAGCAACCCTCTTGTCTACTGACCAAACAGCCAATGTAGATCACAACATACCTTTCTAGGTCAGTAGTGACAGAAAACACCTACGGTACTTTCCTATTTTATTAAATAGCGCTAGTCCATTGACTGTGCACCATTATCTTACTTTTGGCAAAGTTTCCAGTAACCCATTAAATACAGGCTATAAAACTGTAAAAACATAAACCCATGTAATTTGCATGCTGATACCTTAGGTTGCAACCAGATAATACTGTTCATCATTTTGGTTATTTTCTTGCATGACAATGAACTATGTGAAATCACATCAGTTTTTATTCCAGCAGGTGACTGTGGGTTACAAGAGCTGGAGCAAACGCTGCACTGCTGTAGAGACCAGAAATTCCCAACCTCAAATCGATTCAAATTAATTAGTTTAATTTCATAAAGAAGTTCTCTCCTACAAATCAAGATTCCAGACTACTGGTTCAAGTTTAAAGGGGAAATGAAAATTTAATATAAGCTTCATCATACTGAAATAATAAAATTTCGAAGTACAATCAATTAAAAAGTCTGTACTGTTTCTGAAATAATCAAGTGCATCTTCACTATTCCTCCCTCAGCATCTGTTTCTCTTCATTCTCTCTTCATGAAGGAGTTGGGTGTCAGATAATCAGACAGTTAGATCCAATATATCTTACAGGGGGCTTATTTTGCCTAGAAGATGCACAGTATTAGAGCTCACTTTATTAAAATCACCAGTCATCATGTCTCTCTACATGCAAAATTTGTGCAAAGGGCAGTTATTTGTTAGATTTTGTTTGTACTGGAATAAGTTATTTGAGCGAGCTCTAATAGATTTGCTAGGAAATGACCCCCCTCCTTTAAGATATATTGGATCTAACTGTTAATGAATATCTGACACCTATCTCCTGCATGAAGACAGAATGAAAAGAAACAGATGCAGAGAGAGGGCTAGTGAAGATAAACTTAATTATTTCAGATTTAATTGATACTATTTAGAAAGTTTCTTATTTCAGTATTTCAGTATGAGAAATTTCATTTCTCGCTCTGGGTCGACACAATGCCATAAATCTATATGTCTTTGAAATGAAAAATGAGCAGTAGATATGTAGTCCTGGGTAATTCAAAATTGCTAAGTATTGACATCTGATAGATTTGTGTATGTGCTGACATCAGCAAATTAGCTAAGTGAGTGGGAGACAGGAAGCATTTTAACCTCCTGAGGTGAGAGAAATGCCAGTTTGGCTTAACAATCAGGCCTCACCCGCTAATATGCCCTGACATCCAAGAGTTCCATTATAAGAAACATCTGTATAAGCACATTTTGTTCTGGAAGCATTAGAAAATACATTATGTATTAACAGCTGCTATTATTCTTAGCCGTCTATAGCAAAGAATGTTTATCAACTTTCCCTTTAAATTAAGCTATTCAAAATCTCTGTTCATATAATCACAGAGCTAGAGGAAGCATTCGAGGAGCTCTACTGGACCACCCAGCAGGAAGAAGTGTTAGAATCAGATTCGCTTGCAGCTATTTAACAGATTCGATAATTCTTTTCAGTTATCCATTAAAGGAGAAGGAAAGCTACGGAGGCATTTTATTGCCAATAGCTGCAATAGTGCAAGCTAGAATGCTATATTTATTCTGTAAAATGTTTTACCAGTAAAAAGCTCTAGAAGCTCTCTGTTTGTTTAGGATAGCAGCTGCAGTATTAGCTTGGTGTGACATCACTTCCTGCCTGAGTCTCTCCCTGCTCACTTATAGCTCGGGGTTCAAATTACAGCAGCAAAGGGGGGGGGGAAGATGAGCAAACTGAGCATGCTCACGCCCGGGCCAAGGAGGTTTAAGGTGAAGGCAGGAAGTCTGATACAGAAGCCCATGTTTACACAATAGAAGGAAAGAAATGCAGTGTTTCTTTTGACAGAAGACCAGCATTACTTTGAGGGTTTACTAGTATATTTACCGTAGGTGGACCTTTCTGATAAGGCTTACTTAGTTTTAACCTTTTCTTCTCCTTTAAGGACATTGGAATTAGAATAGAATGTTAAAATAGGGATGTCTGTAAATGTAGTTTACAAGTGAACATCTCCTTCAAAGTCTCAATTGTCCCAGGTTTAGTTTCAGCTTCACCTTGGGAAAGATTGCAAGCTGTATGGGCCTGAGATCCATAGCACCCATGGAACCTTTTGTACCTATTAGTATTATTAGAAATTAAACATATTTTAGTGTAACACATTGAACTATGTACTGTATACTTCAATACATCAGCATCTAACTACCAACACATACTTATACACATACTTCCAATCAAACCACATGGACCATATAAAAATAGCTGGTCTATGAGTTCTATAGATATACAAACTGTTAGGATCTCAAATCTGGACGTGGTTTAGCTATGGCAATAGTACAGCCTTAATGTCTTTTGTATAACTGGGACGCCTACCCTGTGTTGCAGCTATGCAGGTTGTATAGATTGGACAGGAAAATGAAACCTGTCTGATCGATATCTAGAGACTACATGTAGTTTATCTAGAGCACCATGGAACATTTGCAATATACAATAACACTTCCTAGTGAAAACCACTTACGAAGATCTGGTATCTGAAAGAAAATGTAACTTAATCCTTTAATGACTCGCAAAGTCACACTATGTACTCAATCATAGTATGTAATAACTTTAGAACATTTCCTGTGCATATTATGTTACTCCTGAGTTCAATTTTTATCTGAGGTTTTAATTGGCATTTTAGCTTAACTAGAAGTATTAGAATGAAGTGAACCTTCATTATATTATAAACTGACCACTAGGGTTGCCAGCTTCTGTGGAGTTGCAGACTGGGCTGGGGGCAGGCCTGATGATATCAGAGGCGGTCCCAGTGATGTCACAGGGTGGGGCAGTAGTTGGTCTGGGAAGCGTGCCCGTTATGACATGGCAATCACTGATTTATTGTAAAGCCCTGTCTGGATTTTCTAATTTGGAAATCCAAGGAGGCAGTTTTCACACAGACAGCCCTCCTGAACACGGGCTGTCCGGGTGAAAACAGGTGCCAACCCTATTGACCACTCTGGTGCCAGATGCTAGTACTGTATTTGTGCTTTGTGTGCTTGTAGCAAAAATTCACCAATATTAATTTCACTTTTCTAACCATATGTGCAGAGATTTTTAAAAATTAAAAATGTTAGCAGGTTCTCTTAACCAAGCCGGCCACACAATGGGCAACCAAACACCCTCTCAAATACCCAACTGACCCACTAGCTGCATTGATAGTGAGTGTACAAGGGGCCACACATGGTATAGTTGCCTTCCTATTGTTCCCATTGTTGTGCAGAGTGAACAAATGATTAGAACGGCAGGAACTGAAGAGGAATTATAGATCTTCTTCACTTTCTCAACTGCCACTGCACCATGAATTCCACCATGAACCGGGCGACATTGTACATGGAAAGATAACATTTTCTAAATTGCCTGATACCAGAACAGAGCAATATCAATAGTACATCAATAACTTAGCAGAGCACCATAATCATACAAATAATCATGGCAGGTATAAGCCTAGCTTTAGTTTCATCTAGTAGTAGCAATAGTAGTAGTAATACCAGTCTAAATCATTATTAAATCAACAGAAGGACCAAACAAAATGTCCTTAACTGCTTACCTGTTGACCATCCCTGGTTTAAGTCCACTAGGAATAAAGAGGTTATTCTCTATTGCAAATATAAAAACTGAGCTGCACTTATCAAAGATATGTCACCGATATAAACAGCAGTTCAAACAAAGTAATTCCTTTACTAGTGACTTCAGCGCTGACTGATTCAGAAAAGACTAGGTTCTAGTTCAATAGAGTTACAGTTCTTTAAAGCCATCCAATTAATTGAAAAAAAAGCAGAGCAAGCAAAGTAATTAATTTAGCTTCAGCTCTTATATTTTGTATATCACAGCAGCTAGTTGATATGTGGCTAATTGAATGTTTTTCTCCCCTAAAGCAACTTCTGTTTTATTAATTTAAAAAATCCTCTCCATATGGAAGGAACAGATATACATTTGTGCCTTTCATTATTTCCCCCATGATGTTGTAACAATCTTGGTGCACTAAACAATCAAATCACTACAGGTATGGGACCGGTTACCCTGAAACCCGTTATCCAGAATCTCTGAATTACGGGAAGGCCATCTCTGATAGACTCCATTTTATCCAAATAATTCAAAATTTTAAAAAACAATTTAAATTTCTCTGTAATAATAAAACAGTAGCTTTTACTTGATCCAAACTAACATATAATTAATCCTTATTGGAGGCAAAACAAATGTATTGGGTTTATTTAACATTTAAATTATTTTTTAGTAATCTTGGTGCACTAACAAATCAAAGCACTGTTTTTACAAGATTTGTATTTAACTAAGTATTTTGTATTCCTCCAAACTGAAACCAGTTAAAGGGTAACATAATAAAAGATACTAAGTGGGGCTCATTTATGAACACTGGGCAAATCTGCGTCTTGGCAGTAACCCATAATGGTTACTTTTGGTTTTTTATTCATTTTGTTTCAGCAAGCTGTAGGTAGAACAATGGAAGCAAACATCTAATTGCTGTATGTTACTGCCCAGGTGCAAATTAGCCCAGTTTTTATAAATGACTCCCAGTATGTTTGCCCAAGTGCAGTAACCCTTAGCAACTGGTAGCATTTAGTGGTCATATGGTTGCTACAGGTTACTGCACCTATGCAAATGTAGTGCCTATTATAATATAAGAGGACACATGTTAAGTGACATTTAAGATATGGAAAATCATAGGCAGCCCCTTTTGTTCACAAATGATTTATTTTTGACATTAGTGCTCAAATGTGATTACCATATACTCGAGTATAAGCCGAGTTTTTCAGCCCCCAAAATATGCTGAAAAATGCTACCTCGGCTTATACTTGGGGTAAAGCGCAAGAATAGTCGCCGGCGCCTAAGAATAGTCGCCGGCGTCCAAGAATAGTCTCCAAGAATATTCGCCGGCGTCCAAGAATGGTCGCCGGCATCCAAAAACGAGACGCAGCACCTCCAATGGGAGCAGAAACCCTCGATTTTTTGATTGAAACTTACCAGAAGCTGCTGCATTTCTCACCCTAGGCTTATACTCGAGTCAATAAGCTTTCTCAGTTTTTGGAGGTAAAATTAGCTACCTCGGCTTATACTCGGGACGGCTTATACTCGAGTATATACAGTATGCAAACCTATGTTCACATTCCATTTGCTATTCAGATAATTCTCTTTTGGATGTCACATGAGGGATTCTGGAACATTTACTTGAGGTTTCCATTTCAAATTACTTAAACAAATTTAATCAAAGCTATAGCCAAATATTAGCATTTTAATGTTAAATGCGGCAAGACATATTTCATGTACTTTAACTTGGATGTCAGCACCTGTTTTAATCACCATTTCACAGGCCCGCCATTAGAAATCACAGGGCTCGTACAACAAAATTTTCCCCCACCCCAGATTAAAGACCACACAGACATCAGTGCTAAAAACAGTAACCCCCCACACACACATTCAACAAAAAACACTGTACATGTTGTGTGCATTACTCCCTTTATCACAGGCAACAAATGTATGTATTAACCTGTAAAACACAAAATTACACAACATTACATGTTTTCCAGTAAACAAGGTGGCACCATCTAGGTTAGTGCTATCCAACTGGTGGCCCGTGGGCCCCATCGTATGCCCCCCCCAATTAAATTCATAGGTACAAGAAACAACCAATAGGAATTCATAGACAATGTAGAATGCATTACTTAGATTAACTAGCACCTGCATTGTCTACAACTCACATTCAAACAGTAAAATCCTGCATTGTTCACACCTGTAACATCTGTATTGTTCACACCCCTAAAGCCTTGTACTGTTCACACCTGAGACCCAGACTGAAAGTGCCCACATTGTTCACCTGTTCATACCTCATACAAACTGCAGACGGGGCACCATCACAGTATGTAGCACAGTATGATTATCTTGATAGGTTTCCCTGTCTCCTGCTGTATTTTGCCTTCCTATGCTCCCTGTGTGTGCCATATTCTGCCTACCCTATGCTCCTTGTGTGTGCCATACTCTGCCTTCTTATGCTCACTGTGTGCCATATTCTGCTGCCCTATGCTCCCTGTATCTTCCATACTCTGCCTGCCCTATGCTCCCTGTGTGTGCCATACTCTGCCTGCCCTATGCTCCATGTGTGACATATGCTGCCTTCCTCTGCTCCCTGTGTGTGCCATACTCTGCCTTCCTATGATCCCTGCGTGTGCCATACTCTGCCTGCCCTATGCTCCCTGTGTGTGCCATACTCTGCCTTCCTATGCTCCCTGTGTGTGCCATACTCTGCCTTCCTATGCTCCCTGTGTATGCCATACTCTGCCTGCCCTATGCTTCCTGTGTGTGCCATACTCTGCAAGCCCTATGCTCACTGTGTGCCATACTCTGCTTGCCCTATGCTCCGTGTGTGTGCCAAACTCTGCCTGCCCTATGCTCCCTGTGTGTGCCATAATCAGCCTTCCTATGCTCTCTGTGTGTGCCATACTCTGCTTGCCCTAAGCTCCCTGTGTGTGCCACATTCTGCCTTCCTCTGCGTGCCATACTCTACTTGCCCTATGCTCCCTGTGTGTGCCATACCTTACTTGCCCTATGATCCCTGTATGTGCCATACTCTGCTTGCCCTATGCTTCTTCCGCCGTAGCAGTGGGGGCTGGGGGTCCGGAGAGGGGCCCCTGGACAGCAGCCACGGTGGGCCCCAGGCCCCCCCAGTCCAACCCTGCATACTCAGCTTACCCTGTGTTCCTTGTGTGCCCTACTATGCCTGTTCTACGCTACCTGTGGGATGTGAGCCCAGTAGGGTTTGTTTTGAAGTCTTGTAGGCATTTGGAAATTGTAGTTAGGGAGCCCTAAGGTGTTTTATTATGTGCTGTGGGTTGTCGAGTGATATCCCTGCCATTATTGGCCCTCCAACACGTAGGCCAGAAGATTTCGGCCATCAGTACCACAGAAGTTGACCAGCATTGATCTAGTCTATCTATATCTATATAACTATAGAATGAAAAAATGTTTTGAAAATAATATTTCCATAGAACTGCAAAGAAATTGAAAACTAGCATCAAAAGTAAACCCTGTTAAGTCTACTCACTGCTTCAACATTTGAGATAGAATGTGCATCATCAGATATTGGCACACGCTATAATACAAGGAAAGCCACTTAATATTCAGCAGTTATCTTCTCAGCAGCCCCACACTGTAGGCCTTTGTTTTCTGTAAATAAGCCTCTCAGTGCGATACCTAGATAAAATGTGAACTATGCTTTGTTGAATCACTCCAACTCCAAAGTTACACAGTAGCATCTGGCCCGTGAGTGGGTTGATCCATACTCCTTCAGACATTTTTTGGGAACTGACAATGTGCCAAGAGCATTATAATAACTGCTGATGATTTTTAAACCATATACCGTTAATAAATCTGGCCTGTATTGCAGCAAACTTCAACTGCAGTAACAAAGCAGTCAATAATCTTTCCATAATTTGTTCTTGCTGCAGCATCAGAATTCAGGATCATCATCCAAGTTGGAATAAATAAAACATTAAGAAGAGGTAACAACAAACACAGACGCACAACCTTAGAGCAGGAGTACTTCAATGCAGCCTAGAAGAGTATGCAAAAGCACTGTTATTACTGAAAGAGAAGTACCCAGAAATTGCAGAGTCAAACTTAAAGGAACAGTAAAACAGTAAAATGAAAGTGTTTTAAAGGAATGACAATATACAGTACTATTGCCCTGCACTGGTAAAATTGGTGTGTTTGCTTCAGAAACACTACAATCGTTTATACAAACAAGCTGCTGTGTAGCCATTGGGGCAGCCATTCAAGAACAGGATACATAGTAGATGACAGATAAGTTCTTTAGAATCCCATTGTATGCTACAGAGCTTATCTGTTATCTGCTGTGTATCCTGTGCCTTTTCTCCAGCTTGAATGGCTGCCCCCATGGCTACACAGCAGCCTGTTATACAAACTATTCTGAAGAAAAATCACATCAGGTTTACCAATGCAGCGCAACTTAATATTAGACAAATCAAATAGAAGAGCAGGAGCGCTCCAACCCCCTGCACCGAACCCTCCGCTTAGCAATACTTCTCCAAAAACAGAAATAGACAATACAGTGCAACAATATGTTACATTTTCATTTACTTTAAAATTTTCTGGTGTTACTGTTTTCAATATAAAGGCCAATACCACAGGAAACTAGGGATGTACCGAATCCAGGATTTGGTTTGGGATTCGGCCTTTTTCAGCAGGATTCGTATTTGCCCGAATCCTTCTGCCCTGCCGCACCAAATCCGAATTCGCATATGCAAATTAGTGCAGGGAGGAAAATTGCGTGACTTTTTGTCACAAAACAAGGAAGACAAAATTGTTTTCCCCAAACGAAAGATTCGGGGATTCAGCCGAATCCAAAATAGTGGATTCAGTGCATCCCTACAGGAATCACAGCTTCCATGCTGTAACAGTGACATACGAACTAAGAGAATACTTGCAAACCACTGAGATCTGAAGAAGCAAACAAGCTATCCATTTTATTTATTTATGGGCAATTATAAATCATGTATTGTACTGAAATAGACATTAAATGGGTTGTTTACCTTACAAAAATAGTACACCACAAATAATAATGGTTTTCAAGTGCCTTTGATTTTTCTAATTTTTTAACCATTTTTGTAAAATTTGCAGTGTAAATATTGATTTGTTTCCCCTCTGTTTCCCAGAAGCAGAACAAAAAGCCAGGTTGCCAACAGGACACTGACTCAGCTTTTTGCCAGGTTAACCCACAAGGCACTACTGAACAGAGACCTAAATACTGTTAAAGGAACAGTAACACCAAAAAAATTAAAGTGTTTAAAAGGAATGACAATATAATGTATCGTTGCTCTGCACTAGTGAAACTGGTGTGTTTGCTTCAAAAACACTACTATAGTTTATATAAACAAGCTGCTGTGAAGCCATGGGGGCAGCCATTCAAGCACAGGATACACAGCTGATAATAGATAAGTTCTGAAGAATCCCATTGTATACTACAGATCTTATCTCTTATCTGCTGTGTATCATGTGCCTTTACTCCCTTTTCAGCTTTGAATGGCTGCCCCCATGGATATACAGCAGCTTGTCTATATAAACTATTGTAGAGTTTCTGAAGTAAATACATCAGTGTTGCCAGTGCAGGGCAACACCACAGTATATTGTCATTATTTTAAAACTCTTTCAGTTTTTGCTGTTACTGTTCCTTTATCTAGCAGAGACGTCCATCCGGCACCTAGCCAGCTGTTAACCAATCAATGAATATTCTGCCTTGATGGATAATAAGAGTAGATAACAACAGTAAAATATATCAATAATGGGTTCCCATGCAGGCTGGCTAGTCTTGGGTATATGCAAAAGAAAATGCAAACAGTGAGACAGCAACTGAAAGTATCACCTCTGGCTGATAAAACTAAATACTGATCGGGAGGAGGAATTCTAATCTAGGTTTCCTATGAATAGTGGGTATGTCAGATGCCAACGTCATTCAGATACTTTCTGAAGCCAAGAAACTGTGAGTGTGTTAACCCCTCAGTTGCTTTGGACTTTCCAACAAGGGGTCGTCAATGTTAGTCCAGGAGTGAATTAACAGACACGCTATAAATCATATGACTGATGTGCTTGTATCAATACCAATTACAAGGTAAAAAGAGCCTGTGCTGTCCCTGTGGCAGTTATTCACACCAAAGCAGCCTCGCTTGTTTAGCACACTGACATAACAAGTACATTCTACAAGTGGCAATTTCCTACAGTGTGTTGGTGAAGCACCCAGTGCAGAGAAAGAGCAGGGAAAGCTCAGCACCCAGCTGCATTATTACCCACAGTACACTGGGATAAACTGATTGCTGCAGGCTAATCAAGTAATCCTGCCCTAACATAAGCATGATTTTATTATAGGATTTATCTCTATATTCTCTCCCCTACTAATCAGGGAGATGGACTGACTATTTTGTAACTGCGGTGTGCACATAATCCTTTGTCACTCTCCTCTCCATCTCTGCCAGAGATCTACACATGACATTGCATATATTTCCCGTGCCATCAAATGGGAAAAAAAGATCCTATTTCTGGATACAGTGTCAGGCTGCATTTCCTGTTATTTTTCCAATATATGAAATTAAGGCCCAGACAACAGATTAAAGTTTTAATTGTAATTTACTTGTAACTCATATATTATTGTTTTCTGTATTATAAAAAAAACCTATATTTTTAGCAAGTTTCTTCTGAAAATCCCAACCAGCCACACCCATTTCTGAAAAATAAGTAGCATCCTTGTAAACATATCGAGCAGCCACCTAATGGGCACTTTCATTAAAAATGCATGAAGCCTCCTGTCTACTTTCACTTCCACACTCCCATGAATCTCCTCCAACTGCTTTTATAAATCCCTCCCCATACAATATATTTACTTCTTCAGAACTAGTTTTGTACCTTATGCTGCTAATATAATGCATCAAAAATGTATGGTGCTTTGCATCCTCTGTCTGTGGTCCTTTCTTTTTATCCCCTTCCAAATCAACACTTATCACCCCTAAATATAATGACATAGCGACAACCCGTCACATTGCTACTGTGTATTACATACACATCAGTATAGGTATGGGATCTGTTATCCGGAAAACCATAATCCAGAGAGCTCCGAATTACGGAAAGGCCATCTCCCATAGAGTCAATAATAATCAAATCATCCGCATTTTTAAAAATAATTTCCTTTTTCTCTGTAATAATAATAATAATAATAATAATAATAAAACAGTATATTGTACTTAATCCACAAATATAATTAATCCTTACCAGTTTATTTGGTTTATTTAATGTTTACAAGATTTTCTAGTACACTTAAGGTATGAAGATCCAAATTGCGGAAAGAGCCATTATCCAGAAAACGTCAGGCCCCAAGCATTCCGGATAACAGGTACCATACCTGTACACACATTAGTTCTGCACTTCTTTTGTATATACATGTATGGGAGCTATTATCTGTAAAGTCATGATATGGAAATGCCATTCTTGTTTTTTGTCTTGCTATAATAAGCAAACTACTTTTTCATAATAGTATATAAGCAGAAATCATAAATCCACGCTGGTGGCAAAACAATCCTGTTGTCTTTTCTTAGCAGCTGTAAAGTATGGTGCTCCAGATTATGGAAAGACCCCTTATCCACAAAACCCCAGATCGCAGATAATAGATTCCATACTTGTATATATAAGATCACTCTGAATAATTGCTGAATGACTCTATTACAGAATTGACCAAAGCTGTAAAGGCCATTTTAGAAATCATGACAGCCTTGGGGTGGATGGGATAGTAAATAAAGTGACAATGAATTGTCAGAAATGGGTGTGGCTGCATTGCACTGCTGGGAATGGATACAGTAATGAGAACTGCACCTTGTCAGAGTACGAGAAATCGTTGTTATAGATACAATTTAGAATCGCTCTCGCATTGCCCATATTATTAAAGGGTACAGAAAACAGAGCAGGAGTCACAACAATCTACATGAAAAGATAGAGGCAGCTATAACTATATGTGTATGGCACATGCCCTGTTGTACTTGTGTACTCAGTGCCACTGGTATAACTGGCTGTGTAGCAAAGAATCGTGCAGCTGTTGCACTAGAGCATCCCTGTGTGCCAGTGTGGCTGGGGCTATTGGGAGTGGCGGCTGAGATTCATCTGAGGGACAAGCAGACTGGATTGATTCAAGTCTGGAACGAGGGAGCGTATTGCTGCCAGCCACTTGCTAATAAAGAGTTAATATGGCAAAGCAGAGTTGTGGGGCCCCTGGAGGAGTTTCAAACATGCAAAGCAGCACTTGCTTCCCTCCCAGAGCTCACCCTCACATACAGCTGCAGCAGAGACTTCGCTAGTTCCCCAGCCCACCCCGCAGCGTTTCACTTACAGATGCCTGGGACTCAATCCAGCAGCTACACAGCGACAACAGCACAAACTGGCCGACAACGACGCGATACACAAGTCACCGAAGCTCCCTGTATGTACTGACCCATGTGCTGCTGAAGCTGTGCTACTGCCCCAATAGACCCGCCCTACACAATCAGCGGTGATGTCACGTCACAGCGCAAAAGCCAATCAGTGAAGCGCAAGCATCTTCGGCCGCGCCTCTCATGTTTTTGACAGGTGCTGGTTTATACATCTCCGCTCCTGAAGCAAATCCCTCCGCAGCGGCGAGGTCACATAGAGCATCGATCTGTTGCGTGGAAGGTGGCGCTTTACAAGTGGGGAAGTACTGAGAGGGATGGGATCATGTGCTAGTGCCTAATGGAGATGTGTCCCAAGGTAAAGCGTCATATTGATTTAATAAAAAGAAGAGAACGAGGTCAAAACAATATCAAAATGGGACCAAAGGGACGTCAAGTTCCGTCCGTAATAGTCTGCACATCTTCTTGTAGCGGATAAACTGGCAAATAAATTGGCATTTTTTCTGGCCCCCTGGCCCAGGAGGTATAGGGGCCCTATCAGGCCATAATTGATATACAGCTTCAATAACTATTGGTAAAGGGGTATTAGTGACAGAGAGGTGAGTGTGGGGGTAACTAAGCAGAATGAGAAGGGAAAGGGTAAAAGAGGACAGCGAATAGAGTGAGGCCATGGATAGGTGGGGGATTCCGTGGAGCGGGGGGGCAAGAAGAAACTGTAGGGGTTAATGTGCTTTGTGGCAAATGCACTGAGAGAATGGTTGTAGGCAAAACCCACCGCCAACCTGTACCAATAAGATTCAATAATGAATGTAGTTACACAGCTATACACAGGTTCATTTATAGTTCTATAACACACACAGGGTTTGTCAGACCTTCTTAAAACACAGTTGCCCTTACACACTCATTAACACAAACAGTAAATTTACACACAGACAGGCCCGGATTTGTGGAAAGGCCACCTAGGCCCGGGCCTAGGGTGGCAGACTTTTAGGGGGGCGGCATGCTGCCCAACCACACCCACATTGGTTCAAAAACACTGGGTATGCGCTGGAGATACAATAATTTTTCAAATCCCCATTGTTCCGGTCCAGATGATGAAAATTTGCATGAATAAAGGGGAGGGGACAGGGGCGACAAACGGCAGTGGGCCTAGGGGTGCCCAGTATGTAAATCCGGCCCTGCACACAGACACATACCTCCCAACATTTTTGAAGTAAAAAGAGGGACAAAAATTTTTTTCCCGCATTTAGCGCAGCAATTTTTTGACCACACCCCTTCCTGTGGCCACACCCCCTAATTACCATGTTTGTTTTACAAAATTTGGCAGGTTATGAAAGTTTGAAAATATTTCTCCTTATCTAAACTGTGTTTTTGTGTCTCAAAATTGTTACAAAGTATCTTATTTGCACCTGTTACCTGTTCTGGGCTCTCTGCTAAAAGCCAATTAATTGAGAAACTTTGTTTCTTTTTCTGGCTGTTCAGTGCAGAGAAAAGAGGGACAAATCCAGTACAAATGAGGGACTGTGGGTTGAGCTGTCAAAAGAGGGACTGTCCTTCCGAAAAAGGGACTGTTGGGAGGTATGCAGACATAGATACACACAATGACACACACATTCACTGGCATTCACACTCTAAGCTTAACACAACAGATTCACACTCATCTGCCCTGTGAAAGAAGCTGCTTCATCAGGAGGAGATTCTCTATTGATGGATGCCCATGATAACAATAATAGCACAGCTGTAATGCTTCTATAGTAGTAACAGTATAGCATTAAACTAAGTTATAGTGTCCCTTTATTACAGTGGCATTTTTTGTTGCAGCTAATTCTAAGCAACTTTTTCAGTCTTATAGTTTTTGCGTTATTTGCCTTCTTCTGACACTTTCTGGCTTTTAGATGGGGGTCATTTGTAAGGCTACAAATGATTGTTATTTCTACTTTTTATTCCT
Source organism: Xenopus laevis (assembly GCF_017654675.1). Classification (NCBI taxonomy): domain Eukaryota; kingdom Metazoa; phylum Chordata; class Amphibia; order Anura; family Pipidae; genus Xenopus; species Xenopus laevis. The sequence continues at coordinate 57,369,805 of NC_054372.1, read as the reverse complement.
CATCTTTCTATTCATGCCCTCTCCTATTCATATTCCAGTCTCTTATTCAAATCAATGCACGATTGCTAGGGTAATTTGGACCCTAGCAACCAGATTGCTGAAATTGCAAACTGGAGAGCTGCTGAATAAAATGAAGGCCAGTTACAAATTGTCTCAGAATATCACCCTCTATATCATACTAAAAATTAACTCAAAGGTGAACAACCCCTTTAAGTATATTATTAAGAGTTACTCACAGTTTCTTCTTCATCAAGGCTTCACTTTATCGCAGTTCTTTGCATGCAGACTTGCAGTTCCCAAATGTATAACTTTCCATTTACCTACATTGACTCACTAGATGTTTAGATGCTCAAACCTACATCAGTTTAGTAAGGATGAAATATTTCTGGTAATCTACAAATTCTGTTTTTCTAATATTTAATTTGGAAAATATACCTCTGCCAAATATGGTAGATGTTGGGTGTAAATAACTAATCAAAGTATGGAAACGTATGTGTTTGTGTACATGTGATTACAAGTTCACCTGTTCAGTTCAGCAGTACCACAGTTTGTTTGAGTGTTGGTAGAATACAGAATAAAGTATTGACAAAAAAAGGTTTAGAAGACATAAGAGTGGGAGAAAGGGATGGCAAAGAAGGAGGACATAAAAAAAGAAATATAAGCAGGGCCCTCATTTATTACATTATTATTATTATTATTATCATTATTATTATTATTATATTATTATTATAAATAATAAATATAAACATATTCCACATTGCTCTGTACTAGATGGGTGTATTCATCAAACATGCAGATTACATGGAAATAGTGATAGATACAGGCAGTAAGGAGTGCCCTGCTACACAAAATCTGCTATAATTTTCCCCACAATGTGGTAAGTTAAAAAATACATGTACCTGCTGAAGATGAACTAATCATATTCTGTTTATGGGGCTTATTTACTGAAGTGGCATTTTGTATTTTCACGTAAAATGTTTTTACACCATTGTGAGTGCAATGTGCTAAATTTCTGGTGGGATAAATACTGTGCATAATTACGCCAGTATTTTTTTCTCATACAATTGTAATAGATTATAATGCTAATACATATGTAGGATATTAGCATGAGGTATATGATATAGATAAAGAGATGCTAAAGTGGCTTCTGTTTTATTTATACAGGTATGGAACCCGTTATCCAGAATGCTTCCGTAATATGGATCTTCATACCTTAAGTCTACTAGAAAATCATGTAAACGATAAACAAACCCAATAGGCTGGTTTTGCTTCCAATAAGGATTAATTATATCTTAGTTTTGGATCAAGTAAAAGGATGCTTTATTATTACAGAGAAAAAGGTAATTTTTAATTATTTGGATAAAATGAACTCTATGGATAAAAGGTTTCCAGATAATGGATCCCATACCTGTAATAATAATTTGCCAGCCTTGGTGTGAAGTTACATTCACACTTTTGATAAAATTGGCATAGTTTGCAGTGGCGTAACTACACAATGTATGCAAATATAGCAGAGGTATGTGACCTGTTATCCAGAATGCTCAGAACCTAGGGCTTTCCGGATAACAGATCTTTCCATAATTTGGATCTTCATACCTTAAAGGGATACTGTCATGGGAAAAAAAAAATTCAAAATGAATCAGTTAATAGTGCTGCTCCAGCAGAATTCTGCACTGAAATCCATTTCTCAAAAGAGCAAACAGATTTTTTTATATTCAATTTTGAAATCTGACATGGGGCTAGACAAATTGTCAATTTCCCAGCTGCCCCATGTCATGTGACTTGTGCTCTGATAAACTTCAATCACTGTTTACTGCTGTACTGCAAGTTGGAGTGATTATCACCCCATCCCTTTTTCCCCCCAGCAGCCAAACAAAAGAACAATGGGAAGGTAACCAGATAGCAGCTCCCTAACACAAGATAACAGCTGTCTGGTAGATCTAAGAACAACACTCAATAGTAAAAACCCATGTCTCACTGAGACACATTCAGTTACATTGAGAAGGAAAAACAGCAGCCTGCCAGAAAGCATTTCTCTCCTGAAGTGCAGGCACAAGTCACATGACATGGGGCAGCTGGGAAATTGATAAAATGTCTAGCCCCATGTCAGATTTCAAAATTGAATATAAAAAAATCTGTTTGCTCTTTTGAGAAATGGATTTCAGTGCAGAATTCTGCTGGAGTAGCACTATTAACTGATTCATTTTGAAAAACATTTTTTTTCCCATGACAGTATCCCTTTAAGTCTACTAGAAAATCATGTAAACATTAAATAAACCCAATAGGCTAGTTCTGTTTCCAATAAGGATTAATTATATCTTAGATTTGATAATGTAAAACGTACTGTTTTATCTTTAAAGAGAAAAAGGAAATAATTTTTAAAAATTTTAATTATTTGGATAAAATTGAATCTATGGGTAACAGCCTTTCGGTAATTCAGAGCTTTCTGGATAACAGGTTTCCAGATAACAGATCCCATACCTATACACCCAAAATGGTTGCACATCCATTTAAGTAAATTGCTGATGTCATGGCTAATTTTTGGAGAAAAATGTTAGAAATGTTACATTTATATGATTTGCCTCTATCTATCTATATGTCTGTCTGTCTGTCTGTCTGTCTGTCTGTCTGTCTGTCTGTCTATCTATCTATCTATCTATCATCTATCTATCTGTCTGTCTGTCTGTCTGTCTGTCTGTCTGTCTGTCTGTCTGTCTATCTATCTATCTATCTATCTATCATATCTGTCTGTCTATCTTCTATCTATCTATCTATCTATCTATCTATCTATCTATCTATCTATCTATCTCTAATTCTTATTTGTGGGTAAGAGATTGAACAGAGGTCCAAAAGTAGCCAGTTTCATTTTAAGCAGACTAAACGCGCACTTTTCAGGTAAAAATGTATAAAGGGCCCACACTCCAGCTGAGGTAAACAATACTATTTTGGGGGAAGGAAAGGCCCAATCTTGCAGTGGGAGGTTGCTCCTGGTGCTGTATTAATCAATTGGAGAGATATAAGACAGACTGGTTTTCATGATGTTATACGACCTACTTGTCCTGGTTGGAATTATATTGTATATGTTTTGCTAGTTGCATTGATTGCAACATCTAGTTTCATATACGGTTCAGGTTGTCGTATGCTTGTTAATAGCTAGATAAGATGGAGAGGTCAGCAGTACAGCAAAATGTCACTATTCTCATGGGGACTTGCCTTCTGGGTTAGATCATCATCATCATCTGGCCTGTACATAATATGTCATCTTTCTGCTCTTCTGCCAGAAAGCTTCTGTATTGATCTAACATATATATATATATGTGTCTTGCAGTACAGAGCATGACTTATACATTTAAATCTCCGCTGTATATATTTACAACATCACAGCTAAATGCGGCAAAATGAATCCTAAATTTATAGATATTTGTTACATGAAGATGATTATACCATTTACTGATTCAATATTTTTATATTAAAAGGACCTTGGGGAGGCAAAGTCTTCTAAAATCACTATGCTAAAAAAAGCTTTATTTTGTTGCTATAGTTTTGCCATTTATCACTGGAGGTTATTTCCATTAGATATGCTAACATTTTCCTGGTTATTATAGTTAATGTTCCTGCAGCAACAGCAGGCATGCAAGGCTTTTAGGCAGCACTAGTTATCCCTGAATTACTTTGGCTGCTGAAACATGGCAAATACTGTAAGTCTTGGATAAAGTTTGCAAAAAAAAGAAACAAACAAAAATTGGATTATTGGTCAATGGGAGTAATTTGGGGGTTCAGTTATATTCTTTGTTTATAGAGCACTGATATGTTACATAGCATTTTAAAGCAAATCTTTACATGTGGACATCAATATATTATTTGCTGAGTTTGCCTGAATGTAATTACCTATAAATGTATATAAATCATGAGGAATTAGGAGTTGCCATTATGCCTTTAAAGGGAAACTATACCTCTGAACATTGCAAGTCTCTATAAAATATATCACATAAAACAGCCCATATGTAAAACACTGCTTAATGTAAATAAACCATTTTCATAATATATTTTTATAGTAGTGTATATGCCATATGGTAATGGGTTGGTTAAGTATTAATTCTGAAGGTATAGTTTGTAAGAGCCCTTAAAAAGGCTAATAAGTTGATGAAAGTTTCCCTTTAACTACGGTTTTCCCCATCTAGAAATAAACGGTTTGCTACTTGAATATTGAGAACAGAAAGTTTCTTAAAATACAAAGTCTATGAAAGAGGTTGTACAGTTTCAGGACATTGTAATTGTTTCTATTTATGAAAGAAATCCTTTTTGGCACTTTCGTTTACCTTACTCATTCTTTCTGCTGACCAAACTGTGCCTAAGGTAACCATGCTGTTTTCAATTATGGCTGGTTTAAATTATAATTACACTTAAAGGAACAGTAAAACCAAAAATTCTAATGTTTTGAAGAAATGAAAAATAATGTAATGTAGCCCTGCACTGATAAAACGGGTGTGTTTGCTTCAGAAATAATATTATAGTTAATATAATAGCCATGGGGGCAGCCATTCAAGCTGGAGAAAAGGCACAGGATACACAGCAGATAACAGATACGCTCTGTAGTATACAATGGGATTCTTCAGAACTAATCTGTTATCTACCATGTATCCTGTGCTTGAATGGCTGCCCCCATAGCTACACAGCAGCTTGTTTATATAAACTATAGTTGTGTTTTTGAAGCAAACACACCAGCAGTTTTACCAGTGCAGAGTAGCAGTACATTATATTGTCATTCGTTTAAAATACTTTATTTTTTTGGTGTTACTTTCCCCAAGCAACTGGAACCAGCGCGGATTCTGGGGCTGCTGCCGGTGCCCAGATGCCGCCCGCCCCCACTTTCGCTCTGTTCTTAAAAGTCAGTGTCGGATCGGTTCAAAAGGGGGCAGCATCGCTAGTGCATTGAGTGCAATTGCGCTCTTTGCACTAGTGGAGCCGAATTTCCGGGTTAAAATCCAGAAATCCTGCTCTTAAAGTTACAAGAGGTGGCTTTTTGCCGCCCCTTTTAACTGGCCACTCGATGCTGCCTGAGTCAAGGTTCTCACCTTAAGATGAAAAGCTCTTCTCGCACTCCCTGGCCTTCGTGTTGATTGCCCGGTGCACGGTGATGAAGGGGTCGGCACCCTCCAACATCAAATGGGTAAGAAATCACTGGCACTCAAAGGGCAGGTGCAAGCAGGGACAAGCCCTTGCGTTTATTCACAGAAAATGCAAAGTTTCGGGGTCAGACCCCTTTATCAAGCATCAAGTTCTCACCTTGCCTTGTGGTAGGAGTGGCCCTGACTAGAACACAAATTAAGGGGATATTATGTTTGAATTTTCTCATTTGTCTCCAAAACTTTTTCAGTCCTTTCCAGGGATGCTCCTGCCATGAGGCAAGGTGAGAGTAGCAAACGGCCAGTTACAAAAGCCACGTCTTGTAACTTTAAGCACCATTTTAGGACTGCTGTGCAGACACATAAGGCCTTTTAAGGTATCTGCCTTTTCCCCCCTTTAAAATGAATAATGTATATTAGTGATGTGCGGGTTGAGAATTTCTCGACCCGACCCTAACCCCCCCCTCCCAATCCGCACCCGGCCTGGCCCACTGCTGCCCTTCTATTTATAGACAAGTCTATAAATTTCGGCGCCAGAAGTGCTAGGTCGCGGGCAGGGAGAAGATTTTGTGCAGGAGTTGGCCTGAACCGAAATTTGCTTACTCTGTGTCCTAGATGAATGGATTCCCCACAATCATACCAGGATTTTTTATCGTACCCTACTATTTTAAGCCAAAAAGACAGTAGTCCTGCTTTGACTGTGGCCAAAGTCCCCTTATTTTCTTACTGACTGACTTGAGTAAACCGCATGCTTCCTTTAATTAAACTGGTTTATGAAGCGTGTGGTACCTCGACTAAATTTGAAGAAAGATGGAAGAGCTGGCTTGATGTTTACCCATTATTACTGGATATTTAAAGAGGTGGTCCACCTTTAAAGTAACTTTTAGCATTATGTAGAGTATGATATTCTGAGACAATTTGCATTTGGTTTTTGATATTTATTGTTTTTGGTTTTTTGATTTATTTAGCTTTTTATTATTACAGCTTTCCAGTGGCAATTTTAGCAGAATGGTTGCTAGGGTCCAAATTACCCTAGCAGCCATGCATTGATTTGAATAAAGAGACTGGAATATGAATAGGGGAGGGTCTGAATAGAAAGATCAGTAATAAAAAGTAGGAATAACAATAAATGTGTTTTTAGATGGGGTCAGTGACTCACATTTGAAAGATGGAAAGAGTCAGAAGAAGGTGGCAAATCGTTAAAAACTATAAAAAATAAATAATAATGACCAATTGAAAAGTTGATTCGAATAGGCTATTCTATAGCATACCAAACATTTACTTAACTCCAAATGCAAAAATCACGAAAAATGTGTTGTTTTTTTATTAAATTAGACTTTAAAAAATTACGAATTTTTTGTAATTTATTAATTTATCCTGAGGATGGAAAAGTCAAAATCTGAAAATATCAGACCTGTCGAGGTTGCATGTAAGACAATGGGAGAAGTCCCAATGATTTTTTGATGTGTGCTGGGTTTCGTGAAATTTCAGAAGGTTAAGGTAAGATTTCACAGCAGAAGGTTGAGGTAAACCTACTGATTGCCTTATGCTTCTTGCTACCCTGTTGCATCTTCATTCCAACAAAGGTTTGTACTACTACAGTGCTGTCCAACTTCTGTGGTACCGAGGGCCAAAGTTTTACTGGCCTGTGTGGTGGAGGGTCAATAATGGAAGTCAGTGTTGGCCCCTCCCCCTTTTAAACCACACCCACTATAAACCACACCCATGTTACCACAAGAACCTTTTTGGTAGCACACCAAAAAACCAAATGGTTGATGCTCACTGCAGGGAAATCCCTGATCACTCATGTGATAAATTGAAGTCATGTTAAAAACATACCCTTAAATCCATATGCCTCATCCTCCCCTGTGGATAATACAGCAACCCCCAACACATGATTAAACACCTTAGGGGCCCTTAACAACTATTTCCAAATTCTAACAAACCCCAAGAACAAACCCCTAACGCTTACATCCCACAGGTAGCGTAGGGCAAGCAGAGAATGGCACACACAAGCAGCACTGGGCAAGCAGAGAATGGCACACAAGCAGCACTGGGCAAGCAGAGAATGGCACACACAAGCAGCACTGGGCAAGCAGAGAATGGCACACCCAAGCAGCACTGGGCAAGCAGAGAATGGCACACACAAGCAGCACTGGGCAAGCAGAGAATGGTACACAAGCAGCACTGGGTAAGCAGAGAATGGCACACACAAGCAGCACTGGGCAAGCAGAGAATGGTACACAGAGAATGGCAGAACAGAGCAGGAGACAGGGAAGCTATCATTCTAATATGTACTACATACAGTGACACAGTGCTGGTGCCTCATTAGCATATAGAATAAGGTGTGAACAGGTGAACAATGTGGGCAGTTTCAGTCTGGACCTCAGGTGTGAACAGTACAGGGCTTTAGGGGAGTGAACAATAGAGGTGTCACAAGGGTGAACAATAAAGGGGGATCACAGGTGTGAACAATACAGGGTATTACAGTCTGAATTTGAGGTTTAAACAATGCAGGGGCCAGTTAATCTCTGTACTGATACCTTTTAAATTTTACATATGGTAAACAGACACAGCAAGTGGGGGGCCACAGAAGGGGGGGGGGTTGCAGACTGCATGCAGCCCGCGGGCCGCCAGTTGGACAGCCGTGTACTACTAAAATGTGTAAACACTCTTGTAAGTGACAAGGCTCATTTATAAATTAGCTGCCTTAATTTCAACACAGTCCACCCACTAAAAGTTTATCCTAAATAATGTAGTTGAAATGAATTAGTCAAGTTTGGAATGCTATTTAATTGGTGGCAGATCAAAGGAGCCCTGGAGCACTGTACTTTAGAGAATTGAGGGCTTATAATTTATGTTTTAGTGCAAACCACAAAAATGCACACAAAATTGAATTCACTTAAACCCAATTTACAATTTCTTTGCACATTGCTGTCTCAGTAACTCACAACATGCAATGGAATAAAGCTTTTATAATAACTCCTGTGATTTGAATAAGTCTCTCTGCATTCACAAAGGAGGAGAACTCAGTGTGCAACTATTATCCCTGTGTGCAACAGCCTGCAACGAGAGGGTGATAAACTTGAAGACGATCATCCAAGTTGGAGTTTTCTTTACTTTACTTTTAATCTTGTATTGCCTGGTACTGATGCCAATGTTATTGATAGGGATGAACGATAACACAGAGCTATTTTCGCTTATTATGTAGCAACCGTACACAAATCTATCAATGGGCAGGGTTAATGTAAATCCCAGCCTATTTGATGTAAAGGCAAGCAAGGAATTACTAAATTAACTTACAAGGGGAAAAAACTTAACAATTTGGATCACTTTGACTCTAAAGAAACATCATCAACATGCAAAAATATATACAGAATCAATACAATTCATTGCCTCTTGAATATTTAATCACTACAACAAGACTATTCGCATAGCAAGGGGTTTTAAATTGTCTTTGATGCCTCTTTAGCAAAATATTTTCAGTTTGGATGGTTAAATGGATTCCATTTTGGGAACAGGAAGAATATGTCCTGAACTGAGGTTTAATTTGCAGTCAGTCGCCAGGGGTTAAATGTGCATTTACCTCATTCTAAACACATCCATTTTTAGACTGGCCCAGAACATCTGTTTTGCGTTCCACATGGGCAGCTAGTCCTATACAATGATGACTCCATAACAAAAAATTTTCATGTAGTGAATATTTGCTGAGGTCTTAGGAGTTGGGAATTAAAACTACAATACCTAGGTGAAAGAGCTAAATACAGTATGGACACTTTCATGCATATTTAATGGACTGTCTATAGAAAAGTGGTATTTGGAACTATTTTAGCATTGTTATAAAAATTTGACTTTATCTAGAGTTTTCCCCAGCCACAGAAAGCTGCACATACCACAGGTGTGGGATCCGTTATCCGGAAACCTATTATACAGAAAGTCACAAATTATGGAAAGTCGGTCTCCCATAGACTCCATTCTATCAAAATAATCCACATTTTTTATTTTTTTAATCCTTTTTCTCTGTAATAATAAAACAGTAGCTTGTACCTGATCCAGACTCAGATATAATAAAAGGGGTTGTTCACCTTTAAATTAACATTTAGGGGGTTATTTACTAAGCTCCAAATGCAAAAATCAGAAAAAATTAGTGAATTTTCTGAATTTATTAAACCCCCGAGGAGACAAAAGTCCAAATCTGAAAAATCTGCATCTCACTGTCGAGGTTGCATATAAGTGAATGGGAGAAGTCCCAATGATTTTTTGATGTGCGCTGGGTTTTGGGCAATACCCCGAAGTTTTCAGGTGAAAATCACGAAAAAATCGTGAAAATTGGATGAAAAAAAATCGTGAAAATCTGATTTTTTTTTCAAGCAAAGCAAATTTTTGGGAAAATGTAATAATAAATAAGCGTCAAATCCGACTTAAAAACCCGAGCGGATTTGATCAGAGTTTGTAGCAGAAAATATTGAGATAAATTCGGACTTTGAAAAATAACCCCCTAAGTATGAGGTAGAAAGTGATATTCTGAGACGATTTGCAATTGGTTTTCATTTTTTATTACTTGTGGTTTACAAGTTATTTAGATTTTTATTCAGCAGGTCTCCAGTCTGCCATTTCAGCAGTCTGGTTGCTAGGGTCCAAATTACCCTAGCAACCAATCATTGATTTGAATAAGAGACTCAAATATGAATAGGGGAGCCCTGAATAGAAATATGAGTAATAAAAAGTACCCATAACACTTAGGGGCACATTTACTTGGCTCGAGTGAAGGAATAGAATAAAAAATACTTCGAATTTCAAAGTATGTTTTTGGCTACTTCGACCATCGAATTGGCTACTTCGACCTTCGACTTCAATTTCTAATCGAATGATTCAAACTAAAAATCGTTCAACTATTCGACCATACGATAGTCGAAGTACTGTCTCTTTAAAAAACACTTCGACCACCTACTTTGCCACCTAAAACCTACCGAGCATCAATGTTAGCCTATGGGGAAGGTCCGCATAGACTTTCCTAGCTTTTTTTGATCGAAGGAAAATCGTTTGATCGATGGATTAAAATTGTTCGAATCGTTCGATTCGATCGAAGATTTTTCCTTTGATCGTACGAATGAAGGAAATGCGGTAAATCCTTTGACTTCGATATTCGAAGTCGAAGGATTTTACTTTGACGGTCGAATATCGAGGGTTAATTAACCCTCGATATTCGACCCTAAGTAAATGTGCCCCTAAATTAGTAGCCATACAGAGCATTTGTTTTTTAGATGGGGTCAGTGACCCCTATCTGAAAGCTGGAAAGAGTCAGAAGAATGCAAATAATTCAAAAACTGCAAAAAATAAAAAATGAAGACCAATTGCAAAGTTGCTTGGAATTGGCAATACCTATAACATTCTAAAAGTTTACTTGAAGGTGAACCACCCCTTTAATCATTATTTCAAGCAAAACCAGCCTATTGGGAATATTTATGATTTTCTAGTAGACTTAAGGTATGGAGATGCAAATTACAGCAAGACCTGTGATCCAGAAAACCCCAGGTCCTGACCATTCTGGATAACAGGGCCCATACCTGTATAAATATGTCATATTGGATTGCTGATGTGTCTTTACTGAATGATAATAACCTTACAATGCCACTTTTTCACTAGGATCATTACACGTTTAGCAATAGCTCGAAAGAAGCATTCTTCAAGACAATATTGCATTACCAAACAGCTGTTGCTGAGAGCAGAGGACATAGTTCACCAAATACTTTGCAGTATGCCAAATAATTCACAAGGCAATGAGCAAGCACCAATATAATTGGGGTGTGATTAGTCACGTGAAAAGGCAAACTTTACTTTTGCTGGCTTTTAACTATGTGTTATAGCCAATCAGCCACATTAAAAAAGGGGCTTTCTACAGAACTATATGACCAAGTAAATAAGCTACCTTTCTTGGTGTTGTATTTAAAAAAAGGAATCCAACCTTGTGTTGGGGTTGGACGTTGCACCCTTGTAATGAATTAGCCTTGCAGTAAGTTAAGTCCCTTTAGGGTAGGGACACACTGGACGATTTGTCGCCAACGTTTTAAAAAAGTAAATCGCGGCGACAAGACGTCTTTTTTAAACAGACGATTCACAGCGACTATTGGCACCGAGCGATTTGTATCCCATTACTCTGTGCGGTACGTGCTCCACCCAAACCGGAAACGGTTTGTGCTTCCCGCTGTAACCTGGCGTCTTTACGTGCTTGCGTTCTTGCGTCATTGCGTTCGCATTGTAATTTGAATACAATTGCTGCTACTTATCTGTATGTGTGTGCGTGTCTAGGAGATTTCAGTGCTTTTCTAAGTGCATGCTATTTCTGATAAATCGCTCGGAAAAGGGTCTCAGTGCGTTTTGGAGCTACAGGCGATTCACAAACGCGCTGTGGGCACAGGAGCTGGCGTCTTTCATTTGGTTTTGTTCAGAGACAAAACAAGCGATATGTCGCCGCGATTTGCTTTTTAAAAACGTTGGCGACAAATCGTCCAGTGTGTCCTTACCCATAGAGATTTGTTTTTCTGAATTTATCTAAGGGGACTGGTCCTACAGTTTGGGAACCACTGTCTAGACATAAAATAAAAAGCCTCTCATCTGTCAAGATTGTCAAATTATCAGATGTTTGCCGACCACCGTTATCTGGCTAGTTTTGTTGACTCTATACACAAACTGATAAGCTACTGACTCTATCTGATGTCAACAATTTTCACTGGCACGTGTATAGGCAGCTTTAAGCTGGCCATAGATGTAGATATTTTTAAAAGATCTGATCATCATCGTGAGACCACGATTATGTCGGAACGATTGTACGAATGTCCATCAACTAAAAAGACCAATTTGCCAGGAAAATAAAGGGGAGCTGCCTGCTTGGCCCTACAAACATAGATAGATTGCACTGGGACCGACAAAGATTTTTTAACCTGGCCGATCAATTTCCTGACAGATGTCGGTCATAAAATAGCAAGATGTACAATCGTTCGAATCCCACTAACCGTACAATAATTTTCAAGGATTGGTCGGACTTCACTAAAATCGGTCGTTCGGCAAGAGAAATCTTTGCGTCTATGGGGACCTTTAGAGTCTATTTAAAGAAATATAAATTTAATAGAAAGCCTACTTATAAATAACTCCTTTAATGTCTTAGAAAATATGTCCAGTCATGCTCGCAAAGGCAAAACAATATTAATGACACTGCATCAAGAACATATTGCTGTGGTCTTAGGTGATATGCGATAGCTCTGTCAACCATAGTTCTTAAATGGATGTTTCATTGCATGACCTTGGCTTCCATTAAACAATTCTATCTTATTTTTGAAAGAGCAATTTCATCAACGTAAAGATAAAAACAAAAGTCCTCCTACATTAGCATTTGATGCAATATACCATCTATAATGGAAATAGTAATATTTTTTTGTATTCATTTTGCTTGGTAATGCAAATAATATTGCCCCTTTACTTATTCTAACTGTGGTCTTCTTGCAGTTATCTGCCCATGACCAGATATCAGGATTTTACAAATCAATCCTCATATAAAACACATAAATTATTTATTTCCTTATCATCTTGCTACAAACTGCACTTCATGTCCTTCATGTGAATTGATGCAAATATGTCATCAATCCATTTACTGAAAAACACACTGAATTTCAATTTCACAGAAAAGTCACTTAAGTAGCATTGCTAATATTCCTGCACTACTCTGCTAAACATCAATTAAAAAAAAACAATTTAAAGGAACATGCATATTAAAGGACGTCTAAATCAAGGTTCAACGTACAATATGTAACATTCCTGCCCCATAACCATGAAAAAAAATATACATTTACATACCACACGATTAGCAATCAGATTAAACATGCTTTAATGTATTAACATTTTGCTCTTCAAATAAACTTAAAATGACAAATCATATGGCTGATTATTTAACAAATTAAAATGATATATTTGCCTTTATTCCTCGATAGGCAGTCAAACAATTTTTGAAACCCCCGGTAACAACGCATTGACATTTCTCCTTTCTAGTTTTCTAGATAACTTTATGATTATTCTTTATCTTAAACCCTCCCACAGTTCAAGTATTTTTATTGATATGCACATCTTCAACAGATCAACATATCTTTATGTTTGGAGTATGGGTGCAATATATAAAGGGTTCATTTCAATAAGAAGCTGGATTGCTCTATGGCATAAAATAGGAATCAAAGGAAGATAAGGAAACAAATAATGAAAGAAATGTTGTCAGAAGTATGCATCATACCCAATGGAGGCTATGGACAAAAAAAAAACAAAAAGGAGCTTGCAAGATTGCTATTGGTAACTTGCAAGGTTTGCTGTGAGGGTTGTGAGCCATATTTTTAGATATTATTGCTTATCTACAAATGCAACTGCAATAGCAACAGATCAAAAATGGAAAGGTACAAAGTAAGAAAACCGTGGCAGCTTGCACCTGTTTTTTCACACTTTGCCCTGCCATTTGTAAATGACCCTTAATTGTTTACCATCTCTGCCTACACTAAACTGTCATGATTGTCCTTCGCTGCTCCCATATTAATCCATGACATGCTAAGAACTGCGTAGTACCAGAAGCTTGAAAAGATTTTAGTTTATACAAGCAAACTGAGCATGCAAGAATCCTTCATGGCTTTATGCACACTAATATTATGTGTACTAATAATTAATTATCTTTATGTTGCAAATTTTTGGAGGAATCTCACAACGAAAGAAAGGGATATTTTACATTACAGCACATACAGACCAAATTAAGCTGGCCATAGACATGCAGATTTTAGCCTTGTGCCAACGAACAATTGTACATCACAATCTTCTGACCTGCCACTAACAATTCAGATTAAATAAAGTAGTAAAAGTACAAATCAGACGATGTTCTGGTGGTATGCGCAATCGTATGAAAGTTATGCCCGATAAATAGCAGTGACAGTCACCCATTGATAAGCAATGCGTACAGAGATATTATTGTTAGCCAATAGAAATCTTCTAACCTTTCCAGTTTACTAAACACCATGGTACGAAAAATGTCGATCCACATGGTACGAAAAGTGGGTCTGAAAATCGTACAAACCTTTGATTCATATGACTTTATCTTGGCATCTGTGGCCAGCTCTATCCAATCAAGATATTTACCAAGTATATCTCAGCCTTTGTTTGAAACCAAAAAACACCTTAAAGGAAAAGGGAAGTTTATTGACAATAGATTAGCCACAATAGCTCAAGCTAGAATGCTTTATTTATTCTGTAGAATGCTTTACCATACCTGAGTAAACAGCTCTAGAAGCTCTCTGTTTTTTTAGTATAGCAGCTGCCATATTAGCTTGGTGTGACATCACTGCCTAAATTTCTCCCTGATCACTAATAGCTCTGGGCTCAGATTACAGCAAGGAGGGGGGGGGGAGAAAGGAGCAAACTGAGCCTCCATAGCTTTCCTTCTCCTTTAATAATTTTTATTACGTTTCTGATTACCTTTACAGTTGCATGTAAGAAGCAATTATGAGAGGAATAGAAAGTATGAGCTTCATCCTCAATCCAGGAGAAAATTTGCCTAAGTGACCCTTATCGAGCTATGGGAGCTTATTTCTCTGAAATCACTTGTAACATACAGTGAGTGGTCTAGTGGGCCCACCACGGTGATCCTTCTCTTCTGGGCGTTGGTTCCTCCATGGCGCGTGCGGCGCCTACCTACTGGATTTATGCACAATGTCGCCGACGTCATTGTGCAATGGCGCCAAATTCAAATAAGTATTTAAAGGGAACTTGTAATGAAATCATTGCCCGTTGTAGGTTTGCTTTAGTGTTTCCTGGGTGCTATTTAGTATTGATTCCTGTTGTGATTCCTGCCTGTCTGACCATTCTAACCTCTGCTATTCTGACCTGTGCCTGCCTGACCATTCTGAACTCTGTTACTCTGACCTTTGCCTGGCTGACCATTCTGATTGTCTTCACAGTTTTGACCTTTGCCTGTCTGACTACACTTGAATTCCGCTTGCACCGACCCGGCTTGTCTGACCTTGCTTGAAATCTGCCCGCACCGACCCGGCTTGACTGACTACTGGTCTACTACTGAACTGTACCTCTCCAAAACCTTGCTAACGATCGTGCCCCTTTGCTCGTCCAGAACCTTTTGCTTGGCTCCTCTCTTATTAAGACCTGGCCGCATCCAATTAGCTGAGGGCTCCTCCCGAAGTGAAAGGCGGCTGTTAAAGGCAGAAGCAATAGCCGAGACCAGGGAGCCTAGCACTGGTTCTGGATTTAGGGTGCCGTTCCTGACACATACAAATCTGAAACTGAATCTGGAGTTATTCTGTAATCCATTTAGTAATTCAATAAATCTTATGTGAACAGGCAATTGCCCTGATGCAATGACAATTCTCAGTTTCCCATAGATCAGTGCTGTCCATCCCCTGTGGTACCATGGGCAGGAATTTATCTGGCCTATATAAAATGTATAATGAAGCAATAGAATTCTTAAATGAATCAGATAAAATTAAGCATAGGATTGG
Source organism: Xenopus laevis (assembly GCF_017654675.1). Lineage (NCBI taxonomy): Eukaryota > Metazoa > Chordata > Amphibia > Anura > Pipidae > Xenopus > Xenopus laevis. The sequence goes on along the minus strand of NC_054372.1, from coordinate 57,354,144 downwards.
CCAGATATGGGATGACTTTGACGTAGTTGGCCAGCTTAAATATATTGCAATATATGGACAAACATTTTTCAGTAGCAGTATGCACAAAATGTCTCTGTCTTAAATATATTGATAATGGATTGAGTGCAGAGGACCTCTTGTATTTGTCTATATGTATTTTGTGGTCACAGCCTCATTGCACCCCTGCCTAATGGTTTTAAAAAATAGTGGTGAGCACAACTTTCCCTTGTTTGCTACATGGTGGAGGGCCTATAATGGATGCCAGTGTTGATCATGCCCTCTTTTAAACCACAACCATTTAAACCACATCCATGTTATCACAAGAACTTTTAAGACCATGTCCACATTAATGGTGGTAACATACCAAAAAAAACAAATGGTTGCCGCTGACTGCAGGGATATCACATGTGGAAAATTTAAGTCATACCCTTAAATATACAATAAACATAACCCTTAAAACCATATACCACCTCCTCCCCTTTGGATAACACAGCACCCCCAGCACATGATGAAACAGGGCAGGCATAGTAGGGCACACCCAGGGAGCATAGGGCAGATAGAATATGGCACACACAGAGAGCATAGGGTAGGCAGAGTATGACACACAGGGAGGACAGGGCCGGCAGAATATGGCACACACAGGGAGCATAGGGAAGGCAGAATATGGCACACACAGGGAGCATAGGACAGGCAGAGTATGGTACACACAGGAAGCATAGGGCAGGCAGAATATGGCACACACAGGGAGCAAAGGACAGACAGAGTATGGTACACACAGGGAGCATAGGGCAGGCAGAGTATGACACACAGGGAGCATATGGAAGGCAGAATATGACACACACAGGGAGCATAGGGCAGGTAGAGTATGGCACACACAGGGAGCATAGGGCAGGCAGAATATGGCACACACAGGGAGCATAGGACAGACAGAGTATGGTACACAGAGGGAGCATAGGATAGACAGAGTATGGTACACACAGGGAGCATAGGGAAGGCAGAATATGGCACACACAGGGAGCATAGGACAGGCAGAGTATGGTACACACAGGAAGCATAGGGCAGGCAGAATATGGCACACACAGGGAGCAAAGGACAGACAGAGTATGGTACACACAGGGAGCATAGGGCAGGCAGAGTATGACACACAGGGAGCATATGGAAGGCAGAATATGACACACACAGGGAGCATAGGGCAGGCAGAGTATGACACACACAGGGAGCATAGGGCAGGCAGAATATGGCACACACAGGGAGCAAAGGACAGACAGAGTATGGTACACACAGGGAGCATAGGGCAGGCAGAGTATGACACACAGGGAGCATATGGAAGGCAGAATATGACACACACAGGGAGCATAGGGCAGGTAGAGTATGGCACACACAGGGAGCATAGGGAAGGCAGATTATGGCACACAGGGAGCATATGGAAGGCAGAATATGACACACACAGGGAGCATAGGGCAGGCAGAGTATGGCACACACAGGGAGCATAGGGAAGGCAGATTATGGCACACAGGGAGCATAGGGCAGGCAGATTATGGCAGTTTGTATAAGGTGTGAACAATGTGGGCACTTTCAGGCTGGGTCTGAGATGTGAACAGTACAGGTTTTTAGGGGTGTAAACAATAGAAGTGTTACAGGTGTGAACAATGCAGAAGCATCCGATTAATATTTGCGGTGTAAACAATGCAGTGGCCAGTTAATCTTAGGTATCGATACCTTTAAATTTACACAAGGTAAAGAATAACAGCAGGCATACTTTCATGTGAGGCACACATGGGGGGGGTTGTGGGCCAAATGACCAGCAATTCTACCAGTATTTCCCTGCTATGGAAGATATGAAAGATCCGGCACAGGAGAACAAAGGAAGAAAAGCCTGTGTGTTAGAGGCCTGCCATTTTCATTTAAAACCCCCAGCTGCACTTATTAGTTAATATATTAGTTTAAATAAAGATTTGTAATGTTGGCAACACATTCATACATGAGTACTAACATTTCTCACAAAACAACCGTTACAAAATCTCAGTTATATGAATCAGCCATATGGAACAACAGCAGAGCAGAACAAAATAAGATTCAAATGCTGGAGGCAGCAACTATAATATACAAAAAATCTGTGGTATGAGGTAAACTGACACATTTATTTAGGTCAAATACATAAAAGTAAGGTTTGTATTTAGTAGTCTGCTCCACTTCCATTTTTATGCAACAGTATATGTTTTGTAAGTAAAAAAATATTCTTTATTACCACTCTTTTAATAAGGACAGTGGCCAATATCACAAGGGTACAATAAACTCATGTTAAAGGTGCATGTTTTTTTTTTTATTCAGTCTGTCTGACCCTATTTCTATGTTACATTCCAAAACATGGACAAGAGCCCAGCGCTGGCTATACATATAAATGACAGATTTTATAAGTAGGATACTGACAGGGGACACAGTCTATTATATACAATGTATTACACCTCTAAAATACTGGTCTGCACTTGGTGGTAAAGACTCTTAGCCTTCTATTGCAGTCTCCTGCCTCTGCTTTCATCTTTAGCCATCTGGTTTCTGATCCTTAGCCTCTTCAAATACATTTTCTACTCCCTGTCCTGTCCTTGGCCGGTTTCCTAATTACTATTCTGTGTTTGAAACTATACTTCTGCTGTTAGATTTTTCCTTCTACCTTATGCACCCCTGCCACTCATCTACAGAACCCAGACCTGTATCCAACCCAAGGTTATGCTCCTCTATTTTGAGATGAAGGAGAGGCTAAAACTAACCACTGTGGAATCAACATTGATATCCCGGGCCGAGCTGACCAGGCTCCCTAGGCAACCTGTTCTGCTGACCCCACCCCCCTCATGCGGGCAGAAGCATGCAATAGCGGAGGGCGAGTAGTATGAAGGGGAGGGAGGTGGGAAAGGCAACAAAGAGGAGGAAGTGCAACGAAGGGGACGGCAACAAAGGTGGGGGGAGGGAGGTAGGAAGGGGAGAGTGACAGAGGAGGGAGGCAAGAGCGGCAAAGGGGAGTGAATCCGGACTAGGAGTAGGCAGAAGACCCCTGAACATCAGGGCCGGAACTAGGGGTAGGCAGAGTAGGCACGTGCCTATGGCGCAAAGCTGGGGGGGCGCCAGGCACGCACCTTCTCTGTCGCCTACCCCCAGCAGTCCGGTGCCCGACTCTTTGTGGTTTTTACTTCTTCTTGCGCTCCTGCGCATCCGCGCAAATGCATTTCCCGGCAATTTGCGCATGCGCAGAAGCGCAAAAGAAGTAAAAAACACCACTTTTCTTGCGCACACGAGCGCCACCGTGCGCATGCGCACTTGGGCTAAGCTGGCGCTGCGTCCGCCGGCTTGCCTTGGGCGCCTGTGCGGCGTGGTCCGGCCCTGCTGAACATGCACCTGCCCAATGCCCCAAAATCGTTGCACCTTAGGCAGGTTCTTCTGCTGCCTACCCCTAGTTCCGGCCCTGTTGAGATCCTTACAACATCTGAAGAATACTGCATATGATTTTTTCAGAAAAGGGCAGTATACACCTTATTCTGCAAGAGTTCAAGTTGAATAAGTAGAACCAGGCCCAGGCTAGTTCACACATTTGGTTTACTGTAATCAGTTAACAATTGTTTTTTAACCTAATTTACAGAACAACAACATTATCAGAACATCATATACAACATGTATGTTACATATTATTTACATTTTATTTGTAAAGAACAGCTGATTAATTAGCTTTTTTTTACTAGCTTCTGTTTCTTGGTGCAGATTTGACATCAATTAGGAAACTCTAGTTGGAGAAAACTGTATGAATCCAACTGTGCGTTGTTGGATTGAAAGAAGCCATAGAAACCTCAGATGATACCATGGGGCAAATACATTTCTCTGAACTGTGAGTCTTAAGTTTCTAGTGGTTTCATAGTGTAGTGGTTATTGTGTCTGCTTTACACACAGAAGTCTCGGGTTTAATTTCAGTGGAACCATGGGTTTCAGGATTGAAATTTCAGTGGAATGTTTAGTTTGTAAGATGTTATTAGCAGTGCATTCTGATCCCATTTCATTGTCAAATCATTAGTCCCTTTTAGTATGAACTAATGTAAATTACTGCGTAACTTACTGGCACAATATAAATAAATCATGATGATGATGATGGTGTTTTTGGCAAGCAAAAAGTATGCAATTTCTGACATGTGTAAGGAAGCATTTGTTCACCAACTTTCTGCTTTGTTTTCTGTAGGGATGCACTGAATCCAGGATTCAGTTCGGGATTTGGCCAGGATTCAGCAGAATCCTTCTGCCTGGCTGAGCCGAATCCAAATCCTAATTTGCTTATGCAAATTATGGGCGGGGAGGGAAATCACTTGACTTTTTGTCACAAAACAAGGAAGCAAAAATGTTTTCCCCTTCCCATCCCTAATTTGCATATGCAAATTAGGATTCGGGTTTGGTTTGTTATTCGGCCAAATCTTTCTTAAAGGATTCGAGGGTTACGCTGAATACAAAATAGTACACAGCTTCATCCTAGGAGATATAATACATGGGCACTTTGAGTGCCCTCCTAGTCAGGTAAAAGATGTAAAAGTTCACCTATCACATATTGTATGCTGCTATTTTTATTGGATGTCTGTGGGCCATAGCTCTAAATGATACTTACCCAGGTTAAGTATCTCCAATAAGATGTTTGCTTTTAAACAGGTGACCAAGACATTCTACCTGCAGGTTGGTTACTATTGGTGATAAGAACTGTAGCAAACTTTTGCACCATATATTACATCACCCCCAAATTTCTTTGTTTTACCAACATTGGATAAACATAATTAGATAAGCTTATTTGAAATCACATCAGAGCATTTATATCATTGGCCAATTTGTGTACATAAATAGAAAGTTCATAAATATAGTCTCTTATATGAAACCAGTAATTAGTGCCTTATATGAGCTCCAGCAGTGGACAAACACCCCTACTCATAAGGATGGCCACTTTCTGGATCTTGTCTTTACTAAAAAAACTCTCTCTCTGGTTTAAACAGTGAACCCTTCCCCCTTTCCAATCACCATTTGGTTACATTTTCCATCTCTCACTTTCCGTGCCCACTTGCTTCTTCCCCCACTGTCTTAGTTACACATGACATTGACCTTCCAGCCTTAGCTCAGTCTTTCAGGTCCAGTCTCACTTCCTTTAAGTAGATGTCTGATCCTGATACCCTGGTAAGTGAGTATAATCACATACTATCCTCAACCATTGTCTGATTTGCCCCTTTACAGGCTAAGTGTACACATGCTCAAAACCCACGACCCTGGCTGAATTCACAAACCAAATTGTTACGCTCCTGTACAAGATCTGCTGAACGTATGTGGAAGAAATCCCATATGCAAGCAGACTTCATTCACTATAAATTTGTACTGTCCTGCCTCAATTCTGCCTTGTTGAAGGCCAAGCAAGAGTACTACAGTACCCTTATAAACAATCACAAATCCAAACCCACGACACCTGTTTTCTCTATTCAATACTCTTCTCCATCCGTCATCAACAGTATCGGCCAACCAGACACACTCTCCTCAGGACTTTGCTGATTTCTTTAAAGACAAAGTAGAGTCCATCCACAATCAGATCCCTACATCTACTAATGTAAACCAGCTCCTCCTTCCTAAGCCCCCTTCTGCATACTTTAATTCCTTCCCTCTGGTGACAATGTCTGAAGTCTCCAAGGTTCTCTTGTCTCTTGAACAAATGCCAGGCACCCTGGTCTCGGCTCGTGCTTCACCTGTAGTGTGACCGCCTTTGGCCTCGGGAGGAGCCCTCAGCTACTTGGATGCCACCAGGACTTAAATGAGAGGTGCAAGGCTAGAGGTTCTGAATAGACAGAGGGGCACGATTGTTAGCTAGAGTCTTAAGGCCGAGAGTCACGGTACAGAACAGGAAACCAGAATCGTTGTCAGAACAGTCCGGGTCGAGGCAGAGGTCAAAACCGAGCAATCAATCAGACAGGATGGTTCAGAAGAAGAGGTAGTCGATATTCAGGCAAGGGTCAGATATAGAGGTCAGGATAGTCATATAGCCAAGGCAGGGGTCAAAACCAGAATAACAAGACAAATCACAGACTGGCACAAGGCTCAGGAACCACAGGAAAAGATCCTATCACAGGCAAGGTCTGGAGACTAAATGAAACTATTTATACATTTGAAATTGGCGCCCTTGCGTGCTGACGTAATCACGCCAGCTCGTCTGCACCTTTAAATTTTACAAGGCGCACCCTAAGATACCGGCTACTGTGGCCTAATGGAGGCCGCTTGACGCGGTGGGCGTCCCCGCCGAGGTGGGCGTCCCCGCCGAGGGGGCAGCAGGTGTCCATGACGTCCCACCACTAGACCACCAGGTACGTTTTTTACGTTTTCTTCTTACCTTTCTAACCGATCATTCACTGTCTCCTATTCTAACAAAACCTCATCTCCAGTTCCACTTAATGTAGGGGTGCCGCAAGGCTCTGTGCTTGGCCTGCCGTTGTTCTCCCTGTACACTCTGTCTTTGGGAGATCTCATCCAATAATTTGGCTTTAATCATCATCTGTATGCTGATGATACCCAAATATATTTATCCACCCCTTCATTAACAGCTGAAACAGAGGCTCAAATCTCTAACTGCCTCCTAGCTATCTCAAATTGGATGAACCAGCGCCACCTCCAACTCAACCTTACAAAAACTGAACTAATCATCTTTCCACCTAAGCCTGGTCCTACTCCCCTTTTTACTATCCCTATTGATGGCATGCTCATTAATCCTGTCAACTCAGCTCGCTGTCTGGGGGTAATCTTTGACTCCTCTCTCTCCTTCTCTGATCATATTAACACCACTGTCAAAACCTGTCACTTTTTCTTGCGCAATATTGCCAAAATCCGTCCCTTCCTTTCACCTGATACGTCCAAGACACTCATGCATGCTCTCATCCTATCCAGACTAGATTACTGTAACCTTCTACTAACTGGCCTCCCTAACTCCCATCTCTCCCCTCTACAGTCTGTATTAAACACTGCTGCCAGAATATCCTCCTTTCATCCAAAAGAGTACAGGCCTCTCCCCTGCTGAAGTCCTTATCATGGCTTCCTATAAAACAAAGAATATCTTATAAACTCCTCCTCATAACCTTCAAAGCCCTTCATTCCTCTGCACCTAACTACATCTCATCTCTTGTTTCTCTATATGTTCCTGGCCGAAACCTCCTCTCCTCTCAGAGTAACCGCTTGGTTGCAACCCAAAAACTACTGCTGTTTCACGTATCAAACCCTTCTCTCTTGCGACTCCTTATATTTGGAATGTCATTCCTGAATCTCTCCGGAGAGAATCCTCCTTAAACGTTTTTAAAACAAAACTACCTCTGGGAGCACCTGGATAACACCTGAACTGGGAACTGGAACCTTTTTGACAGTGTATCAAACTGTAACCTAATACCCCTCCGAATTGTGTCTGTCTTTTACCCTCCCATTTAGACTGTAAGCTCTATGGGGTAGGGTCCTCCAGCCCTTTGTCTCCTCGACACTGAGCACTCAATCTGTATTGTAATTATATTTTATATTTCCGTGAATTGTATTTTTAATGATGCATTTATTGTTACTTTTTATTCCAATGACCCCTTGTTTGTTACTTCTAATTTATTGTTTTGCTGTACAGTGCTTTGCCCTCAAGGAGCGCTATACAAATAAAAAATATACATACATACATACATATGAAACCCACAGTCAGCAGTCAATTGAAAGATATGAATAGAAAGTTAAGCATGTTTCCCATGTAGCTGTTGCCATATCATCTGAAATGAATATGAACAAATGGATTTATCATATTCACATTATCATATTGAAATCTGATCTTTACGAGTAGATTAAAATAGTATATTTGTTCATTTGTTCTGAGACCTTGACCATGTTTAAAGAATGTTTAGCTCAATTTATCTGCCTATGTGTACTTACATTTCTTTTTTCAACACACTGCCAGAATGTTCTACAAAAAAACACATTGGATTTAATTTTTCTGATGTTAACTTGTCCACAAAATGTGTGTTCTTGGTGAAAATGGAAGACTTCTAAATGAAATCTAGAACCTTCATCTTGGAAACTATTGTCGTACAAAACAAATTTTCATAGGATATTTGGTGCGTGTATGGCAGGAGACAAGCTGACTGATATCGGTCAGCTTGTCGATCAGCCCAAGTGGAAAACTTTTAAGGCACCCGAACATCGGCTGCTATTAGTGCTTAGTCGTCAGATACAGGTAGAATTCTATTGTTTCTACCTGTATAAGTAAGTTGCAGGTAAAACTTAGTCCCTGTGTTAAATGTATACTGAAGTTATAGAATTCTTAATGAATCAGATGAAAATTAAGCGTAGGACTGGCCAGATATGGGATGACTTTGATGTAGTTGGCCAGCTTAAATATATTGCAATATATGGACAAACAATCCCTGTTTTGTTTAATAGGCAAGGCATTTTTTTGTAGCATACGGCAGAAAACATCTCAGTGTCTTAAATATATTGATAGTGGGTTCAGTTTGTAAGATGTTATATATTATGTACCATGCAATCTGGCTACATAGCTCTATGGTTTGAATAACAGAACTGAAGGAAATTATGCCTAAACTGGGGCCCAGTAGGTCCTCTGGCTACTAGGAGATTTCCTGGTGCCCTGGCAGGCCAGTCTGACTCTGATCATTTACTGAAATTATAGTTTTTCCAGCCGACACATTACGCTTAAAGGAACAGTAACACCAGAAAATGAAAGTGTTTTAAAGTAATGAAAATATCATGTATTGTTGCCCTGCACTGGTAAAACTGATCTGTTTGCTTCAGAAACACTACTATAGTTCATATAAACAAGCTGCTGTGTAGCAATTATGGTGATTGAAAAAAGGCTATATGGCACAGCTTAAATAGTGGATTACAAATAACACCCTGATGTTCTACAGATCTTATCTGCTGTGTAACCTGAGCCTTTTCTCCTTTGAATGGCTGCCTACATTGCTACACAGCAGCTTATTTCTATAAACAATAGTAGTGTTTCTGAAGTAGGGATGCACCGAATCGACTATTTTGGATTCCGCCGAACCCCCGAATCCTTCACAAAAGATTACTTCCTTGTATTGTGACAAAACGTCACATAATTTCCCTCCCTGCCCCGAATTTCAATATACAAATTAGGATTCGGGTCGACCGGGCAGAAGGACTCTGCCGAATCCGAATCCTACTGAAAAAGGCCGAATCCTGAACCGAATCCTGGATTCGGTGTATCTCTATTCTGAAGCAAACACACCAGTTTTACTAGTGCAGGGCAACACTGCATTTTATTTTTATCACTTTAAAACAATTAAATTTTTTGATGTTACTGGTCCTTTAAGCAATGACACTTGTTTATCAAAGCCTGATATTATCTCTTATTTTCTGCTACAAACTCCGATCAAATCCGCTAGTTTTTCCCCCTTATTTATAAAATTTTCCCGAAAATTTGCTTCGCAGGAAAAAAATCTGATTTTCTCAATTTTTTTGGATTTATCACCTGAAAACTCAGATTTCTTATGCTTTTTTGCCCGAAAACTTCGGGGTATTGCACGAAACCCAGCGCACATCAAAAAATCATTGGGACTTCTCCCATTGACTTATATGCAACCTCGACAGGTCTGAGATGCTGGATTCTCTGAATCAGACGTTTCCATCCTCTGAGTTTAAAAAATCCTGAAAAATTCGTGATTTTTTAAAAGTCATATTTCATAAAAAAGAAAAAATCAAAAATTTTTCTGGATTTTTGCATTCGGAGTTTAGTAAATAACCCCCTTGTGTCTTTAATTTCTTTTTTGCTTAAAACAGTTGTTGAATTCTCATGGAGTCATATTTCTTCCATTACATCTCAATAACTATATAGTATAGATGTATTGAATGCCATTGCTAACAATCATTCCTTCGAATTGTGATCTGAAAACACTATGATATGATGTGTATGGTAACTGAATAAAATATGTTTAGGAGACTGGGAATTAAATGACAAAACACACTGTATTATATATACTAAACTTGCTGTAATAGTCCTGAAATTCAGCAGCATTATAACAGTAATGATCCAAAACTTCAAGGTGGTCTAATGTAGCTCAACCATTCTGAACTTTTTAAGTAATTTATTATTGGAATAGAAATAGCACATATGGATTGAGGAGGACCACTCCACGTTTATATGCAAAACAACAGAAATCCTGGGAAGTATTAAGTCTTTCTTTCTCTGCCAATAACCCCCCTCCCCCACCAAATAATGGTTCACCTTTTTTTACCCAAAAAAGCACAGGAACCGTAGACAGTGAGGAATTAATTACAGTATACATATATCATAGTATAAATAAATCCATTCCTCCCATTGTCCAAGGAGGGGAATGTGTGTAAAAAAAAGTTCATGGTTTGTATGCAATAATAATGATGTAATTAAAACAATAAGATGAGCTTATAATAAAACACAAGTAATGGGTTTTTTACTGGACATAACTGCACAGCACTAGCATATTATAAAACACAGGGGCTATTTATGTTTTTTTTTACTCTATAATAGCTTTAAAAGTATTGGACCTATTTGTAGCGATGCACCGAATCCAGGATTCGGTTCGGGATTCGGCCAGGATTCTGGCTTTTTCATCAGGATTCGGATTAGGCCGAATCCTTCTGCCCGGCCAAACCAAATCCTAATTTGCTACGCATTCACTAAGATGACCAAGGAAGGATAGTCACCAGAATGTGACCAGTGATATTGTAAGGATTGTCATGTTACCAAGTACGGCTGTGCAATCGTTCAATCACTTGTTTGATGTTACAGGGTAATGTTGTACATCAGGAGACTGAGCAGCTTATGAATGTTGCTTGCACTGCTTGTAGCATGAGTATTTTCTCTGGCCCCTTCCTCACAATATATATTAATACACTGGCTTCTCATGAACAGAATAGTTGCTTACACTCTGCTTTTACCCCCCACCAAAACTTGGGCCATGATATTTAAGGGGAGAAATGATTAATCTTAATTAAATTGAACATGCACAAATCATGTGGGAGACAGCAACTGGGCAAGCACTGCAGCACACTGAGCTTATCTGACCAGAAAAGACCGGAATCAACATTTTTAGTGGAAGCTTGATTTAAAACCCCTACTAAAAAATAACAGAACAATAAAATAAACAAGGCTTCAGACTTGCCAAAACCTGTGATGACAAAGCTTGTTGGTGAAAAGCCCAGAAGTAGAAGGGAAGGGCTGGTTGTAAAGTCATTTAAATAATTTCATTTGTGTAACATATCATAGAACTATAAAACTGTCACACAAAATCATCTGGCATATAAGAATACATTCTTAAGGCTATCCCTGGGTTAGAACTAAAAAGGCCAATGTTAAACAGACAAGCTGCTGATTTGCTTTCAACTATTAAATGACATGTTTATGGGTAAAAGTCATCTCCCATCAGTTAACAAAAATTCTTTCACTAGAACAAACAGTGACTGCCAGCACTAGGTTTCAAATGTTGTATGTGCTAGCAAAAAAAAAAAACCTTATACAATGCCAATAAGTACCAAAAGCATCTATACTAATATGAGATTAGTTCTTCACTCGAACTATACCATATAGACTATTTCCTTCCTTTACATATCAGGGCAATCCATGAGGACAATGATTGGAGATGCTTATTCTGTATTAGCAAGAACTGAAGGTCTCTGATAAATAGTTGTTTATTGCAACAACTAAATGCCCACCTAAGGTGACCCACTCCCCTTGCTTAAGGAGGTATCATGCCACAATCTATGGTAAAAACAGCATGAAAAATGGTTTCATGCAGAAATTGTTTTGCGTTTGCAATTGCAAGTTACAGAACACTCAGCTGTATATCATGCTTAAAGATGTAAGAACCAGAAGCATCAAAGATTTACCTAACATTAATCCATTAACAGTATACACTGTATGCAAGGTTAATACACCAAAGTGCAGCAACCCTATACTATCTGAAAAAGTTGGATTACTTGCACAATGAAAAACCACAAAGAAAAACATTTGTATTATTTTAGCCATGCCATGGAGCTTCAATAATATCCAGATTAGCAAATTAACATCTACTTCAGAACCTCATTCTAACTGTAGTTCAATTCCCCAACAATTGTTTTGCCCCACTTGGAGGTTAGGGGAGATACACAAAGTAAAGCATTTACTTTTATTACAAAACATAAGATTCCCACCCTGATTTCTAATTATTATTGCTCATTGGAATGTTTTCAGCAACTGATTTGGCCAACCACACTTTAGCCTTTTATAAAAATGCATGCATATTTAAACTATGTCCTTCATGGCTAATAAGTAGTTCTTTTAGATGCATGGCACAGACTACTGTGATTTGTTTGCATTCATGTATTATGTATCTAAATAAATAATGAATTAATTAATAATTAGCCTTTAGGCATGTGAATTTTCATCTGCCCTGTTTTAAAGATGTTCACCATAGTCTAGCAAAGAAATATTGTTTTAAACATGATCAAGTAATATCTGATATTGGAAATTATGTCTATGGGTACCTGTACTAGGGTTGCCACCTGTCCAGTTTTGACAGCTGGTATTTTGAAGGGCTGCCTGGGTCAAAATATCCTGCCCGGTTTTCCAAATAAGGAAAACCGGGCAGAATTCCCTTGATTGACGCAGCATCATAGCTCCGCCCCCTGATGTCACAAACGCTCCCATCTATGCCATGGCCCACCCCTGATGTCACAGCCACACCCCGGTCTCCATCATATGGAACGGTGGCAACCCTAACCTGTACAGCAGCCATGAGGCAAGTTAAGGCAGCAGCTCCCTAGTTACCAGGGGCAGCAAAGCCTCTCCTGGTAACTTCAAGAACTGAATTTCTGGGCCTTAAACTGGAATTCGGCTCTTCTGGTGCAGAGAGCACAATTGTACTCTTTGCACTAGTGATGTGGCCCCCCTGGACCCGCTTCTGCGCAAAAAAGGTAAGTGCTGGGTGTAGAATCTTGACCCACACACACAGAAGGCTTTGGTTGTAAAAAATATTTCGGCCTGCCCTTCCTATATATTTATCTTTTTTTTCCCTATTAATAACATTGGGATCAACCATCATTTTTACCGGCCAGGCCGGTAAAATACCGGCCAGGTGGCAACCATAGTTGTAGGCTTTATTTAAAAGGCTGTAGATCTGCCGGCTCCGCATGGAGAGAGTCATAACCATAGAATCCTAGGATACTCTCTAGACTGCTGTAGAGGGTGCCCTATAGCGTCAGCAGTGCTACATAGCAATAAACATAAACAAGGCATAATCAACATGTCCTTAAAAGGGCTGTTACTAAGCACTCACAGGTGAGCGAGGGGGGGCAGAATCACAGGAGCCACTTCAAGGTGGCATGATGGTTAGAATCAGCAGCCATATATATATATATATATATATATATACACACATATATATAGTTTCTCCAAAATGAGTGCACTCAAAACACAAAAACATCAATGCCTAGGTGCAGGTTAAAAAATGTCATACAATATCAATAATCACAAACCGCACTCCAAGGACTTCAAATAAACACAAAAAAAAAAAAGTTTATTTCAACGTTTCAGCTCCTCTTCTCGAGCCGTAGTCTTCCTGAAGACAGCTCGAGTAGAGGAGCTGAAACGTTGAAATAAACTTTTTTTTTTTGTGTTTATTTGAAGTCCTTGGAGTGCGGTTTGTGATTATTGATATTGTATATATATATATATACACACACACACACACACACACACACACACACACACACACACACACACACACACACACACACACACACACACACACACACACACACACACACACACACACACACACAGGTAGATTTCCGTGAGCTTCTGTCGGATCCGACACTGGGCGACAAAATATCCGTGTCAAGACGGATACGGTGGGAAACAAGGTAAGTAATAATCTGCTGGTGTCGCATCGTTCATCCAACGGGTCACGACTGCCGGATGCAGACCCAGCGTGCAGCGTTTGCATCGTACAGTTGTGTCGTGTCTGACGAATGTTCAAGTTACTGCAATGCTGGTACAATCCCAACAATTCCCTATTTTATCATAGTGCCTGCTAACTCTTTTGGGGGGCATAAATCAAATGTTTTTCTGGCTTTGCCCTCTAGAGGGCCCTGAGAACTCACACCAAAGCATGCATCATAACCAGTAGTTGAAAAACAATGGTAAAGTATACGGGGCATGTAAAATCATGGGTGTTGTTCAGCAAACACTACCGCAAACTGGTGTTTAATTTAACACAGTTAGATTATATAACCAGAAAAAAATATTGTTTTAGGTAGAAGTTGGGTTTAAAATCCCTAATAAGAGAAATATGGCAAAAACAGGCAATAACAAATGCTTGCTGGTCAAATGCCCAGAAGTAAAAGGGAAGGGCTGGTTCCATGATCATTTAAATAATTTCATTTGTGTTAAGAACTCATAAAATAAAACATAAAGCTATAAATATTTCCCACTTGCAAAAGAAAAACAGCGTAGAAAATCTACTGGCATTTAGAACACATTCTTTAGGATTTCCTTGGTTTAGAGCTGAAAAGGCCAGTGTTTATAAGACAGGCTGTTGATTTGCATCCAGGTCCTGAGTAACATGCTAATGAATAAAAGTAAAATAAATAAACCCAATAGGCTGGTTCTGCTTCCAATAAGGATTAATTATATCTTAGTTTGGATAAAGTACAAGGTACTGCTTTATTATTACAGAGAAAAAGGAAATAATTTTAAAAAATTTGGATTATTTAATTATAATGGAGTCTATGGGAGACGGTTTTTCCATAATTTGGAACTTTCTGGATAATGGGTTTCTGGATAATGAATCCCATACCTGTAGTTTAGCAGATTGCCCTGTATTTAAATTAGATCAGATTTTGTTTTTCCACATAGAATAATATACTGAAAAGTTAGTATGGTTAAATTGCTGAGACACCTAGTAACAATAAACAGGGGCAATTATATTCCAAGCTACTCATATGCTTGTTATATATACGGTATGACATTCACAGCTATAGCAGCACTGATTCTTTATGGATCGCTTCATCAGAAGAACCTTACAGTTTAGACTAGAAAAGGGGAATGTCTAAATTGGAGCTGCTCTCTATTGCAAAACAAAGAAAAAACACTTTCCAACTATGGAACGGCATTTCATTATATATACAGTATATATATATATATATATATATATATATATATATATATATATATATATATATATGTAGGGGCCCATAGGGGTTAATCTGCCCCTATGGCTTTAAGGCCCTACCCTTTTCCTTAGTTACTAGGCAAAAGCCTAGGTATCCATTTGAGTTAAACGTCAGTGTTATTGGCCAAGAGGTATAATGACAACTTCCTGCCACACTGCAATATAGTGTGTGTAAGGAGTGGCCTCTTCCTCTTTGGCTGTTGGATGCTGATCCAGCTGTGTGTGCCCAGGGGCAGCAAGGTGTGAGAACACACGCTTGCGTCCTGTCCGGCGCGGACGCGTTAATGCGCGTCGGCGTCTGACGCGGGACGCTGGCGACGGTCGCGGAGGCGCCGGCGACGGTCGCGGGCGCAAGGACGTAGGCGGAAACGCCTGTGACGGACGTGCTGGCGTCAGTTCCGCGACGTCAGCGCAATGACGCCAGTTTGGTGCCAAACTTCTGTATTTAAACCCAAACCAGATTAACATGCATTGCCTGGTTATTAGGTTATTTTGACTGAAACCCTAGCAACTCTGAACTTTGGATTCCCGATTATATTGACCCTTGCCTGAACCCGGACTTTGATTACCGCAGCCTGTCTCGACCTTCTTGCCTGTTTATCGATTACGAATATTGCTGCCTGCCTTTTGACCTCGGATCTCCTGACTACGACTTTTGCCTAATCCCTTGTACTTCGCTGACCGTCTCACTGGCTACTCTCCACAACCCTGCTCCCTGTTCCACTCCAGGTGGGTAGCGGTTGTGTGAGGCGCTTGTGGGTTCATTAACTTCTGCTCCAGCTCCTTCTACGTCTGGATTATACTGGTAAATCCTGACACAAGGCCCAGATAAGCCAAGTGTTCTTGAGAGAAGTTGAGGACCAGGAAACCCAGTGAATGAGGTTTAGTTATAGTAGGGCAGACTTGTAATAGTCTCTCTAGGAGAGATAGCCCAGATTAGCGTTACACGCACACACACACACACACACATATATATATATATATATATATATATATATATATATATATATATATATATATATATAAATATATATACACACACAGTTCTAAACTGGTGCACAACGATAAGCAAAAAATGCCTAGGTGCTGGTTTACAATTCATATACAATATAAGTCAATAACCACACTCATAGGAGTGCAAAAACAAAAAAATGAATTTCAACGTTTCAGCACCTACTTGCGGGTCTTCTTCAGGAATATTCTTCCACCTGCATTTTGTACACAGGTGGAAGAAATTCGATACCTGTTCACATTCAGTCCTATAGCACCAGTGACAGTCATTTGGATGTGGCTGTCCTGGGAGAAGGGTAGTATGCTTGATTGAATGGTCTTTCTTGTGTTTATATAAAGAGCATTTGTAAATAATTAGGCACTTCCATTCCATACGCTACTTTTCTTCCTCTCTCCAACTTAGTTAGTTCTCTTTTATGTTAAATATTTTATCTCTTTTGTAAATAGCATAACTATTTAATAAATCAGTCTGTTTCAAGTCTTTCAATAGATAGGCACCCCAAAATAGAGCAGATCCAACCCCACTCCAACACTAAGGGACTGTAGGCTATAATAAGACTCGACTGGAACAGTAAAACTGGGCCACAAAAATAGCATAATTGCAAGTATCTGTACATAGGGAAAGTTGTTGTGTTAATCCTGTCTCTAAGTGCTATCATGTCTATGAACAGTGAATTCAACACTATGTAACCTAGGTGACGTTTTTACCAGAATCATAACTGAGACGCCACCGATTGAGAAAGAAGGCAATTTGTTGATTTGCTAAAGAGGCTTCATAATGCTTCCAAAAATTCCACAAACTTAGCCTGTAATATCATGTTAGAATTTCCCTGAAGTCCTGATTGAGCCACCAGTTAATATAACTGGACTTGGGCAGCCAAGTGATACAAATATCCCAGACTTTCCCTTGCATAGAAAGTGGTATAGCAAGGTAGTAAATAAAATCCTGGGGACCATTTTGTTCTATATAAAGGGTATCAGTGCCTGTATGAAGTCACATATTTGTTTTGCATTTACCGTTAGTGAGTTATAAAACATATAGGGGCAAATTAACTAACCTGCGAAATTCGCCAGCGATGGCTTCGCTCACATCGCAACACTTCACCAGGCATAGATTCGCCAGAACACAAATTCACTAAAATCCGAAGTTGAGTCCAGGGAGCGTTTCTGCGCCAAGCAAAGCAAACTTGCGCTAGCGTTGGCTAATTTGCATACAGCAGGAATTTAAAGTTGAATGGACATATATGTTGCAGCAAATACATTACACAAGTCCAGGAAACCTTAATAAAATAAAGTTGTTATATTGCCCTACACTTGAGCCCAGTGTATAGTTTATGTGCCATATGTTAGGAAATGTATGGGAGAGAACGGGTACCCAAAAAAAAAATTTACGGACTTTTGCAGCCTATCACCCTCAAAGTTTTTTTTTGGGACTTAGAAGATTTTTCAACTAAAAATTGAAGAAGCCCTATACATTCCATTGCACTTCGCCTCGTCTGAGCTGGCGAAGGCAAGTCTGGCGGAACAGGTAATGTTGAATAAACGGCGCTCTTTCGCCAAAGCGAAACTTAGCGCTAGAGTCTATCTCCTTCACTAGCGAAGTTATGCCTGCGCCCATTAGTAAATCAGCAAAGTCCCGAAATGACATCACACTGGGAATTTTCGCTAACATTAGTTACTTTGCCCTTTAGTGAACTTTCCCCCATAATGTTTATCCTTCCCCACAACGTGAGGGGGAGGAACCCCAGGCAGCTAATGAACTTTTAATAAGAGATTGTGCCGGTGCATATCTGCATTTGTGTTTCACTGGCTCTCTGCCTCTGCGGATATGTAGGAAACGCTTGCTTGTTGTGGCATGTAAGAGATCTATCAGTTGTGAAGCATATATTGCAGAATATAATGTTACACAATTACAAAGCATTTTTGAAGGAGATTGGCTTAATGCAGACAAGATTTCCCAGCAAAGCCTCCCTATAGACTGCTGGCTGCTCTTTGCACAAAGCTTTTATCTCTGCAAACTCTTCTCCTTCATATAGCAAAGTTCTTTCTGGCTCAGCATTAAAGAAGACTGTAAAATGCACATAAAGTGACACAGCACAAGTCTGATCTGACAAACTGTTGCAAAAAGATACCACTCCTTAAATGATGCAGTATCTTTTATGCTCACAGCACGTGGGACATATTCCCAGACGGTGTTTATCAGCTGGTGCCTGAAATCTGCTGAAAAATCTGTCATTAGTTTTAATGAAAACCACTTGCCAGCAATGACACATGGATTTTGGTGCAAAAACATGCAAATGCTTATTTCCAATAATACAAACAACAGACAGTACAGGTGCTTCTCCGCTGGCTGATAAAATAACATCATCGAAGAATACTTCCCATCTGCCATAAGCTTTAATGCACGATATCTTGCTTGAGGCTGTCCAGATATTGCTGAACTGTACCTCTCACTATTCCCTGACAGTTACCAGTTTATGAGTTGCAGGTTAGAAATTCCTGAGTTTAAAATGGACCTGTCACCTACACATAAAATGCTGCATAATGAAAGTCCTTTGCAAATTAAATAATTTTTTTTTTGTTTAAATATCTGAACTGTCAATCAAATATTACCTGCCCCGCCTCTATGCCCATGGAATAGAGGAGGGGCAGTCAATTATTTTCACTTTCCATTCAGCACTTCCTATATGTCACTGCTCTCCTCATATTCCCCCTTCCCTCCTCAGGCTCTATAATTGTGTAGGGCACTGCACATGGACATTAGGTCCCCCATTCTGGTGTATACACAAGATTTTGGGGTGATACACATTTTCCATTAATATCCGTGTCCACAAAATGGCAGCTGCCTACTTGCTGTGATTGTATAATTCCAAGACAGAAGGAAACATAATTTAAATAATAAATACAGTGTAAGTAAAGTTTATTTTGCTCAACTAACATGAAAGAAAAGAATTTGAAATGATTTCTTAGGGTGACAGGTCCCCTTTAATATATAGTCAAACCGGCCAAACATAAAATCCATTTCAGCTCAGTCTCAGAGATGTCAACTTACCCCTTAACATAAAGAGGATAATAAATCAGTTCTGGGGTATATATTTTTTCACAATAACATGAAATAAGCAATCATAAAATAATAATAATCACAATAAATTAGTTAATATCTCTGCAAACTGTATGATCATCTCTAGCCCCTTAAAACAACCATTTAGACCAATCAGTCCCTGATGCAATTGCACCAATACTGATTGGACGAAATAAAAAACCTGAGCAACAGGTGACCCAATTCTGCATATGTGTACGCAACTGTTAGACATCTGCTCCCTTAGATTAGCTCAATTTCATATGTGTGTTTAAATTGTATATGGACTAGTACTGGTTGAAATGCGACCTGAGTTAACTTTGAAACAGCAGTGTCCCTCTGGTAAATATTTACATCCCACATGCATACAAGATTAGCAATATTTTCATAAGGCAAATAAATTGCATTTAAAAAATAACCTGAGGTTAATTAAGGATAATGATTTAAGGACTTATTAGCAAAAATGTTTTTGTCTTGCATCCCAAGGTAATTTTCTTATATTTGTAAGAGACTTTAAAAGCAGTTAAATGAATAATTGAACCATTCTTATTTAGATCCGCAAGCACAGCATTCTATACAGCACTAAATTTCCTGTATAATATTCTTCTGTAGAACCTTGAGCTCTAATGGCAAAGTACTTAACAGGCATCTGTTAAGCATAATGCTTAGAAATATAAAGCCTGTTATTAATAAAATATATACCACCATAAAATAAGAAAATGAATCACAGATATGATCTGGACCACTGCAGTCTAAAGGTGGCCATAGACACACTAATAATATCATATGAAACTTTGTTTTGAACAATATTTGGTGTGTCTATGACAGGGGACGAGAGGACCGATATCAGCAGAAGATTTGGATATCGGCCGGCTTGTCAATCAGGCTGGCTGGAAATATTGATCAGGCGCCTTTGAAGGCACACGAATTATCGGAATTCTATTGTTTCTATTTGTATATCTGACAATTCAGCTCTAACAGTATTGAAAATAAACGACCAATGGTCGCATGAAAGATCTTAATTGTACATCTATTGCCACCTTAAATGTAGAATCTCAACCATAAAACATGACAGAATAAGGGTCTTATGACTGATAGATATAAAAACAGAGAGGCGGCACTCCGGATAAAATGAATGAAGGGAATTTATTCCAACAGTAGATGGATCCACATCGGTTATGGGTTTCGGGAAATTCCCTAAGGGCTCTTACTGACGAGCGGTTGTAGCTGCGCTCCGTTTTTCTGCGTTCAGCCGCAGGGGAGCGCAGGAATAGACGCACTTAGCTTTTTTCAATGGGGCCGTACTCATACAGGCACGTGTTTTAAAAACTGCACTCACAAGTTTAAAATGTGCGGAATATTGCATATAGCCCCTACCAGCAGTGCTTATGGGAGTAGAGAGGGAACCCTACTGTCCGGATGCCTACAGTAAGTGAGATTTAAAACATCTTTTTATTAAACAAACCTAATAATACAAAATAATATCTATTATAAAGAAGTAGTCAAGAGAAAGAAGCTGACTCACATGTAAATGATGTAATTGCCTGATATTTTTTTCATTCAAGCCTTGTAGGCCTGGATTTACTATGTATAATGTGCCCCCCTCTGTCACTGTAACTTCACTCCAGCACTCTGCAGAATGCGCATGTGGCTGATTCAGTGGTTACTTGCTTGGCAGAAAGACAGCAACCAGGATTGTTACAATCTCTAAACTGCTTTCCAAATAAATGTTTATCAGCTCAATCTTCTGCTGTTTGAATGTGCCATAGCCAAAAACTAATTGGCAGCCTATGTAAGAATTTGTCATTTAACCCTTATAATACTGAAGGCAAATTGTACATTCCAAACAATCCCAGCAGACTGATTAAAATGAAAAAAATAAAATGTATGTGGAATTATGTTAATAAAGCAAAGGAGGAATCACGCTCCTTTTGCTTAAGTCTGACGGGCGATACTCATCCCGTGGCACTAGGAGTAGAGGCAATAACACAGCTCCTGGCCTGCACATCGCTTCCTAGGGCTGCCCAAAAAATGGATAATCCACACAGGGCTGTACTTATGACAGCAGATATTGTGTCCCTTTAAACACTAAAATCTATCCTGTAGGCCTTTGGCTGTTGCTTAAAGGGATACGGTCATGGGAAAAAAATTTTTTCAAAATGAATCAGTTAATAGTGCTGCTCCAGCAGAATTCTGCACTTTCTCAGCAAACAGATTATTTTTATATTCAATTTTGAAATCTGACATGGGGCTAGACATATTGTCAATTTCCCAGCTGCCCCAAGTCATGTGACTTGTGCTCTGATAAACTTCAATCACTCTTTACTGCTGTACTGCAAGTTGGAGTGATATCACCCCCTCCCTCCCCCCCCTCCCAGCAGCCAAACAAAAGAACAATGGGAAGGTAACCAGATCCAAAAGAAAAAATTGCCAATACCTGTGCTTGCTGTAAACGGGGTGCTCCCAAATTTATTCAAGGTGCTTTAAGACACTTTACAAATGATCAAACGTTATTCAACGGTAACCAGATAGCAGCTCCCTAACACAAGATGACAGCTGCCTGGTAGATCTAAGAACAACACTCAATAGTAAAAACCCATGTCTGACTGAGACACATTCAGTTACATTGAGAAGGAAAAACAGCAGCCTGCCAGAAAGCATTTCTCTCCTAAAGTGCAGGCACAAGTCACATGACCAGGGGCAGCTGGGAAATTGACAAAATGTCTAGCCCCATGTCAGATTTCAAAATTGAATATAAAAAAATCTCTTTGCTCTTTAACAGTTTGTTTCCAGGTTCTCCAGTTTACTCCAAAAACACACAGGCAAGTTATTTGGTTGCTGATAAAACCCTACTGTATGTAAATGTGATTTTAAGCTCCACTGGGGCAGCATCTGACTGGGCAGTCAGAGCACTGTGAGAAAACCCGGTGGGTCCAGCCCTTGTGGGCCACTGCCAGGCCCTGGAGAGTGGTGAGAGTGAAGGGGTGGCAGGTGCAGTGGGAGGGCTTGGGTCAGGGGTAGGAGAGGTTTGTGACAGGGGGGAGGGGCCATGGCTGGTGTGGCAGTCAAAGGTGGGGCCAGCACAACCCCAGTCCGACAATGCACTGGGACAGGGACTAAAATAAATGATATTTTACATATTAATATCTGTAAGGCTATGTGAAAATATATCAGCTTTATATAGGGGTGGCACTACCAGGGGCACAAGGGTTCAATTGTACCTGGGCCCGCACACCCTTGTGGCCTGCAAGACGATCACGTCAGTGCAAATGTGGCATAAAAGAACCATCCAAAGGGGGGGGGGGCCTGGTGCAGGCCCAGGATCGACTATTTCCATCAGGAAATAAATAAATATCACTAAGTCCTATAGACATATAATAAATCAACAGATGTCAGACCACCAGTGCAGCTGGAAGCCTACTTCTGCTGCACTAATCAAAAATCTCCCTTTTGTAACATATTCCTAAAACTAAACACATTATCTGAAACAACTTAAGAATTCAGATTTCAGCTAAATATTCCATTGCAGGTGAGGTGACTGTTACTGATCATGAAATATTTGCACGTAACATAGTAAGTTAGGTTAAAAAAAGGCACACGTGACGTCCATCAAGTTCAACCTTTTAACTCTATATATAACCTGCTAGTTGATCCAGAGGAAGGCAAAAAAACCCAATCTCCAATTAGCCTCAGAGGGGGTAAAAATTCCTTCCTGACTCCAAGATGGCAATCGGACCAGTCCTTGGATCAACTTGTACTATGAGCTATCTTCCATAACTCTATATTCCCTCACTTGCTAAAAAGCCATCCAACCCACGTCCCTGTAAGGACGTATGGGGTGTTTGACCTGTGCAGCTGCAGAGGGAGCTATTAAAATAGGGGGGGGGGGGGGCTAGACTGGCTACATAACCCTGCTATTTATTTTTTGTGATGCACAGAATATACACTAAAGGTTAGAGACTACCGCAGCTTATGCCCATGTTTTAAGCAGGTGGTAATATAAACCTCACTGCATTATTTTGTACAAGGTGCTACTTATGCCAAGCCTAGCCCTGGCTACATGTACCAAAACAACAGAGGGGAGACGTAGTTCTGCAATAACTGCAGCTGAGTTGCTAAAGGTAACAAATAAAAGCTGGGATAAAAAATAAAAAAATAGATTCTCATTTCTCATACCCGCTTTCTACCCACTTTGTAACCATACAGTGCAGTCAGAAGTAAGAAGAGCATACAGCATGGATTCAGTATAAACTCATAAATCAAATTTTGCCTAATGAATCAAATTCATATTCAACACAGCTTGCCTTTTTATATCAATTACTCATTTTCAATGGTTTTAAAATTATTTGTAAATATAACGATTATTCGATCAGAATCTTTATGCCCTTCGCTATTTTCTACCCTGGTGGTTTTGTCTTTTGAAACCATATGCCAGAAGCCATCAGATTAACAGACCTGTGAAGAAAGCATGTAAAAGACAGAACAGGAAGCAGAAAAGTCCAAAAATGTTATTGGTTTAAATAGCAATGACATTTACAAAAAAAAAATGGGAAAGTTGTTTAGAATGACATTTCTTTCATTAGGAAACATTTTGTTGTGGGGTTTCTATCTTATTTAAGATTAGGAATACAGGGCAGCAGTTAGAGGAAAGGGGTGACAAGGAAAAACAGTAAGGCGACTCAAATCATTATGTCCATCCATATGCTAATAGCTGGATACAGTGGGATTGATTTGGTAAAATAGGTGCAACACTGCAGCAGTGAATGTTTGCCAAAGAAATCAAGATATTTGTCAATAAGCCCCAGTAAGTTCAGTAAGGGTAAGGCCAGACGAGGAGATTCGGGGGGATTTTGTTGCCTGGCGATGCGTTTTCAATAGTCGCCCAAAATTGCCTCAGTGAGGCAACTTTGGGCGACTATTGAAAACGCATCGCCGCGTGTGCATTAGCGCAGGCGATATTCCACTGTAGCCTATGGGGAAAAGATGCTGAGGCAGTTCGGGGAGATAATCGCGCAAAAGACGTGGCGATAAGTCGCCAGGCGACAAAATTTCCCCAAATCTCCTCGTCTGGCCTTACCCTAAGAGCTGTCGAGCTGCAGGTTGTATATGCCTGACTTCTATACCAATCAGTTAAACCTGATTGTGTTAAAACATTGCAAGAAAATATTTTCTTCTATCTGTACATAAGACCTATAGTTAATCAGGGTGTAAAGATCTCCTTTTGTGATGTTCTAAGCCTTGTATGACTTATCTGTCTGTATACTGGTAATGCACTGATGTGCAGGAACCCAATCTGGTTATGGGTTTCAGATGGGACCTGCAATCTTCAGATCTACAGCTGTTGCAGAATTGCAGCTCTTTAGGGGAATTAGCAAGTCACTGGAAAACCTTATGTTGCAAATCTCTGATAAGAAAGGACCTGTCAATGATGTCATTGAACAATGGGTGTAGCTAGGAGAGTCCCTGGATGAAAGGAAAGTAGGCTTGGTGAACATTTCCAACCCCTTGACAAAGAGGTTTCTCCTGTGACAGTGACATTTCCCTGCAGCACTATAACTGACTGCAGAGATTGCTTATTTGTATACATAGCGTGGAGAAGGTCCCTTGCATTACAGTAGTAAGTACAGAGGATGGTTCCATTCATATGCCTTGGACAAAATAGAGCCACCTGAAAACAATGAAGCTGCTGTGTAAGGCAACAGCAGGACAGAGTTGTTCCTTCACTATACCACAATGTGCATGCCCACGAGGGCACCCTGATCTTGGCCACCCAGTTCATCACCCACCTGGCGAATCCTTGGTTGGCTGGAGGGAGACACCCCACTCCCTGGTGTGGAGGCAGGGGTGGGAGAGGCCATCTTCCTTCAACCGGTGCCCACCTTCCTCTCCTTATACAGTGTCGTTTCCTCCCTAAAAAGACGTTGACATGCAAGAGGGTCCTGCTCCGGTGCCAGTGCCTGCGATCATGCACATAGTCCCATGTTCTCCCAGTTGGATCAGGAGTCAGTGACAGAAGAATAACAAGCTGCCTGGAGAATCCAACTGACTGCAGTGAAAGCAATGACCTTCCAGAGCCAGCTCCTATATAGGTGCCAGTCCTGAGAGCTGCACTTGGTGCTGCTGACTGCCAGTCTGCAGTGACTGCCTGTGTGAGACAAGGGGGGAGAGCCGTGCAGCTCCTGCCTGGGCTGGGATTATTATAGAAACACACAGCCGGGTGAGCTGGAGGTTGGGCTAGTGATGAGATCATGGAGAGCAGCCACATAACAGTCTGTATCATCGTGCCTCCAACATATTCACAGAATAGGAAACCGACCCCCCTCATTAAATATGATTTACACATATTTTACAAACCATAGTTTAAACTAATTTTTCTAATGTATTGAAGATCATTGTGCTTCAAAATTGTTTTCTTTTTGGGGGATACCTATTACATATATCAACAGGATACCACCATGAGAAGTAATGTAGCACCCACTTATGCACATTTATATATGACATATAGGGAAGAGGGTGACATGTTTTAACACCCACTATACTAAGTTTTACTTTATATTTACTCTGCGTCTTTTGATCATTTGTACAAAGTCTCTTATACAAGTATGGGTCTGTATCCAGAATGTTTAGGACCTGGGTATTTTTAAGATAACAGAGCTTTCTGTAATTTGGATCCTCATACCTTAACCCTTTAAGTGCCAGCAGAATTTCACATTTTGGTTACGCGAAATGCCAGCCGTTTTTGAAACATTTTGTGCTCTCTCACTTTAGGGGCATTTTCTGAGGGGAAACCTATAGTTTACCTAGGAAAACTATACATTGTTTTTTTCGGTAGAAACTGAGCTTTCTAAATCTGCCTGAGTTTTCATGTATTTCCACCTGTGCAAAAAAATTTATAGTGCTAAATACCAAAAAAAAAATGAAAAATTACCATTTTTCATCGTATATCAATTTATACCAGAAAAATATTTCATTTTAGGGATGAAAATCCAACTGATTTGGAAAGCCTTATGTCTCTCGAACGTGCCAATACCAGATATGTATAGTTTTATGGAGATTTAGGATTTCTGTACAGCAAAAACTCCCGGCAGTATATTACCGAATTTTGAAAGCACTAAGGCAGAAAACGGCATGCTTTAGATTCCAAGGCAAAAAATCCTGAAACCGTAGGTTTACCCCAGAAAACCATACATTTTTGAAAAGTACACATTCTGCCGATTACAAAATGGGTAACTATGTCTCTCTACTCCCAACTACCAAACATAAAAGCTTGTCTGAACATAGCGGTTTTTCAAAAAAAAATTCAAAATTCGGAAAAATCATTTCAAAGGTTTTATTTTGCTGCTCCGCATATCCCAAACTATATTAGGTACCAAGAAAAAGCACCTGAAATATGATTGCCAGGGGTCCACTGAACAGTTTGATACCCATTATGCATAGGTTTACCAAAGTATCTGGCATTTAGAGACACCAATATGAAGTTAGCACATCCAAATTGATCAGGACTTTACTTCAGCTACTGAGAAATCAACACATTGACTGCATTTTTTGTGGGGTAAAAACACAGAAATATATGTTTAGCCCCCAAACCCATATATTTTTGGAAAGTACACATTCTACTGAATCTAAAATGGGTACCCATGCCTTTCTGCTCCAAACTACTGAGTCGCAAGGCTTTCCCAAAATTTTCGGTTTTGGTGAAATATCTGAAAATTGCCTCAAACCTTCAACTTCCCAGCACCATATCGCCCATGTATCATTACGTACTAAGAAAAAGCACCCTAAATATGATTGCCAGGGTTCCTCTGAACATTTTGGTGGTCATTGTTCATAAGTTTACCAAAGTATCTGGCATTTACAGGCCCCAAAATGAAGTTAGCGCATACAAACAGTCCCGTGGGTAACTTCAGCTAATGAAAGATCAACACATTGACTGCATTTTTGTGGGGTAAAAACACAGAAATATATGTTTACCCCCCAAAACCCATATATTTTTGGAAAGTACACATTCTACCGAATCTAAAATGGGTACCCATGCCTTTCTGCTCCAAACTACTGAGTCGCAAGGCTTTCCCAAAGTTGTCGGTTTTGGTGAAATATCTGAAAATTGCCTCAAAGCTTCAACTTCCCAGCACCATATCACCCATGTATCGTTACGCACCAAGAAAAAGCACCCTAAATATGATTGCCAGGGTTCCTCCAAACAATTTGGTGGCCATTGTTCATAGGTTTACCAAAGTATCTGGCATTTAGAGGCCTCAAAATGAAGTTAGCGCATACAAATAGTCCTGTGGGTAACTTCATCTAATGAAAAATCAACACATTGACTGCATTTTTGTGGGGTAAAAACACAGAAATATATGTTTACCCCCCAAACCCATATATTTTGGAAAGTACACATTCTACTGAATCTAAAATGGGTACCCATGCCTTTCTGCTCCAAACTACTGAGTCGCAAGGCTTTCCCAAAGTTGTCGGTTTTGGTGAAATATCTGAAAATTGCCTCAAAGCTTCAACTTCCCAGCACCATATCACCCATGTGTCATTACGTACTAAGAAAAAGCACCCTAAATATGATTGCCAGGGTTCCTCTGAACATTTTGGTGGCCATTGTTCATAAGTTTACCAAAGTATCTGGCATTTAGAGGCCCCAAAATGAAGTTAGCGCATACAAACAGTCCCGTGAGTAACTTCAGCTAATGAAAAATCAACACATTGACTGCATTTTTGTGGGGTAAAAACACAGAAATATATGTTTACCCCCCAAAACCCATATATTTTTGGAAAGTACACATTCTACAGAATCTAAAATAGGTACCCATGCCTTTCTGCTCCAAACTACTGAGTCGCAAGGCTTTCCCACAATTGTCGGTTTTGGTGAAATATCTGAAAATTGCCTCAAAGCTTCAACTTCTCAGCACCATATCACCCATGTATCGTTATGCACCAAGAAAAAGCACCCTAAATATGATTGCCAGGGTTCCTCCGAACAGTTTGGTGGCCATTGTTCATAGGTTTACCAAAGTATCTGGCATTTAGAGGCCCCAAAATGAAGTTAGTGCATACAAATAGTCCTGTGGGTAACTTCAGCTAATGAAAGATCAACACATTGACTGCATTTTTGTGGGGTAAAAACACAGAAATATATGTTTACCCCCCAAACCCATACATTTTTGGAAAGTACACATTCTACAGAATCTAAAATGGGTACCCATGCCTTATTGCTCCAAACTACTGAGTCGCCAGGCTTTCCCAAAGTTGTCGGTTTTGGTGAAATATCTGAAAATTGCCTCAAAGCTTCAACTTCCCAGCACCATATCACCCATGTGTCATTACGTACTAAGAAAAAGCACCCTAAATATGATTGCCAGGGTTCCTCTGAACATTTTGGTGGCCATTGTTCATAAGTTTACCAAAGTATCTGGCATTTAGAGGCCCCAAAATGAAGTTAGCGCATACAAACAGTCCCGTGGGTAACTTCAGCTAATGAAAAATCAACACATTGACTGCATTTTTGTGGGGTAAAAACACAGAAATATATGTTTACCCCCCAAAACCCATATATTTTTGGAAAGTACAGATTCTTCAGAATCTAAAATGGGTACCCATGCCTTTCTGCTCCAAACTACTGAGTCGCAAGGCTTTCCCACAATTGTCGGTTTTGGTGAAATATCTGAAAATTGCCTCAAAGCTTCAACTTCTCAGCACCATATCACCCATGTATCGTTATGCACCAAGAAAAAGCACCCTAAATATGATTGCCAGGGTTCCTCCGAACAGTTTGGTGGCCATTGTTCATAGGTTTACCAAAGTATCTGGCATTTAGAGGCCCCAAAATGAAGTTAGCGCATACAAATAGTCCTGTGGGTAACTTCAGCTAATGAAAGATCAACACATTGACTGCATTTTTGTGGGGTAAAAACACAGAAATATATGTTTACCCCCCAAACCCATACATTTTTGGAAAGTACACATTCTACAGAATCTAAAATGGGTACCCATGCCTTATTGCTCCAAACTACCGAGTCGCAAGGCTTTCCCAAAGTTGCCGGTTTTGGTGAAATATCTGAAAATTGCCTCAAAGCTTCAACTTCCCAGCACCATATCACCCATGTGTCATTACGTACTAAGAAAAAGCACCCTAAATATGATTGCCAGGGTTCCTCTGAACATTTTGGTGGCCATTGTTCATAAGTTTACCAAAGTATCTGGCATTTAGAGGCCCCAAAATGAAGTTAGCACAATTCTGCTGTGGGTAACTTCAGCTAATGAAAAGTCAACACATTGACTGCATTTTTGCGGGGTAAAAACACACAAAATATATGTTTACCCCCCAAACCCATATATTTTTGGAAAGTACACATTCTACGGAATCTAAAATGGGTACCCATGCCTTTATGCTCCAAACTACTGAGTCGCAAGGCTTTGCCAAATTTGGCGGTTTTGGTGAAATATCTGGAAATTGCCTCAAAGCTTCAACTTTCCAGCATCGTATTGTCCATGTATCATTACCAGCATCCTAAATATAAACATAGGGGTCTACTAAACAGTTTGATGCCCAATATGCATAGATATACCAAACTATGTGGCGCACAGAGACCCCCAAATGACAATATGTATAGACATTTTCACGGCTGACGCGCTGGCTGCTGCAATATAACCACTCGGTGTGTGTATTATGCGACATTAGACCACTTAACAGTACAGAGACCCCAGAAAACCATATATTTTCAGAAAGAACACATTCTGACGAATCCAATATGGGTAAATAAGTGTTTCTACTGCAAACTGCCAAACTGCAAAGCAATGCTGAACATAACGGTTTTTATCAAATTTCTGAAAATTGTCACAAAGCTTGAATTTTACCCCATTATATGCCCCACATTTCGTAACTTATCAGCATAAAACATCCTAAATATGAACGCCAGGGGTCTACTAAACACTTTGATGCCCAATATGCATAGATATACCAAACTATGTGGCGCACAGAGACCCCCAAATGACAATAGTGTATATACATTTTCACGGCTGACGCGCGCTGGCTGCTGCAATATGAGCACCTGGTGTGTGTAATATGCGACATTAGACCCCCCTAACAGTACAGAGACCCCAGAAAACCATATATTTTCAGAAAGTACACATTCTGACAAATCCAATATGGGTAAATATGTGTTCCTACTGCAAACTGCCAAACTGCAAAGCAATGCTGAACGTAACGGTTTTTATCAAATTTCTGAAAATCGTCACAAAGCTTGAATTTTACCCCATTATATGCCCCACATTTCGTAACATATCAGCATAAAACATCCTAAATATGAATGCCAGGGGTCTACTGAACACTTTGATGCCCAGTATGCATAGATATACCAAACTATGTGGCGCACAGAGACCCCCAAATGACAATAGTGTATATACATTTTCACGGCTGACGCGCTGGCTGCTGCAATATAAGCACCTGGTGTGTGTATTATGCAACATTAGACCCCCCTAACAGTACAGAGACCCCAGAAAACCATATATTTTCAGAAAGTACACATTCTGACGAATCCAATATGGGTAAATAAGTGTTTCTACTGCAAACTGCCAAACTGCAAAGCAATGCTGAACATAACGGTTTTTATCAAATTTCTGAAAATTGTCAGAAAGCTTGAATTTTACCCCATTATATGCCACACATTTCGTAACGTATCAGCATAAAACATCCTAAATATGAACGCCAGGGGTCTACTGAACACTTTGATGCCCAATATGCATAGATATACCAAACTATGTGGCGCACAGAGACCCCCAAATGACAATAGTGTATATACATTTTCACGGCTGACGCGCTGGCTGCTGCAATATGAGCACCTGGTGTGTGTATTATGCGACATTAGACCCCCCTAAAAGTACAGAGACCCCAGAAAACCATATATTTTCAGAAAGTACACATTCTGACGAATCCAATATGGGTAAATAAGTGTTTCTACTGCAAACTGCCAGACTGCAAATCAATGCTGAACGTAACCGTTTTTATCAAATTTCTGAAAATCGTCACAAAGCTTGAATTTTACCCCATTATATGCCCCACATTTCATAACTTATCAGCATAAAACATCCTAAATATGAACGCCAGGGGTCTACTGAACACTTTGATGCCCAATATGCATAGATATACCAAACTATGTGGCGCACAGAGACCCCCAAATGACAATAGTGTATATACATTTTCACGGCTGACGCGCTGGCTGCTGCAATATAAGCACCTGGTGTGTGTATTATGCGACATTAGACCCCCCTAACAGTACAGAGACCCCAGAAAACCATATATTTTCAGAAAGTACACATTCTGACGAATCCAATATGGGTAAATATGTGTTTCTACTGCAAACTGCCAAACTGCAAAGCAATGCTGAACATAACGGTTTTTATCAAATTTTTGAAAATCGTCAGAAAGATTGAATTTTACCCCATTATATGCCCCTCATTTTGTAACGTTTCAGCATAAAACATCCTAAATATGAACGCCAGGGGTCTACTGAACACTTTGATGCCCAATATGCATAGATATACCAAACTATGCGGCGCACAGAGACCACCAAATGACAATAGTGTATATACATTTTCACGGCTGACGCGCTGGCTGCTGCAATATAAGCACCTGGTGTGTGTAATATGCGACATTAGACCACCTAACAGTACAGAGACCCCAGAAAACCATATATTTTCAGAAAGTACACATTCTGACGAATCCAATATGGGTAAATATGTGTTTCTACTGCAAACTGCCAAACTGCAAAGCAATGCTGAACATAACGGTTTTTATCAAATTTCTGAAAATTGTCAGAAAGCTTGAATTTTACCCCATTATATGCCCCACATTTCGTAACGTATCAGCATAAAACATCCTAAATATGAACGCCAGAGGTCTACTGAACACTTTGATGCCCAATATGCATAGATATACCAAACTATGTGGCGCACAGAGACCCCCAAATGGATATATAGTAGATAAAATTTACAAGGCAAAACAAAATAAGGCAGTAAAGGGTGAAATGCAAAAAAATCCAATAAAACCACAAAAATCAATGTTTTTTTTCCAGACTAGTGTCGGCCGTCAGAATCACAGTTTGAATATTTTAGATGGGCCAAACAGGTTATACGGCTAGAAAAAAGTGAACACAATATATGCAGAGCTGAAAATGCAATAAAATGGCTAAAAATTCAATAAAATGGCTAAAAATGCACCGAAAATTGCAATATAATCACCGAAATAACTTACAAAAGGTATTGCACAGTACGGTTAGCGAATACGCTATGCATAATGGCAATAAAACATTTTTTTCAGCCAAAAAAAGAGACGATGCGATAAGAAAAAAAAAAAAAAGCCACAATGCCATGTATGTGCGTGTGCGTGTGTACAAATGGTAAATTACATGTTATGTGCGCGTGTGTGCGTGTGCACGTGTGTGTAAGTGCAGTGAGTGTAAGTGACCCCCCCAATCCCCAAAAATGTATGTGTAAGTGTGTGTAAGTGTGAATCTAAGTGTGTATTACTGTAATAAGTGTGTGTTGGTGTGTTTGTGTGTGTAATTGTTGCACTAACCTGAAAAAGTCGCTGGAGACTGTTGCAGGCGATCAGGAAGAGCCCCTGGAAGACATCTGCGACGTGGTTCCTGTCTCTGTGCTGTGGGGGCGGAGATCGACGGCGCGGTGTAGGCTGCAGCAGCAGGACACGTAAGTAACACGTGCCTGCTGCTGTTTTTGGGCCCCTGGGCGATCGCGCCCCAGCGGCCACTCGATCCCCTGCTCTGCTCGTTGCCTAGGGGCAGGGGATCGAGCAGGAACGGAGCGAGCAGCTCTAACAGCCGCTCCTCCGCTCGAGAACCAGGAAGTGCTGCAGAACGTAGAATCTACGTTCTGTGGCATTTCAAGTACCTTTGCCACAGAACGTAGATTCTACAATCTGTGGCATTTAAAAGGTTAAAGGAAAAGGAAAGGCTAAAATTAAGTAAGCTTTTCAGAAAGGGCTATATAAATACACCAGTAAACTCTCAAAGTGATGCTGCTCTGATTCCTCTGTCAAAAGAAACATCAAATTTCTTTCCTTCTATTTTGTTTACATGGGCTTCTGAATCAGACTTCCTGTTTTCAGCATAAACCTCCAGGGCTGGGGCTTGAGCATGCTCAGCTGACTCATCTCTCCCTCTCCTCCCCCCCCCCTCCTGTAATCTGAGCCCAGAGCTGAGAGAGAGCAGGGAGAGACTCAGGCAGGAAATTATGTCACACCAATCTAATATGGCAGATGCTATCCTAAACAAATAGAGAGGTATTTACTTGGGTATGGTAAAGCATTGTACAGAATAAATATAGTTTTATAGCTTGCACTATTGTGACTAATCTATTGGCAATACACTGCCTCAGTAGCTTTCCTTCTCCTTTGAGTCTACTAGAAAATCATGTAAACATTAAAGAAACCCAATAGGCTGATCAAGTACAAGTCACTGTTCCATTACTACAGAAAAAAGGAAATAATTGTAAAAATTTTTTAATTATTTGGATAAAATTGAATCTATGGGAGATGGCTTTTCTGTAATTCTGAGTTTTCTGCATAACAGGTTACCGGACAACAGATCCCATACCTGTATATTAATAACAAAGCTTTTCTCCATTGAACTATGAAACTAAAACACATATGCTTGTAGATGTACATTTATAAAGATACAGATAACCCACTGGAAAGATATCTAAATACGACACCGATAAGGACGCTCTAAGATTTTATAAAAAAACTTTCACCTATATCTTTTTCTATTTCAGTTGCACAGTGCCAGGCATTTTTTTGTGCTCTGTCGCTGTAGTGGTATTTTAGGGCAATGTCACTTTTGTAGCAATGTACTTAAATACCTAAAAAACGATGTTTCCCAATATAGCGACAGACAAGAAAACCATATTTATTATTGGCAGAGCAACAGCATCTGCTGCTTTGAGGTCGGCCCTATGACAATTGTGTTGCAGTACTGACATGATAGCCCCCAGCCTCGTTGCCCAGGTGGCTGTCACCGCTGCACACTCTCTGCGGAGGAGGCTGAAGCCACCGATGCAGAGGGAACAGCTCATTTGCAAAAGAACGTACATAGTACGTTCTTGGCAGATAGAGCCCCTGCCTGCCAGCATGTTGGGTGTGTGGGGGGCCCACACCCACAGTTTGGCTTACATCCTTGTAGGTAATACAAAATGTAGCCGCTCCTAGCTCAGTGAGCTCACCATCCATATTTGGAGAGGCTGCAAAGTCCTTTGCGTTCCCCATTTCTTAATTGTACTCCACAAAAATCAGAAAGCAGCAAATACTCCAATAAAACTTAAATTACAGTCTTTATTGGCTCCACATTTAAAAACAGGCAAGTGGACCAAGGCCTTATGTATTTCGGAATCTTACGTCCCTTAATTATAAGAGCCGCTACAACTGTTTTTTAAAAAAATAACTCTGCCAAAGAGCAAAATTTTCCCAGGGAGTTGTGGGAACATCCAAAACTAATTAGGACATATGTAAAGTATAATAGAAACGTGACTGATCTGGCCAAGTTTTCTACAAACATATTAAAGATGTTTATATATTTTTTTTTTTCTTACAACCACTCGTTCAAAATATAGACACCACGCATCTACTCACACTTTTGAAAGGTCTTACAATCCCGCCCGATTGCCTACTGGTTACTATGGATGTCTCTCCCCTAAGAAGGGGAATACCTGGCTGGACAGACCTCTAAAGAAAGGAGGCTATAAATGTGTGAGTTGTCTCACATGCAGTGGATTGTTACAAGGTACTTATTTCACACACACCAGAACTGGTGTTAAATTCAAAATTGAACATAGGGTCACGTGTAAGACTGATCATGTTGTAAATATGGCCCGGTGCCCATGTGGACTCTATTAAGTGGGAAAAGCATCCCACCTATACCGGGAGCACATGAACAAACATCGGTGTGCAATCCATACTGCTCTGGCCACGGGAAAGGCTGACCAACCAGTGTCTAACCACTGGCTTAAACAGAAACACACACTACCCCAATTCAGACACATGATCATTGATCACATACCGGCCCCACGGAGAGGAGGCAATAGAGACATTACTTTTACAGAAAGAATCTATGTGGATTTTCAAACTTGATACCCTTGCTTCCAAGGGTTTGAGTGAAACATTACCTATGTCTCCCTTCTACTAAGTAATTTGACACATTGGGGTATATTTATCAAAGAGTGAAGTTAGAGATCGCCACAGTCCGCTAGAGTGAAATTCCGCCACTCTCCCTTTATTTCTATGGGATTTTGAATTTATCAAAGGATGAACTTTTACTTTCACCCATTGATAAATACTTACTTAACTCTTTGATAAAAATACCCGATTATTTTCATCCATAACAACTAGGGATGTAGCGAACCGCCGAGTATGTGTTCGCGAACGCCGTTCGCGAACACCGGCAAAAAATGAGAAAAGTTCGCGAACTGTTCGCGAACTTCGAACATCCGAAAATCGTTCGATTCGAACGATCGAAGGATTTTAATCGTTCGATTTTAGCGACCGAATGGTCGAACGATTTTGACGCGAACGCCTAGTGGCGAACGTCGCGCGACGTTCGCGAACTTGCGGCGGACGCGAACAGTCGAAGTTCGCGCGAACTAGTTCGCCGGCGAACAGTTCGCTACATCCCTAATAACAACTTACAGAATTGAACTTTGTATACCATTTTGGGACTTTATTGCTAGGTTTATTAGAAGCAACTATGAGCAAAATTGTAATTTTATGACTCTGTATGCGATACTCGCTGGCTCAAATGACATAGTTATACGTTTTTTGTCCAACCTTTGGTGATTTCAATATAGGAGTGTTACATGAAAATTTCCTTTGTTTTTCAGGAGTTTATGGCCAGCAGGTCCTATGTGGTGGCAGTAGCTGAAGTGGCTGTGCGGACTGCCCTCTGGCGTGATATCGAAAGGGGCAGCCTACCTGCTGTAGCAACAGAGGCGGGGTTTGTAAGTCTATGGACTGATGACCGATATGATGTAATGAGCCTGCGGAGGCTATACGCTGAGAGCCACTGATGCTTAGTAGTTGGTTTAGCCGGCAATATTTAATGGTACGTCACCTACTAAGAGGGCGACAAATTGAACAACATCCAGCTGTTGCGAACCCTTCTTGGGGTAAGGAGTTTTGCATTCTAGTGCTCCCGATCTGGTATTAGGG
Source organism: Xenopus laevis (assembly GCF_017654675.1). Lineage (NCBI taxonomy): Eukaryota > Metazoa > Chordata > Amphibia > Anura > Pipidae > Xenopus > Xenopus laevis. The sequence continues at coordinate 57,317,594 of NC_054372.1, read as the reverse complement.
TTATATGCCTATGATACTATAGTGTTTTTAGCCATGATGAGATTTTTTCCACTCACTAAGCTTTTCTATGTTTACTTGTACCACTAGCATAGTGCGTTCAGTCATATGGGTTCACTCTATGCTCACAATATGTTTATATTGGATTTGTATACACCCTATTATGACATTACACTCAAAATTTTTGGGTTTAAAAAGGTTGTTGTATGTGTAGTATTCACTTCCTGAAGACGGCTTGAGTTTAGGAGCCAAAACGTCAAAAGAAACCACTGGATTATTTTCAAGCAAAATAAACCACTGATTCTTTTCATGCGAAATAAACCACTGATTCTTTTCATGCGAAATAAACCACTGATTCTTTACATGCAAGACATGTGAGTGCGGGTTCCTTTTTTTGTATATATATATATATATATATATATATATATATATATATATATATATATATATATATATATATATATATATATATATGTATATATATATATATATGTATATATATATATATATGTATATATATATATATATGTATATATATATATATATGTATATATATATATATATATGTATGTATATGTGTGTGTATACATTACAGGCAAAATAAAAGGATTAAAGTCATTAAATACAAAGATATCACCCATAACAGAAATTCTCACTACAGTTTTTATGTACTTTAACATGAGCTCTATAAGTGATAGGGCAAAATTATCTACAAAGAGAAAGTTCTTTCTGTCTCTGCTCTTCAGACTGCTGGCCTTCGTACAGGTCGTCTTTATTCGGATGAAGTCCTCCTTTAATGATAAAAGATATTAACATCATGGTCAATTTTTATATTAAAAAAGCAGCAGAAGTCAACACCCTATAAATTCTTCACAAAGCGACTACTTACATTGCACCTCAAGATGTTCCTTCACATCTACATTTTCCTGCACCTCTAAGTGTTTGTGCAGCTCTGAAAGTTCTTGCTTATTTGGTTCTTCTTTTGCTTTTGAAAAATGCTGTTGCACATTTTTCTCTTCTTCAACTTTATTTGATGGCTGCTCCTATAATAAAAAAGATGGAAGGCTGAGTGGGATGCTTTCAGATACTTCTTCAGAAATTAAGAAGTATATATACAATATCTTAAGGCTAGGACTGCTAAAAGAATGAACATATTATTTTATTCAAGTGTAGGCACCTATATATATATATATATAAATATCAAACTAAAATGTCTAGTCAATGTAGAATTGTCTGTGGATGCATATGGACCCTACAAAGTTCCCGAAAAATACATCCAAATGATTTGGATTCCTTTCGCAATTTTTTTTTATAAAAATGAATGCCCTAAATTTCCTTACCTTTCATTACCACCATTCTTTTTACATGAGCGGCTATCTCCTTCTTTGCCTGAGATGCTTTCGGCTGTTTTCTGATGAATTTGCTCTTAAGTGAATCTTTAGCTGTTGGTTAGTGATGGGCGAATTTATTCGCCAGGCGCGAATTCGCGGCGAATTTGCGCGATTCGCGCCCAGCGAATAAATTCGCAAAACGCCCGCGAAAATTCGCCGGCGTCAAAAACGGGCGCCGGCGTCAAAAAACGGGCGCCGGCGTCAAAAACGAGACGCCAGCGTTTCGCGAATTTTTCACGTTTCACGAATTTCGCGCAAAATTCACACAAATTTTTCGTCGAAGCAAAACAGCGCAAATTCGCCCATCACTACTGTTGGTCTATCTAATTGATCTCTACTCAGGCAGGATATAACGAATCATATAGTAAAGAAGTAGGATGGCACACACTATTGCAATCGTGCTAAAACATAAGTGTTTCATTTGGATCTCAAAACACAACATATCGGAGGTACAACCTCCTTTATCAAGTGTTTTCAAACATGTAATTCAATCTACAGGTATATAAGGTACAAAGGTGAGGTGCTCCGCCTTGCTAATTACGTGACATCACAATGTGCATTTGCATATTAACCTCTGCCAGGTGGTGCAAAGTACTATTTCATATTTTATAATTACAATTACAATACCTGTATAGTGACCAACCGTGCATGTAAATGTCTCTATGTGATATATCTGTAAAATTCAATATTAGTGTCCGTGTATTCCCATGATTTTCTTTACTGTGAAATAAACATAATAAAAATAAATCCAGTATCTCGACTCCAAGTCTTTACGTGTCACTATTGATTCAATTTACTTAGAAAAGAACATCACAACCATCAAAAGTAACAGGAATAATTCCATTGGGATTGAATGTAGAATTGAATTATTCCTGTTACTTTTGATGGTTGTGATGTCCTTTTCTAAGTAAATTGAATTAATAGTGACACATAAAGACTTGAAGTCGAGATACTGGATTTATTTTTATTATTTTATTTATTGCTGCCAATGCTATTTTCGCGCACAACATCCTCGCTCACGCAAACCTCCGTCTCATTTGCGCGCCATTTGCGAAAATGTATTCACAATGCGAATTCGCAAAAAACGGAAAGACGGGCAGAGCAGTGCAATATATTTGCGTTCAGGAAAAAACATGCGCAATACAATCATTTGCGAAAAATATGCGCTGAGCGAACTTTATAAATGACCCCCTCTGTGTTTTGCTGTCTAACTGTATTCCTAGGCCCAGATCAACTAAAAGCTAAATATTGAACATGTGAATTACAATTGTAAAAGTATAATAGAAAAAAAAAACTGGGTTATATTGGCCAAGCATTTCAAGACACATGTTGCTGCAAGAACTAGATGTCCTGGCAGGCCCGGATTTGTGGAAAGGCCACCTAGGCCCAGGCCTAGGGTGGCAGGATTTTAGGGGGGCGGCATGCTGCCCAATCACACCCACATTGATTCAAAAACACAGGAGATGCGATGGAGATACAATCATTTTTTACATTTCCCGTGTGCCAATCCCCATTGCTCCTGTCCCCCTGGAGGGGACAGGGGTGACAAACGGTAGTGGGCCTAGGGGCGCCCACTATGTAAATCCAGCCCTGTGTCCTGGGTAGTATGAATGCACAATACAAATTCTAAAGGACACACAGTTTTTGTGGCACCTAACCTGCCATCACGGAACTACAGAATCACTACAATCAAAAAAGACAAAAGGTGAAGGGTCTTAGAGGTTGAAACAATGGCAATAATTACAGAGAAATATAATAGAAAATGAATTTAATTACATGTATTTATTCACACATCTCCAGGATTTTTAACATCTGTTTTAAAAATACTCTAATATACTTCTTTTAACTTACTAATCTTAACTTCTGCCTTGGCTGTCAGCATGTTCATTGCCATTAGGTTTTGGTGAATTATGCAGTTCTTATGCAAGTACTTCAAACCCTGAGGGGATTAATAAGCAAACACATATTGTAAAATACCTCACTACTCATATTTATATGACTTGTATGTCTCTGCCAGTAATTATTTTAAGTAACTTGTGATAATACTATCCCTTCCTACTTTGTGCCAAAAACATTACTATTCCAGTGATAATACTACTATTACTACTGATGCTATGGCTTTTTTTTTTACATAAAACAAAGTATGTGGCCATTTTGCATGGGATACAAACACTGAAGTTTGTCAATGAACCGACTGGATCACACACGGTGTTGTATGTGAGTGGCCTTATTTTAATCAGTCATCATTTACTTGCAAATAATTTTTTTTTTAAACGTAATTTCAGAAGTGAGAGACAAAAGTGGTTAAAGCCAGTCATACCTTTAAGACCACCCCGCAGATGCACTTTATCCAATTTTCTGGCAGGCTCCTGGCAACTTGCTGATACATAAGGTCCCTAATGGAACCACCTTCACAAAGTTCCATGACACACTAGAATATAACGAATAGATGTAAGACACATATTCCCTAACCCCATAGTCTTATTGGAAAGAACTTTCTTCATTGTGGGAAAATACTATTTTTTAAGAAAAAAGCAATGCTTGGTATTGGTAGCCCACACCGTAACTCAAGTTCTACTAAAATCTATAAAGCCTACTCATAGGTAGGAACAAACAACTACAACACCCCATAATACTGCAAGTGAAGGCAAATGTTTACTGTATAGGACTAATAATTGGAATACTGCAATGTTTAATAATGCACTTGTTTGGTTTCAAAACAATAGGCATATTTCTTTGTAATAGCTATAACCAAGATCTATAATTTAAATGTGTAATGCTATTTAGCCATTGAAGCCATTATTATAAGCAAAATAATAAACTAAATACCTGTTAGGGTATGATTTTGTACATCGGACATAAGTCTCAAATTGAATAAATTCGTACCCATAGCTTATTATCCACTGATGGCTCTGTGACATGGATCATTGCGCTGTAAAGATGGACGACGTTCTTCTGCCTGCTACATTTTAGTAGGAGATTAATCTCTTCAAGTTCCCTGTCTTCTTGGTTCTGGTACAAATGATAAAATAAAAATGTTTAGCCCCCAACCAGCCCACTGTATGGTGATGTCACGATCGCCGCCCGGAGCAGGTCCAGGAGCTCCGGGTGGCGCGTCCTCTCCTGCCGGCGTCGCTCCCAAAATGGCGGCGTCCATGGCCGCCACGTGGGTAGCGGCGCCGGTGCGATGACGTCAGTGCGTCGACGTCGGCGCAAGGACGCCGATGACGTCACTATGGCGCCAAATTCAAATATAAAAGCCCTACCAAGACGCCAGAATGGTGCCCAAGTATAGGATTCTTTCCTGTGTGTTTCCTGGGTTTCCTGTCTGCTATTTTGAGACTAATCTTGTTCCTGTTTGTTGCCGACCTCTTGCCTGGACTTTGGACTTTGCTGATTATTCTGCCTGCCCTTGAACCCTTGCCTGGACTTTGATTATTCTTCTGGTTTACCCCTGTTGGACTCCGCGACCTTGACTCCCTTGTGGGCTTCCTCCTGGATCCTGACAACCTCCCTGGGGGGAGCATCCCGGCTCCCTGACAGGTGACTGCGTGTGGCATCTTACACCAGCCACTCTGCTCCCTTTAATATTTAGTCCCTTCCTCCTTGTTTTTGCCTTAAAGTGGCCATAGACGCACAGATAATATTGTATGAAATGAATTTTCGTACGATTTTCGGTGCGTGTATGGTGGGAAAAGAGTAGACCAATATCAGCAGAAGACTTGGATATTGGTCGGCTCGTCAATCGGGCTGGACGGAAAATTTTGATCGAGTGCCTTTGAAATATCAGCCATTGTAAGTGCTAAATTGTCAGATACAGGTAGAGTTCTATTATTTCTACCTGTATATCTGAAGATTCAGCTCTACACGTGTGCATTGAAACTAACAATCTGTCTTGGAAAAATCTTTTCCAAGCAAGATCGTAATTGTTACGTCTATGGCCACCTTTATGGTCAAATGTGTAATACAAAACAAAGCCTGTTTTTAAAAAAATGCAAACCACCATGTATTTTACCTACAACACAATGTATTGTGCAATGTTCATGTGTAATTGTGGGCACTGCTAGGCTGCTTCCACCTCAACATACACACAATGTACAAATTAGCTAACATTTTGGTAAATTGCAAGCAAGTTGTGGCACACATTTGTTTTTGAAAGGCGTCACTTCCAACATGCAGTGTCCTATTCACTTGCTGCAAGTCAGATTCATATATTTGCACTTGTGTTTGTAACTAACCCTTCACAAAGCTAATACACAATACAGTTATTTCCTTTTTGACTTTGACCACTTTTATTGCAAGATCTTTGTCCTTTCCTACGTATTGTCCCTGTAGAACAGAAAAAAAGTGTAATTAGCTTTAACTTTAATTCAACAAAAAACAACCCAAATTCACATTTGAGATAAGTATGCAATAAATTCAACACACAATAAATAGTGGCAAATTCATGTATAGGCATAAAGATTATTAGATAACTACCCAACAAAAGAAAAAGATTTATTTATTATTTGTTTAGTATTCTACCCATTGTTTAAACGTTGAATCGAACTCCCCACTGTATTGAATATGATAATTCCTTGAGCTAACCTTGTACACTTGTCCAATAGGTACCAAGCATTCAAATTTTTCAGCAGGATCCTAAAATACAGATCACAATTTTATGATGCATTCGTTACATCTAGAAGCTGGTATAAGGCATCCCTGTCAAATTTTGGGCAAAGGGTTTACCAAAATGTAGTGCGCATTAATGTGTTTGCCTTCATTAAAGGGGTGGTGTGCATGTGAAATCAATTTTAGTATATTATAAAATGGCCAATTCTAAGCAACTTTTCAATTGGTCTTCATTATTTATTTTTTGTAGTTTTTTAATTATTTACTTTCTGACTCTTTCCAACTTTCAAATGGGGGGTCACTGACCCCATCTGAAAGCAACTGCTCTGTAAAGCTACACATCCTATTCATATCCCAGTCTCTTATTCAAATCAATGCATGGTTGCTAGGGTAATTTGGACCCAAGCAACCAGATTGCTGAAATGTCAAACTGGAGAGCTGCTGAATAAAAAGCTAAATAACTTAAAAACCACAAAAAATAAAAAGCGATTGCAAATTGTCTCAGAATATCATTCTCTACATCATATTAAAAGTTAACTCAAAGGTGAACAACCCCTTTAAACAGAGGATTGGTTATAGAAGTGAAATTACTGGACTTTATCATGAAAAATCTGCGTTATGTGCTCTAAAGGCAATATATATATTGGAAGCTAGGGGGGTTTTACCGTATGTTTGTTCTCATGTTACTTCTTACTTACATGATTAACCAGCTCAACTGCTGCTTTCTCTTATAAGGAAAAAAATGAAAGATGTTACAAATATAAATTGATTAAGTCAGAAAAAATTTTGAAAATGAAATTGAGACCTTGCTGTGAACTCAGGAAATGATACGGAGTTCAAAGTTAAAGTGGGCTGGTGCCTAATTAATATCTGGGTTATTTGGACTCACTCAGTTACTTCTACTGGTGTCTTAGCCTTAAGAAAAAAAATATGTGTTAGAGGCATTAAAATATATTTAATGAAATATGAAGATTTTTTAGAAGACAATATAAATGACATCATGGGGGTGTGGGTCATGTGTTGGGTTCAATACTGATGTGGCAGTCAATGCATTAAGGAAGAATCTGTGCAATCAAAATTCTCAGATTGTACTTGGATGACTTACTTGTTTTCTAGGTCTTCGGAAAAAGTTTAAAAATCTTTGTAGTCATTCTAGTTAGATTTCTCGAAACTTTTGTGCAAAAAAAAAAAATAGAGAAAAAAAACATAAACATTCCTGCTTTGTTCAGTATTGTATTTTTAGCTGCTTAAAATATTATGTAGAATACACATGCATAGAGAAGAAAGCTAAGCTCTCATTAAATAAAGATTAGGAAATGAAAAGCATTTTACAACAAAAAGGGGAAAATGTAAAAAAAATAAAAAAAATAAAATAGAAGGTTTGTCTTGCAGAACAAGAACACAGAAAACTGCTAATAAGCAATGTTGATTAACTATGACCGGAATTCCTTTTTTAGCCCAAACGACCTGAATTTAATAGAATACTTTTAAGCTATGAAAGGTTTGAAATTTCTCACAATCCAGTACATCATTCAAGCTGTGATGTCCCAATGCAGACATCTTCAGTTTGTCCCATAGAGTGACTAGTTCAGCAATGCCTTTGAACAAAATAACTACCTGCTATTAAAAATGTGGCTTATCCTCAGTTCAATAATAAAACGCAGATAGGTGTAAATGGATACATGTGTAATACACACACACAGACACACACATATATATATATTGGATATATTATCTGGAATACTTGGGTCCTGCATAAGGGCTCTTTTTAAAATTTAGATCACCAAACCTTAACTCGCCTAAAAATCATTTAAATATTAAATAAATGATGCTTAGTGATCATCAAGAACAATGTACTGTGCTATTATTAAAGAGAGGAAAAAAGGAATCATATTTTTAAAAAATTGAATTATTTACTTTATATATTAATATATATAAACATTTATACATTTATACGAGTATTTTATATTTTATATATTTTACAATGGGGGTGCATTATTTATTGTAATACAATGACAGTTAAAATCAGTACTTAGGGGCATATTTATCAAGGGTCGAATTTGAAAAACTTCAAAATTCGAATTCAAAAA